>NC_088206.1:50553275-51846120 GCF_037126465.1 Ornithodoros turicata
TGTCCAAGTCGATTTGTCGCGTCTGAATTTGATCGCGTTGGAGTTTCGTTCTTTCTGGAAAGGCTGCCCTGATAGCTGTGCTCCAAACAACACAGGCGTGAAAACTTAGTTTTCCACAGCCGGAAGGGGAGCTTGTCCCTTGTCCAAATCGACTTTGTCGCGTGTGAATTTGATCGCGTTGGAGTTTGTCTTTCTGGAAATGCTGCCCTGATATCTGTGCTCCACACAACACAAGCCGGGAAACTTAGTTTTCCACAGCCGGAAGGAGAGCTTCTCCCTTGTCCAAATCGATTTTGTCGAGTGTGAATTTGATCGCGTAGGAGTTTGTTCTTTCTGGAAAGGCTGCCCTGATAGCTGTGTTCCTCACAACACAGTCGGGAAAACTTAGTTTTCCACAGCCGGAAGGGGAGCTTGTCCAAATCGACTTTGTCGCGTCTGAATTTGATCGCGTTGGAGTTTGTTCTTTCTGGAAAGGCTGCCCTGACAGCTGTCCTCCACACAACACAGGCGGGAAAACTTAGTTTTCCACAGCCGGAAGGGGAGCTTCTCCCTTGTCCAAATCGACTTTGTCGCGTCTGAATTCGATCGCGTTGGAGTTTGTTCTTTCTGGAAAGGCTGCCCTGACAGCTGTGCTCCACACAACACAGGCGGGAAAACTTAGTTTTCCACAGCCGGAAGGGGAGCTTGTCCTTTGTCCAAATCGACTTTGTCGCGTCTGAATTAGATCGCGTTGGAGTTTGTTCTTTCTGGAAAGGCTGCCGTGATAGCTGTGCTCCACACAACACTGGCGGGAAAACTTAGTTTTCCACAGTCGGAAGGGGAGCTTGTCCCTTGTCCAAATCGACTTCGTCGCGTCTGAATTCGATCGTGTTGGAGTTTGTTCTTTCTGGAAAGGCTGCCCTGACAGCTGTGCACCACACAACACAGGCCGGAAAACTTAGTTTGCCACAGCCGGAAGGGGAGCTTGTCCTTTGTTCAAATCGTCTTTGTCGCGTCTGAATTTGTTCGCGTTGGTGTTTGTTCTTTCTCGAAAGGCTGCCCTGATAGCTGTGCTCCCCACAACACCGGCGGGAAAACTTAGTTTTCCACAGCCCGAATGGGAGCTTCTCCCTTGTCCAAATCGACTTTGTCGCGTGTGAATTTGATCGCGTTGGAGTTTCTTCTTTCTGGAAAGGCTGCCCTGATAGCTGTGCTCCACACAACACAGGCGGGAAAACTTAGTTTTCCACAGCCCGAAGGGGATCTTCTCCCTTGTCTAAATCGACTTCGTCGCGTCTGAATTCGATCGTGTTGGAGTTTGTTCTTTCTGGAAAGGCTGCCCTGACAGCTGTGCACCACACAACACAGGCCGGAAAACTTAGTTTGCCACAGCCGGAAGGGGAGCTTGTCCTTTGTTCAAATCGTCTTTGTCGCGTCTGAATTTGTTCGCGTTGGTGTTTGTTCTTTCTCGAAAGGCTGCCCTGATAGCTGTGCTCCCCACAACACCGGCGGGAAAACTTAGTTTTCCACAGCCCGAAGGGGAGCTTCTCCCTTGTCCAAATCGACTTTGTCGCGTGTGAATTTGATCGAGTTGGAGTTCTTCTTTCTGGAAAGGCCTGCCCTGATAGCTGTGCTCCACACAACACAGGCGGGAAACTTAGTTTTCCACAGCCCGAAGGGGATCTTCTCCCTTGTCTAAATCGACTTTGTCGCGTGTGAATTTGATCGCGTTGGAGTTTGTTCTTTCTGGAAAGGCTGCCCTGATAGCTGTGCTCCACACAACACAGGCGGGGAAACTTAGTTTTCCACAGCCAGAAGGGAGCTTGTCCTTTGTCCAAGTCGATTTGTCGCGTCTGAATTTGATCGCGTTGGAGTTTCTTCTTTCTGGAAAGGCTGCCCTGATAGCTGTGCTCCACACAACACAAGCTGGAAAAATTAGTTTTCCACAGTCGGAAGGGGAGCTTGTCCCTTGTCCAAATCGACTTTGTCGCGTCTGAATTCGATCGCGTTGGAGTTTGTTCTTTCTGGAAGGGCTGCCCTGACAGCTGTGCACCACACAACACAGGCCGGAAAACTTAGTTTGCCACAGCCGGAAGGGCAGCTTGTCCTTTGTTCAAATCGTCTTTGTCGCGTCTGAATTTGTTCGCGTTGGCTGTTTGTTCTTTCTCGAAAAGCTGCACTGATAGCTGTGCTCCCCACAACACCGGCGGGAAAACTTAGTTTTCCCCAGCCGGAAGGGGAGCTTCTCCCTTGTCACCGGCGGGAAAACTTAGCTTTCCACATCCGGAAGGGGAGCTTCTCACTTGTCCACATCGACTTTGTCGCGTCTGAATTTGATCGCGTTGGAGTTTGTTCTTTCTGGAAATGCTGCCCTGATATCTGTGCTCCACACAACACAGGCGGGAAAACTTAGTTTTCCACAGCCGGAAGGAGAGCTTCTCCCTTGTCCAAATCGATTTTGTCGAGTGTGAATTTGATCGCGTAGGAGTTTGTTCTTTCTGGAAAGGCTGCCCTGATAGCTGTGTTCCTCACAACACAGTCGGGAAAACTTAGTTTTCCACAGCCGGAAGGGGAGCTTGTCCAAATCGACTTTGTCGCGTCTGAATTTGATCGCGTTGGAGTTTGTTCTTTCTGGAAAGGCTGCCCTGACAGCTGTCCTCCACACAACACAGGCGGGAAAACTTAGTTTTCCACAGCCGGAAGGGGAGCTTCTCCCTTGTCCAAATCGACTTTGTCGCGTCTGAATTCGATCGCGTTGGAGTTTGTTCTTTCTGGAAAGGCTGCCCTGACAGCTGTGCTCCACACAACACAGGCGGGAAAACTTAGTTTTCCACAGCCGGAAGGGGAGCTTGTCCTTTGTCCAAATCGACTTTGTCGCGTCTGAATTAGATCGCGTTGGAGTTTGTTCTTTCTGGAAAGGCTGCCGTGATAGCTGTGCTCCACACAACACTGGCGGGAAAACTTAGTTTTCCACAGTCGGAAGGGGAGCTTGTCCCTTGTCCAAATCGACTTCGTCGCGTCTGAATTCGATCGTGTTGGAGTTTGTTCTTTCTGGAAAGGCTGCCCTGACAGCTGTGCACCACACAACACAGGCCGGAAAACTTAGTTTGCCACAGCCGGAAGGGGAGCTTGTCCTTTGTTCAAATCGTCTTTGTCGCGTCTGAATTTGTTCGCGTTGGTGTTTGTTCTTTCTCGAAAGGCTGCCCTGATAGCTGTGCTCCCCACAACACCGGCGGGAAAACTTAGTTTTCCACAGCCCGAAGGGGAGCTTCTCCCTTGTCCAAATCGACTTTGTCGCGTGTGAATTTGATCGAGTTGGAGTTTCTTCTTTCTGGAAAGGCTGCCCTGATAGCTGTGCTCCACACAACACAGGCGGGAAAACTTAGTTTTCCACAGCCCGAAGGGGATCTTCTCCCTTGTCTAAATCGACTTTGTCGCGTGTGAATTTGATCGCGTTGGAGTTTGTTCTTTCTGGAAAGGCTGCCCTGATAGCTGTGCTCCACACAACACAGGCGGGGAAACTTAGTTTTCCACAGCCAGAAGGGGAGCTTGTCCTTTGTCCAAGTCGATTTTGTCGCGTCTGAATTTGATCGCGTTGGAGTTTGTTCTTTCTGGAAAGGCTGCCCTGATAGCTGTGCTCCAAACAACACAGGCGTGAAAACTTAGTTTTCCACAGCCGGAAGGGGAGCTTGTCCCTTGTCCAAATCGACTTTGTCGCGTCTGAATTTGATCGCGTTGGAGTTTCTTCTTTCTGGAAAGGCTGCCCTGATAGCTGTGCTCCACACAACACAGGCGGGAAAACTTAGTTTTCCACAGCCCGAAGGGGAGCTTCTCCCTTGTCTAAATCGACTTTGTCGCGTGTGAATTTGATCGCGTTGGAGTTTGTTCTTTCTGGAAAGGCTGCCCTGATAGCTGTGCTCCACACAACACAGGCGGGGAAACTTAGTTTTCCACAGCCAGAAGGGGAGCTTGTCCTTTGTCCAAGTCGACTTTGTCGCGTCTGAATTTGATCGCGTTGGAGTTTGTTCTTTCTGGAAAGGCTGCCCTGATAGCTGTGCTTCACACAACACAGGCGGGAAAACTTAGTTTTCCACAGCCGGAAGGAGAGCTTCTCCCTTGTCCAAATCGACTTTGTCGCGTGTGAATTTGATCGCGTTGGAGTTTCTTCTTTCTGGAAAGGCTGCCCTGATAGCTGTGCTCCACACAACAAGGCTGGGAAAATTAGTTTTCCACAGTCGGAAGGCGAGCTTGTCCCTTGTCCAAATCGACTTTGTCGCGTCTGAATTCGATCGCGTTGGAGTTTGTTCTTTCTGGAAAGGCTGCCCTGACAGCTGTGCACCACACAACACAGGCCGGAAAACTTAGTTTGCCACAGCCGGAAGGGGAGCTTGTCCTTTGTTCAAATCGTCTTTGTCGCGTCTGAATTTGTTCGCGTTGGTGTTTGTTCTTTCTCGAAAGGCTGCCCTGATAGCTGTGCTCCCCACAACACCGGCGGGAAAACTTAGTTTTCCCCAGCCGGAAGGGGAGCTTCTCTCTTGTCACCGGCGGGAAAACTTAGCTTTCCACAGCCGGAAGGGGAGCTTCTCACTTGTCCAAATCGACTTTGTCGCGTCTGAATTAATCGCGTTGGAGTTTGTTCTTTCTGGAAAGGCTGCCCTGATAGCTGTGCTCCACACAACACAGGCGGGAAAACTTAGTTTTCCACAGCCGGAAGGAGAGCTTCTCCCTTGTCCAAATCGACTTTGTCGCGTGTGAATTTGATCGCGTTGGAGTTTGTTCTTTCTGGAAAGGCTGCCCTGATAGCTGTGCTTCACACAACACAGGCGGGAAAACTTAGTTTTCCACAGCCCGAAGGGGGAGCTTCTCCCTTGTCCAAATCGACTTTGTCGCGTGTGAATTTGATCGCGTTGGACTTTCTTCTTTCTGGAAAGGCTGCCCTGATAGCTGTGCTCCACACAACACAGGCTGGAAAACTTAGTTTTCCACAGCCCGAAGGGGAGCTTCTCCCTTGTCCAAATCGACTTTGTCGCGTGTGAATTTGATCGCGTTGGAGTTTCTTCTTTCTGGAAAGGCTGCCCTGATAGCTGTGCTCCACACAATACAGGCGGGAAAACTTAGTTTTCCACAGCCCGAAGGGGAGCTTCTCCCTTGTCTAAATCGACTTTGTCGCGTGTGAATTTGATCGCGTTGGAGTTTGTTCCTTCTGGAAAGGCTGCCCTGATAGCTGTGCTCCACACAACACAGGCGGGGAAACTTAGTTTGCCACAGCCGGAAGGGGAGCTTCTCACTTGTCCAAATCGACTTTGTCGCGTCTGAATTTGATCGCGTTGGAGTTTGTTCTTTCTGGAAAGGCTGCCCTGATATCTGTGCTCCACACAACACAGGCGGGAAAACTTAGTTTTCCACAGCCGGAAGGAGAGCTTCTCCCTTGTCCAAATCGACTTTGTCGCGTCTGAATTTGATCGCGTTGGAGTTTCTTCTTTCTGGAAAGGCTGCCCTGATAGCTGTGCTCCACACAACACAAGCTGGAAAAATTAGTTTTCCACAGTCGGAAGGGGAGCTTGTCCCTTGTCCAAATCGACTTTGTCGCGTCTGAATTCGATCGCGTTGGAGTTTGTTCTTTCTGGAAGGGCTGCCCTGACAGCTGTGCACCACACAACACAGGCCGGAAAACTTAGTTTGCCACAGCCGGAAGGGCAGCTTGTCCTTTGTTCAAATCGTCTTTGTCGCGTCTGAATTTGTTCGCGTTGGTGTTTGTTCTTTCTCGAAAAGCTGCACTGATAGCTGTGCTCCCCACAACACCGGCGGGAAAACTTAGTTTTCCCCAGCCGGAAGGGGAGCTTCTCCCTTGTCACCGGCGGGAAAACTTAGCTTTCCACATCCGGAAGGGGAGCTTCTCACTTGTCCACATCGACTTTGTCGCGTCTGAATTTGATCGCGTTGGAGTTTGTTCTTTCTGGAAATGCTGCCCTGATATCTGTGCTCCACACAACACAGGCGGGAAAACTTAGTTTTCCACAGCCGGAAGGAGAGCTTCTCCCTTGTCCAAATCGATTTTGTCGAGTGTGAATTTGATCGCGTAGGAGTTTGTTCTTTCTGGAAAGGCTGCCCTGATAGCTGTGTTCCTCACAACACAGTCGGGAAAACTTAGTTTTCCACAGCCGGAAGGGGAGCTTGTCCAAATCGACTTTGTCGCGTCTGAATTTGATCGCGTTGGAGTTTGTTCTTTCTGGAAAGGCTGCCCTGACAGCTGTGCTCCACACAACACAGGCGGGAAAACTTAGTTTTCCACAGCCGGAAGGGGAGCTTGTCCTTTGTCCAAATCGACTTTGTCGCGTCTGAATTAGATCGCGTTGGAGTTTGTTCTTTCTGGAAAGGCTGCCGTGATAGCTGTGCTCCACACAACACTGGCGGGAAAACTTAGTTTTCCACAGTCGGAAGGGGAGCTTGTCCCTTGTCCAAATCGACTTCGTCGCGTCTGAATTCGATCGTGTTGGAGTTTGTTCTTTCTGGAAAGGCTGCCCTGACAGCTGTGCACCACACAACACAGGCCGGAAAACTTAGTTTGCCACAGCCGGAAGGGGAGCTTGTCCTTTGTTCAAATCGTCTTTGTCGCGTCTGAATTTGTTCGCGTTGGTGTTTGTTCTTTCTCGAAAGGCTGCCCTGATAGCTGTGCTCCCCACAACACCGGCGGGAAAACTTAGTTTTCCACAGCCCGAAGGGGAGCTTCTCCCTTGTCCAAATCGACTTTGTCGCGTGTGAATTTGATCGAGTTGGAGTTTCTTCTTTCTGGAAAGGCTGCCCTGATAGCTGTGCTCCACACAACACAGGCGGGAAAACTTAGTTTTCCACAGCCCGAAGGGGATCTTCTCCCTTGTCTAAATCGACTTTGTCGCGTGTGAATTTGATCGCGTTGGAGTTTGTTCTTTCTGGAAAGGCTGCCCTGATAGCTGTGCTCCACACAACACAGGCGGGGAAACTTAGTTTTCCACAGCCAGAAGGGGAGCTTGTCCTTTGTCCAAGTCGATTTTGTCGCGTCTGAATTTGATCGCGTTGGAGTTTGTTCTTTCTGGAAAGGCTGCCCTGATAGCTGTGCTCCAAACAACACAGGCGTGAAAACTTAGTTTTCCACAGCCGGAAGGGGAGCTTGTCCCTTGTCCAAATCGACTTTGTCGCGTCTGAATTTGATCGCGTTGGAGTTTCTTCTTTCTGGAAAGGCTGCCCTGATAGCTGTGCTCCACACAACACAGGCGGGAAAACTTAGTTTTCCACAGCCCGAAGGGGAGCTTCTCCCTTGTCTAAATCGACTTTGTCGCGTGTGAATTTGATCGCGTTGGAGTTTGTTCTTTCTGGAAAGGCTGCCCTGATAGCTGTGCTCCACACAACACAGGCGGGGAAACTTAGTTTTCCACAGCCAGAAGGGGAGCTTGTCCTTTGTCCAAGTCGACTTTGTCGCGTCTGAATTTGATCGCGTTGGAGTTTGTTCTTTCTGGAAAGGCTGCCCTGATAGCTGTGCTTCACACAACACAGGCGGGAAAACTTAGTTTTCCACAGCCGGAAGGAGAGCTTCTCCCTTGTCCAAATCGACTTTGTCGCGTGTGAATTTGATCGCGTTGGAGTTTCTTCTTTCTGGAAAGGCTGCCCTGATAGCTGTGCTCCACACAACAAGGCTGGGAAAATTAGTTTTCCACAGTCGGAAGGCGAGCTTGTCCCTTGTCCAAATCGACTTTGTCGCGTCTGAATTCGATCGCGTTGGAGTTTGTTCTTTCTGGAAAGGCTGCCCTGACAGCTGTGCACCACACAACACAGGCCGGAAAACTTAGTTTGCCACAGCCGGAAGGGGAGCTTGTCCTTTGTTCAAATCGTCTTTGTCGCGTCTGAATTTGTTCGCGTTGGTGTTTGTTCTTTCTCGAAAGGCTGCCCTGATAGCTGTGCTTCCCACAACACCGGCGGGAAAACTTAGTTTTCCCCAGCCGGAAGGGGAGCTTCTCTCTTGTCACCGGCGGGAAAACTTAGCTTTCCACAGCCGGAAGGGGAGCTTCTCACTTGTCCAAATCGACTTTGTCGCGTCTGAATTAATCGCGTTGGAGTTTGTTCTTTCTGGAAAGGCTGCCCTGATAGCTGTGCTCCACACAACACAGGCGGGAAAACTTAGTTTTCCACAGCCGGAAGGAGAGCTTCTCCCTTGTCCAAATCGACTTTGTCGCGTGTGAATTTGATCGCGTTGGAGTTTGTTCTTTCTGGAAAGGCTGCCCTGATAGCTGTGCTTCACACAACACAGGCGGGAAAACTTAGTTTTCCACAGCCCGAAGGGGAGCTTCTCCCTTGTCCAAATCGACTTTGTCGCGTGTGAATTTGATCGCGTTGGACTTTCTTCTTTCTGGAAAGGCTGCCCTGATAGCTGTGCTCCACACAACACAGGCTGGAAAACTTAGTTTTCCACAGCCCGAAGGGGAGCTTCTCCCTTGTCCAAATCGACTTTGTCGCGTGTGAATTTGATCGCGTTGGAGTTTCTTCTTTCTGGAAAGGCTGCCCTGATAGCTGTGCTCCACACAATACAGGCGGGAAAACTTAGTTTTCCACAGCCCGAAGGGGAGCTTCTCCCTTGTCTAAATCGACTTTGTCGCGTGTGAATTTGATCGCGTTGGAGTTTGTTCCTTCTGGAAAGGCTGCCCTGATAGCTGTGCTCCACACAACACAGGCGGGGAAACTTAGTTTGCCACAGCCGGAAGGGGAGCTTCTCACTTGTCCAAATCGACTTTGTCGCGTCTGAATTTGATCGCGTTGGAGTTTGTTCTTTCTGGAAAGGCTGCCCTGATATCTGTGCTCCACACAACACAGGCGGGAAAACTTAGTTTTCCACAGCCGGAAGGAGAGCTTCTCCCTTGTCCAAATCGACTTTGTCGCGTGTGAATTTGATCGCGTTGGAGTTTGTTCTTTCTGGAAAGGCTGCCCTGATAGCTGTGCTCCACACAACACAGGCGGGAAAACTTAGTTTTCCACAGCCCGAAGGGGAGCTTCTCCCTTGTCCAAATCGACTTTGTCGCGTGTGAATTTGATCGCGTTGGAGTTTCTTCTTTCTGGAAAGGCTGCCCTGATAGCTGTGCTCCACACAACACAGGCTGGAAAACTTAGTTTTCCACAGCCCGAAGGGGAGCTTCTCCCTTGTCCAAATCGACTTTGTCGCGTGTGAATTTGATCGCGTTGGAGTTTCTTCTTTCTGGAAAGGCTGCCCTGATAGCTGTGCTCCACACAACACAGGCGGGAAAACTTAGTTTTCCACAGCCGGAAGGGAAGCTTGTCCCTTGTCCAAATCGACTTTGTCGCGTCTGAATTTGATCGCGTTGAGTTTGTTCTTTCTCGAAAGGTTGCCCTCATAGCTGTGCTCCACACAACACCGGCGTGAAAACTTAGTTTTCCACAGCCGGAAGGGGAGCTTCTCACTTGTCCAAATCGACTTTGTCGCGTCTGAATTTGATCGCGTTGGAGTTTCTTCTTTCTGGAAAGGCTGCCCTGATAGCTGTGCTCCACACAACACAGGCGGGAAAACTTAGTTTTCCACAGCCGGAAGGGGAGCTTGTCCCTTGTCCAAATCGTCTTTGTCGCGTGTGAATTTGATCGCGTTGGAGTTTGTTCTTTCTGGAAAGGCTGCCCTGATAGCTGTGCTCCACACAACACAGGCGGGAAAACTTAGTTTTCCACAGCCGGAGGGGGAGCTTGTCCCTTGTCCAAATCGACTTTGTCGCGTGTGAATTTGATCGCGTTGGAGTTTGTTCTTTCTGGAAAGGCTGCCCTGATAGCTGTGCTCCACACAACACAGGCGGGAAAACTTAGTTTTCCACAGCCGGAAGGGGAGCTTGTCCCTTGTCCAAATCGACTTTGTCGCGTGTGAATTTGATCGCGTTGGAGTTTGTTCTTTCTGGAAAGGCTGCCCTGATAGCTGTGCTCCACACAACACAGGCGGGAAAACTTAGTTTTCCACAGCCGGAAGGGGAGCTTGTCCCTTGTCCAAATCGACTTTGTCGCGTGTGAATTTGATCGCGTTGGAGTTTGTTCTTTCTGGAAAGGCTGCCCTGATAGCTGTGCTCCACACAACACAGGCGGGAAAACTTAGTTTTCCACAGCCGGAAGGGGAGCTTGTCCCTTGTCCAAATCGACTTTGTCGCGTGTGAATTTGATCGCGTTGGAGTTTGTTCTTTCTGGAAAGGCTGCCCTGATAGCTGTGCTTCACACAACACAGGCGGATGGGGAGCTTGTCCCTTGTCCATGGCATGCCATTTTTTTCTTTTAAAATCAATCAAATCAATCAATCCCTTGTCCACGCCTCCCACAGCCGAGGGAAGAACAAAGTCCTCACACAAGGCGGGAAGAGGGACGATGGAACGGAGTAACTAATATCCAGGACAGTTTCCAGAAGACGAACTGCCTACAGTTGACCAGGCTGCCGCTTAAATAGGCCCAGAGCGTGGACCCGAGCGCTGGTACCACTGTGGCTCAACTTTATTTTAACGCAAACACATAACAAAACAACGAGGTGCGAGGGTGTCGCCCCCGCAGATGTGCTATACAGTTACAGGAAGCCATTAACGAAGGTAAGAAAGAGGAGCGCAGTAAAACAGAACAAAGAGAGTGTGATGGATTACATTCTGACATATATGCTTACTGTTGATAAATTAGTTAATACTATACGAATATTCAGGCTCTAGAAGACGAAAACTGTTGAACAAGACCAAACAAGCATATAAACATACAAAATATCGCGACAGCAAGCACAACATAAATGCAAATGCCGCTTCCAGCTTCTGTGGTGTTATAGCTGTGGCTTTGCCTCTCTTCGAGCTGCAGGCCTTACCTTTCACGCTTTTGCCGTTGAGGACGCCTTATCCCCAGGTAGCAAAACACGCGTTCCTTATGAGCTTTGGGCCGTCCACATGGGCGCTGGCAGGTACACATTCTGGCCAAGGTGCAACTGCATCCATACCGGGAACAAGCAACTATTGCCGGGAGTCACCAAAAATATTTCATGTTAAACAGGCTCATATGTATAGTCAGTGACAAAATCAGATGTACACTTGACCCCGCCTCCACACAAGAACCGCTCCGAGCGCGAATGTATAGCGCGACGCGGCCATGTGGGGACTGGGGGGAGAGAGAGAGCCGGCACTACATCGCGAAGCGGGGGCGTTGTGCAAGGGCTGGTAGCCAATCGCAGGAGCCTTCCACGGATGAGTGGGCGGTCCCAATTGTAGGACTTAAGTTGTCTCTGACTGTAGAGCTTTCCAGTTTTCTGGCAATGTGTAAGATTCACACACCATTACTGAATACAGTGATATGTATCCGACCCCAACCCACCCACCACCTATATGGGCACTGGCAGGATTTTGTCTTGGGAGGTGGGGATGGGGGCAGTGCAAGAAACGGTAGGTTTGGAGAGTGGGAAAAACTAGGACAGACAACAAATGTCCTAACTGTTACACAGCATAACACGCTTCCGTGATATTTACTTTAAAATAACAGTTCTGTTTGGCCTGTCTTTCAAACAAGGCCGCATCTTACGGGTCTCTATCTTTGCACTTTAATGCTTACTGTTCATCAGGATGGAAGTAGCATTGGGCAAGGTGCATGCATCGAGCATGCAAGAAAACCAACTCTGGCGGAATTGACGAGCGCTATTAAAAGTCGAGAAATCGAATTGTGCGCACTGTGACTGGGGGTTATTTACGCACGGTCATGGTTTAGAAAAATGAGGGAGCGTCGCTGTCTCCCGAACATTTTCTAGAAGCGTCCCGACCACCGAAGACACTTACAATGAAGCGGACTGAGGACAGTGAGGGGAGATATTTGGCGTGCAAACATAATGGGCTTACACTTTGACGAGAGATAAAAAGCAACAGTAACAGCAAAAGCTTCAACAGTTGCAGTGCCGGACACGCACGATTGGGCAGCGGAACAAAGAAACTGATATTCTTTTCTGAAGCCCTGACATCGTATAAGTGACAGTATGATACCAATGACAATTCACAACGCATTCACAAACGAGGATAAATAACGGCTCTGCTCTGCTGCTTTTCCGTGCAAGGCACGCAGAAGAAAACCTGCGATGCCCACCCGATACAAAGATACACAGGGCATGGCTGGCACGGCCATGGCAACACCACCTACACTCTTAAAAATGAACTTCACCGTATAGCGTGCTCCTATCCAACCACCATTTGGAATGATATCGTTATCTGCCCTGATTTGTTGAAAACGGGGGGCGTACGCCTTTTCTGTGACAATTATGAACAGCATAAGTGTCACAAAAAAGGCGTACGCCTCCCGTTTTCAACAAATCAGGGCAGATAACGATATCATTCGAGCTGATGGTTGGCTTGGAGCGTGCTATGCGGTGTATACACTCTATAAAAACAGAGGTGGTGGTGGTGGTGGTGGTGATGGTGAAAGGGCTTGCCGTTGTGGGCCTCACGTATGTGGGCAACGTCACGACTGACGCCCTGGGGAAATGTGCGTCCTGGGCCGACTTCTAGGGGAACTGTGCCGACATATGTCTGAAAGCGTCTGAGGAAAACCCAGGAAAAGCAGAGCTTCACCGCATAGCACGCTCCTAGCCAACCATAATCCCAGATGACAATGTTCACTTCCTTGATATGATGAAAACGGGGCGCGTACGCGATTTCTGTGGCAATTATGCGGTTCATAATTGTCACAAAAATGGCGTACGCCCCCCGTTTTCAACAAATCAGGGAACAAAAGGATGTAATCCCAGTCAGCACAAATTGTTGCAGTGACCGTTACACCAATATTGATGCTATGTTGCTAATGGCAGCCTTCGTTATGCTGCAACAATGTTATGGAAACAACATTGCAAAAATGTGACATTGCAATGTTGATGTAACATTGCTAATAACCAGTTATTTTACATTGTAGCAACGTTACAAAAGCAACACTGAAGGAGCACTGCACTTCTGTTCTGTCACCTGAATGCGACACCGGAAATGCTGCACCAACATTGAAATACAATGAGGCATTGCGATAACATATTCTATTTGTGCATGAAACGTTGCGCAACATTTGAACACATCGTCAAAAACAAACTGATAAATGACGGGTGAACATCACGGGAAGTACCGAAACTTTCATTTCATTGTTTATTGGTGGGAATCAAAGATAGAACAAGATGGTGCAACCATTGTGTTACTGAAACACTGAAATGCCTCGGCAACGTGACATGCAAAAAGTGGAACATTGCAGCAATATGTTCGTTGCAATGTTGCTGCGATGCTTCGGATGTTGCCTAGCGGTAACATCTCTATATGGACATTTTTTACAGCGGCTTATGCGCATGCGCATGACCGTGAGGCGCCGGAGAGTGATATCTCCGTCTTTATTAGATGGCATTAGTGTTCTCTTGGTGATATATGTGCTATAGCACAGTATGCTTGTTCGTCCTGGACAGACTTTAGGGGAACGGTGGAAAGTCTACTAGAAAACCCTGGGAAAACCACAGTCACAGTCGAACCCGTGTCACCTCCTAGTCTTGGCGCGGAAGCGATCATATTTTAACCACTATGAGGGCAGGGCACCGTGCACTAGCGAGAGGACGCTGCGGTCGCTTGATCGACAGCGCCACCCGTGGCGATTTCGCGCGTAACGGTCTGGTACTGCCGCCGTATCGGCGCCTTCGCGTATGTAGCTTTGGTGCGTACGGGTGTTTTCCCGAATTTCATATGTCGGCTTTGGGGCTTTGGACTCATTAACCCGTGAGACTACTTGTGTGGAAGTGGTTTGTCACGTAAAATGTATGCAATGGGGAAGCCTTTTGCACGTGGAACATTATGTGTCTATGCACAATGTGTGACACAGTGTGTAGCGCAGACAAGCGTGTAGTATTCATGGCCCGTGTTTACAAGTGCATATTTATCCGCAAGGGACTACCAATTATAGACTACACATCAGAGACTAGCTACGTCCAGTACCTGCGCTATGATGACGGAAATCTCGCACTGAAGAATTCACATGAATAATATAGTCAACAACAAATTGGAATGTACATTACGAAGATAGCGGGGGGGGGGGGGGACGTTATCGTTTCTTTCTTACGCATAATCCGTTAACGTGATGATGCACTGTTTCTTAGTCAAATTTTTCCCAATCTTGCATCGCTTAAGGCGGGGGATTCCCGTTTAGCCCTTAGTGCCTGCATTTGATTGCACAGTCATAGTAATAAAAATCAATCAGTCAATCAAAATTGTTTCAGGTTATAAATAAAGCGTGTTTTTGTTTGAAACTGGATATGTAACTTTTATTAGTGCTAAACAACGACCATAGCGGTCTTAGTATAGGTGAACATAGCCCATCAGACACATTGTCGCAAATTGCAACATAGAAGCAGCCAGAAATATCACGCAAAAGAAACACAAAACATAAACTATGCTAAAAAATAAAAAAGGTGACAACAATTAAGAAGAAACAGTGAGGCTGCTGTTCGACAAACGCATAATTACTTTTGTGTGTGTTTGTGTGTGTGTGTGTGTGCGGACGAATAGGAAGGAGCAAAGAACCACTTGTAAACCGAGATCACAAGATTTGGCAACGATGGGAATGCAGATCATAGGGACAGAATGCACCTTGATAAAATGATGACGGCTTGCGAAACGCAGCTCGGGGAGGACAAATAATTCCCCGTGTGCAATCTTTACACTGAAGGAAGACGACGTCAAAATCCAGTCTTCGCCGACACGCCGCAAAATTAGGGTCCGAGTAAAGAGATAAATACTGTACGACATATGGCAGACACTAATTTTAGCCAAGCTCCACGATGTTCATTGGTCATACATTGGTGTATTTTGCAACTTCTTCACGTCAGTTGCTGTGCTATAAGTCCGCATCGTGACGCTCAACTGGTCATTGACAAATATACTAAATGCAAGGAATGAGTTCTAAGTTTGATACAACGGATTTGAGCGGCACGTTGGGTGGATTGCCGTGAAAGCGCTCTCTCGAATACGTGATCGGCGGGACGATACAGCGAGAAGGACGAAAACTTTACGGCAAGTTGCCTCTCTTTCACAGTAACTTGGTTGTCGCGGCAGATTACCACATAGAATTAGTTTCCATTTTGTCTTCTCCTTTGACTTTCTATGCAGGCAGCTTCAAATCGCTCTTTTCGAACGGCGAAACTAGCACAGCACTGCTAGACGCTGCTGGCTGGTACCAGGGCATTACGCCGCGTTTCCCCTCGAGGGGCCGCTGTCGTCGATAGAAAACTCTAATGCACGGTGCCCTATGGGCACCGTGCATGGGCACTCTATATGGAAGAACGCCATATCGAGGGTTCAAGCACATGTGCGTAATAATGAATTGTAATTAATTTCAAGTTCTGGGTTAGACTAATTTTCTTTGAGTGTATGTTGTCCACGTCTCGATCATTTCGTCCATAGTCGTCTCCCATCGTGCGTCCGCAGTGTTGTCGCAGAATATAATGTATCTCGCAGCCTGCATTATTTATGCTCATAATGGCCACATTAAACAATCTCAGCTACCTTATATTTTCTTTTTTCTTCGGCATATTGCCTGCATTTACTTTTTTATTTAGTTTTCAGTTCCCACTGAAGGTCTGTTGTTGTCCTGTAGCATTGCTACGATATTGCTTCAATAGCATTGCATCTGCAGTCAATCTGTCATGATCCCTGACTGCAGCACGTGAAACATTGCATCAGCAACATAATCGTAATGTTTCTAAAATGCGACACCTGAAATGCTGCACCAACATTGAAATACAATGAAGCATTGCGATAATATATTCTATTTGTGCATGAAACGTTGCCGCAACATTTGAACACATCGTCAAAAACAAACTGATAAATGACGGGTGAACATCACGGGAAGTACCGAAACTTTCATTTCATTGTTTATTGGTGGGAATCACAGATAGAACAAGATGGTGCAACCATTGTGTTACTGAAACACTGAAGTGCCTCGGCAACGTGACATGCAAAAAGTGCAACATTGCAGCAATATGTTCGTTGCAATGTTGCTGCGATGCTTCGGATGTCGCCTAGCGGTAACATCTCTATATGGACATTTTTTACAGCGGCTTATGCGCATGCGCATGACCGTGAGGCGCTGGAGAGGGATATCTCCGTCTTTATGAGATGGCATCAGCATCAGTATGGGGACGACAGAAGTGGGGACCGGTGGGGAGACCGCACGAACGGCGCGAGTTCATCGGTCCCACTCCGGACCGGTTTTGGTCCTTTGTGCTACCCACGTGGATTTGTTTTGGCGCGCTCCGAGCGTGGTTCGTTGGAGAGGCTCTAAGATACGACACGTATGTGAAAACGGTCCATTACACATTGTAACTGCGACGTTTCCTCAATGTACCATGTGCAACATTGCTATCGCAATAGAATCCCAATGTTAGCTCCGCGCATCCTTTGAAATACAGACACATGATAGTCCTGCAACGTTAACATTAGGTTGCTGATGCAGTGTTTTGTGAGCAATGCTATTTTAGCATTGCATTAAAATTGGACTATCCTTGACTTTGCTGACCAAGAGCGAGGGAGGCAGCAATGTAACTGCGATATTTCGTCAGTGTAGCACATGCAACATTGCTTCGGCAACACAATCACACTGTTAGCTCTACGCATCTTTTGAAACAAAAACATTGAAATGAAGATATTGCGCCAACATTCAATTTACGTTGCTGCATGATTAAGCGTTTCGGAAGAAATGCAACTGCAACATAGCGTTGACATTGTTTGCAAAACATAGCATCAACAATGTAAACGCTACATTACCTCCAGTGTAACATATTCAACATTGCTTCAGTAACATATTGTCGCAATGTTAGCTTTACGCAATCTTTGAAACATAGCAACAAATATATTGCTACAATGTTACAATATACTATGATTGCGTGCATGAAACACCGCTGCAACACTTCAACGTTCCGGTAACATTGATGCAACACATTTGCAGCCTTTGCAGCATCTTGTGCTGTCTGGGATTAGTGATGGTGGTTGGATAAAAGCGTGCTATGCGGTGAAGTTCTGTTTTAATTCCCCCACATTCCCCCAGGGCGTCAGTCGTGACGTTGCCGACCTACGTGAGGCCGACAACGGCAAGCCCTTTCACCACCCACCACCACCATCTGTTTTAATAGTGTAGATAGAAAGCCTGCTTACTCGTTGACGTGACGTAACAACTAAGAGTCGGCCAATCAGGATCGTGTTTTCAACGGCGGTATAGCCAATCACGAACGTGCTTTCAGCGGTCGTAGCCATGGAGACGAACGCCCGTCGTCTGCGAGCAGTGATTGAACGTTCCTGCGTATTAATTAAATGAGAAAACTTTAAAATAGAGCGCATAACGGTCCCATATCCTTCTCAAGACGGATTTTCTGGAAAGCGTGTTGCACTTTTTGTTTAAAGATGTCTACAGGTTCCAAGTTAGCTGCAATCATTTGCAAGTACTTGAATTCGTAGAACGTCGAATCGCAGTAGCAGACGAATTCTGACCTTATATGTGCACGTAGCGAAGGAGGGAGAGGAGGCAATAAGCAGGCATGGCCACCATTATCATCACAAGACGTGTTATTTCTAGCGCGAAATTTGCCGAATGAGGCTCGTGCATTTTGACGTCACGCGCAGCCTTTTATTGTTTATGTTTTTTCCTTTGACCAAAGCTGCCCTCCCTGTGCAGTAAAGTTACTTCACCACCTTCACCTTTCACCACCACCACCTGTTTTAAATACAAAATACTGGAAAATACGAGGGTTGTGCCTCATATGCACCAAATGCTCATAACCTCCAAGCGCTCAAAACCTCCAAACGCTCATATGCAGCGAAAAAAAGTTGGTGGTTTTGAACGTTTGGTGCAAATGAGCAGGAGGGGAGAACCTGCTCATAAACACCAAACGTCCAGAACACCCGAATGCTCATATGCACCGAAAGGCGGGCGACCACAAAGGCCGGGTCCTCCTCTCCCGCATTTGGAAGAAGGACTTAGGGTGAGAGAGGTGGAAAGAATGGCGGCTACCAAGGCCACTTAATATGTCAGTTTGAAGTTTACGTAACCTTTGGGTTATCCAAGGTGAAGTGCACACTAAATTTCAAAACACCCTTTTTGGTGTGATTCGGCGGTATCATAACTGACTCCCTTTTTGGTGTATATCAACACCCTTTGGAAAAGTTACACCCCTCAGAAAAGGTGTATTCCTTACACCCAAATTGGTGTATTTCAACGGTATCATAACTGACTCCCTTTTTGGTGTAATCCTACACCCAGTGGAATCTGTACACCGTTCTGGAAAGGGTGTAAATGGAGTGTACCATGTCTCGTATATGAGAGACGGCGAAATGAAGCGCGCGAACGCGTCTGAGGAATGTCTGAAGGTGCCACGGCTGGGCTTTGGAATCCCAGCAATCTAATTCCAGCAAGCCCTGTAAGCCAAACTGATACAGATACATAAATGATACGGATGATACAGATGAATACATATAAATAAATAAAATAAAGTAAAATATTGTAAAATATAATAACAATAAAATTAATAAATACAGATATTAGTACAAATTTTGTTCACTTGAACATACAGTTCTTCATGGTTTCCTGTTTGTTAGTGCAGTATGTACCCTCGTATTCGTTATGCAAATGCTCTCTTCCTCTGTTCTGTGAATACACAACTTTTTGCTCTGCCAATCCTCTATTGTAATTCTTTTTTGCTGAGTATGCACTGCACTTGCTTACCGCACTGTATTGGGCTGACATCTGACATAATGTCCACAAAAACATTGGGCAGGACAAGTATTTTTTACTTTATGGTATTAGTTAATGACGAAGTCATGTCGTAAATATTAGGTACTGACAGCACAAGAAGGTAATTCGTTATTCGCCACATACCCATTCATTGCCTTTTCTTAAGAACATGCCAAACTGGAACACATGTTTCACCCACTGTGGATGTCCCCCAAATAAATGTCTCATTAGTATATATGTTGTTCATTTACACCATATTTACACCAAAATGTGATAACACGTTGGAAAGAGGGTGTTTCGAAACACGAACACCCCATTAACACCACTTCTAGTGACTGTTTTTTCCATAGAAGGTGTAATAGGGGAGTATATGCAATGTTACACCCTAATTACACCTCAAACACACCAAAAAAGGTGTTCTGAAATTTACAGTGTGGTGTGAAATCCTATGGAATGGGTTACGGGCTCCCGCTGGGGCTTTTTCTGTAACTTGTGACTCGAGCATACGGAGCAGGCAATCAGTGTCCTCTGCTTTTTGTTTGTTTCTTGCTTTTTTTTTTCAGCTAAAGAGGGGAGACCACTGGTTATTTGCAGACCTTTGACATCCACGAACAGCACAGCCTTCTGGCTTTTTACTCTCTCCCATCCGAAAGGAAAATACTATTGAATTGAATCGAATTGAATTGAATAGAACAATGAGGAAGTATCCCGGGAACCAGTAGGACACATATTGAAGAAAATGGCCTCAAGTTGGGAGGAGCCAATAGTCTGTGCTTCTTCTGGGCACTCTTTTTATTGCTGGCGACAAATTTAAAGGGAACGATCCGAAATGGGACAGTGTGAGATTATACAACCCGACGGACTCAGCCAAATAGCTCACACAGACGCACACAGAATCGGCACGCAAGGATCAGATAACGCGAGCCGACAGGCATCCGGTATTTTGAACACCTGTGGTCGCTCTTAACGCGCTCTCAGGTTTCCGGACGGCCGAGGAGAGAATCAGTTAGCGTCTCGGCCTCGAGGTATTAAGCACGAGCCATATGTACTCTTTAAGTAAATTGTTAAAGTAAACTGTTCCCCTGCCTCAACTCATATTTGGCGCAGTCGACCATGAGCCTTAGCCAGCCATTCAGCCACAACAGCCAGCCCTTTTGAAGCCTTATCATCGCCTTGCCAAGCATTTGATCTACACGCCAAGCCCCGCCGTTTCAACGCCATGCAAGGTATTGTTTGGGAACAGTTAGACGCTGCTACAATGTCGCGCTTCAGTGTAGAACTTCTCAGAGAAGAACTGGAGGCACGGCAGTTGGACAGTGCCGGTCCGAAGGATGAACTCGTGCAACGTTTGATGACAAATATTAATGCGCGACGTGAAGCGTCTCCGCCTCTCGAACAGACGTCTTCAACCAGCACAGGTGCCCCCGCGGTACAATTGGACCCCGCCACGCTACAAAACCTGTCAGCTTTCCTTCAGCATATGCCACGCCCGACGACAACTCTAACTACGCTGCCGGATCTGTCATCATCCATACCACAGTTCGAAGACTCGCGGAAGCAAAATGTTAAAATGTGGTTGGAGGATGTTCGCCGTGTCCAGCAACTTGCGTGTTGGGAGGACGCTACGACCCGCCTGATTGCCGCAAGCAAGCTCAAAGGCGCTGCTCGTAATTGGCACCTCGCGTTTGGAAGCCAGTTTGACACTTGGACAACATGGAGCGCAGCTCTTCAAGAAACGTTTTCTCCGGACTTGACCCTGATCGAGTGGCAAAACCAAGTCATGAAAGTGACTCAGGAACATGGTCAGTCTCTCCATCAGTACGCTTTTGCGAAGCTACGGGTCATTGAACGCTGTCCTGTCACTCTCAGTGACGCGCAAAAAATTGACTTCTTGCTTCAAGGTATACGTGAGCAACACATCTCCGCAGCCCTAGCAGCCAACAGGCCACAAACGGTCAAAGGCTTTATCACGACCTGTTGCAGTCTCGACAAATGTGCTTATCAGCAAAACAACGCAAGTCCCTCATCGTCGACATCTGCACAACAGAAGCCTGCCACACAGTCGCCTCGGACAACTAAGCCATCGGAACCATCAACACAAGCGTCAGTTTCCCAACCGTCAGCAGTTGCATCAGCACATTCTCGTCCTCGCATAGCGGACTTGCCAGCAGACCAGCAGGAAGCCAGGTACCAAGCTATTTCAGCCCAGTACGGTGCACCAGCTTTTCGCAGTGGTCAAGACCTGTCACAAGCAGTATGTTACAAGTGTAAAAAGCTTGGTCATCTAGCGTCAAAGTGCCGCAGCAGCCGCTCTTCGCCGCCTTCGTCAGCAAGCACCCCAAGCCCGGCAACAACGTCACAACCCTCTTTGCACAGCACTCCGATGGCCTTGGAGGGATCACAATTGCAATGCCCATTTTTTACTGCCAGTGTCACGGGAATAGGAGAATGTGAAGCCTTCCCAGACTCAGGATCAAAGATCACCCTGATCTCGAAGTCTCTAGTCCCTGGTCACATGCTGAATCCTTGGACTATGCCGCCACTCGCTGTCGTTGGAGGTAGCACAGTACTCCCAGCAGGCACAGCCTTGCTGAAGATAGCGATCGGTACTATTACGGGTATCGTCGAAGCTGCCGTTTTGGAACATAATGTTCTTCCCTTCATCATTGGTGAAGATTGGTTCGAATCCGCACATGCCCGTCTCATCTTCGAACCCCCTAGGCCAGTCCAGCTCCAGCACGCGGCCTCTGGCGTCATAGTCACCGCAGCTCAGAAGCTAGCTCCACAAATGGCTAATGCCGTCATTCTGACGCACTCAAATTTCGCTGCACAAGTGCAAGTTGCGTCACCAGACTGCCTACAAAAAGACCCTTTGCCTTCACCAGACCAGCCACTGTGGCGGACTCTGGCTCAGGAAGCTCCGCCATTGCCTTCACATAATGCCAACGCTACGCCCTCAGCTGGCACTCTGCTCCTTCCAGTTCATCCAGATCTTCCAGCAGCACACATAGGAGATCAGTTATCGACCAGCCAGCAGTCAACGATAACGGATATTTTGGCTAAACATGTGGATGTATTCGCACGCCATGAAGACGACCTTGGTCACTTCGCGGGTGCGCAGCATCGCATCGACCTCTTGCCCAATGCCTTGCCATATAGCCGCAGCCCGTACAGATATACGACGGAAGACAGACAGTTCATTGAAAACCAGATAAAGAAGCTCTTGAACCAAGGCATCATACTTCCCGCCTCGGGGCCATGGGCCTTTCCCGTCGTTGTAGTGTCACGTGGAGACAACAAACGGCTTTGCGTGAATTACGCCCCGTTAAACGAACGTACGATCTCTGTCGTGCACCCCTTGCCCATCATAGAAGACATTATCCAAGACGTTGCAAATTGCGCATATTTCGCAACAATGGACTTGAAATGTGCATATTGGCAAGTCAGCCTTCGCCCTCAGGACTACGAAAAGACAGCATTTATTACTCATCATGGCACATACATGTGGACACGAATGCCATTCGGTTTGAAGAATGCGCCGTCCACTTTCCAGCGCATCATGCAAACAGTTTTCCACGATCTTGCGCCTCGCCAAGACAAGTCTGGTATCCGCGTATACCTCGATGATGTCCTCATCTACGCTCAGTCTTTTAGCACATTTGCCAGCATTCTCCAAGAAGGCCTCCAGCTTCTCCAAGACAGTGGACTAAAAGTCTCTCTGGACAAGTGCCGCTTTGGTCTACAGTCCATTAAGTTTCTTGGCTTCGTCATATCAAGCGAAGGTCATCGTCCAGACCCAGACAAAGCCTCTGCTATGAGTCGTATCCCAACTCCTCGCACTCAGAAGCAAGTTCTCTCGTGGGTTCAAACTGCCAGCTTCTACCGTCGCTTCATCAAGGACTTCGCTAAAATTGCAGCACCCCTGCAGGCCCTTATTAAGTCCAAGATATTCTACTGGAGCCCCGAGTGTGAAGAGGCATTCCAAACGATACGCAGGGCCCTCACGGAGCCTCCACTTCTTGCCCATTTTGATGCCAACGCCCCTACAACAGTTACCACGGATGCATCAGGCTCTGCCATAGGTGCAGTGCTTTCGCAGATACACCACAACAAAGAAGTTGTTATCAGCTATGCCAGCCGCGCCCTCACGCCAGACGACACAGCAACTACACAGCAACGTGTGGGAATGTATAGCCGTGCACTGGGCCATTACAGCAAAGTTTCGGCATTATCTCCTTGGCCGAAAATTCATCCTCATAACAGACAATTGGACGGTAGCATGCCTGACAAAAAGCGTAAAGCCTTCTCGCAGATTCACTTCTATGATAATGGATCTGGTTGAGTTTGACTTCTCAGTTCAGCACCGCCCAGGTCGGCAGAACGTGGTGGCAGACCACTTGTCTCGTTTGTCATGTGCTGCCACACAGTCCTCTCAGTCCCTCTCTACAATGCAACAGGAAGATCCTGAATGCCACGCAATTCTTCTGGACCTTTCCAATGAAGAGGAATCGTCAGAGTTCAGCGTCATAGACAACATT
Source organism: Ornithodoros turicata (assembly GCF_037126465.1). Lineage (NCBI taxonomy): Eukaryota > Metazoa > Arthropoda > Arachnida > Ixodida > Argasidae > Ornithodoros > Ornithodoros turicata. The sequence goes on from NC_088206.1 coordinate 50,576,555, forward strand.
TTGTACCGTCGCACTTCGCAAGGCGTATATGTCATTGTCGCCCCAGCAGCACTACGCCCTGCCATTTTTCAAGCGCTGCATGACTCTGCAGGACATTTCGGTACACAGCGAACACTCCAAAAGGTGCAAGCCCGCTACTGGTGGCCCAACATGGAACAATCAGTCGAAAGTTATGTGTCATCGTGCCAAACCTGTCAGCAGTACAATCGCCCGACATCACGCAATGTCGGTCACCTTGGCAGGATGCCGACGTCTGACGTCCCTTTCTCAAGCATTGCCAACCACGTCACCATGCCGCCCAGCTCGTCTACTAAGTACATTTTAAACGTCATTGACTTTGCAACTCGCTTCATTGCACCAGCTGCAGTTAACTCCACTTCAGCACAAGACGTTGTAAAGCATTTGCATCAGGTATTTTATACGTATGGTACACCAGACCACTGCCTCTCTGACCACGGCTCAGCCTTTGAGTCGACAGAGTTCAAGCGTTTCATGCGACTCCACTGTGTAGAGCTTCACTACTCCACAGCATATCGGCCAGAAGGTAATGGCCTTGTCGAAAGAAGCAATGGGACTCTCCTCTCGGTCTTACGCAAAATCTGCACTCTAGAACCCCTATCCTGGCCCAAGAAACTTCACGAAGCTGCCTTCGCTATCAACACCTCAGTGAACTCAAGCACGAGCTTCACTCCATTTCAGCTGTTGTTTGGCTATGTGCCTAAGATACCTCTGCAGCTCCATCGCCCCATTAAGCAATCGGACTTTGCTGAACGCATACTGGATGTTGCGACACAACGGTCCGAAGCAGCCGCTAATTCCGAAGCAGCCCAGGCTTCACGGCAAGAAAGCTATGACCGCAGCCACCGGCCTCACAACTTCAGTGTTGGTGACCTTGTGTGGGTCAAACGCCAAGTACCCATGCCACATGGAAAACTGTCACCTCGTTTTAACGGTGTGTACCGTTTGGTGGAACAGCTGACCCCAGGAACCTTCAAAGCTCTTCGTGTGTCAAGTTATGGGTCACGACTCTTGAACCAACCACGAACAGTGCATGTGTCACAGATCAAGACATACAACCCCCCAGTCTCGCCAGTCGCCATTCCAGAGCCCAACCACGACACACAACCGGCAGATCTTGAAGACACTCGGGCTTCTTCATTGCCTTCTCATTCGAGCAGCGAGCACCGCCCTCAACGCTCCAGGAGATGCCCATCTCATCTTCAGGACTATGAACTTTATTAGACTTTCGTGCAGCATTTTGCACTTTGTGTCTCGACCAAGAGACTTGGTCTTCTTAAGCACCGGTGGGATGTGAGATTATACAACCCGACGGACTCAGCCAAATAGCTCACACAGACGCACACAGAATCGGCACGCAAGGATCAGATAACGCGAGCCGACAGGCATCCGGTATTTTGAACACCTGTGGTCGCTCTTAACGCGCTCTCAGGTTTCCGGACGGCCGAGGAGAGAATCAGTTAGCGTCTCGGCCTCGAGGTATTAAGCACGAGCCATATGTACTCTTTAAGTAAATTGTTAAAGTAAACTGTTCCCCTGCCTCAACTCATAACAGTGATATGTGCGCGAAAGGGCACTCAAAGTCTGGGAATGCTAAGAAGGAAATTTCGCCATGGTATAAAATAAAGCTATTATATTAAAAGCCATATAAAACCCTACTTCAACCTTGTTTAGAGTATGCATCTGCAGTCTGAGATACCTACACATCCACGCCATGAAAAAAAAAAAAAAAAGACAAAGTACAAAGATCTGCTCCCCGGCTTATATTGTCTCGGTTTCTAAGGACTTCTTCGGTTACATGTATGTTGGAAGAGCCAAATTTAGATTCACTTGCACGCAGGCGCAAAGTAAATAAACTAAACCACAACAAATAAGTAATAGTGATGTAGTAAATAAACTAAAACTGTTCTTTCTCGAAACCAATAGTCAGTTAACTACAAACATTAATAATACATTTTTAAAATTTGTCCACGTTCGACGCGAATAAATCGTTCAAAATATCATTTATTTATTTATTTATTTGCCAAAAAATGTTGATTATTTGACAAGTGACATCAGTTATTATTTGACAAAGTGTTGGGGGACTAGGGGTGAAAGGCATGTATTCCATATTGAGTCACTATCTGTCAGATAGCAAGAACCTATCTAGCTGTCGAACGGGATAGGGTGAACAACCCAGGCCATCGGATCGCCTTCTGGATGCGAAAAAGTGAATTAGGATGAGGAATGTGTTTATAAGCAAGCGGATTACACAGAGTGAAATGTTCCTTAGGATAACAGCATTTAGAACTGAAGCTTTCTTTTGCTGTTTTCTTTTATGTTTCATCAACGCTCCAAGCGAACCAATAAAATAATCGATCAAACGACCGCTGCCGTTTCGATCAAACGGTGTTCGACCAAATGTCCCGCGTTCGATCAAACGGCTTTCGAGCAAACGACGTTCGAAAAAAAAAGGCAAGTATATGGGCGCCATAAAGGCAAAATAAAATCACATCACATAAAAATGCGAAATAAAATCGCGATATAGGTGGAAAGGTGGTGAACAATTGTCAGGCTTCAGTGGTTCCGTGGGGAGCAACAGTCCGCGCCCCAGTGATTGAGCCCATGCACCGACACTGCTTGTTTGACAATGTTGAGTATATATTACATTGTGTATACAACATAAAGCCCCAATGAAATGAGTAATTCCTGATTTATCTGTATTTTCTGACAGCGAACTTTTGACTTCTTTTTTTTTTTCTTTTTTCTCTCTTTTTCTTTTTTTTTACAATATTGACCATATTGCAGGAGCCGAGGACCTTTCAAGCTAGAATCAAGCATTTTGTCCCAGGCTGCCTAACAGCTTGTGGAAATGAATACATACCACATACAAGCAGGATCGAGTTACACGAACTTCAAACTGACACATTAAGAGGCCTTGGTAGCCGCCATTCATTCCACCTCTCTCACCCTAAGCCCTTCTTCCAAATGCGGGAGAGGAAGACCCGGCCTTTGTGGTCGCCCGCCTTTCGGTGCATATGAGCATTCGGGTGTTCTGGACGTTTGGTGCTTATGAGCAGGTTCTCCCCTCCTGCTCATTTGCACCAAACGCTCAAAACCACCAACTTTTTTTCGGTGCAAATGAGCGTTTGGAGGTTTTGAGCGTTTGGAGGTTATGAGCATTTGGTGCATATGAGCTACTACCAGAACACATACGTATATTGTCACTTGCTCGACGATACTTTTTTTTTTTTTTTATCATTTCTGGAACCATTCTGAAGCCAACCCGCTCTATCTCCTATACCGCATTTTGCAGTTGAATACGAGCTAGTCCATTTAAGAGCTTTGTTTTCATTTTTCTAGGCTTGAACATTACGTCTGTCCTTGATGCCTTCCAGTTCATGGGGATTTCTTTAGTAGCGATGATGTGATCGTAGCATTATCGGAGTGCCATATGGTATTTCTTGCTGTTCGGCTTTCATGGTTGTTCAGGTTGTCTCGCCTAATCCCTTTTAAAACAGGGTAGATACCGTGAGGTCTCACAGGCGAAATCTAGGCAGACGTCTATATTAGAGCACTGCACAGACCTGAATTTACCGGCCCTATCCGTACCCGAAGCCACGGAGTCTTACCGACCCTAGCCCGACCCGGCTTCCGAAAACTCGGCCCGGCCCGTACCCGATGCCACGGAGGCTTACCCGACCCTACCCGACCCTGCTGCCGAAAACTCAGCCCGGCCTGCAGCTACATAGGCAGATTTGTGATGCAGATTCAATCCATACGATAGAGACTCATAACACAGCGTAATTCACACGTACCTGGAACACGCAAGCGCAGCCTTTGATGGGGTTTGTGCTTGTAGCAAAACGTTGGCGTCGAGTCTCGTGCGCCTGTCTGACGGCGGGATCCTCAACCTGGCGAAGTGGTGAACAAATCCCAGTCATTTGGCTGCTTTGTTTCCAAAACGCATGTTGAGGATTAAATATAATGTGAAAGCATGGCTCACAAAAGATCGCCGCAGGCCCAAGAACACTCGGACAGGACCAGCCCGCAGCCAAACCGACTTTGAAGCCCGATTTCGGCCCACGAGCCGGCCCTTTGCCGTGCTCTTGTCTAGATTAAAAGTGTTTCATCGCAAGGTGTGTGTGTGTGTGTGGGGGGGGGGGGGTCCCGAAATCCACCATTAAGAATAAACGTTTAAGAATAAAATATTCAAGAATAATACTCTTAAAAAAATACACGGTTAAAAATATATCTCCTAAAATAAACCGCTTACTATCCACGCTTAGAGATCACCGTTTAATAATCCACCATTAAAAATAAACTGTTTCAAAATCCCCACATCATCTAGCACGGAGGCGGACTGATTGCGATTTACGCCGGGTTATATAATGTTATGTTAGGTTAGTTTAGTTTGGTTTCGGTTAGTTTGGGAGAGTTTAGGCTAGTTTGGCCCTGTGATGTTAGTTTAAGCCCCTTGCTTGCAGTTCATCTTGATTTGGGCCATACCACATGACTCTAGCAACGGTAGGGTGTATTTGGGGGGATTCTGAAACGATTTATTTTCAACGATATATTCTTAACCGTGGATTCCTTAGCGTTTTTATTTAAACGGGGATATTTCGGCGACTATTTTTGTGCGTTGATTTTTAAGCGTATATTCTGGGAGATATATTTTTAACAGTGGGTACTTACGCGTTTATTTTTGAAAGATTATTTTTAATGGTTTCAAACGGGATACACCCGCAAGGGGTGATAACACTTTGCTGGCGGTAATGTGGTGCCTTGTGGTGCAATGAAATAATGGAGCCGCCTCACAGCGATGAATGAGGTCCTACGGTGTCCAAGAACTTTAGAAGTAAAAATTTGTTGAATTAAAAACTCGAGTATAACATCAGGCGGCATTTAAAACGTGAGCAAGCAGACGTTTCAAAAAACGCGCGCCATGAGTCTCATCTGCCGCAGTGTGCAGAGTGGTGCAGAGCGGTTGTATAAATGTGCGGTTACCTGCCCCTTTCCTTGCAGTGTTCACAGGCGTTTGTCATTTATAATCATAATAGTCATTACTAATTTCATTGTACGTTGCGTGGTTGCGTGGCGTCGTGTTTTGCTGGTTTTGCAAAGCCCTCGGAGCACCTTGTCTGCTAACATTGGGTAGATATCTCTCTCTCCCGATTTTCGTGGTTTTCGTCGTTTTTGTGTTGGTGTTGCGTGTGGCTGGGATGTGAGAACGAAAGTATTGGTTTTTGCTATCTTTCTAAACAGGATGGATCGAGTAGAAAGCGACAAATGATGCTGGGACTCGTTGCTAAGCTTCCAAGCATGTCATGGAACACGAACACTTTCCCAAATACATAAAGGTATATACGAAACGGGGTCAAGCTGCCGATCTTCATGTTATTGGTGTCATAAGTTCCTCGCTTTCATGATTTTTTCCTTGTTTGCGGTCTGCATGTTGCCTTTCTTGTCTGTATATGCAGGTCGGAACCTCGAACGATGTAATCTTGTCGAACATCAGGGTCAAACCGGGTTATGAAGAGCGGCTGTCGTACGACCACTACAAGGTCGAATATCTAGATTATTGTTCTCATCCTTTAGATGTGTGTATTTATTGACGTGTATTCGTAGGTAATTGAGGGAAAACTCTCCCGTCAGCTTCAGCATCAGCTCGACGAGACAGACCCGGCGCGACCAGGCATACTGAACACGATTTGCGGCGAAATCATCATGGGTAAGCATGGCGCTTTCGTGCTTTGTAGGCACAAATCTCAAAGCTACGTACTGACCTTTAATACTGGACCTTTCGTCTTTTTTTTGGTCAGGTGACACAAAATTTGTATACAATCTGAGAGAGAGACGAAATCTTCCTGTCCACTTGATGGTGACAGGACAAGCTAGAAAGCGAAAACAATGGAAGAAGGTTAAGGAAGGACATGTAGATGATTCCATCTTCAAGTACAGAAACTATGGTAGGATGTCTTGCAGAGCACACCGATGCAACACATAAGCAATGTTCATTGCTGTATCCTTTAGGAGGCCTTTTCATGAAACAGAGCGTCGTCCGGGCTGAGCTTGTTGTAACCATTGAACGCCTACCCCTGAGTGACTCGCAGAGTTGGAAGAATGTAATGTTGTTTTCTCACATGTTACCATGTTTCTCAAGTCAACATAGCTTTATCTATGTATCTCATAAGGTTACATTTGCATAATTCAGACTCCAGTTGGGAAGGAAAATACAGATGCAAAAAGTGCTTACTTCAAAGGTGACCCAGACGTAAAGGCTCAGACTCCGCAGGAAAGGAAGACACTAAGGCACCTGTAAGTCAGGAGTTTCCCACACAAAACGCAGGAGTTCCCCACGATGCCAAAGAAATCAGCTGCAAATGCTTCTTGCAGGTTCAAAGAGAAAGATCGCAGGAAAAGGAAGCTGAGTAGTTCTGACTCGGAGAACACCGCTACGCTTACTTCAAAGGTAATGTCTCTCTCTCTTCTGCCTGCTAATGCGTGGCTGTTTGAGAAGGTATCAAACTGTACCAAACTGGTGTTATTGCTGCCATTTTGAAACTTGACCAAAACTCTTAACAAAATTCTACCAGCTCAGAATCATACAATACTAGGAGCCTCGTTGTTGGTAACATGCTCAGATGGTGCCACTGTTGACACATTTGCAAAGGGCTAATGTTCACAAAGGTGTCAAAGGCCTCACATCATTGGCACAACATACTTTTTCTCTAGTGTGGGCTTAGCGATGTAACAGTTTTTTTTTTAAAGTGTGCTGAGCAAACTATGTATTTCATAGGGAAAAAAGAAGAAGCTCTTTGGCTGCACTTAGTTCACTGTTTATAGGGTCATTCCAGCTCAAACGTCCCGATGATGGCGCTCGACCATCTCCGATTTCCATGAAAAAGAATATATGTTGTTGTCGTCCACGTGAACATAATCCCTGCGAAGTGTTTTGCCCGGGGTCTGCATAGAACCGCCGCCATGGGGCTTCAAACTCCCGCGCTGGGCCTAAAACCATGGTGCGTCTAAGCGTGCGCTGAGCAAAAACGGTTTTACCTATCCAAAAAATTGAAACTGGACACTGTTTCGAAAGGGTCACACTAGGTCTGTTCACGATCTCAGTCGTGCAGAGCCGATAATTCGCGAGCCGAGCTATCACAAAAATGTGCAAAATCCGCCATGTTGAGCAATTGTTCCTGAAAACACTGTGCATCGAAATCTCAATGTTATGTTTTTTCCTTATTGGGGCCCACCAATATGACTCACCGAAAAAGTTTGACCTCCGTACTCTGGACCGTTTGGCTACAAAAAGGCGCGAAATTTGGGAATTTGACGGAAAATTGGAAACTTTGACAAGAAATAGTGCTAAAAGTGAACATCGGACAGTGCTGAAATTTGCACAGAAATGTAGTATAGTGTCCCGGTAATCACTACAAAAATATCTTCAGGGTGTTTTTTGTTTAAAGCACGTAGTGAATTTTTAAAGTTGCTACGGTACGACAAACATGAAGCTGCGCCGAGTACATGTAGCACGGTGGAACGGTGCACCGCAAGCAGCCTCTTGCGTCCTTCTTTTCTTTTTTTTTTTCTTTCTGTCTGTACTATTGCACCCGCTAAGACAAGCTTTAACCCGCAGCACGCGAGTGGGTATAGAGTTGAGGGTATTTCTTTGTATTCTAATATTTTGCGGCACGTATCGGGGCTGCACAATACTTACTCCCATGTCGCATCCGTCGCGTCCTACCATTACTGGTAACTGAGATGCGTCGATTTAGAGATGACTAAATGACAGTTTAATGAAAGACACTGATATTGCAACTCTCTATTTCAACAGCTCCTTTATTGATGAGGCTTGCTCATGGTTAGATGGACAGGACATGGGCAGGCCGCTTGACTCTAGTCCTTGTACACGCGGAACACGCTGCTCTTCTCTGAAGTAGATGTCACCTTTGCATTGTGTTTGGGAAACTGGTAGGAATTGACGGTATTTGCGAGTACCAGGAACAGGGCTGGCGTGCTGGAATCGGGAGGCTAAGAATCGCGCCTCATGTGAAACTACGTCATGCGGGACCCATATCGGTTTGATTTCTTTGAGCTCGCTCTGCGCCCACAAACACAGATCATGAGGTGACAGTATTTGGTTGTGAAGGGGTCTTTGTACGCTCGCCCTTGCTGCGAGCCTCTTGACTGCGCCGCCAGCACCGTCACATGGTCTTTTGCCGTGAGACGTTGCAAAAAAGTTCCAAACAGCACTTTTGCCAAAGTCCTCCTGGTGCAGGCAATGGTTCACGAGGTTTTTTTCTATTTTGATATTTGGAGGCCGCACCATCACTGAAATAGTGCATTTTTTGTATTCCATCCACAACGGTCATGAAGTTTTCTATGAAAACCCTGATGTAGACGTGCACAGCTACAGTGTCGTGAGTCATGCAGTCCAATATTATAACGGATGATTTGTGCTATTTATGTATACAGCTATCAGGTGGACTGTAGCCTGAGTATTCACCCAATGAATGGCCTGTGGCACGTCTTGACCAACAAAGCTGTAGTTTTCTGCAGAGTCTAGTAAGACGACTGCCTCACTTGGTGGAAATGGTCTACAATCCCAAGTGGTTTATGAAACCTTTTCCACTTTAAACCACTTCCATACAAAGTGGTTTCAAGTTGAAAAGGTTTCATAAATCACTTGGGATTGCAGACCTTTTCCGCCTGGGTCGCTTGATGGTAGCTCGGACGGTCCAAATGTGCAAGTGCAGAGAGCCAGTATACCTGTCGCCAGTGGGTCCTTGCCGCTGGATAGGTCCACGATAAGCACCACAAGGGCAAAACAAAGCACTGAGCGGGAAAGCACTTGCTCAAATTATTCAATGGCAACTCCAGTCAGAGGCTGTGGCTCTTCCAGCTCTTGGAAACGTGTCAACGAAAGTTCGCGACGTCTCGGATGTCACTGCTTGTTCCAAACACAACAATTTCAAACAGAACATTTTCGGGAAAGCACCAGACGTGCACCTGATATAGACGACCTGCACCCCTACGTCATCGATTACGTTTCACCGCCGTGCAAAACATGCTGGTGGGCACCTATCAACCTTATCAGCCTTTTCGGCCTATCAGCCAACGTGTTTTTCCCGCTTCTTGCCCACCACAGCAAAATATAACCTCGAACCAGTCTTCTCGTTACGTCTCATGTTTGTAAACAGAGGGTCGACTATAGCAAGACAAAACAATCCGAAACGGATTCTCCCTGGAGCCATCAAGAGATTTTCGTCGCAGCGCCCATTGCGCACCGTCATGCAATACCTAGGCACGGGTCAGCTGACCCGTAGAGAGTTAACGCTCGGCCAGGCTGGTGCCATTGACAAGAAGTAAAAACAAACATTGAGAGAAGAAGAAGACATAAGTAAGAGAAAGGATTGCAAGATGCCACTTGCTGCGTGTGCACCGTCAACCACGCAATGTGTGCTTTCCGCCGCTTCATGTTTGTCATACCGTAGAAACTTTAAAATTTCACTACGCCCGTCAAACAACAAACGCCCTGGAGATATTTTCTGTCCTCATACACAACACGACACCGATCCATGGGCGCTAACTTCTATGCTGTAACGCCTCCACATTGCGCGTTTTCGCACCTCAAAGATGGCCAGTTTAGATGAAAATGTCAACTTCGGGATTTTTTTTTTTTTTTTAATCGGCCATTCGGCGGTCCAACCTGAATTTTTTTTTCACATAACATATAGGTACAGTCCCACATCCGGAAAATATTTTTAGTTGTTGTAATTGCGTTGTTGGTAAAAAAAAAAAGTCAAATATCACTTATTTTGCAGTTGTTTCACAAACCCATAACCTTTTAATGCTTCACTCGTAGGACGAGTCGACGCGTCCGTAGAGAGCGCTGGGCTTCCTCAAGAGCATCCAATTTTAGTTTCTCTCTCACTTGAATCCGCATTCGTTCCAGAGGCGCTAAAGCGCACCTTAGTTTTTGGCCTCGTCCCTAACTTGGAGGCATTCGTGACAACGCCCTAATTAGCGTTGGGCAAAAATATTTCGTGTACTGCATATGTCCATACAGGGTGTCCCAAAAAACGTGTCATTGAATTATAATAAAAAAAACTCCTCCTATAAAAAACACCTCCAAATGTGAATGTCATGTACTCCAAGTTTAATTATGTAAATATTTGCGAACTGAACTCGGAAATTTGCCAAGTAAAGGTCACTTTTTTACCCCCACCAATATGAAGAGCGTGCCGAATTCACTCAAATTCACGATAATTCACAGTGATACTCACGAGCTATCCCATCGGAAAAAAATAGCCGAATATCATGCTTTTCAGAGCACCGGACCATAGTGCGCGATGACTTTTTGAGCACAATCGCTCGCAGTGCGACGAAAGGAGGTTCCGAAGCCAGCCCACAGAGTGATAGTAGAAAAAGTAACAGTTCCTAAAATTGGGAGAGTGAAAGCATTATCCCAGCGAAAGTCCAACCTTTCCAACCTCCTTTTGTCGGACTGACAAAGATTGCGCTGAAAAATTCATCGTGCGCTATTCTGTGCGACCTCCGTAGAGCATGATGTTCGGCTATTTTTTCCGATGGGATAGCTTCTGAATATCCCTGTCAATTATCATTAATTTGACTAAATTAGACACGCTCTTCACATTGGTGGGGTAAAAAAGTGACCTTTACTAGGCAAATTTCCGACTTAAGCTCGCAAAAATTTACATAATTAAATTTACGTTACACGACATTCACACGAGGAGGTGGCAAAAACCCAGTAAGAACAAATGCCATTGACCACATGACTCTAGGTGGTGTAGTTTTTCTATTATAATTCAATGACACGTTTTCTGGGACTCCCTGTATATAGGAGCAACATACTTTTTTTCTCTCAGATCGGTGATGGTCAAGCCACCTGACTTGGAGGTTTGAGCTGGAATGACCCGTTTGATGAGCATCGAAGTAAGAAATGTTGTGCCGTGTACGCGATATGGCGACCTGCATATGCAATTCAGCATTGGTCTTGTATCCATGGTGGGCCCTGACAGCGTCGGATCCATCACTGATCGTATAAGCGACAAACACACAAAACAATACAAAGTTAACAGTACAATCCCTCCGTGGTACTGGCCCCGCCCTGCACGTCAGGCTTGTTGCTACAGGGTAAATTTAACCATTCATCGCGCGCTCTAAACAAAAAACACCCTGAAGATATTTTTTGTATCGATTACCAGGACACTATACTACATTTCTGTGCAAATTTCAGTGCTGTCCCACGTTCACTTTTAGCACTATTTCTTGTCAAAGTTTCCAATTTTCCGTCAAATTTCCAAATTTCACGCCTTTTTGTAGCCAAACGGTCCGGAGGTCAAACTTTTTCGTTGAGTCATATTGGTGGGCCCCAACAAGGAAAAAATATAACATTGAGATTTCTATGCATGGTGTTTTCAGGAAAAATTGCTCAACATGGCAGATTTTGCACATTCTTTGTGATAGCTCGGCTCGCGAATTATCGGCTCTGCGCGACTGAGATCGTGAACAGAACTAGTGTGACCCTTTCGAAACAGCGTCCCGTTTCAATTTTTTTTATAGGTAAAACCGTTTTTGCTCAGCGCACGCTTAGATGCACCATGGTTTTAGGCCCAGCGCGGGAGTTTGAAGCCCCATGGCGGCGGATCTATGTGGACCCCGGGTGAAATACTTCGCAGGGATTATGTTCACGTGGACGACAACAACATATATTCTTTTTCATGGAAATCGGAGATGGTCGGGCGCCATCATCGGGACGTTTGAGCTGGAATCAAACGTCAAACTGTCCAATGCTGGTATGGCGACGTTTGAATACCTATGCATTTCTTAGAATTGATTTAAAACAGTCACCTAACAAGAGATATCTCACACTAGTAGTACATTTCTGAGTACTTTGAGTAGATTTTAAAAGAACTTTCACGCTATACTTTGCGGTCGAATACCTAACTCACAACACAAACAAGTGGAAAACATCTATAGTACATAATTTTGGTGTCTGGGTGGGGAATCATTGAAGAAGAGTGTGCATTGTTGACAGATTTGAAATGTTGATAAGCCAGAAAATTTAGTAAGTACTCTTATATTTTCCAAGTCTTTGGAGCACAAAAATGGACATACACCCTATGCACGGTAGGCAGTAAGGAAACTTGCGTTTGCATTTTGTCTGTGTTCTAAAGGTGTTATTTATTTTTATTTTATTTACATTGCCAATTGTAATGCATGATTGGATGTGTGATTGGAAAATTGAGAGCCTAGAAGGCACACATGCTCTGGTTTCGTATTTTTACATTTTACCTTTTTGACATGCTAAAGTAGAAAATTTTTGTTACAAGTAACAAAGCTTCAGAATAAGCAAGATTTGAATGTTGTGTGTTGTGCTCTGTTCTTGTTTTAAAAAGAGTCTCATGTCAAAAGGCAAAAGTGAGTGATTAAAAATGTGTGGTGTCTGATTGCTTGTCTGTTTTTTTTTTAAATCTGAAAGCATGTCCTCTTTGTTCACATTATGTCCAGAGACTAGCACCAGAATGCTGCTTTTAAGCAATGCAGATTTTAAAATAAAAACTGATCGCAGCTCGCATACTGCTTTTACAAGTATATACTTGTAAGTAAGGCTACATAGTGGTGCAGACATTCTGTGGATGAGTGTACTACAGTTGCTACCAGGTGACTAATTACCTTAGATTAGTTAATGGACTCGTTAGAGATTTTAGAGTGCATGTTTATTTTGTAGAATTGGAGCCTATCTTCATTCAAAGCCAATGGACCTTTAAAAATCATAAAATTAGCACATACTTATAGATATCCATCGCCAGATTTTGCTATGCAAATCAGCTGGAAACAAAACCCAACCTAAAGAGTGACTGAAGGATAATCTTATCTAAGCCACCAAGATATCAAGAGTATCTATGTTTGACCAATGTATATACTTTAACCGTGGAGGGCTTTTTGGACAGAAAGCAAAACATAATTCCGATAAAACCCAAAGTATCAGTAGCACCTGATTTCATTAAAACTGGCACCCGATTTTTCCCTTCCAAATCCGCTAAAGCCATATAACCCAAAAAAGTCGGACCCTAAATATGCTCTATTGTCAAATGAGCAGTCGAAAAATTCGTACGTGGTTGGAGCTGCTGAGTTGGTACGTGTGAATATGGAGACTGTAGCGGCTCCAAGTTGGTCATAAGACGGTGGGTGGAGTTGGTGTGGAAAGTGAGCCCGTGTGAACACAGCCTCAGGGGTCCGGATATGTTGCCTTTGCCACATAGGAGGCAGTCACTCCAGTGCTCCTTGATTTTTGCATAGGCTTGTCCAGTGTGAAGATGTTCAGATCTAGGCAATTGTTTATGGCACATGAGCAACAAATTATGATGGCACATTCCTTTTTATCCAGGCAAAGTCAAGACACCAGAGCTCGGTCTCACAACATTCGAGGACTACAGAAGAAAGCCTGGCACGAAAAGTAAAGAAGGAAGATCAGCGTGCCCTTGCAAATTGCATGGACAGTTCACAAAAAGAAAAACAAAGTTCAGCAGAGGATAAGGATAGAAGAAGCGCTGTCGCACAGAAAGTGAAGGAATCTAAAGGGAAAGTACGTGATGATGAAACAGCAGCAACAAAACTCAGCACTGACAAAAGTGGGGGTAAGGGGACTTGGAAGCAAAGAGAAGTTTCATCAAATTCCGTAGACACGATGCCAGTTCGTCATTTTAAGAGCATGACAGGAGGTGGATGTGTTAGTCCTTTCACATCTGGTTCTCAAGGCGAGCCTCTCGGAAGCCAAGGTGCTTCTATAAAGGGAATACCTGAAGGAACTCAGAAGAGCGCAGATATAAGGAAAGCATCACAAAAGGAGAGCCAGAGAGAGAAACTAACACACAGGGAGTGTCGTAAGGATAGGGTACCTTACAAAGAAGACAGACCGTCACATCAACACAAGCGTGATGAGAGGACAAATGATTCGCAGAAAGAAGGGAAAAAGAACAGCAAGGCAGAAGCCCCACAAGAGAAACCTACAAAAAAGTCCTCGCTAATCAAAAAGACACGTAAAGACAAGGGCGAGAAGCTAAAAAAGCTGCTAACGGACTGTGGACTGTCTGACTCGGATTCAGGGAATGAGAATACATTGAAGAAGGAGAAAAAGATATTGAACGTGGAAGTGCAGTCACAGCAGATGAAGAATGATCGTTTGTCACCACTTCATGCCTTGCAGAGGGGTTCAGAAACGTTGAAGGAAAGCAAGAGAGAAAGCTTAGAAGATTTTGACTTACTGCGTAGAAAAATGCAAAAAAGAACAGAAAGGGTCAGGAAATTGAAAACATCAACGAGCTTGTGCAAGAGCTTACTCTTCGCGTCAGATGATGATGATGATGAAGAGAATATGAAAAAAAGTAACATTGGGGACGAATACAACCCGTCGATAATGATTAAGAAAGAAGCTGACCGATGCAGTCAGGACTATTCACCTACGCCCGTGAAGAAGCACGTAAATGAAGATGATGCCTATGTTCCTACAACCATGAAGAAAGCCCAGAAAGAAGATGGAGCTGCCCCGTGTGTTAAACCTGTAAGTTATGGTGTTGAAAGTTATCTGTGTGCTGTCAGTGACGTGGTTGTTGTGAACCGTTTGAGCTTTTTCTCGCTTTCTGTTTCTCACCATATGAATAACGGAACCACACACGCCTACATTCTATGCTATGATGGAGAAACAAAAATGCGCCTTGAACCATTCAATCATTGTCTTGCGAATCCCACATTGTCTCACATCATTCGAAACCACATTCTCTCATCTGTCATCTGTATGGACTCCCAGAGCCGTGTGCGGGCTGTACGTGGGGTTTCATGGCATCCAAAAATCACCTTGTGCAGCAAGCACAGCTTTCAGTCAGTGTGTTCTATACAAATGTCCTCTTATGCGGGAAAAGGTCTGCACTCGCTCTGCACCTGCTCTGCACCTGCTCAGAAGTGCACGCAAGGTTTAGATGCAGTTCAGCTGGTGCAGCACTACTGCCATCTAAAAAGGATAAGTAAGTGCAAAATGGCAGGCCCTGTCGTCTGCTACAGAGTACCGTCTGCTATGTGCGTTGCCTGCTCTTTTCTGTTGCACGACTAGGATATGTAGTGCAAGGAATCAGGAACCTGTGCAAATTGAGGTCAGCACTCCTCTAAAAAGAACAACTACTACTTTATTTTAATGATGATGATTGGGGAGATGTCAGTGGCTGAAAAAAAGAAAGGGGCATGCAGGTGCTGGGAAGGTGCATGTCAAAAGGAATGCAAAAGAGAACTTGCATTCCAAGGTTTACAGCGAAAGGGGGAATAGGGCGCAGAAAACCGGGACTGCAAATATCAAAACTCATGCTGCTGTGACGTCGTGGCAGGCATCTCAGCTAGCGAGGGACCACATGCTTACGACTACTAATAGAAATGGCTGGAGCTCTGATGCCACAGCTTGACGAGTCCGTGTGTTCAAGGTGTTATATCTCGCCAAGTACGACACATAAAAAAATAATTCTTTCTTCCTCAATACTGTTGTGTGCAATGCAGTGTGCCCATGACATAATGAACGACATCTATCAGTCACAACCCCTTTAATACTAAGTGGCAGCACCGCTGTGGTAGTGAGTGCCACAACAAATTACAACTTGTTCAGAAACAAGACTTGAATTAGTTGGTATATGGGTTCTAGAAAGACTTAGTGCAATGTGCACTGACAGCAGATAAATACATAAGACAGTGTCGTGTGTATTTCTTGTTTGTCCGCTGTCCAGTGTTCCCGGCGCTACATTTTTTTATGCCTAACACTAGAAAGTGTGAACACAGTCCGTAAAATTTTGAGAAGTGGTGTATTGTTCTCGGGGTGTAAGGGTGAACACACTTTCCTGATGAACCAGTTCTGCAGAAAGAACTGCCCCAATGCTACAGAATACATGTTTTAGTCATACACATGCTCATCAATTGTCCATTGGATGAAAGCTATCGTCAAGGGCATTTTCATGAATTTTTATGGGACCTTGGGTCACTTCAGGAGCAGAGCGGCATGTTGTGTTGCCGCATCAGCATCAATTTGGCACACAGTGACACGATCTTTACGTGACTATCAATCTCCTTGCTGCGAAACTTTGTTCGCATCCATGTAATGTGTACATCCATGCAAGTTACTGTTGTGTACATGTATCCAACATGTCTCAGTGCCAACAGTCTCAACCCCATAAATTTGTTGACAACAGTCATAGAAGGTTTCAGTATTTGGACACCCAAGAGGTATCATCAGCCTTGCCATTCCCACTGTGGGATTGTGAGGGGTTACAAGGATAGATTTTTCCTCCTTCAAACTGGGGTTAGAAAAAAAGAGAAAGCTCTCTGGGGCTTCTTTTGGGTATGATGGGCTGGGCTGGGCTGGGCTTGTTGTCAACAAGATTTTTTCTGAATGTGGTATATCCTTCATGTCCAAACTATTTCACCATTATATTCTTACACTCAATAATTATTGCAATGGCGCATTATGACCATAGTTGTCAATGCACCAGAAAAACCTGAATCATCATCATCATCATCAACATTCAATAATTGCTCGCTCAATAATATTATCTAACATGCTGAAATGTGGTGATGTGAGCCAAAGAAAATATATGCCAGTACTCAGTTGTGAATTGCGTTCTGATGTCTAAGTGGCACTAGATAATGGGGAAAAGATAGTGAATGCTGGTAGCATCTTGACAAATTGATATATGCCATTGGAACAACTGCATAGTGTTTGAGCAAGTGCAGCATCATTGGAAACAGTATTATTGCTGTCGACATTTGTTTTGTGATAAAGGGTCGGTCGCATTCGTTCCAAGTGATTACGAAACTATAGTGTCATTTTATTCGTCCTGGACCACTGACCACGATGTCGAAAATCCCACGCGAAATGAACGCGTAGTTAGACTTATTCGACTAAATACATGACAAGTGCAGACAATGGATATTGAGGGTACACCAGAATTCCTCCTCTGGAAAAATGAGAAAATGTGACTCCCTTAGAATCGATGAGTGCATGACCTTGAGAAAAGGAATGCCGCGGGCGTCGCATAGAGTTTCGGGGCGTCTGGATGGTGTCTGTTGTCCTCTAAGCACCGCACTGAGCAGCGCTGATCTTTAAAAGGTACTTATTTAATATTGAAGCACTTTTCAGACAAAAAAAAATTAGCCAGGTAGATTGTCGGTCGATGCCGAATGTAGAGGTATCGGTTTCATAGCTCGGTTTTTGGGATGCAGACATCCCTTTTAGAAACTGTTGAGGCATGGAGCAAGCCAAGGGACCTTTCCAAGTGTATCAGTACCTTAAGTCTAACCATCTGCTGCGGAGCTTTTCTTGATGTATTTGCTGGTCAGTCGTGCCTTTCTGGTTGCTTATGCTAGAGCTCAGGTACAACTAGCTGCATCCTTTCTTGTTCTATCTTCTGTAGTAGTCTGCAGTACATGCTGAACATCAGTAAAAGTTTGTTTTAATTAGATGCTGTCAGCTACCTCTACGAGCCGAATGAAAAGGTTTTAGTGGGCTTTTGGGTCTGGGTCAGAACCAAGAAAACATTCTCTCTCTTTTTCTTTTTTTCAAATTAGCGAACACTCATAAAGCTTCTCCTCACATAGATGCCAGTCTTCCATTATACCCAAATACATCTCATGCAGAATGTTGCTACTTCTGCACTGTTCTTCAAAAAAGCATGCAGTTCTCTGTGATTGGAAACTTTTGCTTCTGTGCAGATGATCATTATGGTGCACTAGAATGGTTCACCTTGCTCCTGTTTGAGTACTAGTACCGCGGCAAGACTCTCATGGTACATTGTAGTTGTGATATGCACGAAAGAAAGTTGTGTGCATTTTGTATGAGGAGATAACGGAACCTAATCCACAAACATTGTGCAGCCAAGACAGTGGAAGAAACCTGTAGTGCACACATAATTGAAATACTTGAAACTTGTTGTTTGTCTGTTCCCTGCACAATATGCCAGGTAGAGGTATTTTGATGGCAGCGTACCCATTTCATTGAGAGAAGTTGACGGCGATCTGGTATGCTAAGTACAAAGCTTAAAGGGGCACTAAAATGCAAAAACAAGTTCACTTCAAATTACATTATACGCTATGTTAACTTCGTACTTGTTATCATAATTAAAAACTTTGATTTCGCTACGGAGCTACAATCGAAATTATAGCGGACTCTTTCTTGCTTTGGCGCTTAGCTGTGAACTTCTTTTCAGCTTCGTGCATTGGTGTTTTTAAAAGTCCATACTGCGCGTGCATGTGCGTGCCACGCATGGAGCAGTTCCAGTGAAAAACATAGTGCGCGTTGCCAAACGGACTGCCGTCGCTGTCCGAAGGACGTGAACATAAATGTTGTCAGTGGAACATTCATGATAACTGTTGTGGGCTACAATTCAGTGAATCGGTGTTGAAAAATGCAGCAGTGCGCATCATGCTGCGCATATACGGAACAGTAAGATCGGACCCGTTCCAAATCCACATGCCCACGACAGGTATGCGCGTGCTTCTCCTGCTGTCTCATTGGATGCCGCCAATCTTTGCCTCCTGGGGATCCCATTCGTCGCCGCCAAAGACAGCTCTGTTTGCATTGTGGTTTTCTTCTAAACGGTCATGCTGTATGAACTAATTTTGCTTGCATTATCCCAGTTGAAACACGGACTTTCACTTGAGAGCAAGTTGCTTTTGCATTTTAGTGCCCCATTAAGTTTCAGTGGGAACTTTGGCAAGCTTGTTTGGTCTGCGTCTGTGTCCTGTACGCACTCTTCGGTTGTTCAGTTTAGCTTGACGTCAGGGTCTGCCATTTCAGACATACAGGCTTTTCTACAGACAAGTTGTCACATAGATCTTGTTGCTTATATCACCCAATAGAAGTAAGTCTAAAGGAGCAGCAAAACCTTCTTAGTTCTTCTGTTCAGTATTTGGCTTTCAAAAATATTTTGCATGGTTGCTCTTGTTTGATGTATGATGTGGCATGCTTGTATGATGCAGTGTTTTGAGCAGTCCTAGCTGCCGCTTTACTGCTCTTTTAATGTCATCTTCTGATCTGAAGCCTTCGTTTTAATATTTTGTTACAAGCCTTTATGGTGTACCTTGTAGGCTGCAGTGTATCATTTCCTGATGTGCCTCAGACAATCTCACTGCTTACGCAACCCATACTGCCAATGGTCAATGTAGCAAAGCTCCGTTAACATGGTTCCCACCATTGTTTCATCATGACAGCACTTGCAGCCAGAGGAGTACATCCCAACTTCAATTTCTCCAATCAAGTCGGCATCACCAGTAAATATGTTGCGGGGCCGATACGAGGAGTATGTGCCACAAGCCATCACCAGCACGGCACAGCGGCAGTTGCATACTATCGATTATGTCCCAACACCTAAGAAAGACAAGCCACAATTGTACACACCTGATATGTGGCAAAATGCACTGTACATTCCAGACAGCCCAGCAGCTGCCGCACTGCCATGTGGCGGCACTTCTGTGGTGCAATTGGAAGAGGAGATCAAGTCGTCCAGGTAGAGATGCATGCATGTCTTTTGGTTAGGTAGTTTTACTGGCAGCCCAACTTGCCTTTTGTTTTTTACTGGATCACAGTTGTACGTGCCTCTATTACGAATAGGGTCAGCTGCTTACAGGAGTACAGTCTTATAGTTTCATGATATCATTATAGCTACAAGCTTGCGTATTCATACTACAAGTGCCTGACTAATGGCAGGTTAATAGTAAACATCTCAGAAATTGTATTACAGGGACTGGTGGTATATGGTTTTGCCTTTTCAGTTTTTGGTCTTTGCTGTTTGCGAGTAAATGTCTACTTGCCCTTGTGCCCTCAACTTGTTCTACTAGATGACGTTAACACTGCCATGAGTTTGAGGTAACACACAGGACGAGACGAATACACGACAGATTGTCATGTGTTTGTCTCGTCCTGTGTTTTAAATCCAACTGAAGGCAATGTTAACGTCGTCTAGCCAACACCAGCTAGCTTGCCTACTCCTGTTATGTTTACTGTTCTACTGCTCTATCGTAATATTATGCTAATCATGAACTATTTATATTATGGGATATTTTGCCATCTAGCTTCTCAATATGGTGACTGGATTATTTGTCTACGGATGCAAAGCAATCCATAGTGTGACAGTATTGTGTTAATGATGTCTGTAAACACTGCTATTGTGTTGCGTCAATAAAAGTGATTTGTCAAGTGTGGGTTGATGTTTGTACTGGTTTTCTT
Source organism: Ornithodoros turicata (assembly GCF_037126465.1). Taxonomy (NCBI): domain Eukaryota; kingdom Metazoa; phylum Arthropoda; class Arachnida; order Ixodida; family Argasidae; genus Ornithodoros; species Ornithodoros turicata. The sequence goes on from NC_088206.1 coordinate 50,596,836, forward strand.
TACCTATCTCCCTTATTGAACAGGGACGTGAAGGAACTTGACGACAAGCATATAAAGTATCTCTTCTACAAATGCATGCCAGAGATGGAAGGAATTATAAAGAAAAAGGTGATTAATACCAAGTCTTTCCCTGACTCTCGCATAGTCTGTTAACTTCAGTACAAAACCAAGATGGACCTACAAGCAGGTGTAAGCCTGTTCTATGCTAGTGAACGTTAAGCAGTTCAAGATGCTAATTAAAGAATATTCACTGATCAATCCTTTATTAACCAGATTTGCAGCTGGAGAAATGATGACTACCACCAGGGTGGAAAAGCAAAGCGTATGTAACTGAGCACTCTGCCTCGCTCGTGAGACATTTCTGTCAGAGGGGCTTCCTCCTTTCATTGTGCTTAGGCACTTGAGGCTTTCTGTGTTGTCCTTTCTTCTCTGTTCTAGCCTCAGAACATCAATTTCCATAGAATACCTTTGTTGATATAAAACACTTCTATTCTCTCATAGGCATGCTCACATACAAGGTGTATTCCTCTGCATTCTCAGATGAGCAGATCGATCTCATCTCCCATATGTTCATCGATGAATATGTCATGAGGAGGAATGTGGTAAGTGCCACTCCACTGTCCAATGCTGTCAGGCATCCTTGTTTTTTTTTTTTGTTTGTTTTTTTTTGTTAAATGTGCTACAGATGGGAGCGACATGTAAAGTTTTGGAAATCTAGGTGTCATTCATGGCTAGAGTTCGACTTATGTTGAATCGGGTCGTTTTTTTCTCTCTCTCTCTCTCTCCTTTTAGTTTGGATAACTTGCTTTTGGAAAGGAGTTTCCATTATAAACTCTGCTGTTTTTCTGCTGTTCTCCTGAAAAACAGCTACTTGTGTGGGCTATAGTGCTGCAATAATCGCTAGCTCTCAGTCACAATGATTCATTTTCTACAAGGTCTTACTAAAGGTGTAACCAAATTAATCATTGGTCTTGCTCATGTTAGCGGAAGCTCTCAAACGTGTGTCAAGGTAACACCTTGATCAGCAGTTTTAGACAGCACTGCTCATAGGGCTGTACGTCACTTAGGCTGTTAGCCAAGCTGTAAAGTTTATTACTGAACGTCGCATACTCTTGGTCTACTAAATGCTAACCTGTTTAATTTCTTTCATCTGAAATTTTCCCATTATAAATGCAATTGCCTTTCAACGAGGATTGTCTCCATTCTGCTAATTCGGTTTTGCCTGTAATCCTCTAATCAACTAGTCATCTTGTAGTTACATGCTTTCTTCGAGAGGATATCCTCCTGACTGTAGAAGACACCTGCAAAAACGTCATCTGTGTAGCTTTCATAGCTTTTTATAAAAAATCTGCGACAGATAAAAATGAACAGCCTGCTTATTACACCAGCTCAGTTGCCTCTTATTTCTTTGCTCAAATGAATAATGTGTTCATAGATTTAATTCTTAAAAATAAGCTGCATGACACTAAAATTCGTAACCACCTGGGTGACACTGTTGTAGTTTTTATTTGTGTTGTGCATTAATTAAGCTAAATTTCTTAAGTGAACCCAAAAATAAGCCAAGCAAGGATGCCTATGGCCACAAAAGCATCGTATGGTTTTTAATTGCATGTGTACAAAAATTTAACTTTTGAAAACCCATCACTGCCTGGCCTGCTCATACCGGGTGCCAGTTGAAAGGCAATACCAGCAGCGTTTTGCCAGTGCTTTTCCAAGGAGGGCATTTTATGGAGAAATGGGAAACTCGTGTGGGAGCAGTAGTAGTTTCCACAGTGGTACTTTCACTTGTAGTTCCATGGTAGTTCCATGTATGTTTAACATGAACAGTTTAAATGGAACAAGCAGTACGTTTTTGAGCACGCTGCTGAATGGGTGCTTTCCTCCTGATGCGGTTCTCTCTCACCCTCTCCCATTCTCTTATTACCCTTGCCCAATTATTTGTTTCTCCTCTCCCTTTTGGTCCTGCTTACTCAGCCAGTATTTTTCATGGAGAAAGGTGGCAACCCTAGTCACTCAACAAAGCACACTCGCTGAAATTGGCATCTGCGGAACCTTTGGCTCAGCCCAAAGGCACTCTTATGCAAGAAGAAATCAAAACCACATCAGAATCTCACCTTTCGTCCTCATCAACATTGTTTGTCGTCAGGTACCAGTCACTGCTAATGACAAGTCATGCGATAAGACCCTCTATGGGAATAAAATGCTGTGTCGCTTCACCCCCAATTCTGGCGGAGACAGTGGTTCTGCAAGCTCTATCTTCAATGAGCGCACTTCACCAAGCAGCTGATTTGCAGGGGCGAGATTTTTGTAAAACTCTTACGACAAACCCTATGATTTTGATTGCCATAGTGCATTATTACCGGTAGGCAGTGATTTATCCATGCCCCCCCCCCCCCAAATGTTTAGTGACACCTCTCGCCCTTCTTTCTTGTGCACCCCTGTTGCGCTCATGTTACTCATCCAATGACGAGATACCAAGTGGTCAAGAAACACTTTAATCTCATTTCAAGCAGCGTAATGCCCTTTTGAAAAGGGGGCCCATAGCGACATCGTCTTTGTCGTCACTACTTTTGACCTAAGGCTTAAGCTGAAGAGGCGAATACATAACACCCCACAGGTGTCCTTCATTATTTCAACATGACTCATGTCGGCAATGATACATAAAGCTGTTACAAGGTAACTGCAACAATCGCACCAATGAGGAGATTCTCCACTTGCTCCTCCCCACTGGCGCGGGTCCACTGCCAACTGTCATGACAGAAATGGAAATATATGTAGACTTTGAGCAAAAGGTCTCACAGGAAAGTAGTTTGAAGTCAAGTGCTCCTGCCAGACATATTTATTTCTATACGTATTAAATATTTTTCTGGCTACGCTACTGCTTGTAGCATTGAGCCCTAAGTTACGTGATATGTTTGTAGCAACTAAGGGTGCCAAATTTCTTCAGCTTGACAACTGGTCCTAGAAGCTCTGTTTATCTACCTATGGCTGACCTTTAGTTGTGCACATGCAGGTGCTGATGGTGCTGAACTGCGTGCTGACGGCTATTAGATTCAGACATTGGTTAGTGGAACATGATACAAGTGGCGCTCGCTGAAGGTTGTCATCAGTGTGGTTCTGTACGTGAATCAACAGTGACAAACAAGTAATACAGTCAACTTTCAATTTGTGAACAGTTAACAAAGTTCCTGGAAAAATTGTCCATAAATGAAGGTTTGGAATGAGGAAAGGGATGAATTTTGTCCCAAATGAGCACACAGCTTTATGAACTGAAGTTCATAAAGCGAGGGAATTCGTAAATCGAGGGTTGACTGATATTGCGTGCTAAATTGCTGATTTTAAGTGTGTTGACGACCCAACATACGACACTCTTGTCCTATATCTGTGTAACATGTAATGAGGTCTTCTGTAATCCATTTGTGCACAGTCACTTCTTTCTCATGGTAGAATATTCTCTTTACCATTACAGACTGGCGATTACCTAAACCAGGTGCTTCTGCCCGAGTTCCTCATTCGAGTGTACATGGCAGCCAATGGCACAACTCATGAAGAAAGTGACAGGCTAATGGCTGCCACACCATTCAAGCTGTTTGACGTGCCCACACACTTGTAATTAACATCACTGTACCAGTGATTTCCATGAACTCTATACATTTCATTTGCCCTTGCGAGGGAACAGTGTTGGAAACTTCTGTTTTACTTAGCTGTTATCAGTGTTCCTGCAGTGGACTATGTACATTTTATATGTGCCCTTTTAAGGCAGTGCTATTTCTTGTTTCATGGCACCTGACAGCACATTTTATGTGCACCTGTTTTCCCAACTCAAAACTAGTCACTTTTAGAGTGCCACATTGCACATTACATTGTTCCTTGTGTAAATATGGTATGTAAATGTGATTGCAAAAAAAAAGCATTCATTGTTAATGTACAAATAAAATGTATTTACATGAGACTTTTTTTATCACACACTTTTTTATGTTAAAAATACAAATTAATTTTTCCACTTTATGGCCTGAAAGAAAAAAGAAATAGTATAAGTACTATATGCATGTTATAGTATCAACTGATGCATCTGGTAACATGGATTTTATATTTCCCAGCCATTAAAATTTTGCACAACTTTTACACTTTTGCAAGAAAGCAGACATGGGGAATGGTACAGGAAGACAGAAAAGTGTTTGCACTGAACTGTTCAACAAGAGATGAAACAAATGCCCTGTCTCCAACATCAGTGACAGCAACAAGACTATTCTGTTTCATAGCTGGCAAGGGCTCTCTTATCGTGTCATGTTGTATCTAGAGCAGCGGAGTGCCCCCGATTCTGCTGGAAAATATTACCGTATTTATCCACATAGTAGTATAATGAGAGTTTTGTTTTTTTTTACCTCGAAATGTGCACTCGTATTATCTGTGGTACAAGCCGAGACTGTGGTATCATCACTCTCCTCTTGTACACTAGCAAGCAATGATGCCCGAATTCACGACGAATCCTTGCATTTCTTAACAATACCTTTCACGAATACAGTCATAAAAAAACGACCATAAGAGAACCAGCGTCTGTGATTCATTTTCTATTTCAGTTTGGCAGCCCGACATATTAGTTTTGTTCTCTCCACATATTAATGTTAGAGGGATGGTCTCGTACAGATTCTGAAACTTAGCCAAAACTATGAAAACACTATAAAAACAGTAAAACATTAGTACTGTAGACATACAACCGTCAAAGTTTCATTCAGACTAACGAAGTTGTTTTCGAGGAATTTGCCAAAACGTGCTGTAATAGCAGACAACGAAACCTGCACTTTACTCTCATGCAACGTCATGTATGACATCGCCCTGCTGGTAAGCCTCCCACTGGCTGAGTGAAGAGCTGTTTGCAGTTGCCACCGTTGCCATGGCAGTTGCAACTTGCAGGAGGATCGTGGGTTGAGTCATCCTGATAAGCTCCCCTTTTCTCTGGAAATGGAGATGCTCAGAGACAAGATAAGAGCTGCAACCACAGACGTATATCTCCGCGAGCCAAGGATGTAGCCCGTGCATTGTCTGTGGGTATGGTACTGTGGGCTTCTGAGAATGTGGCGCATGATCAGATATGTGGAGGCTAAGTCACATGTTTTCTTTCCGCAAGTATTTAATGTGGCTTTTTAATAAACACGCACTCCTTCTCCATGTACGTCATCAGCGACATTTCATTTCGAAACATGATCAGTGCGCAACAAGGAGTGTAATGGGCACGTGCGTAATACATTCTCTGTCGGAGATTTAATGCAACCACGCGTGCCGATGACGGACGACTTCAGATTTGTGATTGCGGGTGGGGTTGGCTGAGACTTTTAACTTGTCTCTGAGGATTGACATAGTTGTTCTAAACCAGCAAGTGGGCCACTTCTTAGAATGTGCGCCTTTCGCCTGAGAACTGAAAGAAAATGTACGAGAGTTCCGGCGGTCCCCAGTCACTTCTGAAAGTCACGTGCTCATGCCGGTGCACTAGCATGCGCAAAAGCAGACGATTTCTGCATCCAATCACGGACTTTCCCGCAGGGTACTGTAGCCATTCTTGTTGTTGCCAACACAGATCACGGTATGCTGTGCCATCTTTATCAACTTAATTCATTTATTTAATCGTGATGTGCTTTGTCGGGTAAATTTGCAGTATTCCATTTTCAGCAAAGGGCAATAAAATGGTACACTTTATGAAAAGGGCAGGGGATACAAGACCGTAACTTTAGAGAAATGGGCATGTGGTTGAGAAACCACCTGCAACCCAGTAAATGGATGGCTCCATTTCAAACGTAGTTCATGGATTCGACACGAAAATTCCCACATTCTTCATTTGAACGTTTTTTGAACTGTTGGGTTGTTAAAACTGCCATATTCTCTAACCACCGCCGACGGTGGCGCCGAACAGCGCTGAGAGGCGTCACCAGACATATGGGAAGTGACGTTTTCGATGTGCACGCTTGCCGGAAGAACCCCGAAGGCAACCATAACGAAGGCCATTCTGCGGTGCCCGGTTCCTTTTACAACTGCCTGCGTCATCATAGAAATGGAAAACTTTCTCCACGGTGAGACGTCACTCCAAAAACGGGCAAGGAGGTGAAGAGTTGAGCGTGACGGAGGAGCTTGCCTAGCGCAAGACCTTCGGAGTACAATAGCTTCATGATGCGGGATCGCAGAAACATAGCATATTTATGTTCATGTTTAGTTGATATAAACCAATGTGTAGAACGTTATTTCTTCGCAAGTTTGAAAATGGTTTCACAACCCCTCTAAATTTTTGCTTGAACACACCTTTGACATGGCGACAATGTGTGCAGAGAACCTCTGACTAACAAGAAGACTTTGTCGCGGTTATGATGAGTGGGGTGCCTCATCGTGATCGGCGATACTAGGCGAAACTTCGCGCAGGGGAGCATGGGAAGGGATCGCACCTCCACCACTGAATGTGAGGGACCAGCTGAATGACACAGTAACCCAGTAACTGAATAACTATAACAAAGTTAACCCTAGTAGCACAATTCGTGGTCAGAACGTTGTGGTAACATTTTACTCAAACGTTGCAGAAACGTGGCTAATGCCCTCTTGAAAATCTGTTGCGGCACATGTTCACAAAAACGCAGAACCAGAGACACACACACAAAAAAAATTTATAGCATAACACAGTCCCAATCATTTTGTAGTGTCCTTTTTGCTGTGTCGTCTGTTCTACTTTTTTTTTTTTCGTGTGAAGTTTCTGGATTTTAAGCCCAAGAGCCGCAACAAAGCGACACGTCTGACAAGAGCCTTGTTAGGCGATGTTTTACTGTATGCCTAGAACGCACTGCGGCGAAGTCTCCTTCAATGTGTAAAAAGCTCTGAGAAAAAAAAAAAAAAAAGGTAGGTTGTAATGGTATGTACGATAGCAAGAAGCCCACTGTTTTCATGATCGAAGACGTTTTCAGCTTGATTTTTCGATTTCCGTCGCATTTTGAATATTCGTGTTCTCCACGTCGCCAACCGCTCAAAAAACGCTATTTAGCACTGTTTTCATGATCTAAGACGTTTTCAGCTACACGAATTTTGGAGCTTCGTCCAAATTAGTGGTGATATTGGATCATTCCGTAGCGAGTCACACGCCGTCTTTATTTCAGGTTCGTCCCCCTCGTTATTATTTCTTCTTGAAGACATGCGTGTATCTGCACGCAGAACAGCTGAAGGAACAGATTTAATCACACGAATTCTTCCACAACAGCAACAGACCAACCTCAAGAAGCTTGTCATATCGTGTTGGGCTAACTAGAAATCGTCCATCATCTAACTGCATCTCACGATTTTCTAGCAGGTTGTTGAGAACAGGCAGAACATTACGCTCGGCCTTTTCCACTCCATCGAGAACCACAGTAGCAGATTCCACAAATTATGATAGCATCGCTTGCGGTGCTGTTTCTGCAACAGCAGACAATGTCCATATACGTGACAACGGCACTAGTTTGTAGACTGGCTCATCGAGGGTGTGGCTAACCAGTCGCAAGCTGATGTCAGCATTTTATGAACCGTGTCGAGGAACCACTCAAGGCTTGATCCAGTATGGCAGGGAAATCCGACAGGTAAGCTGCAGCTAGACTCAGAATATATGGGGCCGGTTGGTACATGACTTGGAATGAGGCAACTACACAGGACAAGACAACACACACCAACGTCGAACCTGCAGCTCCTTGACGTACGAGCATACTCACGTACCCACACAACCACCTTCACATTGGCAGACCAAACGTCACAGGAAATTGAGACAGCAGCTGAAGTCAGCATAAACACTTCATCGACTACCGGGCGTTACTTCTTCCCATTGGATACATGTGCCAGATGCCTCCTCACCAGGCTCTCGATCATATGCTGAGTAGGGCAGCATGCTGCAGACTGACCTACAGAGCTGCTGTGCTCTTCAGAATAGATAGTGCAACGAACAGTAAGCACTGTTCGAAACCATAGTGTGCAAACATCAACCGTCCTCCCTAGAGTTGCCATCACAGCACTACCACCAGCCCCTTCCACAATGACATGACAATGCAAGCCGACCTTATGAATGCACATCTCCACCCAGTTCGCCGAAAAGAAAGCCGCACAAACGGGAACGACGATCAATACCGTTTGCCCCCTACAAACTCATACTGATTGCAGATACCAAACACGAGTCGTTGACACAGTCCAAATACTAAGAAAATGCATGTTCTCCTTTTAGTCCACGGGCATTCGCTTGAGAAAAATCCATTAAGTGTACAACCACCGTCACACTTAACCGAAACATGCGAGCACATGGCCCGCTCAGTAGCCAGTGCCGCCGAGCATTGGCCTCTGGGTAGACTATATTGGTGACATAGGTCCAGGATTTGGCTATGCCATACACTGCATTACGATGGACGCTCGGCATGCTCGGTTGGGCAGTTGTTGCATCTACAATCGGTCCCTGCTTCGCTACCGTTTCATGTTGCATTACCACGTTGTGACCTAGTCTCAAACCCAGCAGCCAATGCTCTGCTGGTCACTGGAGTCTGCGCAAGAGACATGTTACGGTTAGGTCTGTCGGCGACTGCGCGTGGCCATCAGAGCCCTGTCAACCTCATCAATAATAATTCACCTAACCTATCAATTGACTTCAATTTGAAAACTTATCACTGGATTCATGTTGTAGGTGATTGATAAATATTGCAAGTAGATGAAAGAAGGCACAAAAAATGGCAGAATTTGGCATTCAAACACTATTTTTGTTCAGTAGGGCGGCTTACTGGGCTAGTTGGTACATATACGAGAGGTGTTCAAGTCAAACCGGGTCTTTCTGTCTCCTGAGTGTACAAATGGCTCGCGCTACTTCTTTTTCGTCATTTTCACAAGCGACAGGCCTCCGCGTTCACCACCTGTCCAATCATGGCTGCTATGCGCCGGTAAGGATTTCTACGTTGCTGGCATCCAAGCCCTCGTGAAATGCTGGGACAAGTGCATTACTGCAGCTGGAGATTACGTTGAAAAATAAAACTAATTTCTCACCTGCAAGTTCATTTTACTTTTGCGAAAAATGAAAAGTCCCGGTTTGACTTGAACACCCCTCGTATATACTGAAATTGGAATTGGCTACCTGGAAGAGAGGCTTTGAATTTATTGCTGTGTGAGTTGCTCAGCGTTGCACTACACTCAATATTTAGTCATACTTACTCCAAATCACCTGTTCTTAGAGATTTATTCATTAGCTTGGACCACACACTTATGAGTTCACGTCATGTATGTATGCCTTTATTTCATATCATATGTACTTTTAGTGTATTTGCCATTTTAGGTCCACATTGTTCTTCTAACCTCGCAACCATGGTGTACTCCCAACCCTATACAATCTGCTATTTCCCTATTCTGGAGCACACAAAATCTGAACTTACTGAATTGGGCCGGGCAGTGAAGGAGAGGGAAGGGGCCCTTCTCCCCTTAGGATTGTTGCAAAGTCAATAAGACAATCAGTGCAACATGCTATTGGGATGCTACAGGAAAGTTGGATGACTGGGCTGTGCAGTAACATGTCAAAGGTGGTTCTTACGCATTACCAAGAGGTGGGGGTACCGTCGTGTGAAGATTCCTATTTTATATTTCTGCCATAAAGCAGCCAACAAGATTAACTATGAAGTATTACATGCAAGCGATGTCAGAACAGGAGAAGGGAGGGACGAATCTATGTACAAACTCTTTTCCATTTGCAGAAAAGAAAAAAAAGCTGCAAATTCGAAAATCCCTACTAAGCATGAATAATTCTATTAAAGGGTTTTGCAGCACCCTGAGGGACCCTGAGGGCCAAATTACCAAATGTTGACCCCTGCACTGAAATGGGTAATGAGAAATATTAGCTTTTAACTTAACAAATAAGCTGAACCCAAAATGAGAAAAAGAAGAAAAGAGAAAGAAAGAAACAAACAAACAGTATGTCATCGAGAAATGTTGTCTTTAAATCACTAACTTTTCTTGCACTTGCTATGCTAACAGGAATAGCATATGCTATTCCTGCTTTTCAAAGTGGTGTACTTTATTTTTGCAATCAAGACTAGCCACTTCTTTCTGTTAGTTATGAGGATTAATTAAACAATACTGTTACTAAAGGTATGAACCGCCAACTGCTTTTGTGAGTGGCGATATTCTCGCTAATGAGTAGAGTCTCGCTTGCATTGATTTCTTTGTCCCGGTTTAATATGTCAGAGATAGCCTCGACAAAATAACTGAAAGCTATCAAAGCAACTAGTAAAGCAACGATTCTTTAGAAATTCAGTGCCAGTGCAGAGAATGGCGATCTCTGCAAGAAATCTGCATTGTGGAGGTCTGCTATTTAAACCATGCTGAAATAAAACAAGGAGAGTGTCAGGGAGGCAATGGGTTTGAATGTGACTGCCAAGCTCGGAGTGGCAAGCCACGTGAACTGACGTCGGAGAAGCCCACCTCAAGTGGATTCTAAGCGCAAGGATGGTGATCATTATAGCAGTAGGCTACTTGCAAAAGTTGTATTTTGGGTTTCTATGACAGATTTTGAAATCTTCACAAACCTCGAGGGCACAATTACTGTATTACACTGCTATAGCAGTCCCAAGGGTGGGCAGTAATACTATTTTTTTGTATTATAATACTAATACATAATACTTCCCAAAAAACTTGTCTTATAATACTACTAGCAGAAATACTCTTTGGAAATGTGTATTCTAATACTAATACTGTATTATAATACATTATGGTAATAAATAAATACATCAGTTTTTCGAAAAGCCCAGGGAGTACACAATATCTGTCTCACAATTTACAGTGCCTGTTGTATGAAACAATAGATCCATTACTGCCTATTTGGCTTGAATAATACCATTTTCTCAAATTCAACCATCAAGTGCTCTCCTGCAGCAAGGAACGTCTTGTGGCATATTCAATATTACCAGTTCGCGTGGTGTTACAGTTAGGGTGATCGCTTTCCTCGCCAAGACTAGCAGGTGACGTGGGTTTGAGTCCGAGTTTGAAGTTTTCCCTGGGTTTTCCGAAGACTTTGCAGACGAATATCTGCACAGTTACCCCTGACCTGGCCCACGACAGACACTCCCCCTTCCCCCTGTCTGCCTCTCCTTCCTGCTGTCCTCTCTCCATCTGTCCATGCCTGTACGCCATTCATAGCCGCAGTTGCTTTGCAACGTTAACAGGAAACTTGAGAGGAAAGAAATGACACTCGGCCTTGCAAGTTGTGCCCCGGTTCCTTATGAACCGCCACGAAAAATTTACTCTTTCATTTATCACTTTCCACAGTGGAAGTGACAGCAAAAATGAGGTATTAGACGAGCAGGTCACCAGTGGCAAGCTTGATACGTTCACAAAGGATGTATGTAAGACTCCTGACAAGATACTTATCTTCATGTCAACTAGTGTGCCAAGTTGTGAAAAGACAGAGGAGGAAATAGTGTAGTGCGAAGATGCAATGACATAGACATAGAGCTAGGAACACTTCTGACTGTTCCTTTCTTTCCGGGGAATTTTATGACCAGAGAGGGTACACTGACTAGTCGCCAGAGGAGTAGGTGTTCAAAGAGCGGATGACCTAAAACATGTGGTGTGCTGACCCGCCTGGGCAGATTATCACCGTGCTGATAGCGCATACAGGGTGAATGAACACGTCAAAATCCAAGAAGTATTACTGGAGTACTATAATTAGGGTTCCGCGTTTTCAGTTTTAATCGAAAAACACTGAATACAGAGGGACATTCCAGGAACGATGACAGAAATAAATTGTTGCACATGCCCAGCAAGTTGTTGATGCAAATTAGAAAACAATTCAGAAACAAGATATGGTTGTGAAAAATGTTTGTTTACTTTTTCGTTAGCCATAAAACGCCACCGCAGCGAACAACGCCATGTTGAATGAGCGTCATGTAGAAATTACATTGTGATTTCCATTCGCCGAAAACTGGGTAAACCATGTACACGACAGGAAAAAATCGAAAAACGCCGATTTCGTGAATATCAATAAACACCGAAAAACATACGCCAAATCTGCCCAAAAATAAAAACCGAAAGTGCGGAACCCTAATTATAATACTTGTAATACGCATTTTTGCGTACTGTAATATGTACGTAATACAAACACTTTTCAGAAACCTGTATTATAATATGTAATACAAATGCAAAAAGGTATTACAGTAATACTATTATAATACAAAGTAATGTAATACGTGCCCAGTCCTGAGCAGACCACGATTAAAGTCCCCCTGCAATAAAAGTGTATGTTGTGCGTTCGCAATGTCACACGTTGAATCTACAGCTTGCCTGTTTATGCGCTATTCTAAAGGTAACATCATGACAAACTTCTACTCTTCTTGCGTGACACAGGAGTTTGTTGAAAGCGGGCTCGACTGTACGAAAGAGCAGTGCAACGGTGGAAAACAGGTAATGTTGTGAGACTTTTGGAGGCTTCTCCTACCTCTACTTTTGGCTAGGGCATGTGTTGGGTTCAGTACACCTGCAGACACATTCATCATGAAAGATAAATTGACTGTATACTGTGACTGCCTTTGTGCAACCGTAATAGTCTAGCACAATTACACTGCTATCGCAGACATTAACACATTTGGTCCCAGAGTTTCCTTGCCTTCCATAATCCAAATGCCATGATGGCTATTGACCATACCATTCCATACATAAATATGTACGGTATTTATCCGCATATAATGTGAAGTGGAATTTTTGCATTTTTGTCCAAAGTTTACAACTGCATGTGCCAGGCAGACGCACCAACATGAAATGTGAACACCGTGAAATGCTTTCATGATTAAAGAAGTCATGTCAAGAAGAAGGCAGCATCTAAATGCTATGGTAGCCGTTGCAGCACTGACGTGTACTCAACGTTTCAGTATTTTGTTCTTTGATGACGCCAAACATTAAACTCACAACACGAAAGTGCCTTGAAAGGATCTAGTTTGCATAACACTGATACCTTTTCAATATGAAGAAGGCGGGAATTTCAAAGTAAGTGGAGGCTCGTGATACCTATTGCCAGTGTTAAATTACAAAGCTACGCATGAGGAGAGATTAGATTTCAGTTGTATAAATTACCTGCCTAGACTCTGGAGTCTACCACTTTTCCTTTAACACGTGATAGGAAAAACCTCATTGCAATTTTTTTCAGGCCATTTAAACGAACAAACAAACAGTGAGGTATGCTATGAATTACACTATGCCGACATTGCCCTCTTGGCAACATGCCTTGTGCAGCGAGGGGGGGGGGGGGGGGGGGGGGCTGAATGGGCTTAATGGTTTTCTGGATTTTCTATTTTTGCCAGAAGAAGAACAGACTCTGTTCGAAATAGCAGCAGCTGAAGTCCTGAGGCTCTTCCATTAAGATATAACCGGCATGTTGGCTGGGGGCATGATCTAGTTATGATTAGGGTACAGACTTTCGGTATTCATTTGGCAATGGTCAGGATATGTTTGCCAAAGTTTTCAATTTCTGAAAAATTCGACTTTTTCGGAGAGGTGACTTTTGGAGAACCCCCGAAAAACACAAAAGTTTTCAGAAATTGAGGGCACTCGTGGGCGCCTCCAGATTTTTGCCAAATGCAAACACCGCAAAGTCGGAACCCCAGTTACGATGCTGTCACAATGTGCCTGTGTTTCACCTAATGTTGAACAGTGTATGGCATAGCGCATTCATGTAAGGACGCAGACACGTAGAAGGTACAGTCGCCGACCGATTTTTCCAACTTTTAGGAACCACAAAATCGGTCCAAATTTTTAGTGAAGGACATAAATCCACTTTATTTCCAAAGTTTTCACTCTGAACATTCAAAGTGCCCCTAAAAAAGGATCTATATGTGTCTGCGTTGCTGCACGAACGCCTAACAATCTATCGTGACAAATTTCAGTGAGTGCACCATCAGTGTAGTCACAACAGCAAGGACTGCCATTGTGGACGGGTGTGCATCAATGACATCCTCCTCACTGCCATTGTTTTTACCTTTTTTCTCTCTTGTTGTCGGTGCCAAAGATGACGTTAATGCTAAAGCTGCTGAAGTGTCAAACGGCAATGCCACATTAATCTCAATCATCGATGAGTGCATCTTCGCCTCTTTAAAACGCGTCTACCATAGTAACGTCATCGACATCCTCACTTGAAGCTGAGGTCGGCATTTCAGTATTCCTGATACTCAAAGATACTCGCAGCCGAAGACACGACACATGTATTGAAATATACTGCCTTTGACCGTGTACAATGCAAGGCTTTTACCTTGAAAAATGAGCATTTAAATACGGGGTCGTATTATATGCGGGCTTGCATTACAGTCATGTCTCGCTTATCCGGAGTTCATATATCCAGAAAACTCGTTATCCTTACTACATTACCGGGAACAAACCTGCTACCATTAGATTTTGTCTCAGTTATCCAGAATTTGTTATCCGTATCCAGACAGCAAAAGCGGGAACCAATCTTCCAGGGCCTAGGTCATTCTGATATGCTTATCCGGAAAAGTGTCAACGTTCTCTGTCCCTGGCATGTGCTGTGTTCGCGTTATTCCGGAAAAGGCTCACATCTCACTGGGGCATTCTGTACTGATTGACTCCCCTTTCTTGAGAAGTCACTCCCTTATTGTGTGTGGGCACACGGTAGAGATGGTAGACAATAAGCGGAAAAGGTGCCCTGTATCCACCGGGGGCGAAATCCACACGTGAATGTCAATGTCCAGGCCGTCTGAAAGCATTGTCTTAATGCCAAACACATTTGCTTAAACACAAAAACATGTGCGCGGGACCAGGGGCGGATCCAGGGAAGATCCTCGGGGGGGGCCCCCACTGAAAAAAAGAAAGACGGGGGGGGGGGGGGGGGGGGGGTCGCTATGTAGCAGGAAAATCTGCCGGAATGGGGGGTAGAGGTATGTCTCGGGGGGAGGGCCCGGGCCCCCAGGGCCCCCCCCCCCCCCCTGGATCCGCCCCTGCGCGGGACCAACTTTCTGAGACGTTACCCTTCCTTGAACAGCAGGGTGACGCAGTGGGTGCCGTGGCTGTGACCAAAATTCTGTCACATGCGTGCCTACTAATTTCAAGCAGTTCGCTTTGCATGAATTTATTCAAAGATCGATCCTTGTCAGACAAGCGATAGCATCGTCGAAAACATGTTAAAGCAGCACAGCGGCGAGCGGTGACACATGACGTTTTTGCTCAATACAAAACATTGGGAAAGTGTTTGCATCCAAGTATCTGCAGTTGTAACTATTCTCGTAGAAGAATGCAAAAATCCTGCATCGCATTATTCATGGTTTTGCGGTAGCTTTCCTCCCGTGGGACAGTGAAAATGTATCTTCGCATTATACGTGGGTTGCCATTAAATAGGGTAAGTTCTCGCAACACATCTGAAGTAGAGCGTTTTGTTTTGGTTGCTCCCAAACAAGCTCCGCCTTCCCCCATGCATGCACTGCGCTTCTTCAGGCTTGTGTTAGTTTTCGTAATTTTAAAGGGTTTATTTTGTTTTATGCCGAGAGGGCTCGTCAATTTTTCAAGAAGGGTAGGATGCGAGTATGGAAGGAGCGCAAGCGTAGAAGACGACGACTCGAGAAGATGAGCGCATGATAGAACGAAGTGCAAATGCAAGCCACGCCACCTTGGTGAGTGTAAGTCGTAGAATAAAGAGCCGTTTCCTTCAACGCCTGTTGTTCCCCCAGCCGTAGCCCCCACAGTCGAGAATGGTAAAAGGCCTTCGTTCCTTCGTGTCGTAAAAGCAGTATGAAATATCAGGCGAAGGAGTACATTTTTCTGGTGCTCGGGAAACTGTAAATCGCAAAAAACACGCAGGTTTGAAGCGAGATGAGTACGAACAATCAAGCACGTCTTCCGATGAACGGTCCAGATTTTTTGACGCGGAATTACATTAATTATATGGGGCACTTGACGGTGCCAACATTTTTGTCCGAATTATCAGTCGGCGACTGTATATGGGCAATATTTAGCTGATATGTACTACATTTAGCTGCCAGACACCTTATGTAATCAGAACTAAACATCTAGTATTAGGTACTTACTGCAACATTCAAGGCCTCCTGTGCTTTGAAGAAAGGCACAGACTGTGGCATTAACTCATCTCTGTAGCTTATTAACTGTTGTCTATCTCGAAGTGACACTAACGTCTGTAACCAAGAAACAAATTAAGTGATGCACCAATTATGGTAGTGGACACATTCCTTAACTTTACTATTTCTACTGACAATACTACTGATTTATGTTCCCAATCCTTACAAAATCATATTTAGGAACCTGCATGCTCTGTCTGCTGTAATTAGGAGTAAGTGGTTTCTTAACATGGTTAACATGGTAACAGAACAGAAGAAAACTAAAGCTGTAGAAATTATGATACTTACATCAATGACAACATTGTAGCACTTGTTCTTCTTCGCAAGTGCCAGTCTTTTGTCTGTATCATCTACAAGCTGCAAGTATTTTTCAAACACCTGCAAGTAGAACATAGTTATGTAAAAATCAACCAAATGTACTAACATACTTATAGACTGCTTTTCATACCTCAGGGGGTGCCTTCATTGTCATAAGAACTTGGACGGCTCTGTCAAAACCAATGCAGCATCGCATTTTTGATTTTCCGAGCCAGGACTTAAAAGGAACGATGAGAGTGGATTAGGATCGCACAAAACCCTGCTCAATTCTCCAAGTAGTCTATTACAGTGTTTCCCAAACTTTTGGCAGTGACGGACCCCCGGAAGCGATGAGAACCAATTCACGGACCCCCCCCCGGACCCCTCCCACACACACACACACACACCGTCACAGCCAGTGCATAACCAGCAACCTCGTCAGCTGCTGTGTGCTTTCGATACAGCTTCAGAAACGATTCCGGACTGGTTTCTTCTTCTTGTTTGTATGTGTATGACGCGGACAAACGTGCGTTGCAGGACTTTTCTATCAGAAATTAGAAGCTAGCCGTTGAAGCATGCTTGTAGCAATTTTGGAAGTTCTGGGTTTTTGGAAGTTCTGGGTGTTTGGAAGTTCTGGGTGTTTGGAAATCGGGCAGCATGTAGGAGCGCGTGTTTGTGGGGACAAAAATCTTAACTGAAATGTGAGAGACGGTCGCGGACCCCCACGTACACTCTCGCGGACCCCCAGGGGTCCACGGACCACACTTTGGGAAACACTGGTCTATTAGCAATGACCATGTGAAAAATGGTTTGGCTGAACAGTGTCTTATAACCAGGGTTCCGACTTTTCGAAGTTTTCATTTGCGCTGATCACATACTGTCTTGACACTTTGGTTGACACCACACCACAAGTCGCCTGATTACACTTCTCTGTTTGTTAGGGCTCGGCATCAACTCTACCCATTCAGATGGTGTTCTTGGAAGTGTGTGAGTGATACCAGAGCTCATGGTGGTCAAAAAGACTCTTGCACACAGCACAAGTCAGGCACTCATTTTTGCGTGTAAAGACGCATGATATTTGTCGTACACACCTCAACTAAAAGTGAAAAATTTATAGAGGGGGCTCGCACTGGTCCTTTAAACAGAAACTGCAAGGAAACTTTTGCTGCTGCTAACTATTAGTGGCTCCCAATTATACAAAGTAAGCATACATATCAGTAGTCACCTTGCTCTGGAATAAATTGTCAATCTCCTTCCAATGACGAATCTGAGCAAGAGCAGTCAACGCTGTCCACATGTATTGTTTCTCAGTAAGCTGCAAAGAAGTGGGTGTCATATTGGAGCAAAAGGGTAAAAAAAAGGAAAGGGAACATGTTTGCATGTATATAGTACTGTAAAAATATATGAATCTGTAAGCTGAATAATAACCAAAATTGGATTACACTCGAAAACGAAACCTTAGATCTTTAATACCAGTTAGAATGCTGCAAGCATCAAACTGCACTGATATACCAATAAAAATTATGCACTAGATTTTATAGTAATGTTCTACATAGTAGGATATTGCATACAGATACTTTTTCTCAGAGTTATACTAATTTGGAATTTTTTAATGGGAAGGCTCATGCGGATGATGAATGCAATATAGTATTTCCTTACTGCATCAAGTGGATACAGCAGTGGTAGCTATTTCTAAAGAAAATAATGTATTATTGATTGTACTATGATATGTTTCCTGCAGCAAAGCTTGGTGGTAATCTGATTATTTTTTCTGGTGGGTAGCAGATGTTCAAGGGCTCAACAAATGTATAAATATTTTACGTGGTACATATTATGTGCACATTATATTTTGAACACAGAATATTGAGTTAAAGGAAAATTACTCACGCCAAAGAGGTCCTTGATTCCAGAGGGATTTGCCACATGGCCCTGATGAAATTTAAGGGGGCACACTTCATTCCACATCACCACTACAGCATAAAGTCAGTGAACTTACCACAGGTTTGTGATAATGATACATGCAGCAATAATATAATGTTGTCACTAGTGATGTGCCAACTACGGATGCCGGACGAGGAAATTCTCGCATTAGTAGGTCCTTTCCTTCTTTTTCTGTCTGTGCATCGCTCTCCTGAAGGCAAAAACAGAAGTTTTCCTCCACAGATCCCTTAAATATATGCGAAGTGTATATGTTACAAATGCTCACACCTCGATTGGATCTTGTATTTCGAGCAGTTTTTTCTGCTCCTTTATTAACTCAGTTTGTAGTGCAAGGGATGGTTCAGATTGCAGATGTGACCTTGTCAGAAAAAAAAGAAAGAAAAATCTGGTTAGGTTGGGGGCAGGGATATTCCCAGGATTTTCATCTAGGAGGGGGGTGCCTCATAGAAGGGGTGTTATGCCCATATCAACACATGCTTAGTCTGTAGCAGTCTTGGAGATACAATGTAATAATGTAGCAAAGAGCAGCAATCAGTCAGTGCTGTGGACACATTTAGATGTAAGGACAGAAAAATATGTTAGAATCAATGTCTAACTGACTTTCTAGTACAGGGATAAAGAATATGGTTCGGCTGCCCCAACAGCTCACCGAGTTTTCTTGGTCTGTTTTGGCAATCTCACACAGTTATACTTACTGCAGGTATGACTCAAGACCACGGGTCCTGCTCTTTGCATCCGATGTCTCCGATATTAGCCTGTACTTAAACATCTGAAATTACAAAATTTCTTGTTCCGTTTCACCAGGAAAGCCACAATGCTACAGTTAGGGCATGGCGTTTCCAGGTAAATCTTGATATATGCCATCTCATAAATGGGACAAATGAGAAGGAGCACAGCAGAATTACAGCTAGACATATAATTTTGTCATGCATATGCAATGTAGGTGCAACATGGTGTAACGCTAACCAATAACTTCTTCATGCTATTATGTGGTGAAACCTGCATGCGTAAAGACCAGAGAAACATCCCTTCCTTAACTGTTCTGAGAATGGAATACACGAGCAGATGAACACTACACAGCCTTCAATGTGTAAGAACATGAAAGATTGAAACATGACAGTTGTCGAAAAAGCAAGACAGAATTGAACCATGCACCTCTTCATTGTCAGTCAAGTGCACTAGCCAGTACATTACACTGCTACAGCCTACTGACAGCTTGTCAAAGGATATCACTCAATTAACAGGACACGCACTCACTCACATTCTCTCGTACAATAGTGTGTCTCACACACATACATACAACACAGGATCAGGCAGTAGCATGCACAGAGTCTTTTATCTATATGCGCTCTAGAATATCTCGTACCCCCTACAAGGTTCCGTAAGAGAACGAGTGAGGCTGATGTCACTTGTGACGTCAATGACGACCACAGAAGTGTTAATTGGGTGGCTAATGATATGATGTCAACTGGATCAACTGAAATGGCTGAAGAGTATGTGGTCAGCAGCACACCGTGGCCACAGCAGACAAATTCTTAGTGACAAATGACGGCTCATTTCCCTGCCATGTGACATCAGAAGATCGGGATGCTCGTCCAGAGCCACATCGCATCATGAGCAATTAAAATGTGGCAAGGCAGCTGCGGGAATTGAACTACGCATCTCTCGAGTGCCGGTCAAATGCGTTAACCAATTACGCTAAGCATGCATCGACTTTCCAATGACTTAATTACCGAAAGGGCCTTATTCAACTGACGGGACACTCACTCACTCAATCTCAGTTTCAAAATCAGAACAGTTACTTTCCATCGCATCATGACTTCCTGACTTTTCAATATGTAAATATGTAATGTCAATGTTTTTGTAAATTGAATCATGTGAAAATATTTTCCATCATTGCTCGTGATAGACTGCTTGGTGAATTATGCGGGTCCTTTTAGCACAGGAAACCATATCAGCTTGGTGCTTGAGCGCTGTATTTGTGAAAGGCATTTAACCAGAAAAAGTCAAGCAACAACTGCAGTCATCCTGTGATCCACACTAATGTTTGTGATTTCCGTTAGCAAACTTGAAGGTGCACCAATGCAGTGCTTGCAATAGACTTCAGATTCTATCATAAAGAAAAGTAGTAAGAAAGGATACAGCTCATGCTCTTATGAAGGAGATGGTAGTACAGAAACTTACTGCAGCATCTTCAGCCATCCCCAGCATCCTACAATCCAAGAAATATTGCATTATGTGTGCAGGTAGCTCCAGTAAAGAATTTGTATTTCATCATATGCTGAAGAAAGTAGATTATGTTTGGGTAGGTGCTTAATGTATCACATTTGAAGGTCCACAAATGAGATTCTTGTTTGTTTGGAAAACAAACGGCTAATTTGCATGATATCATGAAAAATGAGATACTGTAAAGGTGACTACTTGTTAATAATTCTCAAATTAGGATGAAAGAACATGAAAGAACTGATGTTCTGAGGCTGGAACAACATAGAAGGGACAAATACTTACAAAGCCTCAATTCCTCGAGTCCTACAGCTGGCTAACCTTTTCAGTGACTTTCATCTTTCATCGTCAAATTAGGATGGAGGCATGTTTGGGAAATATTTTGAGGGCAATTAATTTTGTGGTACAAGCTTGTTGATGTTGCACCATGAATAAGGCCCTCGGTTTCCCGCGATTCCGCGATATTTCGCGGAATTCAGAATAAATCGCGGAATCCTTCGTTTGGCACATAATTTCACCCTTATGTTTAGGGGTGTGCGGATATTTGAGTTCTCGAATTCGAATCGAATATCAATCACTCGAAGTATTCGATTTGCGAATCGAATACCCAATATTCGGTTTTCCGGACATTCGACTATTCGACTAATACAAACGACACCTCCCGAATGTGGGCTTCACCTGACGCTTCCCTCCATGAGGTGAAGCCTGCTCTACAAAATTGAAGCCTGCTTTACGAAATTGTCCATGCTGCAGGACAAACACAGACAGATTGTAGTTTAGTTTAAGATAACGTTAGCCCAAGTTTATTGTGCATAGTTCGCCTGAGGAATGGGCGGCATCCCTCCCGTGTGCAGTTTAGCGGTGGCAGTGGGGGATTTTGATTTGATGTCTGGGAGGTTGCCTTCATAAAGTTGACTCTTAAATAATGCCTACAGCTAAGGAACAAAAAAAGGGTTCCTAAAGACATAACTTCCCCATGACACGTATTGTAAACTCCTTCCTATAAAGTTCCTATAAACACTGTAGATGCTGAAAGATCTTTCAAAAGGTATAAAATGACTGCAGGCAACAGACCGCACCAGAGGAGAACACAAGATATCATTATGTAATGCAGAGCCACAACACTGCTTTGAATCTGTAATTTTATAAAATATTTTTTGTTCTCACATTATCCAAGAAAATAAAGTGTTTCCTGTTTCAAGCATCCATTGAAAATCGCTGAATTTTCAAGTCAGTGCCGCAGAATTTTGAATTTGCCGCAGCAGAAAACCGAGGGCCTTAACTATGGAGCTCTAGACATGTGGCACTTGGAGAACTATTGGTGCAATGAAGTGATGATGTCTTCCTTCTGTACACGCAAGCTACAGTGCTAGGGCTGTGAGCAAGCACTACTGCGCACATTTCATGTTGATGATGATGATGATGATTCGATTTTAATGGCATACAATCAGCTAAGGCTATAGCATATTTCATGTCTTTGCAGTGCACAGGGCCAAGAGTTTCCTTCAGAAACTCTCGGATAACAATTTCACGTATGGGTTCATTCCTGCCACTAGTGAGCTCCAGCCAAATTTCATTTCATTTCATTTTATTACCTTAAGGACCCTTTACACAAGGGTGTTACATAAGGGGGGAACAAGAGGAACAAATGATCTCGTTGTGACCGAACTATACCAGGCAGCCATGAGATCTCTTCACAGTGAGGTATTTGGGACAATGGCAATGAGACAGCAGCTCTGGAGAGTTTGTGAAAGCTGACGGACAGTGTGAAGGAGCCCACTGAGGCCTACACAGAATTCCAAGCCCAAGATGGCGATATACGAGGGGTGTTCAAGTCAAACTGGGACTTTTCATTTTTCGGAAAACTAAAGTGAACTTACAGGCAAGAAATTCGTTTTATTTTTCAACGTAATCTCCAGCTGCACTTGCACTTGTCCCAGCGTTTCACGAGGCCTTGGATGCCAGCAGCGTAGAAATCCTTACTGGCGCATAGCAGCCATGATCGGACCGCATTCTTGACCTCGTCGTCGCAGCTGAAGTGGCGGCCCCCAAGGAACGCCTTCAGTGGCCCGAAGAGATGGAAATCGCTGGGGGTGAGGTCTGGACTGCAAGGGGGATGTGGCAGCAACTCCCAGCCAAGTTCCTGTATGGTGCGTGCCATGAGATGCACGGTATGCAGGCGAGCATTGTCCTGTAGGAGGAGGACTCCTTTGGTGATGAGGCCCAGCCACTTTTGCTTCAGCGCCTTATGCACATCCCTGAGAACATGGCAGTAATATGCACCATCCATGGTGGTACCACTGGGCAGAAAATCAACGTGAACAACGCCAGCCTTGTCCCAGAAAACAGTGGCCATGACCTTACCCGCAGACGGGGTGCTTCGGAACTTCTTGGGAGCTGGCGAGCCCGGATGCTACCACTGTTTTGATGCGCGTTTAGACTCAGGAGTGAAATGGTGCACCCACGTTTCATCGCACGTGATGATCCGATCAAGGAACGGCTGTCCTTCAGTGTCGAAACAGTACCTTAGCTCTTGGGAGATTTCCAGTCTTCTCTGCCGGTCAAACACGGAGAGCTGCCTCGGGACCCAACGGGTGCTAACTTTCCAAAACTGGAGGTGTTCATGAATGGTAGTGTTCAACGTTCCCACAGAAAGGTCCGTCTTTCGAGCCAGTTCGAGACATGTTACCCGTCGGTCCTTGAGGATCAGGCGCTCCACAAGTTGGATGTTCTCAGGAACTCTGACACTGGGCTCTGAGCCGCCCTGGCCAGGATCGTCCTGCACTGATGTACTTTATTTCAGATGACTTTACGCCTTCATTCACGAGAAACTTCATGACAATTCGCTGTTCGATGTGCACGCTCACCTCGCTGTTGGCCATCTTGTCCAGCACGTGTCTTCTGTTTTGCACAAACTTTGGACCGCCACGTGGTGAACGCAGAGGCCTGTCGCGTGTGAAAATGACGAAAAGGAAGTAGCGCGAGCCATTTGTACACTCAGGAGACAGAAAGTCCCGGTTTGACTTGAACACCCCTCGTATGTGCCATGTTCACGCAAGCAGGCATCTCCTGTGCCAATGTGCAGGAACAGAACATTGAACAAGTGTGACTTAAGTGATGAGAGTATGTGGAACCAATATTCAGCAGTTGAAAAAACATTAGAATGCAGGACTATCCTTGCGTTTGCTGACCAAGAGCGAGGGAGGCTCCGCCTCCTGTATGCCGGCCAATAGGAGGATGTTAAGGGCAGGCACTTCCCGAGCCTCTGCTCTCGCCTAAGAGATGGCGCAGCATTACCGTCGTTTCGCGTGTCATAAGGCTTCTGCCATGGCGCACCAATCTAACCAATTGCTTCGCCGTCCGTCAACATGGGAACGAGGCCAAGGGGGAGTCGCGCGTACGCCGGTTAACGGGCGGCGAAGCCGTTGGTTAGATTGGTGCGCCATGGCAGAAGCATTGTGGCAGGCAAGTTGAGTTACTTCAAACGTATTAAAGGCAACCTCCGTGGAGCAAATTTTTTGCAACGAAGTTCGCGCGGCAGCCTGCCACGCGCGTTCCGCCACCAGTTGTTCGCCCGCACCAGCTCCATGGGACGAAAAACCAGCGGATGGCGTCGAGAAGTCATGCTGTGATGTCACTGTTGCCAGAGCACAAGGTGAAAGCTTAGTGAAATCAGTTGCTCGAAAAAATGCATTTAATGCCACAAATTTTGCAACTAAATCCAACAACTGTCTGAAAAGATGCGCCCAGTAATGTACTGAAAGGCGTATTCACTACTGCGAAAGGAAAACATGTTTCTTGGCAGAGAATGCCTCACGTTCTAGCGATGCAGTTGGCGAAACAGCGAGCCGACGACAGCATCCAGTTGCAAGACGAGGACGATGACGATGATTCACGAGAGCAGACAACCACGTGCAGGCGATCTGGCGTAGATTCTTAGCAGAAGAGCGCTTTGATTAGTTCATCTGCAGTTGACGCTTCCAGAATCGCAGACGCTGGGCGAAAATATCTGGTCTGGGCAGATCGGTGGCGGACGCTCACATTTTTTACGTCTCGTGCAGGGCGAAGTTCACAGCTTTTTCGCTGTACATTCGCTCCATGGAGGTTGCCCTTTAATCTTATTTGTTCCAAATTCCAGTGCCACTATTTTTCTGTCATCATTACCAATATTTTGCAAAAAAATGCTGGGCACAAAATTTGCAAACATTTGGTGCTCACAAAAATTAGTATGAGGATGCTTGATTTCATTGAACCTGTTTAAGAGGAGATGAACCACATAAATGCCTCCTTGAAGGACATTTAAGTACATCATCGTCATCATTCATATTCGCTAGATGCCCAGCAAAAAGTTTGTGCAACATATACTTACGCAAATGTATTCATAACCTCAACATTGTCCTTGACCATGCGGAGATAGCTGAGATAATGGGATGCAGCACGTGGCTTCAGCAGCAGCTCCTGGTTGAATAATGCTGGCTTCAGTGTTCGCTTAAGAAACAACAGTACCTGTACATAAAGAAAGAAAAAAAAAAGAAGCAGTACGTATTATTATTGCAGTATCTCCAAGCTTGCCATGTGGTTCCCTCCAATCACAAATACAGACTTACAAGTACAATAACATTTCCATCTTGTAACTGAAGTGCTTCATCAAGAAGTTCGACCTTGTCTTCCTTGGATCTGTGCTGTTCTATAAAATATGGCTGAACATATGTTACTTCTGTTAGTTAAACTGGCACTTAGGATGCTGCATATTTGTTATCTTACCTGTCCTAAAATAATATTCTGGACAGTCTCTTTTGGTGTTGTAATCCGAGCAGTTATTGCGCTAGATGACTGCAAAAGCGAAAAAATATGACTGACAACTGCTGGAACACGCCGACAAGTTCTACATACGGCTCCAAAGTATGCGACTACATATGAGAGGTGGGGAAAATAATGCAATGTGACAATCAGGTCTAATGGGTGCCAATTTGCACTAACTGCTTGGCAGGGGGGGCAGTATTTTGTATTATAATAAGAACACGTAATACTTTGATTCTGAGGTATTATAATACTAATACTTCTGTGCATTACACGAGTAATAGTAGTAATACATTGATACGTAACTTGGGGAGAAAGAAAGGAAAAGAAAAGAAAAGAAGAAATATATACAATTTGCGCATTACTTATCGAGGCAGTCATTCTCCAATGACATTTTATTTCAGATGCTTACATTTTTAGCATGTTCTCAAAGGGGTATAGCCCTCTATAGGGCATGACCTTTCCGACTACGATGAGATATAGCGCTGATTAATTCGATCACAGTGAAGAGCTTGCTCTCAGTGTGGCAGAGTCTTGATTTCGTCCAGTGTGAATGATAAAACATGGGCCGTTCAAAAGTGTGTGACTGTCCATAGTGCAACCCTGTACAGGGGTGACTGGACTGGACGCACTCTTTCATATGACAAAGGGCTTGCAAAGGGATGCCTCATCCTTACGGACGCTGAACTGGAAGGAATGCTAGGAAGCCTCCAGTAACATCTGGCCCTGAGGTCACTCCCTTTGGGATAAATTTGGGGCAGGGGAATAATAGGGGCCTTGTTCCTGTCCAAATGCTTGTGGGACACGAAAAATTACTGATAAAGTGCACTGGTGACACTTAGCAGGTCGGACCTACGACCTCTGGGAAAGTATTACACCTTCAAAAGTATTATAATACAAGTAATACCTGCATTTTGTGTATTATAATACAGATACAAATACATTTCAAAAATGAGTATTATAATGCACAGTACAAATACTCAAAAGTATTACAGTAATAGTATTATAATACGAAGTATTACTATTACTGCCCACCCCTGCTGCTTGGGCACTTTGCACTGTGACAAACGTTGAGGCTATAAAGAAAATTGTGATGCTGAACGCCTTTGTTTTTCCTCTAACTAAGAGTGCAGTCAATGTGCCAGCATTTACAAGTGTGGGAAGATGACGGCTCTTTTTAATGTGCTAGCAATAGGCGTGTCAAAATGGTGTATGGGTGTGTGTGTATGTGTATGAGATGGTGAAGCCTCACCGAGACGAAGGTATAAGTGGACATGTAAAGGGGATATAAGAGGGTAAATGTAAATAGAGGTAAATGATTTGAAATTGAAGTAGTCAAAGGTAATTTAGCGTAAGAGGTAAGAGCAATTGAAGGTAATTAGAGGTAATTAAAGGTAATTAAAGGAAGAAAGTTGCGTTTAAAGGTAATGAATATAAGATATATGTAATTAAGAGAAAGATTAAATGAAATTAAAGATTGCCGAAGGGAACCGAGAAGATTACCAAAGGGAAGATTAAGGGAATTACAGGGTAATTGAATAGTAATTGAGGCTAATTAAAGATTAATGAAATGGACTTACATATAGTAACTGTAGGTGTTGAACCGGAAGTCAAGCATAGACCGGAATTGGACAACTAGAAGTCGAGTTGGACCGGATGTGGATACCGGAAATCGAGTATAGACGGGAAGCGGACAACCGAAGTCGGGTTTAGACAGGAAGTGGACAACCGGAAGTTGGGTTTAGACCAAATGTAGATACCCGGAAGTCAAGTATGGACCGGAAAAGGCACTTAATGCTAACGCATTTCTCTCACATTTACCGCTAAATTGCCACTGTTTTTTTTTTTTTACACATCCCATGCAAACAACAACCTACTGATAAAGAGCCTTGCACTGAAATGTCACCTTTTTGCTTCAATGCAATTTCTAAACTTCCCACACGTGGCACAAGGACCAAAGACCTTTTCTAAACACTGGCAATGACAATCGACAGCATCATGTGCCATCACAATGGGTGCAGGGGTCTGTTTTTGTTTCTAAGTATGCATCATAGGCTACCAATGTGCCCAGTGTACAAAACGTACATAATAAAATATTAATTAATTAATTCTTAATTTATATACAGGAATGGATGATATAGACGTGAAACTGCTGCATAAATTACTTGCAAAAATAGAGCAGAAGGTTTAAAGGTGGAGAATCCAGCGCTTCGGTGAAGGGAGACTGTAGCAAACGCCACAGGTTGAGAGCCATCTATATTTCAAAGTCATGTGAAACTGCAATTACTATAAGATAGGCAAACAAGCCAAGGCAGGCTTTTTTGTGAATTACTTATTTACTTGCTGCAATTATTAGCCTCTGTTCTAGCCTGCAGAAAATCGCAGTGAGTTGACGGTGGCATAACCGTGCTACCTTCATGAAACGGCTTTGAAGGCTGTTTGTCCAGAGTACATTTTTATCAACATGTGTGAAGTTTCGTCTCCACAAGTTCGCCTCTCTGCATGCACTGCCGACACACTTCATTGCTCAAGGAGGACAAAGTATAAATCACTGCCTTGTAAGCACGCTTGTAAAGAAGTTGACTGAAATAGGCAGAGATAGCTGGCCAATGAAACCAACACTTCTACTCGTGATGCCACACAGAGTTGAGTGATATAATAAACATAGATGTCGATTGTGAATTTATTTCTTATGCGGACGATACAAGTGTGTTTTTCAGTGGTTCTGAAATTGATGTAATAGCCGCTGCTGCTAACGAGATGCTTTGCTACTTCGAAAAATTGTTTAATTTAAACTCTTTACGCATTAATAGTAGTAAAACTAAGCCAATCATATTTCGACCAAAGAACAAGAGTGTTAGTCTAAATAAAGAGATAGTATATCTCGACAATCCTCTTGATATTGTAAAATCCATCAAATGTGTAGGTGTCATCTTTAATGAACAGTTGCTATGGGATGAACACATTGAATACGTCCAGAATAAATTGTGCAAAATATTAAGTATGACCGCTAGTCACAGACACATTTCCTTTTTGAATTAAGCTACTACTATACCATTCACTGTTTATGTCTCACCTAAACTATTGTCATTTAGTCTGGGGTACGACAACTAAAAATAATCTAAATAGGCTTTTACTCGTGGTCAATATTGGTTATTGTGACTCTGTGAAAGCATATTTTAAAAAGTTTAATCTTGTAAGTGTGTTAAATCTATATAACTATCGCTTAATATGTATGTACAAAAAAATGCCCAAATTTTCTATTTCAAAAAATGTATTTACATTAGAGGCAAATGATTTCCCATGAAACATTCGGCAAAAACAAAAATGGAAGCTTCCGCGTTTATGTACAAATTATGGTCAACAATCACTCTCGTAGAGTCTAGCTTTTATCTTAAATAGATTCTTTGAACATGGCATCGAAGTTGAGCCATCTCATTTTCTCGGGTTGCAGTCACCTCTGGAATTGTGATAATGTGTTTTATATGTGTATTGTGTATGATAACTGGGCATTGTTTTCTTGTTTCTTATTTCTTACCATGCTAGTTCGAATTGTAAACTTTGGCATTGTTTCATGTTTCTTACTGTGCTAGTTCGAAGTGTAAACTTTAGGGACTGGAACTTGTCAAGCTGTCCTACAGCTTTTTTTCCCCATCGCCACATCCTAAAAGATGAGATAAAAATTGAATTGAAAAAAAAAGTTGCTCCAGATGGAGCCTTTCCCTTCACCTTCAGAAGTGTGCGTGACATAAACTGTGCTTTCTGAGCTCTCAATACAAAAAAGTTATCCATGCATAACTTATAGGTATATGTATGTATATTGAGCTATCATCCAGTTGAAGAGTGAATCAACAAAGTTATTAAAAATAACATTGCTCACTGAAGAAGTGCTCTTGATGGCCGTGATGTGCTTTTGTATGTCGCCAACATCAAATGCTCGTAAGGTCGACGATGCTGAAAAAGCTAGAGAAATTTAGTTTGCATTTTTTCCGCAACACAAAACCCATATTACCAGTTCCAGATGCATACTGGAGGTCTGCTTTCTCAGAAGGAGATGGGCCACGTTTCGAACTACTCAGTTGCTGTTGTGCAGGACCCTTTGGCATTTCATCCTCCTTGGACAGATTAAAATGACATTTACCACAACGCCAGTGAAGCAGATTCAAAGACAGACAGTTGGCGTGATTGCATGAAGGTGGTAATTGTCAATTTGGCATGCAAACCTGGATATATCGACTGTAAAGGAGGTTTACAGAACAGAAATAAGTCACTAGGATCAGGTAGTTCAGACGACAGCTGTCGGCAATTTAGGAAGAGGGTGGCAGCTCAGTCAAGTATGTAAACTGAATTCGGCGCTCTTGGGTGCCTCAGTTGATTATTGTGTAAACCACTGCCCGTAAACTGTCACGATGGGGCTTTCAGTTAACGTATTGGCAAAAAAATATACATATACTGATGTTTCATGAAAATCCATAGCTGAACAATCCAGAAACAGGTGATGCTATCGAATATAGCTTTCGTCTTCTTTTCTTTTTTTCTTTTTTTTGTAAACACCCTTGAGGCATCAGCCAAGAACTGAGCAGTGAATAGCTCATTTGTACACACTCATTAATGAAATGATACCCCTAACTTTTAAATTTTTCTTCTGACACTTTCAGAACCCTTGCCTTAGCAATCAAAACCATCAGGGAAAAATAATCCAGAACAAAAATTGCAGCCTACCAGTGCACTCTTTCGCTCAGCTATCCGGCAGTCAATTACGCGATCCTGGTTCACACCGGAGGGTGATGGAAGATAAGGAAGAGACGCTTCTTTCTTCTTCTCAACCTGACTAGTACACAGCGGTCGTGGTGCATTCATCAGCACGATAAAGGCGCCCTATCTCGCCTAGTGAACGACAGCATCACGAGTGCTGTGTACCGGTCGGGTAGAGAAATAATACCATCTCGTCCGTACCGTAGCATCTCTTGTGGCTGTTCCTCATCTCCCGTCACCCCCGCGTGTGAACTAAGTGGATGAACATGGATTTGACAGCCAGAGAGTGCATTGGTATGCTGGGTTTCTTTCTGGAAAATTTTTAATTGAAGGTTCTGATTGGTAAAACAGGCGTTCCGAAAGCGTCTGAAGCAAAATTTACAAGTTGAGGTTTTTATTTAATGAATGAGTTAATGCATATGGGCTGCTCACTGCTCAGCACTTGGGCGATGCCTCGAGGATATTTATCAAAACAAAAAATTATTTGATAGCGTTGGCCGTATCTGAAGTATTCAGCTGGGGAATTTTTGTGTAGCTGAGGCAGGCTACGAGCATGCTGGGATATACAGGGTGTTACCCTATAGAAGTCTACCCGTGCCGCCAATTACTCAATGCAGGTGGCACATTGTGCGGTCTTCATATAAAGCTCATAAGGACATTTAATCTTGGTAAATTTCGAAGTGATTGAGTGCTGCAGCACGAAGTTATAACTCAAAACATGCAATTCCCGTAGTCAAAACAATCAAGATGGTGGCGTTGAGAAGAGCAGTTGACATGCTGCTACCCAGACGGCGACGTGTCGCATATCTTGCCAGCCGGATGGAACTGCAGTTTTCATTTGGCTTTTGTGTAACTGTCGTATTTTACTCAAAAGTAAGCAACGTGAGGAATGAAAATGCCGACGTACTCAGCAGACGACACCCAAAAGGGATGTCTTCTGCTTACTGGCAGTAAAATAACATAACGCGGGGACGTCTCTGCCTGGATGGATGGATTGCCAGAGCGACACGTCGCCGTCTGAGGAACTGTGTCACAACTGTGATTCACAACACCGCCATTTTGGCTGTTTTGACTACGGGAACCTCACGTTTTGCGCTATAACTTTGCGTTACGGTGCTCAATCACTTCCGTTATTTACCATGATGGAATGTCCTATGAGTTTTATACGTAGGCAACACATCGTACCACCTGCATTGAGTAATTGGCGAGCACGGCATGCCGGCGCGGGTAGACTTTTATAGGGTAACACCCTGTATATTGTAGCTCAGTAATATCAATGTTGAAACTAAATGTCTTACCTGGGCGTTGAAATTGAAGCCCTTTTGCCCAGTACACCAGTATTCATCGTCTGTTTTGTCACCCCTGCAAATATGGCGTAACAAATGTTTGAATTGTAAAGTAATTTGTAAAAGCTGTATGTATGCAAAAACGGGCAGCAACTCTGTTTGGGAAGGCGACAAAGGAGACGGAATACGATGTGCTGCCCGTTTCATCGAATGAGGCTGGCAGTAGCCAAGAACTGCGCTCGTGTATGTACTGAACTGAGGTGACACTTACTTATTTGAAAGGGGAGCTATATGTTCTACAGAGTCCGCAAGCGTCGCCTGTCTACTAGAAGCGTCTGAAGGAAAATTGGCTTGTTGTCTAACTTGTGATGTTAATTTGGCAGCTTCAACCTGAAATATAAGGCTACTTACTGCAAAACTGTTAGGCGTCATGCGATGTTTTCATTACCAGCGCTAGGTCCTGGGTCCAGGAAGCAGACGCACTTGATCGTATGTTCCTGTTTGCCATTTAAACACTTTCGAGCACCAGAAATCAGCTGCTGCTGGATATGTCCCCACAACGTTTACCGTTTCCTTTCAAGTTTCCATCGTATACATTTGGTTTTTACGAAATCTGAAAACGTTACTCGGGTTTTCGTCCACTGTACGCCGCCTTGTCTTGTAACACCGCCGTTCTTGTGTTCCGCCTGTACACCGGAAACAGTAGGACAGTAGCGTCACCGGAAGTGGACTTGCCTTTGAAAAGAAGATAAAAGCGCATAAAAGAAAGAAGTCGAACGCTGCGAACCTCCCCGAACCTGTTGAAAAGTTCGAAGGTTCGATTTTGAACTTCGCGGCGGTTCAGAAAAGGTCGCGACATCTCTATATTTACGCGAATATTCACACCTCTGCAAGACATTTGAAGTAACTTGCAGCTTTCGTCTCTGGCATTATTCCTTTTCAGTTTTCACAGCCAAACATCCCTTCTTTCATTGGAAGCAACCGTATTGAATGTTACTGCACAAATGTGTGGTGAAAGGGCTCGCCGTTGTCGGCCCCGCAGAGGTGGGCAATGTCACCACTACCGCCCTGGGGAATGTACGTCCTGGGCCGACTTCTAATGGAACTGGAATTCCTTGTTGCAGCACATTGGCCCAGCGAGAAACAAGACTGACCTCAAATGAGGCTGTTATTCAGTGTGATTCGAATTTGACCCCATTAACTTTTACACAGGGTTTTACACATCTGTTGGGAATTGGGACTCCAGTGGATTTTACGATGGTGAAGAAGGAAAAAGAAGGCGCACACCTTGCTATTGGGCAGAAGACATGCTATAGCCAGGGAAGCAGGTTTTCTGACCCACAAGTGAGCATAAGCTCTCCAGCTCCACAGACGAGTGAAACACACCAAATAAATCAGGGGCATGCCAAAGTGCCACAAAACCCTGTATTTTGTGGCATGCATCTCACAAACGCAAGCTACATACACAAGTTAGCAATTTTTGGAAATCTCCAATAACCTGCCGTGTATAGTACAACTTTCCATGAAGGGAGGAGAGGAGAAATAATGGTACAACGAAACATATTGCTGACCCACACACACAACATGTACCGTATGGGCTATGACATATATGTTACGTATAGCACAATGCAGGTATTTGCTTGGGCACTGGTAAGGCCTTTTGTGTTGTGTTTGCCGGAATGAATCAGCATGGAACTTCTGTCCCTTTGTTAAAAATGCAGCCCGAAATCCGGACAAAGAATGACTTAATCCAGTGCACTATTGAGCAAACCCAAATAACAAAAAAGGACAATGTCATGAAGTGGGCATGCCACACACAAGTGCTCTCTGTGTGGCAATAACAAGGCTATCTATCATATCTACTTCCAGCACTTCTCAGCTTGTTGTCATGTTGAAGTCCTGTTCAGATTGTTATACATTCCTGTATGCCAACTCGTGGCACACTAAGAGGTTTCTTTTTCTGGGGGTCTCTCCTGAAATCCATGTAATTCTTCTCTTCCATGTAAAGTGCCTGTAAAACTCCTCCCGAAATATTTTTCTGGCTACTTTACTGATCACAGCATTATTTCATTTGGAATGCCCTCTGATAGAGTCTCTCTCTCCGTGTCTGTTAATTCATAAAGTGCATACGAGAAAATGAAGACTGACAGATAGGAACACGGACGGACACTAAGGTTCACTCTCCTCTCTGGCAGGCTATCTTTAAAACTACGAGCCAGTCTTATGGCGAATTCGGGTGGCCATTTCGTGGCAACTTTTTTTGTCAGATCCTGAGCAGTCATGTTCGCCTAGTCAAGGCGAAGCAATCTCGCATGTTTGTGTGGCACTTTCCGAGCACCAGAAATTTGCAGCTAGCACTTTTTTCTCCGGGTCTCGAAACGATCGAGCAGCGGGTTGCCCAACTATATCCGGCGGAGTCACATCCGCACTGCAACGGTGGCAAGTGCTCTCATTGACCCACATGTCGAAGTTCATGTGGTTTAGCAGACGATGGAACCCGAAGAAGGGCGACCGCCGTGCCCCTAGCGTGATCCAAGTGACTAAAACCGCTAGATTCCTGGCACTCACGTTCGGGTGGCAACGGTCACGTCATCCAGCTCGGGCACCTACCTAGCAATAGACCTCTACCCAAGAAACGTCATCATGACGTTGGTAGTCAGACTGAAACCAAAACAAATCACAGGGTTCCACAAATGGGCACTTCTTCGCTGCCTCCTATCGAAAGAAAAGTAGGACCGAAGGTCGCGTCCCTTTCATCATAATCTCCTCAAGACCGTGGCTTTCAGGTGCGACCTTGTTCACCCCTAGCTTGGACAGTAGTTCAACTCTACCAAATGGGTGGCGCTGTCGAACACTATGACGTCATTTGTTTACAAACAGGGAGAAGTCTATTTCCGAGTGCTAATCTGTGTTGCCATGAAATTACCACCTAAATTCGTCATTAGTACCCTATAGATGCAAAGTCCTCAACTTTCTGACTTTGCAGCATCTGTGCTCAACCCATTCCCTCTCTGGGCTCTTGAAGCCACAGCAACATGAGTATGGCATCCAAGATACGAAAGATAACCACGTATCACACGCTTAATTTCAAATCATAATTTATATGGTTTCATTTATTTGTTTAGTAATTAGGGATGACATGAGAGATGACACAATTTGCCTCCCCGCCCAGCTATGGTTGTGTTGCAGCCAAGATATTGGACAAATGAACGATGGGCAATGAAAAAGGTTAAGGCGAAGGCTAAAACATGAATACGACAGCGACATATAAGCACACTAGCAGGTATTACTTGCGAATAATATTTTAGAGGTTTGGCAGGCAATTTTTGCAAATATTAGTTTTAAAAAAAAATCATGTAGAACAGTTCTAAATAGCTGTTGGAGATATTGCATGCATGAAGCATCGACTTATCGACTGGATGAGATCGAGGGGGACAGTGAGGGCACCACACAACTGAATGAAAGTTGTTGCCAGTTAATTCATTATTTTTTTACTGTATTCTGCGCTAATAAAAATAGTTTGTCTACAAAAAGTTATTGTTGCTTGCATTTTGGCAAATTTAGTATTAATACTCGTGACCAGGGAACAGTTAAATTAAAGTTAAACATGCAAACGCCGTACTTTGTACACAATGCTGAGTTAGCGATTGTAAACTGTGCAAACGCTACAAATGCCCGACACTACAATAGCAGCAACTTTGCCAGAAGATGCGGGTTCGATCCCTACAGCTGGCTAACCTTTTCAGTGACTTTCATCTTTCATCGTTGATTTCTTAGGCATTTGAGGCTTTGTTTGTATCTGTCCCTTCTATGTTGTTCCAGCCTCAGAACATCAGTTTATCTCATTGCCATGTGGTTTCGGTTAATCATAAAGGTGTTGAAAAATTGCCTGTCAACGATATGTAGGCACTTCGGCCTTCTGTGACTTTTTAATTTTGATTTTCAATAATGGACTGTCCTGTTTTACAAACCCTGCAAAACACTAAAAATCATTGTAATTTAGCGTAACATAGCTTCCTTACAGAAGGGGCGTCGGGGAAGCGGACAGTTCATTCACTCCTTCCCCGCTGTCGTCGAGAGGCCAGTTGGTGAGGCAAATATGTTCTCAGGGTGACACAAGTGAGCACATGAACGCACTAAGAAAGCTCAGCAATGTTCCTGTTGTTGTGCATGAGAATGGACAGCCACAAAACATTCAAAAACAACATTTGTCTTGACAGTAGGTAGCAATTTAACGTAGGCTGCATACAGGCTTGATTCCTTATGTATAAAGTTTGAGTGCATGGCAAACAGTGCATGCCAAATAAGTTATTGGAAACAGTTTGCAAATATGTCAACATAACAGGCTTGTGGACAATACTTCCTTGAATACAACAAGACTTTTTTAGTTCCAGATTTTTAGGTGCCTTCAATGTCCAAGAATTGTCAGCTCAATTTATGGTATATTTATTACCTCATATACCATTTCACCACAACATTATGTACATATCTGTACTCGTACAGTACATGCAGTTAAAAAAAGATGAGGACTATACACAAGCGCATCTCACATCACGTAGCAGTAAGAACTGTTATCGTATAGCTTCATGGCTCTCACAACTGCGTTTTCAGCCTGACATGCACAATGACTCCAGGTAGGCAGGTAGAACAATCTCTGTACTACATGAAAACATAACATCAACAGTCTAGAGTGGTGATTTGACACAAGACATTATGGCTTGCAGCCAATGAGCGTGCGACAGCAAATCTCTAGTGCGATGCATCTTGTCGAACCGAGTCATAAACCCTAAAATATGAGACCAGCAAAGGCATTCAGTGGCATTACAATACGGTGCTTTCTCTAGTCATAGATTGCGGTATTTACTCTACTTCTCGTTTGTATATCACAAAGTGTAAATGTCATTCCCGTACAACCATGGGCTTGTGAGGGGCTCTGCAAGTAATAACCACCCAACCAGACCAACAGCAAATGCCAGAAGGAGAAATGTTAGCGTTGGTTGCTTGTAGCTAAAAACTTCCCCAAAGTCTGGAAAGCCCATGTGGTTGCAGAAGGCATGGGCTATAAAAGGTGCGATGAAGTGACCTGAAAAAGCCGATATGAAGTTGTATGAGAATTGATTGTTCCAGATAATCAGGATGAATCTGGTGGTTCGTACGAGCCCCTCAAATTAAAAAATAATGCACCAGCCCAGATCATGTAGTAAGTCTTTTTTTTTCTGTCAGAGTGTTTAGTTAATACCTCCATTATTCTAGCCAATGTTCAATTCATACTCTGCATGGTGAGCGTAGTATCAGGAACGCACGAAAGATGCTTGCGGAGGTTTTGAGGGACCATTCATTGTCCCTTTAATATGTATATACAGGGTGAATTTAGCAAAGGTTACACATTTTTATCACGTAGTAAAAATACAAAATGACGTTTCTGGTGCTTCAAACTTTGCAGACCGATAGTCATTCACCCGAAGTTTTATCCATATTTTTTTCAAATGCTATCACTTTGTAGAAACAAAGTTAGAAGTAAAGCACATTCTCACCCCATGCATTTCTTATGGCCTATACCGCCCACAAATCGCCATTTTTTCCTCGATCTGCTTCACGTTCACATCACCACCTATAGGTGGTGCTGCATCTAGCTGGCGCTGCATGGTGGCTCTGCATGGCGCTATAGGTGGCGCTGCATGGTGGCTCTAGTCCATCTGGTTCTTGGTTGTTCCATAGGTTTTGGTTTTGCTTTGCAGGCAGCGCCACCTATACTTGGTGATGTGATGCAGACAGAGGAAAAAATGGCTGTCGGTGGGCAGTATAGGCCATAGGAAACGCATGGGGTGAGAGTTTGCTTTGCTTCTTACTTTTTTTCTACAAAGTGACAACATTTGAAAAAAAAAATGTGGATAAAACTTCCGGCAAATGACTATCAGTCTGCAATGTTTGAAGCGCAGGAGACATTATCTTGTATTTTTATGACTCGATCGAAATGTGTAACCTTTGCTAAATTCACCCTGTAGTACCAAGTAGCAATGCAGAATGGAAGAAGACAGAGATAGGTGGTACGAACCAGTTCGTAGAAAAAGGTAGACAGAGTAGGCACCAAATATTGTTGTATAGGCAAACTGGAAGACTGAAAACATAAAGCACATTTGAACAAATAATGATGGAATGCCTATGCAAAACCAAGTTAAGTTAAACGGCTTACGCGACTGCATGATTGCAAACTTCATGTTCGATGTTCTTGTCATTTTTTCAATGAGATGGTGAAAGTGAGCTGGAACGGAAGACAAGATGGTAAAGAGCACAAGTACCTTGTGCCTGGCCATACGCACTGACCTACTCCAAAGAAGAGCGGGCCAATGATAACGGCAGAGCGTTCACCGAGGCAAGGCACAAGTATCGGCAGCATACACGCACGGAAAGTGAACTCTTCAGAAAAAGGTGCCTATATGAAAGAAGACAAGTTACAGAGCACGTATAGAGCACTATTTTCCATTAGCTTACCACAACGTGATTGCGTATCCAGATCAGGTTTTTCAGATTTGAGTACCAATATCTTGGTTCTGTAAAAGGAACAACAAAAGCTGATGTCTCGAATGGTCCATTTTGGCCGTCATGGCTACTTGCCTAAGTAAAGACTCCAAACACCATCACAATAATGCACAGCCAGGGGACCAGCAAAAAGAACCTGAAAATGTGCTAATACTTAATTCGGGCAACAAACAGGTATTGCGAAATGTTTTCAAAAATACAGTGCAATGCCGTTAATTCGAATCTTTTATTCGAGCCTCCGGATAATTCGAACTGACGCTCGGGTCCCGACAAAACCATGTGTATTTCAATGGGGGAAAATGCCCGATAATTAGAACACATGAACGTGCGCAACGGCATATTCGAACAAGACTGCCCGGCTGCGCTCGACTACGCATCGGCTCGGAAGTGCAGACCGCATGCTGCTGGCATATCAGGGACACATTTACTTAACATTAAATAAAACTCTATTTTTCATAAAAGCGATGCTTCTGCCAGGGGAAAGAGCAACAAGGAATGAATCACAGTAATGGTGTGCGCAAACGTGATCGGCACAGAAAGATGCCACTTACTTGTTGTGAGCAAAGCTAGCCTTGCTGTTTTATGGGATCAAGACCTTGAATACAAAGCAAAGAAAAAGGTAGCAACTCAATATTTTCTTGAACTGCATTGGCGATATTCGCATTTGTGGGGTTCACGATTTGGTTGGGCACCTTGAACCGTTTTGATGCTTGTCTGTAAATAAATATTCTGGAAATAATCAACCTTTTACATTTCCGCCATCGCGTGAACATAAACGTGCAGCAACACCTAGCGAGCCATTACGCGTCTCCGACACAGCTAGTATGCGCTGCCAACGCATCAAGCCCTCATTCAGAGCGGCTCCTTTTTGTTTGAACTCTGCTTTATTTGAACAAATCTTCGTTAGCTTTCGAGCTCGAATTAACGGGATTGCACTGTATTACAGCGGGTCGTGTCACATCGTAACATCGTCCAAACAGCTGTGCACTACAGCTGAAGCGACCTGTCCACTGTATCAAATCATGACAGAGAAAATGTATTATTACAAGTTGAGTCACTTTAACAAGCCCTGCTGGTGCTACATGCCACTGCGAGATTAGAAGAAAAAAAAAGAAAGATCGGATTGGCTGAAAACAATAAAAATTTTTTGAAGAACCAGAAGGGAATCTTTCTTTTTCTGAAGATGATTATTCAAATTCATTTTTAAGTAATGTAATCGTAGCATAAAGAAGACCGAGAAAAAACACACGACGACACATAGACAGATGCTAGCTTGTCTGTGTCGTCATGCGTGTTTTCTCGCTCTTTTTTTTTACGTATGTGTCCATGCCCAACTAAACCAACTCTCTATGCTAAGGCAATCATGTCGCAGAAAGCAGTTAATCAGGTTTGTGAGTCTAAATAGGGCGGAGGGTGCTATAGGAAATACACGTACATGTAGGGTCCGGTGCAGGTCAGAATTGTCTGACCCACACATGTAGGTGCAAGACCTGCATCCACCCGCAACCCAGACATTTTTGTAAAATCTCATCCGCACCTGACCCACCACAATAAGAAATACAGGTGTGAGCTGCAAGTACTCCTCAAGGCTGTCCTTGATGGGTTAGGTACCAGGAGGGTTTGTTGCACCTGTAGTCTGGGTTATTGGTACATAATAAAATGGGAATACCACTTGGTCACCTCATTAAATCTTTTCTATTCCTCTTTTTGAAAAATGCCTGATCTGCATCCAGTCCGTTACCTGTGCTATTGTGGAAAAACGATACCAGTACCTGACCCACCACCTGCACAATATCGCAAATCGGGACCTGCCAGGTGCAGGAGGGACGGTACCATACCCGTGGGTCAGGCATTTTTGTCATGGCATTTTGCTCCATGCCAATTGGACATTAATGCAACAGTTGTTTGTAGGGTGATTACATCACACTGGCATGTTGGGCATGTGCATGGTCAGACAACTGTTTTATTTTTTATTAGCAGAGAAGATAGCAATGCTCCTAAGTTGAGTTCGTTTCTCGGTGCTTTATGAAAATGGTTATGTGACTTTTCTGTGCTAATGGTATCTCATTGAGGTCCGCTACATGTTAGCTATTTGTCACACCAGTGTAAAACACACACCATGGTAAGGAAAAGAGGCAGGATTGCAGCTTGAATCCATCCTGTAGAACGTAATCCAAGGAGGGATGAAATCCTCGTACCCTGCAACAGGGAAGGATAATTAGGATGTTCTATACAGCTTTTTAGATGACAGGAAGCGTACCTGCTTAAAATGGTGTAGGTCAGCTCCAAAGGTGACGAAAAGGGGTGATATGCATATAATTATAAATACGCTAACAAATCTCCTCTTTATAGTTGAGGGATGGTCTCTGAAAAAAAGAAAGTAAGTTAGTGAACCGACATGTATTACAAGGCGTAGGTGCACGGCTAATATCACTTGATGAACGAAACCAAACATCATCAAGCAAAAGCAAACCGACACCAAGAAATCGCTTTTCTTTGGAGCAAAGTTCAATGACTCCAGAAATAATGAGTGCCAACCTATGATCCTTCGTTCGCCATATATACAGGCTTCCCACATACGTGACTGCCAGCATAAACGACCATAACGTCGCGCTGAGGCAACTATTGGTCGTATAGCTGTCGAACAAACCCATGGAGTCATACTTGACAGTCACATTTCCTCTGACTAGTGATTTTTCCGTCTAACACTACACTACATGGACGGCGCCATGACTACGTGTGGCCGGTGTGGCGGCTCCGAACTCCGCTCTTCGCTCTCCTAGCCAGAATGGAAGGAGTATATGAGCACAAGATCGAACTTAATTTAGTTATAGTTTACGAGTTATCTCAGGAACAATATATTA
This sequence comes from Ornithodoros turicata, assembly GCF_037126465.1. Taxonomy (NCBI): domain Eukaryota; kingdom Metazoa; phylum Arthropoda; class Arachnida; order Ixodida; family Argasidae; genus Ornithodoros; species Ornithodoros turicata. Next base: position 50,637,636 of record NC_088206.1, read on the forward strand.
ACATTATTTGTTTGGATATTGAATATAATTGCAGACAACATCCCATTGATAACCCACAATTCCGCTAAATATAGCGCAATGCGAAATCAGCAAGAGCACGTCGTCATCATCATCCGGTTCGCTAGCTTTGCGGTAAATTTGCTTTATGTTCCTCATTGTGACTTTCTGTTTAACTGATGTTGATTAACCAGATTTTAAGTGGGTAAGTGCCAACTGGACTAACTGGTGAATATGGCTGGAAATTTCTGGCAAAGTTCGCAATATCAGCAATGGCTGCTAGATCGGCAGGACCTTCTTCGAGAGCGTCACGGCGACCTGCAGATTCTCAACGAAGAAGAGTACCAGAAGATGATGATTTTTTTCGCAAATTTTATTCAAGCTCTCGGTGAACAACTTAAAGTGAAACAGCAAGTTATTGCCACAGCAACCGTCTACTTCAAACGTTTCTATGTGAGGAACTCGCTCAGATGCGTTGATCCCCTGTTGATGGCTCCGACTTGCATCTTTTTAGCTTCGAAAGTTGAGGAATTCGGAGTTATATCGAACAGCCGTCTGATATCAACGTGTCAAACTGTGGTGAAAAACAAATTCGCTCACGTGTATCCTCAAGAGTTTCCGTACCGCATAAACCACGTTCTCGAGTGCGAGTTCTACCTACTCGAAATGATGGACTGCTGTTTAGTATTGTATCATCCTTACAGGCCTTTGGTTCAGTACGTGCACGATATTGGTCAGGAAGACAATCTGCTTTCGATGGCGTGGAAAGTGGTGAACGACAGCCTTCGCACAGATGTGTGCCTGCTGCATCCGCCTCATCAGATTGCTCTTGCCTGTTTACACATTGCTTGCGTGATTTTACAGAAGGACTGCAAGCATTGGTTTGCAGATTTAAATGTGGACATGGAAAAGATACTAGAAATCACTCGCCAGATTCTGAATCTGTATGACATGTGGAAAAACTTTGAAGAAAAGAAAGAAATTCCTGCTGTGCTTGCAAAGGTCCCAAAGCCAAAAACACAACCTTCCAGGCCACCCTCACAAGGGCCGGGATCAGCACAAAATGACCCCAACCAATCCTCCGCACAACCGAGTGCGGTTCAGGGATGAAGCTGCAAACATGCTCACCTTTGGAGCTGTATTTTTGGCATGTTAATGGACAAGCATAGTGTATGGCTTATGTGACTTATATATTGACCGAATGAACATGCTTTTGTAAGACAAGAATTCCTGTTTTGGCTTCTGGGTTTGGCTTCAGTTAGACTTATGTGCGTTGTAAGTGTTTGACACTTTGCACAAACACAGCTTCATTTGTAGCGTTTCAAGCCACACAGGAGCTAACTCACAGACAGAGACAAGCCTGGACAATTTTCTATAATGCTATGATTTCCAACTCCAGCTTTGTAAGCAATGTAGCACATTGAAGTAGGAAATAGGTATCACCTTGACAGACCAAACATCTTCTTGCGAATGAGGACAAGCTTACATGACAGAGCGGTTACAAAATTACAGAACCAGCAAACAGTTGAATTCAGAGGCTTAGGAAAAGGAGGTTAAAGTAGCACAGAAGTCATTTTTAACACCCAGTTTTCTTCCTATAAAACTGTTAAGTTTGCCAGTAAGACGCACCATGCGAAGTAATTTACACCACAGAGTCATAATTATCGCGGAAATTGAATTTAAAATACGCCGCAAAAAGCGACCATGCGCAACGGTGGTGAAGAGCAGTACCAGCCTGTGATCTGCCTGGAACCTCGCGCTGATGCTATAAGGAGAACGCTCGCTGATTGGCCTAGAGAAATGTTGTCTGCTACTCCGCCGTCGTCTGCTACTCGGCTGTTCGGGGTTCTGATAGAGCATTTCTCCTTGCTCGGTAATGCTTCGGCCCCTCCTTCTATCCCCAATTCTCCGGGAAAACGGGCAAAACAGGTTTACGGTGGCAAAGGGACAAGGCGCTGACCCCCACTGACCGGCGAACCAGAACGAGTTTCCTTATGCCGTCATCGGTGACGTGCCATCATACCTCCTCATCCTCATTATAGCTGGAGTGGCGAGTTAAAGGTGAAGGCGCGGAGCTATGTTTATGTGAGTTTTTTTCTGGGAAACAAATTGCACACATCAAGACCTTTTGCGCTATTCGGTATAATGACACATACACTTTCATCAGATGTCTTAATCTTAAATTTTTTTGGATGGCCCTCTGTACTCCTTTAAAGGGGTTGAGGCACTTTCATAGATGTGGTTCAATACATCACGGACACATGCTACTGCATGGCATAATACTGAGCAAACAAGAATTATTCTTCTACGCGTCGTGCTTAGCGAGGTACAAGGTCTCGAACACACTCCCGAGGAAAGGACAGACATAAGAGAGCTCAGAGCTGTGTCCATTCCCATTGGCAGCCGTAAGCATGTGAGTCTCGTGTGCTGCCTCACTGGCGGCAGCAACAAGGGCTGTGATGTCAGAGCAGCACGAGTTTCGGTATTTGCGGTGCCAATTTTCTCCACTTCTACTACCCTCCTCACTGTGAAACCTGGAACGTAGGTTCACATCGGTGCAAAGAACAGTCTTTTATGTTTATCTGGGATGACCTGTGGCAACCCCTTAAAACATTCAAGGGGGAAGGTAGACTAAACGACTGAATAATGCACTGCTTTAAAACCACTGGTATTTTACAGTATAAACCGGCTGTGTGCTGAGTTTTAGGGGAGGGTTGTTACCAGTGGTTTACCCAGAATTTCTTCTGTAGGGGTGTATTTACATGCTTTTGACAAAATATTGCACAATCACACACAATTTTAGGGGCGTGTCCTCCAGGTTTCTTTTTTTTTTGTATTGGGGGGGGGGGGGGTCTGGATAAATCACTGGTGGTTATCACACAAGAGCACATCGTGACAAGGTTGCAGTTATGGAGTTACTAGTTTGATAATTGTGACACCAAGTGTGGAATGGTGTAGTTTAAAGGGGCTGTGCGCTTGGTTTCTAGAATTTATTATGCTGCTGTTTTCATGAGCTGAGCAAAGGGGACGTTTTGTATTTTTACAACTTTGGTACCCGTGCTGGTACATCATGAACTATGAAAATCAAAGGGTTTTTGTGCTTAGTTTCCCTGGAATATTATCTTCCTCCTGCTATTAGTTTAACGGAAACCATTAAATTTATCATTATTTACTATGTATATATTATACCAGCCACAGAATACTGCATTATGGAAGGTATTCTGCTTCTCTTTTTTCTCCATTTAATGTTATCGCTACCACGAGAAAAGTGGAACATTTGAAACTCTTCTAAAACCTGTTCTACCTCTGCTAAGTTTCAGTATTAGTGTTTCCTGCAGTGAGATGGCAATGTCAAGGTAGAAGCCAATACTGAAAGGATCATTGAAGAGCACTTTGAAACCTTCGTGAATTTGACAATGCATCTGTCTGCCCTCAAAGCTACCACAGGGGTACCAAGACGTCAGGGCTCGTTTGCATAAAAGTTGAGTACGAGTCTCATGCTCATTCTCAATAGCCTTGGCAGGACACTGAGCATGCACTCGGAGGAAGCTCTGCCAAGGCTATACACTATCCAAGTAGGTCAGCAGTATGTGCAGCTCCCCAGTTTCCCTCTCTGCCCTACTGCCCGTGGAGGGACCTCATTGGTCCTCCCGTGTAAGGGGTTAAGATTTCAAGGTGATGTGCACATGGTTTCTTCTGTAGACCCATGTTGGTCAACGGAGGTTGCCTTAGTGCTGCCTTGTGAGTGGATGGACACTCTGTTATGTGATTTCTCCAAACTTTACCCCTTCCCTGTGCCGAGACAAACCATGTTGGCTAGCATATTGCAAATGAGGCCCTGGCCTCAGAAACCCCTTTGGTCCCAGACTCCAATAGCAAAGCAGATGCCAGTTCTGCAGTGCAGGATATACTGCAACATAAATTTCAAGTCTCAAATGTCTTAACAATGTTATACATTTATAAAACTAATTTTATTTTCACATGAGGTAAGAAGAGCAAAGATATGGATGGCATTTTGTAAGGCAGCAACACTGCAAAGAAAACTGACACAGCATTCCATATAGAATGTACCACTAGCCATGTCAGTGATGTATTCTGTGTAGCAAGCTGTGTGTGGCAAGCAGCAGTTTGATGTCACACATTTCTGCTCCCAACTGAAGGTTCGCAATAAACCTTCAAATTTAGAGAGTAGTTCTATATTCTGAATTGCATAGTCACGATGCCACAGAAATGATTAGTGGGACTACCACTGTATGCTGTACAAAAGGAGGATCTAACCCTTTATGCAAATATTGAAATAGAGATATTAATGTTCTCCTCTACCACACAGTTTTCTAAGGTGTGTTAAAAATAAGCTCTGCAGTAGTCAAGTATCACTAGATGCTGTAGAGGATGTCATTTTCTATCACTAATGCAGACCACAAAAATGACATTTATACATAGTAAATCTTCCCAAGAGAGCCTCGTGCATAGTTTAATTGTCGCTGGGCGATGTGCATGATATTCTCCCCAAGTTCCAAAAATTGTGACGCTATGCAGCATTCAAAGCAAAATCACAGACAGTATGCAAGACATAAGTAGGCACCATACCTCGACGAGTATTTTGAAGCACTGCAAAATGATCCTGCCACACATTTCACAGCATTTATAAACTATAAGACAAGGCGTGCTAGCACGTAGACATCCAAAGAGACTATAGCAGTTGAAACAAAATGTTCACTCTCATAACACAGTACTTTGGTTGGCCTGTAAGATTATGTACAATGGTACGTGCTTGCATGAGCACCATATTGAGATACACTCCATTCCAAATTAAAAGACACTTGTACTTCTTCAAGCAGTCTTTACACATGCTCTTATAATGTGACGATGGACCACAAAATGGAGTTGCTTATGCAACAAATTCTGCTTTGTGTCCAATTATTTTGTGATTGAAATGCTTTGTCCCAACAATTTGTGTCATGATGTGGAAAAGGTCTCTGGTAAGATGTGAATATAATGAACAAATCACCATCTCCTTCCATCGCATAAATCCGTTTGAGGGAATGTCTTGGGGGAAATGTCTCAGGGAAATCTCGACCTGAATGCCCTGGTCACGGGACATTCCAACATGAATCCTTAGGCCCAAATTTTTGAATGGGACTTTCCTTCCACCATCTTTGTTATTTTCCCTAGGAATTCACAAAGCTACTTTCCTCAGAAGGTCACCTTCTTTAGGTAGTGACAGTTAGATAGCAGACATGCTCTAGTGTTATACTACATGTGCTCTAGAACGGATGGTTGAAAAGACGATTTCAAGGAATCCCAGTGCTGCTTGCACACAGGTTGCACCCTTGGTGCTCCCTGACATGAGAGAGACAGAGAATAGCCCATCGCATTTAGTTTTTGTTGACCTTGACACCTCGTGGACTATGGCTCGTGAGAGAAGAAATTGAGACAGTTTCTGGTGCTATGCTCTCCAGAATTTTTTCAAGTCTTCTATTACGAGACCACTTCTGCAGAGCAATACATTTTGTTGACACCGGACAAAAGAGAGACACTACTCGCTGCATTCCCATGCAATAATCTCCCAGCTCTAGCAGCCCAATGTCTTCTCCTCCGACTTAGACGTTGATGTAAACAACAAAGTTTAACACGTCAGAACCCAACCAATCTCTAAGAACACGCAATTTCATGTAATTTTGACCAGCCACAAATTCTTAGTCAATTAATCTGTATTTGCTCATTTGCTTGCATTATCCTCGGCACAACACATAGTATTAGGCAAACCCAAGACAAGGGAAACCGTATATGTTCATGGTCGTGTGTTTATGCCCACAGTGTGTGCTGCCAAACATGGCAACACGAATACGATATATAACAGCAGATGAGAGAGTGATCATGCTCGAGCCGATAACAAGCTACAAGGGCATATTAGAGAATAAGAAGACCAATAGTGGGTAGACAAAGGCGAAAGCTGTAATGAAAGGTAGCCCTTTCATGCTTGCAAAAGGAAGTCCCAACAGGAAAGACAGTTTGAAATTGAGCGAAAGGTTCTGTTTCTAAAGGTAACGGATTGGAGAGGAAAGCAGCATTTAAAAATTCAGGCCATAGTGTTGGACAGTACTAATTGAGGGGAAGTGTCCAGTGCATCCACAATGAAACTTGATTGTAATATACATATACTGTAAACGTATTTTTATTCGCGATGTATTAATTTTCGCAAATCGCGTTCAGTCATTTGTGAAATTATTCGCGAGTACTTAATTTCGCGATTCCAGGGCTGTTTCCTTTCACGGGATAAACGTCAAGCTTTGTTCGAGAGTATGATTTTTCGCGATTTTTTAGAGATCGTGAAATTCACGAAAATTAATACATTGCGAATAAAAATACGTTTATAGTATTCCTCAGAAATGATTGTTCTGCTGCATGACTGCAAACCTGTCTTGATACAGCAGCAGTGTGTCATCATACTCAGTAAACTTATGACATACATAACTGGAGTTCTATGCTTGAGGCATTGTTCATAGTTTAATTGCTATGCATTGCCTTTCTTTTAGTTGCTATAGCTATAATATAGCTTGCTTCTACTGGCTTCATGATTCCTCCTAACTGCTAAATATCTGCTCTCACATAAGCTGGTGACACTTTCAAGGATGTTGCCTACTCCCCCCTCTAGCAGCTTTATGTTTACACTGAACGTATTAAAAATAAATTACAGAATGTGCATGCTACGTTAATGAGTTCTCTCTCTCAAAGAAAGTAGTCCAAAGTAGATTGAAGACCCACTGAAGTCATGTTCTGTTCACTGCTGTTTGTCACTGCACGGCCACACAAACTTCATGTCGCAGCGCTTGTATGCAAATCTGCAGTCCGTGCCACTCGTAATTAAATCTGCCTTAATAGTCTGCGGACACTCGTTGTCACCCAGCTGGGTCTCTGCGAAAGAATGAAAAGAAAATGGTATCACATTCTTGTATTTCAAAATTTAACACAGTGTGTGCTACTTATATTCTACATCAGAAAAGTCACAAGAGCATTTATTCCCTTTACCATAGATTTACTATAAGCAACATTGTTGCATAAGGACACAATACAGTTTCATTACAAAGAACTTAATGCAAAGAATTAGTAGAGCATGTTAAGGATCTGAAATCACAGCATGTCGCTGTAACAACGGAAGCCATCGAAGTTAAGGCAATACCGTTTGCTAGGGATGAAGACATTGCAAGGCATGCGCAAGATTGAGGAGCTTTGAGGAGCACAACATTTCTGATTAGTAGAACATGTCACAGTGTACGCATTCTATGCTTTCCTTTGGCGCATCTGTCCCGTGCACAATTGTAACTTTTCTCCTATGACAGTGCAAAATTCCCACTTTGCTTCATATGGAGCGTTGCATATTTATTTGTCACAAGTGACTAAAATCACAAACATGAAGAAAAATAGCAAATGTACTGGCAGTCCTGTATAGTACCAGTCACTACATTGTACATTGTGTTAGCAATAGAAGAGCACTGAGCTGACGCACATAGCATACTCCGAGAAATGTGGACAGCCGACACGTTTTACTACTATTCTGTGCCACTGGAGCCACGGAGGAGATTGGGCATGATGCTCTATGTAAGAGATCGTGGTGGAAAATGAGGACTGCCCTTAAAGCACTTTTAATAGAGAAGTTTAAATATGTGAGACTTGCTCTTGGGACTTACTACATATTACCATACCACAGGTAGCATAGTATTCACTGTATATGATATCAAAATGCATTCAACTCAATATAGGTGTGGTCATAGTGCGATACTGTATCTGGTATTTTAGTATGTGCAAGATGACTATAAGTGCTAATAACACTGTAAAGGTAATAAAAATATACAATGCCACTCGCGGCTTTTATACCTTCTCCATTGACCAACTTGAATAAGCTGTAGTCCTGGGGGTTTGTCACTTGAAACTTGTGAGCAATCATCTTGCCTGAAACGGAATTTACATTTTAGCTTAGAAGAAAGCAAACCTAGTTTGTTAGCATTATACGAGTTATTGAGTGCTATTTGGTTCACTGGAATGAAATGACAGTAGTAGTTTGTAGGGGTACGCAGATATTGAATTCTCAGAACTGAATGCAATATTGATCCCAAGGGGCAATTGAAGGAGCACAAGAGACTCGGGCAATGGCCAAAGCTCACTTTCTGCACACAGACATGGACAGATGGAGAAGGGACAGTACAGGACAGAGGGGAGCTCACTTTAAGGGGAGTTGTGCCAACATTAATCTCGAAAGTCTTTCAGAAAATACACACAGGAAAAAAACTTGACAGCACAGACATTGGCAGGATTCTACAGGGCATTACCCAATCATAGCATGAATAGTGCAGCCTGTACACACTGAGCCCTCCATAACACGCTACAAGCGACAGCTACACGTGACAAGCGACAAATTCGGCGGCGGCGGCACCAGGGCTCTAGCGACAAAAAAGCTATGTCGCGGCTACAAATCTTGCATCTACTCCCTGTAAATATTTGTCGACAGTCACCGTTACCTGGCGCATGCCCAAATTCGCTAGATTTGGTGGTATATAACTGGAGCGAATGATTACGCATAGAGATGTGGAGGCAACAGGGTAGTGTGGGTGGCAAGTCAACTTTATTACAATGAAATTTCGAGCTTGTAGGTGGAAAGTAGCCATTTGAATCGATGATTATCGCGTGTGACCAAAATCTATTGCACATTGTGTGGAAACGGATAGAACTGCACTGCCACCACAGACACATATATCGTAACAAACTTACGGTAGTGTAAATTTCGCTCGGTATTTATTTTCCTGCGAAGTTTCAATCGAAAGTTCGTGATATTTGAGACAGGTATGCCGCATAATCAATTGAAAAGTACGAATTTTTCTCTCGCAAGTGTAGCGTTGTTGTTAGCTGCTGTCATCTCGCAAATGGATCGGATAGCTGCACCTGCGACAGTTACAGAATCTGTAGCGTGTCGCTTGTTATGGGATGTGCCCTTTACTGCAGTCGTAGTGTTGTCAAATTGCAAAATTACAAATCATTGCAAAAAGCAGAGCAGAAGTAGCAAGAACAATAATCTAAATTGCAGACACATTGAACTGTTCCACCAGCTAGGTGCTGCATCTTGCATGTTTGCACCATGTGGTGGAAAGTTCCAAGCACCTGAGGAGAAGTATGCTTAAGGCCCTCTGTTTTCTGCTGCGGCAAATTCCGCAATTCCACGGCACTGACTTGTAAATTCCGCAATTTTCCGCGGCGAGTAGTCAACAGCTGCATGAAATGGGAGACACTTTATTTCCTTGCATAATGTGGGAACAAAAAATGTTATAAAATTACGGATTCGAAGCACTGTTGTGGCTCAGTATTACATACATGATATCTTGTGTTCTCATCTGATGCAGTCTGTCGCCTGAAATCATTTCATACCTGCTGAAAGATCTTTCAGCATCTACTGAGCTCATAGGAACTTTATAGGAAGGAGTTTACAATACATGCCCTGGGGAAGTTCCATTTTTAGTACACCCATTTTTGTTCTTGGACTGTAGCCATTATTTAAAAGTCTTAACATCTTGAAGGCAACCTCCCCGATATCAAATCAAAATCTGCCACTGCTACCGGTAAACTGCATACGGGAGGGACGCTGCCCATTCCTCAGGTGAAGTATACACAATAAACTTGGGCTAATGTAATCCTAAGCTAAACTACAATCTGTCTGTTTTGTCCTGCAGCATAAACAATTTCGTAAATCAGGCTTCAATTTTGTAGGGGCGGCTTCACCTCATACAGGGAAGCGTCAGGTGAAGCCCACTTTCGGGAGGTGCCATTCGTATTCGGCAAATAGTCAAATTATCCGGAAACCTGAATATTGGGTATTTCAATTCACGAATCGGATACTTCGAGTGATTGATATTCATTATTCAACTCGAATTTGAGAACTCTAATATCCACACACCCTTAAAAATAAAGGATTCCGTGAAACTCTGTGCCAAACTAAGGATTCCGCGATTACTTCCGAATTCTGCGAAATTTCGCGGAATCACGGAATCGCGGAAAACGAAGGGCCTTAAGTATGCTAGTGTAATGGTTGACTTCTGTAGGTACCTTGAGTACCACACTCATCCTACTCTGTGCTTTTTCCAAGAGGCATTTGTACTGTATTTGAAATACTTTTCCAGTATTTTCTACTCAATGCTATAATTACTTTGCATTTGTCTGTTTCTTTCACGTTCGGTTTCCCAGCCTCATTCCACTGTCTTTCCATCCACATGATATTTATTTCCCATGGAATTCATGTTTCTATTATATGTCCTCTGGTGCTATGTTGTGACCTCAAACTTTATCCTCTTTCCTTGGGGGTGGGGTGGGGGGGGGGGGTATTTTCCTACAGTGTGCCTGTACTACAGGCATGTGAAATTTAGTGAAACTGAACATGATGGGATGGATGAAACGTGGGATGGACACGTTCAACTAGCAACTGGTTTATTCAATAAAGATGAGCACTAGCCTGGAACATCACTTGACACGAAGGAAAGCTCTTCTATGGGGACTTTACATGGGGGAGGAGGATTTCCCCCTTGTTTCCCCCTCCCAGATGCACTACCAAATGTACGATTTCCGTTGTAGGTGAGTTGAACCCCCTAAACCCTCCCCATGGCTACGGCCATGGCTGTACTTTACTTGCAGGTCGTGTACTTTGTACTACTGTACTTGGCGCAGGGTCTGTCAGCTTACCCGCTTCCCACTTCCATAGGTTGTCTCAACAGGCCGTCATACCACAGTATTTTGTACTCTACCTTAATTAAAAGCCTTAATTACACTGCTTTCAGTATGTAATATCCTGCTTCAAATGTTTTTTTACTATCTTGTGCAGGTTTCTGTAGTGGCAGCTTTTGTTCTTATGTTGCTCTGATCATCTAGCAACAGTGTGCAACAGTATGCAACACTAAGGTGACACACAATGCAAATACATGTTACCTGCTCGAGCTCTAGTTTTCTGCAAAAAGTGAAGCTGCAGACACTTACTGACTGTCATTTTCTGAGACAGTAGCGCTATTTCTTTCGTCAGATTGAAATTGTGGTAGAACAGCTGCAGAGACAGACACTATGCATATCGATCTGTTAGTGGAGCAATACTACACAACAGAAAATAAACCTGTTTGAAAGGTATGTGCAAGAGGGAGCGCAAACAACTGCAAGCGAGAACAATTGCTTGACAGACAGAGAAGTGCTACTTACAAACTTCCTTGGTTGTCATGTTGGGTCGAACAGGTAGAGTTTTGGCAACAACACTGCCACTCACTTCGTTTGGGATAACGATCTGCATGAACCCCTGCAGGTCCGCTATGGTGGGGTAACGAATGGGATCTGCACTCTGCATACAACACAAAAGGGGTCTTATTGCACAATAACCTGAGCATCATCTAAAGCTGCCCCTATGATTGCATAATATACTTCACAAACAATACCTCACATGGTCATTCAATGGTACATACATCTTGTCTGACAGGCAGTCACGAAGACTACAAATTGCAATTAGCAATGCAAGATTAAGATCATAGGTTCTCTAACTGTGTTCCACGGAAAGCAGAGATTCTGTGAGCGTCCCCTCACCTCCACCCCTATCATGCTGACAAAGCTCGCGTTGCTTGGCTTGCTACAAGTATGTGAGTCAGGCCAACATTTGCCCGGCCAACACAATGCAGTGATAACGTCAATACCAGCTATACTGTGAGCCCACGTGACTGGTATACAGTAAAACCCGTGCACAACGATCCCTCGCGCAGCGATATACCCCGTAGAGCGATCGTTTTTACTTTTACCGTCAAAATATCTGACGCCCTCACGCTCGCGGACCAACTTTGGCAGCGTGCTTTCCGGCGTTGCACCCTTCCGCGAATTGTAGGACACTGCGGGAACGGAACGTCACGAGGATGTACGGTGTACCCTCGCACTTTTTCGGTACGGAAGTCCTGCACGTGAATTCAAGATTTCCTTCGGGGACGATCAGTCGTACTCTCGTGACCTGCTGTTCACAACATTTCTGCTCCCATTTCCGGCTTTCACGCATTATTGATACTTCTGTCAATGATGGCGTCCCGGCCGAAGAAACAGAAAGCGATAGATTCGGATGTTAAGTCAGCGATCATCAAGGATCACTACTGCGGAACAAGGGTGGCATCCATCGTGCGAAATTATGTCCTATCGCAGTCGACAGAGCAGGTACGAAGCGCAAAATGATCCGAAAGCGTGCATATGAAAAAGTTGAAGACGCATGCTTAAGCGCGCTTCATGCTATCGACGTTCTCAAGAATTTTACTGGGGAGCGCATGCTGCCTGCTCATTACATTGTGCACCTCGGCACAGTTGAACGTGACGTTGTGCATATCTACAACGGCAACCAACAGCAATCGAAGCAAGCGAGCTATTTTCGATAAAATATTGGTATTTCCAACCTTTTTTGTAGCGTCCATCATTAGCGTCGCTCGTGGGATAACGCACAGCATGCGTCTTCCGTAGGATGGCACTGACCTAGGCCAGCCCTCCTGTAGCGATATCCCTCACATAACGATTCACATTCCCAGGGAATTCACGTAACGATTAAATTAGCGATAACCATCAATATCGTTATACGCAGGTTTCACTGTATTCTGATATTCTACTATATTCTGAATTCGAATCGAATATGCAATTATTACCTCTAGTATTTGAAAAATCTGAATATTCTCACAGCTCTAACAATGAAATGCTTACAGATCACATTGGAATACGATTACTGTCAAACTCCTTTAGAACGAACGCCTTTTTAATGAAAAATCCATTACAACAAACTTTTTCGCGGTCTTGTCAAACACTCATAGGACCAATGTAATTTTCGGACATTTACAACAAATTTCTTTACGAGGAACGTACTGGAATAGCGAAGTGATTTTCCAGTCTTTTCCGCCATATCTTATACTCTTACAACGAAATTCCCAGAATCACCAGGGTATTCCCAGGGTTTATTGACCCCATCACAAAGAGCGACTGGTAAATACCCACTTGTACTGTCCGGCGCTCATGTGACCTCATGTGCTGACAGATTTTTTCACGCCGAGATGAATGTAGCCCTTGTTCATGATTTCTTGAAAGAGCAACATTACCACCGTAATATAACTCTGACATAAAAGGCCACCCGTTCTTCATACGCCTTTATTTACTGCGATACCGAAATATATTGAAACCCAAACTCCACACTGTGGTAATGGCGACACTACTCGGCGCAGACGCGAACCACAATAGTAAACAAACGTCCAGCAAAACGATGGGTGCTAAACCAACTTAGTTGTAGGAAGACAGAGAAAATGTCCAAGGATCGTAAATTGAATGTACAAATACATGAGCATCTATCTCATCTCATGCTGCAGATGTACTTTTCTTATTCAAACGCGAACGAGAACTTGCACGCTTCGGAATTTTGTGCTTCAGGTAGGAACCAAGTGGTCTTTCAAGAGCATACTGCTTTTACAGTATATTACTGCGGTACTACATAAAACTACGACTTTGTACTGCAGCAATATGATGCACATCCTCTTTAACGAATTTACCTTTACAACAAATCTTTTTCGTGGTCTCCTGACTTTCGTTGTAAAGGAGTTTGACTGTAGTAATGGAGATCACTTTGCCAAAGCTGACATGACCGGAGGCTTGACCTAGCAAGCAGTGGAACCCCTAAGCTAGACTTCCTGTGTTGCATGATGACTGACTCACCTTGTACCACTTGCAATCACCACCGCAAGCAAGCAGCTTTGATGATGCCAGTGCCTTCGGTGCAGATGGGGGAGGTGATGCAATTGTGGGGCTATGAAGATTTTTCAGGATGTGAACAGCACTGCTCAGAGTGGTCAGGTAGTAACCCCCTTCCCCAGTCAGGAGAGATGGGTGTAGTAGCCCCCACATGTATTCTGCCTCTATCTCTGCAGAGATAAGCCCACACTGCACCAGCACATAGATGAAGATTGGCAGGAAGTCTGAAAAGTATGCAAAAATTGATAGTAACGCATCTGAAATCTCTGTTGTAAATTAAATACTTTGTGTGCACCAACAGGCTGTCAAAGGCAGTTAACAAAGAAATAATGAATTACTATATCAACCAAGCATACATGTTTTTTCTGTATCTACAAGGTGCTTATTGAGGAGTGTGCCAATTTTCCTACGTTCAAGGCTTACTTTTCCTTTGAAAAGTGCTGTGCATGTATCCATTACAGTTAATATAACCACCACAATTCCCATGCATTTTGGTCATAAAGCAAATCGTCATACTAACGGGAAACGCATCCTCCGGACAGACTGCCGTGCAGAACGAAACCCTACGTAGTTAGAATGATTTATTTTCGGAAAAAGTCTGTTACCAATGTCTACTTGGAACAATTTTCAGTAATCAAGTTTTCTAAATGGACAATAGCACCATTAATTGTGCACTCGTCCTTGCAAAATAAATAAATGTCCTTCTATTGCTCAAAGAATAACAGGGCCAGCTTTAGTGCTTTGCTGGTCTCCTTCGCAGTGACGTGTGGGGGCCCACTCAGTTCATCTTCAGGCACCCCATCCTCAGCAGAGCCATTTATTAAATGGCTAACGGTTAACGGCTCTGATCCACAGCGTTATCAGGCGACCTCTGGGCAGACACAACATGTCACTCTCGTAAAGCACTGTGTGATCTGGTACTGTGGTCACTGCCTTTTCAAGCACTTCAGCACTTTGGCGGTTTGAAAAGCACTGTGCGTAATCACGAAGTCAAGAAGATCAGGAGCCATCCCAAACCTTGTAGGCCTACTTTAACACGTGCTGCCCTCTGCCTGAGGTACGTGGTAGCCTCTCCTTGGGGCTAGTCCAAATGCCGCAGTCATAATAACGAGAGGATAATGCATGTGTCCGATCCTACTTGTGACACAAACCTGTCATGGTCGGATAAGCAAATTGTCATACTAATGATGTGGATTTACATGGCAGCGAAACGGTTCCCAAGAAAAAACGTCATAAAGCGAGCATGTCAGATTAACGGAGGTCATACTAACGAGGGTTCACTGTAACGATATGGCCTACTTCAACGTAACATTGTTTCAACAGCCTGTGCCAGCCTTAATGAGCTTTCATACATAATTAATTTGGTTAATTAATAAAAATTTGTTGGTGGTTTTAATTTGAAAGTTGTAGAGTAGTGCTGTGAGAAAGTCAGGCTGGCTTGGCAACTTGGAGTTCAAAAATTGATAAAGGTGCTCGGAAGCTATGGCAAAAGTTCCCCTGAGATAAACAGTGTTGACCCCATGATTTTCAGACAAGTAGAGTTCTTAGTATGATTTTTTAACATGTTAGGTGAAACATGCTGTATGTGCATACGTGTTTGAGCACACGCATGTGCAAGAGAGAGAGAGATGGGGGGATCCATTGCAGTTCACTGCTCCCACATCTATCTTCCATGCCATGAAAATTCCAATCCGATGCCTGGCGCTAGAATGCATGCCACATTATTACTTCTCTTCAACAAATAGAACAATCTTCTGTTAAGCACAGGAGGCTTGTTGATGGACAAAGTGTTTCTGCCCACATCGCTGCACATTTTAGAAACAAAATCCGCGGGAATAGAGACTGTTACATCCACGGTAGAATGGTGGTAGTCATTGTATTCCATATATGGTTACCATATTGCATCTAGCACAGCTATGCAGCAGCGCAGAAGTCCTCAAAAAAACTATTCCTTATTGAGGTGAATTCTAAATAACTTCTTTTCATTTAAATTACTGTTCATCTCAGCAATCATTACAACACTTCTTTCATGCGCCCGTACTGAGGCTCTTTACGTTGAAAGATCACTATACAGTGAGAAGCAGACTGTGTCCGGTTTTACTCACCATCCGCTCCCAGGGACAGACTATCGGATTCTCGAGACTGTGTGTCCTTCTGAACCTGAAATGATAAGCACACAATAAGACACAGAAAGAGAAAGAGAGAAAATATCTTTGCACACTTTTGATCTTTTGACGAAACATACAGAATGCATTCGCAACACAACCATACGGAATTGTGGTCAAGAGCCTACAAGGCCTTCTTGCTTGGAAAAAAAAAAAGCAATCATGATGACTGGTCATCACTGCAGATTGTTTTGTACAGACAATCGGTTTGTGAACACTGATGTAAGTTACATAGGACTAACTACACCCTTTGCCCTTTGACAATATTTCCATGGTACAGATACCTGCACACTGTTTCATTTGTGAAACTCGACCCGGTGTTTGTCTTGCACACTCGACTTTGTTGTATACCTCACAAGTATGCAAAGCGTGCACAAAGTCACGTAGCTGGCCTTTTTGTAGATAGGTGCTGTACGGATGTTTTGAGTGATGTCCAACAAGAAGATGTACACTGCCAGGCTGAGACAATTTGATAGGTCTTGGTAATGTGATAAACTTCAAATCAAAAGGACTCTTAATCAATCCCCATTCTCAGCACTTTCACTTGAGCTTTTTTTTTAAATACTTTTTCGATTGTCTTTCAACGTAGGCAAGTTGAGAGAGAAGTGATCACACCTTGTGAGCGCTAACAATAGTTCCGTTAGAATGCATCCTGCACTAAAAAGAGCACCACCCAACTAAATGGACCAAAATATCACTTACACTGTTGTAGATGGTAGAGATAGCAGCTAACAGATTCTCCAGCTTCTTGAGGGGTGAGTACGACTGCTGAAGCCTTGACAGAAAATACTTTACCACTTCCAGCGATATGCCCTGTGGTGGCTGGTAGTCTTTCTGCACAGCAAGGACATGGATTACATACTGTTGTTTCTGGATATTTTGTATTTTATTTATTTAAGACAGGCTGTCTTGGGAGCACGGCTAAAGGTACAAGGTGCCCGATGAGGCGGAGCCACCCTACAAAATACACGTGCCAGAGGCAAGTGGATATATGTAAAATTCTCATGCCCTCTAAATTAACAACAACAACAACAACTTTATTTTTAGATAATGAATGGGGAGTTTCTAAATTAGAATTGGCAATAGATATAGGAACCTGTGTACATAATAATACTACACACACATCCTACACATATGGAAGGCGAATATACATGACAACATATATATTCCACCGTAACCCTACGCTTAAATGTGCATGTGGAGAAAAAAAGAGACAAAATAGAGGAAAAACAAGGTCAGATATACACAACATGTATGTGCACAATGAGTACCATCATAACCGATGACCATAACTACATGAGCAGCACTCCTTTAATTGTTTTAATTATTTGTTGTGTTGAGGCATTGCTGTGCAGAAGTGCTAAAATAACTGGATATTCATTTAGTAAATCTAGGATCTTCCATGTCAGACACTGGAAACCATAATTTGGGAACACGGCTTGGGAAGCAAACAACAACAACAACTTTATTTTCGGCCTTGGAGAGTGGGGAGTTTCATCGCAAGAGGCGATACTCTACCCCATTGCTTGGTGGAATGGGGGGAATAAAATAACGAGCCCCTTTACAATAACGATCGAAGTCCGATGGTGTCCAGAAATGTCAGAAGAGCTTTGAGCGCAGAGCGTTGCTGGGCTGGATTGGGCCAGGGACCAAGCAATTTCGGTAGGGAGAAAGGGCGAGAGTCCAGCTGACGAAGAGACTCGGAGAGTGTGATTCGGGAAGGTTCGTAGTGAGGGCAATGGAGAAGAATGTGCTCCAGATCCTCAAGAGCACCACAGTGGCAGCAGGTGGGAGAATCAATTTGTCTCAAGCGGTAACGCCACTGAGCTGTAAAGGCCACATCGAGGCGCATGCGGTGGATTAATGCAGCATCCTGACGAGATGTGTTTCGTGGCATGCGGAAAGCGAGCGTGGGATCAACTCTGTTCAACATAGAGGGGGGAAGAATGTCGGTTGTCCGTTGGCGGGAAGCCAGGGGTGTCACTAGACGTCGCAGAATTGAACGCCGGTCTCCTCTGAGCAGAACTATACGGGTCCGGTTCCGAGACGAAAGTGCTGCTTCTGCGGCGCTGTCGGCCTGCTCGTTCCCCACGACACCACAATGGGCTGGAACCCACTGGAGAACTAGCCTGTGGCCTGCGGCGTAGATAGTGTGGTAAGCCATTAACACGTCTGTGACTAGGGGTGCGGATGGGCCTCGTATGCCGGAATTTTCAATTGCTTGAAGTGCAGATTTGGAGTCTGTAAAGACTGCCCATTCCCGGGGTGGAAAATCAGCGATGTGTTGTAGAAAGAAAAGGATGGCATAGAGTTCCGCAGCTGTGGAGGAGGTTGGATGTGAAAGGCGTCTTCCGTGCACGACGCCTTCGGATGGAATGACGAAGGCTGAGGCGGACTTGTTGTTTCGGGATGCGCCATCAGTATATGCTGCCGTAAACGTAGAAAACTTCTCGTCTACCAGAGCATGAAAATGGGCTCGGAGGACTTGAGGGGGGACCTGATCTCGTCTTTGCAGAAGGTTTGGGAGGCGTACAAAAGTGGGCGGTACCGGTAGAGAAGCAAACTTTGTCGAAGGCCATATGTATTTACTGTTACACAATACTTTTCTAGAAAGAGAATTGTTGCAACTATACAAGCGTATAATTGCCAAGGTTAGTTCATATGAGTACAGTTGTTTGACGTTAAGTATGCCGTATGTTGCAACCAATGAATTCAATACTAACTGGGCAACACATCACACTATTTCTTATACGAGACATGCCGAAACATCCGAGGCCTTTTGGTTCTGGAAGTGATACAGGTTAAAACATGCACAAGGGGGTTCAGCCAATCTCTCCACTGCTTTCTTGTGGGAAGTCAGTGGGAAAAAAACATATGCATTTGCATGTTCATCACACCATTCACATGTGCTAAGACAAGACAAAGTCAAACTGCCCTCTCCGGTGTCAACAAATGCACATAATGACAATGCTCAGTGCAGGTAATATTGAGGCCAGTTTGCATAACCAACCTTTCAACTTCACAAACACAGTGACTCTTTTGTCTTACCCCAATTCCAAGGTCTTCTGGTGTCTTTGTACGGGCATACTTGATGTTGTCGGAGAGAAGCTTTAGAGACCCCGTCCTATGAAAAGATGTAAGGTGTTCCATTAGGTCATTAGAAAGGATGTAGTACTCCAATAACATGCTGAACCACGTTGAAAGCATTTTTTTAAATGCTGGACACGAAAGAGTTTAACAATAGCTCACAGCACTATACCATGCATATATTCTGTACTAGGGTTCTCAAACTTTGTTAGCTCAAAAGACGCCTATAAATTTTTTGGCAAAGGGAGGAACAACCATCAGGAAGGGACAATAGAAACATGGGATGTGAGAATGAAAGGCTTAAGGAACATATTAAGGAAACAATATTAAAAAGCAAGGATGTGCGGGGTTCTCAGGTGACCAGCCTGAGTTGACACGATTACATTACTGTTCGGATCTACAGACGTGTATGTCAGATAGATTGTAGAAACGACCAGCATTAAAAAATGAAAACTGTTAGCTCCCAACTGCTACGTTGACTAAAACGCAGGAGCACCTAATCAGCAGTGGCACGTGGTTTAGAAACCGGTTAGAAAGCAAAAGTCGAGGTTCTTGGAGTGCCGTGTCGCGATTGTTTCTCGTAGTAAACATGATGACGATGATGATGAGTTAGGTTTTACTGGCACACGGGTCTTGTAGTAAACATTTGGAAGCGTGACTACTCCTGTGTTTTCTGATGTCCAGTGGTTCTGCTGTCGCCTTCCTGGTGGATCTATACCAATCAGCCCAATTGTTTTTTCATCATAGGGAGGAACGCCCCCAACATACGTCGTGCCCGCAGAAGAAAATATGCTACAAATTATTTGATGAAACGATGAATAAAATGGATAGTTCTGCACATATTCATACAAATATTTGCAAAAGCATCAGTGCAAGCAACACAGTTCGAGGTTCTTTTCATGTAGCGCTGGATCACTGGCCGTAGAGCGCCTTGTAAGTCATTGTGGAACTTCTGGGATGCGTGGAACACAGTTTGAGAACCCGTTCTGTACCATGGTGGCAACTTCACATTACGACCAGGTGTCCATCGACCACCGTGAAACAAAAGATGTACACGAAAAGATGCTTCAACAGAATCATAAGTGCACACATTTTTGTCTACAAGGGTCGTTTAAGGTTGACAGAGACCTGTATTTATTTACATACAGGGTGTGTGCAGAAAAACATGACCCGCATTTAGGCACATAGCTTGTTGCCTACCTAACGGACGAACTTCCGGTGGCGCACGATGACGCATTTATGCGTGCGAAATCTGCAGAAAAATTGTGGAAGCCATACTCAGCTTAAAAAATAAACGGAACGACGAAAACATCGGCTTCCATGCATCAGAATAGGGCAACATGGTGGGCAACAGGGTGTACGTGAAAGGGCAACACGGTGGACGTAGGAGAGTTGTGTTCAAGTACCGCTAGGGGAGCTATCGGTGCATAAATCGAAACGATGTCCCACATGGATGCTCATCCATGCTCATGGAGGCTCATGGATGCTCATGGAGGCTCATCGGCAGTACCCCTAGCGGTGCCTGCACATAATTCTCCTGAGACCGAAATACACTACCATGCACTGTAATGACCGCCCTATTCTAATGCATGGAAGCCCATGTTTTCGCGCTCTGTTTATTTTTTTACACTGAGTATGGCTTCCAGGATTTTTTTGTAGCTTTCGCATGCATAAATACGCCGTCGTGCGCCACCGGAAGTTCCTCGGCTAGGTAGACAACGAGCTACATGTAAAAATGCGGGTCATGTTTTTCTGCACACACCCTGTACAATGGAAAATTTTAGAAGCACCAATCTATGTCACTTTTTCATAGTAGTCACTGCATGCATTTAGACACCGTTGCCATCGCTGTGGCAACTCGGACGCCTGTGACGTAGAAAAAGTGAGCTGCTGTCGTAGCCACCGCCATCTTAGCGTAGCCCTCTTTCCGGAGGGCTTCATCTGGATGGAACGTCTTTCCTTCAAGGTGCTCTTTAATGGGCCCAAACAAATGGTAATCGCTTGGGGCTAAATCTGGGCTGTAAGGGGCAGGACAAAACCTCCCAGCACATGTCAGCCAGGGATGCTACCATCAAATTTGACGTTTGAGACCAGGCTTTGTCATTAAGAATGACCCTTCCGGATAGCACCCCAGGCCTTTTTTGTTTGTGAACTGTGTTTCGCATGGCACCCTTTATCAATGTGGAGTAGAACTGGGCATTAATCGCGATGCCTAGCTCCAAGAAGTCCTCATGAGGCTAATTCCAGCAAATTTCGACCAAGCAAGGAACCTGACCATCTCCAATTTTTTTTGAAAAATTATATTCTTCAGGGGACTGGAAATGATGAAAAATGTGTCTATATTTAAGCCCCAACCTTCAGCCATTTTTGAGGCAAAAGGGGAGAAAGAAACTGGTCGAAATGTGACACAGTCGTTTCGAGCTACTTTGAGGGCTTCTCAATTGAGAACTATGCGGTTCTATGAGCCACAATATTTTTCACCTGCTCACTACTACATGGACAACACACTGTCTTCTTCCTACCCATTTGTAACTGAAACATTTTTCGTAAAAAAAATGGTAAAGTCTCAAGAAAACCCGAAAAATGCTGTTTTTCGGAGCCTTCCTGTATTGACGCCGTTTATCGGAGAATAATGAAACCTACACCATTCGTTTCGTTTCTTGACATCGTTTGTTCCCCATACTGTGCTTGTAATCTGCAAAATCTCAGCTGGTTTGACGTTCTCCTTCACAAGGAACTTATGCATCTCTGTTCCACAGCTATAGACACACTGTTCCATGCCATGATAGCTGCCGCTGATAGTGTGCCGTAATATTAGTCCCTGCAGCATTGCTGTGAATGAAAATACCACAGAAAAGCCGCAGTGATGACTGGCAGACATATTTTTGTTACAACAAGTGGCTAACCTGCCCAGTAAAATGTACCATGGGAAGTAATTAATTGGACAGATCCGTTCATTCAGAGTTCGATTTTAAAATGATCCGCAAACAGCAACCATGCTCTACAGTGGGAATCAGTCATCTACTTTGTTTAGAGAACTAGAAGGTGATGAGCTGGTTGGCTGAAACTGATCATGGCAGAACACACATAAGTAAGGGCCTGTTTTTTTTTCTGTTGTGGCAAATCTCGAATTCTGCGGCAGAAAATAAGAAATCCTGTAATTTTCCGCAGCAAGTGCTCGCGTGTCTAGGCTGACAGGGGTATACAAAGACAAGATATTTATTAACTTGTATGACACAGAAGTAAAGTGTTTAGAAATCCAAAATACAGTTGTAGGTAAGCATCACATTGTACTTTGTGCTGTTTTAACAGTAGCATAACGGAGTTAACGCACTAATGGCAGAAAAATAATCTGGCGTTTTCGTCAAATTCTTCAGTACCATACAAACTTTTGCACCCATTGCCTTTTGTTTCCCCAGGTGGGAACGTTTAGTAATCGCAAGCTTCGCCGTGAGGAATACGCTAGAAAGGATATCTCTGACGGGAGTAAAACAGTAGTAGTAATAACGAGATCTATTTGAGCTCAACCAGTGTTGCCGTGAGATGCGTGGTACACATTTGTTTTCCAATCAATTAGGGGTGCAGGGAAGGGGGTTATGGGCCATCCATATCCAGCACAAAAGCTGAATTCCTCAGTCAAGATTCCATGTAAAACCCCAGATTCTGCAATACATCCTAAATTCCGCACATTTTCGTGGATTCACAGAAAAGTCAGGGCCTTACACATAAGATGTGGTTCTTGTCAGACCTCGTCTTATGTGCATTCTACCATTATCTGTTTAAAGAAACATCGTTTACAAGGCAGCTGTTTCCAGAACAGTGTTGTCATCCACTGCTTGGAAGAAGCATATGCTATGCAAGTAGGCAAAGTGTGTGTCCATCCATCTAGATGGGTATTTTGGTACCCTACACTGAGAAGCCAATAGGGGGATTTTATATTTAGCTTTCACACCTCAGACATGCTCACTGTGCTCACCTTACAGCATTGTTGTGTATAAGTTCAAAAATATCAAAGCATCTTTTTATCCTTTACAGTATTTTTATAATAAAACTATGAGAGCTACCTAGGCACAATTTTCAGAGGTGGGTTATGCAGCCAGGTGAACATACTGTCGGAAAGCGTAACTACTGGACTACTAATTACCTAAAATTCCTTAATTAACTTTTTAATTAGATCTACTCAGGGAAATGCAAGATAGCAGAATTGGAGCCAGTCATTCTTTCAATCCACCATCTTTTTTAAAAATCCTGAAACAAGCACATACATATCTAAATTTTGCTATGCAAATAAGCCGAAACCGAAACCACAAACTTCTCGAGCATAAAAGCAGCGAAGCACGTTCGCATGGAGGGCCACATGTTTTGTAGTGACTGAGCCAATCAGAAGGCACTGATCTGATGGCGAGATAGACCATTCTCTGGCCCAGAGAAGCTGAAAGTCATGTCGTCTCTGCACTCGACAATTGTGTCATTCTGGTTGTGGCTTATCTACATATCAAAATTTTTGTGATTTATGTATAAAAGAACGTGCACATTTCAAGATTCTTAAAAAAGAGGGTGGATTCAAATAATAATTGCCTCCAATTCTGCTGCACGTTCGAGTTTGGAGAATACTAGAAGGCTATATGTCAATAATTTCACTTCAGCAGGTACCAGAAAAACATTACGTTTTAAAAAATCTGAAATAGGAGAACTTCGAGAAGCCTCACAGCAAAGCTGTTCTTCATTATTCTCATTATGGGGTTGTCTGATATGACTATTCCTAAATGTCTATAATGCAAACTTTTTTCAAGTACAACTCCTGTAAATGCATAATTGTAAGTTTAGCTTGATTTTGCTCTCAGTAAACTTTACTTAACACATAACATTAATTTCCCCCACTTTTACATCCATTTGCCATGCATTGCGCCAGGCCTTTTAACACATCAAGATTTGACTGTAAGCTACTGCAATCTGTGTGGTTGTTCACACTTTAATAAATTAACAAATCATCGTGTATAGACAAACATTACACTCAAGATTCCAGGGCAGATCATTGACGTAAATTAAGAACAAAGGGGAACCTAATATAAAACTTTTGTGGAACATTTGATGAACTGGATATTGATTTGCCCCACTTCACATTTTGTGTCCCTGACATTAGAAACCTAGATATCCATGCAACACCAGAAGGATGAAGTTTCAGAGAGCATAATTCACTAATAACATGTTTATGAGTAACACGGCCGAATGTATTTTTTAAATCAATGTAGATAGCGTCAACCTGTAAATCTCTATTTGGTAATTCAAAAAATCAATGACAAGCTCGAAGAGCCACTATTTGCACAAAAATTTCTCCTAAAGTCATATTGATCACTAGGTACATTATTATATCCGTCAAGGTGATCCATAATATGAGCATATAAAATATGTTTCAGTATTTTACTACAAACACAGGTTAAAGAGATAGGCCTGTAGTGATGTTCAACAAAGGATCTACCCAGAACAGGTGGAGTGCACGGGGTGTCATGCAGCATAACTGGATCTGCCCCTGGTGACAAACTCTAGAAATGCATGTTGTTTTCAGTGTACAGTCTAACTGACGATGGTTTTAAAATGGGGCTGCATTTTGCTGTTACGTCAATATGCAGACACGCATAAACAGTATGGACAATCCTACATAGCACTCACTTGGTGAAGTGGTTCACAAAAAGTTGGTACAGGTATTGCTTCAGTGGCCGAATGACAAGCCGGTGAAGTGCTTCTTCTATCACAGCATCTATGTTCATGAATTCGTGTGGCTTCAGCTGAAACAATCGTGTCAATACGGAAAAATAAATACAGCATAGATGGTTTAACATAGTCCTGCTAATAAAATTCTGGATATCAGGAATTTTTTCATGGAAACTGCCACCCCTGCATCGAATATTGCATTAGTAATCTGCCATACTACTATCAAGCATTCAAATACTGGCCTAACATCGACACCCATGCCATACAAATTGGAAACATCAGTAGCAATTCAAGCAGCAAACGTCAGCTTGATGTGAAACTAACCTGTAGTATAATGACTGCAGGGTAGTTTCATTTTAAATCGAACAACGTATGAAAGTCGTATTTTTAATTTGCCCAGAAAAAATATATGTTAGAGGACAGTTCAAACGACGCAAATCGCGCCATGTGCGATGCTCGTACGTGTAGTAGTTTCCGCGTAGGAGAGGGGGAAAGCCGGAGGCTGCTTGGGCTCGCTTTCTTCTGGACCGACTTTGATGGGATCTAGCACCGCCGACTTTATGCCTAGGAACTGGAGGATTTTTGTGATTATAGGCTGCACAATAGACACTGTCGACAGCCACCCACAGAACTCTGAGAGCCACAGCTTTTCTGTTAAAAAATGCCAAACTTGGCGTAAACGTTCAAAAAGGCCAAACTTTGTTACCAATTTTCTTCATGACGGAACGTCTGAGAACATCGAACTTAGTATCAATCGATAGGACGTTGAAAGAGCTTTCGTGCTGTGTAAAATTCATTTTTCTCAGCCCAGTTGTTTATGCGTTATTAGCTTGAGAATCACACATGGTAGGCTAAAATTGCTGATGTTGCATCTCAATTTTCTCAAAAATGCCATCTTCGATTTCCTTGATTGTTTTTCAAAAGGTGGCATCATGTCTCTACTTTAGACGCCAAGTGAGACAATCTTTTATTTTTGCCTGAGAGACGCGCAGCGATTTTTTTTGTGAGGCAGGGTGCACGAGGCTACGGCCTTGCGCACCCCACCCACGAGGACGCGACCTTCAACCTCTTCTTTGCTACATGTGTCCCGCTGACGGAGAAATCAATGACCACACTGCGTGAGCTTGTTGTAGTGCCCCCGAAGCATCACTTTACGTTTACCCAATGGTCTCTCAGTTCCATCAGGCTCGTTCAAACCGTGGGAGAGTACATGAGTTGCCTGTGCGCCCTTGACGAGAAGCCCCAGTTCGACGAACATATCGACGAAGCAGTGAGAAGAAACAAAGCGCCTCGTAGAGATCTTTATCCACTGGTAACATCTTAGCCTTTGTTTCAGGTTGCCGCCAGTCCCCCAGGCAGTGTGAAAGGCACATCCTTTTCATTTGTAAAAGAACGAAAACCGAAAGTTTCGAAAAACGTAAAATGTGCCCATTGCGAGACCCCTGCAGGTGGTGGCTGCCACCATTGGATTAGCATCATCCGATAGCTTTAGACATGACCTTCCACATGATATAAAGTGACTGGGTTCAAGCGCATTCTTTGTCCGCCTAGTATCGCAAAACCACGAATGGTACGCGAAAATTTTGCATGTTCGATCTTAATTATTTCTAAAAAGCCGGAATATTTTTGACGATTTAATCCACAGGGGCAGAATTATGCCGGTACTTTGCGCTGCTGGCAAAGTACCTTTTCTCTTTTGGATTGAGACGTAGGTCTACCTTTCTGCGGAGCGATTTTTCCACACAAAGGCGCTCTTCGTATGTTTACGAGCGCGTTTTGCTTCGTAGTCTTTGCTTTGTAATTTAATGCCCAGATGTTGCATTATGTACTTATTTTGCACTTATGGTACGTATGTTTATTTTTTCCTTTGGAGACGCAGGGCAATACTTTCGTGGGCGACTTGAACTTGCTATTACGCACTTTCATGGGAGTCGCACGCACGACGTGTGCGTATACGCACGTGCGCATATTCACTATTCTCCCGCACATGTGCTTGAGGCAATACACATACGCACGCTATGAGGCTGTCGTGCGAGTTAATATTAAGAAGGCAGAACTACGGCCACAGGGGACAGAAAGTTACAACATCTGAGAATGCAAACTTGTGGTCGCGTGGTTGCAATCGCCTCTTAGCTTGGGCGCAATAAGTGATAGTTCCAAAGGTGTGCATGCTCTCTTTAATTAGTTTTATGCTCCGTAGCGTTATTTCGGAACCACGACGAGTGGTACAAAACCCGTAAGACCGCTGTGATGACAGTTGCTGCTCTCAAGTATAACACGTTCGCCCTCACCGAGATGTGTCAGTGTCACCGTGGGAATCAAAATTTCCGACAGAACAACGCACAACTAAAATCCCTCGTTTCCGGTAGCCGTAGGTACCTTAAACCCTCGGTGTGGTCTTCAGTAGTCCTTCTGGCATCCATGCGCTCTAACCCATTCACTTTATATCATGTGAAAGGACATGTGTAAAGCTATCGGATGATGCTAATCCAATGGTGGCAGCCACCACTTGCAGGGGTCTCGCAATGGGCACATTTTACGTTTTTCAAAACTTCAGTTTTTCGTTCTTTTGCCAATGAAAAGGATGTGACTTTCACACTTCCTGGGGGACTGGCAGCAACCTGAAACAAAAGCTAAGATGTTACCAGTGGATAAAGATCTCTACGAAGCGCTTCGTTTCTTCTCACTGCTTTGTCGGCATGTTCATCGAACTGGGGCTTCTCGTCAAGGGCGCACAGGCAACTCATGTACTCTCCCACGGTTTGAATGAGCCTGACGGAACTGGGAGGCCATTGGGTAAACGTAAAGTGATCCTCTGGGGACACTACAACAAGCTCACACAGTGTGGTCATTGATTTGTCCGTCAGCGGGACACTTGTAGCAAAGAAGAGGTTGAAGGTCTCGTGCTCGTGGGTGGGGCGCGCAAGGCCGTAGCCTCGTACACCCTGCCTCACAAAAAAAATCGCTGCGCGTCTCTCAGGCAAAAATAAAAGATTGTCTCACTTGGTGTCTAAAGTAGAGACATGACGCCACGTTTTGAAAAATAATCAAGGAAATCGAAAATGGCATTTTTGAGAAAACTGAGATGCAACACTGGCAATTTTCGCCTATCATGTGTGATTCTCAAGCTAATAACACAGAAACAACTGGGCTGAGAAAAATGAGCTCTATACAGCACGAAAGCTCTTTCAATGTCCTATCGAATGGCACTAAGCCCGATGTTCCCAAAGGTTCCGTCATGAAGCAAATTGGTAACAAAGTTTGGCTTTTTTGAACGTTTACGCCAAGTTTGTCATTTTTTAACAGAAAATCTGTGGCTCTCAGAGTTCTGTGGGTGACTGTAGACAGTGTCTATGGTGCAGCGTCGCACGTGGCGCAGTTTGCGTCGTTTGAACTGTCCTCTAACATATATTTTTTCTGGGCGAATTAAAAAATACGACTTTCACACGTTGTTAGACTTAAAATGAAACTACCCTGCAACTAGACTGTTTTTGGTTTTTTTGATTCCGTGTTGACTGCAACTAGAGAATCACTGACATTGTTGACATGTTATTTTCAGTAATATAATATGTGTATATAATGAGACCTTTGTGTTTTTATTCGGGTTTTATTTTAGGGTCTATAAAATGGGGCAAAATCGATAGGCAAAGTATATGGGGTGGAAAAGCAAATTTTAAATTAATTAAGAAAATAAATAAAGTGCATCTCTTGCATTCTAGATGAACAGCAAGATGTCAAGCAGCTGTGCTGGATGCGCAGTGCTTAGTGTTCTCCAGTGCCTGCATTGGTGGCTGACTTTGCACTTTGTTAAGTTAATTTTGGGGAATTTTTGGGTTTTACCTGAAGCAACAATGGTACAAATTGGGAGGTAAAAACAGGTTTTACCAGGTTTAACCTCAAAGAGGCCTTAGATGTAACAGAGTCGCCAACTGATTTTTTGGAATTCTGCGAGCCAGAAGACAGGTTCGAATTTTAGAGCAGTCGAAATTTTAGTCGAGGAACAAAAATCGACTTTCCTCTTGGGGTGTTTATTCCAGAGCTGACCTGTATGTATCTTCAAGATACTCTTGGGAAGAACTCATGTTACCCGTGAGATACTTCATTTATTTCTTTTGGGAGACAGGAAGGTAGAGTAAAAGTAGCTTTGTGCGTTTTGAGTTGGGTGCTATGCCACTTACATACACACACGTTGCACCTCATATATTCTACAGTGGCGCGTCCTTCTCTGGAAAGTCGTGCTCTGCAGAAGCGAGCCGCACCTTGTGTTGAGTGGATACATTGGATAACGTTCTGGACCGAAGTGCATGTTAGTGAATGATAGGGGGTCGTTAGAAGCCCAGGAACAAGGACTGGTGTCTCATAGAGTCATAGCAGGTGAGGACGGCTACAAATGTCATCCATTTTAATCTTGAGTTTGTTTCTGCACGTTTGGCAGTAAATTTCACAAATTGTAACTTGATAGTAATTGATTCATTGATTGATTGATTGATTGATAGTGATTGAACTTCAAAGTAATGAGTTTGTTTTATGAATATTTAGTACAGCGAAACCTCTCTAGTACTTACACCCACGGGACCAGGATTATTGTCCTCTGAAGGGGGGTGCACCGTACGCGAGAGGTATTGAAGCAAGAGCATTAAAGCTTGCCAGGGGAAACCCAGCTGTCCGCAGTAGGGGGGTGTCCATCTAGGAGAGGTGTCTGTAACGTTAGGTTTCATTGTACTGTACTCAAATGCTTTTCAAGGTTGAGTGTTCGGTGCTCAGTGACTTTTTTGCCATGCATTCCGCAACTTAACTTCAATACTTCTATTGGTGTCTTGTATAAGCATTATTACTTTGCCACATAAGCATGAGACAACAGATTGTGGCGAATCCCTGCTAATGCAGCATTGTCGCTAAATTCTTAAGTGCGCGTCCTGATTTCTATTTTAAGAAATCGAGTCACTCCTCTGGGTTGTTTAGACTTGTTCTGTGTGTACAAGTGCAGTGAACGAACAGGTCTTACCCTTGTTTGTTCCTCCTGCACCAACTGTTCAAACTGGCCTTCCCCATGTTTTAGGAGGTAATTTTTCATACCACTCATAAATTGGCGGATCTGGCAGAAAAGGAAACAAATGGCAGAAGTTAAACAGAACAGACTACTCACTTTTAGAATTTATAAGGGGAGCATTCTCACATTTCGCATCACAACCGCAGGAGATGTCTCACTGCTCTCCTGAGTGCACTGAATGAAATTCTCAATTGTCATGGCAAATGTCGTGTTTCTTTCTTCAACGAGCCTGCGGAGAGATACATGTGCCTAGACTTTAAAAGTTTTCTAATGGTACAAATAAGTCAAAACATTGGTGCAGTAAGTCTTCTACTCACTTAAATATGTATTTCCGTATATTTACACCAACGGTTGAGTCCTTATTCCTTAGTGCCGCGACACGCTTGGAAGCTGAAAAACATTCCAGAAGTATAAGTGAAATTATGAGCAGGAGATCATATCGAAGAAGAGTAGGTACGGCACTGCAAAAACATTTAAGCCTGGTTTAGCACACTGATCTGGTGCCCATCCAATTAAAAACGACAATGTGTTACAGAAGAAGGCAAAGCACAGCTGTTCTTTAGCTCATGTTGCACCAGAATAGTGACCACACTCAGAACTTCTGGTTCACACTTATTCCAGAGCTATTCATCCTGAAAGCACTGCTTTTTCAGGTACACAATGTCAAGAAGACAGGAAGTCACCAAATTGTATGTCCATAACATATGGAGTGTCAATTCACACCTCTGAGTATTTGTTCAAAGGAATTTCTCACGCAAAAAATCTTCACACCACCCATGGTGCAAAATCACAACATACACATGCAAGGGTAAATGCACGAACAGCTCGATAATCGCTTCGCAATCTCTGTGTGTTAAGCGTTATTCCTCCATTATTCAGCCCTTCTCGAAGCTTTCTTTTTCCATTTTTTGAGGTGTGAGTTCATGACTTTCCCTTCCTTCTCTGTTGTCCTACTGAAAATGCTTCCATACAAGTATATACCTAAAAGAACTTTGAGGCGCTCCTGGAAGCACCTGGACTGCTCTTGAGGTAATGTCATGGTGGGGTACTCTGAAATGGCAGGAGCTTCACTCGTGTCACCGCTGATAGCAGATGCACTGTCGACCGAACCGCATGACATCCTTGAGTTATCCATCTGTCGGCAAATGTGGCATTGTTAGCATAAAAAACAAAAGGAGGTTAGAAGCCACAAATGCAATGTTTGCACAGGTTATAAACAGGGGTCTACAAGTACCAGAATTTATTAACACCAGTACACTAGGAGGAGTTTGTACTATAGTTGGTGCTACAGTAGTATCCTGATGACACAATCACAGATTATGTAAATTTCGGGACGACACAAACTTTTTCAAAATCCCGGCCAAAACACCTTGTGTGTAGGGCCTGACTTTCTAGGGTTAAACCCGTATCCGCCCGATATTTACCCCCCGAACGAAATCTGTAAAATTCGGGTTTAACCCGAATCTACCCGAAAACATCCGGGTTGCGTGGCACACTCATAAGCGTGCATTAAAATAAAGTTCGATAACATTGATAAACATTAGTTCCATGTTAAGACAAATTTTTATTAAACAAAAAAAAATCACCCGAATACACCCGAATTCCTGACGACAGAATATGCCGTCACGGGATTTAACCCGAATACACCCGAATTTTCAAATGAAAAATATCACCCGATATTTACACTCCGAATTTGGCCTAAAATAAAACCCGAAAAAGTCAGGCCCTAGTTATAGGTTACGTTTCGGGATAGTACAAACACTTTTCTGGGCCGTGGTGGATGATACGCACAGGTGAGACGACATCTCCCGTGCCTGCGAATGGTGATGGCACGTGCAGCGGGCAATGCTACACAAGTATGAGAGTTGAATTGGCTGTGACCGCCACCAAAGGACGACCTTTCCCCTTGCTATGCAGGATGGTTAAAGCTTGGCCAATTGGGACGCTCAAACACAGACAATGACGGCAGTGACGAGACAAACAATGTCCGGGTCGTGGTTGGTGATACGAACAGACGTGATGCATCTCCCATGCTTGTGCCAGAAACAGTACAGCACTCCTGGCGACACGCGGCGCTGGCAACACTACTCAAGTACACACGCCCTATCAGTTGCGACTACCGCAAACGATGATCTTTCGCCTTGCCGACGCAGGATGGTTGAACTACCGCAAATGAGACTCTCAAACGTAGCAAGCGAAATACATAGCAAGTATGCATTTCCTGCACTTTGGTTTACTCATCTACTTCGTTTCTGATCTTAAGAACTTAGGGTGACATGAATATTTTGTGCGACCCCGAGAGATTTGTATCATCGAGATTCTACTGTATGTACCGTGCACAAGATGATGGCCTAGATTTATGTGCACGAATGCAGAGCACTTCCACACATTATATGCATCAATTCAATGCAGAATTGTATTTACACGAAATGTGAAACAAGGAAATCAATCACAACTTTTTGCAAATAAGCATGAAACGCTATCCATTCAGGTGAGGTATACTTTGCAGTTACTGAACAATAAAGTGTTTTACTGTTCAAGTAAAAACATTTCAGGATGATTCAACCAGAAGAAGTGCTCGAGGTCGAGGATAAGTTTGAGAACTTGTAACGAAGGAAAATGTAGCTACTAACTTTAGTCTGCTGCACATCAACCATGTCCTCGCACTGCTGCTTGGTCTTTGCTATTGGTTCCACTAGGCGTAGCAACCGCTCCCACCGCAGGCTGTCCCATGGCTCGCAGAATTCTGTCGCGTCGTCATCCTCGTTCCCCCTTGCCAATGTTTCCGAAGCCCTAGATGCCATATCTGAATCTGCATCCAGATTATCGTACCTCGACGCTCTCAGCACATTTCTTTCAGTCAGCGGATGAATGTGAGGAACTTGCAGGTCGGGGTAACTAAGTGCAATCAAGTCTTCCACTGTCGTTACATCCTCACTTCCCGCCCCCATTTCTGAGTCGACTGGAAATCTCGGTTCTAATCCGGAATCGTCATCTTCGTCATCGTCTGATCCAACCCACGTCCACGAGGCATCGACGGACCAGGACCTCTCAACCCGATGGTTTGTCTGGTCTGTTTCAACAACTTTGTGATTTAGCGCTGGCGTTGAAGCACCCATCACGTGATCCGTGGTCGACGATACAGTTTCTTCAAGAACAGACATGACGTCGACTGCTCCAGTTGCCAGAGAATGCACATTAGGTTCAGAGTGCCTCTGGTTAGCCATTCTCCCTGCCACTCTTTTCTGTTCATCTGTCGCCTGCTGCACAAAGATGGAGTCGACGGGCTCTGCATAAAACGGACTTGCAAACTGGCCATCTGGTTTTGGATGTCTTTCCTGAACAAATCCATCGCCAGACATCCCTGGCATGGACCGTGAAAGTCCACCGATAATGGCACCTTGGTTCGACATTCCCACTAACTCCGCTTCTGGACTCTCAGTCTGTGTTGCCTGACAGATGAACGTGTGTGGAACCTCTGCTGACTGACGATTTCCTCTGTCTCTGCTCACGTGTTCCTTCCCTTCTATTTTTTGCGTCACTTTTCTCTTTTCTTCAAGCGGCTTGAATGTTGACATTTTGCTCGGACTCTCACCGGACATACCCCAAATGTCTTCGTAGTCGCTGATTTTATCCGCGAGACTGCTGCAGTAGTACGCCTCGGGGGATGACTCAGAACCCCCCGAACTGTTTGGAGATTGACTAGGTTCGACTGAGCTGTCCGCAGTTGGTGACTGTTTCTCGGTTGGCTGGCTCAAGCACCGTTGTGGTGGAGTCGGGGGAGGGTGAACGGCCCTTGGCAGCGGGACGGGCTTCACGGCGATGGTAACAGGAAGCTGTAGCACGGTGGGGCGTACAGCTGGCACCGGGGGAGGAAGTTCTTCGGAATTTGGTACAGTCGAGGTTGCTGTGGGCGAAGATGGCACAAAGGTGCACTGCGGCTCGATGTTAGCATTGTGGTCCTTTGCTGCTGAGTGAAAGCTAGAGGAGGTTGACGAGTTCATTGTTGACGTAGAATGAGTGCGCGACCTCAGCATGCTGGAGATCCATAATTCTAGGGAAAAAAAGGGAAAAGGTGAACAAGATCAGACAAAAATGGTGTGCAAGCAAAGAGTTAAACTTATGGGAAGTACAGATGTGCCACAGCAAACGCCGCTGAAGCTCTAACCGTAAACATAAATTGAAGTGCCCTGTAATGTGAGTTACCAAAGTTAGAAATGTGCAGACTGCTATACTGCTATCACTGTGGTATTGCTAATAGTAGTACCATCAAATCTCATTACAGACAACAAGCTTATAATCCAATATGGTTCTGCATGAATTTGCGGCGATGTCTATAAGCCAGTAGAGAAAGCAAAGTAGACAGAGCTGGGACCAATCAGTCTTTTGGTTTCTAGCATATGGAATAGTGTGAGACTAAGATCACTTTGAAACAGCGACATACAGCAAACCTATTTTTATTCGCGATGTAATAACTTTTGCGAATCGCGCATACAGTCATCTGCAAAGTTATTCGAGAGTAGTTAATTTCGCAATTCCAAGGCAGTTTCCTTTCACGTGTCTTTGTGTGTTTTTGACGTCAATCTCAAAGGTGCTTGCTACATGACATGTCCGTGGCCCCAACACCAGTTTTCTGACCGGTGATGGTGATCACGAAGACCAATGAGGTCACCAGATAACAAGACAGGGATCAGGGGAAAATTCCGGGCTGTCTGGGTGAGCTACAAGCCCACAAAAGGTCAGCTGTAGTAGAACGTCCAGATGAAAGGAAACCTTTCGTCATCTGGCACATACATACGTCAGTCACAACGATTGCTGCTTCCATTGTGACCACACAAAACCGCTGAGTTACGGCGGAGATTTGGACAAGTTGGTACATAACTACGTAAAAACTGCGCAGAGACGGGACACGAAGAACGGGACTCGTGTCCCGTCTCTGTGCTGTTTTTACGTAGTTACAAAACCACTGTTCTAACTGTTCTATGCTGCACATGTAGTGTACAGTACTGCACCGAAGTGCATCTGCACACAAATGTCATGAGAATAGACATGGCTGGGAATACACAGTCACAACATTTTGCATCATCTCTACCTTGACCAAGCAGCGAAAGCGATGACAGCTCTTGTCGCGTGGTAGCAGACATCAGGATGTCTGGCAACTTCAGTTGTACTGGAAGCTCGTCACTGCATAGAAAATCTTTGTTTCCCTCACAATACGCTTACATTTATACTTCTGCTTTACAATGACGAGACGGTACACTCACCAGCACTGGCAGTAGTGAGTGACAAGCATGGGTAACGATGGGAAGACATTTTCTGACCCTTCAAGCCTGTGTCTGCCCTCTCCCATGCTTTCAATTAGATAATGTTCAATGTATGGACCACAGTCCACGGGAAGACGCACTGATAAAGCCAAGACATCCTTCTTGCTTGACTGTCTTACAATAAAGTTCTGAAATGAAAAAAAACTAATGAAGTAAAAGAACATCTTCTAGTAAAATGGTACTTGTGTGAAAGGTTAAACACAGCAACACAGTTACATTATTCTACAACAAACTTCTGTGCTTAAAAAAATTGTGCGTACAATGAAAAGTTTTCCAGTTCACACAGAGCTTAATGTATTCTCGTGACAAGAAACAAACAAACAAAGGCAGTCAAAAAAGATGTACACTAAGAACAGTCCCTATTCGAAATATCAGTGGCTGGATTTACCTTTCTATGTGGACGAGAGCATGACACCAGCGTAGTATAATTGTGGTCAACTGATCGGAAATCAGAGAAGTGTAGGTTCGATTCCCGCAACCGGCACTCGCCAATTTTTCATCATCTGCCATCTTTCACATCATTGCTTGGGTGTTGGCAAGGCTTAAATGTTGTGTTTGTCTTAATTGTGCACTTAGCCTCTCCAATTTACATTACTATTTGTTTTGTCGTCTGTGTGTGAATGTGCATGGAAAAAAACGTGAGAGAACGTGGCCAGAGTGAACGTGTGTCCATTTCTTCCCGAATGAGGTCTTGGTATGCTGACGAGAGCATCGGCGCAGTCGTAATAAAACAAAGGGAAACAGCTTCCCTTTGAAAGCTTTCTCACAAGGGGATCATGCTAATTAGATGGAGAAATCAGCAGAGCGCAAACAGGATGATCCTAACTCGCTGCCTTTACATAACATGCACAATGCTAAGCTCGGACGAAAGGCAACCATTGATACACAGTTGAAAGCTAATAATCTGGAGAGCAATAGAACTGAAAATTGCCCAAATGTTGGGATTGAACATTCTTTATTCTGAATAGAAGAGTTACAACGGCAACACAACAAGTCATGACGGGTCCCCGATGATTAGAGCCTGAAGTTTTAGGGTTAGGGTTAGCCCGAAGTTGCACCCGGAATTGAAGGTTACCACTTTAGGGTGGAACTCGATTTTTACCCGGCAAATTGCCCTCACTAAGACACTTGTGGGACTCCACACAAGTTTGGCAGCAAAAGCAGTTACATCACCGTTTCTGCCAGACCAGAACAGTCTGAGCCCACTTTCTTCCTGAAATTAGCATACTAAAGGTTTTTCCACCCGAATTCGCATGAATTTAGATCACATGTTTATTTACCCGATTTTTACCCCCGAATTTAGAAAAAAATATTTCCCGAAAACTTCAGGCTCTACTGATGGGTCTCATATGCATCCTGAAATGTCATGTTTCTAATTGTTTTTTTTTTTTTTTTACTGTTTTATTAGTCTTGACTTGTTGATCTGCCGGTGTGACTCTTCTACTCGGAACGATAATACAGAAGACATATGTTGCAAGATCATTGCCAACTGCCACAGAAGCACTATACAAGTTGACACTACGAGTTGTTTACCACTTCATACTACAATACCATGTGTCTTTCCTTGTGGCTAAATGGCGCCACACATATCGGTGCTAAAGGGCTACATACGTTACATTCACGCTACAATACTTTACACTACACTTTAATGCTACATTTAAAGTATTGACTAAAAAAATATTTCTAAACCTTGCATATGCGATACTGGTAGCCTGCTCCACGGTGGCAACGCAGAAAAACCTCTGCGCAAGAGGCATGTCTGAGAAGCTTTAGCTATATGCAGCGAAAGAGAATTCTTACTTACACCAATGTCTTTGCCCTGCAGGTAGTGTACAGCACCAGAACGTCCAATGTCTGGTAAAAACCAAGTGCTGCTTGTGCGAATCATACGCTCCAACAGGGTCATGCTGCACTGCGGGTCTGGAGGGCTACTGGGTGCTGGACTACTAGAATCCTAAGAGAAGATTTTCTTTCAATATTATTACGTACATTTAAAAACGCATTTATGGATGAGGATATAAAATAAGGTCATACTTAAGAAGACAGCCAATAGTCAATCTAGTGAGCAGCACAAGACAAAGAAAGTGAAAAGCCAGAAAGAAAGAAAAACATCAGCCAGCAAGCAGAAGAGAAAACACTAAAACATTCCAAAATCAGCATGTGATCTGCAGCATCCATCTCAAAGCAATGCCTGAAAGAATGAACCAAGCACCTAACGGGACAGACTCATAGTCCACGAGCTACTCGTAACAGATATCATTCTGTTATCCGTTATTGACAATGCAATAGAGCAAATTATCCTGCCCTAAAGGACATAGTTGCTATAGCTCACCTTTAATGATATTACACTGCAAAGGAGTTACATTTTGATACAAATTATGAGAACACAAGAGTACAACTAGAGTCACACACAGCTGATCTCACGAACACTGCTCAGCACGCTGAACCGTCGACAAGGACAGTTCCGCTGAGTGGTGATTTGAGCTGGGTTTAGAAGAGGCACTAGTGTTGAGCGCGTTTGGTGCAGCGCAGCGACATGTGAACTATGGGAACCGAGCTCAACTAACTCCGCGAACTCGGTTCTGCGCTGAGCATTTTTTTTTTCTTTTTTTTTGTGTGTGTGTGTGTGTGGGGGGGGGGGGGGGGGGGGGCAAATAAAACAGCAGTTTATACATTGGATTTCCCTCCCTCTCCTCGCCCACCACACGTTCCAACAAAGAAACCCACACACACAAACCGAGGGTCTGGATCTGCCCCTGCCTTGAAGGGGGAAACCAACACACATACCAGGTTCAGGGTGACGTGTGCATGACCCTAACTCCAGATGATTGATTTGTCTGTACGCTCGCCTATTCGAGTATTCGGTAAAAATGTTGCAGCATATTTCGTGGTTTTGCGGGAGTGATGTTGCTATCACTCTCAAAATGGGGCATCTGCTAAACAGTATGTCGCTGCAGATTTCTCGAAAACTAAACTGCTTTCCTTATTCTGTGTGCAACTTACACTAGTGTGTCTACACTATTCATGAATTAAATTTCAGTAAGGTTGCATTAAGTATGTGCGAGTCCATCCCTTTAAAGCGATGCACCAATAACAGAAAAGGTTCAGCAGGGCCAGCGTTGCCAAACGTAGCACATTTTATGTCTATTTTGTTGGTAATATCTGCTGGTATATTTATATATTTGTTGTAATAAAGATCGTCTGGGCAATCACTATCAAGAAGATTGGTCCACTTATAAAACTGAAGAAAAAGCTACGAACTAAAGATAACAAAGACATACCTTTTACTAAGTGTGGCGTCCTTATTAACTCAAGCTGTTCAAAAAAGCCACCACATCTATTTTTTCTAAGGAAATCAATAAATTTAGAGTTGAATTTCTAACCAACAAAAGCTGCTAGCATCCCATAGTTGAGCACTAGGTTGGATGGCAGCCCTCAGCACTAGACAAGGCAAGAAGTCATGTAATTCATATGTGGAGTAAAACACACAGTGGATATACTCTTACAAAAATATGAGCTAAAATGATCTAGCACAAGATCTGATGGAACACCAATTAATGCACAGATATATACTGCGAATACGTGGTCGTTAGCTGATACAAAGGGTGAAATTGCAAAGGGTGCAAGGTGAGAAAGGAGAAAAGCGTTCCCGCCACCTGATACCTGTTGCGAAGATGCAGAAGTAGAAGAGGCAGAGGGTACAAGGTGGGCCGCATAGGCACCTGGAACCCGTGGAGGAACGGGAGGGGGTTCCGTACCATCGCTTGCCTCTGGTGGTTGGGACCCACGAGGGTGGGGTTGTGGAGGGGCTCTTCTTCTTCTTCCTCCTCCTCCTCCTCTTGTACCTCCAAACTGTTGCTGTTCAAGCTGATGGCACTCGGGAAAGGGTTGGAGAATGCTAATGGATAAGTGACAAAAAAAAACCCTTTGTACAGAGAAAAAAAAAAAGAAACAGCCAAGAGAAAGCCAGCACGAGGACTCAAGCCCACACCGCTCTGACTGCCAGTTCCAGTATATGGCATTACTGTTACGCTCTGCTGTTACCCCCTGCGTCGCTGTACAAGGGGTTATGGGGGGGGTAAGCATTAATTTTGTGTGCTCGAAACAGTGTTGCCACCGAATGTAATTGCGATTCCTCTGTCGTACGTAGCCACTATTGGGTGGAGCTGCGACACACTATTGTTGTTTACGTCAACCGTAATTGTGAAGACGCATCGTCTCAGGCTCTCCAACATTGCATTTTGCGCGGACGCAGCCATTTTACCGAGGATGCCAGTGGTCTTCGTCGGTCCGCACATGCAGCACTTCGCTTAGTCATATTTTGGGAACATCTTTCGGAGTAGCGGTCACACGTGGTCACTAACGCTCTGCAGCTGGTTGTGCCCAACCGGAAAACCTGTGGAAAGGCACTTGGCACATATGAGGAACACGTGCAGGTATTTCTTCTGTTTGGAGAGCGCCATCACAGGAGACTAAGCTACTGTACGAGACTAGACTGATGATAGTACAATAGTGCGTCTTCTCAACAAACACGGACACAATGAAACACACAATCTGCCAGCAACCTCCAGCCATGGATGGTCATGCCACGAAACACGTATTATGGGCTGTCAAATTGTTCCGGAATATGTTTATGCAGCTTTTAAAGGAAAATGAGAGAAAAAAGCCCACAGCACAATTTTCCGGGAGATTGGAGGGCGCATCCCTACAATCGAGAGACTGAATGAAATTCAGGAGTCTCCCGGATAATCCGGGAGAGCTGGCAGGTGTGCAAGTACGATTATCCCCGGACTCGCTTGCGTAGCAGTTGAGCAATGCCATGCTAGCAATTTTTTAATACAACAGCAAACTTACCTGGTAGTGACTGCGAACTCATCATGGGCGAAATCATCACTGGGTTTAGCATATGGCTCCTGAAGCATCAGGGTCAGGTCCTCTGCCACTGCATTCAGCAGCTGCACATTAGACCAACAATGTCATGAGAATAATGCCACAAAGGTAATATTATTGCAGACTTTCAGATTTCAGATTTATTTGACAAAGACAATATTATACAAGAGGTTACAACATACATATAGGGGTCCCGAAAAAAGAAATTCAAGTACGAAGATGGGATAAATATCAAAGAAATGTGCTACAACATAATCACTGAATAACTGGGGGTTTACGTCGCGAGACAACTGAGATCATGAGCGACGCCACAGTGGTACAACGTAATCAAGTCATGGTGCTCTCTGTCTCTAGTGGGATGAAGCCGTTCCAACGGTGCAGCTCCCTCGGGTCTTTGATACAGAACATACTGTACGCCACACCACAAAAGGTATGAACGCAAACGTTGTTAATGGGGCACAGCAGCAATTGAGGACATAGCATGGGCGTACCGAAAGGGGGTAAGGGGGGGCATGCCCCCCCCCCCCCCCCCGGAGCTTCAAGGTCACTTGTGAAAATTATGCACTCTTTAGTCATAGATTGTCATGATTATTCTCAGATGTCATAATATCAAGCTCTGAACACCCGCACAGTCTGCAGCATCCATCTCCAGGAAAAGAGGTGGGGGCGATGCATGCTTTGCCCCCCCTTCCACCTTGGAGAAAATCCTGGTAATGCCCAAGGGGTATAGTAATTATTCAGGATGTCTACAAAATTTTCCTTGTTCTTCATAATGGGATCCTTCTGCCTTCTGGTATTATGCTTTCTTGAAAAATGGAAGCATAAGAATCAGGTTTTGTTTCAAGAGCTGTAAAGGGGGTCAGATGGGAAACAAAAGGAAGTGCTTCTTGCATTTGAGACGAACATAAGATGCTGAGCAGCTGTGCTGAACATGTCGGGATTAGCGTTCTCCACTACTCATGTTGGTGGCAGGATTTGTGCTTTGGCAAGGCCAATTTTGAGGTTTGTCAGGTTCTACCAAGTCTAACCCTGAGATGCAAGTCTCTAGTCATACCTTACTTGCATTCCTGTTACATGACAAATATTGTGCACGGATGCCCACGTGCCAAACAGTTCCACTGCTATGGCATGTCCCTTCTTCAAATCAATGTCCATGTTCGCTTAGGCTTTACTGTCACAAAAGGAAATGCCAAGCGTCCACAAAATGCGAGTCTAGAAATTAACTCCTTCTATGCTGCCACAGCAATCTGATTTTATCTCAACCCATACCCCTGAGTGTGAACTACTAAGCTTTTCACAGGTTATTAGTCAGGCTTCTTCTAGTTCGTAACACAAAGTCGACACATAGCCAGATGCAAAATCAGAGCAGCAAGAGGTGTGTAAACATTGTGCAATGAAACACGAACAGATGTAGCATTTTGACAACTATAACTGAAATGTAGGTTAGACACAAAATAAGAACTGGCTCATTATGACACACACAATGTGACAGTCGGCAGGCGACACTAAATTTTACCCCATGATCTCTCAACATCCACCGCCGGCCGCATCTCAAATGACGCCTCCGTAGGGCAGCTGCTATACCAGTCTTCAGTGTTACAACCTGCGACCGCAGAGTCCTTCGCTTCACAAATGACGAAAACGGGACAGTTTCCACGTCCCTCTCCAGCGCGTTTGGCGATGGTAGCAAAGCTACTTCCATAATTACTTTGATGAGACGAGCATACTCCGCACAGGTTTGCAATGAAGAGCACAACGATTTATGGGATATGATTTCTTCCTAGGAAATGTGGTAAAAACAGAACTTTTGGAAGCGTGTGTGTATATCCGTAGTCCCATGTCCGGATCATCCGGATATGTGTAGGTTCCGCAGCTCGAGCATGACGGAGGCGTCATCTCTTTTCCGAGAAGATTAGGGGTAAAACTATAAACTGTGACATACTTTAACACGCAAATGTGTTTGTGCTCTATTCACCCTCGACATAGGTTGCAGCGGAACCGATACCTTCTTCACGCCTGTTCCGCGTTTCGCACATGCGAAACAAACAGCACGACATATACTATAAATTACGGACAATTGTCTGGTCGTGTAATTTCTAGTCAGACATTTATGCCACATTGAAAAACAAATGTATCTTCATGATTTCATTCACGCTAACACGAAGGGGAATTCCGCAGCAGTTCCCCACTGTGACAACTGGGTTTTTAATGAAAATTGCGTTATTTTGCAGTCCGAAATCAGAAAATCAAACACTACCTTCTGCCAAGGCCGTCAAAACATTTTCTGAGCGCAAAATCAAAACACTCAACTAACTCAACCACCGTCGCCATTTCTCCCTTCTCTCTCCGCCCACCCCCTCCTCTCTATGAATGAAGAAGAGAAACACGTTGAGAAACACGTAGAGCACGAGGCAATGTAAAACAATTAGGGTGTTGTATATTTATTGTTGTATGAAACAAGAAGTGTTGCGTTTAATCACAGAGATTCCAAAGTGAAGTCCTATTAATGACGTCACATACAATGTATCCAATGTATATGCGCAACTGCGCATATACAACTGCGCAACTGCCTTTGGCATGTGTTTGGAGCGGTAAGGACTGTGGCGCAGTTCTTGTAAGTAGATTGTGCGTAAAGTATTACTCGTCAAAGTGCAGAACGTTTCACTGCGCCGTATATTAAGGTAGAAGAATGCTTCTAGACTGTGAACACGTGGCACCACTGACATCTACGTAGACACAAGGGTGTGATGACAAAGCCATGAAAACAAGGGCTACCATCGTCAAAGATGCGCGCCGCCTTCGGTCGGGATCGCTTTCACCACGGAAGTTTGAACACCTTACGAAAGAAAGTCCGTCGCCAAGATCCGCAAAATCCAACAAGCAGATCACTGTGAGAGCTGCAAACACGGCTGCTGGGCCGGAGCAGGGGAAGGCCTCAGCAGCAACAAAAGACCTGTTCCAAGAACACGAAAAGACTGACGAGATTGGTAGCTGTGCACCTCGTTGCGCTGTTGATGACAAGACCTCGGCTGTGTTGACAACAACATGCAAGGAAATGGTAAATGAAACGAGTATCACAATGACAGCTTCTAATGTGGCCGAGAACAAAACATCCTTGGTTTCGAGTCTCAATGAAGGTGACATGAACGCGGTGCAAACGAGCCA
The DNA here is from genome assembly GCF_037126465.1 of Ornithodoros turicata. Lineage (NCBI taxonomy): Eukaryota > Metazoa > Arthropoda > Arachnida > Ixodida > Argasidae > Ornithodoros > Ornithodoros turicata. The sequence goes on from NC_088206.1 coordinate 50,680,802, forward strand.
GCTTCTTTCACCCGCTACATTTTTTGATGATTCGTCCTCTCCTGTAGGCTGTGACACATTCTGGTTTACAGGGCTGCTTGGTTTTTGTAAGTCATTACTTTGCTCCAATGCATTTGCTCCACCACGATCCAAGCTACTATTTTCTGTACTTCCTTCATCTGTTACATTTTCTGATGGTTCATCCTCTCCTGCAGGCTGTGACACATTCTGGTTTACAGGGCTGCTTGGTTTCTGTATGTCATTACGTTGTTCCAAAACATGTTCCTCTTCATGATCCAAGGTGCTTCTTTCAGCTGCTGCATTTTTTTATGATTCATCTGCTTCTGCAGGCTGTGACACATTCTTGTTTACAGGGCTGCTTGGTTTCTGTATGTCATTACGTTGTTCCAAAACATGTTCCTCTTCGTGATCCAAGGTGCTTCTTTCAGCTGCTGCATTTTTTGATGATTCATCTGCTTCTGCAGGCTGTGATACATTCTTGTTTACAGGGCTGCTTGGTTTTTGTGTCTCATCACTTTGCTCCAAAGCATATACCACACCATGATCCAAGCCACTATTTTCTGTACTTCCTTCATCTGTTACATTTTCTAATGGTTCATCCTCTCCTGCAGGCTGTGACGGATTCTTGCTTACAGGGCCACTTGGTTTCTGTATGTCATTACGTTGTTCTAAAACATGTGCCTCTTCATGATCCATGTAGCTATATTCCGTACTTCCTTCACCCATTGCATTTTCAGATGGTTCATTCTCTCCAGATACATGCTTGTCATGGCTTACACTTGCTTCCGCTGACATGTTACCAGTTCCACATGCACCTGAAACAGCTTTCTGAATTTCAGAGCTACCACCTGCAAATTCAGCTTCAGTTTGCTGACTGGGACGGCTGCCTTCTTCTTCATCAATAACTTTTTCCATACTTTCTTCACTGTAACCAGGCTGTGAGTTGTCATCCTGATCTGAACTAGTCCTTGCTGGCTCCCTATGTGCTTTTCTTTTGGCCATCCTTGGTGATGCACTGAGGCTTGTCAACAGTCGCTTAGCACCAAGGACCTTGTTAGTGATTCTTAACTTCGACTTAGCTGGCTTTTTTAGCTTGATGCGGACTCCGCTACAGCTAGGTTCGCTGATGTCACTACACATTCCACCCATGTTGCCTGTTGTGATGCTTTGAGAAGTATTCACAGCTGAAACAATGGCATTAGGCTGCATAGCTAAGTCAGCAGTATTATTGTTGACATTATCAATCTGTTGAACAAGAGATAAACTGATGTTCTGAGGCTGGAACAACATAGAGGGGACAGATACAAACAAAGCCCTCTATGTTGTTCCAGCCTCAGAACATCAGTTTATCTCTTGTTCAACAGGTGCCGCTTGCGTCGATTTCCGTCGTATGAATGTGTGTATGAGTGAGCAAAAATGTAAGAGTGAAAGGAGGGTGAGTGAGAGTGAGTGGCTGGTTTGTCGTCCCTTCAGATGACGCACCCCGAAAGTCGCTGGAGAGGCGTGTTAGCTTAGCTCAATTGGTAGAGCCCTGGACCGGCAATCCAGAAGATGTGGGTTCGATCCCTACAGCTGGCTAACCTTTTCAGTGACTTTCATCTTTCATCATTATCAATCTGGCTCGTTTGCACCGCGTTCAGCCGGTTTGTCACCACATGTGACAGTATCCCGCTCTTCTGCTTGGTGGTGCGCCACTGAGTCACTATCCACTTCACATTTTTTGTTGTCTTTTCTTATTTCACCTTCGACTAGTGCGGCGCCAACAGAATTTGGAATTTCTCCTACGGCTCCGTTAGCAAGTTTGTCTTTCTCTTCGCAAACAACCGTACCTGCTGTCTGGGACACCTCATCGTCTGCAGGGCTGCTTTGTTCTTGTACATCGTTACCTTGTTCCAAAGCATGTACCACATCACGATCCAAGCTGCCATCTTCTGTACTTCCTATGTCTGTTATGTTTTCTGATGGTTCATCCTTTCCTACAGGCTGCGGTACATTGCTGTTTACAGACCCGTTTAGTGTTTGTATATCGTTACGTTGTTCCAAAATATGTGCCTCTTCACAATCCAAGCTGCTTCTTTCACCCGCTACATTGTTTGATGATTCGTCCTCTCCTGTAGGCTGTGACACGTTCTGGTTTACAGGGCTGCTTGGTTTTTGTAAGTCATTACTTTGCTCCAATGCATTTGCCCCACCACAATCCAAGCTACTATTTTCTGTACTTCCTTCATCTGTTACATTTTCTGATGATTCGTCCTCTCCTGCAGGCTGTGACATATTCTGGTTTACAGGGCTGCTTGGTTTCTGTATGTCATTATGTTGTTCCAAAACATGTTCCTCTTCATGATCCAAGGCGCTTCTTTCAGCTGCTGCATTTTTTGATGATTCATCTGCTTCTACAGGCTGTGACACATTCTTGTTTACAGGGCTGCTTGGTTTCTGTATGTCATTACTAGGGCCAGGATTTTTAGGCATTTGCCTAAAAATGCCTATAAATGCCTAAACTGAACATTTTCATGCATAAATGCCTTTTCCAAGTTTCGTGCCTAGAATTGCCTATTCGAGGCAATTTGGGACTGGACCTTCTTACTTCCATGTTATATATCACGGCGGAACGCGAGGTTTTGTCCCCTTCCAACACACATTTATTCTCGTCGCAACCTTGACGACTATATAGGGCAACCATCGCGTCACAAAGCCTGAAAATACGTTGACCCCTCCGATAGCCATCTTTTCTGCACTCCTGTGACTCATCGACCCTTCTTAAGAGGGATACGTTGACCCCCTCGATAGCCTCCTACCGTGGGCCTCTGTGACTCACGGACAGGTAACCTCCTTAACAGAAACTCGTGTGAGGCTAGCTTTTTGTGTGTCCTGTCGTAGAGTAGAGTTAGTTAACAAGGCTGCTCACTGCATCGGTTGGTTGCCATCAGTACAACGCAGTGAACCGAAAATTTCTCCTGCCTGTCGACGAACATGAAAAAGCTAGAAACAGTTGGCATTTCTTTGAATGAATCTCTAAAGATCCTACAACGTGTCCGCTCGGCGCTCCAATACCTGGAAGAGAAAGGCTCCAGAGCCACCACGAAGATGGAGGCACTCATTCAAAAGAATCGGACACTTTCCACACTGCTGAAGATTGGAGAGATCCTAAATGGCGAGGACACACCGACGAGATTTCATGTTTCAAGTTTGCACCTGTGACGTCATGTGACGTGGAAAGAAGCTTCTCCCGCTACAAGGCCCTATTTAGAGCAAACAGATCAAGTTTCAAGTTCGCAAACTTGATCAAGTTTCAAGTTTGCAAACTTGAGAACGACTTTCATTGTGCCATGCTACGAGAATAGTGAAGAAATGAGTCAATAGAATCTTACAATGTTATTGTGCCTATATTTGCCTATTTCGCTGTTTTTAGGGCCTAAATGCCTGCCTATCTCGCACTTTTTTAGTGCCTAAAAATCCTGGCCCTAGTCATTACGTTGTTCCAAAACATGTTCCTCTTCATGATCCAAGGTGCTTCTTTCAGCTGCTGCATTTTTTGATGATTCATCTGCTTCTGCAGGCTGTGACACATTCTTGTTTACAGGGCTGCTTGATTTCTCTATGTCATTACATTGTTCCAAAACATGTTCCTCTTCATGATCCAAGGTGCTTTCTGCAAGCTTGTGTGGTGACAAACCGGCTGTTGGTATGGAACCACAAGAAAAGATGCAAGTGGCTCCGATAGAAGCAACCTTGGAACAAGCAGGTACGTCTTCACAAGGACGAAAGAGAAAACGACCCCGAAGGAAAACTTCAAGGAAAAATAACCAGAGCACCACAACTGTCCTTCCGAGCAACGAATTAGGCTCCAGCAGCGACAACAAAAGGCAAAAGGCTGACCAAAGGAAGGTAGCCGCGAAAAGGGTTCTACCTGCGCATCAGTGTTCACTTGTGCAAGCGTCCCTAGACAATTTTGTGGCAAGAAAGCCCGATGATGAATCTTCAGACAGCAACGCAATGTCTTGGCAGGCAGACTCCGAAGACGAAACGTCGGGTTCTCGATCATCGCAGGATGTCCTACCACTAGCAAAGAAGAAGTGCAGACTTGCCAATAAACGGAAACTTTCACGGAGCTTGGTGGAGCGTCGTGACGTGGCCACTCAATGTGTAACTGAAGACCAAACCACCAATATTTGGTTCGAGTTTTATGATGCAGAACCCAAAGAACGCACTAAAATGATCAAGAGAAACCATTTTACGCAAACAAATGCTCGCATGATTGCGACACTGGACTACAAGAAATGTGAAGCGCATCCAAAAAGAACAAAGAAATACCACTGCGGGGTGGCAGCATGTCCATTCAAGGGCATGCCGAGTGAAATAATCGCGCACGTCAAAGCGAGGCATTCCAATTACAAAGAGCTGGTATGCAAATGCTGTAAGAAAAGACACGAGTCCCTCGCCCTTTTTGTTTGTCACCTTGGGAGTAAAAGTTGCAACGGAGGAACGATGGAAGAAGACGAGGATGCCGACGAGGGAGGATCGTCTTCTGGAGGAGAAGACGTTGTGGAAGTGGGTTCAGATGACGGCGAGGTTCCCGAGACCATTGCTTCTAGACCAGCAGATGTGGAAAAGTTGGGACAGGATCCTGCACCAGTGGTTAAGTCACCCGCTGTTGTTTCAAGGCACATTTTAGTAGTGCTGTCTGAGGAGTTCATGTTTATACGTGGGACTTTGCTCCCACAGAGTATACCTTTGTTGTCGCTGGGAGAGGTTGCCGAGCAACTAAAGGCAGGTGTGACATATTCAAGATGCTTACTACAGTTAAGCCCAACAGTAGATGTCAGCTTTTTGTGTACCCCTCACCATGGCTGCATCAAAATGGGTCTACTCAGATCACATCCACATGCAATCTATCGTAAGATGGCACCATATTTGGACACTGGTAAGAAAGCAACACTGTCGTCACTCCTGCAACACGTGCATGGGCAGCTCGGCTACGTCACGCGGGCTATAATAAAAGCGCTTGTGCTTTCTGCCAGAGGCTCTGCACTCGTAACCAAAGGTATGACGTGCTTTCTTCAGTCTTTGATACATGTGTGCGTCGTGCAACCAGGCATGATTGCCATGCAGTTGTGATCATAGTCTTGTGTAACTGCAGGTTTTTCTCTTCCAGGGATCTGCGCACCTTCTGACACACTTTCTGTGTCAGAACCCGTCGAGCTTGAGTCGGAAATCAACACGGTTGTGTCCGTATCACCACGAATTGCATCTCCAGAACTACAGCAGACTAGGTCAGCTGAAACAGCTGGACAGGTTTTGTCCGAACCAGTTGCATGTGAACCTGTTGTACCAAGTACTGCGAGTGAACCAGGGTTCCCTTCACTGTTACTTCAGACCCCAAGTGAAACGTCACTCGTGATTCCCATGGTGGTTGATCAGGATGTGCAGTCATGTGTCCTAATGACTCCAACAAAAGAACTCAACAAGATGCTGCAGCCTGTTGTCAAGGAGATCTCTCCCAGTGTGAGTTCACTACGTGCACAAAACTCAAACTTTTTGCAGCGACATGATGGTGGTGGAAAGTTCCCAAAGTTGGTTCCAAAGATTTGGTCTCCTTATACTATGCGTTCAGTCATCCACAAACTTGAAGGGGGCAAAGTTCGGGGACAAAAGCTGCCGTTGCCTCTCATAGTGAAAAACAAAGTTGCTGTCACAGATCAGTTGGGTACACTGGCTCATCGTAGTCCTGTACCACGGCTACTGTTCAATATTAGACCATTTTCATCTCCAGTAACTGCTGGAATCATGATCAACAGATATCCAACCACAACTTTAATATCTCCTGGGTACCTCATCAAAGGTGCACCAACCCCGGCGCCAATATCTACTGGATACATTTTCAGTGGTACACCACCCTCAGCTCCAGTTCCTGTTCGATCCATGAGCTGTATTGCTACACTTTCAACTTCAGCATGTGTTGGGTCTGTCAACATAGTTACAACACCTTCAACTTCAACGTCTTCTAAATCTGTCAGCTCTAGTGCAACACCCTCAGCTCCAGTGTCTGCTAAATCCATCAGCTGTATTACACCACTTCCAACTTCAGCATCCACTGCATCCAGCAGCTGCATTACAACAGCCTCAACTTCAGCATCTACTATATCCAGCAGCTGCATTACAACACCAAGTTCAAGCAATCCGTCAGAAGCGGTACCTGTCCAACGACCAAACATTTTGGTGATGGGTGCGGAGGCACCTTTAAGTGATGATGCACCTGTAAGCCTTCACCAAGCTGACGCTGATGCCACACACAAAAGAATACAACAACAGAGGGGTCTGCAAGGCGTGAGTAAACCCAGTCATACATCAGTTAAGTGCCAAGATATGCTTATTAAAGAACAAAAGAGCAACCCAAGCATTCCCGAAACACAGGGTGTCACCACCACAAAGACACCTTCTCAGTCTGGCACAGCTTCAATGAGCATGTTGAAGTACAAGTATGTATTCCAGTCAGCCCTGGAACGTGCCATGCGGTGCTCTGAAACACAGGTGAAAGAGCATGACTCAAGGAGTAAGCATGAAACCTTAAGTAGAGATATTTCAGAAGTCCCAAAACCAAGTGCAGCTGCATCGTGCATTGTTACTGATGTGTTTCTCTGCGAGTGCGGTTTCCAAGCTGTCTCCAAGACAACGCTAGAGGAGCACATCCGTGTTAACCACGTTGGAGAACACCACGGCTGTCGCATTTGTTCGCTTCGCTTTCCAGAACTGAAACAGCTAGAGCAACACTTCTTGCAGCATGTAAAAATTGTGTCAACGCAGTGGGAGGCTGTCAACAGCCAAAAAGCGTCACCCGATGTTTCAAGAAACAGTAAAGATGCAGAACGCTCTGCTCCAGCTTCTGGAAGCAACAGCTCATATCAGAAAACCACTGCTGAGGTTGCAGAAGTAAGAAAAACTGAGCTAGTCCGTCCTGCATGTGCCCCATCTCCTTCTCTCCTTGAAGCTTTAGACACACAAGAACCGAAAGATTCTTGCAGACAGTTTCAAAGCAGTACGAGTGGGCACAAAGAATCCACAAAACCACCACCTCTGTTAAAAAGGCCCAATGACCATGGTGTTGTAAAGAGAGAACTTTCGCCACACACTGTACATGTTATAGACATCTCGTCCGACTCTTCAGACGAGGAGACCTCTGGAGCCGAGCTCCTTAAAAGCACTGTGAAGGAGAAGCCCTTCTGTGCCAATCTTCGTCCAGGTCTTGTTGGACCCGAAGCACTTAAACCTTTCTTTAAATGCGTAATTGAAGATTGCACATTCACTGCCACTGAGGTGAAGGAGTTTGCGATTCACCTTGCATCCCATCCTACTTCAGATTTGAGTGGTCTCCGGTGCATCTATTGTGGGCAGAAGTTTGACGTCATCAATGAAATGGTGTCGCACATGGCCTCAAAACATGGCAGGCGTGTCTACCAGTGTGGCTGGTGTGTGTACCGAGCAGCGGCTCGGCCTCTGCTCATGCTGCACTTGCGCTTCTCGCATGATGGTTGTGAGCCTGTACTCTATAAGTGTGACCAACTGGATTATAGTGTGGATCCAGCACCGGAACCAATCAAGCCTGCAGACTATCGCTGTAGTGTGAAAAACTGCAAGTTCAGCTGTTTCAGCTCTCAACGGTTCGCACATCACTACAAGAGACATCACAGTGATGCAGTGGTGTTTCATTGCCCAAACTGTGATAGTGAGCTCAGATCAAGAGACAGCCTTATTGAGCATTTAGTGGTGCATGGCTTGAACACGGTGCAGTGTGTCTATTGTCTGTGTGGAACGAAAACTTTCCAAGAGATGCTGAAACATATATGTGACAACCACGCAGACTGTGAACTCAACTTCCTCATCCGGACACAGCAAGAGCGGACCAACTACAAGGAATTCATTAGTGATGCCAGCAAGCGAGCAATATTTTTTCCAGACGTGGTAAGTCCGCAAGCGGAAGTACTGAAAGGGGCTGACACCAGTCCAGCACTGGTTAAAGAAACAGGGTCTGCAAAGCCTTGTCCATTCTGTGAAAAACATGTCTCGAGCTTATCTGACATTATGCACCATTGTGCAGATGAGCACAAGATAGAGCTTTCTATTTCCATCATACTGGACTTGCTCCTAAAAAAGACAAAGTTGGGAGCTCCTGTCCACTTGGGCTGTCAGTTCTGCTCCTTTAAAGGCACTGACCCTGATGACCTGAAGGCCCATATATACCAAGAATTTTCGCATGTGCCAAAGTCTGCAAACGATGCAGAGGAGTGCAGCTCACAGCACAATCTTGGTTTTGAAGAGTGGGTACAGAAGTTAGTAGATGACAGCCTAAAAATTCCAGAGAAGCTCACAAAGCCTTACGGATGTGTGCAGTGCAAAGAAAATTTCCATAGTAGTGATGATCTGCGTGTCCATCTGTACTCACACAAGAAGTACTTCCCACATCACTGTGGTGTATGTGCAGAATCTTTCACAACTGAAGATGAAGCTACAGAACACCAGCGGGAGCAGCATAAAATGGAAACTTCTTTCCTGGTACAAGAGGTTAGGTTAGCCAATGTTGAACAAGTAATAGATGAAGCCATTGAGGTTCAAATCAACATGATTCAAGAGCGGATGCAAAACTCCAAATCCAAACATTGTATCTGGGATGACTGCACGTACCATTCCTCTGAGAGAGTAACTCTGCTGAGACATATGAATAATGTACACCTGACAAAACATTGCACGTGTTCCTTGTGCAGCTTTGCTTCCTACAGTGAAAAGGTCATGAACTGGCACAGCAAAAGCCACCTCTGCACGAGTGGTGGCAATCCACAAACTCCACCTCCTGCTGAGGTTCTCGTAGAGGCTACTGTGCACAGCACCCCAACTCCTAAGCCACGTGGTTCATTCAAGTGTGGCTACTGCAAGTTCCGAGGAGACTCATCCATTGCCATACGTGAACATGCTGCCATAGCTCATCGTGGTTTGCCCGTCAAGTTGGTTGTGCCACCACGACCCATGAACGATGTTCTCGTACCAGTGCTTAATTATTCTGTTGACCCTCAACCCAGAGCTGCACCACAAACACAGGATAGCAGACGGCTTACTCCTTCAGGTGCACCAGCAAAGCCGGCGTCTGTTTCTTCCACAGGCGCTCGTTCTGAGCATATGCGAGGCAAGCCTTTGCGCTGCAACAAGTGCTCCTTTCTTGCACCCTCTGAAAGGATATTAACGATCCATCGCTCAAATCTGCACGAATCTGACTCGGATGAGTCTGAGCAGTCCCATTCTGATGAGGAAGTTGTGCCGACACGGAACCTTTCGGGAAATCTCTCCACGTCAAGTCGAGCTGTGCACACAGATGATGCGGGTGTCTCATCGACAACATTGGGATTTGCAGAAAAGGTGCCCAAAAAGATGGCAGCAGTTTCCAACCAAATGCCATCAAAACTCCCTCCGAAGAGCAAGAACGTTTCACCAGCCCTTGCAAGCTTGGGACCCAGCTCCAGCAGCGTGAAAAAGAGTATGGCACTTACTCATAAGTGCACCATTTGCCAGATGGAATTTTTAAGCCGTAATAACCTGTGCAGTCACCTTAAAGTTAAGCATCACTACTACGCTCTATGTGACTACTGCGAAAAAGGACTTATGAATAGGAAACAAGTAGCTGGTCACTCTGAAAAAGTACATCCTTTGCTTCCAATCAAGTACTGCATAATCACAAGGGACGGTTTGTGCTCATCGCCTCGTGAGGATCCAGACGCAGATGGTACAAAGGTCGCATCACACAAAGGACCTGAGGGCTTTTCATGGTACAGGAAGCCAGTAGAACCGATTGACTTGGACAAAACTTTTGTCTTGGCAACGGTGCCAGATTTAGGTACGCCGATGCGATTCTGCGCAAGTACGTTCTTTGCCATACACAAACGTAGGCCAGTGCTTCGCATCAAAGACTTTACGAAGCTTTTTTAGATTTCTTTACTTGAACGTGCTTGGTTGAAAGTGAAAGCATGCGAGTCCAAATGCTGTCATCTATTTTTTATTGTTTTGTACTTCATTGCTATGAAAACAAGGGTGATCTATGAATGATGTTGATTTCCTTATTAGACACTCGTAATAAACGGAATTGTTGAACTTATTATTAAACTTGCACTGGAGTCAGAGACACTTGCCTGTATGTTTCACAAAGGGATACTTGTGAACTAATGCAATTCATCAAGTCTGGGGTGATTTAGTTCTGCCAAAACTGAGACTGGCTGAACCAAAGTGGGACTTTGTCTGCACAAAAGTGTCGGAAGAGCCTGCCACTACTCAGGTCTAGGTGCTGGAGGGCCCAGTTCCCTTCCATCCCTCACACTTTATATGTGCCCCCTCATTGAACTTTAGAGGGGCACTAAAGTGCACAAAATTATCCTGTCCTACTTAAGAAGGCCGATAGTGCAGAACTGTCTCTCATTGATATCCTCAAACTATTTGTCAAATCATCATGGGAGATCGTTTTGAGGAGACCTCTCCTCATTGTTGTGCTTCTGGAGAAGGAGAGGGAAAGGGATCAAATCTTTGATCTTCAGTACTCCTTTAGCAATGATGCAAGCTGTGCCAGCCCTTCTGAGGATGCAGATCTTGAAAGTCAAAACCAAGGCTACAGCCATATTGGAGGTGCATGGAAATAACTTGAATGCGGTAAAATGAAGCATACTACACACAGCTCTCCTCCAATGAAGGGCCTTCCCTCAGATGTTTGTGATAGTGTAACGTAAAAAAGCGAAAGATTACTCTGAAGCAGTGGTTTACCCAGAATTTCGTCCTTGCAAGGGGGTGTATTTACATGCTTTTGACAAAATATTGTGCAATCTCACAAATTTTAGGGGGTCTCCTCCAGATTATTGGGGGGGGGGGGGGGGGTGTGGATAAATCACCGCTCTGCAGCAGTCTGCGGAAGCCATTGTTGCTAATGCGCCATAAAAATACTATTCAGCAGCAACAGTCTGCGGAACTGTCGGGGTCCTGACACACATATTTGCTCGTTCCAGATCTGTGCTTGTGCCCGTGGCGGCATTTATGTCTGTAGCAAATTTCCCACTTCCCCCGGTGGCGATAAGTAGAGACCGGCCCTGACTCACTCTCACATTACTATTGCACATTATTTTTAAGAGTGTACATGGTACCAGTTATGAGAGCCGTATGCGGTTAAAGGAGCAATGACGTGACATTTAACGTCGCTCGTAATCAATCCTGCCTCGTCTGTCAAGCTGTCCACCAGGAGTCACCATGCAAAATATTTTCGTTCTGCTGTGCGTTATAGCTGTGCAATTGAATTTACAATTTACGCCTCCCCCCCCCCCCCCCCCAAAAAAAAAAAAAAGTCTGCCAATAGATTGCATTTCCCTCTCTCCCCTACCCTACTACGCGCTCCGACAAAGAAACCGCTCCCCCCCCCCCAAGCCGAGGGTCTGTATATCCGCCCCTGCTCTATTCGGACATTTTCGCTGGGAACGGTCAAGTTCGGATAAACGGGAGTTGACTTGATTGTAGTTATGTACGAAAGGGTAAGCTCACGAACCCATACAAAGGACCGTATTACATCCGCAACAGGATCCAAGACGATTACGTCGTTGGAAATCACGACAACACCTTCCTCAGAAGAGCTCACGCGGATCAACTAAAGAAATATGTACCTTCCCAACCACAAATAACTAATAGACCTTTTTAGAAAAACAAGCGCCACCTGTCACACTTCCAGGTAGGGAGGGGACTGCCTCCATAGGTAGCTCTCCTGCTTGATGACAGTACACATCTGTGACACACAAGGGCTCATGGGAACTTCGAGCGTCTTACAGCATTACGAGACGGCCAGACGCGGAGGTAGAAGAAAAACAACAACATTCCCGGTGTGCACAGCAGCAGCATATCAGCCAGGATAAACCATAACCGAATCAGACGACAGAGCAGTTCCCTCAAAGTTCCCGTGCTGCTTTGCGCCGCGCGCTTGAAGGCGCGCGCATCTTTTTAAAATTGAAGTCCATGGAACGATTCAGGGACTTTATTTCAAATCGTCTATTAGGCTCCGAGCCGGAGCCTCTGTGGGGATGGATGGTGTAACCGGTGGGCAGGGAAAGGCGAGGAGGAAGAGGGGATGAGGAGAAAGAAGTTGGAAACAACAACTTTATTTTTGACCTTGGAGAGTGGGGAGTTTCATCGCCACAGGCGATACTCTACCCCATTGCTGGTGGGAATGTGGGGAATATAATAACGAGCCCCTTCACAATAACGATCGAAGTCCGATGGTGTCCAGAAATGTCAGAGAGCTTTGAGCGCAGAGCGTTGCTGGGCTGGATTGGGCCAGGGACCAAGCAATTTCGATAGGGAGAAGGGGCGAGAGTCCAGCTGACGAAGAGACTCGGAGAGTGTGGTTCGGGAAGGTTGGTAGTGAGGGCAGTGAAGAAGAATATGCTCCAGATCCTCAAGAGCACCACAGTGGCAGCAGGTGGGAGAGTCAACTTGTCTCAAGCGGTAATGCCACTGAGCTGTAAAGGCCACATCGAGGTGCATTCGGTGGATTAATGCAGCATCTTGACGAGAGGTGTTCCGTGGCATGCGGAAAGCGAGCGTTGGATCAACTCTGCTCAACATAGAGGGGGGAAGAATGTCGGTTGTCCGTTGGCGGGAAGCCAGGGGTGTCACTAGGCGTCGCAGAATTGAACGGCGGTCTCCTCTCAGCAGAACAATACTGGTGCGTTTCCGATACGAGAGTGCTGCTTCTGTGGCGCTGTCGGCCTGCTCGTTCCCCACGACATCACAATGGGCTGGAACCCACTGGAGAACTAGCCTGTGGCCTGCGGCGTAGATAGTGTGGTAAGCCATTAACACATCTGTGACTAGGGGTGCGGATGGGCCTCGTATGCCGGAATTTTCAATTGCTTGAAGTGCAGATTTGGAGTCTGTAAAGACTGCCCATTCTCGGGGTGTAAAATCAGCGATGTGTTGTAGAAAGAAAAGGATGGCATAGAGTTCCGCAGCTGTGGAGGAGGTGTGAAAGGCGTCTTCCGTGCACTACGCCTTCGGATGGTATGACGAATGCTGAGGCGGACTTGTTGTTTCGGGATGCGCCATCGGTATATGCTGCCGTAAACGTAGAAAACTTCTCGTCTACCAGAGCATGAAAATGAGCTCGGAGGACTTGAGGGGGGACCTGATCTCTTCTTTCCAGAAGGTTTGGGAGGCGTACAAAAGTGGGCACCGGTAGAGACCAGGGGGCTTCCGGCGGTATAATGTCCTTAGTTATGAAGCCAGTGAGAGTCTGGCGTGCGCTACTCGATAGAAGTCGCTTTCAGGGCGGTATCGAATTTTCCTGAGGAGCGGGTGGCGGGGAATGTGAGCACGCAAACGGAGGTAGTGCCGAGCCGTTTCACGTTCACGGAGAACCTCAATCGGGAGCTCACCAGCTTCAGCAAGTACTTGCCGTGTTTCAGCCATTCTTGGAACTCCGAGGCATCGACGAAGGCTCCGAGCAAACAGGGACCGAAGTGTATTTAATGAAGTTGTTGATATCGTGTGCAGAAGGAAGGCTGTAAAGCACAGTCGCCCTCACCAATGCCGCGTGAACCGCGAGCATGGAACGCTGATCACAGCCCCATCCTGAGCCAGAAAGATGTTGAATTGCGGGGAGCCATCGCTGCACTTTAGTTTCAAGGTGTTTAATGTGCCGAGCCCAGCGCAAGTGCGGTGAAAGCGTACCGGTTCAAGCTTCTTTGTACCAAGCCAAAGAGGGAAATTGGCCATAGCTTTGCGCGTGAAAGGGAGCTCGACACACTTTTCGGGTGAAAGGTCCATCCCAAGGTGCGTGAGGTACGTATGGATATTGTTTAAAGCGAGCTGCAGGCGGCGCTGGAGAGCTCTGCGTGATTTTCCTACTGTCCAAAGGGCGACGTCATCTGCATACACGGAAAACGACACTTTGCGAGGAATTACTGATTGTCATGCTGAACGAGGCCGTAAGGCCTGGTGTCCCCTCCCAGTACAGCGTACCCGGAAGCTCGGTCGGGCAACATTGGAGAGACGACTCTCGAAGATACTACAAACGAACATGGCGGTGCTATGCCGTTGTGCTGCCGCTACTCATATGTATCACTCAACATTCCATTAAAGTTGTGCCTTATCGTTCTCATGGTCTGCCGAAGCTCACATATGCCGCGTTTCTGGGAATGTTCTCAGCCCGACACTCTTTAACGTGGTGATGGCCGGCCTACACGCCGGATTTCTTAAAGTTGGCTTGACCGGCGTACTCGCTGCCCTCCATTGAAGCAATGCATTCCACCTGGATTTGTTAGAATATCTGTTGACGCTGAGCTTTAGAAAGAAAAGCCCACACATGGGTGTTGCTGTGAGAGGCCCATCGATGGTGTACTAGTGGAATGGAAGCGCAAGAGCGTCGCAGTTTTGTTCCTGGAGGACTTATTTGCGCCGTGTTGGCTTCATGGCAGAATGCACTGGTGCGCTATTTTTGTTGTACTTGGCTAAAACAGTGGGTTCTCCAGAAAAAGCACAGCTAGGACATGAAAGTTGAATTTGTCTTGTACGCTTTGCAACTTTGTGCGCTGTTGTGGGACGCTGCAATTTTGTTCCCACGACAAAAGAAGTATTGACAAGGTCGGTGTTGCTTGCGAAGCCTCTGTACCTTCATTCGTGGAGGGTGGAGGTACAGGTAGCGTTGGCTCAGTGGTAAAGATGTGGGTCACTGCTTTCGGGGGCCGTGGTTCGGTCCGCAGTGAGCTCGGTTTCGTTTGTTTGTTCTTCTTTCCTTTTTTTTTTTTTTTAGAGGTAGTTAAACAGAGGTAGGTATGAGAGTAACGGCAGGGCGAGAGCGTCAGAGTTTTGGCTTAATAATGCCGTACTGGACCTATGCCACACTGCATGGCGTTCAGTTTGATTTAGTTGCCCTAATGCTGTGTGATCGCCTGTGCAGTTAATATGTGAATAGTAGACGACTTCCCCTTGCACTCCCACTTACTTCACCACTACACGAATCCCCGTTTTGCACAATACCACGCGCGTTTGTTGTAATGTAGATTATTGTCAATCATTTAAAATAAATTTTGGACTTGTGGCATAAACGCCCTTTCTTGACTGTAAACTCCAGGTCGATGTGACAACGGAATTAATTATGTGGGTCAACTTTGACGCGCTCTAATGGTAAGGGTATTTAAGATGAACGAATTACCACGCGTGTTTGTTGTAGCGTGGATACATGATACATTTACCATAAATTTCGGACCTGTAACGAATGCAAACATCTCAGGGAAAAGAGCTGTAGCTTAAACGTCCTTGTCCCTGTCAAGGTGGAACTCATCAAATTTTCATGGATAGAGGTCGACCTGACACGGAATCGTCACGCGGGTACACTTTAACGCGCTATAATGGGGAAACTAATTGAAATGCACAAAGTGCCACGCGTGTTTGTTGTAGTGTAGATGCTTGTCCATCATTTAGCATAAATTTGAAAGATGTGGCTTAAACGTCCTTCGTTCCTTGTCAAGGTGGAACTGATCAAATTTTCACTGATAGAGGTCGACCTGACACGGAATCGTCACGCGGATACATTTTAACGCGCTATAAGGGCGAAATTAATAGAAACGCATAAAGTGCCACGCGTGTTTGTTGTAGTGTAGATGCCTGTCCATCATTTACCATAAATTTGAAAGATGTGGCTTAAACGTCCTTTTCCTTGTCAAGGTGGAACTGATCAAATTTTCATTGATAGAGGTCGACATGACACGGAATCGTCACGCGGGTACACTTGAACGCTTTATAATGGCGAAATTAATAGAAACGCATAAAGTGCCACGCGTGTTTGTTGTAGTGTAGATGCTTGTCCATCATTTACCATAAATTTGAAAGATGTGGCTTAAACGTCCTTCGTTCCTTGTCAAGGTGGAACTGATCAAATTTTCACTGATAGAGGTCGACCTGACACGGAATCGTCACGCGGATACATTTTAACGCGCTATAAGGGCGAAATTAATAGAAACGCATAAAGTGCCACGCGTGTTTGTTGTAGTGTAGATGCTTGTCCATCATTTACCATAAATTTGAAAGATGTGGCTTAAACGTCCTTCGTTCCTTGTCAAGGTGGAACTGATCAAATTTTCACTGATAGAGGTCGACCTGACACGGAATCGTCACGCGGATACATTTTAACGCGCTATAAGGGCGAAATTAATAGAAACGCATAAAGTGCCACGCGTGTTTGTTGTAGTGTAGATGCCTGTCCATCATTTACCATAAATTTGAAAGATGTGGCTTAAACGTCCTTCGTTCCTTGTCAAGGTGGAACTGATCAAATTTTCATTGATAGAGGTCGACATGACACGGAATCGTCACGCGGGTACACTTGAACGCTTTATAATGGCGAAATTAATAGAAACGCATAAAGTGCCACGCGTGTTTGTTGTAGTGTAGATGCTTGTCCATCATTTACCATAAATTTGAAAGATGTGGCTTAAACGTCCTTCGTTCCTTGTCAAGGTGGAACTGATCAAATTTTCACTGATAGAGGTCGACCTGACACGGAATCGTCACGCGGATACATTTTAACGCGCTATAAGGGCGAAATTAATAGAAACGCATAAAGTGCCACGCGTGTTTGTTGTAGTGTAGATGCCTGTCCATCATTTACCATAAATTTGAAAGATGTGGCTTAAACGTCCTTCGTTCCTTGTCAAGGTGGAACTGATCAAATTTTCATTGATAGAGGTCGACATGACACGGAATCGTCACGCGGGTACACTTGAACGCTTTATAATGGCGAAATTAATAGAAACGCATAAAGTGCCACGCGTGTTTGTTGTAGTGTAGATGCTTGTCCATCATTTACCATAAATTTGAAAGATGTGGCTTAAACGTCCTTCGTTCCTTGTCAAGGTGGAACTGATCAAATTTTCACTGATAGAGTCGACCTGACACGGAATCGTCACGCGGATACATTTTAACGCGCTATAAGGGCGAAATTAATAGAAACGCATAAAGTGCCACGCGTGTTTGTTGTAGTGTAGATGCCTGTCCATCATTTACCATAAATTTGAAAGATGTGGCTTAAACGTCCTTCGTTCCTTGTCAAGGTGGAACTGATCAAATTTTCACTGATAGAGGTCGACCTGACACGGAATCGTCACGCGGATACATTTTAACGCGCTATAAGGGCGAAATTAATAGAAACGCATAAAGTGCCACGCGTGTTTGTTGTAGTGTAGATGCTTGTCCATCATTTACCATAAATTTGAAAGATGTGGCTTAAACGTCCTTCGTTCCTTGTCAAGGTGGAACTGATCAAATTTTCATTGATAGAGGTCGACATGACACGGAATCGTCACGCGGGTACACTTGAACGCTTTATAATGGCGAAATTAATAGAAACGCATAAAGTGCCACGCGTGTTTGTTGTAGTGTAGATGCTTGTCCATCATTTACCATAAATTTGAAAGATGTGGCTTAAACGTCCTTCGTTCCTTGTCAAGGTGGAACTGATCAAATTTTCACTGATAGAGTCGACCTGACACGGAATCGTCACGCGGATACATTTTAACGCGCTATAAGGGCGAAATTAATAGAAACGCATAAAGTGCCACGCGTGTTTGTTGTAGTGTAGATGCCTGTCCATCATTTACCATAAATTTGAAAGATGTGGCTTAAACGTCCTTCGTTCCTTGTCAAGGTGGAACTGATCAAATTTTCACTGATAGAGGTCGACCTGACACGGAATCGTCACGCGGATACATTTTAACGCGCTATAAGGGCGAAATTAATAGAAACGCATAAAGTGCCACGCGTGTTTGTTGTAGTGTAGATGCTTGTCCATCATTTACCATAAATTTGAAAGATGTGGCTTAAACGTCCTTCGTTCCTTGTCAAGGTGGAACTGATCAAATTTTCATTGATAGAGGTCGACATGACACGGAATCGTCACGCGGGTACACTTGAACGCTTTATAATGGCGAAATTAATAGAAATGCATAAAGTGACACGCCTGTTTGTTGTAGTGTATATGCTTGTCCATCATTTACCATCAATTTCAAACATGTGGCTTAAACGTCCTTTATTCCCTGTCAAGGCGGAACTCATCAAATTTTCATTCATCGAGATCGATGTGACGACGGAGTCCTGGTGAAAGCCAACTTGGACGCGCTCTAATGGTGAAACTAAATAGGATGCACAAAGTTACAAGCATGTCTTTTTTTTTTTTTTTTTTTTTTTTTGTAATGTAGATTTTTTAATGTAATGTATATCGAACTTGTGGCTTAAACGTCCTTTGTTCCCTGTAAAGACACAACTCACCAAATTTTCATTCGAGGTCAATATGATGACGGAACCAATTATGCGGAGCTTTGACGCGCTCTAATGGCAATTGGAATTAAAGTGAAGAAATTCCTACGCATGCTTTTCGCAGTGTAGATGCATTTCAATAATTCAACATAAATTCCGGACATGTGGCTTAAACTTCCTTTATTCTCTAACTCGCCAAATTTTTTGTTCTCATGCAGCATTGTGCAAGGCCGTAATCTCCTTACGGGTTAACTCGTTCTAATAGCAAAATAATGAATATGTTAAAAATACCATGCGTGTTTATTGTCATATACATGGTGTCCCCGCTAGCCTAAATGTGACCATATTTTTTAAAAATATATTTATCACTTTTTCCGAGATGAAATCAATTGCAATATATCACATGCTGAAGGACGCTCTCTAGGTAGGCATTAGGAGACTCCTAAGGCAATGCCTTAATTAAGTTTCAATAATTAACTTTTTAATTATGAATGCTACGAAGTTGTTCCAATGAGAACATCTGACCTCTTCGGTCACCAAATACCAAAGCCGTTTTCAGAACAAAAATTCGTTCGATAGATCGTTCTCAGAAAAAAAAATCGTGAAGGAACACCATTTCTTTCTTTATTTTATTTATTACACATCTCTAGAGTCGCGTCTTTCCTTCCCCCCCAACACGAGAGAATAAAAGAGCACACTATCGCCTCTTGCGTCCGTGAAAAAGATTTAAACTAAAACGGAAAATGCAGCTCAAGATAAGGGCAGCTCCGATAGAGTCACCCGGTGCATTTGTTTTTGTTTTCTTTCCGCAAGTTAAAGCCAATCTTCGACGCATGAGTCGGCACTGTGCTCTTTCACTCTATCGCATCAGGGGTCAACGAAAGACGCTTTTTCCAAGATGCACAATGAACAGAATAAAGAAAAAAAAGTGTTCACGAATTTTTTTCATACGATATATCGAACAGACTTTTGTTCTGAAAACGGCTTTGGTATCTGGTGACCGAAGAGATCAGACTCATTGGAACAACTTCGTAGCTTTTCTAATTAAAACGTTACTTATTGAAAGAATTAAGACATTGCCTTAGGAATCTGCTAATGCCCTCCTAGGGAATGCCCTTGAGCATACGCTATATCTCAAATTGATTTCATCTCGGAAAAAGTGATAGATATATTTATAAAAAAAGAGGTCACATTTAGCTGGGATACCCTGCATACAGGGTACGTGAAGTAAGACTGAATGAATTTGATGAAATCCGCGAATGACTTTCTTTTTCGCAAAAGTCGTTCAATATATCTATTCCGGACGCGACCAATTCAAAGGCGGTGGCGTATAAACAAATAGCGCAGCCGTTAACTAACGTTCCCGATTAATCATTATAATTAGTGAAAATACGTTGACTGTGTAATTGCAAAGATGTAGAGCATAACCCTGAGGGGCCTACCATGCAAAACCGAAATCACAGAGCCTTTTTGCGCTCTACTAAAAAATGTGCGAACATACAAAATAATTGAACACTATGCAAGTTTTGCGGCAATTTCTCCTCTCACTGTCTCGGTGTCACCACTTCTCAATCTCAACTGACAACAGCTTCTTCCTAAAAATCATGGAACAGCCCGCTTTGTCCCTGGAGTGAGGGAAATAGCGATGTTGTTTCTCAGTCTACATTATTATAAAACGTGTCGTACTTGATTTTCTTTCCGTCGTTATCTCGTTTGATCTGCACAACACAGTTCGCGATGTGATGTGATAAACGTCACGCAATAAAACTACAAATGCATTACTGTGAAAACCTCGCAGATAACAAAAAAAAAAAAACAATCACCCATTCCGCTGCTCAATAAATGTTTACGTTGTATCAGACTTGAACAAGAGAAAAACAACGAGGACGCTAGGAAGCGGGGGGGGGGGGGGGGCATGTTTTCAGGAGCAGCGTGATGTCAGTATCGTCAAACGGTGACAGTGAGGGTGATAGGAAAGAGCGGCTGCCCGAACTCGCGCAACTCTCAACGATAGTGCATTTTCGCTCATTTTTTAAGGGCACGGAGAAGTGTTACTGTTTCGATTCCTGCTGACTAGACTTCTCAGGGTTGTGCTCTCCAAATTTGGAATTGCGCGCTCAGCTTGTTTTCAGGAATTATGAAGATTCATTACAAAATAATTAACGGCCGCACTAATTACATTGATAAGACACATGCCGTCCACAGCTATTGCACTCGAGTACATTGTGCTGCTTGGGCATCTCTCTTCCTTTTGTCTTTGATTCGAGTGCCTATTTGAGCAACACCTCCAGGATATGGAAATGGCCTGTGCCTTGCGTCACACTGAAAGGCCTGCTGTTTGTTTGTTTGTTTGATTAAGGGGTAGGGAATGTTAGCCATCCTGGGGGAGGCTGTTACTATTGTGGATGCTGCCATGAAGTAAATGAAAGAACGAACGAGAAGAAAGCTCGAAGCAGGTCGCAGGCCTCCATATAGGTGACGTAAGCGTGCATGCCCGACATTATTTAGGAAGTGTGGGTTTTCCAATCACTTTTTTGTGCCGAATGTGACTCTGCTTTCACCTCTAGATGTTCTGAAAATAAGCAGTCTTCCGCTTGTTTATTTTCTTTTTTTTTTCTCTAAGGGAAGGAGTTGATAACCGACAAGCATTCTTGATGGTGCCGGGAAGAGACTAAGACGCAAAATTTGGAATTAAACATTGCAATGTCCTCATGATAAGGCCAAGAACAAACTGAACCGTACGATACAGTGGTCATGGTGTAACAAGGTGCACGTACCAAAGTGAGGTGCAGTTACTGAATTCGCTTTCTTAGCTTATAGAGCATAATTTCTTTTCAGCATAATGTAGGATAATTTCTAGGGTTGTCACACATACGCCGGCACATTTCTCTCAGAAGTCGCCCCAGGACACACATTGGTCATCGTCGAAGGCATCCCCATTCCCCACAGAGAGAACAAAAAATGGACCAGGGCTAGCCTTACAAGTGGCAATCACCCCGTTCCACACGCTACGAGCAGCAGCCCACAATTCTGAGCAGCAGCACAGCAAAGAAAAGTTTGGCAAAGCTTATCAAAGCTGATTCATCACGTTTACATTCTGCGCTTGGCAATTGCTGCTGATAGCCGGGCTCCGCGCGCGATATCTGATTTACAAATTCCCTTTCTCGTCTGCCCACGTCTCATTCCGTCTTCCTTCCTCCTCGCCGCGTACTTTTCTTTCAAGTTGGCTTTCTTACACGTTCTTCTGCTATCAGGCAGAACCTGCATCAGAGGCGGTGTCCCTGAATTCTGGTCATGTGCTTCCTTGGGGGATGCGCATCAACGCCAAAATGGTTAGGTAATTTCATTCAGTCACCACAGTTTCGCACTACCTCCTCGCTCTCAAGAGTTAAATTGGTTAAATGCTCGCATTTTGCTCTCGGGTGGATGGGTGACCAGCTCCGGTGGCGCAGCGGTAACGCGTGCGCTTGGAGACTGGGAGGTCCGCGGTTCGAATCCGCGGGCCGGCTGTGCCGTCTGGGGTTTTTCCTAGGTTTCCCTCAGATGTGTAATAGGCGTATGCCGGCACAGTTCCCCTGAAATCGGCCCATGGACGCAGCTATCCTCCCCCCGAGCGGATTCAGCTTGGTCTTACACTTCACCCTTTCCTCTCCTCCTCTCCACCACCTTTCCCTTCTCGAGAAACATGCCGCCTAATCAGGCAGGCAGACCTCTCGGGTTCCTCCCAACGACACTCCTCCTCCTCCTCCTCCGGTGGATGGGTGTGGGAGCAAGAGGTTTTAGTCGCGGACGGTGCTCGCAAGGACGACGCATGGATCGTCTCATCCGGGTGTGGGCATTGAGATCAAAATGGGATAATCGGTGAACGATACGTGTTTGCTGGGACGATACCGGACTGAATGGTAGATGCGCGCGTGAGAGATGGGCGATGATCTTCGCCCTTTTTACAACGGGGCTTGTTGGTCGCAGGAAATCAAAGGCACCTCGAACGTGCACTTTTTATCGCGTGATATGAACATGCTATCACTAGAAACAGTCATGCAAGATATTTCCTTTTGGAAGCACGCATTTCACGAGAAGATCAGTTTCAAGAGCGCGCGCAGCGGTGGCTTTCCCTGGGTTTTGCGGCAGACTTTCCAGACGAATGCTCCCAACCTCAAGCCAAATTCATACCAAGACCAAGCTCAAGCTCAAGTTCAAGAAGAAGATCAACTGAACTTTTATACTCATTTATCATTGTATAACTTAAGCTTACTTCTTTACTATGTAACCAATCAATACTGTATAACATTCAATACAAATCATGTAAATACCTAGCTGATTTTCTTTCAATAAATCCGCTATTGCCAATGCTCCGTCCCCCTGACTGTGGTTTCGCCAGACCCCTCCTCTTCCTTCCCATACTCACTACCCCTTCACTTTCCTTTGATTTATTTTATTTATTCGCGAATCCAGTCCCTTTTATACCTCGTGTGGCACGGGGACTAATTCGATGCAAAAATATTCCAGAAGCCAGGAGAAGTCATGATAGAAAACAACGAAAATTGCACACCGGCTTGACGCAACAAATAACAAATTTAATGCAGACGTTTCGTCTCCCATGCGGGGGACATCATCAGTGAAAGCAAAATGAGAGGCGACCGCAACCAGCGTATTACTTAACCAGGTCGGCGAACACTTCGGGGAGGGGGCCGCGATTGGTATTACACACTGAAGGTTCTCCTCGCAGGTGCCATGACTCAAGCAGTTTCCTGGGGCCCCACCTTTGTTCCCTAGCTAAGGTCACAGCATTCGCGTAGTCAAAAGAGTGATCTGTGTTCCAACAATGTTCGGTGAGCTCTGTCTTAGATCGCGTTGCGTTTGTTGAGTTGCGGACATCTCGTTCGTGCTCTTTTAGTCTTGTACTGCGCTTGCGGCCCGTCTCTCCAATGTAGGACACCTCGCAACCGAGACACTGTACTTTATGCACAACACCCGTCTGGGACTCAGGGGGAATGTGGTCTTTTGGCTTGGAAATCAGTGAACGAAGTTTCAGGCAGGGCTTGAATGCAGTCTTGATTTTTAACGGGAGGAGGGCTCGCCGAATGGATTCTGATACACCTTTGACGTATGGGATGGTGACGATGCCGTGTCGGAAATCGTCTTTCCTTCGGGTTCTGGGTTCGTGCATGCGTTTTCGTGTGTTCTCAAAGAAACGTAGCGGGTATCCTCGTTTCATGAGTGACTCCTTGATTATCATCTCCTCGGACGTACGTTGTTCCGGGCAGGAGGCGAAATCTTCACAGCGTTGAAGCAGGGTTCTCACTACACTGCGTTTGTGTTCAATCGGATGGTAGGATTCGAAATTTAGGAAATTACCGGTATCACAGGGCTTGCGGTGGACGGAAGTTTGAATCAGGCCGGTGGTGAGCCTGCGTACGGACACGTCCAGGAAGGGGAGCCGGTTCTCCTGTTCAAGTTCGCAAGTGAACTGAATGGACGGTTCAATGCTGTTCAGGGTCGAATGGAATTCGTCTAGGAGGTTGCGATTTAGGATCACGAAAGTGTCGTCGACATACCGTCGGTAGAACTTGATGTTGTGGGTAAATCGTTGGAAGGCAGATTCTTCAACATATTCCATGACGAGATTAGCCATTGTCACGGACACCGGGCTGCCCATCGGACAACCTTCAATCTGATGGTAGACCTGCCCCCGAAACTAATTCATTTAATTTCTTCCTCTTTACTTTCATTTATTTAATCCTTCAGGCAACCCTGCCTCCAACTTAACCTATTATTCTTATTCATACGCTCCCCACCTGTTCACGTCTATACGTCGCTTCCCACAGTTGCTTCGCAGCGCTAACGCACACTGACGGCGCGTGAATTGTAGTCCCGGTTTCAAGAGGGCACGCCATCACTGCGTTCATTAGAGCTCCACTTGAACCGATAGCCGCGGTGGTGGCGGCCTCACAGAAGTGGGCAACGTCACGACTGACGCCCTTCTAAGGGAACTGTGCCGACATATGTCTGAAAGCGTCTGAGGAAAACCCAGGAAAAACCCCAAACAGCACAGCCGGGATTCGAAGCCGGGTACCCCCCAGTCTCGATGTGACATGGCTAGCACGCTAACCGCCACGGGAGCTGGTGAAAGCTGCGGTTTTGCTCCAGAACGATGAAATTCAGGTTTTCGTTTAATTCCGGTTTGCACAATCGTTCTCGTTTTTTAAGCGTGCGCCCCCAAGAGACGGATTGGGTTTTGGACTTGTACAGTGGCGGACCCAAATTTCATCATTTGAGGCCCCAAAGCGCCAGTGTACCACCTTCTAAAGCCCTCTTAAGATGTCTGTGTGGCCGCCGAAGCAGCATTTTCACGGATGACTGCCGATGGGAAAAACACTTCCTTCGCAACGAGAGAGCGACTCTTGCGAAGAACGTGGCGAAGGTAGTCCAAGTCGCAAGGTGATACCACGCAGGTGGGCATGGAAGCTGGAGGAGACTGAACGGCTGCTGCACTTCGCGAGAAACGACGTGTTAATCGTTTCTGAAAGAAGCAGGAGCAGTTCTTCCTGTCCAAGTCGGTGGCACATAGTTATATTTGTTTTTCTTTGTTTCGGACGCCCACGTCTCTAATGGCCTGTGCTTTAAGCGTGACTTTTGTTCCGTCCTGTCCATACAAACACTTATGCCAGGGGGAAGGCAACGTGCGTGCCGTGGAAGTGTCACACTATACGGGGGAGCGATCTCGTATGGTCTGAGAGATTCCGAAACTAAACTGAAATTCTATTAGTGAGCGGAGGTGGGCAAATATGTCCTCACTATTTCTACACTCACCTCAATTCCCGCCCCAGCTCTCTCCTCACCTGGTGTCACCTCAAAATTTTCCTGGAAAGTTTGTCCTCGCTTCACCTCATCCTTTTCCGAAAATATTTTCCTGATCTCACCTCACCTCAACTTGTCTCGATATAATTTGTCCTCATCAACTTTTGGTTCAAATGTTTTTGTTACGTCGCACGCCTCAACCTTTTTCTTTAAAACAATTTCGCCTAAACTTCTCAGCTCTTTGAAAGATTTCCTCACCTCACCCTCGACTCAAGCGAATTTCTCTCGCCTCATCATCCTTCTGTTCTTCACGTCTGCCTTCTATAAACGTTTCGTCACTTCACCTGACATGTACCGTTTCTGTGAAAGCTTTCTCACCTATGAACATGTGTTTGCCCCTTTATATATATAAAGGAGGGAAGTATGCTGTCCTCCCTAGTCCTCTTGATATGACAATGGACATGTACAAGATATGTCCTCCCTGATAGTTACGTTGTCTGTGTTAT
Source organism: Ornithodoros turicata (assembly GCF_037126465.1). Lineage (NCBI taxonomy): Eukaryota > Metazoa > Arthropoda > Arachnida > Ixodida > Argasidae > Ornithodoros > Ornithodoros turicata. The sequence continues at coordinate 50,706,427 of NC_088206.1, forward strand.
GTCATGTGTGCGTACGTGTGTCTCTCATCTCCTTCTTTCCCATCCTACTCGTACTGACCTAGAATACTAACCCACATGCCATGGGGTATGTAGGGATCCAAGTTTTCGGAGTTTTCAATTTTGAAAATTCGGAGGCTGTTTATCGGATTTTTCAACTTTACCGAAATTCTGAGTTTCTCGGCGAAATGAAAGGTCTGAAACGGCGCCGATTTCGGAGTATTTCGGAGTAGTCATCGCAGAGACAATGCAACGAAAGAAGTGCAAGAGTGACTGAGACCACGCGGTATAGCGAACGGATGCTTTACTCTATTGAAGTACAAACAAGCGTATTTGCACAAATTGTGAATGGTGCCCAGGCTCAAAATGAGTAGCAGATGTGATGGACACATAACTGTTCTGTGCCAAACTAGCATAGTGCCCGGGGTCAAGTAGAGTCACGAGGGTCGAGGATGCATAGAACAGAAGAGACAAGTGTGTGTACAAGTATCCTCCTTTTGGGCCATTCAGGCGTCCAGCGACCCTGGAGGAGACTACCACTTCTGACCTTTTTTTTCTCTCTCTTTCTGTGTTGAAGATCAGTTTGAAGTCGAGAAGTATGTGTGGAAGAAGGGGGGCAGAGGAAGAAGGAAACGGGGCCGCCACGTGGGCCTTGGAAAAAGTCGGAGTTTATCGGATAAATCAGATTTTTTGCAAAAAATATCGGAGGGAGTTTATCGGACTTTGTCGGATAAATCCGAAAAGTCGGAAGCCTAGGACCGTAGGGTATCGTGATTTCTGCGGCAAAAGACCTCGTACCATCGTCCTGCACGTAGCTGTTGTCAGAGCCGTCCCAAGGTGAGTTTCCGCCTGGGGCAGAGTAAGCATGAAGGCTGTCCCTCCCCGTCGGAACGACCCTGGCTGTTGTTACCCTTTGGGGACGAACTCCTTCTTTCTGTCAACTCTCAGGTGAATATTTATGGGTATTCAGCAAGACGTGGTAAGCTCTGCCGCTGTCTTTAATAAATGCAGGGCGTAGGTCATGGTTTATGAGACTTGTCGAGTTGCATATTACGATCGAAGAACAAAGGTTGCTGAACAGGCAATGTTTGGGACTCGAACCCACACGCTCCGGCTGCGGGTAGGCGATGCCTCGTTTCGATACACAACGACACGTACTCACCGTCTGCACGTAATAGATTAGGTTTTTCCCATCACTCTAATATTTACCTGGACCACATGGACGAAAAAACAATCGAGGCAATGCAGGACGAACACGACGTTTTGGATTGGATTGGATTGGAAAAGAAAGAAAAATATGGAGAGGTTAGTCCCGACCCAGTCAGAACTGGCTACTCCAAAACGCGTTTGTTGGTAAACAAAAAGAAAGAAAAAGGTCAGCTACGAAAAATAGGACAAACAAACAAACAACCAAGCAGGATAAAGCATAAAGGAAGACGGGGGAAAGGAAAGGGGGAGACGTTCGACGCCGAGAATCACTCCCTGCACAATGTTAGATATAGTGCGAACACAATGTCACCGAAGTTTTCACAGAGTGTCCAGCAAGTCCGAAGCGATAAGAAAGTCCACAAGAGCGCGCAATGCCGGCACCTGGTGTTGGGCGGGCCAGCAGCCTAGAACCTTCCCAACGGAGAAAGGGCGATTGTCGAGGCGGGCTAGTGCCGCCTCAAGGGAAAGACGAGGCTCTCTGTATCGAGGGCAGGCTTCTATAACATGCTCTGTGTCCTCCAATACCCTGCACTCGGAACAATTGGGTGTGGAAACCTTCCCAAGTTTAAAGAGGAGGCGGCCGGTAGCACATTGAGACGTAGCCGGTGAATGATGGAGGTAACGGCCCGGGGGAGCGCTGGGGGCATTAAAAACTGCAGGTCTGGATCCACTTTGTGCAGCAGTGAGTTAACTGGGACGCATCGACGCCAGTGTTCCCCGCTCAGACGTTTCACTACTGCGTTTATCGTGCTCTTTGCATCCCCTCTTGTGAAGTAGACGGGGTGCGTGCGAACGCCACGCGCTAGATGGGCACGCCTGGCAGCTGCATCCGCAGCCTCATTTCCGGGGCCACCGCAATGGCCAGGGACCCACTGCAACTGGATGTCATGTCCCCGTGATACGGCAGAAGTGTACACTTCAAGGACGTCATGCACCATTGGAGACAGACATCCCGATCCTGTAGAGTGGAGAAGGACTTGTAAGGCGGCTTTGGAGTCGGTGTAGATGGACCACTGAGCTGGGGATGGAGAGGATGCAATGAAGCCAAGCGCCATACAAATCGCGTGCAGTTCCGCCGCCGCCGCCGACGTGCGGTGTGAGAGTCTTGCACATCCTTCAGCTGACAACTGTGGGATCACATAGGCGCAAGCAGAGCCGGAACGCGTCGTTGATGCGTCGGTGAAAACCTGAATCTTCCCTCTATCGCTGTCAAGTACGGCCAAGGTGAGCTGCCGTAGAACAACCGTCGACGCAGCTTTCTTCGAGGACACTCCAGGTACCTCGACACGGACAGGGGGTGTGGGCAGGGCCCATAGTGGGTCAGGGTGCTTCGGCAGAGATTTGTGCTTGGGGATGATGCTTCGGTGGGCAAGAACGGCTTGGCTGTACCCAGACGCTGGACGACGAATCAAAGCGCGCACTAAGGGGTGTCGATGGTGGCGAGTTGCCAGCCTCATATGGTGGCTAAGAGACTGATCGAGCCTCATGATGGGTACAGGTGGCTCCTTGGCTCCCGCGAAGACTAGAGCAGTTGATGTGGACTTGTGGACGCCGAGGCACGTCTTGATGCTCTTCGCAAGAATGGTCCCCAGCAGTTGCTCAGATGTGGGGCAGAGATGATGCAGTACTGGAAGGTGGTAAGTCAATACCTGACGTACAAGGGACCGGTGAAGACCGAAAAGAGCCCTAGAAGTGAGCCCCCACCGGGTACCACAGAGGTAGCGCAGAACATTCAGTCGGGACACGACGTTTTCATCAACAGCCATTAGTATGTTGTGTTATGTTGACCCTTCTCTGTTATATTATCCTCAGCTATTAATACGTCACTGGAGAGAGTCCATATCCATTGTGTTCGGCCGCGTGAGTGTGACTAGGAAAAATGTAAGTAAGATGAGGTTGTCTCCTTGTTCATCTGAGCTGTGGCCAGCACACGGAGGGTATGCTGGTACGTTTCCATGTTCTGTCATTTTTCAAATGTAGATTCTCCAAATTCTTCAAAACGAGAACTTTTTTGCACTTTAGTGTCCGTTTCGGTCGCATCCGTCCCAGTCGATTTCAAAATTATAGAGTGTCATTTTATTCCTCGTGGACCACTGAGCACGGTATCAAAAATCCCCCGCGAAAGAGTGACGTAGTATGACTGTTATTCGATGGAATACATGGCAAGAGGAGACGCCAGATGTTGAGAGTATGTCGGAATTCCCTCTCAGGAAAAATGAGAGAACGTAACTCCCTAAGGCGCGCCCTAAGTGAAGGCCTGCGGGCGTCACGGGACGTCCGGACGTCCCTCTCATCTGAGCGCCGCCCCCTCACTCCTCCGCTTAGTGTGTGACGGACGTCACGCCACCAGAGCCTTTGCAGCTGCGAGAGCAGCGCTGATCCTTAAAATTCCTTTCTTAAAAATCTAAGCACTTTTCGGAAGAAAAAAAAAAAGCCAAGCAGATTGTCGGCCGACGCCGAACATAGTGGTATCGGTTTCATAGGTGGGTTTCTGGGTGCGACTGTCCCTTTAAAGCGACGGTATATAACCATTGACTGATCATTTTGGAATTGCAGTTGTATCCGACATTGCCATTGGCGGTCCCAGGATTTTTTATTTTTTTATTTTTTAGGGAAGGGGGCGCAAAGAGATTCAAGGGGAGTGAGCCAAATGCGTGCAACCCCTTTACCTCTTCTCGAGACGCTCGCTGCTGGCTGTGCATGCGTTGAGAAGTTCTGAAGAATATGACGACATCGGAGTATGACCTGTGAGCAGGGATCGGAACCGGTATTTTTTTTTTTTTCGATCTGGTTCGGGTTCAGACATATTGGTTCGCTTCGGATTTAGCTTTGCTGAACTGAAATTATCAGTTTGAACCGGTTCAGGTATATCGGTTCGGTTCGGATTCAGCTCCAGGATTAACGAGAAAAAAAAAAAGCGGTCAGCGGTCGGGACATTTACAGGAATTGGAACCGTTACTTTTTGCGGTCCTTGTTTAACCCGCTCAACGGCAGTAATTTTGCTACATGAAAGCGAGCTTACACTCACGGTACACGGTTGTAAGAGAAAGGTGTGAGATAACAGCTTCAGGTGAAAAACTTTTCATGGAAGCAAGTGAACACACAATACAAGTAATAAACACATTTATTATTTACTCGATATTTTACGGTATTATCCGATATTTATTGTATTGTACTCTCGTGGTCGTCCGCTGAAAACGAAAAGCGAAGTGCTGGAAGCATTTTGGCAGAACCCTGTCAGGGTTTGCTTTTGCTCCGCCCGAAAACTGGCGCTACGGTCACAAACCTTTACTCGGATATCATCTTACGAAAAATAAATAATGAAACGAGAGCGAGAGAAAAAAAGAAGAGCCAGTCGGTAGTATACAGTTATTTCACCTCTCAACCGACTCCCAAACCGATAACCGTATCAAATTTTTTCGGTTCAGTTCCGGTTCGGTTCAGGACATGCAAAAAATTGTTCGGGTTCAGTTCAGCCCGGGTTTGACGTTTTTTTCCGGTTTTCAGTTCGTGTTCAGTTCCGGTTCTGATCCCTGCCTGTGAGTAAAGACCGAGCGTGCAATTTTCGCAGCTCCTGGAGGGTGAGGGGGGGGGGGTGGCACGGTCCCCTCTCCACCCCCTCGCGGAACGCCCATGATATGTGCAGATACTGCAACATGCAGAATTTCATACAACAGAGGCACGTAAGTTTTGAGTCAAACAAGAAAAGGCCAGGTTGCTTGGCAGAACTAAAGCCGGAAACTACTGACAATGACACTGCGGCAAGGAGAACGCTTGCCATCATAAAATTCCACTATAAATAATTGACCGTCACAAAAAAGAAAAAGAAAGGAACGTGTGACAGCGTTCTTTTTAGCTTCGGTTCGTGTCCTGACTGGACACGGAAACTGGATCACGCGGAATGGATTCACAAGGAGGAAATGATGTTAAGGTTGTCGTTTTCTGCTACATTTTTCTTCGCGTAGCCCAAGTGCAGAATGGAGAAGGTCAGATACGGTTCTTTCCCACGGTCAAGGATGGAAACGTCACCGGTGTGACCGTTGTCCTCCATCTTTCTTCCGGGGTTCGTCGCGGACACCCCATCGAATGAAGAGGACACCCGTCACGCCCGAATGCGGGCTAACTTACTATACGTCCTTTATTTACAGGGTTACTCGTTTTCCTGTGAGATTCGGCCATATTCGTCTCTCATTGTATGCATATATATAGTTACTTATTACTTATATTAGATTATTATTGTTATTATTTGACAACGTCGCAAATACGAATGGAGAAACAATGGTGTAGCCAGGTGTGTCTGTGTGCATGTGTGTGTGTGGGGGGGGGGGGGGGGGGGTTGAACACCGCGGAACTCGTACCTTTGGTAGTGCATTTGGGGAAGCGAAAACGGGGATGAAGTCCTCCTCTCCATGTAACGTTCCCACAGAACCCCTCCCAAAATAGAAACGCGCAAATCGAAATATCATAAAAATATGGCCCCATGGCGAGAACGCATGCATCATAAACACTGTGGAAGTAACGAAAAAGTTGACTATATCTCGTAATTTGCTATAAACAACATAAGTGAACCAACAGGCCTCAGACGGGTTCGAATCCTGTCACCGGCTGTGCTGTCTGAGGTTTTCCCTGGGTTCTCCGAAGACTTTCCAGACGAATGTCGGCACAGTTCCCCTTGAAGTCGGCCCAGGACGCATACTAATCCCCCTGTCCCCCACTCCTTCCTGCTGTCCTCTCTCAATCTGTACACGTCTGTACGCCGCTCATAGCCAGAGTTGCTTCGCGGCTCTAACATGGAATTTAAACAAACAAGGCCTCAGTCGCAAAACGAAATACACAAATGGCTGACAACATGAGCGTCCAATATAGCCTGTTCAACAGAACGATTTCGAAGTATCTCGAAAGCCAGTCGCTCAGGAGTTCCAGAGCTAAGCCCGCAGGTCTCTGCCTGGTTTGTCTGTTCGTAGGGACTGAAACCGAAACGAATATCGGTTGGATTACGGTTACGGTTCAGTGTCAGAACCCCGAAAGCGGTTTTGGTTATGGGATTAATTTGCGATTACCGGTAACCAAATAGTTGAACCGGTATTTTCTTTTCTTTTTCTTTTTTTTGTTTTCTCTAGGATGTATCTGCAGGCTACGTGGGCGTCGCAAAATGAACTACAAAGTGCAAACGGGTACAAATGAACATACTTATCTGTTGCGCTCCGAAAGGGTGGTGCAGTGCCATCTGCCAGGTCGAAGAAAGAGTTCACTCTTTCTTCGACGCACTTTTGCCGTTTGCGACATTCCCCGTGAAATAATTTGTTGGGGTCTCTATTATCTCGTGCACATTCATTTCGCTAACAAGCTACAAGGCAAAAAAATAAATAAATAAATAAATAAAAATCTGCGTGCGTTCAGCCGATGAGGAAACAAACAACGTGCAACGCTTCGTATCTTAAATGATCACAATAATACAGTTCATAACTCGTCAATACATGTCATACGGTGCGTATGCCATCCGATTATGGGTCCATGTAAGCGCACAAGAATAAGATGGTATGTTGTCTACACAACTTCTGAATGAAAAACACATGACGAAGATATTTACTGTAACAGAAGCACGTACTACACCACTAATCAGAGAATGTAAGCGATACAAATATCGCATGAAAGTTGTTCGCGTTCACGCTTGAACCGATTCATATGAACCGGTAACCGAAATCACATTTTTCGGTTCAGGTTACGGTTTCGGTTAATTGACGATGGTGAATTGCGGTTACGGTTCTTGAAAAAAAAAAAAAAATTGGGTTCCAAGCGGTTTTCGTTTCCGTTCCGGTTTCAGTCCCTGGTTAGTCGACGATGCGAATTCGGTGATGTGCTATAGGAGGTTTCGTGATAGGCCATCTCCTTAGCTGGTGATGGTCCTCCAACGTACGGAGACCCCGAAGGTGCGTGGTGACGTCATCTACTCTTAGAGAAACCGAAACTATTAAGTTTTTTAGGTTTTTTCAAAAATTCATGGAAGCATGTAATATTCACAGACGGTATATATATATATATATATATATATATATATAAGTTGAAATAAACGAATGCGGTTGACCACGAAAAATAAAGGTATTCAATAAAGATCAGAAGTGGAGACGGTGCTTCTACAGGACAAGGAATAAAAGGGGAACTTTATTAAAAACTAAGAGGGAGTATTCGACGTTTCGACAGCAGCGCTGTCTTCAACAGGAATGGGATCTTATGGTGACGCAAGACAATTGCAAAGAATGAGAGGGGAATATGTACAAGGGGAGAGGGCAGCACACGTGCTTTGTCAAACAAAGGTAAAAGGGTACAATGAATCACAGGCAGTCATATTCTTCGCCTGAGGGCAATGATTTCATGGGGTGACCAACCGGGGAGTCTGAAAGAGATACAAAAGAGTGTATGTATTTTGAGAGAATCAGGAATTTAGGTTGCGAACTGTTGAGAGGACGCCGGGGTCCTCGTTAATCTGGCTTTTAAATTTGTAGATCAGGAACGATTCTCTTTGTTCTCTAAGGCGTTGGGATGGAAAACCCGATTGCAGAACGAAAATGGCTATGTCGTTAATTGAGTGGCCGGGTTTACTTACCGGGTTTACGAGGACCCCGGCGTCCTCTCAACAGTTCGCAACCTAAATTCCTGATTCTCTCAAAATACATACACTCTTTTGTATCTCTTTCAGACTCCCCGGTTGGTCACCCCATGAAATCATTGCCCTCAGGCGAAGAATATGACTGCCTGTGATTCATTGTACCCTTTTACCTTTGTTTGACAAAGCACGTGTGCTGCCCTCTCCCCTTGTACATATTCCCCTCTCATTCTTTGCAATTGTCTTGCGTCACCATAAGATCCCATTCCTGTTGAAGACAGCGCTGCTGTCGAAACGTCGAATACCCCCTCTTAGTTTTTAATAAAGTTCCCCTTTTATTCCTTGTCCTGTAGAAGCACCGTCTCCACTTCTGATCTTTATTGAATACCTATATATATATATATATATATATTGCCGCATTCGGAGTCATTGAGCGATGTTGATTTCTAATACGATTAACTATAAAACAATAACTATAAATAAAATTATAAATTTTTAGTCTGTAGTGGCGCTTGTGTGGCTAAAGGCCTGGCGATGACCATAGTTGGTCGCATTACACGCATAATTTTTGATCTTGTATTTTAATTATACTGTACTATACAGGGGCGGATCCAGACACTCAGTTTGGGGGGGGGGGGCGGTTTCTTTGTCGGAGCGCGTGGTGGGGGTGGGGGAGAGGGAAATCCAAAGTATAAACTTACGTTTTTTTTGGGGGGGGGGGGGCGATCGCCCCCTTCCCCCTGGATCCGCCACTGGTACTATAGTACAGTATAATTAAAATACGAGATCAAAAATTATGCGGATAAACCACTGGATGCTATGAAGCGGATGACAAAAACTGAAATGTCTGCCAGTTAATTTTTAAATTACGGGAATTCGGGGTGCTCATTTACCTTTATCGTCATGAACCCCATCAGTCCACTACCGAGAGATGCGAGCATGCTTTGCGGAAGTACGACGCAAAGCATGCTCGCATCTCTCGGTATAGTGGACTGATGGGGTTCATGACGATAAAGGTAAATGAGCACCCCGAACCCACGTAATTTAAAAATAAACTGACAGACATTTCAGTTTTTGTCATCCGGTTCATAGCATCCAGAGGTTTATCCGGAATCCCAAGCACAGAGGGTGTTGCAAAAAATGGGGGGGGGGGGGCAGTATTACAGTTGCGTCGTAACAGCTTAACGTATCATATTACCGACATGTGTCTAAGGCTATGAAGGGGGTGCATAGGTAAAAACGTTATGAGGGTGACGCCGCAAACATTTGGAGGGGTGTTGGGTGGTCTGGATAAATCACTGTAATCATATGTCACCCCCTAACGTAACGCCCGTAACGCGCACGTAGCATGCCAAGCTGGTACCATGCCACAATGTACCGATGACTCGTCGATGGACACGATACTCCCTCGATCCCTTCGGCGCTGAACACTACCTGCTGAGTCAGTCGTGTTTCCGGCTCAATGCCTTTAGTTATAAATTTCCGTGTCGAAACACAAAGAGCAAATGTACGCATTTGGTGAGCCGTGTACGAATAATGTGCATTTACAATAAATTAAAGACACGCGGAATAATGGACGGCACGTTGTCAGTTGCCCCGGAGAACTTACCCAAAAAGATCCCTTCAATATTCATATTTTGTCATGCGTTTAGCATAGTGTAATGCAGAGAGTTTTACAGAATAGTCACATCAGCAATTTCCGCAGCAATTGTTAGGTTTCCGCCACAAAAGACGACAAAGCAAGTAGAATATAGAAGGGTTGCACCTCTATGATGTCACTGATAGCTGGCGATACCAACAGCAAGCTCTGCAAACTTTATATAACAATTCCTCAAGTCATACCGAAACGTGCATGGGTAAGTGAAATACTCTCAGGATGATGTTTTAAGAGAAACAAGAATAAGAAAAAGATGTGGGCCGGTAGAACAGGAGCTGTCACAAAGCACCTGGTTACGCTTCACCTTCCATTCTCCGAACGCAGCGGGAGAAAGAAAAGTTTGTCATTACTTCTGCATGACTTGGCGCTCGCCGCGCCGTTGCTCGTGCGCTGCACTACCTCTGCTGCTCGCAGCGCATCGGAGCCGAATTTTAGGCCAAAACACGTGCGCCCACGCATTGCCCTCAAATCTCAGTCTCCCGAAAGCAGACGGATACGTCTGTAACAACAGCGTGTCGCAATTTCACAGTGAGCGACAAGAGTTTAAACGAAAACACTTCTAATACACAAGGGCTTACCTTTGTTGCACACAACTGTAGCAATATCAAGTTAACACATATCCATCCAGGTTGCGCACGCGTTGTTTTAACACACTTCAGGGATAATCCACCAGACAGGGTCACACCAAGCAATTATACGTAATCCTGAAGGAGAAATTTCGCAAGCAGCACCACCGAAGAGATTTTCGCATACGAGATGACAGCGTATCCTTTGAGCAAAAGCAGACGAACTTGCACTCACGGAAAAACAATTTTACTGTGGGTGGTTATTCAGAGTTATTTCTTTCACCTCCGGCCCGCGACAGATTCGAGTATGCTGAATATATAGCGATCTTCAAATAGATAAAAACTTCGAATTACAACGAAAAACGTCCCTGGAAACCAAAGAAGACTTTTTTTTTAGTCGCACGGCAAGCAACGGCAAGAGAGGTGAAGTCGAATGCAGCGCCGCTCTCGACACAAGAGGCTGATGACTAATCGCAGGCGGGCAGGCGGCAATCTCTCTCCGCGATGTCGCCGTCTGGTGGCTGCAGCCGGCAGACAGACCATCCCACTCTACTCGCCGGGCAAAATCAATTTCTGCGGGCGTCGTTTTCCATCGATTTCTTCAGCCCTGTGGTTCATTTAACCTGCTAACTGATCACAATAATAATCTTTACCCCAGTACATCTTCCACTCAACCGTGCACAGCTGTAAGAGACAGACGAATTTACCCACGATTACAGAAAACCTGATTGTTTCTCATTGGTTCGGACAGTGTACTTCATTTCAAAGACATGCCGTCCCACAACATAAACACCTCGAAGCGCTGCGAGTGAGAAGCGTGAGTAGAGCTAGATGTATGAGAATATGAGCATGTGTAGATTAATAATCATTAATGAAATACAAACATATTAAGGATATCGACATGTGTTGGTACTCCTGTCGGATATCAAGCAGAGGAGGAAGCTCATCGTCATATTCGCGTGACATATTTAGGCTCAAACGGAAGCAAATGAGACAGCGAGCGAGAGAGTAAGTGGCGAGAGAAGAAACAATTTAACAAATAAAACACATTTAATGGAAGCGCAATACAAGCAAAAGGCATCCACTTGAGCATACTAACATGTCACACACAAACTATACCGTGAGATATGACCAACCATAATTTTTAAAACACATTTCTCGCTACTCGCAGTTGTCCGTTTCCACTGCGGGTTTTATTTTATCTTACATTTATTTATCAGAATTTTGCCCAAACTAAAAGCCGTGCAAATAATATCTGGCGCCTGGTCTGATTGCGGTGCAACATGACTAATTAGTAATACTAATACGCTATGTATCTCTGTTTGGACTGTACATTGGAGTCACGCTGTTTTGTCTTACCAAGGGATACGAAATGGCTTCTACATAAAACATTCCACATACATGTGTGCACATGTATGTCGAAAAATTAGATGCCGAATGGTCCCCAGGTGATACTCGCTCAAGATAAATTCGTTGTGGGAAAAGTTAGAAACGGCCTGTTTACTGAAGAACGGAAAATTCTAGAAGAAGGCCGCGTGTTGATATCACCACCGGCTCCCTAAATGTGGCTAAGCGCCGAGACACTCATAAACGATATGCATATAATTCGAATAGTAATCGGTATTGTACGCTTTCATGGTAATCAACGAAACTATTGCATATTTACCCGAAGCCTCGTTAGTCCCACCTATTGAAAACATTTCGAAAGATGACATCAATGATGAATTTAATTATCAAAATTAACCTAACCATTGCGCTATAATTGAAGAATTGGAACAGCTGAATTGGTCGCTGTAGTGGAGAAAAGCTCGCTTTTGACGTCCCGACGGCCGCGGCGTTCCTTTCTGAAGGCCGCACCTTGGTTGGTTCTTAGGGAGTGACGTTTTCTCGTTTTACCAGAGAGAGAATAGACCTCTCCCTGTTTGTAAACAAACGACGTCATAGTAGAGTCGTGCGCCGGTCTTGTTTTTTTTTTTGTTTACGTGAAATGGATCTCAGAGAGCTGAGGAACTACGAACAACCATGTCTGGATGTTGTGCTGCAACGAGACAGAGTCAGGCAAAGCATTTTTCTGCATTCCGACGGGCAAAAGTGACGAGACGCGTAGATCGGCACAGAACCTGCCGGAAGAACTTCACGCCTACGAATAACACACGCTTGAGCGAAGTAAATTTCGTGGCGTGTTTATTTTTCATTGCAGAACCTTTGCACACAGTATTGAATAACAGTTCAACTATGCGAAGAACAGCCGGGCGTATCAAAGTAGTGCTTATTGGATCTTGCCATTGCGTTCCTTCTCCTGCGGCGCTAGCAAAACGCCACTATCAGGACCACTTCACACGCGACGACTTCGAGGACAAGGAGATTCGAAAGAAGTTGAAGTGGACGGCAGTCCCAAGTAGCTAGTTTTGCATACCGGACACCTACGAGGCTGAGGAAGGCTCCTATCCCCCGTTCTTCGCACGCAGAGTTCTCCGAGGAGTCACCAAAAGACTTGCACACTGAAGTTGATGACAACCTAGTGTAAGATCAATGGGCAGTGGAGGATGGTAATGCGTCGAAATATATGTAGATATCCACTATGAAAATTATTGAAACTTATGAAAACTATTCCTAAATATTGAGCTGTAATTGTAATTGAATCAACTTTGCAGAGGAAGTCAACACCGTCACAAATTTCTGTGACCACAGCATCGAGGAATATGCACAGGAAAAACCTGCAGACAAGTCATGTGATGATCCCCTCGACGAGGTCGCAGAAACGAGTAAATGCTGAGACGGAATGTAGTGACTTGAAGCTCACGGTCTACTCCTCATGGAAGATCAACTGCTTGCGTTGGATCGGGGGATTGGAAGAACAATCCACAGCACTTTACATGCGCGTCGAAAAAAGTTGGCATTCACATAGCCATTGAACGTGTGAAATAGAAATTTAATTGCGAAGAGATGAGAATAAAACTGGTGTAGGTTATTTATGTCGACCTGAAGCTGCACACACGAGCACTATAGTTTTATGTCCACAAAACAAGTGAACTAAAAGAAAAAAACAAAAAAAACTGATCTATAGAGCGCAAACGAGACTCGACGATGCCTTTTAGAGGCGAACACGCGCGCCAACATAATTCGTCTGTTAGCTACAGAATACAACAAACTATACTGTAGTGACGCTTGTGCCCTGTTTCATTAAGTATTCGCCGAGTCCCACCACAGGAAGTCACAAAATTTTTGGTGCACAGCCGCGAAATCAACGCGATGTAACACTGACTACAGCTATCCTAACACGCGATCCGCGGCGGCTTGGAAGCAATATGGCTGCCGGAGCAGACGACGCGGAGCGGTTGCGGTACTCTTCCACCGGTACAGTGACTCTAGTAGTCCCGGCGGGAGGTTGGAAGCAAAGAGGAGGAAAACGCATCACGTGACGCGCCTCGGCGAATGAGCAAGGCGGCGGCACGGGGAAAGCGAATGCGCTACTCTTCCCCCCGGGTTCGGTGACTCTACGTCATAGTGTTCGACAGCGCCACCAATTTGGTAGAGTTGAACTACGCTCAAAGCTAGGGGGCGAACAAGGTCGCGCCCGACGGCGCGCCTCACTGTCTTGAGGTGATTACGATGGTTCCTGAAAGGGATGCGACCGTCGGTCCCAGTGGCGTAGCCAGACCTCCAAGGTAGGGGGGGCTCGATACGAAACCCCCCCCCCCCCCGCTGATCATGTATGCGGCAACACACACATACTTGTGCACACTGCAGAGTGCGAATGAAAAAAAAAAAGAGTTGATTGGACGTTCACAATACGATTACATGTATAGGCTGCCATGACCAATGAGGTGGTGTCATGAGATTCGAAGTATGTTGAAAAGCTCATACATTGAAAACCATTCAAGAGTGCTGCTTAGATAGACGCCTTGATCTGCAAGAACTTTCGCGAGCGTCACACTGCCCCCCCCTTCCCCCATATATTACGTTCTCATCGGATTGGCATGATTTGCGTGGGTCGGTCCGTGGCAGGTAGGGGGGGCTCGAGCCCCCTCTAGCCCCCCCGTGGCTACGCCACTGGTCGGTCCTACTTTTTCTTTCAGTAGGAGGCAGTGAACAAGTGCCCATTCGTGGAACCCAGCCCTCCCCTTCCGATTTGTTTCGGTTTCAGTCTGTCTATACCAACGTCATGATGACGTTTCTCGGGTAGAGGTCTACTCTGCTGTTGTCGTGTATTCCGTCGAATACCAGTCAAACCACGCCAGTACTTCGCGTGGGATTTTCGATACCGTGGTCAGTGGTCGAGGAGGAAGAAAATGACACTATAGTTTCGACGTACTATACGTTCAGCAACTGTCACGCAAAATATTTCCTATGGGAAGCGCGAATTCCCCGAGAAAAATAGTTTGCAAGAATTCCCGCTGCGGCGGCGATCTCCCCATCTACCCCTCACGTGTTGTGACGTCAGGTCAGCGAAGGACTTTTTATTGGCTGCCGAGGATCGTCTGCTAGCAGGAACGACCGGTCGAGCCACAAGCTCGCTTGGCCCAGTGGTTAGCGTGCTGGTCACGTCACGTCACGTCGAGGCTGGGAGGTACCCGAGTTCGAGTCCTGGTGCCGGCTGTGCTGTCTGGCGTTTTTCCTGGGTTTTCCTCAAACGCTTTCAGCCATATGTCGGCACAGTTCCCTTAGAAGTCGGCCTAGGACGCGACGTCGTGACATTGCCCGCCTCTGTGAGGCCGACAACAGCGGGCCCTTTCATCACCACCATCAGCACTGGTCGAGCCGCGGTACGGGCGGTGCAAAATACAATCGCAAAAAGAAAGAAAGGATAAAAAGGAATCCTGGGAAGCAGGGCAGCCGAAGGAAGGAAGGAAGGAAGGAAAGAAGCAGCTCTTCTGACCCGCGAGATTGCTCTCTTGCGCATATAGGGATGCGTGCTGTAGTCGTACTTTTTGTACGAACTCACAAGGAGTTCTGTGTAATCCTTTGCAGATTTTTTATTTAAAAAAAGCTGCGAGAGTAGCACAGATAAAAAATATGTAAAGAATTAAAAACACACACACACACACAGAAGGAGTTCTCACTCACAGTTGAGGACTTTCGTGATCGAACTTCAAAACTTCCGAACTTTCCAAACGAACTTCAACGCACAGCACGCTCCTGGCCAACCATCATCACGAATGATGTCGCTATCTGCCCTGATTTGTTGAAAACTGGAGTCGTACGCTTTTTTTGTAACAATTATGAACAGCATAAGTGTCACAAAAAAGGCGTACGCCTCCCGTTCTCGACAAATCAGGGCAGATAGCGACATCATTCGAGATGATGGTTGGCCAGTAGCGTGCTACGCGGTGAAGTTAATTTCTAAGAGTGTAGATGTGTCAGAGTATAGTCTTTCTTACATACTCGTATATTTCGGATGTGCAGGACCCTGAGCTCTCAAATAAAGAGCTCGTCATCGTATATAGTTACTCGTCTTATCGTAAAAGTAAGCATATTGCCTATCGGAAACTAATGCCCGCGTCTGCTACTCAGACATTGGTAGCTTTGTCTGCATGGCGGGTGGACATGACTGGCACATAAAATATTTTCCTCGCCATCTGCCTCCAGGGGGAGAAAATAAAATCAATAGGAATAAATCGACAACCCTCCTTCCTCTCGCTTCTGTTCTGGGTTTGTCCAATATAAAAGAAAGTAGAACGATAAAGAATGTGGGATATGTGTGTGTGAAGACTTGGAGGATGAGCATTTATTGTAATCCATGGCATTCTCGGAGACGTCTTCAAACCACTCTGGTTTTGCATTCAGAGCGTTGCTTTATGCAATATTTATAATAAATATTGCATATACCTATAATAAAATGATTAGTATTATCGTATACAACTATCCGTCCAGACGTTGGTAGCTGGACTTTATTGGACTATCTCTGGACTACTACTCTAAAATAACAGTAGCAGTACTAAGGCGGTGGTGGCGTAACTGCTCGCCGCAGTTGACCTAAAAAATTCGGCAACGTCACTAGTAAAACGGGCGCATAAAAGCAGTAGTACGGGTTCGGATCTGGGTATAGGTACGAGCCCATGGAACCTCTGGGAACGAAAATATATGGTGGAATGGTGGACTGGGAGGAGGGCCATTGGAGATGCCTTGGAAGTCGAAGGCCAGTGAAGAAAAGAGCAGTAATGAAATATAGAGCTATATAGGGCTTATTCACATGACGTCATCCGTAGGAGAGCTCCACTGCCGCTTGCAGAGTTGCCGCCATATTGTAGGTCCTCAGGTTTTAATTGTCCCGGCCTTCAACCACATCGCATTCACCGTACATATGCTGTTTCAAAGCTATTGTAGTGTGCGAAGATTATTTGTACCATGATGCGAGTAATTTACATCACAGGAGGCTAAACACGAAGCCCAATGTTAGGTTCTTTCTCCCTGTGCAGCATTCCGTTAAACTGCGGAATACACATATAGAACAAAGTATACCGGACACATCACACATCTCATCATCGGATTGAACTTTCTGTATTAAGTGTACTGGGGTAGCCAGTTTGTCTTCGTCGAAACTCACATCCCCATTTTTTTCTTTATTCACATCACATCACATCACAAAGTATACCAATAACATAGCCACGTGATGGTCGTATGTAAGGCTGTGCGAATAGTATTTTGAAACACACGCGAATACGAATCGTACTTTGAGTTTGCTATGCAAATGAGCCGAAGCCGAAACCACGCATACTCTAGCACAAAAGGAGCGACGGGCTCTGTCGTCGTAGGGCCACGTATTTCGTAGCAAAAGAGCTGATTGGAGTAGGCGCTCATCTGATGGCGAGATAGACGCTTTTTTCCTCGGACGCTTTCAGACATATCTCGGCACAGTTCCCTCAGAAGTCGGCCCAGGACGACCAGGGCGTTATTCGTGACGTTGCCCACCTCTGTGAGGCCGACAACGGCGTGCCTTTTCACCGTCACCACCACCACCACCACCTCCACCTATAGACACTTTCCATCCCAGATAAGCCAAAGGTCATGTCCTTTCTGCGCTCGAGAAGTTCACAGTCCTGTTTCGACTCATTTGCGTGTCAAAATTTGGCGATTTATATTTCGAAGTACGCGCTCGATTCAAGATTCAAAAAAAAAAAAAAAAAAAAGGAGTGTGGGTTCAAATAACCATTGCCTATAATTCTGCTGTCTCGCATTTTACCAAAAACACGTAATTAAAAAGTTAGTTAACAAATTTTAGGTAATTGGTCATCCAGTAGCTACATGCGCCTTCCCACACGATGTCCGCCTGGCCGCATAACCCGCCTTGCCATCATCAGCTGCTTTCGTAGCATTTATATATAAAAAAAGTCTGTAAATGATTAAAAAAGAGAAAAAAATGTGATAAGGATCACAGTGTGAACCACCACTCACTTTCTTCTATACCATCTGTTCTGGCGTTTTTTACCTTAGGAATGCACACTCTAAGAAAAAAAGGTGTGAAAAGGTGGTAACTTCTATATATAGTTACCACTTAGGTCAACATAGCGTCTGATAAAGGGTGTAACAGGGTGGCAAAAGCAATTATCTTATACCCAAATTGCTACAAAAAGGCGTACACCCTCCTCGCTCACCGAATCAGAAGCGGTAACCGGTTACCGCTTCTGGTTCGGCAGAGAGTGAGGTAGCAGGTAGAACTTTGCAACCTTTTAGGCACAACATATGCGACAACTATTACCTCCTAAGTGGTGTAACTGCTCCACCCTTTTTTCTGAGAGTGGAGCATATTGTTTTTAGGACGATTTTTCTCTGCTTGTCAGTCTTTTGAGGTGTATTTGGTTTGGCAGACACATCGATTCGATTCGCCCTCTAGATGGTTGTATGACCAGAAGTACGAGTACCGCTGAAACCGTCCCGATAGTGGTATAGTTATTGTAGAGCTGCTCAAATCGGCTCGAATCGCTTTGTATCTAAAAGGCAATGTAGCATTTGAAAGGAGATTATTCCATGCATGTCTGTGTCCGAAGGATCAGTGAGTATATCACGATACGTTGTCACAACTTCCAACACTCTGTGCGTCGTGCTCACATCGACGGACTTTCGGGCTACATTGCATAAGCCATGTCCCACGATGGCCTCCTTGCTCGATATTTCACTTCTTCGCAAGAGATCGTAAAACGGAGGGTTCTTTACGCAAGCAGACGGTCAAAAAGTTTACGAAATCTTTTGAAGCGACCCAGACAAAGGAAAAGCCCCTCGCATTCCACGGAGGAGACAATCAACGGCGGGAACCGAGGAGACTATTATGATTCTACGAGCTTCGAAAGGCCAGGATGAACAGCTGCCTTTTTTTTCATATATACCTCACTGTAACTAGTGTAATGGATGCGTCGAAGAAAACGATAGATTGCAGACGATGTCATTCTTCGGAATGTAGGACATATCCGAAAGACGTACAGAGACCAGCATCAATGCCACCACACTGAGTAATGATCTGCACTGTCCGCAGATATATGCAGAATACTTGCGGATTCGAATGAAGTAAGAATAATCACCGTGGTATGCGGATCGGATGTGGATAGCGCACGGGCGGATATGGATCGGTGCTTCGTAATGACGAATAAATCGCAATAAATCGCAAAAGTATCAAGAAGCCAGTCGCGATTTGGCTAGCGCTCCGCATCGACACGGGTTCGATCCCACATCTTTGCCACCCTCTTCCTTGCCCCATCCCTTGCCTCCATCCGAATTCTCCGCATGCACAGCAAGTGAGCAGCCAGTATGCCACCATACAGAAGGATACACCATGGGCCCCGACCTTGTAAATGAACTGAACGGTATTTTCTGTAATTCATTTTTACAGCGAAAACATGCTTTCTGATGCAACAGAATAGTCACTGCACATCCAAAAAGTGCATCGGCAACGAGACTTTCAATGTGACTTTAATGGGAAAATCCTCGCTGCTGTACATTTGGCCAATGGGAAGCTAGGCCGGCCTCCAATGGGTGCGACTGAGCGCGGTTCCACTTCATTGACATTGACATTTACAATGATTTCTCATTGGAACCCACTAAATTCCTGTTGTTTTCAATATGGTATTTGTACAACATTGTCGATTCGGAATGAGAAATTTTGGTCACTTTCAATGAGAATTGTGAATGTGATATCCGCTTAAACTGAATGAGATTTCTGGTCTATTTTGAATTGGACTATTTCCAGCAGGGGCGTTTGTTTCCATTTTTTCAAATTTTTCGGAAACAGAAACGAAGAAAACCGTTTTTTTTCGAGCGATCTCAAATTTCCGGAAAGTTTGCATCTCTCTGCAGGTGTCGTTCTGTATCTTGTTTTCTTAGTATTTGGACAGGAGGTTCCCGCGCCTAGGCACTCCGAGGCATATTCGCAGGCTCCGTGTGAGGATACCCTGCAAGTTTGTCTCTTGAGTTTTGGAGAGGTGGTGTAGGTGCGGAATGCTGTAGGCCAGGTTTTGTCAAATTAATCCAGACTGTCTAGAGCGGAATTCTTTTCCGTTGCCTTTGTGGTGACAACCGAGCATCTTCATCACGTTGGTGTATTTCTTAGTGGTGTCCGTGGTTTATCCAGAATCCCAAACGTGGAGGGGTGTTCGAAAAAATTAGTGTGTGTGGGGGGGGGGGGGCATTATTATAGTTACGTCATTGCAGCTTAACATACCATTACCGGCAAATGTCTAAAGCTGAAAGCAGAGGCGAAAAAGTTAGAGGGGTGTCACTGAACATTTGGGGGGTGTTAGGGGGTGTAGGGGGTCTGGATAAATCACTGGTGGTGTCTGTGAGGGTTTCTATCTGTTCTGCCCAAGTGAGGTTGCTGCCCACCACGATGCCAAGAAACTTGTGCTTTCGTTCTCGTTGTATCGGCTGTCCGTAGATGGTAAGGCGAAGTTCCTTTGCCTTTTCTGATGTTGATGTTGATGAAGAAAAATCCTAGGGAGAGGTTGCATTCGTCACACGACAAATTCGGCTACTCCCATAAACAGAGCCCCCACCCCCACCCCCCACCCCGTGTATCTCTTAGTGGTGTCCAGTGGTTTATCCAGAATCCTAAACGTGGAGGGGTGTTCGAAAAAATTCGTGGGGGGGGGGGGGGGGGCATTGTTATAGTTACGTCATTACGGCTTAACATATCATTACCGACAAATGTCTAAAGCTGAAATCGCAAGGGCACCCCCTGTAGGGGATACACAGGTGAAAAAGTTAGGGGGGTGTCACTGAACATTTGGGGGTGTTAGGGGTGTGTGTGGGGGGGGGTCCGAACTATAACATTTCACCGTAACATTTTTCCGAGTGAAGGGTAAATAGTCTGTTTTTTCGATTGATAGATCCATAGCTCGTTCATCAAGAAAGATGGCAATGGCCAGTATAGCATGGTCTAAGGTACGTTGGATGGTTTTGATATTTCTTCCACAGGTTCAAATGCAGATAACGTCGGCATATATCGTGAACCTGACTCGTAATAGGAGAAATGCCGCTAATTCGGCCATCAGGAGGTTAAACAGCGCCTTGTGGTATACTCTTAAAGTAGCAGTAATGATAGAGTGCGAATCAGTGGCAGATCCGGGATGGGGGCATCACCCCTCCTTAAAAAAAAACGGCAGTTCATACATTGAATTTCCCTCTCTTCCCTCCCCCACTCCGCGCTCCGACAAAGAGAGCCCCCCCCCCCCCCCCCAAACCGAGGGTCTGGATCCGCACCCCTACACTCTTAAAAATGAACTTCCCCGCATAGCACACTCTTAAAAATGAACTTCACCGCATAGCACGCTCCTAGCCAACCATCACCTCGAATGATATCGTTGTCTGCCCTGATTTGTCGAAAACGGGAGGCGTACGCCATTTTTGTGACACTTATGCTGTTCATAATTGTCACAAAAAAGGCGTACGCCTCCCGTTTTCGACAAATCAGGGCAGACAACGATATCATTCGAGGTGATGGTTGGCTAGGAGCGTGCTATGCGGTGAAGTTCATTTTTAAGAGTGCACGCTCCAAGCCAACCATCATCTCGAATGATATCGTTATCTGTCTGATTTGTTGAAATGGGAGGTGTACGCCTTTTTTTGTGTCAATTATGAACAGCATAAGTGTCACAAAAAAGGCATACGCCTCCCGTTTTCAACAAATCAGGGCAAATAACGATATCATTCGAGGTGATGGTTGGCTGGGAGCGTGCTATGCGGTGAAGCTCGTTTTTAAGAGTGCAGAGCGAGTGAAGTCATATTCGGGGTGTCCCAGAAAACGTGTCATTGTCAACTATGCCACCTAGAATCATGCGGTCAATGGCATTTGTTCTTACTAGGTTTTTGCAACTCCTGATGTGAATGTCATGTATCATAAGTTTAATTATGTAAATATTTGTGAACCGAACTCGGAAATTTGCCAAGTAAATGTCACGTTTTTACCCCACCAATATGAAGAGCGTGCCGAATTCACTGAAGTTCATGATAACTGACAGTGATATTCGCGAGCTATACCATCGGAAGAAATAGCCGAGCATCATGCTTTTCGTAGCACCGAACCATAACACGCGACGACTTCTTGAGCGCTATTAGTCCGACGAAAGGAGGTTCCAAACCCAGCCCACAGAGTGATAGTAGAAAAAGCACTTCCTGAAATTGGGAGAGGGAAAGTGCGATCCCAGAGAAAGTCGGACGCGATAAGCCATACCTGTGTTATCTCTTTCTGCGATGTCGGGAGGGCTGGGTTTCCAACCTCCTTTCGTCGGACTGACAAAGATTGCGCTGAAAAATTCATCGTGCGCTATTCTGTGCGTACTCCGTAGAGCATGATGTTCGGCTATTTTTTCCGATGGGATACCTCCTGAATATCCCTGTCAATTATCATTAATTTGACTAAACTAGACACGCTCTTCACCATTGGTGGGGTAAAAAAGTGACCTTTACTATAGGCAAATTTCCGACATAAGCTCGCAGAAATTTACATAATTAAACTTACGTTACACTCTTAAAAATGAACTTCACCGCATAGCATGCTCCTAGCCAACCATCATCTCGAATGATATCGTTATCTTCACTGATTTGTTGAAAACGTTTTTTTTTGTGACACTTATGCGGTTCATAATTGTCACAAAAAAGGCGTACGCCTCCCGTTTTCGACAAATCAGGGCAGACAACGATATCATTCGACGTGATGGTTGGCTAGGAGCGTGCTATGCGGTGAAGTTCATTTTTAAGAGTGCACGCTCCAAGCCAACCATCATCTCGAATGATATCGTTATCTGTCTGATTTGTTGAAATGGGAGGTGTACGCCTTTTTTTGTGTCAATTATGAACAGCATAAGTGTCACAAATAAGGCGTACGCCTACCGTTTTCAACCAATCGGGGAAGATGACGATATCATTCGAGATTATCGTTGGCTAGGAGCGTGCTATGCGGTGAAGTTCATTTCTTTATTATAATATATATTTTATTATTATATATATATTTTTTTATTATAATTCAATGACACCTTTTCTTGGACACCCTGTAGAGGCGGACTGGGACGAAAAATTCTAACCGCGGGAAAGAATCTCATACCGGACAGGCAAATGTCGTCCATACCATGCTATATACAACATCGCGGGAGGGGGGGGGGGGGGGGACCACCACATACACGTCGCCCTTTAGAAAAATGTTCAAATGTCTCAAATCACTAAAAGTTTGCGTGTACAGACGGCAACAGTTCGTGGCTTTACGTCACAAGACAACTAGCGACGCCACAGTGGTCGGTCTGTGGATTATTTGTTCTCCATCACAGGGTTCTTTAGCATGTTGTACGTCAGCACACGGCGCACCATATTTAACGTCTCTCGCGGAAGACGGCGTGTATATAAACATTCTGTACCTGCCAACAAGTTGTATGGCGCCCTCGGTCGCGATTGAATCTACAACCGTGTGATCAATAGGTGGACACGCAGCTAAGCGAACCCCCGGGGCCGCTGGAAAAGATATTCTCTTGTACTGGACTTGCGAAACAGAATGCGCGAAACAATTAAGGATCATCTGTAACCCTTTGCAGAAGGCCTATTGAAAGCACACACACACAGAAGAAGTTGAAATTTACGTCGTCGATGGGTAATTAGAGTAGACACACCCAAGGTGTGTCAGCCTACACTCTAAAATCGGTACCTTATAACGTACCTTATATCGAGCTGTACCTGGTCAATATCAGGTACATCAGTGCTTTTCCGCAGAGGTACTGGGCGAGACAAAGGATCTCGCTTTTTATGTATGAGGTACAAGCATACTTATGGGGTACACGGTCAGTTTATGAGGTACCGTGTCTTGTACCGTATAAAGCAGTACCTCTTGCGCAAAATCCTTTTGTGCTTTCCACTGCTTTCAGCACTTCTTGCGTTCAAGTAACGCCCCAAAGGGTTCGATGCAGTGAGATAATGCATGTACATCGCACAGGCTTGGAGGTAAAGGTTAGCTGTTGATTTACAACTATGATTGTTTCATTCACGGCAGATGATAATACGTTCCTGTCTGTGTCGTCAGCTAAAGAGCCTCAACCGTCGTACTTTTGTTTAAATTGTCTGCGTCTGTTTCAAGTATATTAGGAACACACACACACACACAAATAGAGATACGATGATGAGATGGGGCTGATGCCGGCCAGCAGGCTGGGCGCTGCCCCAGTGCCACTTGTACGTGATGAGAGATGATGATGGATATGATAAGGGGTCCGGTAATCAAAGCAGGGTGGAGAGGCCTGTTGATGACAGGAAGTCCCAAAAGTGACGCAGACCTTGGCGTGTATGAGCTGGACTGGACCATGGGCCCAGCACCTTGCCTATGGTAAATGGGCGATGATCGATCGCATG
The DNA here is from genome assembly GCF_037126465.1 of Ornithodoros turicata. NCBI lineage: Eukaryota > Metazoa > Arthropoda > Arachnida > Ixodida > Argasidae > Ornithodoros > Ornithodoros turicata. The sequence continues at coordinate 50,730,278 of NC_088206.1, forward strand.
CAGTTCGTGCTGCAGGATCGCACGCTCCCGCTGGTAGTCCGGGCAGTCCATAAGTAGGTGGTGCAGGTCTGCACGCACACTGCATGCTGCACAACACAGACTAGACAGTGAGGAAGGAAAATGCCGTTCTGTATAGGCGAGGTTTATTGCTTATTGGGTATTTACATCGATAAAACAGAAAGAGATTAAACTCTCTCCGTGTGTTCGTGAAGGAGGCAGGTTTTCTTTTGGCCAACATGAAAACTAAAAGAAAAAGAACATTCCGGAACAGATAAGCTGTCGACGAACCGACAAGCCACACCTTCCAGTGGTTTCATGAGGTCAGGCGGGTGAGTTTCTCATTTTTTCTTTATCTTGTCTCATATCTAGCGAATCGAACTTTTGATACCTATGGAAGAAACATGCGTTATGAGTGCAGCCGCGTCCGCGTGTGAAGGTTATTTGTGATCAGGAAGTCGCCGTCTTCACACGGTTAAGTTGACCGGTTAAGGGACATGGATGGAGAGGCCGGGAAGGTGTACATGATGGTAAGTTGCTCTTTAACGTTGTTCATTTTCGCGACAACTACGTGCATGTGGGGTGAGCTTTGTGAACGCTAGCATGCCAGAGTGCGTATGCGATTGCATTGGGGGTTTTAACAACCTTAGAAGCGTTCCACGTCAGTGTATTATTTCAGGCTTGTCTAGCGCTACAGGTTATCGTCCCAGTTGTAGATCTGAAATATTTTCCGATGCAGATACAGTGGCGCGTACACTTGCCTTAACCAGCGGAGCGCGCGTCATCGGGCGCTCATAGACAGCTGGAAACGAGATCAGGATGATCTACAATCCCGTTGAAGGGAGGGTCGGTACGGACAACGGAGATGCCGAAACGCGACCTCATCCGCTGTGCTTATCGACCTCCTTTCAAGGGGATAGTAGATCATCCCAACCTCGCTTCCAGCTGCGTCTCAGCGTCCAATGACACGCGCTCCACTGATTAAGACAAGTCTGCGCGCCAATGTACCTCCCGTCAGTATAACGAACACTACTGCCACGTTGCACGGCCACCTCCAATGGATCCTTTCGAATCCAGCTCTCCGAGTAAGGAATAAAATTATAATTCTATACTGGAGGGAAATCTGATCACCTTTATACATTGCTTTGCTGGAAAGTCAGGCACCAGCAAGAGTAGCCCGTCAGCAAAACACTCATGGGTCAGAATGACGTCTTCACTTAACGGCGCAGCGATGTCGTTTGTCAACACTAATTATTCATACGATCGAAATAAATTAAGCGAAGTGATCGGTTTTGCTATTCTGTTACTGCTCAAGCCGACAGTGTAGTTTTATCTCTAATATCTAAACTTCATTTGTTTCTCAGCTGATACTGGAATTCGACGTCAGATTCCGCAAAAGCTTTGATCAAGCTATGGTGGTGATGACCAACATCCTGGCGGCCTTTTCAGCCATGAAGGAAAAGAATCGCCGATGTTCGTCGATGTGGACGTATTCTTAAGTCCATAAAAATTCGAAGTATGACCTGATATCAACGGTATGTGGACTGCTTCCTTTGTTTGAGACAAATCTTTTGAAAGGCACAAAAACGAACTAATTGCACGGGGTTCCTCTCCAGACCGTCCCCGAAGAGGTGGTCTCTCCGGGACCGAAACTCTTTTTCGGGCAGGAGAGCCTTGTTTGGTGTTGTGACGGAGAGGCTGTGCAACTGGAACCGTCGGATATGCTTATATGAGTTTGTGCTGCTCTGCTGCTTGACAGTTTACTACGAAAAAAACTTTACATACCCAACTGCTTTTGGCCAGTTGTTTGGCCTGCTGAAAATATATGTCGTGGGCGACAACGAATTCCCGAAGCAGTACCGAAAGGCTTTCGCAGCTGCTGAAATCGCTGAAGGTCAAATAAAGAGCGAATCAGTATTCAGATCGCCTTTTGTCTTTGTTCCGCATGTGCTTGCAAAACGTTGGTCGCCTTCGCGTATGTTACAGATGCACACTTCTGCGAGTGTGTATTACCACTACCCATACCAAAGCATAAGCGCACAATACATGATGCGCGTCGTGCATTTTACTGTGCGTGCCCCGTTGGGGAAACACGCAAACATTGGCAGCTTTGCATAATTCTTTGATCAGGCAAAGTATACACTACAGCCTCCCCGTCATACAGAACCTCTCCGCGAAGCAGGAACGCACCCTAGAAGCTATCTACGCTCGCAGTGCAAGAATAGTCCTCGGGGTTCCGAAAACAGTGCGGTCACAGTTGGTACTTCTCGAGGCAAAAGAACCTCCACTCGAAGCACATCGGAAAAGAGAAACCCGACGCCATCTGATCCGAATCATCACCAGGCACACTCAGCACCACTTGGTTAAAAAAATACAAGATCGCAAAAAATCTGCATTGCATCGGCACCTTGGAGTTATACACAAGTTTCTTCCAAAATGCAGAAAACGTACCCTTAGGCCTTACTCGTGAAAAGGCACCGTGGCTTCTGCCGACCATGGCCATCAGGACTGAAATCCCAGGTATTAAAAGGAAAGCTGACCTCCCACCCGTGGCGCTAAAGCAACTTGCACTGAGCTATCTGGAAGAAGCCCACCCGTCAGCAAAGAAGGTTTTTACGGATGGTTCTACTACGGCACTCGGCTCAACCAGCGCAGTTTATGGAGAAGACATTTCAAAAAGCTACAAGCTGTCACATACGACATCATCCACAGCAGCAGAACTGTATGCATGGAATATTGAAAGTTCTCACCTATATCAAGACATGCGAAATCGGCTCCTGGATTATTTGTAGTGACTCCAAAGCTGCTCTACAGGGACTATGTCTACCGGACATGACAAATTTGCTCCACTACAAGATTCACACTGATCACTCAGATGTAATCGAAAGAGGACACCATGTCGAACTACAATGGGTAACACATCACTGTGGTATCGACGGAAATGAACTAGCTGACAAGTAGGCAAAAGAGGCCCCGTCTCACCAGAAACGATCACCTATCCCGTTCACTAAAGGAGATGCAGTAAACCTGCTCAACAGCAAAACTAAAGTATACGCGAAGAAACTCTGGCTGAAAACACTGCGATCAGAAGATTACATCAAACACATTGATCCAGAGCTCAAGTATTGCATACCTGTCAACATAAAACGGGAATACACCACATTTATTCACCGCATACGTCTCAAAGTCCTGCCAACCAACTCAGTCCTCTTCAAGCAGGGCAACGCAGACTCTCCTGACTGCTCAACGTGTATGCTTCCCGATACCACCCACCATGTCATCACTCAGTGCAAGAAGTTCTCCAAAGAACGTGAACAATTAGACAAGGAACTAAGAAAGCTTAGTCACACGCCTCTCACCTTTGCAAAGATAATGGGCCATTGGAATACAAGCTCAGACCGAAAAATTGCACTCAGTGTGCTGTGTGACTTCCTCAAAGAAACGCAAATCGTGCAGAAATATTAGGACAGGTCCATTGAAGAAGAAACTCCGCATGTTGACAATCAGCAGATAGATCCAAAGTGCAAAGGACGATCCTCCTGCGATCTATAAATGTAATAATCAACAAGCTACCTAATCCAGCTAACCCCCTCCCCCCAGCCGACATACAAGCGAAGAAGAGGAACATACTCCTCAACTAAAAGAAATGGAGCAGCAGACCCCAAACTCGGGCGTCACCAAGCTCCAAAACGCAGCTACTTCTACTACTCTACTACTACTGTGCGTGCCATACGTCACGTGCGGATCATGTCACCACAAACATGTTCCTCTCTGTTGTGTGCGGACTGTATACTTCTTAGACAACTGTATCCCTTAGACAGGCGTACCTCTTAGACGGATGTACCTCTTAAACGGGCGTACCTGTTAGACGGCAGTACCTCTTAGATGGTTGTACCCTTTAGACGACGGTACCTCTAAAATGGCTGTACCTGTTAGACGGCAGTACCTCTTACACGGCTGTACCTCTTATAGGGAGGTACCTGTTAGACGGCAGTACATTAAAAGTGCTGTACCTTTTAGGCGCTTTCGTACCGCATAAAATAAAGGGTACATTTTTGCAAAAATGTACCTTATAAAAGGGGATTTTAAGAGGTACAGATTTTAGAGTGTATTTATATAACAGGTCCACATGTCTGGCTCACCTTGCCATAGATGCCCGGCGACGCCTGAGGCTTCAATGTCGCCCCGATGACTTTAGGCCTCATACTTCGTCATTGCTGCAGTGGAATCAGCAGTTCCATACTCCAGTTTTGACGGACATCACCAGAAACTCCCCTTGTCCGATGACACGCACCACTATACAAGGACAGAGCGCTCTCTACTATCTACAAAAGGAGCTCGCACTCTTTTGTTCTCTATATATGCAGCGCGCATTGTTCGATAATGCTACCAGTCCTCCCTGTTATCCGGATATTTATCAGTCACCGCAAACTCTTTTCGAGCACCTGACAATTCCTTCCGGTCTCGTTTAATTTGTCCGATGAGTAATCAGTGGAGTCGCTTCACGGAAGAGACCTGCACTACAAAAGGGCTGTCAGGCCATTACTCGCATTAGGGCAGTTATCATGGCAGCTCGAAGCAATGGCACACCAAGTGGGCCTTCGACGCCTTTTACTTGAATATCCTCAAAGTGCTCCATAGAATGCGGATATGCGCGACGTTCGGAATACATAAGAGCTAAAAGTGTAGTGAACTGCCCTTTCATGGCCTTACGCAGGTTCTGCACCCATTTCTTGAGTATGTCGAGGCAGCTTTGAAGTAACCTGCATTGATGATGATTATTCCAATTTTTATGGTGCATCGACAACAAAGGAAATAATACATCAGAACATTGGTTTGGGTGCAACCAGATAAAAATGAATATGTTGTTTAATAAATGCATTGGACAAATGTTAAAACATCAGTTTAAAACATGGTTTACAATCCCTGTATCTTCTAAAAATTAAAAAGATGAAAAACTATTCTAAAAAGAATATGGGGAACTCTTCTAAAAAGAATTATAATCTCTAATAATTATATTGCTGGGTGAAGGAGCCTAAAGTGTAAGGTGTGTTTCTGATGTGAACATGTAAGAAAATATGCAAAACTGAGAGAGGCTAGCCACAGTGCGTGGACTGAGGTTGTTCCTTCCTGTAAAGTAGAAACCAGTGGATGAGGAACGTGATACTTACCTGTACACCCAGCCGTATCACACTACACAGATTATTCACTGGGTAGCCCTCATGACGAAACCTGTATTGAGAGACCACTTTTGCCTTAAAAACTGCTACAAATAGCACGACACGCTACAAAGTATTACTACCGTAACAAGCTGACGATACAGCTCAGACAAAGGCATTATTCAAGTCGCGCCACACCACCGTTACGTAGGATTCTTTGTCACAAATCAAACCAAGGCACAAAACAATACCAATACATGAAAAAAGGTGACAATCGTGGTCTCATTATGACGTAATACCGAACTTGTGCGTGAAGGTAATTCAAAGAAATGAATGTGGCACTTGCTTCCGCAGAGAACACCGTGTACCATGCTAGCAATGTATGCAAAAAAGCGCTCGAGTGCTCGCACATATATTGATGACAACACTACCTGTGCAGTGTAACGTGTTCTTTCAAGCATATTATGCACTCAAACTGTATTTGCCGCCGGGTAAAATGCAAGTGTGCTCGATTGAACGTCGGAAAAGCGATCAAGCAACCTGCATCCAGTGCTCGTTTTGGGCAAAAAAACACTTCATAATGGTCAACTAAATATACAGAATGAACGCCTATTTATTCCTCGATAAAGAGTGACTCTCCTGTATAAATTTAGGCCCTGTAACCTTGCCAGTACGGTTGGTACGACCGTAATTGCAAGAAGTTGCCATGATCGCTGCGGCGGCTGTTGTGGGTACCGTAAGATGGCGGCCGGTTTCTTCACGCTCGCGCTCCCTATCCGCGATCCAGCCTTTTACAATCGAGATCAGTGGTTCCTTCATTCCCTCCTGCAGAATTCCATAGGTATGACTATTTTAACGGAATTCTACAGCCACTATCATCAAACAGAATATACGGATGACCAAATCATGTACCACATACACAAAGCACATATACAAAGCACACACCTCAGCAGTGGGAAAGGGGCACGCCATCTCCATTCAGTAGGGTACCTTCCCACTGCGGAATACAAGGAAATGAAGTAGCTGACCACCCAGCAAAGGATGCACTGCGTAAAACCAAGTTATCAGCAGTACCTTTCACAAGATCAGACGTCAAGACATTCCTCCACAACTCGACAATGAGACGTTCAAAGCAAAGCTGGCAGCAAGCCCTCCTGCACAGAGATTCCCCGCCTCACATAGACCCCGATCTCACGGCAGTCATTCCACATGAGATGGGCCGAAACCTCCACATAGCTATTCACCAGATTCGACTCTGCGCGCTATATACTGCCACCATCCATTTCCAACTCAGCATCGTGGCCTCAAGACTGCGCAACATCTGCAAAACAACATCTCCTATAACTCGAGCTACTGTAATTTTTCCACGGTTTGACCATCAATTTAAGGTGCAAAGCTTTGATTGTCGGACAAACATGTTTTCTAAGTCATTTTTCTGCAGGACATCTATCGATTGGAACGGTCTTCCCTCAGAATTAGCTCGCATAACTGGTCATCCATCGTTCCGAAATCGCATATTTGACTTTATAGGCGATATATTGATGTACTGTATTTTTGGAAATATTGTCACGGTCACCCGTGCCGCTCTGTATGCTTGCCTATTACCCGACACAATATTTATTTTCTATATATTGATTTCATATTGATTTGTTTTTTGGAGATGTCTTCTTTTTACTGCGCACTTTCATTTTTTTTTGTTTCCAAATATTGTATTTGGTGTTTTTTTATGTTAAGTGTGTGTGTGTGTATGTGTATAACAATTGTTTATGTTATCCCACTCCCTTGTCCCTTCCATGTCCCTTGACCTTTGGGGTATCTTGAATAAATAAATAAATAAGTGCCCCTACACGTACTTATACAGTGCCCAGAACAAGAAGACGCGAAGGAAAGACTGTCCCAGACCCTTCAAACACTTGACCAAAGACCACTCCGTTATTGCAAAGTAATATAGGACGATGGCCCACAAAGGAACAAGACATGAACGTACTCAAGGCACTGTGTGTCTACCTAAAACGCAGCGGCATATACATCCACTACTAGTAGCCACATATCATAAACCTTAACACCACCCAAAATGAAATGGAGCTGCAGGAGCCTGTAGGGCAGCCACCCTGCTCCAACTCCTTTCTATTTTTTTTTTTTTTATTCACAGTTCCTTACTCCTAGAAGGAGCGATATTGAACATCATTTCAAGAACACTTCAACGTCTTTATGGTGCAGAAAGAAGCAAAGTCGAAGGCAGAGAAAGCTCAAGTTCAAGTGTTTTTTTATTTTCTCATTTTTTACAGAATTAATGCCGAACAGATTTAAACAGAGTAATTATTATACGTTAAACGAACGTTTTACAGTTGAGACAAAGAAAAAAGAGTGGGGTTAATTTCTCCCACTAGCGGCATGGCCGAGCGGGTTAAGGTGTTGTGACTGTGACGACAAACAGGTCTGGACAGGAGACGGTCCTAAAGCCAGAGCCGAACTAAAGGCTCTCGCACCGATGGCGCGTAGCTTGAACCCAGGCGTGGGACGAGAATTGGCAATGGGGCTGCCACATCACTCCCCCTCCCCCGTGGAAAAAGAAAACTTCAGAAGCCTGGGGGGTAAAAACGGCGTAGAATGGGGCTCCAAGATACTGTTTTGGGAGGAACGAGAGCAGGGGTAGTAGCCGTTGTGACGCCTTGCGGATTGGTGGGAGTGTCAGGCCCAGGTCACATGGCAGGGTGAAAGTGGCCAGTGACGACGCGTCGACGTGGGCCGGTTTGAGACGGTCAAGACAGACTGTGTCCGGGCGGCCCTGGATATGGACAGCCGGTAGCACTTGGGGTGCCGTTCCAGGACGAGGTAGGGGCCGTCGTAGTGTGGTTGCAACGCGCGTCGGACGGAGTCGCGCCCAACGAAAACTATGGCGAAGTTCTTCATCAGATTCTTGCTCCTCAGCCATTCGGACGTAATCAATGTTCAGATGACGAAGCGAGGTAGCGTTGACGTCCATTCGAGAAAGTGCATCGGCAAATGGGTTGTCCGCGCCCTTGACATGACGGATGTCTTCGGTAAATTCGCTGATGAAAGAGAGTTGTCGGCCTTCTTTGGGTGTATCCGTCGGCTCCTTTGGAGAGAAAGGCGAAAGTGAGCGGTCAGTGATCCGTGAGGATGTGAAATGGCCGGCCTTCCAAAAAGTAGCGGAAGTGGCGGATGCCGAGATAATCCGCTGGCAGCTCACGGCCGAAAGTGCTGTAGCGAGCCTGCTGCGGCGAAAGCTTCTGCGAGAAAAAAGCAAGTGGCTTCCACTGGTTGTCCACGAACTGTTGCAGAACACCGCCGACAGCAATGTCCGAGGCATCGACCATAACGCTGGTGGGAGCGCCGTGCTTCGGGAACATCAGCACTGAGGCATCTGATAACGCTTGTTTCACCTTGACGAAAGCAGTGTTAGCGTTCTGGGACCAAGAAAAAACAGCACTTTTCTTCTGAGGCGTTCTCAGCATATCCGTTAGGGGTCGTAACGCGTGTCACATGATGGGATGAAACGCCGGTAAAAATTGATCATCCACAGAATTCTCGCAGTTGGCCGAAAGACGTTGGCGCTGGGAAATTCCGTACAGCTTCCAGGGGACGAATGCATTCGCTGGTGATGAGGTGCCGAGGAACTCCAGAGATGACTTGCCGAATTCACATTGAGCTGCATTGATGACAATTCCGTACTTCTCCAACCGAGAGAAAACTGCGCGGAGATGGGTCTCGTGTTCTTCCGGTGAAGTACAGGGTTCGCCAAGATAAACTTCGGGGTTTGTAACGGAGATAAAACAAATAAGAACAGTGTCGGAAAGCTACAGTAGACGTTAGGGGACGTATTATGCCCCCAAATTTTATGTCCATAATGCCGCCTAGTCTGTTACTCTGCGGATAAATCGTGAAAATTAAAAAACCGCCGCTGCCTAATCCGCTATACCTATGTTCCAGCTCCTTTCCTCAGATAGCGACACGGTCGAAAGCGGCGTCGCAGAGAACTAGTCTGTATTCAGTTCCACATGTTCGATATCGTCTGCAACACCGCGCTCGACTGCTTCGCCATCTGACGGAAAGGGGCTGAAACACAAACTGTGGTTCAGCTCAGTTACAAAGAGGGTTACACCAGTGTTGCTTGTCGTCAACAACGTTACTGACTCTAATGACACTTTCCACAGATCACTCGATAGTCAACGCACCCAATGAGTCAAGGCATCCACAGATTCCATACCCCCCCCCCCCCCCGAAACCGTACCTTTGGTAGTGCCAGGGGCGGATTTGGGGGGTGGGGGTCCGGATGTCCTGACCCCCCCTCAATTCCAGACTTGAACATAGGGTTCAATGGACCAATCCAAGCATGCACCTATCCTAGATCCGCCCCTGGGTAATAAGTTTGGGAGACGGAAAAGAGGGTAGTGAAATCCTCCTCCCCAGAGCCGTAGCGAGGCAAGTTTGCGCCCAGGGCAAAGTAAATCTGAAGCGACCCCTCCCCCCCCGCCTAACCCGCTGCCGTCAGAAGCCCTGTAAACAAAGAAAGGAAAACGCCTACTTGCACTGCCGAGATCGTAAGTTCAAATTTTCTTCGTTCCCGCTTTATCCTGTCCAACCAACCTGCCAGAGCCTGCCGTTCGGCGGCCTCTCCCGCGAGGGCACCTGGGGCCAGGGCCGGCGATGGGGGGGGGGGGGGGGGGGGAGTAGGGCGACCGCCTTAAGCCCCGCGCACGAAGCCATCAACCAGGGATTACTTTTTTAAATATCAAGTATATGCACTTAATCGTGTGAGGCAGGCCCCACGATGTGCCTTTGCCTCAGGCCCCGCACACCCCTAGCACCGGCCCTGCCTGGGGCGGTTGCCCCTCTCGCCGCCGATGCGTTTTTTTGCGCCGATGCCTGAGAAAGTTATACGTGATGAATAGTAGATAGAGTAAACGTGTCGCTGGAACTGTTGGAATCAGGGTGTTCGTCGAAGGTTCCTTCGCGTCTGCGACGACAAAGTGGGTGCGTAGGCTTCAGGAAATGATAGCCTAGTTTTTTCGTTTTTTTTCACAGACATGCCAGGTCATGTACCAGTGGGAGACTCTAGAGTTTGTTCAATAATGGAAGAGCTATGTTATCTCCTGCCTTGTACAGGCAGTACAGCTCGAAGCAGAATTAACTGGAACGCCGCGTCGACCAGCGGAGTAAGGGGGTAGCCACCCTGGCGGCGTCTAGTAGAAATGGTCCATGTCTAGTTTAGCGGCGCCACTCGATTTCAAACTTCTAATCTACATACCTGGATGGGATTTTGCATGGTGCATCGTAATCCAGAATAATCAAGCGGCGGTCGGTTCCACAAATTCCTCCAGAGATCAGTTTCCCCGGGAAAGTTTCGGCAGCGGCGACCATGTCATCTCCATGCGCCCATTGTTTACGTATGACAGCTTACGCACACCTTGCACTCTTCCCAGCATGCATTTCGCCTGTTCCCTCTCGCTCGTTGCCAAGAATGCACAATGAAAGCACTAGATCTCGACGGGTATCATTTGTGGTACTCCTACGCATCAGCCATAGAGCTTGGTTTCCCTCACTAAACGAAGTATAGTGAGGTTGGGTTAGGCCAGGTCAGTACATATTAAACGCGGGGGGGGGTCCGGGGGGGGCGGTAGCCCCCCCCCCCCCCCGCAGTTGTTCGAGACTGTGCTGACAGAAGACAGTTCTAATTTTGGCGCGGAGCAATTGCGTGAGGAGGAGGCCGACTGTCGTCCGATAGTGGAGTTGCTGTGCGTCTTAGCAACGAACAGGCGAAATGCATGCTGGGAAGAGTGCAAGGTGTGCGTAAGCTGTCATACGTAAACAATGGGCGCATGGAGATGACATGGTCGCCGCTGCCGAAACTTTCCCGGGGAAACTGATCTCTGGAGGAATTTGTGGAACCGACCGCCGCTTGATTATTCTGGATTACGATGCACCATGCAAAATCCCATCCAGGTATGTAGATTAGAAGTTTGAAATCGAGTGGCGCCGCTAAAGTAGACATGGACCCCAAAATCAAAATGCGATTTACGAAAGGTGGGAGACGCAAATTTGGGGAACATGCAGTCGACGTACGGGCGAACGGGACATGGTGAATTTGTCTAGCTCTGATCATCATTCACTACACCAATAATAAAAACCTTCACGGTAACTCCCTGCACTGTGTGCCAGCATGCACACACAAAAAATTGTGTGTGTACTAATTGGCTGTGCGTCCGAGAAACTCCAGAGAGACGCGATATGCTACACCATGGAAGCATTGTTTTGTTATCATTTAAAAACTCATTACAATGCTTTCGCAACTACCATCACTAATTATTTTAAGCATCTTCGCATCCTCTATTCTTGGCACAGTAAATATTCCGAAAGAGAAAAGTTGTTATTCATTTCATTCGATCACGCAATGAGCGTTTCGGATGACGCGTGCCCATGCGCCATCCTGTTTCCCGGCGCGTGACATGCCATCGATTTTCCGCATTATCTCAGACACAATCGCCCAAAACACAAACAGACGCAACGTTGATAACGCCAGCTTGATTGGGCACTGTTCGGCACACCACAACGAACACCTCCCCCCGACTGAAATGGAAATGTCGAAACACCCTCTCCCTTTATTTCTGCTAAAGGCCGCCAGGGTGGCTCCCCTCTTGCTCCGCCGGTCGAAGCGGCAGTGGAGTGCAGCTGTAGCTTCCACAGTTTCGCCACGAAAACCACCGCCCCCCCTTGACCACGTGATCATCCGTAACGAATCACGACAAAATAGCCGGAAAACGGCGCCAAAGAGCGCGCGCTGGCTGATCGAACTGCGCATGTGCGTTGCGTGCCCTCTCCACACCCTCTCATTCATCTCCTCCCCCCCCCCTGTTCCGAGCGCTTCGCCAGGTCATCTGCTAATATTATCGGGAAGCAGAAAATGAAAATCCAGAAGACAAAGGAATTCACATGTACAAATTTATTGACACGGTAAACATATACACAAGAAGCAACATTTGAATGCAAGTAAATCTACACGATTATTACAGAATACTGCAGAATAAACAGAGAATAAATAGCGCCGAGCAACAGAAAGCGTGACTATCATATTATACAATCCTTAAGGGAACCTATTCGGTTTGGAGAAAGTAGATATTATTATACATATCTATAGCACGTGATGAGTCGCAGAAGTCATCCGCTTCATCCCAGCACAACTGTCGAATTTTCTGGTGACAGGGGCCACATGCTCGCGGATCGCAGGGCCACGAACAGCTGTCGGTGTCTGAATGAAAAAACAAAAAACAAGGGAACCTGTTAATAATATGGTAAACCGGAGCACAGGCAACGTTAATTGGCTGAATACGCTCTATAAGACATGCCAGCGTTACGCGTCTAATGTCGACTAATGCCAAAATTGGAGGAGCCCTGCGTACGCGATGCACGCTGTTTTCCTTTTCATGCACACCAGTGTACTAAGCATCAGACACATTCAAAGAGCGGAACAAAACGCAAGAAGCAACGCCACGCAGAATCATCAACCAGATCATGACTGTTAACCGGCAGAAAGTGATGTAATACGGGGCAAGGTGCACACAGTTAGGCGACAGTATTAAACGTCTGATCACTGACATGCATCATACGTTTGTCTGCTTACCTTTCATTCAGGCGTTCATCCATGGCTCGAAGATCTTCGAAATCCACGAAACGAAATCACCGCCTGCTCACATAGGCAGACGCGAGCTACACAACGGTCAGACGGGTCGGCGCCTCGGAGAAACGAACGCGGGCGAATCCACCGGTTAAATGAGCCTCAGCCAATCATGATCGAGAAGGGTCACGTGGGAGACCGGAGCCAATGGAAAGTAAATAGCCGGAATTTGGCGGGAAATGCCAGTGGCGACACTATTTGCGCGGCCGCGAAACCGGCTTACTGTGCCTCCTCTGGAAGCGGCATTCCAGTTAACTCTGCTTCGAGCTGTACCTTCCCCATGCGCCGAACAGCACAGCACACACGCAGCACGTGCGCAGTTACGGCACGAGTCCGGTTCCATTGTGTCTTAATTCGTAATCCGTAAACTCATTGGTTCAGGTTAAGTTTGTGTCAAGCTGTATGCGAAGGACCTCGTGTTTAGTTGCACGCTTGACAGGCCTTCCTGTCACCCAAGAGATACATCCATCCCCTCTCCCCCTATCATCCAGAAGAAAGGTGTCATCTGCGTGCCCTTGCACTTTTGATGTACGGGGATGCTAGAGAGGGTCCTTGTTCCTTGTAACAAACCTCCTTGGGTAGCACCTTGAAGAGTCGTGGTGAGATTCTCTATTGTAGATTTTCATGAACACTGTTCTTCCACACAGGCAATACTCAATCCATCGGACTGTTTTGGTAACAGTGTGTAGCTCCAGTAAGGTCTCAAGTATGTGTGCGTGACTTGCTCTGCCAACGGTCCTTTGAATATCGAGGACCCCTGGTACTATTAGTTTGGTGGCTCTTACCAGCTAAACATATACGAGACTAAATCCGAAAATACTCCATAAGCCGGGATTCATCGTAACAACTAAAAAACAATTACACAGACTTGACTAAGGTGAGCGCAGCTATCCTTAAAGAGTGGAACTGGTTCTCATGCTAGTCGATCAGCTCCTTGGTATGCACTACAGATGTTTCCAGTTATGAGAGACGAAACGTCCGATTAAGTTTTTTTGTTACGTCAAGCCTGTATAATTTTGTTGAGTTGTGACTAAGTCCCTTGTACAGTGCTGGACAAAAGTTTACGGAACACGCTCCGGCACAGTCATTCCTCAGGGTGAGACATTAGCAGCAAATGGGACCGTACGGACTTACAGACATGTGCTTAAGTAACCCAGTCACCTGTTTGCAAATCCGTACAGTACCATTCGCTGCTAGCATGTCACTCCGAGGAAGGAATGTGCTGGAGCGTGTTCCGTAAACGTTTGTCCAGCACTGTACAATCCCCAAAGTGTATCGTGCCCAGCGAAACCTAGCAGTTTTCGTATTGTATGTCACCAGTCCCACTGGGTTCGACTCGTTGCTCCGCCGCAACACACATTCGCATGTCACCAAAAGCCACGCAATGCCCCTTGCATAGAGCGACAACTTTCCAAAGTAAAGTGTTATAGGTCTCAGTTCAGTCCCCTGGTCAGCTCATTTCCAAACGTTTGCAAGTACCCATTTCACATGGTGCTATAAATTACAACATGTCAAAAAGTTGCACAACGTGACTCCAGACATTATACCATGCGAGTGTGACACAACGTCCACGTGATGACCTCATGATACATTCGAAAGTTTACACGCAGCCAGAGCACCTTTGAGAACGTGTTGTGTTGCTCAGTTTGTGTCAACATGCAGAAGGAAAGAGTTGACGAGATATAAAATGAGCAGAGTGGTAAAGGACCTGCAACAAAAAAGAAGCCCTTCTCGCTCAATGCCTCCTCTCCCTCTTCGTTAAGTTGGGACATACAGCTGCAGTGCCATCTCCTTCAGCAAATTAGAAACAAAAAGCTGCAGCAATGAGTGTGTACCCACGTGGTCGAAAATGGCTCGTTTCCATGGTTCCTACAGCTGCAGAAGGCTCTAAGAAAGAACGGCTGTAATTGGCGGGACTCCCAATGCCTACGTATGTCACGTTGATTAGTGACCAGGCCTTGTTTAGCCTAAACTGCATGTGTAAGGCCACCCATCAAGCACATGTACGAAGTCAAGGCAGATGTGTAGACTGGAATGCTGTCTCAAAGTTAACGCTGTATTTTGGCTGTCAAGTTTTGAAAGTGTATTTCGTTTAACCATGTTCTAGGTTCTATATCTAAAAGCAGTTTTATCCGAGAAATCTTCTGTCGAACACTTCAGAGCTTCACCTCATATCCTGTGTATATTGAAGTGAAATAAAATCGAACATGCACCCAGCAATCTATCATTCCGATAGAATGATACAGTAGTTCTCTCTCTCTTGATTTGTTCACAATGGGAGGTACGAGCCTTTTCTGGGACACATTGAATTTATGCTAATGATAACTGAAGATTCTATGCACGGATTGGCCTTGAGTGTGTGTTTGAGTCAGCGGCAAGTCCTCGTTTTAGAGTGAAGCTGGTCCAACAGCTGTGACATTTTATTATAGTAAGCCCCCGAAAAATGTGTGCACGCAAAATGTTATGGGATTTTGAAGCAACATTTCGACAACAGACGCTTCCTTGTAGGTTCATTCACCCCCATAAAAACACCGAGGCTTCGTGCATTAAAAGCTCAGTATTTCTTTAGCATCAACATATTGAGAATGAGACCTCCAAATTATTGTTGAGTCAGGACAACACAATTTTTTGCCTTGTTTAAACTTGGGTGACATGACAGCCAGATAGAGAGGAAACAATCTCACTAATGGAAAGATATTACCGTTTTATTTCTCCATAACTACATTGTACTTTACAACAGCTTGTTTATGTGAGAGTATTGACAATTCCATGCCCATGAATATTCAACAATATACATATCTCTCTGCTGCAGTGGCAAAAATACGGCCCATATTCATCAACAATAACAATGAAAAATCCCCATACCATAGAAATCTGGCCATGCCTCATCCACAGATTAAAAAGTAAACAGATGCTGTCTCAACACAACCCACACATTCAAAGTCTCTCCATGGCTACACTTTCTCTACGTAGGCGTACATCAGCTACGATAAAGGAGCCAAAAGTAACACTTTCCTCACGTCCTAACACATCCCAAAAACTCATCCTTTGAGTTACTGATCTAGAACGTTAGTAATGCTTCTCGTTGACTATGAAAGCCATCAAAGAATGGAAAGAAAAGAAAGTAACATGTGTATACGTAACCTAAAAACAAACCTCTCTGTAGAGTACAGAAGCCTCAGACAGAACTAGTGAGTGCACCCTCACAAGGACGCGTCAATCATCACACAAATACTCTCACTATTATACTTTCCTTCGATGTATAACGATACATATAGAGCTCTCCATAAAAGTCTCTCTTAACTTTCCACCTTAAAACCTCTCCAAGAAAAAAAAAAGAAAAAGAAAGACAAGGGCAAGCACAATGATAAGGATATGTAGCTCCTCCCATTGTGCCACCTCAGAATGCAATCCTACCTTTTCGGATTCTCGCACTTAACAAAAACCATGCAGGGGAACTCGAGATATGGGACAGGACTACCACCTGCAACAAAGGACTACTATTGTTTGCTTTAAAGCAGCTATTTACAGGTGCTACCTCAGAAACGGACGACATCAAGATTGCAGGAAGAACAAAAATTCAGTACGGGAATCTACAAATCTACAAATCAAACGGTCGCACAGGGCCGTTTGTCAAGTCTGGACGTCTTTGAGGTTTGTTTTGCTTTTCGTATTGAGATACGCTGCGGTTAGTAGTCGTTGCTGGGACCCCTTTTGTCCCGTGATGTGCGTGCTGCTGAACGTGACGACGAATCAGGCACTTTGGCAGTAACTGCAGGGCACGTCTCATTTTCTGGCTGCAATACCATTGCTGGTAACACTCCTGAATACCGCTCAACCTAGTGGCAGTTTGTGCAAGGCCCACGTTTATCAAGTGGTATGCACCCGCTAAGTGGAACCGTAGTTTTATATACACACTGTGTCGGTCGACCGTAAGTCTCTGTAAAACATTTCTGTACATTCAAGACAATGGTTCAACACGTCGTCAATGGTTCATCCATGAAAAATTTGTACTATGGGACAAAAGCACTGAAGCAAAATCAAGCTATTTACAGCACTTCCTAGGATCAGCAGCACAATGCTTACCACGTCTAAGCTTGAGCAAGCCACAATACAACGGGAACACAATTTTTTTTAAAACCTGCTATTGCCAAAACACAATCACATTTGCTCAGGCTAGGTGAAAGACTAAGACGAAAATAGGGAAGATGAAGGTGAAACACTTCGGTAAGTAGCAAACGCATTCCAAAACAAAAGTCCCGTGGCTCAGCTCGTAAACTAGCACCAGCGAAAAGACTTTCCTTGAAATGTGTGGGGTCGCAGAGAACCTGATTATGGAAGTGTTGAGAAGCGGCATGCATGTGTGTGTGTGTGTGTATGTTTTTCTTGTTGCGAAGAAGTTTTTTGCATTGTCATGCCGGCAGTGATGCGAGATTACAATGACAGCATGGCAGTCTATAGCAGCGACATGGCCACTCACCAACGGAAAACAGGAGAAGGACATACAGATAATGATGGCACAAATACCACATGGGTAAGACGCACCCTTCAGACACCAACAAGTTCATGGTGGAATCCAAGAGTTTGAACAGAACACAAACTATATCAAAATTTCCATAACAATGCAATATATTCTTGGATAAGATATGGCAATTTCCGGCGTGATTATACCGTAACTTCGCTGTCCTGATGCATTAAGAAGGAAATTCATTTCCTGGCCGAGAACCGCAACACGTGTTTCTGGTATCACACCAGCAGAAGGGTGCCAAACAAACAGGGGCTCAAGGTTTGTGAAAAAGTGATACTTCCCCAGAGAGTACATAACACCGTATACGTATAGCGATGGTGCCAGCACGCAGAGCCGCACCCAGAAGTATTTCTCGTTCCTTCAGGTCACTCTAAGTTTTGGAAAGTTCATGAGACAGACCTTTCCAGAGTCATGCAGGAAATTGTCACAAAGTTCAAAAGGTATGATGACGATTTCACGAGAAACAAACAGGAGGAAAACAGAAAAATATGAAGTAGAGGAATAATAATAATAATAAAAAGCAGCACTTGGTAAAGAATACGATGGGTGAGGGGCTAGACGAGCGCTGGCACTGATTGGTCGAGGGCACTCAACAAGTCCTCTCCAGTGAGCAGTTGGTGGATGGGACCACTCACCTCGGCGTCCAATTGGGCAATGTCTTGCAGGCTAGGGAAAGCCTCGTCTAATAGAAGCGAAGGGCTGGAACCATTGGCAGGAGGAGCCCTCTGAATGTAACAAACAGATATGTATGCAGTTTGCAAGACTTTACATCTCAAGATGTGAGTTAACAAAAGAAAAACTGACACAATACACAATTTATTTGAGTTCAAGAGAAGCTCTTTCTCTAATGTGGTAATGCTAATTTTATATTGAAGTAGCTCTAAAGGGGACTGAAAGCAGATCACTGTCCTTATAACTAGGGGGCGACATCTCTGTTTTGGCTCGTTGAGATGATTAACACTGATTTACGACTGTTGCCAAGAAGGAAATTAGAAATCCAGGAAGTGCCACATAAGCTATCACAGTCGCCAACTGATTTTTGGGACTTCTAGGAGCCATGAAATCAGTGTGAATCTTTAGTGAATGGCATAAATCCACTTTATTTCAAAAACCTTCACTCAGAACATTCAAAGTGACTTAAAAAGAGCATATAGAAGTGGCTGCTTTGCTGCGCGAATGCGCAACAATGTATCACTGCGAATTTCACCGAGTGTATCATCAGTGTAGTCACCACAGCAAGGGTTGCATCTGTCAACAGGGGTGCATCGATAACATCCTCGTCCTAGCCTTTATTTTTTACCGTATTTGCGCAATTCTAACGCGAATCATTTTTACTCAAAAAGTGCGCTTGAAAATCACCTGTGAACAGAAGTTCAGAGAACAAGATTAAAAGCTCAGTGAAAGGTCTGCAAAGAAGGTGAGGCTGAAAAGAAATCGTGTCTAGGGCAATGCGGCTAGCCCCATTGCCGTAGACATGACTTCTTTGCAGCCACCAGACCTGCTGCCACGTCGCTCGGCTATGCGCCATTGGACAGCGCAGGCCTTTAGTCGTGTGACAAAAGCGGTTCGTGTGGACCTAGCGTTGCCACGCTGCATGATTTGGGTGTCCCGGAGACACGTGTGCGTGAATGTCCGTGAGTTAGTGTTTTTGATTTTCGTGAGTTATGTATGCCTGTGTGTTTCATTCGGGGACACGTTAAAATCGAACAAATATGGTATGTTGTCAGTGCCCAAGACGACATTAATGCTAACACTGCTGAAGTGTCAAACGGAGACATCAAGTTAGTCTCAATCGTCAACTAAACATGTCTATCATTGTAATGTTATCGACATCCTCACTTGAAGTTGAGGACACTCAAAGATACTCGTAGCTAAAGACACAAGTATTGAAAAATAAGTTCTTTGCTACCCGCCTGAAGCGTAGTGTTTGGTTTTGGTAGCGCGCAGATAAGCTCGGTCTTCCTGCACGTGTGCACACGCTTATATGCACGCGTCATGCAGGGAATGGAGATTTTTGACCGAAAAATTGAAAAATCAGAATTTTTGAATCCTGGATTATCGGTCGGCGACTGTATATCAGTTCCTCATTTACTTTCAATTTCCATAGGCACCTTCCCCATCATAAATATTTGGTGTGACAATGAAATCTGCTAGAGGTCTGGCTAGGTATGTTGGACTTTACAAGTCATCAAAGCTAATTTTAAAGCTTGGGGGTGAGGATGAAAATCTGCTTTGCAGCCACAAAAGTACGTTAACTGCAAAGCAGATTTTCATCCTCACCCCCAAGTTTTAAAATTAGCTTTGATGATTTGTAACGTCCAACATACCTAGCCAGACCTCTAGCAGATTTAAACCACAAAAGTACGTTAACTACATCAGAATCGCAGAAACCGCATCACGTCCCATCCTTGGCATAACTGTGTGTGGGGAACATCTGAAAAGGGCCTTGACCACAAAATATTTGCAGAAATTCAAGTATTAAAATAATTTTTTTGTGTTCTTGATAACTGTGTCCTGGAAATATCTCTTCTCTGATTATTGAGATAACTATGAATAATTCAATTCAATAATTGTAAATTTCTCATACCAATTCATATTCTCCCTATTAGCTTATTGCCTCACCTTGTCGTAGTGCAATGTTTGGCACAAGTACCCATGACTGGCATCTTCACCGTTTACCAGGAGGTTCAAGAGGACGCTGTCTTTGTTGTGAAGGCGGAAAGCTGCGGAAGCACAAAATGCTGCCTTGTAATTGCGATAACCAAGAGCGGAGTCCTGTACCAGAATTCACGCCTCCAGCAGCACTGGCAACCATAGACGGAGGAAAAACTCACCTTGTACGTCCACCCTCATCCTTTTAGGACTCCCCACGCCGCCTCGCCCTCCACAGCTCCCTCTCTTGGGCGGTGGGTCCGGAGGTGACGGCATTTGCATTTTCAACTCCAGCGATGATGTACTATAATACCGATGATGGTTCCCAATGGTGCCATGCTCGATGAGTGATCTCGCATTCGACCTTTGGATCGTGCCTTGATTCCGTAAAGACCTGCTCGGGATGTGGTGTTCCGTTGTGCTGTGGGACCGCCGCGTCGAAGCAGAGGCACTGCGATTCCGATTGCAGTCTCGTGGCCTAGGGGGAGGAAGCTCGGCAACAAGCAGTGCGGCCAAGCTCGACTTGAGGTTAGGACTCCGATGAGATGGGAGAGTGGACTGTATCAATGGAGGTGGACTGTCCACAAATGTAGGACTGTAACACAAATGTTTTCATTAAGATTTTACTTGTCAGGTTACGACAAATTTTTGTTACCACGCCACAATAATCTTATTGCAGGAAAAAAGAAAAGGAAATACCTGTCACAAAGTGAGCTACGACCTGATGATCCACCAGGAGAATCCTGCGGACCCCACATGACAGAGTCTGTTGGACTCAAGAGCGGAAAGTCGTCTCCAGTCATGGAAATGTATGGTGCTCTCATATCAAACTCTTCTTCCTGCAGCAGATTTTGAAAACTCGTTTTGTCAGTCCTTTTGTCGAGGCAAATTTGGCTCTTTGAACCAAGTTTCACAGCAAGAGACGTGTTCACTAACCTGCAGCTGTGAGTTCCCATCCGTCTGCAAGTCCAGGCCTGAGAATTGGTCAATGGGACTCTCGAGACCGGGAAGGTCAGAAAGGAGGCTGTCGGAACGGCTACCGCCTTCCGAAGGGGATGTGCCACACGACCCAGGAGAAGACATGGGGTCGTCGTCCCGGTAGCTGAGGAAGGGGTCGCCATGACCCATGGGACTGACTCTTCCTCCACAACCCCCAAGGGTGGGGCATTCTTCGGTGGGCAGAAGCGCATAATCAGGAATCAGCTTGTTATGCCCATATGGGTCAGGCAGAACAAACGAGTCGTCCAGCACATCTGAAATGAGATACGTAGTACATAAGTTGGGCCCTGATTAGGCATGCAAATGTTTGTGTAATGTGCAACTCTCCTCATCTTTTAGACACGCACAAACAGTTTATATGTTTCAGAACATGGACAAGGACAAATGTTTGCACTTTAGTGCCCCTTTAACAATAAACTGAATTCACTGTACTTCCACGCCACATCAGCACTTTACTAGACGTACAGCAGATGTCAACAATGTCAAAACCAGTACATCAAAATGTATCTTGCCCAACCTCTGATATTCGGGTGGCACAAGAAGGCGCAAAAGTAATTAAGCACAAAAGTAATTTGCTGCCTGTGCTTCCTTGAGTATGCTTTGAAGAAATGCCACATGGAAACCACCTATGCACTTGCTTTTACGTTCAAATTACGCCAAAGGGCAAGAAATGATCTGCAGCAACACTCAACAACAAGTCAACAAGAATAACACCAAGAAGATTAACATTCCTGGACAGGAACTGGTTCAAGACTGTAATGCAGCGCAGAGTTCTTAGAATTGTATAAAAATGAGTGTTTGAGTTATTTATCGATTTGTGGAAAGTAAAGCAGTCATCCTGTTTGTATGTCTGTGTCTTTGTTGCTGCTTCAAGATGATTGATTGATTGATTGATTATGTGTTTAATGGCACAAAGGCCATAGAGCGCCAAAACTATGCTGAGTGTGTCGGAGACGATTATGGGAAAGATGATGTGAGAGAGAGTGTGGTAGTTAAAACCTATCTACAGGTATGAGCGATGATTGATTGACCAGGATAAGAGAGAGGGGGATGAGGGGGGGGGGGGGGCTTCAAGATGAGTCTGCAACGGATGCATGCCACAAGGAGGAGGAGGATGTAGAAGACTACGAGCTCTGGTGTGACCTTCGATATAGACTAACCGGGCCAGTCGGTACATACCCATTCACTGACGACACAGAGAAAAGAAGTGGTCTTGGATGTCTCGCTTCCAAATAGTATTCCTTCCAAAGTGTCAATGAGGTCATTCACACTGATGTGCACTGATGTGAGACTGATGTGCACATAGTGCACAATACCGTATTTGCTCGCATATTTGACATACCTTTAATGTTAGCATTTTCTCTTTCCTAGCGCGTTTAATGCACCAGAACTCCCGTGTCGCATGGCACCAACTGTCGCAGGGTTCGGCTATCTTGGGATAACCGAGCCCTGCTGAGTATTCCTTGGGCGCCCATTTCCAATTTCTTTCCTCGTGTAATTAATTCACACCTTCTATGGTGCTACATTTTTGGGCCAAAGAAATGTGTTCACCATTCAAAAAGTATGGTACAGTCTAGCTACAGTTTGTTACAACCTTCGATATAACGATAGCTGCGATAATACATCAAATTGCTAGTTCTCATCGGTTCATCCATTGAAGTACATGTAAACAAGATATCAATATAACGATCGCCGTGAAAGTGTTTGCTCGCCTATAGCGATCAGAACTCTCCCAGTGACCGGTAAAATGCAGAAAATGAAAAGCGAGAAGCAAGATTCCATTCTTGCATTGAAGACAAATTAAGGTGGCATTTTTAAGAGCCATAGCTTCCGTGAGCATTAAAGTGAGAGTGTGGTTCGTTTATCCGTGCATAAGTGATGGAGATTAGATGCGTGTGTTGCAAGGCTCACGACTTGGAAGGGGTTCGTGAGAAGCAGGGGTGTTGCTCCGTCTCCACCTCTTTCTCTCGCCCTCAAGCACTCATGTTTTCTTCTGGCGTGCTATGATGGCGTCCGCGGTTCCGGGATACGTTTTGATTAGAATAGGCACGTGACATGACTCGAAGTCGCACATGGTCTATGGATCTTGTACTGACGTAAAACCTCGTTACGATGTACCGTGCTTTACAAAATGTGAGTTGGCAGCAGTTGTGTGTCGTCACCCAAACACGCGTCGACAAATTACCCATGGACGAGGTGTATTCTACTGTGCAACTCCAATAGTGGAAACGATGGTGACTATGGTACTGGATGACGAGCAATGGACAAAGTCGTTGATCTCAAAAGGTGCAGAGCCTCACGTGGTTTCGGCAATTACGTTGTCCTTTGTTTCGTCACAAAGCTGTGTCAATTTACAGCTAGACAAAATGATTTTGTGCCCTCAACAAATGCGCATGTTCAGCAACATTCTACTTTGCTGACGTGATTCTGACCGGGGATTTCGAGAAAGCTTTTATACAATGATAACTATCGGATTTCACCCGCTCGTCAACATCGTTATAAACGGGCTTGACTATAACACAAATAACTAGAGCAGTGCGAATATTCAAAATTTCGAATATGAAACGAATATCTGATTCTATTCAAATGTTATTCGCAACCTACTTTCAGTATTCGAAATTTAATTTTTTTCGAATACTGGGAAACCCTTTAATTTCGCGGCCCTAAATTTTCGCGAATCAAGTAACAGGGATATATAAGCGACCACTAAATTTCGCGAGCTCCTCGAGTTCCTAGAGCTTCTCTATTTCTGTTTTGAAATTTTCGTGTGTCCTTAAAGTTTGCAAATTTTCTCAATTCGCAAAATTTGTGAAAATTAAGGGCTCACGAAATAAAAGGGTTTTACAGTAGTACTGAAGCGAGGTATCATTGTCGCCATTCTGCAAGTGGGCTTCGCCTCATTACATCAAAGAGTTAGGTGAAGCCCACTTCGCGTTACTTCCACTGCTCTTTTGGTGTGTGACTCCATTCTGCAAGTCTGCTTCACCTCATTACCCTCGAGCGTTATTTCACTGCTGTACACTGTTTACAATATTCTGTCACTAAAGTCTAAATTTTGTGAGCTCATGGTCAACACTATACTCTGAGCACTGCAAGTTCCAGTAAATCTACTCCCAACTGTGAGAGTGCATGAGAGAGATGCATGAGATGCATAAGAGTTATGTTCAGTAACAGGTGGAAATATGTGCAGCTTCTAAAAAAAGTACAGGAAATTCACAATGTACACATAGAAATGAGGAGATGTACACATAGCAGGCTGCATGGAACATGTTGACTAGCTCCCAATGCAATTTATCCCACTATTGCAGTCTGCAATACACAACACAGAGGGACCCTTGTCTCACGATATGTTATGCTGGTTGAAAAGGCTCACATGTTTGGAGCAGAACATCATCTAATGAGCAACAACACCACAAAATATTTCACCATGAGGTATTCGAAATTATTCGAATTGGGCCTTTTCTGATTATTCAAATTCGATTCGCAGCGCAAGTGAAATATTTGTAAACTATTCGCAATGGAAATTTTGCTATTAGCACAGCTCTACAAATAACACAAAAGTGCATTAATGGGTGGACTAGAATGACTGACCTATTGAATATTCAGCTAGGTTTGCAAAGTGGCCTATGTACATTGTTTGCTTTCAAGTATGAGGGACATGCTACAACACAAGGGATCTACTTTACCTGAAGGCAAGTCTTCCAATGGTATGCTGTCATCTCCAGCCTGTGGAGCCAGATGTGTTAAGTCCTCTGGTTCACATTCTTCTTTCAGTACTGAAATCAAACGGAGTTCACTTTGTCATCAATGTCTTAAATAAAGAGGAGCAGTTAAAGAGGTGCACCAGGAATGTCCAACATGCATTCCTGAGTATATTAGGATAAAGGAGAGAAAGGCAGGACTTCCAGTACAATATTTTCCCTGCACTAATTAGCCAGATGGCTCCCGATTTGCCCTGCACCATAAGGTGAAGCATTCAGACACACTGGTAAGTGTAGTGGCTGGATGCCACATAAAATCACCACCAGCAAAATGTTGTCTCACGAAAGTAGGTTGGCAATGCCAGTACAAAAGAAATACCGCATCTAGTAATTATCTTTCTAATATTTGTAAAATTATCAGCTTTCTTTCTTAAGAAAGTCCAGGGTAAGCTTGGGAAATGCAGAGGTAGGCAGGTACCTAGAAGCTGATCACCAAAAATGGGCAGAGCTGTCGATACCATTTCTTCTCCACTGTTTGGCCCCATAAATACACCACTGGTGCTTCTTGGAAAAGCAAAGTGTGTTGCAAGGATTTAAACGTACAACTAAAAATATTCCATCCTGAGTTTAAAAACCCTTTCATGTGTACTTGACAATGACACCCAGGATAAAACACCCACCTGTAATTCCAGAATCGTCGTCAGCAAACATCAGGAAGCCCTTGTTCATGTCGGCTGTACGTGGGGCAAATATCTTTGTTGTACTGCTAGACACAGGAGGACAGTAAACCTCGCAGCTGGCCACTGGCGCACAGGGCTTTGGTTCCTGCTGCTGCAGTGCTGTTGACACACTCAACACTGCAGGTACTGCTGCCGGTGCAGCCACTTGGTCCTCAACGGTTGAAGGCGGCCGAGCTGCCTTGGGTCTCGGCGTTACCACTTGCTCCTCCGCTAGGATGTCATTCTTGTTTATGCAACCACTGGGAAAAGAAGAAAGCAAAACAATGTGAGTGAGACAAAGCAGCAATGTTGTTCCTTTTCAAGAAGAAATTTAGCTCGTCACCCCAGGTGTCAGCTCAGGATGCAACTTCTACCTTCTTCAACATTCTTACCTCCATTTCACAAATCTTCTTATCAATGAGACATTAATCAATGACACAAAGCAGCAATATCATCCTTTTTAATAATAATTATAATAATGTATCACTCCCGTGAAGAGGAGTTGGGACAAAAAGTCTGGGGAACTTTTTCATAGAAGTTATTTTTTCAAGTGTGAAATTCACTACCACATGCGTTAGCACCGTTAAGACTACACAAATTAAGATGAAAGTATGTCACACATCATTGCATAAAATATCATGTCAATACCTAACTGCGTGCACCTAACGCAGGATGGGTTGTAGTGTTTTAAAACTGGAGTCACTAAACCATGTGTCACTGAAAGCAATGCTATTGGGAAGCTCCATGAGGTCTATCACTACTCCTTTCAAAGGGTGACAGTCGATAACCGTTTTCAATGAAACAGACAAGAGAGCCAATAAATGTTACAGGGAAAAAGGTTATTTGAGGTCACTGACGTGCCAGTAATGGGATCCAGCTGATGACCTCTGTAATTTAAAAAAAGTTAACTGCTGTTCTGCTCAGCACCTGGTTCGACTGCTTTTAAATTTAGTTTTACACCCTCTGCGGCATGGCAGCGTGCCCAGTGCAGAGGGAGGGGCTACTGTCAATGGGAAAAGTTCCAGGCAGCTCTCCATCAGTGCAAAGACAATGCACAGAGAAGGAGTAGAATTACACCTTTCATGCATTTACTCTTCTGCTTCTGTACTATCATCACTGTCACGTGTGTCCCAGCGTCCAGTCGTAGGAATTATTATTGGTGCAGGATCTGCTCGAGAGTTTCGCGCTTACCTAAGCACGTAATTGACGCAGACAACACATTGTGGCTTGGTGGAATTGCTGTTCTCGTAGATTAGTGTCGCTTGTGTCAGAACCCACACACATCCACCATGCTTAGCCAGGAAGCGGTACTGTCCGGTCTCACACTGACCTTTGGAAAACACTGCAAACAAAATAGTATCATACATGAAACACTCTTCCACTCACTGCTTTTCTACTAGCAGAGATAACAGCACACACTTCAAATACAGATATGGAGTGCTTCCTCCAAATGTATGTTCAAACTGTTTCAAGACTGTGTCCCATGCAGGTACAAACTTGTTAAACAAAATTCACCTGGGAGCCAGAACTAAAAAAAATTTTTAGCTCCATTCCAGGGTCTTGCAGTAATACTGGAATCAAACTGAGGTTTACCCATATTGTAGTGTGTCCAGCAGGGTTGCGGAATGGGATCACCCATTCCATTCCAATTCCATTCCGAGGAATGAAGATTTGTGATAATTCCATTCCTTTCTATTCCTCGGAATGAAAAGGTATGGTCAATTCCCACTCCTGGAATGACTTGGCAACCCCATTCCATTCCTTTAATTCCACCAATAAAAAAATTAGGACCGGTAACCGTACTAGCTAGCCCAGCAGTGCTATAGAGGAGATTGACATTACCCAGCACGGAAAAAGCACAAAGACAAGGTAATTTCGCCCTCCTCCTCCTCCTCTTCATTGGCATCATCATTACAGGAGTTTTCCACTAAAGTAACTGGTGCAAGTGATGTGGGGTTGTGGGCCTCACACTAGTGAAGCCAAAATCTCCATTTTATTTTTTCTTAAAACCAAACCAAACCATCGCCCTTGACCGTGTGGCACCCAGACCATTACATTCCAATTCCATTCTACCTGCGAAAAAATGCCTAATTCCATTCCCATTCCATTCTCAGGACAGTTTCTGCCATTCCATTCCAATTCCATTCCGGGCTCTGATAAATCTGGAATGATTCCGGAATCATTCCAACCCTGGAGTGGTAATTCCGCAACCCTGGTGTCCAGGGTGCTTTCAAAAATGAATCAAATTATGTATTTGAGTCTTTCTATTAACTCCCCACCAGAAATCCAATAAGAAGAGAAGAAAAAAAAAAAGTCTGAATAAAAGTACTAACTGACACATCACCAAACTAACGAGGATGTAGCATTAACTTCCAGCAATGAAGACAGCTAGTTCACATCCTTGGATAAATGAGATGCTGTGACATAGAATGCCAAATCCTTCAACTTTGCACGTACCACAATCACCAGAGCACTACACCCTCGGTCCCATCAATCATCTAATGAGGCATCACCACTGGCACATCACACACCTAACACACGGCAGGTCACACGGCATATCACACACCTCACACATCAATGCATGCATGGTAAAAACTGTAATGGGTCAGAGCAGGCTTGCCGCGATGTCTGGCCTCACATGTCTCCAGAGTTGGCACATATTCAAGGATTCCCTATCGCCGCAGTTTTGTGTCATCGACAAGGAGGTCTGTATCTAGCGTAGTTTTTTTTTTCTCTCTCTCTCTCTCCTTCTCCTACTCTTGATGAGAGCAGACTGCAAATTATGTTCCTCAGACAAGGCTCTTCCCTGAGTAACCAATGATTCTGCCAGAGACCCACAGGGATTGTGCAAGACGTATTTGCCTCACTACACGGTCAAGGTCTCAACAAATGGGAGGTGTAAATAGACTACTTTGATAGCTACATGGTTTGTTTGATTACTGTATTTAAAATGACTTATGAGACACACCTCACTTTCATTAATATCAGTATGCCAGCTGATTTTAATAAACATAATAGATATTGTACAGAAGAGATGACTACTTATAATGTAGCATAGAGTAATTTTCCAGCTTTTCGTTCAAGCTTGCAATATAGATCACCCGGCTTAACAATTAAGGGATTCATGAGACTCCAACAAGTTACCCTCTTCATTCTTCCCCCATGTTTGTGTGCGTCAGGAACATCCAGGTTTCACTTGCTTTCCGTGCGCTTTCCAAACAATTTATAAAATGTTACAAGCCATTATCTTTGGTAATACAGTAATAAAAGGATATGGTACACAACATTAAATCATTGTTTAGACTACCAAGTATAGCTCTGTGAATAAAACAAAGGAGTGCAATACTATTAAGTGGAACTAACAAAGATACACAAAACATTCTCAACTTCTCATTCTGTGATGGCTGCCACTCACTCTATTAACAACCAGGAGGCAATATTAGGCTCGAATAAGATGCTACAGTTAGATACAAACATGGCAATGCAACAAATCCACAAACAAAAAAGGAGCATGCAAGAGCCACACCCAGGGGAGCAATTTGCGTAATGCAAGGTTGGTACAGTAATAGGAAGAAAAGAAGGCTCATCTAGGCATTTTCCCTGGGGCTGGCCCTTCCCAACGACGGCAGGAGAGACATGCAGTTACTGTGTTGTGGAGACCATATCTATAGCACCGCATATCATGATGATGAGTGGCAGGGTGCTCTACGTGGGTGGGGTGCTTCATACAGCACGTTACTAGTTCGGTGTGTTTCAGTGCCACTGCTAGGGTACGCATCTCACCCGATGTGGGAGCTGTTTGCATCACCCCCATTAACGGATCCCGTTCCGTACAAGGCGATACATGATATATATAACAATATTGAACCACACCATATGCAGAAAAAATAAAATAATAATAATAATGTGCTCGCAGAGGGCTCCACACATTTTTGCACAGAGAAAGCACAGAGAAAGGGAGCAAGCAATGGTACTGGTGTGGCACACCATCCCCTTCCATCGCGTCACCCGGTGCAAACCACACAACCCTAGTGACACCACTGGGGTATTTACGCAAAACATGAAAATTAATTTGAACAAGTAGGGCGTGAAACAGGAAATTAAAAATGTATTTTCAAATTATGGTCAGGGTCTTCCTTGCTTGCAATTTTTTGACAATTGAAACTAAAACTGTTTATTGAGCTTGCACAAGCATAAAGATTTCATTCTGCTGCAGGTGTAGCCAACAAAATGTACAAGTGTGGCAGTAATTTGTGCACATTTGGGAAGGATATCTCTGGAAAGCCTTTAACGTGCTGAATTCAAGTGAATGTTATATCAGACAGCTCAATTCGAAAATTCTTCCAAAAATACTTTGTTAGTGGTGTCACAATGCTACCTCGTCAGTGGTACCTTATCACACCAACACTGGCTCAAAGAAAGTGTAATCTACATTGGCGTCCAGATGCCGCAACCATTATCTCGACACTGCGTAAGAGATATATCATCAGGTATATATATATCATCAGGTGTATGTATATCATATAGCATCAGGTCAATGCAGGCCCATTTGCATTTTGCTACATCTATACAGGGCTAGAAGCCAAGAGGGTGCTGTTCCTCTGACTGATAAGCTCTCAATGTGAAGGGGACTATCACAAGGAACACCTCTTTTAGCTCACTACTTTGTAGTGTTTTCGCTTTCAGCACTTCATAGTAAGCATCCTACTTGAAGTGGTATCAGAAACCCAAATCTGAGACTGTATCGTGTAACGTCTTGTATCATGTGGACTTGATAAGTGTCTATGGGTCAGGGCAGTTCTGGAGATGTTAGAACAGCTAGAAAAGATGTTGTGCGTTGATGCGGATAACGTTTTTTGAATATATCAACAACATTTATTAGCTCAGAAGAAAGTAGTACAGAAGAGAGAACACCCTAATGACAAAAAGACATCTAAAACATTTATGCTTGACCATGAGTCTTGCACTACTGACAAATGCAATTGATCTGCAGTTCTCAGTAGCCAATGAGAAAGACCAACAATAGGTTAAATTGACTTCCACAGTTGCTGTACACACTGTTTGAGTATGTCATGATTCCTTATGATGATCTTGAAGAAATTTGGTTTCACCTTTAAATATTACAAAATATGTGTCTTTTAGTTGATATTCCTGGGTCCCAGAACAAGCAAAAATTTATGTAGAGCAACGAATGGCAGAAAAACAGCATAAATGCAGGTGAGCTAGTGCTTTTGCGCTAGCAATTTCGCTTGTTGCCCAACTCTCAGGCTTCAAATGCACATTCCCTCGCTACACTTGGGCATTGCAGAGTGAGCAGATAGAGTGTGTTCATTATGTTGCTGAAAGTTTAGGAACGCCTTAAGATACACAAGCACGGAGAGATAACACAAATGCTCATCTTGTCTCCTGCATACATGTCTGTGTATATTGTAGAATACTGGAACATGTATTTGGGCACCATTTGGCCACTAAGACACACTGTTCTAATATTTAGGAACATCTTCTGGAAACAAAGTAATGAAACAGCTCCCACACTTGATATCCCGTAACAATAACGCTTCTCTGGAAACGGCTTCTAACCGTAATCTCAAGTGTCAGGGCACAATCAACAGGGGCACAGAGATGGTGTGATAGGTAAGTCAGAATGCATCGTAACGTATGCCAGGACAGAGATAGAACGTGCGCTCTCAAGAAGCCCACTACAAAGCTTAGCCTTGTGCGGGAGTTCGAGTGGTTAGATAGTTCTATATTTACAACGCATCCAAGGAGAGCACATATCCTGGCAACTGCATGAAGGATTGTTAAGGGCTCGCCGCATTCAAGCCCAAGGTACACAGAACCAAAATTGCTGTAGCATTTTTGTGCCTCGCACTACTTCGTTTAAACTGTCATTAAATATGCTGAAATTCAATGCCTCAATTCTGTCTGCATATTCCACACGAAAAACTACAAAGAATTACAAAGAAGGGCCTATAAAAACAGCCTTCAAGGACGGGTCAAATAGAGCTTGTTACGTGCTATCTTGTCTAATATGTACTGTCTATAAAACAGGAATACTTTCCATAAAATAAGCGCAACTTTCAACAAAGGTTCTCGCATTCCATTGCCACTGTTAACCATAGTGGATACATACATACGTATGTACAGGGTGTTTCAGTAACGAGAAAAAAGCACGCAACAGAAAACGATGTGATCGACGACATTTATCTGTAGGGAACTTTTGCCACATACTAAAGTAATTTCATAAAATTTAATTAATTTAATTTCCTCAATTCAACTCTGAAATTTGCCTAGTCAACGAGACTTCTTTTTTTTTTAATATCAAAAACAGAAAGTAAGTGGCGAAAGTTCCCTAGAGATAAATGTTGCTCGTATATTTTTCTGCACTGTGCTTTTTCCCCAATTATTTTTTTTACATGGTTACTGAAACACACTGTATATTTTTCCTTTGAGTATTGGCACAAAGTTGGCTAATTTATACGAGAGCTAAGAATGAACTGTAAGAATAAAAACCCGATCATTAAGGGAGGAACAAATAAGCTGTTACCCAAGACAGTGTTGATTTATTTATCAAGCAGTTAGCAGCAGAAGCCACAAAATTACTGATTTCGAAGTGCATAAAAAATAAGTTGCTTTTTCTATTCTTCTCCTATGTTACGCCACACATTAGGTGACATTTAAATATGCAGAACCAGAGACCGTTTCGACTCGTGGAAACATGAAACATTGCCAGAAGGCCGAGAAAACTCAATATCCTTTCAAGTACCAAAAGTGCCAAGAAGGCTAAGCCTCTAGGCTAAAAGCAATATCCCATCAATTCATAGTGCTCTCAAACGGGCGAGAGGAAGGAAACCGATCGCAGGGGCCGCCTAGAAACACTAGAAGCGCCCTATCACGTCCATCGGGATCGCGCATGCGCAGTGGCTGCCATGGTTTTCTTGCTCCAGAGCTCTAGCTCGGGTTCTCGTCGACTACTCAGCGGGTCAACAGAGCGCCGGTCAATAGCGGCACAATTCGTATGCCTACACTTCCGTGTACGAGTAGTTCTCCCGTTGAAGCGACGGTCCGCACCGAAACGAAAGTAACTCAAACGCGTCTCATGCTCACAGTCATCGTGCAAAATATTCTAATCAAATTAGGCGATCATTGTTCCACTTTAGGGAGAGCGCGTACGCTGCTGTGACGTTACTATGTGCGACTTCCGGTTTCTGTCCATTCAAGCAACCGATCCGATACGATACTTGCGGATACCTCGGTCACACACCCTTTTGACGTCAGATGTGAAGATGTTCGCTCTTCTTGTTTATCTCGAAAAGTGTGACGTTCTTCTGGATTAAATTTTGTATTTCGCACCTATGCGTAACTTACAACCGAATAGAGCTCTAACCTCAAAATCAGTTGCTTCTTGCTATATGGCTTACCGGCTACTTTGTGAGGTAAGTAACCAACGCCCCCTTTTTTTAGATGACTCCAGCAGTCCAGCTCTAGCGAAGAAGCATTCGAATACGAAACTAGCCGATCAACATTGTCGCGACATCATAGTGCACCCACTTGCCCCGCATACGTACACGGAGAGGTTTTGAGAGAATTCTCTCAAGTTTATTTTCTCTCCGTGGAAATGGTGAAGGTCAAAGCCCATGAATGGGTAAGTTCTTCCCTCTTCCCTGCAACTCATGAATGGGAGCGGTGAAGCACGACGCTATCGCAGACACCAGATCACGACGCATATACTTTTACTGCGGAGTCAACAGTAACGCCACCCTGTATCAGGACTTGAGCGAAGGGGTTATCCCACCGTGTGGCCCACAATGAATTATGCTGCCGTTTGACATGGTCGTGCGAAATGTCGCGGCTGACAGTGCGCCGCAATCAGCAACAGACGTCACTCGGCCCCATTGTTACCGTAATGAATTCGCACGCGTGTCCCGAGCTCCGTCGACAGCTACACACGTAGAAACCCGATGCGCTGCCACTGAATTCGGCTTACAGCTCAGGTTATAGGAAGGGGCGCACATTTTTAAAGCTAGAGTTATCGCCATTATTATTCTCGCGATCCCGCTGAGCCACAAAAAGCATCGCTAGGCACATAGATGAAAAACGGAAGCAGCATCTAGTCCCGGATACTTCAGTGGGAAGATGTCAAAACTTAGGCATAAAAAAAGAATTAAAACGAAAGCGTTTTCTTTACTTTTCTGAGCGAAGGACATTCATCGAAACGCACACAAAAACGCGGAACATTTCTACCAGACTGAGGAACAGAATTAGCCGCATCCAAGGCACATCCATACACTGTTACTTATCAAGGTGCCTTCCTCACGCACACCCAATCCAGTTTGCCCCCATTATGAAGTCCATTACCGGATTTCCATTCTTCTTCAAAACACTAAGAAGTGTTCGTTGTTTTCGTAAAGGTCCCTAACAATCAAATAACGTAGATGCCATTGCTAAGTGAGGAGACTTCCGCTTCATGTTGCCTGCTTTCATTTCGACTTTGCTTGTGGAATGCGTCCGCTGTCGTCTGCTAACAGTCGCCACGGAGACAACGACCATAGAAAGGAATCCACGTCAACAAGCGTCACAAGAAGAGGAACGTATCGTTGGTTTTCTTTTCGAATACCAATCACTTTTCTCTGGGGCGCTAACACGCGCGACTGTGTCCGTCGCATAAATTAAATTTCGTAGCGATAAGTATATTTTCTACACTTCAGTTTCATTTCGAGCGCAGACGATGCGATGTGGATGTCACAGCAGAAATCGCTCGAGTACCCGGATTCAC
Organism: Ornithodoros turicata; assembly: GCF_037126465.1. Taxonomy (NCBI): domain Eukaryota; kingdom Metazoa; phylum Arthropoda; class Arachnida; order Ixodida; family Argasidae; genus Ornithodoros; species Ornithodoros turicata. The sequence goes on from NC_088206.1 coordinate 50,764,505, forward strand.
AACGCTTTTCGTGGAATCCTACCAAAGCTCTATCAGCTTTTGCTCTAGAACTAAATACTGTATACGCTTGTAGTCAGACCAATAATAATTTAACGCCATGTTCTACAAGTGAAGTTGTGAAAAGCTTTGTGCTTAGGATGACAATGAACAACGAAACTAATGTTACGATAGTTTTTTGTGGAGCTACAGGGACGTTTTTATCTAAACGATTTTTATCACGTCGGGGGTAACTACCACTATCAGTGAAACACTTGTGGACTGATACTGGCTCAGGAACCTCTAGGGGGATTATGTCAATATGAACAGGGGGGAAGAATTATAAACCTGCATAACATTTTATTCGGGCACTAAAACGTTGCTTCTTAAATGCACTGAGTGCCGTTTGTGCGCAACTGCGAGCTCACGTGGCGGGCTAGCAAATGGTTATAAACAATTGTGGCTTTTGAGAGCAGTCTGCCAAGCGCAGCCGGACTTCCTCCTGAATGCTGGCTTGTTATGGATACGGGCGACGATAGTCGAAGAGCCTCCTTGGGCCCCAAAATAAAACCCCGCAACTCAATGGAGTGGCAAGGTGGCTTCACGGCACAGCTACGATCATGGACTGCTAACCAAAGGGTAGCGTCACAAGCATTCCGAAAGCAACCACATCTTCGAACTACAGTTGTCGGTATAACGCGATACACCGCGATAGCCAGTCAAGTGCGCTAGCAACTACACTACACTGGCACGGCTTGCCGGCGACTTGACTTGCAGAGGTTGTATTTTGTGTTCATCTGTTTGCGTGTTTCATCCTCAGAGCAGTTACTTCCCAACAAGGTCCCACGTATAATGCGCACCGTCGCGTAACGCACTCTTCCCCGTACTGTTTACCGTGTACAAAACGCGCGTTACACTCCGGAAAATACAGCATTTGCTTTCTCCGCTACCTCTGGTGAATGCTTTGAAGCGAAAGATCGCTGACGAAGATGGAGCACGTGGTTCTGATTCATTATCCTCCCTACCTCGATTTCCTTTCTGCAGTGGTGTCCAAACTACTCGGAAATCAATGCCAGTCAAAACACATTTAGACGGGGGCAGTGTTCACACAGGGACTTTCCTGTCATGTGGTCATGTTTTTCTGAGAGAGGGTACGTGGCATGAGCATGCATAATGTGCATAAACATTATTGCAGCCGTGTGTGACGTCTCAATAAGTTTCCGAACAAGATGTCCACATATTCAGGAATGCTCTTGCCAATTTTCAATGTATCTAACGCGTTTCCTTTTCTTCTTTTGTGGTCTCATCTCCCTCCCTTATGGTGTGCGCTAATGGACCTTTGGAGATACAGCCATAAATATAACTATGCTTTGTTTAGTCTTCGTATACGCACAACCAGTATTCTTGTATGAAAGGTGCTTTAGACAGCTTCCCTCAATTTTTCGTTTTGCTCGTGTTCATTATGATGTTACCGCATAAAATTTTCTTTGAGGCCCCCCATGAAAGCTTGTCTGGGTGCTTTTTCGAAGCAGATATTTTCTCAACGACATGTCCTTCCTCGCACAAGAAATGAAGCCTCACAGGGCCGACAAACTGGTGGAGCAACGATGCGGCCTCCGGAGAAAGTATCTTGCGTGATAGCCGCCGGGTAGCCAGCTTTGTTTACATGTGAAGTGCGGGCGTCTTTTTTTGTCACACTGGAACTGTTGCATCGCTAACTGTGTCAGCACATAAAAGAACTCTTCATTAGGGACCAGATGTTTCATTTCTCGCGATTTCTATGCTTCCAATACCACCGAGGGCACTAGACTGGCAGCGAATAGCGTTTGTGACGCGCGTTCGGCCATTGCATGAGGTGTGCACAACATATTCTATTTCTTTTGTTCTAGTTTCAATGAAACTGAATGAGGACCTGCAAAGTGATCTATGATTTACAGTTGCCACTTTCGTGACGGTGAAACGCCGCTGGATACTGTATCACCGTCAAATGCACCGACCAAACGGCAACCTATTTCGAGATAATGATTGAGGTGTTTCATCGCCAGTGCCCAGAGCTGATATTGCTCCCGGTAATCTGGTTGACGAGTCCCTTCACCAGCACATTAGTTTGCGCGACCACAGTGCCTAAGCACTGATCAGAGATATATGCAGACCCCCCCCCCCCCCCACGACCCAATTTTCATGCTAATTGGTGACTACCTGGTTGTGATGTGAGACATACCATATACACAATCCATACTCAAATACGCACAATGTAACTGCAGAGACAGACATTTTCTAGAGAAAACCTACCGGGACAAATGAATCTCCGGGAAGAACAAAACCGGTGGTCCCTGGTCCTATGTGAGGTTTGCGTGCACAAATCTTACGTTCAGTTTGTTAGAGAGGTGGGGGGTCACAATCAGCATTCCAGTACCTCGGCATGAACAGCCTTTATTCACGCAATGCGGCAATAATGAAACAAATATTTAAACTTCCGGGGGCAATAAACGAAACAGCCTCCTCCAGACACACTCCCTCCTTGGCTAATCGCATGTCCGAACTCTTATCAAACGAAAGACGACGATAGTAGTTACTATCCACGCCCAGGACAGCAAATCCCGCATCTAATCTTTCTGAGCACCAGAGACGCGTCCGACGGAGACACTAGGCGGCCAGGGTCGTTAAAGTTACTTTTCAAAAGTAACTAAGTTACAGTTACAGATACTCACCTTCAAAAGTAATTAAGTTACAGTTAGAGTTACTGTCAGGAAAAAATACTGAAATACAGCTACAAATACCTTGGAAAAGTATCCGAGTACGGGTGGAGTTACTTTTTGCAATTCTGTACGCAGACCACATCTTTCGCCTTTGGCTCATAATAGGTGTCACTCTAGAGCCACAGAGACATCCGTTCTTGGGTAATCGTGCGTAATTGCAGGCAAAACATTGAAAGGAACGCCTAAACTGCGGGTAACCGAGGCAGTATAGAGGCAGGGACAGGTGAGACGCTTCGAAACTTCGTCTTCGGCTCAGCGGAGATATTTCAGCTCAAGATTCCCGTTCTTCTTCGTTCCGATGAATTTAAAGTGCTCTCGATATTGTGGCCACGGTACCTCTGACAGAACCGAGGCAACTTTGCTCGGGCTGCCCGTAGTTGCACTGCAGTGATTTCCCCAGAAACTCACTGCTGGGGGGTGCCGAGCTTTCAAGGGGGGGGGGGGGGGGTTGTGCTTGGTGAAGGTTCTACTTACGGAATTTTTCTTAGACACGGAAAGAATCGTGGCACAATTGAGACATATCTGCACAGCTTTCCCGCTTTATTGAGTTGGGCGCAAATGGTTCTTGATTATCCACATTGAGTTTGCGTGCCCGCACGTATTTCTGCTCCTATATGCGCACAATATATGCATTCAACAGTCATTTTTGGACAAATGCATGGTAGGATAACCTGCATGGCTGTGGCCCTACAGGCCAAGTTTGACAGCACAGGATGTAATTCGCTGCGCCGGACTCACTACAAGAACGTGTTGGTGGCCGATCTGGGTGGGGTCACCTGAGAAATTTCAGGGGGGGGGTGCAAAAATACAGGGAGGGTGTACACCCCCCCCCCCCCCCGCTGGGGGAGGTGCAGGGAAATCCCTGATACAGTTACAACCTCAAAGACAGTGTCCGCGACCGATGTGGCGTCGACGCCTTCAAGCTCGGCCATTCTCTTCGCTACAGCCAAGAGAGTGGCGAGGAACAAGGAATGTCACGTGCACAGTGTTGCCAAATTTGGGGAAAAGTCGCTAAAGTTAGCGGATTTCGGGGTCTGTCTAGCGACAAAAGTTTGCATCTGGGATTAGCGGATTTTTTTTTTTTTGTGTGTGTGTGCCTTTCTGGTACGTTTAGAGACTTTTTTAGCGACACGGATATTCCCTCAGGAAGTCAGGAATAATCGGGATTTTCCTGTTACATTTCGGTGGACAACAAGCTTTCGCGAAGACCAATATGTTTGCGGACATATGTCTTCGTTTCCCCTTGAACTGAGGGTTTTATCGTTTTTAGAATGGACTACAGACGCATGCGTTTTCCAAAATGCCTACGAAGTACGACCAGAAGTAAAGAGCTCGGAGATGCTTCCAACATTAAAGAGATGGCTGCGTCTAGTTTAAGACAGCGACACAAAAGCCCAGTGCGTCTACTGGTAGTGTGAGATTTATGCAAGGCTGTCAGACATAAAGAAGCATAGCAAGTCGGAAAAACACGAGAAGGCATCGGAACCATTTGCAAGCAATAAACAAACCGCCATTACGTGCCTCCGATGACAAAGCCAGAGAAAGTTCAGCAGAAGATGTTCAAGGTTCCGAATTTCATTTACTTTCTCTCATTTTTATCCACTCAAACTCGTTTTGTCATGTCCTCTCTTGGCCGTCTAGCACACTCATTCGTTGAAACATCCGGTACGTCTATCACCACATTGTATCATAACGTGCGATGAACATAAGGGGAACAGTGGTGGCAGCGACTTTTTTTTTAGCGACTTTCAGTTTTAATTTTATCGGCTTTTAGCGCCTTTTCGGGATGCCAATAGCGACTTCCTGTGGATGAGATTTGGCAACACTGCACGTGCAGCAAGGGCGAGGAGAAGTGGAGCTCGTGCCTGGTGTCGGCTAGGGAGCCTCGACCGGTTGCTGCCAGAGGTCGAAACCGGTACTGAACCGTAACCGAAAACCGCAAAAATCCCTTATTTTTTGCCGAACCGAACCCGAACCGAACCGAACCGTAAGCATTTTTTCTCTCCGGTTCGGAGCTAAACCGAAAAAATATGATGCGGTAACCGGTTCGCCAAACGGTAAAAACGCCTATACCTTCCTACTCGACTGCCGCACACCAGCTCTCTGCATCGCTCGGAATCTTGCCAAATTCATAGAGCGGACAAATTGGCAAACGAGAAGTGGTGAGTCCATGCACCTCCTACAGCCTGGCCTCCAGAATGTTCACGACATCCCTGTACATTTTTGTGACTCGAGGTGTAAAAAAAAAAGAGAGATGTGCTACACGACAGCTACACTTTGCATTGTTGCCTTGACTGCTTCCTTTCATTCAGCGTCGCAGTGTGAAGGCAATGTTAATTTAATAGTTCACAGTGACATCCACAAGCAACGCAAACCTCTAGAGACCAGGGGAAAGGGGTTGGCGTGAGGTCCAGAGCATGGAGGAAGGAAACACATGAGCGGCCTCTCGCCCCCTTTTCAATGAGGAGCAGCGTGCCGGCCTGCGACACGATCTACCACGTGACCGCTTTCTTCTCCTTTTTTCTTTAGAAATTGGTGATAAGCCTTTTGCAATGGAGTCCAATGGTATGCCGTACGCCATTTCCCAGCACTTTTCGGTACAGTAAAGGATGATCTGCAGTGAACTGCATGGTTCTATGTACCTATGAAGTGTAGAGGCGAGGGAGTAAGAGGAAGGAAGGAGGAGCTAGCCACCTCCAGAACCTGATATTACCTCTCACATGTGGTATATTGATTAGCACAGCACACGTAAACCGGTTCGAACCGATTAATATCGGTTCAAACCCATATTTTGATTACACTGAACCCGAACCGAACCGATAACCTTGAACCTGAACTTGAACCGAACCCCAAAAAATAACGGTTCCAAGCCCTGGGTGCTGCAGCTTCTCACACGCATGGAGGATCCCTAATGTCGGCGCGCCGTTCGCGCCACCTCCTGCTCGGCGACGGTGTTTCGTCGTTTTTACTCAAAAAATACTCGAAAAGACAGATACAAGTTACTGAAAAAAGTAATTAAGTTACAGTTAGAAGTGCGTGTTTGAAAATATATCTAATATTTCCTCAAGACACACAAAAAGTATCTAAGTACACGTACTCAGATACTTTTACTAAGTTACTTAACAACCCTCGCGGCACACATTTGATTAGGTGGAACGTGGCACACATACCGTTCCACGTAAAAGTGCGCTCAATTGTTTGCTGCAAACGGGGCTGTCTTTGCAAGTTTGCCGACTAAAGCCAAAACCAGAACACTTTGGAGAAACAGACAGCGGAACCATTCCAGTATGCAAAAATCTCTTCACGTCGGATCATAGCGATAGTGTTCCCATCCCAGACCAATGAGATAGGTCCCCCAGCCATCCAACTCCACACGCAGCAACATTATCGAACTGCTGAGTGCTACATTGTAAACATTACCCGATATACTCTCCCGATGCACCCCCACTCCCGCCCTGCATAAGGTAAATAGTGGCAGAGCCGTGCGTGCAAGCATTCATGCGAGATCACTTATAATCGTAACAATCTTTGAATTTCGCGGGAAGAACAAATAAATAAATATCTGCAGAAACCGTACATCGATCATCACACCTGCCCGTACTGGATTTTCAAGTTTCAGCAATGCCTGCAGCTAAAACGCGCACCACAGACAAATCAGCTGATCCTGCAGTTGAAATCGGGTCAAACCGACAAATTGATCGTATATGGAATCGGGGAAAACTGCTCAGAAGAAACTCGTTGCTGCGCCTTCGAAAACAAGGAGCCACAATTTGGAACGTTTATCCGTTCGCTTACCAAATATCCCGGTAGCCTTTCCACCATGGTTGATCTACCATCCAGCAGACAACATCGAAGGCGGAGGCACAATATTATTAATCCACGGCACCCAACGATCTACGGCAAGAAATCCGGTTGATGATACTGCGGCGTTTCACCGGCAAGCAGACTGCACAGCAGCAGCGCTGATCAAAACGCGGGGCATCCTAGGTGCACGGCAAACACACGATTTACACGTAAACCACACGATACAAATAGAGAAAGTGGGCTATTACTGCTGGCGAAGAAACCAACGAGCGACGAACGGCAGTGCACAGAACCAACACAGAGCACACACGTATCGCCACCTCACGGCCCTGACGAGAAGCTAGAAAAGGCGATGCAGACATGTTGCAGAGCAAGCCACTGCTTCGAGGGCGCTCCGAACGGCCATCGATCGAAATGCTCCCGCAAAGGCTCTGAACAGCCAGCAATTTCCTTTCTGAATTTGTGTGATCACTGCGATGGGCTGCGCCTAGATGTCTCGTTATGATGCTCACGTATGCGCACGAAAGGAAATTGACACACGTCGAAACGATGGTGGACGGACGGCTGTGTTGTCTAGCAACTGCCGGCGCGGCACGCGCAAACCAGTCGCACGGACCTGCTTCACGTATTCCTACCTGCGACTGGGGGTGAATTTCAGTGTGTGTAGTTGTAAAACGGAAGTATGTCAGGAAACTCATGTTCAATAATGTTCAATGAAATAATGTTCCATGTTTTCAAGAGGAAGAGAGAGAGAGAGAGAGAGAAACCTTCCGTGGAAACGAACAAGTTTGTCAGTCAACTTTCTTTCCAACATCTCTCTTATCCGCAGCAATAGTATAGAAGCAACGCACAGACATCGTTTCGAACCAGACGAGGAAATCCGCTAAAATTTCCCAGTACTACTCGTGCGCAATGCTTTTATCACGTGGTATTCTATGCTCTGCGGATACGTGATTTCACGTGCTCGTGAAATGCGAATTGTGTTGCTGTACGTGACACTGCCTACCTGGAATCGACAGCTGCACTGGTGAGGCAGCGTGTATGTGTGCTCACGTGACACTGTGACGCGCTCGCAGGAATACAGCGGTGAGGCAAATTATGCTGAAACAAGCAATGGATGTGCAGCTGGGAGAAGTCATGAATATCCTCGTCACGAATAGCGCTCAATGGAATGAGGCTTTCGGAACATTTGTTATCGCGTCTGCACGGGGAACGTACTTTCACGTGTTACAGTGTCGCTTATTAGTTTTATCTTGTAAGACAACCTATCGTTTACTGCAGCGAAATTACGTATAGAAGACGGGCCCACATGGTATCCATATTTTTTTTTATTACGTGTTAGCGCCGCGATGCAATAGTGGCTATGAGCGGCGTACACATGTGAACAGATGTAGAGAGGACAGCAGGAAGGAGTGGGGGAGTATCTATAAATGTGAGCGCTTTCTTAATTTTATCCCAGTTAGAATTCAGCTGGTAGTAGAACCTGGGAAGCTAACCAACCTGAACTACCCTGATCTACATTGGCCGCCACCTCACAACGCCCCCTGGAGCAAGTTTCATTGCTATAGCACTGAACAAGCTCTACAGTCTACACTTTCCCGAAAGCAACAGCTTTACTAGCGAGAGAGATAAGAAAGAAGCGATACGCTGGCTTTGGGTATTTTTGGCTCGTTGCACCTCGTGTCATTAACACATACTAAGCAGCTACCGTAACGCATATGCAGGGCTGCAGGTTCTACATCCATACGCCAGAAAGGCTGCAGAGCCCATTCCCCACTGGAACCCGTACGCTCGTAAAAGCGGCGACGATTAAAAATAAATAAATAAAAAAGCATCGATATCTCTGCACATTTCTCTCGCACCAAACCCAGATCTCGAAACAGACCCTCGCGCACGAATTCCATTCTGCCCCAAATAAATGCATCCCCATCCAGGCTTGCGTCACGGGCCACAATAACAACAAGCACCAGTGTTCCTATATCGGCAAAACATATTTAGTTGCTCCCCTGCTCGGCACGAGAAGGATTGATGGATTACGCAACGTGGTTGCCAACCGCACGAAGAATACCTCACTGGACCGAATTAGACCGACTCAACGCGGACATTTGGCAAGAGTATATCGAAGACAGATCCACAGAATGGGAGCTCTCGAAACCAGATATGGAAGAATGCGCAAAACAGGCTATCGTTGGGGAAGAAAAACAATCCCAGAAGGCGTGTTGGCAAACTTCCCTAGGCCGAGTTTGAACGGCTCTCGGCTCGGCAGTGTGCTATACGTCACATGGGGTCGGAACTTTCGGAATGACGTTATCCGGAGACTCTCGCCGTTTACCCACGCACGCCAATTTCGCAACCCGGTCTTATCAAGCTTTGTGTATATCAGACTTACACTGGTACTCGTAGGCAGTATCAGTATCGATGTCGTTCAATATTGCGTCGAGTAGCCATCGATGAGGGATAAACTTTCCGCACTTCCTGAAACACTTGCGCGCCTTGTTTTGTGGTAAAATCCCGGCAATAAATAAATGCGCACGAGTAAATAAAATAAAATGACGTTATCTCATACAGAATCTTGAGAGAGTATAATTTCGATGCTGCATGTCTTTCTGTGGGCAATGCCGTTCGAAACTATCCAGCCAGGGAGACCCGTTTTCGTTATCCTCTATTCTCGTGTGCTTCGCGTGTCGCTACGAATCGGCTGCGCCTCTAGCCGGAGTTTGTGAAGATGACTAATGTATATGAATGAACGTATGTGCGAAAGTGGAGGAATGCAAAACGTACGTGAAATAATTACTCTGTACAGTGCTTATGAAATAAGGAAGCTCGGATTATAGTGATGTAGGAGTGCATCCCAGTCGGAGACTTGTGTAAGGTTTTCGTTGTGAGGTTTTCATCTCAAGCACGAGTGCGTAGGGATTTCGTTGGGGGGCACCTGTATCTGCTGGCTTTTCGGGCCTTTGGAGGGTGCCTATAAGGGGATACGAGATGCCTGTATCGCACTGGCTAAAGGAGTCCCAGCGTCGCTGTTGTAACCTTTGGAAGTGGTCACCTGCACGAGGCCTCATTTGCAAATCTACGTGTTCTACTGCGAGGGTGTCTCATTATAGTGGTTAGTGACGGCGTAATAAGTTACAAAACGACGCACAGAAACAGCAATCGCGTTGTTTAAATACGGTCGCGTGCATGGTTACGTTTGCAAAGACGCGTGATCAGGACCTGACGAGAACGCATTTCGTTCGCCTAGCCCGCTATCGTCTATGCACCGATATATGTGGTATAAGGACACACCCGCGCAGCTACGCGTGGACGCCTGCAATCGCATAGTGAACTTTCCGTGCCAATAAATTCTGTCAAGCGGAGCGACTGTGGTGACGGGCGCAGAGACTGCCTCAAATAAGAGTCACCCAAAATATCTCAGCACTGGCCACAATGAAGCCGCCGCCGCCGCCGACAACATACCAGCTCCTGATACAAAATTACCGGTGGGGAAGCTGCTAATTAATGGAGTAATCGGGGGAATGCAACACTTTGAATTTACAGGCTAATTTCGGGATCCCTCGAGGCTTTCAAAATCGGTAAAGACGTGGTGATGTCTGAATTTCGAAATCGAATTCGAAACATGATCACTTTGTTTCTCTGAGGCGGGTGACATCGCATATTGGTAAGCTTGGATTTGATAACTTCCATTATCGTATCGTTTTCGCAGGGTTCATCCGATGGATTAAAGCTCGCTATTAGCGCGTTTTAGTACATCCGGAGAGATCTACGAAAATGATACGATAAAGGAAGTTATCAAATACCAGCTTACCAATATGCGATGTCACCCGCTTCAAAGAAACAAAGCGATTCGCTTATCATGCTCTCGGAACTGTTATACCTTCCGATGTACTAAAACTCGCTATCTACACGCAGGTTAGCGATAACGTCTCGCCTTATCCAACGAGAAGTATAGTGGGGGCCACCGCTTCCGTTCCTTTCCCCAGACGGTGTATCCTTTTCGTGCAGACGCTAATTACTGACGTTATCGTAAGAACTCGTTCAGAGCATATTCTTATCGTGGCCGTTAATTCACTTTCGTGACGTAAATCGACAAGTTGGCTGGCCATGCAGGATCAGTTGGTCATCGAAGTCAGCGGCATACCACAGTTATATATGAAGGACGAAATAAAACGATATAAAAATAAAATAAAATAACGGCAAAATGACCTCCCGGACGGGAGAAAAATTCAGTGGTTTCGCAACGCGAGATGCCCTAAGGTCACTAAATAGGCTTTCCTTCGAAGATTACTTCTTTCGCTGCAAGATGTCCATGGCATTGCCTATTCTTGAAGCAGCGCGTTGGAGGAAATCCCTCTGTGTGTGCGCGTAGCACGGAGGAGGCGGAGGAAAGCCGGGGCTGTTTCATATTGATATGCTGGTGTGGATTGTGAAAGGGGTCCGGCAGTTGTATTTCTTCTTATTATTATTATTTTTTTTAGCACGACCTTAGAGGTACCATAAAATCAGCACACATCAGACAGTTTATGTTGACGGCGACTTAGTTTAACAGTTTGTTACTTCTAAACCCAGCACAAGAAATTACAATGTGACAAAAGTTTCAATCTGCTAGCAAAATTGAGGTAAAACAGAGCCGCGTATTAAAAAAAAAAAGGGAGTCTGGCCATCAGGAGGAGCTAAAGGAGAGGCTCGACGTGTCAATCAAACTTGAAGGCTTTTCATTGGTTGATGTCTTTTATGGGGGGTCGCCATGACGCCAATCCCGAAAATGGCGGCGTAGCTTGGAACGGCGAAGCGAAAATTTCCTGATTTTTTTTACAAATTATTTTAATTTCGTCCTGCAAGTATAGTGTTGGGGGTAACTCGTTACTGTAACTAATCCACTTTTTTCGGTAACTTTGAACTTAACTCGTCTTGAGGAAGTCGTTCCTTTTTCTGTAACTTGCTTTTAAGTAATTTGGGGTAAGTTCCAAGTTCCTTTTGTTCGATTCTGGTATACAAATATCGCAAGCTGCGTCCTCCCTCTGAGAGGACAGCACAGGGATGGCACAAACCCGCCATTGTTGTAACTACCCTCAAGCGGGTGCTTTTGGCAAAACTGCCATCTTGTCCTGGTCGCACGTCATAGAAAACGTCATTTTGAGGTCATGTGACTTTGTTTACATGTCGTTTTGCCGCTTACCGACATATTTTCGCCGTCATAACACCAAGAGATGAACGTATTTTGCCAGCGTAAACTATGTGGTGCTTCTTCCGCAACATGGTAGCCCGTTTCAGCTTAGTTTAAGTACATCGCATCGGCTCGGTAAGTCTTAACGCGCGGTCGTCATCACATCTTTGGAAGTTGTCAACAATACGAGGCTTTATGTGTAAAACTGCGCGTTTTATTGCGAGGTTATCGGATAAAAATAATTACCGTGATCGAAAAACATCCAAAACGTCGTCCAGAAACGACAACCGCATTGTTTACAAACGGTTTGGCCACCGATCACGGGCGCCGCCATCTTTAAGGTCACGTGTGCCTTGACGTTTGCTGTGACGTGCGACCAGGACCTGTCCAGGATGCATTGCGTTCGCCCAGCACGCTTTCGTCTACGGAGCAATACATTGGATGCCACCCCTGTGGAGGACAGCCACATGCGCGCTGTACGTCGTACGTGTACGGCGCGTCCGACTCCGCTTTCATGTGGTTGCGCGGTAAACGCGCAAATTTAATGCCAGTAAGCGACCAGCTTTTGAAAGGCCGAAGTACCTTAATTTAATTGCCAACAAGCAGATCAATTCAAATTCCTCCACTGCGAACTTTCTGAATATTGTGCCCTTCAGCCCGCGCATAGATGCGTTTATATATGGTTTTTTCTTTTTTACGCACTATACGTTTATGGAATTCAATTCGTGGTGCTAACAGGACTCTTCTCACGAAGGATTTTCTGTACCACGCAAGCCTGCTCCCGCCAGCCTTCACGAGGCTGCAGTATGTATCAATAAATAAAAATTCGTTTTGACCATACGCTAGGAGACTCAAATGACGTTCATCGCAGCAAGCAGCTGTGAATGGCAGAGGGCACTGTGAATGGTGCAGTTCTAAAAAAATGTGCATAGAAGACAACTCATGGGAGCTGAACTTTCAATGTCTGCTTTGACATGATGTCTGTTGAAGAACCTAATAAGGTTCGGGACCAAAACCAGAGGAGTGCGCCGGTAGCGACTCCAATCCAAACCACTTCGCGAGCACATTCAAGCGATACCGAAATTATATATACCGCAATGTGTCGCAACTAGAGCACTCGTCCACCCTTCTGAATGAATGAACGAGCCCGCTTCCTCTCCCGCTAGGGTGTCGTGCTGAAGAAAAACTACGCCGCTCGCGTGTTCCGCAAACTTTTGTCGGGTCCTGTACCTTAAAAGGGACGGTTTCGTACAGCCGGGGCGATTCCGAAACTTAGCGAAAACTAGCTTCACGAGTACTGTACACATACGACCGTCAAAGTTTCATTCGGAATAACCAAGTCGTTTTCGAGGAATTTGTCGAAACGTGCCGTAATAGCAGACGACGAAAGCTGCGCTTCTTTCGTGCACACGTCACGTATGACGTCGGCCTGCGGGTACGTCGTCGTTGTCATGGTAATTGTATTTTGCAGAAGCACCTCGGATTGAGTCATCCCCTTTGCTCTCGAAATGAGGACACTCAGGCATGTACCTCCGCGAGCGGAGAATGTAGTCCGAGCATTGACTGTGGGGTCTCCGATAATGTGGCGCATAATCGGATACGTGGAAGCTAAGTCACGTGTTTTCTTTCCGCGAGTAATTAATGCGGTTTTTAAATAAACACGCACTCCTTCTCCATGTACGTCGTCAGCGACACTTCATTTCGAAGCATGATCAGTGTTCAACGGGAAGTGTAATGGAACGCATAGGTCGGCGAATTCACTCATGATGTCCATCACCGACATCATTCACCATCACATCACTCAGAATGATGTGATGTTGAGTGATGGGCAATGATGTTATGTGATGTTGAGTGAAGTTGAATGATGGGCAATGATGTTATGTGATGTTGAGTTTGATGTTGAATGATGAGCAATGATGTGATGTGATGTTGAGTTTGATGTTGAATGATTCAATGATCTGATGTGATGTTGAGTTTGATGTTGAATGATGGGCGATGATGTGATGTGATGTTGAGTTTGATGTTGAATGATGGGCAATGATGTGATGTGATGTTGAGTTTGATGTTGAATGATGGGTAATGATGTGATGTGAATTTGAATTTTATGTTGAATTATGAGCAATGATGTGATGGTGACAGTAATGTTGAGTGACTGGCAATGATTTGATGCTGAGTTTGATGTTGACTTATGTGCGAAGATGAGATATTGAAGACAATGCATGGGTTTTTCAAGTTGAAATCTGCGGTTTAGGGTGTAGGGTTGACATTAGTCGTGGGCGGTTGGATGACTGCATACAACTGCCCATCGAAGCAAGCATTGCAAGTATGCATGGCTAGACATGAATATGGTACCCCATTTTCAGCGTACCTGTTCTCGTGCCCTGTGATAATCTGAGCTTAACGGAAGTGGCGGGAAGGTTTCAGTTGTATGTGTGACCTTGCTGCTGGTGGGTGGGAGGGAGGGGGAGTTTGCAGTTCACCGTTATGTTCAGGCTTTGGAGTCGGGGTCTCGGTCGTTTGGGCGGAGCTGCACTTGGATGAATAACAAAGAGCAGGGGAGGTGGGCTGACCTTGGCGCGCTCGCGCTCTTAGTTTTGCATCGCCTCAGAGCAGGTGTGGTGTTGTGGGGATGGCTCCAGCATTAAGAGCGGCCGGCTGTTATATCTGATGTGTCATATGTAGGAGGGGAAGGGCTTGCCGTTCAGCGTTGTATTTAGAGTTGGGGACTTTGTGGTGCTGCACTTGGATGTCATCCGTAAGGGACAGAAAATGATGGTTGACCTTGGCGTTCTCGCGTTGTTTGGTTTGCATCGCTTCAGAGCAGGTGTGTTGTGGAGGTTGGTTCCAGAGCATAAAGAAGCGGCGCGTTCGGGCTTATAAATCGGTTATGAAAACCAGTCTCTTGGCACTCCTTCCTTTTCTTTTTATTACTGCTGGCAATGAAACATTCCTGGTGTCTGGGCGAATGAGCGGGTACATGGAAAAATGGGACGGGTATTGTGCAGTATGAACTCTGGGAAAATCACTGTCACGTGAACAAAATGACAGCATCAATTGTCCGACATCGTTTTGGGCGACCAGAGCATACCACGCTTCCGTCTTACGATTTTTTCCGCAATTTTTTTTGCAAAGACAGAATGCAAGCATCAATGAAAAATTGTCCAGGGGAATGTGGCATGAAACTGGGTTGCACAGTTTTGGCGCGTACTCTGCACACGTACAGCCGACAACCCAGTATATTATGCTAAACAGCTTCGGGACGCAGCCCCAATGTTTCATTGCACACAATTTTGTTTTTCGTTTTGTTATCCGAACTTGTCTTTTGTTTCTGAGTACGATGGTCAAAATAGTTTTCTGTCAGGAACAGCCTAACAGGATTAGTACAGAATAGGAAACAAAGTGACGACTGTGATGGTCTGCAGGTATGGTCGGTGACTGAATTCGACAGGTCAATGAAGTCACTGCAAGAGAGACGACTGACATAAAAGAAAACCTGTGGAACGATTCGGCTTCACAGTGTGCTCTCACGCCTGGACATTTATACACTTCGTGGCAATGAAATCGGTATATAGACACTTCGAACTGCCGAAACCGTTGTCCGGCCTGACCTTTCGAGCGCCGTCGAGTTTTTGATACACTCCGGTTCTGGAATAGGATCACAGATCACTACGACGATCCCAAAGGAACTTCGCATGGGTGCGCGCGTTTCTTCCAGGTTTAGCATAGAGCGTGACTCACACGATATTCACGTTGTTCGGCCCACGTCGTATAGACGATATCAAACCAAACCAACCGTGCTTCAAGCCGAGAAAGCCCTTTGGTAGCAGAGCTCAGAGGGAAAGCAGGCCCGCGTACCACCGAACTAGCGGATGCACGAAACATGCCGCCAAAGAGGGTTCGCGCCGGTTGAAGCCGACTGTGAGCGGTTGAATGCAGAACCCAGTGCAGTGCTGCGTGGATGGGAAGCGGAGTGTAGGCCGTTTCAGCAATCACGGCTGCCCATGGGCGTTCCCATGATTTTTTTCCAGGGGGAGGGGGAAAGTGCCAGGGGAGGCAAGCGTGCTATCGCCTACCACCTCTTTTTCTGGAGACGGACGTTGCGGACTGTGCGGGTGCCCAGAGGTTCTTATTATGATATCTGAAAATAATCATTACGACTTATGTCTAAAGTAGAAAGTAAAAAATGGGCACGTATGTGCACTGGTGCGACCAGTTGCTCCAGGACGCTTGACGTGTGAAAGAAAATGAATGATTTAGAAGGTTATTTCAGCACGTGTGTCCTTGAGGTAGTTCGCCAGTGCACACAGCGCAGCGAAAATCCACAAGACAAGGCCTATTCCATTACCTGTTGCAAAAGGATGCCACCCTGTTCACACATTCAGCTGGGAGATTCAGTGATACATGAACAGCGACCCATCGATAATCAAAAAAGGAGTGATGATGAATATGCACTGAAAACTCCGCAGAAGTATGCATGCAACTATGCACCTCAAAATATGCATTAAAAATTGTTAATGTAAGTATTGTTTTTCGTCGTTTTTGGTGTGAAGGTATACACCAAAGAAGGCATGCACCACAGACATCGTCTGCTTTTTGCACCGTACCACAGTGCATATTGCATAATAATATAATTGGGAGTAAATTTACGCGCATCGTAAGTTAGCCCATTTGTGTGAAGAGATGCTGCACGTACAATCATGGTAGGGCTACTGATAATTCCGACCCTCCGGGCTACTTTAGACGTGCCAAAGCAATCTTTAACACACCGGTGCTGAAGCAATGTTTATCTCTCCCACATTGCTACCATTCTCGGCCAGGATTGAACCCACGATCATAAGCTCAGCAAGTGAACACGTTACCAACAGAGCAACTGAGGCCGGCAGTGCAGATTGAAATGCGAACGCGGTAATTTTCCTAACTGTATACAGAAAGCGAAGAAGCAGAGTACGGCCCACCAGACTCAGACGCCATGCTGCTTACACCAGTGCATCTAGAAATACAGCAAGACATACACAGTGACGTATCTAGGGTGTGGAAGGTGTGGACAGGTGCCATGGGCGCCAGGTGAACAGGGGCGCCATTATGTGGTCGGGTGTGAATGTGCCAGGTCGTGCACTCAACCTGGCACATTCATAAATGATCTAAAGCACCCTCCATTGGAGAGGTTGTAGTGTGAAACCTAGTGCGGACCACACGAAAACGCATCCCCAAGGACATCATGTTAACCACGAGGTAGCTAAACTGGGCGCGTGACGTATTTGACGAGAACGGGGCACCGTGAGCAAACCGAACCAGCTCAGTGAGCGACTGTCACGGCCGACACCAAAGCAGCCTAAACAAAAGGGAGATCCCAGTACCCAGTACGGTTACTCGAGACGCGACAGCAGCATTTGAGGATGTTCAAGTAGCAAGCCGATCGCAGCAGTGGGACTTTGAGAGAGATATCTGAGCAAGAAAATCGACCCGACGAAAAGAGTTCGTATCGGGCGGACCAACAAGAGGGTCGGCCTGAACCCGTGTGTCGGGCTGGGGCTGGTGTAAAGATGTAGGGGCGATTTCGGCAAATTTTACACTTCCGATGTTGACGGCAACGAGCTGTACGAAGAAATTTTGTACTGCAGAATGTTGCTCGCGAGGCGCACAGAAAACAAAATATCGAGACCCGAAGAGCTTCTTGAATTTATTGTTCACTATAGAGATGACAATGTCTTCCCGAACCTTCGGGTTGCGGTCCAGATAATGCTTACGATCGCGGTTTCAATTGCCAGCTGTGAGCGGTCATTTAGCAAGCTAAAGCTGATACTTTCGTATTTAAGGGCATCAATGGGCCAGGACAGGCTTTCCGAGCTTGCTGTCCTAAGTGTTGAACGAGAAGAAACAGAAAAAATTGATTTCAGTGACATTATCGACAAATTTGCAGCAGCAAAAGTCAGAAAGGCTATCATGTGACGTTAGTGGGCCATCTGCATGTGTAGTAGATCTGTGGATTTCATTGAAGTATTTACAAAACATGACCAACTGTGTCCTCGATATGTGCCTGAACAGGGGCGCAGACTCACTGGTTGCCATGGGCGCAGGTAGCTCTATACGCCACTGGACATACACACACGCACACGCACGCACACACACCCACACACACGCGCGCGCGCACACACACGAAGGCAATTGGAGCAGATGGCAATATCCCAAAATACGCGCTGTGCGAGTATTTTCCGTATATGCCGTAACGTACGAAACATTCATTTATACGCACTATAGAATCCACTAATCGGCTCCGAACCATGACCAAACGTGCTTCTATCGTAGATATACGACACTATATCGAGAGAGAGAAAGCGAGAAAACAAAGATGCATTTGCCTGAAAATCCGCCGTTTTACTGCTAGATATTTGCAATGCACCCCCAGTTGAACAGCCCAGTTTAAAAGTCCCAGTTGAAACAGCAGCACGACGAAACCTCTCGACTGGGGGAAAAAAAACGAAATCTCAACGCACGCAGAAGAACAGGGGCGAAGTCAGGATACTCCCCTGCACCCTCTATTGGCACATGCCTCCTTCCCATCATGGGATCCCGGTCATTCCCCGATGCAGCGTAACCGACTACCGAACACCGACGAGCAGTTTCATCACCCCTCCCGCCTCTCTCCACACAACCGCCCACCTTCCACATACGTAGCAGAAGACGGAAATATGCCAGCTTTATGAACAGCCGTGCAGCGCCAAGAAACTTGATACTATAAAGCCACCGGATGCCAAGGCCAAGACCTGCCATGCCTTTTCTAATGTAACAATATCAGCAGTCGATCGGCGCGTTGCGCAACAACCCGCAAACTAGGAGGACAGCGGCATACCAGGTGCCACGCCACTCTCGCCAATCCTCACCCTACGCACCTGGTATTTGCATTCACGCTTTCAGTACAACCCTATCACCACCCCGTCCCGTCAAGGCTCGCTCCGGGAAGTGGGCGGGCGCCCCGCCAAGCCCCGCCCACCATTGCGACAGCACAAACAAAACACTTGTTTAATTTACGAACGTCACTGTAAACGGCCGCCACCCAAAAGATGACATCTGCCCAGGAACCGGGACGCACGGTCACCGAAGCCCCGAAGCCAAGTCGTCGCCGAAGCGCAAGCATGCGCAGTATACAAGGCCCTCAGTCTCATAACCAGTCCCTGCAGTTCAGATTCAAAGTCCATCATACACAACGAACTTGAACTCAGAACGAGTTCTGAAGTTGAATTCTGACCTATGATATGATGGGCTATGATGTCAAGTGATAAGTAATGATGTGATGGGCTGTGATGTTGAATGATGGGTAATGATGTGATGGGCTGTGATGTTGAATGATAGGTAATGATGTGATGAGTTGTGATGTTGATGTTGAATGATGGGTAATGATGTGATGAGTTGTGATGTTGATGTTGAATGATGGGTAATGATGTGATGAGCTGTGATGTTGATGTTGAATGATGGGTAATGATGTGATGAGCTGTGATGTTGATGTTGAATGATGGGTTATGATGTGATGAGCTGTGATGGTGATGTTGAGTGATGGGTTATGATGTGATGGGCTGTGATGGTGATGTCGAATGATGGGTTATGATGTGATGGGCTGTGATGGTGATGTCGAATGATGGGTTATGATGTGATGGGCTGTGATGGTGATGTGATGTTATGGACTGTGGGCTAGGCCGGACATGATGTGATGTTGAATGAATATTTCGAAAAATGCCGACCTATGGCTATGATGTCAAGTGATAAGTAATGATGTGATGGGCTGTGATGTTGAATGATGGGTAATGATGTGATGGGCTGTGATGTTGAATGATAGGTAATGATGTGATGAGTTGTGATGTTGATGTTGAATGATGGGTAATGATGTGATGAGTTGTGATGTTGATGTTGAATGATGGGTAATGATGTGATGAGCTGTGATGTTGATGTTGAATGATGGGTAATGATGTGATGAGCTGTGATGTTGATGTTGAATGATGGGTTATGATGTGATGAGCTGTGATGGTGATGTTGAGTGATGGGTTATGATGTGATGGGCTGTGATGGTGATGTCGAATGATGGGTTATGATGTGATGGGCTGTGATGGTGATGTGATGTTATGGACTGTGGGCTAGGCCGGACATGATGTGATGTTGAATGAATATTTCGAAAAATGCCGACCTAAGCGCGCGTAATATATTTTTGGTCGGAGCTGTAATGCGACGGCGCGCGCCGATGGCCAGCGACTTCAGATTTGTGATTGTAGATGGGGTTGTCCTGCGACTTTTAACTTGTCTCTGAGGATTAACATAGTTGTTCTAAACCACCATGCTTGCCACTTCTTAGAATGTGCGTTTTTCACCTGAGAACTGAAAGAAAATGTACGAGAGTTGCTGCGGTGCCCAGTAACTTCTGAAAGTCGTCTGCTCAGGCCGATGCACTAGCGCGCGCAAAAGCAGACGATTTCTGTATCCTATCACAGACTTACCCGCAGGGCGACGTGGCCGTTCTTATTGTTGCCAACACAGATCGAGGCATGCTCTGCAATCTTTATCAATTTAATTCGGTTATTTAATAACTGTGGCGTGTTTTGTCGTATAAATTAGCAGTATTCCATTTTTAACAAAGGGCAAAAGAATGGTACACTTTATGAAAGGGGCAGGGGGTACGACACCGCCCCTTTAACGAACATACGACCCATGAACGAAATAAAGTGTGTCTTTTGGGCCGAAGCGCGGGTCGCGCGTTCAATTCCACCGCTTTATAATGTGACGAATGTTTCCATTGATATCCTTTGCCTCCCTCTCCTCCCCCAACGTTTTCGATGCACAAAGACAGGTGTTGGTCCCAATATAAGCGAAGAGGTTTCTGTCAATTTCAAAGGCAAACATCAGTCATCATGTTGTTGTCATCGGTCGGTTGTAATAGTCCCTGCGCAATTTCGAGATGGCATTTCAATCGCTTAAAGCGCCCTCTAGCGTCGTAGTTTGGCGTAATGCGGTAGCGTGTTGCACAACGAACAATACCGCGTTGGGAGCAATGTGGCTCTCTATTTTCATACACCAGCTACACCAGGGAGCTCTTGCCATTATTTCCGCTAGTGGCGTGCTCTCTGACGATTAACCATATACACGCAATACGGACTGTAGCGTATTTACTCTGCTTACATGTTGTCTCCAACGGCACGCAACAGGGTAAACAGTGTTTAGACGGCGCAATTTTTGATACATGCTCCGCTTCCGCACTCGAAGAAAAAAAAAAGTAAAGTATACGGAGCAATTACAGCTTCTTGTCCACTAGAGTGCAACTACAGGGTGCGGCACTCAAGTGTGCCACATTTCCGTCACTTCATAAGAAAAGAATATAAAGTCCAACTCGCCTGAAAGTTTGCACAGTGAGAGCCATTTTCCTTGAGTTTTTTTAGCATTCCTTGCGGACGTCGTCTGTTCGCGTACACAGGAGATAAAAATTGCTCGAACTTTTGACCCCATGCATTTTCTATGGCCTATTCCCGGTTATTTTGTGAACACTTCGTAGGCGATCCGCGTTTCACAACGAGTTTCGCCACATAACACACAGGTGGCGCAAGGCTTGCTCAAAGAGTTTTGGTTTCGCTTGCCGTCTTTTATCACCTGTGTGTGATGTGGCGAAACTCGTTGTGAAACGCGGTTCGCCAACGAAGTGTCCCCAAAATAACGGGAATAGACTCGTGTCTTCCCATTTCGCCTATTCCCATTTTGCCTAATGCTTCTTAGCAGATTATCTCGCCATCCCTTAGCAGGTTCACCGACCTCGAACTGCAGGGGGTCCCATTTGGCCTAATGTATGCTGCAGACAGTCCCACTTCGCCTACTAATCCGTGTTACGTAAGAAAGAAGGCGGTCCTCTGGCATGCTGCCAAAAGTCAATTTCGGATCTTCATATAACTTTACATGCAACCTTGTTGGTTTCACTGAAGCATGAGGTCTGTATTTATAATTCATATTACACTAGGGTTTCTTCCCTCATCTGTTGGTTCACAAATATAGACTGTGCAAGAGTGAAAACATAGTTTTTATTTACATTTTTTTAAATTAAAAGGGCAGCTTTGTTTTCTCCACTTCAAAATTCTTCCAAATTTGCAGCTCTACTCAATATACATTAGATGTCCCACGGCATCGAGGTACGACATCATGTCCCGTTCGCCATTCTGAATTATTGACTGCTCAATGACATTCTTAAGTAGCATCACAACTTTTTTATTAATTCCAACGCCCTACGCCGGCTTTTTCAACTGACCCTAAGTGATTTGGGAGAAATTCACAGCACACCCTGGAGGAGATTAGAATTTATACGACACTGACCAGAAAAGGAATTCCTGTCGGAAAATATTTCCGTGTATAACTCCCACCGTTAGATAATGCGCAGGCCCTCTTCAGAGCACCATTTTA
The DNA here is from genome assembly GCF_037126465.1 of Ornithodoros turicata. Taxonomy (NCBI): domain Eukaryota; kingdom Metazoa; phylum Arthropoda; class Arachnida; order Ixodida; family Argasidae; genus Ornithodoros; species Ornithodoros turicata. The sequence continues at coordinate 50,786,636 of NC_088206.1, forward strand.
CCGAATAACGCGCGCGTTATACACCGGAAAATACGTAGTTAGGTTGAACGTGGGTTAAGGCGTCTCGCTCGGTGGTGTCGTGCTAACTGGGAGGCGGTGGGATCGAATCCTACCACCGGTTGTGCTGTCTGAGGTTTTCCCTGGGTTTTCCGAAGACTTTCGAGACGAATACCGGCACAGTTCCCCCTGAAGTCTGCCCAAGACGCATATTAACCCCCTATCCCCCCACTCCTTCCTGCTGTCCTCTCTTCATCTGTTCTCATCTGTACGCCGCTCAGATCCACCTCTCTTCTCCACATAGCCACATCTCGCTCATAGCCACCTCGCCGTCGCTCATAGCTTCGCGGCGCTAACACGAAAGAAAAAAAAAAAGAGTTAAATTAAACACGACTATAGTGACACCAGTTTCCATATTTAACATCGCTCAGGTGACACTGAACATGGCTCGAAGCCTTGTTTCATTCGTCATGCTGTCCATCAGGAGTCACTATGTAAAATGTTTGTAAAATGTTTTTGTTATATTTGTACATTATATTTACACCTTATATTTGCAAATGTAAAGGGTCTTTGTTTCGGACGACGTAAGGTAGTTGTCCGACGAGCACATTCATTTCTTGCACACGTCATCATCGGGTCGGAGCGTGTAAGTAACGCCCAATTGCCGACAGTCCCGTTTTGCCTAATGAGATTGCACGGCAGTCCCATTTCGCCTAACGGCTGTTACCCCTCCCGCCTCTTTAATCCGATAATCCGGGTTAGGCAAAATGGGAATAGGCGAAATGGGATGTAACCAATAGACTATAGAAAATGCAGGGATCAAAAGTTCGAACAATTTTTATCTCCAGTGTGCGCGTACAGACGACGTTCGCAAGGAATGCTAAAAAAACTTCAGGAAAATGACTCTCACTGTGCAAAATTTCAGGCGAGTTGGACTTTATATTCTTTTCTTATGAAGTGATGGAAATGTGGCACACTTGAGTGCCGCACCCTGTATATACTCCCCATTTTCGTTATCTAAAACTGAAATTTATTCCCTAACACTAGAAATACTCTCAGAGCCAGTGGTGTAAGTCGTTACTGTAACTAAGCTACTTCTTTCGGTAACTTTTAACTTAACTTGCTTTTGAGCTTCTGTAACTTCTTCAGGAACTCGTTCCTTTTTTAGGTAACTTTGTGAAAGTATATTGGAGAAAGTTCAAAGTTCCTTTTCTTCGATTCTCGTCTACAAACATCGCGAGCTGCGTCCCCCCCCCCCCAAAAAAAAGGGAGACCACAGTCCCGCGCACGCCTGTCGTACGTGACTCCCTTGTTGTTACGCTGTGAACGTTACAAATTCTATTTTGGCCGTACATTAGGAGGCTCAGGTGACGCTCATCATAGCGACGAGCAATGTATTTATAATGGCAGAGGTCACTGTGTAGCAGGATTAAAGCTTGGCGCGGTTCTTGGACATGCGCGTAGAGGACAACTCATGGAACTTAAACGTTCGATGCCTGCTTTGCGCTCTGTTCAAGAAACTTATTACGAGATCAAAATCACCATATCCCTTCCTAAAGAAGCACATAAAGATAGGCTTCTTTCACGATATCAGATATTGGTATAGTTTTTCGGATATCAAAGCTATTATAAAACGAATTGCACCGTCCATTGTGAGTTCAATATCTGAATTACGTAATTATAGAAAGGTCAAGAACTAAAAAGTGCATATTACGTAGCAAGTAACTTGAAAGTAACTCGTTGCTTTTCCAAAGTAGCTTGGGAACTTCAAGTTCATTTTCATTACCTGTAACTTCGTTAGTAACCTAGTTACATTTTTTACTGATAACGAGTTCCTTTTGTGGACTAACTTCCCCATCTATGCTCTAAACTTGGGTGCATTTAGTCCGGAAAGGGAGTAATTACTGTGACAACGCATTTCCTCTCCAAAAGAAGTAAAATGGAGTCTACGTGCGCGGCTGTTCCCGCCAAGGATTATTTAGAATGAAATGAAGCCATCTTCGCACGACCTGGGGTGCTTGTCAGCATCAAAACCGAAAGCGTGCTGTTTATTACCAGTGCTGTTCTGCAGTTGAACACGGCTGCTGCAGAAAAATTGGCCAGTTTCGTGTCGTGAACGCGGCTAACTTTAGTCTAATGCTCGGAGCATCTATGAAGAAAAAGAAAAAAAGAAGGCGGCGCATATGTAAAAATTACGTCATGCGTGCTTTATGTTTTTGTATGTTTTTGCCGCACCGGCAAATTACACACTCCACAGCCTTTGCAAGAGTGACGGATCGTGTGATGCATCGGCGTTTTATGCAATTCGAGTCTCGGCACCCGCAATCGCTTCTTAAGAACACTTCCGTGTTGTACATCTAGCGAAGTCTCGTGATCACTCTTTCGAATCACTCCATATATCTCACGCTCAGTCGCGTAATATAGTTTTTGGGTGCAGCATATAGCATTGCCCTTTTAAGTTAAAATACATGTTTAAAGAAATTTCGCACGTCTGGATAACGCTGCTTTACAATTTACGTACTTTACGTATCTTGGTATTTCCGGCAAGTAAGGACAAGTGAAGATGATGTTTGCTTGTTACGTTTAAAGAAGACACGTTTAAAGAACATACGGCGTTCAGTGTAGCCGTCGTCTTTTGTCGCGTTGTTTCAAGTCTGCTAAGATTGAAACCGCCTCGAGCAGTCGTCGAAAATGGCAATAATTATATAGTCGCTAGAAACACAGTGACACCGTATAGAGAAGAAAAAAATAATAAGAACAAGAAGAAAACGAGCAAAAGAGCTACAATCGCCACAACTTTGCAACGCCATGTCTTTTGTGCGTTTTTTTTTCTTGTTCTTTTTTCCCTTCTTCTATACCAATACACGATGAATGTGTGAAACAGCGAAAGAGATGCACAAGCCTGACGTCAATGACGTCAACACCGTCTTTGGACACGGAATAAGGAATGAATGCCGCAGAATACGGTCGAGAGAAATCTCCAGCAATCGAACACTGAATTGCACGATCTTTAAAAGGAATGCTAAACCTAGAGAAAGCTACGCGAAATTAGAAGCTATTCAGAGGTAGTCACTAGCGGGCTCCGCGCACCTCGGTACTAAAAGTATTGGTACGAACTAAGGCAACAATGAGCAGTTTCTTTTTACCAGCCCTAAAGGCCTGCAGATGGTCGAACCAATACAGTGCTTATTTTTCTTATCTTCAATGCGTGTATTTCCTTATCTATAGACTTGGAAGCACATTTACTGCGTCGCAATAAGTGGTTTTGAAGCTCATGGGGGGGGGGGGGCGGACTGTGCAGGGTACCTATACAGGGAAAACACCGTGCACGGAGGGAGTACAAGTGCAGCCGTAGTACAAGAGAAGTATTCTTTTTCATTAATTTGGATGAGCCAAACGCGTGCAGTTCAGTGAAAGGCCCGAAGTAAGGAAGTCACTTTGGAGAAGCGGTCATCTGTGTACAACATTACAGATATTAACTTTTCAAACAAAGCAGTGGAAAGAGATAAGCAAGAATACTCCCTGTTGTGAGGGACGCCTCATGGAAGTGGCTGTGATCTGTACACAACAAGTATAGTTGGCACCCTACTCGCCAGTAGTCGGTAGGCTACTGGAGAGATTTTGTTTCGAGATTCCCCCCTAGAATTTCATCTCTTCCTGAACATTTGCATATTTGAATTGCTCAAGCTTGGAAAGAGGTTTCCGGTATCCTTTCTCACTCAGGAACAACATTCCGTACTAGGCTCATAACTGAGCATAGTGATCGAGTGATTGAAAGACGCATTCGAGGTATTGTGTACACTACCAATGACATGTATGGTTGAGTTTCTGAGGGCCTCTGTTAATACTTCGTCCGGCAAGAAGGGATAACGTCAGACCACAAATGAGCGAAAGCAAGCAACAAATATGATTGGAACTCGGTAGAAGGAGGATGACCAATTAAATTTGATGATTTCCTATCCAGGCGATTCTGTCAGGAAGGGGAGACGCTAGTGTACGTGTGATGTGTGTGTACCTGATGAAATCACCACCGGACATGTCGGGGAAAGTCTCAAGTACCCGGATATGTGTGTTATACCCCTGACACATTCAGAACCTCTTATCTCAAGGCCTTTTGGAAATTCCACAAATGACATAGAAAACATTCACGCAGCACTGTTTCGCGCTCTCTCCGGCATCGAACTTGTTGCCCTATCTACTAAAGCAGTTGAGATAAAAGGCCCTAAATGTGCCCGTGTGACGAGGTATATCTGACTTGCCGAACAACATCTACATTTTATCTACATGAACCACGTTTTACTTCATTCTTCGCCAACCGTAACATCAAAGAAACATAATACGAGATATTTGTGCTTGCTCGTGGCAGGAAAGGACAGAAAGAGAGAGACAAAAGAAACGGATATTTCGTTCGCCTCCAGCAGGATGGGCAGTGCAAAAAACAAAGATAAAAAAAAAGGGAGAGAGAGAGACGGGTATATAAAAAGAGCGCATTCGACAGTTCTGGCACGGATTCCCCCTCGTTCCAGCGTTAAGTGCCTGTGTGTACACATTTCTGTCGGATACGGTTAAAAAGAAAAAAGAAAGACCGAGCGACGGGGTTTGCATTAGCTAGCAGCCGTGGCCAATCTCCCTCGGTGCATCAAGGCCCGAGAAAGTGTCGGGGAGTAGAAGCTTCAATAGTGAGTCGAAATGTGAAACAAATCCAATTTCTTCCCCTTTGCCGCTGCTGTAGGCTGCTGTGATCGGCCAATCTGAGACGCCCATATTATCCGCATCCCGCTCGTGGGTCGATTGGCATTTCACGGGCTATTGCGGGGCGGTTTCCTCGTCAGCCATTCAGCCATTTCTTGTCACCGCGAGAAACCAAGTGTTGACGGTCATCGGCGGCTGTATAGCACGCAGTTATTCTGAGCGCGTTACTGCTCTTCTGTTTGTTTTTAGCTATCTCACAAATACACGCAACGTCTCGCCGTTGACACAAAAGCTATGCGTCGAAACGGTCAATTTTATCATCAATCTTAATAGACGTTCATGCAGATATATAAATATATATATATATATATATATATATATAAAGACGCAGAAAATGCGTTTTCAACATATTTCTGCTGCCCCACCCCTTAGCAGTGTCCACGAATAACAAACGAGGCCCAATGCCAGCAAAATCGGTTAGATTTCTCGGTCCTCACTGTGAGGCTCATGATTGTATTTTCACGAAATTACCGCTAGCAACGCCTGTGACGATCCAACACCGAAGTCAAGATCTCGATGAAAATAAAGTAGTAGTAGTTGTTGTTATCGCGTGTGAGTGCGACATTTGACAGAACTTGTTTCATTCCGCGTCCACACCGCGAAGCAGATATGTTGACACATGGAGAGACGACAGCAGGAAGGAGTGGGAGAAAGGAGGTCATTGTGCGTCCTGGGCCGACTTCACGGGAACCACAGACAACACAGCCGGTGTTATGATTCGCACACAGCACCTCTCAGTCTATAGCTTGACACTGGAACTCCCAGCAACAACAGGTGCTGTATTGGCTCGGCCTCCCCTATTATTATTCTTTTCTTTTTTTTTTAATACTACTGGCCTCCATCTAGAGGCCCAAGTAGCAGTGGGGTGTACAGGTGTACAAAGCATAAACCCACTACAAACAAAAACACTCGAATAAACACCGACATAATTAAATAAACACCCAACACACTTGAACGATCACTTACAAGTATGGCTGAATTTTTTACATGAAATGCCCAACAACTTTCGCTGTGACAACGTCGTCTGGCACAGAGTTCCATTCCGTGATGGTCCGCGGGAAAAAAAGATAGTTTAAAGGAATCAACCCTCGAACTGTACTGCCTGGTATACTGTGAGTTTGAATTACGTGTCGGACGTCTGTCAGGTAAAGCTATATATCGATCCTTGTATATGTTAAGCTTATCGTTCATAAGATATAAAGCTTTTATCCGAGCTTCTTTCCGTCTTTTATCTAGCATGTCCACAGCGGCTTTATTAGAGACATGAGAAATAGAACTGGTTCGTCTGTACTTATTAAATATAAATCGCAGCGATTTCTTTTGCACTGCCTCAATCTTAGTGGTGTTACGAGTTGTAAAAACATCCCACGCGACGCTTGCATAATCTAAGACCGGACGGTCATATGTGTTGATGTTGCCGACATGCAAAGTGCAACTTAGATCTCTAGAAATTGTCACTCCAAGATATCTATAAGAGTCCACTGTCGAGAGCACATGGTTCTTAATCCTGTAGTCAAATTTAAAAGCTTCTTGCCTTCTAGTGATGTTCATGCACTTTTTCTCATTCAATACCATTTGCCATTCGTCACACCAAGACAGAACTTTTTTGCAGACACTCATTTAACAGGATTTGGTCACGTGTGGAATGAACATCACTGTTTGTGTCCTATGTTTCCTCTCTCTTTTTTTAAACAGTTCTAAAGACGGGTATATGTCCTGCTGTTTCGGTGTGACACATTGACAAACATATCCTCGTACGCACGCCAAAAAATATATTCTCTAAACCAGCAAAAAATAAAAACGCACACACAAAGGAAAAGAGATGAGCAACAGGAGGAGGAGGTATTTCAAATAGTTGCTAAGAGTCCTTACAGGGACACCAAGCGCGTGCTGACACAAACAATAAACCCTCCTTGAACGTGCTCGCTCGACGCAACCCTTTTTATATTCCCCGTCTAATTATAGTCGTCACGAATTTCACGTACCGCTACGGCTGCACTGCACACTCTCCCCGTCACGTTCTCCGGCACATTATCCGTTTTGTCAGAGCACACAGCGTGACGGCGCACTTGCACACGATGACGCTTTATCTGCGACCGAAAACATGCGGGGAAATATGCAACTACACTTCGTGCCTTCATAAGTTGTACACGGACTACCTTCTAAATTAGCAGAAACCGTTATGTAACCGGATCACTGTGCTATAACTAGGGTTCCGCGTTTTCGGTTTTTATCCTTGGGTGGATTCGGTGTTTTTCCTGGCGTGTATATGGTTTACCTGACAGTTATCGGCGAATAGAAATCGCAATGTAATTTCCGCACGACGCTCCGTTGCTCCACGGCGTTGTTCGCTGCGGTGGCATTTTACGGCTAACGAAAAAGTAAGCGGAAATTTTGCACAACCATCGTATTTCTGTATGGTTTTCTGATCTGCATCAACATGAACAACTTGCTGAGCATGTGCAGCAATTTATCGTTCCTGGAATGTCCCTCTGTATTCGGTGTTTTTCAATTAAAACCGAATAAGGGAAATTTTACCCGGCGCATGTTTTTCGGTGTTTTTCGATTAAAACTGAGAACGCGGAACCCTAGCTATAAATTAGCTGCGTTAAAAAGCAACAACTTTTGCCCACATTTCCAAGTATGTATACATACCTTCTCGACGGTAACAATATTTCAAATCAGTGCAGATACATAAGCTGCGTTTACATGAATGCGACAAAAGCGTATCGTATCGACTTCGCAACAAATCCACTGGGAGGCTAAGTTCGTTCAGTGTAGATATAACTTAATGCATCGAGAACAATAATCGGATCGCGTCTATTGGTCAGTGGGGAGCACCGTGCGCAACGCTGTCCAATAGGCGCGTTCTGATTACTTATCTCGACGGATCAAGTCATCCCTACACTGAACGAACTTAGCCTCCCTGGCCGGGATAAGATGCGCTTCTGCCGAATTCATGTAATCGCGGCTATAGACACCTTCCGGTGGCACCGCTCGTCTCCCTTCTCTACAATCGAAGCAAAAAGGAAAAAAGATACAGATTTAAAAATGGCGCGTGAAGATTAGTTTGTACACCTGCCAGGGCATGCACAGTGGAGAAGGAGCAGTCAATCCTTCCGCCACATTCCGTTTTCCTTTTATTTATGTTCACGAGGTGGGAGGTTCTTGGCACAGAATGGTACCTATAAAAGAAGCCCAGATGACAAGGCCGAACAGAAAGGTTTCATCTTGTTCAGAGGATGTCTGAGCTGATGTTTTTAGAACCATTATCATCGGCCAAAAAGGGCGCTGCTGGAGTTTCAATTGGAAAAGGTCATGATGATTGTCCGCCAACAGGCACGCGTTTTGAGCATCTGACACGTATAGAGCTTTCCAGTCATAACTTTTCTTCCTTTTTATGGAGGTACACTTTCGGAGATATTCGCGGGTGCTGCTTAATTTGGCGGTGCACGTTCTTTGACAGACAATCAAGAGCGGCAGTGGTTTATACTGAATCTCAAGCACGGCGGTTACGTTGTAACAGCCTTATGTATTAGTATCACTGCCGACATGTGTGCGCACAGTTGAGATAACAAAAGGTCTCCTAGGGAGTGCACAGGAAAGAAAAGGGGTCCTGCATAAATCACTGGAGAGGTGCACGGTTCGGTAACTGCCGTTGTCTGGATTTTTTCGACGACTGCCACGTTTCAATCTTACGTGTTCTTGTGTTGCGTTCGCCTGTTTGTGTGTTCCAGCCAGTGTTCCGGGTAACTCGTTACTGTAACAAAGCTTTCTTTTTGTTGAAACTTTGAACTTAACTCGGTTCCTTGTTCTATCACTTCTGCAAAAGCAAGTGACAAGTTTCTTTTTGGCATCTCGTCCACGAAGAACGCGGGCTTGTTTTCTTCCTTTTATTTTTTTGCTAAAAAAAGGCGGTAACAGCATAACAGCGGGCCCGCCGCTTGCACGTGCGCGGCGCGTGTTTGTCAGCCCCCTTTTCAAGAGGCTATGTTCAAAGCAGGCTTGTACAAGATATTCACAAAAAGTATTTTGGTTAAATTACCGAGTGCCGGGCAAAAAAGTAACTGAGTAGAGCACAAAAAATCCAATACTGAAAAGTATTTAAGCTATAGTATTAAACACTCTTAAAAGTAACTCGTTACTTTCAAGATACTCTGAAGTCACAGTTGGAATTCGCTATCAAAGAAACACGGAGTGTGTGAAGTCGAGAGAGTCGAGACCAGTCCTGTGTTGTGTAGGAAAAAAAGGTTGCGAGGAAACATGTAGGAGACAATGTTAAAGGGGCACTACATTGAAAAGAATTTATCCTCGCAGTATGAAAGATGCGGTTACTTTAACACCAATACAAAAGGAACGGTATCCACCCGTTACGTCGTCCGAGATTTATGCGAAAGAAACCGCAATTTACACTTTCCCTCTTCCTCTGATTCTCGAGAAGCGCCACAAAATGCGGAGAGCTCTCGGATTGGTCTTCTCAAACGATCTCCGGCGATGATTGGACGAATCGTTTGAGGAGACCAATGAGAGTCCGCTCCGCATTCTTAGCCATCTTAAGAAGGAGAGGGAAAGTGCAGAGGAGAAATATTTGCACCTTAGTGTCCTTTTAAGAGAGTGAGTGAGTGCGTGAGTCGTTGAATTCGGCCCCTTGGCAACGGTCGTCGGTAAGACGTGCCAGCGTAGCGTAATGGTTTGAGCAAATAATGGACCTTTTTCACAACTGCTTATGCGCATGCGCTGCGGCGCCGATGAGCTCGGGTGCGCCGGGCAAAGTTATCTTCGTGTTCGATAGATGGCGCTGGATGCGGACGACAGGAGCGGGGACACCGCGCGAACTCGTTGGCCCTATACTACAAAGTTCTGGTCCTGTGTGCTACCCACGTGTGTTTGTTTTGGCGCCCGCCGAGGGTGGTTCGCTGGAGAGCCGCTAGAAAACGACGCGAATGTGAAGAAGTCCATTGTCTTTCGCACTTATCTGGCACGAGATGGAACGAAGTGCCGCAAACCCTTTCAGTGACGACATTTACACAGGCGATATTTCAATTTCTTTTTTTCGATACGACCAAGTGTAAGCGCACACTAAACAACGCAGAACGACCGCTTATTTTTATTTGATTCCGCCGTACCTCTACCTGCGCATGACTTCATAACGCCACGCTATCCATATTGAACAACCTTCAAGGCGACAACAACGATCAGCCAGAGCAGTCTTGCCAGCTACGGGCGCATTGCGCCATATACTTCAAACTCCTTGCAAAATCCTGCTGCATTCCAGACCAGTCACCGAGCTTTACCGATTTTCATCCTGATCGGTGAACGCAGCTCTAGAGTAAATTACCGACAGACACGCTCACTGAAGAAAAAAAAAAAGTAAAGAAGAAACGCCGTAGGTGCAGCCGACCGCGAGACCATCTTCCGTCTCCTGTACATTACCGCTGCGTGCTTCGCCAAGACACGGGGACGCGCCGAAGACAATGCGCGAGCACGACTCGCCAAGGCTGTGCACAACGCTCGTTTTGTTGGAAATGGCCGCTGATCGCATAGCGGACGAGTTCCACCGTGGAATGCGTTTCTTACTACGGGCCAGTCTACTATATTATGAGACAACGAGACTGGAAATGCTACACGTGAACGTATTCGTTCATTAATACGCGTGCGCTACATAATTGACTGAATTGGGTTATTGATTGCTTAAATGACTAAAAAAGAAAAATCTGGGTATGTGAGCCTCGACAAAGTCAGGACAAGATACTCCACGACACGTAAGTAGAAGAACGCAAACACCCAACGGAAAAAGCTACACAAATGCAACCCAAGACGTCCAAAGAGACATAACAAAAAATAAACAGGCTAACGTGTGGGTCCAATTAATGAAACCATAGTTCAAACGTCCGTAGATCAAATACAGCAATGTGCCCCGCCCGTAGGACAGTATAGCCGAAACACACAGACTTCAGACGGTGTCGAGAAGGTCACATGATTTCAAAAACTGCACAACCGCGGACACGGCCTGCGCTTGGTGACCCACAGGCTGAGTTACATAACTAATTGTCCATCTGTTCCTTTCCTCATAGGAAACGGTCGTGCGAAGCATAATAAATATCGCGGGGGTTAATTATTTGCATTCTCCCTGCATACTTTTCCTTTGCATTGCCGGAATCATGGCATTTGGCGCGTCGAAAGTAAAACTGAGCGTAAGTGTTTACGAATCATGAAATGACCTTGGTGTTTCTTGCAAAAATTCTTCTGTAAGCTCATTTGCTCCGCACGGGTTCGTATGTACTATATCGATGGGCGCAATATGTGCACGCCGCATACGTCAGGTGGCTTATACAGCTTGGCACACAAGTACTCTTTGCTGCTAGCGTGTCTCTCCATTGGAGAAATGCGCCCGTATTCCGTAAACTTATGTCCCAAGCTGTACAGCCGTCGCCACACTTAACCATAACGCGCGATCGCGTGGCACGTGTGGCTACCAGAGTCACCAAGCGGCCAACTTTCGACGGTGTGTTCGAGACATGTGAATCATTGCACAGAGGCGCCGCCTCTCGACTGTGGCTCGGTAATGGCTCGATATGCTCTCACCTTCTGATGTTGTGTTTGTGCGCCCTCACCCAACGGGTGCTTCGGCCACGAACGATTGCGAATGTGAAAATGCGCGCTTATCTGATGCACTCTACCTTATTTGCCGCGATAAAAGGAATAAATAAGTGTTGTCAGTGGGCTATAGGTTTGATATAATTCTATGAACATTCTTTTGAGACGAACGAAGCTTCAGCTCTTGTCCGTTATCACCGCTCCTGAATTTTTGACTCCTTCCTTGGTGCTGAAGGCATATCTAGTGACGTCTTTGGAGGCTCATTTTTAGTTTTTAATTTATTATCCGTATGGGGCAAGCGCGCATTCCCTTCCCAATGTCGCGCGGAACGAGCGTTAGCCCAGAGTAGGTAAGGGCAGTAGGTGACACATGCGGGAATCCGAAGCAACCGTCGAGAGGGGGTGCTTGTGTGGAACTATCGAGTGTCTCGAACCCAGTGTCGATGCCTGGCGGCGCTGACGCCTGTGGGGCCACGCGATCGCGCGTTACGGTTAAGTGTGGCGACGGCTGTACCGAAACAACCGTGTACAGACATGTGTGTTCCGGAATAACCTGCACCGAAACGTCCGTATATCACGAGCGTGTTACGGAGCAGCCGTTTCCAAATAACGTACATTTCGAATGCGTATTCCCGCATGACAACCAAACGGTTTACTCCTTCACGCGTCCTCGCTCGTAGAAAAGAGCACACAGACGTTATCTCGGTCGATAAGAGGAGATTACGAGTCACCTTACGCGGCATGATGCAGTGCCTCGATCCCGCTTATCCGCGTTCACGGAGTCCTGCACTGTCAGGGTGATGTGTTCTTCGGAGCTGATCTCAATCATCTTGCTTGATCAGTGTGAATTTGCCGAATAATCTTTCAGACAGCGCAAGGCCTTTGGGCACGAAAAATGACATTAAGTGCTTAATGCTCTTCCCGTGGCACCCCACAGATATATTTAATGACGTTCGTCTGAATGAGAGTTTCTACTTAATAAGATCACCAGAACTCATTCGCCGATGAAATGCCTACTCTCGGTCCCATTGTCTGCCCAGAAACCACAACATGCATATTCTTGCGTAAAACCACCTTGTACTGTGCAGGACAAGATTATTCCATAATGTGAGGTCACACAAGTGTTCTTTGATGAAGGAACAGCTGGAGTTTGAAATTTTCACCGACAAAAGCAAAAGAACGCATGACAGCGCCAAAGTGGCGGCATCGACATCATGGCGTTTAATGGCATTACAAACTGACGTATGCCACGACCGTCGTGGATAATGCGATTCAGGGCCCTAATAGCATTAGACGACATGCCATTTGTTTTGCCCGTGTGGCACAGGTATACTATTCGGCGCGTGCAAATCACCGCGTCGCGAATAAAATCCGGAGAAAAAGAAAACGGACGGGCTGACCTCACTTACGTGTTATAAGAAAAATTCGTGACAAAACAGCCAAATTGAAGGTTTTTCAAATGCTTCTCGGCAGTGCAATAAATTTCGTTTTGCAAAAACGAGTTTCTAAGAAGCATTTCTCAGACTTCACGTAGTGTATTTAGAGGCAACTGAAAGTGTTCAAAAAAAGAAAAAAAAGAAAGCCTACACATCACCCCAAACTGGCAACTGCCTGCCATAAACCGTTCAATCTCTAACGTTTCGATCGCGTTGCGGGCCCAACCATTACACAGACATAATGCAACTTAGGGGGAACACCAAATTATGCAGACGTTAGAGACCTGCGTGTCACACTAATACGGGTGCGCAGCACTGCAGTAATCTGCGATGCAACCGGCACACGATTTTATACAGATTTTACAATTATTCCGCGAGCAGCCTGCCACGGTAATGGAGGTGGCGCCGTTAGTTACCCGAGCTGTTGGTCAGCCGATTTGACGGCATGCTAATCGGGGAGTTATGCGTCCTGGGCAGACTTCACGAGCACTTAAGGTGTCGCGTGACGGCTTCAACGTTATGTTAAGCTCCCTGTTTCGCCCCCTAACGATCTCGCTCTCCGCACAGAAATCTGCGATGGTTATAAAGCCCGAGCAGCAAGCACAGAAAGCCCGGGATTCTGAATAGGAGAAGAACATGACACTGTTGACGCTCTTCCGCGATGTGGCACCAAAGGCTAATGAGAGTCCAGGGTCACGAAGCTTCAATCGACATCCTTCCAATGGACGATGCCAGAAAGAGAGACGCGCATTCCTGCCAACACACGCGCCAATAAAAGCCACTTCGCGCCCTAAGTATTGCCTATACCGTTGTATTGAACGCTTGTGCTTTGCTTTACCAACACTTGCCATCCGAGGAATAACGACAACAAACAAAAGTACAATCGAGTCACCGTGGGACGTATAAAAAATAAAAATAAAAAGGTGGGTATACGTTGTTGCGCAAAGATTGTGTGCGTTCTGCCTTCCACGTCGAGACTGGAAGTGGCCCGTGTCGGCTGCCATGGCCGTGTGCTCCGGCTTTGTTCCGAGGCAAATGTCGATACAGTCCTCCGTGAAGTCCTCCGCAAACAGCACGCTGCGGCAGACGCTCCGTAATAAAACACCGCGAGCAACGAACAGCGGTGCGCGGGTACAGCAGATTGGGAATTCATCGTAAAACGTGTAACGAGAGGCACAGCAAAAGTTGTCGGTGTTGCGTGCAACGCATAGCTTGGACTCCTTAATCTTATCGTGAAATGTCTCGTACGACAACGACGCTGTAAAGGGAGCATCCAATGGGGACAGACACTTGTCGGGAGATTGTCAGAAGGACCGAACACAGGAAGACGATATGAGACCGCGAACGAAAGCACGTCACGCGGATTTATATGTGAAAAGCGCAAGACGGTGGAGATATACAGTGTGCGCTACGTACAAGCGCGCAACACGAAGCAAACACAAAAGCCACAGTTGCTTCGCGGTGCTAACACGGAATCAAAGCCAAAAACCACACGCGTGACACCCAGGGATGAAAAAAAAATCCGGATATTTTTAAAAAGATCCTCTCCAGTGGGCTTTTTTGGATAAAACCCGGATATTTTTGGAGAATATATATGTATGTACAAGACTAGAAATGTGACAGAGTAAAAACTAATGTGCTTTGCTGTTCTTGATTTCGTGTGACCTCTCATAGTTTCTGTTTACGGAACTGCCTGTCCCAGCAACATTGTATCAGTTTCTATTGTTTTCCGAAAAGTGGAGTTCAGGCAGGCGTGGTTGAATGGTGTGGATCCTACACGCTTGAATTAGCTGTCGTGTTTCGGCGCACTTCAGTTACAGTGCCTCCAGGAAGCGGAAGAAAGTCTCTCCCTGAATGGGCAGAAGTAGAACAAAGCGGGAAAAGTTAAATCTGAAAAGTTATAAGTTAAAAAGTTAAAGTTAAAAAGTTAAAAGCTAATGTTGCGCGTACCTGGACTTTTGCAAACAGCTAGCCAACACTGCAAGAAAATAAACCGGGAATTTTCCGTGTGACGTTGAATTCAGTTTGTCGTTCACATCACATCTGGAGAAAATCTCTAAAAAATCCGGGTAAAATTGTGCGGATAAAATCCAAAAAATCCACCGGATAAAATCCAAACAACCCTGGCGACGCCTGACTTGGGCAATTTAGCAGGATCGTAAGCACCCTACTAAGAAGATACGATAACGGAATCTGTCAAAGCAAAGATCAACAACGCGACGTCACCCACTTCGATTGGCTCATCGCTATAGTGTATATTTACCAATTCCGCGTCAGCGCCACGAAGCAGCTGTAGCTATAAACTGCGTAAAGATTGGGGCAGCAAAGAAGAGGGCGAGACAGTGGGTTAATATACACGTTCCGTGCGGACATCCGTCTGGACAGTCCTGACAGCACGGTAGGCGGAAGGATTCGAACTCAGCACCTCCCAGTCCAGCGACGTCTCTCCTAATCTCTCTTACCAGCGGCATGGTCGAGTCCGCTCGTCGGTGGTAGCCGAGGTTGTGCTCAAGATTGGGAGGTGTTGGGTTCGAATCCTACCACCGGCTTGTGCCGTCTGAGGTCCTTCCCTTGGTTTTCCGGCAGACTTCCTAGGCGAATGTCGGAACACTTCCCCTGAAGTCGGCCCAAGACGCATACTAACCCCCCTGTGTCCCATTCCTACCTGCTCCATCCTGTCCACGTCTGTATGTCGCTCATAGCCACAGTTGCTTCGCGGCGCTCACGCAGAGTCGAGAGAAAATACAAGAAAAAAAAACCTAATCTGTGTTCAGTGCCATCGCAATAATACCATAACATGTGCGACTGATGCAGCGTCTGCTGTTTTTTCTTTAATTATTATTGTCGTTTCCAACCGGAAATTATAGCTGATCAGCAGTGATTATCTTTTTTCTTTCCTGTGGTTATACGTACTGGCAGCGATAAGGGAACAGGACCCAAGCAGCACAATGTACTGAAAATGGGAGTCGAGTGCAATAGGGGTGGACGATATGTGTCTTATCCAGTGATGGCCACTAACTACTTCTACAGTAGTTTAACTATAACTACTAACTACTTCGCGATGGAGTAGTTTAACTAGTAGTTCAACTACTTTTCAGGGGAGTAGTTAAAGCTACTTCTTTAACTACTGCAATGTATTTTAACTACATGTATAACTACTTAACGTTGTCCATCAACACCAATTCCATTCTATAGTTGTCTTGGATACCTAAATATGAATCACAAGCAGTGATAAAAGTGAAGATTTAGTACACATGCACGGCACAATTGCTCTGCACCTCTGTTCTCATCAAACAAGTAAGTCGGAAGCACAATCGTGCCGTAAAGCTTGTGGCAAAATCGGAAGTAGTTGGCGCATGCCGTAACCTAACTACTGTAGTTAACTACTCGAAATAGTAGTTTAACTAGTAGTTGCCACTACATTTCTGCAAGTAGTTGATAACTACTTTTTAACTACAATCAGGTAGTTTAACTACATGTAGTTAACTACTGGCCATCACTCTTATCAATGTTCTTTAGTTTCACGAGTCCGTTCAAGGCCTTCCACCTACCCGTCCACCCCTATTGCACTCGACTTTCAGTACATTGTGCTGCTTGGGGAGGCTTTTCGCTATCGGCAATGCAAACAAGCTGGTATCATCGATATCTTTCCTACTCTATCAGTGTGTGTACGCCTATGATGTGCACCGTACACTTGGAGCGGACACACCTGCAGGGGCTTGAAACTCAAATGGAGTCACGGGCCGCATCGACCTCAGACCACACCTTGGAGGGCAGCATAAAAAAGGAATTACCGTAAAATACCCCAAAATACCATCAAATAAAAATATAAGCAAAAAGGCGGGAGCGCCGTATAGTAGTTGTGGAGCTGGACGGTATGTGTACGAGTCATTACTGAAAAACTCCGCTTTGAGACACCAAGAGAAATGAAATAAGCTGCTTTTCCAAATCGGGCACTGAAAATATGAAAAACGATACGAGAAATACGTACTTCTTCACAAACGATTGTGACAACAGTGAGGTTTAGTATATCGTACGCTGTCGTCTTTGCGCACGTATATAAGGAACAGCATGGTGGTTCTGCGCAATGCGCAAAGCTCTGTTTATGTCTCGCGCGTGCGCAGAACCACCAACGCTGTCCCTTACGCACGCAAAGGCGATAGCGTACGATATACTAAAACTGACTATTCTATAGGAGCACTGAAATTATCACCTATTTACACACTGTATTGTTGCGTTTGCTTACAGGTTCACCTTTGAAAAAGAAATAGAAAACTAAGAGAGAAAATGCGAGCTGACTTTATCGACACTGGATGGTCCCGGGTGTGTTACTTTAACGTGACTCCTTAAAAAAAAAAAAAAAAAAAAGAAGACAATGTTTCACGTACTGCTTGCAACATGCTGGTCTGAAATTGACAGCTCGCGGTGTTGCAAGATTGTTTCTTCCGAGTAATTGACACGTATACGACATATACTACGCGTGTATTAGCCGATAGAAACAATGTCGCAACACCTGGAGATTGTCGATTACAGACACGTATGTCGCAAGCAGTACATCACTGTTCCGTCTCTCCTTCCTGCTGTCCTCTCTCCATCTGTCCACGTCTGTACGCCGCTCATAGCCACAGTTGCTTCGCGGCGCTAACACGGAATTTAAAAAAACTCTTCCGTCTCCATTTCTTTTCTTCTCTGTTCCTTCATAAATTCCCGCAGATGGCATCCGGAGAGGTTGCTGTGTCTATGAGCTTGTAAACTCAAAATTAAACTGTGAGAATTAGGAGTTCATCTTAATCCTCGCATTGGATACAGTGTACACGCGAATACCACCGTAACCGTAACTTGTTGAGGTTCATGAGCCGCAAGGCGCTCACATATACACGTATCTCCTGCCTAACATGAACAGGGGCAGCATTACGCCGAGCATGGATAAAAACAATGATTGGAAGCCTGGTTTCGTACCCAGTTATTTCGTAAATGTTTTTAGAGGGCACCTTCCTTCACCCGAGCCACAAAATAGTTGATTGCGGGCTGCACGTGGCCCGCGTGGTTGAGAACCCTGCACTAAGGTGTTGGAGCTATACAGTTTGAGAGCTATATAACCTTACTGTAACCTGCTGTGCCGGAGGGGAAACCCTTTCTTTCGCAACCTCTTCAGACACGGAAAAGTTGCCCCCCCCCCCCCCTCCCTTCGTAACTGTTACCGTAACGAGGAAGCGTGCAAGCAAAAATATAATGCGACAACAACAACATATATATTGTGATGATGAAGTGGGGAGGTTTTCCACTCTAGGAGTGGAACGCTACCCCATAGCTAGGGGTCTAATACGAGTGGTGACAATGAGAGATGACGGGAATGATCGGAGTGGTGATGGCGATGCTGAACGTGATCGTGATGGTGGGAATGTCCGAGGGCGCTGCTGGGGTCATAATGAGTCCTTTAGGCCTGTCGCCTCAAAGAAGTCAACCAGATGACGTAAGGCCGCCCTGGAGTCGGCCGCGGTGTCCCAAGGGCCGAGGATGGTCGACAAGTTGAAGAGGCGGCAGCCAAGGGTAGCAAGCTGTGACTGCAGTGTACGCCTCTCGTTGATATAGGTCCGGCAGCGGAGGGGTATGTGCTCAACGTTGGCAAGGACACCACACTCGTTGCACATAGGGCTAGCCTCACAGCCTAGCTGGTAGCGATAGGACGGAGTGAAGGCCACATTCAGACGCAGCCTGTGGATGAACGACTTCAGAGGACGAGGAAGCTTTGCAGGCAGCCGGTATGACAGCGTTGGGTCTACACTTCCCAAAGAGGACCCAGTTGGAATGTCGTGTTGCCACTGTAGGGTAGACCAGGAATCGGAAAAATGCCTGAGGAGGGATCTTCTGTCTCCTCTCGAGAGTATAATGGGCATAGAAGGCCGTTGTTGGTGTGCAGCGGCAGCGTCGGCCTCGTGGTTCCCAGTTATTCCGCAATGCCCTGGAACTCACTGAAAGGCAACGTAGTGGGAGCGATCTTGTAGGGACTTCAGGGCGCACAGGATGTCTATCACCACTGAGGAAAGGGAACCGCGGATGCCCATGTTTTTAATGCACAGGAGAGCTGCTTTGGAGTCGGTGGAAATTACCAGGGATGGGCAGTATTTAAATACATTGTAATTAAAATACTATTTAAAATATAAATACATGTATTTATATTTTGTAGTTAAATACAGACTCGAAAAATGTATTTATAATTATATTTAAATAACACTTTTCGGGTATTTATTCTTGTAAATACTTTATAAATACTCCTAAATACAGTATATACTGCTTCATATCTTAAAGTCGCCCTGCATTTGACCTTTCGGGAAGAAGGGCGAGTTTGGGGCGCAGTTATGCCGTGTTTGCGTCAGCATGCGCATGCGACAAACCATTTTAGATGGCAAGTTCTTCACTGTTGTTGCGAACAACGGTCGCGACTACCCGACTACCTTGTTGTACGAATCATCTTTGTCAAATTTAATTCAAGCATTTGTTCATCGGCACCTGTGGAGATGCTGTTCGCCTTTACGAATCTGATTGTACGGCCGAACAGAAGATGCCTAAGAGATGCAGTCTTTGAGAAACTTCTAATATTAAAATCGCCATGATAATCTAACAAATAAATGTTATTGCTCGTTGCTGATTTGTTGTTATGACCATCGTTATTTCTGTAATTCCAGAGGACATTTTCCTCACAGTATTTATGGTGGTAGTTACGGTATTTAAATACTGTATTTATATTTTGTATTTAAATACTCATGTTCAAAAGTATTTATGAAGAGTATTTAAATACCCCTTTCAACAAAGTCTTTTGTATTTATATTTAAATACTCAAAAAATGTATTTATGCCCATCCCTGGAAATTACCCAGTGCCGCGGTTCGCAGCATATGTCGAATAATGCGACAAAGAACACAGTGAACACACAGAAAAGCAGCAGCAGTACGGCTGATTAAAAAGGTGTAGAAACAGCAACTGTTACGAAAATTAAAGCTTAAAAAAAAACGGCAGCTTGTCGACAGTGATCGGGTTGCACCTTCTTCAACG
The DNA here is from genome assembly GCF_037126465.1 of Ornithodoros turicata. Taxonomy (NCBI): domain Eukaryota; kingdom Metazoa; phylum Arthropoda; class Arachnida; order Ixodida; family Argasidae; genus Ornithodoros; species Ornithodoros turicata. The sequence continues at coordinate 50,806,470 of NC_088206.1, forward strand.
CATGGCACTTGCCCAATAAAATCGACACATACACAAAAAGGCGGAAGTCTGCAGCGACTTCCGTCTCCTAAGGCGCGTAACACGCCTCTATTCAATGGACGAAACGAACATAAAGAGAGAGGAGAGAGAAGCTCGCGTGAACAGGCGAAGTGACCTTGAATAAAACCCCGCCCACTTCAACGTATACAGTGACTTTCGCCACCGTACGGACGGGTTCCCAGGGCATCACGAAAATAGACCGACTACTCTCGCACTTGTACGCATTTCAGTGGCCTTGATTCGCGTTTCCTCCTCTCTCTTGAGCTGTCTCTTATCCACTGACGACCCACTGTCACGAACCCTTCCCGGCGGGACACCGAAAGCAAAAAAGCCAATCAGTTCCGCAAAGTCGGAAGAAAAATATCTCACCCAATCGAACGGCAGTGGAGGAACAAACTACTGCTCGTCTGACACAGTGATCTTCAAACGGTGGTTAATGTACCATGGTGAAGGAAAAACTTCCTTCTCTAGCGAAAATCGCGTGTCAGCGGCCAATCAATCTCGTCAGTCTAACTGCACATGCTCTCCCAGCCTAATTTGGATGATCAAACACAACACTACAATGAACGGAACCCCACAAGAAGAAAGTAGGAAAAATGTGACTCCAACCCAAGCAGCACAATGTACTGAAAGTCGCGTACAATGGGGGTGGACGGGTAGGTGGAAGGCCTTGAACAGACCCGTGAAACCAAAGAACACTGATAAGAGACGTACCGTCCACCCCCATTGCACTCGACTTTCAGTACATTGTGCTGCTTGGGAACAAAGGCGCGGAGAGAGAGAGAGAGAGAGAGACAACTAAACATCGCGGTACGTCTTTTATTTCAGTCGGACCTCGCAGCTCAAAAACGGGAATGTGGAGGCTAACGTTTACATAAGAGCGCAAATACAGCAGCTGAAAGCAAAGTGATAAAAAAAAAGGGGTAGCGCTGCTTCCGAAAATAAACTCCCAGTGGCGTTACGAGCAAAATATGGAGTCACGAAGTTCTTTGACGAGCGAAACACCTTAGCTATTCGGCACAAGATTTGAAATGGCTAGATGGACGGCAGCACGCAAAATGCGACATTTTATCACCAATGGCCACTACAGAGCTCAAGCAAAGCACACCAGGAAAGAAGCAACGAAAGTACAAGCCGATAGCATTCAGATCAAGTCTTTGAGCCAGCCCAACGGTTTTTTTTTCTTTCTTTTTTCACCCCTTACTTAACCGCGCGAGAAAACAGAAACGTGAGTTACTCACCTAAAGGGCCACACTTATCCTTCTTGTTTCCTCACGTTTGTTTTTTCGTTGCACTTCAGGAAAATAAAGATCACACGGCTAAAAATACGCCCCATCGCATGCCGAAAATGTGACCGCGGCAGCAGTCCCTATTTCGAGCAGACGACAAGAAAGGTGACACCGAATAACAACACTAGATGCCATCCCAAAATTATTGTCTTCTGCAAAGGCCTTTGATGTCCTCCTTGGATGGGTTCACGGTAGAAAGAACGAAAAAAAAAAAAAGCGCGATTTTTAATCCTTTGCACGATGGATCAGCAGACGCACGACACACACACACTGCAGACTCTGCGGATGAACGCAGACCGCAGACGATGGCACGTGGTAGGCAGCAAGGCGGCACTCGCTCTTCAGGAGAGAGTGCTCCGCCGAGAGAAATAAAGCTCCAAAACTGTCGTAAACAGCAACGGACTGCGCTGCTTTCGACAGACAAAACGGGCTACCGGAGACGCACCGGCTTCGCGCGCGACCATCGTCCCCCTTTTCGCAGCGCCCTCACACACAAACTCCGCGAAGGGAAAAAATAAAAGAAGAGTTTGCACTGCTGCTAGGAGACCGCCGCGGTGTCCACCTAAATTGGACAATCTTGGGCGAAACGGACCATGCGAGAAGATACATTTGTTGCTCACCAAATTTTCTCCTTTGTTTTTTTTTTTAATTTTTATTTTCCGTGTAGAGAGATGAGCGAAACGTACAGCGTTGTGCGAACGCCACGGGTGTCACAGCTTCATCCACAGTTTCGGTCGATTCGGTTATTCATTTTACTAGAGTATGGGAATACAAATAAATGGCATCACATTAGCAGAAGTAGTGCCTGCTTTATTAATGGCTTCTCATGGTGTGCGACACCTGGCATTCGTCGTAGAGGCAAGTATGTTTGATCCGAAACAGTCTTGGGAACGGGCTATATATAAATAAGCTCACTCCAGATAATTCAACTCAACGCGGGCCCAAAATATTTCTCTCCGACATAGCTGGCACGAAGACGGCAACTACCAGGGCTACCAGGCGTTCGCCAGTACCATCAAGTACCACACCACAGCAGTGTGTTTTGTGTAGCAATCTTTTTCCTGCTCTCGTATGAAATCATAAAACATCCTCTTGCATCAGTATCTTTCTGTACTCGAAATGTAATTATCAAGCGTAAAGAAAGCGGAATAAACTAGCAGCCGACATTGTAATTCTCCCCATAGCGCCTAGATGGCAGCACCTCTCGTATCCGCTTCGCCTCCCAGTGTTACCAACGCGAACTAATCGCATACATACGCTGTCTTCCCGGGAGCGCTAGGGTGGTCCTACGTGTGCATTTTAATTGTGACACCTAATACAATCATGGATTGTCACGAGAGTAACGACAATGCTCCCGATAATCGTCTCCGAGTTCTGGAGCTATACAGCGGCATCGGTGGTATGCACTACGCTTGTCCGCCCGACACAACTCGAGTCGTTGCTGCTGTAGACGTCAATACGACTGCGAACGTCGTCTATAAGTTCAACTTTCCTGAGACTGTGCTTCTGCAAAGAAACGTTCAGTCTTTCAAGCAACGTGAACTTGACAGTCTACGCATCGACGTGTTAACTATGAGCCCTCCGTGCCAGCCGTTTACACGTCAAGGACTTCAACGTGATGCACAAGACCCGCGGTCTTCGTCGTTCCTCAATCTCATCCAAGTTCTACCCACACTTGCGCACCCTCCAAGGTATATTCTCCTCGAAAACGTGAAAGGCTTTGAAACATCGTCCACTTGTGCGGCATACCTGGACTTCCTCACACAGCATGGATTTCACTTTCACCGTTACCTCCTGTCTCCAACCCAGTTTGGTGTTCCTAATTCGAGACTACGCTTCTACTGCCTCGCGAAACGTGGCCGCTTTTCAGATTGCCCCAGCGCATGCGACAGCATCTGGCACAACCTCCCGACCGAGTGCTCGCGGCCGGCACCGCTATACAACTTCCTCGAAGAGGAATCAGACTCAACCTCTGAGTATCTCTTGCCCGACATTGTGCTTTCAAAGTTTGCCTTCATCCTCGACATTGTGGACCGTAATGCGACGAACACTTGCTGTTTCACCAAAGGTTACGGACACTACGTCGAAGGCACCGGTTCTGTATTGTTGCAGAGCTCGCGCGACGCAATGGATGACGTGTACCGCGACGTCTCTCCGCGAGTTTCCTCAGACGATGTCCTACCGGCGTCAGTGGTCGAACGACTATGCGAACTTCGCTTGCGCTACTTCACACCACAAGAAGTGTCGCGTCTCATGTGCTTTCCTGAACAGTTTCGGTTTCCACAGGAAGTGACGCCTCGACAACGGTACCGGTTGCTAGGCAATAGTGTCAATGTGCGTCTTGTGCGGGAACTTATGCAGCATCTTTTAAACGATGCTGATCTTCAGAACAAAGATGCATAACCGGTACTGTGTGTCATGCACTTTTGACAGTGCAAACACAACAACTTGCTTGGGATCAGCTGCCCTTTCAGTTTCATATACAACCCTACATGATGCAATACATCCCACTTGTCGGCAAACACTCAGCTATGAAACAATATCCAGGAGTTCAAAATCCACAGTACCAAAATCGCAAATTGTAAAATCAAAGTTTATAGTATCTACAAAGTATGAACTAGAATGATCGTGTTTCAAAGTAGGATATCACTGAGCAACATGCGGGCTTTGCATGTTCCTAATGTTCACTGAAGTCGTTTTAACGAATGAAATGCATAAGTATTTTAGCGACGGTTAGGCTTAGAAGGGCGGGCGCAATGAAGCAACACAGAATGAAGTGACGTTGGCTAGTTTATGGTAGTTGAGAGCTATACTACAGTGCTAGTGGCCTAGTGTGTCCAAGATTAGTTCAAGTTCCTTGAATGCAGCTCCCCCGCGTGTTATATGCAATGCCAGCATAGACTGTGCCGATTTGGGATTTTGGACATGTGTATTCTTAACTGTGGATATTGGGATAAACCCCGACCACAAATGGCTTCACTGTTTTCTCTCATTGGTTTTACCAGTTTTACTAAAGGAAGGAATGAACAACCTGGTCCTGCACCCACCAAGCAAGAAATGCATCTAGCCGTAAACTATCTTGTAGACATTTGGACATGTCTGGGTCTCTTACCAATAGCAGTATGCCATGCTCTTCTTAGATGGCTCGGGCGCACAAATGAAAACAAGCAAACACTGTCTACCTGCGAGCACTTCGGGAAAGAGCCAATAGTGCACATGTGTAATTCGGTATGCTGTCTGCCAGAGAGCACCAAGGCATATTCTGCGCCCACTCAACAGACAGCGCTTTACGCCACCTACTAAACTCAGTACTGTGAACGTTGTGAACATGTTGTGGTAAACGAAAGTATCCTGATAAGGTCCTGAAGAATGGCTACAACATCCAATGAAGGCAGCAGCTGCACAAATTACCCACTTCCGGCACGGAAGGTAGTGATGAAAACTAACAGCACAGCACTCTTTTGAGTCCCAGTACACCATACATCCTTCAACAAGTACCAACTGGAGGGAGAGTCTGGTGCAGGCCTTTTGTACTGCCAGACTAGAATTGAAGTCTCCAAGCTATATGAAAGTGTACAGTCACTGCCATACTCTTGTGCCCTCATGGAGTGCCCTTCATATGGCCCTTCAGGTATGTATTGTAATAAAGAAATAAATAAAATAAAAGGCTAGTGTCCCAGGCTGTTCCAAAAGGGCATGAAGGTATGCACAATGTCTCCCTCACCTAGACTTGATAAGGGAATTTAGGAAGGCAGTAAGTGCGATTCTTGTAGAGACTGAGCAACAAGCGAGGCAACATTGTGGCAAACTATGGAAGTCTAATAAACATCCTGCCGAGCTTGTGTTTGCTTGGCTACAGCTGGGCCATTGGACAGGTCGGGCTAGGGCTGACGTCTGGGATCGAGAGGCCCAGGTGTGAACCCCTGTCGGGGGGGGGACCCCTTCTATGCAGTGCTGCAGGATATATTCTTTATCTCCCTCATAAAATTCCAAACACTGGTACACATCACCCTTTCTGTGTTACAAAATGTGTTACAAGAGTTGCCTCGCTTTCCCATTGGCCCATTTTTTTATTACATTCCCACACCTCACTTTCCTCGCCTCCTCCGATTCAGTCGACATACTGCTTATGACAGCCTTGGGACACCGTCGGAAGGAATTGTGTGTTAACTTGAAGTTTTAGCAATCCTTGATCTCGGTTCAAAGTTAACCAGCGTTTGTCACAGACTAGATACGCGCTAAACAACCAGGGCGGCTCGGCTCAGCTGGGAGCTTGCCTTCGCTTTTAATGGCACAAGGGAATGTTTGGCGTAGGCTGGTGCAGATTCTCGGTATTTTGCGAAAATGTAGCGGGATGTAACAGGGTTGGCCCCTTGGCACATTTTCTCGCAGCAATCACATCACTGCCTATTTGAACAGAGTTGTCTTGCAGTGCGGGCATACGTCCTTTGTACCGTTGAGCGTGAGCGGGCAACACAGTTGACACGGATATGACACACCTTATCAACATCCAATAATAATAGCAGTATCCTTAATCTGTACCATGCTCAAACACTTGTGACTGCGGATATATTATCTGCTATTCATGTTTTGCACCTTTATGTTACCTTTCAGTATGTGAGTGGACAGGTGCTGCCCTACCTTGTCTATCGTATTGAATGCTCTTGCGACAATATGAGGAATTTACAAGCCCTAATGGACTTTGTGTGTTAACATAGCAGCAGCAGAAAGTAAATGCGCTCACATGTTTTGAAGTCCTTCTGAAGAGTAGGAACATCCCTTGCATCGAAGTAGGAGTACACAGACTTTCCCAGTAGCTCCTCCGTCGGGTAACCAAGGAACTCCTCAATTCTGTAAATTTATGTAAAACTATCAGCACAAGGTATGCGCTTCTTCCAACATCAAATTAAAGTCCACATCTCCATAAACACCAACCACCATACTGTTCCAATAACAGCTTTTTAGAGCCTGAAGTTTTAGGGTTTTACCCGATTGTTCCCCGAATTTGCACCCCGGTTGCCTCTTTAGGGTGAAACCCGATCTTTACCCGGCAAACTGCCCTCACTGCGACGTCTGTAGGAAGGCACTAACTTAATTGTTTCGTAGCAGATGCAGTTACATCACCATTTGTACCAAACCACTACAGTTAGTTTGAGTAACTGAACCCGATTTCTCCCTGAATTTAGCATACTGGAAGTTTTTCCAACCGAATTCGCATGAATTTAGTGCACATGTTTATTTACCTGATTTTTACCCCCCGAATTAAAAAAAAATATTTCCCGAAAACTTATGGCTCTATTTATAATGTACACAGCTTCCAATGTGCTTGTTCTCACCTGCATAAGCCAAATTTTTTACAACGTGGCTGAACTAAGCTCTCGGGTGCAAGCCCAAGCATTGTTGGGGTATTTTGGCATACATCAACTCTGTAATGTAGCTAGGAAAATATTTCGCAAGAGGGTTTTACGGGATGGAGGAAGGTTACCTCTCGTTTTCCCTCTCACAAATGCTCTACCAAGGGTGTGATTTCCTTTTCTTTCCTATAGGAGAAGAAGGAGGAGGGGAGGCGGGAAGTTGAACCTTCGCCAAACACCCTGTTGCCCCAATGCTCTTTTCTTTTATAAGCAGTTTGAGAACTTATTCTCACACTCCGGGCAAAGCCTGTCTGTCCTGTCACCTACGGGAACACACAGCAGGGCCAAATCAACCCAGAGCCAAGTTTATACGACTTATGGGGGTTAGGTTAGAACTTCTCAGCTCGCAGGAGCTATCACCTGCCTCGTGAGGAAGCAGAGCTCCTCCTTTTATCTTATCTCGCCCACCCCCTTACAGGCTCTCATACATCGGTGCTGTCTGTTAGTGTTCAGGAAAAAGTCTTTCTTTGCAAACCACACAAACACTAGTACAAAAAAGATTCCAATGCACCCCCACAGCAGAAGGTGCACAGGAATATTCAACGAGCACGCTTGATGACACCATTTCACAAGTGCAATACTGAAGTCTTCATGCACACACGTCCTTAGTCTTTAACCCTTTGTGCTAGTTCCATCCCCCAATAGAATCTGTCTCTTTTTCGATGCCGGACACAGCTGCATCTTTGCAATGAACATCTTGCATTGCAGAGAACATTGCAGAGAACATCTTTGCAATGTGCTTTGTGCTATCAGCATCTATTTTGTGAAGCACGGTCTTGTTCTCAAGGAAAAGAAGTCGCAAGCCTTCCTTTCATGTGGTCATTTCTGTGCTTCTGAAGATCGGAGTTCTTCTATATCTACAACAACATTGAGCATCAACGTTTCCACAACTGCAGGGCAGGAAATTTCCCTTTGTGGCTTTGTGCTGAAGATTTATCATCATTACATCAGTTTCTGCATTGTAACTCCAGTGTAGCTGTCTCTAGTGGAACTGTCTTCACTATACAGCAAAAAGAATACATGGGGGTCTATAGCCACTTAGCTGGGACCGTAAGTGTTCCTCATTATACCCAACTTCTATACCAAGGTTCTACTGTAACGGTACCAAACTAGGGTTTTATGTTGCAAGACAAATGAGATCATCAGCAAAACCACAGTGCTGGGGTTGTAGATTAATTTAGCCCACCAGATGGCTGTTTAATATGTGTTAAAATCTCAGCATGGCACCCCGTATTTAATGTCCCAGGCCCACGCAGAGCTCTAGCTCAGAGTCACAGTGCAAAATATTTCAGTTAACAATATTTGCTGCTAATTATTTATAATTGAATTCTATAGCCAGTACTTTTGCAGTTGTGGTGTGATTGTCAGTAGCTTCCAGTTCTTGTTCTGCCAAGCACCCAAACCACAGATTCCCCACAGTTAGTGGAGTATGGCTATCAATACTCAAAACAGTCTGAAGCAGTTGTCAATGTTGCCACAAATTCTTATTATTATTATTAAAACAGTCTTCAGTCCCCTTTAACTCAGTTGTACACCCTCGTGACATCTGCCAAGGTGAGGTAGCTAATGCTTGCTTCACCGTAAAACCTAAACAGGATGTGAACATGCAGTTTGTTTTTCTCATTTATCTCAGAAGCTATGACGTCATCCTTGATAAAATTTTGCATACAGCATCTAAACGTAACTTACAGTCGAATACCGCGTTTGCTCACATATAGAACGCACATTTTTTACTTTAAAGGAAGGGGTGAACCAGGAGGTGCGTTCAATATGAGGAAAAAAAATGGGACTTGACAATCATAGCGCACAAAACTTGCGTTTTATTGCCAGAGGTGTCGTCGTCCTCTGAGTCGCAAGGTGCATTCTCTCTCTGTCGTCGCTAGTGTCTTTGCGACCTCCATTGGCACGTCACTCTGGCCGCCCCTTCACTCTTTCCGTCCACATGCCGTTCTCCTCCTGGCAGCCAGCATGGCGAGAGGACAGAGGGAGAACCGGACTGATCGGACGGAGAACTGCTTTGCTGTACGAGTCACCCATGATACAAAAGACAGAGTGCAAGAAAAAAAAAAAAAAGTGACCTCAAATGGGTGCTCAAGTTCGGGGGTGTTCTATACGTGAGCGTGTCTAATATGTGAGCAAATACGGTCAAACTTCTTTACAACGAAAAAAAAAATTGTTGGAAAGGTAAATTCGTTAAAGAAGATGTGCAACGTATCGCTGCAGTACAAAATCGTAGTGTTTATGTAGTACTGCAGTAGTGTACTGTAGAAGCAGTATACTGTTGAAAAACCGCTTGGTTCCTACTTGAAGCGCAAAATTTCATAGCGTGCAACTTCTTGTTCGTGTTTGAGTAAGAAAAGTAGTGTGCCCTAAAAGATCAGTTACATTTTCGTGCTTGATGCGACACCTACTCGATGGACAGACTTCCACTGCCACACAGTGAAGAATGCTCACTGGTGCTAGTTACTCACGCAGTGCAAGTGTTGGCTTAGTTTGAACGTATAGTAACGTTGGAAGAGACGACTGCTGTTTTGAAGATTTCTCCTCGTAACAGTGAATGAAATGAAAAAGATGGGAATTTCTAACAGACGTCATAGAAGTTGTTTACTGTGAAGGTGGCTGCATGGCATGAAGATGTCTGCATTGAAATACTGCATTTCCCCAGAATAACCGCCGCACATCCGTGTGGAGGCTGTCCACAAATACAAAACCATGATAACAGTTATAAAAATATTACGGTTTCTCAAAAAGGGAGCATCGGATAACATAGTAAGTCTGTAGTGAAACAAATTTGTTGTAGCATTTTTTTTGTTTGTTAAAAAAGGTGCTCGTTCTAAAGGAGTTTGACTGTATGATACAACTCTAATGTCACACGCATTATTCACACCATTCACATTATGTAATTGCAATGTATGTGTCTCAGAATGTATTCTCCCAAAATACTTTTTCTCAATGTGACGCAAAAGTAACAATGTCACAGTGTGCACAATCTGCCATCTATCTGGCAACATTGCTCCTGCAAGGTCGATTTCAGTCTCCTCACCACAGCTGCTGGCAGACTTCTTAATGTGGCGCGTAGACCTAAGACTGAGAGGGTGCATGCACTGTTGGTATAGGAGACAGATGCAGGAGCTCACAGGGACATCACCTGTTCTTGGAGAATTTGAAACTATAAAGTTCTGCGTGTTCCTTAGAAAATTCATGAAAGCGCATAATGTTTGCACACAGCATTTATATCCATAACAGGTCTCAAGGACCTTGTCTGTGCTGTTGTTTTTTGTTCCCTAGTCTCGGGTTTTTAAGTTATGGATAAAGCTTCCAACTTTCCGCGATTCCACGAAATTTCGTGGAAATGACGATCTTCCGCAGAATCGCCTTTTTTCCGCGGAAATTCCGCGGAATGCTGTAATTCACTGTGCAATTAATAATATATGCTCCCTTAGTCAATAATGCCTATTAGATCTAAAAAAGCCTCGTGCTAAAAAAAAAAACCAGCTTCGAGCGATGCCTGCAAACAGCGGCAACAGCAGACACGCGACCAGCGCGAGTCATATAGCACGGTTCTCCTCTCCCCGCGTGTTGTAAAGAAATGAGAAAAGGTCAGCGCGCACGTGCATTCGGGGAACGGAGGAGAACGATGGAGAAGCCTTCCTATTCGTACGATGTCATGTCGCACTTTAGGAAGAAAACTGCGCGGGATCGCGCTCGGGAATACAGGAGGACGGGGGCATCCTTTTTTGCAAGGTGTGTGCTAAGTGTGTCGACCATCGACGTAAATCTACGATTGACGACCACGTAATGAGCAACAGGCACTGCATGAACGCCGACAAGTTCAAGCGAAGGCAGGAAGAAACGCAGCGAGGCAATAACGTTGCTGCTGGTTGTTCTGGACTTGTAGCAGCGTGATGTAAGATTGCAGACGCTGGACTCTGTGGTCACAGCCCGGGAAGCAAGAATGGCCATTGTTACGGAATTTCTGGAAGCACTCATTGCCGCTAATATTCCGCTGGAAAAGGTTGGACGCCCCAAAATAAGGAATTTCTTGGAGACGCGAGTTACCAACGGTGGGTCGATACCGGGGCCGAACGCACTTCGGCGTCGAATTCCAAAACTGTTCGAGAAACATGAAGCCTGGTTTAAAGGCGTGCCGCGTGGGTCGACAGTGTCGGTGGTGGTCGACGAAAATAACATGGTTAACAGAAAATTAAAGTGTGTTCATCTCTTTGAGGTGCTGACTGGCTTGATCTGACTGCATCTGCTTCCAGACATGCATTTGTGCCACACTTTCAGAATGGCGCGGAATTTGCGATTTTTACTCACGGACGCCCGCGGATTTGACACTGGGGCCCCATGGAAAAATTAATTTTCCACCACAGGAAGTTGGAGCCTTTAGTTATGGATCTATACCACCAGCTCGCTTGCTACCTCTCTATCCTCTCGTTAGCATTTATATTTTGTGTACTGTCTTTATGAGGTTGATCTACACAGAATACGAAATTGAAGAAATCATCTTTTTTTAGTCCATAGTGGCACTTTAACAAACAATGAATAGGGCCTCGTGTTTGAGGGATAAACCAGGCAAAATCCATTTTTACCCAGCAATTTGCATCACAGTCACTTAGAGTAAACCCCGAAAACCCTGAAAAACTACCCGGCACCTGAAAAACTAACTTGGCAACGTACAAACTCAGCCACCAATACAGGCACTGGAGAACGCTAGGCACTGTGCATTCGGTACAGCCGTTCTGCATCTTGTGGTCATCTAAAATGCGAGAGGCGCTCTTTCTTTGTTCTCCTCCCGATATTAGCCCATTTGTCACGTTTTACGACTTCTGAAATAGCACCCTTTTTTTACCCCCACCCCGATTTTCAGAAGATATTAAAACCCAAAAATACAAAGGCCTAACAATGGACAACGCAAGCAGTACAATGGTAATTGTCTTCCATTTCTTACCTTTCATCTACGTGCGTGAAGCGCATGCTTGGATTGTGTCTGCTCAGAAAAGTTCTGCTGTCAAGCGGCACCTCAATGTTTGCCGGATGAGGTATTGGTCGGGCTACGCAGACCAAGTAGCGGCAGCTACGCTTTTCCTGCTGTGGACGCTCAGCCTCCTCCACGTCATCTTCCTCAAGCAGATGGCTTGAAGATACAGTCACATTTCTGAGGATTGCATGTCCAATGCAATGCATGACCTAGTAAACGTGCATGAAAAATGTAAAAATGTAGTAGTAAACATGCACGGTAATGTATACAATGCAGAAAATGATACATCTATGTCCTGCTCACTTACAGCAACTTATTATAATACCTTGCAAAACTAGAAAATAACATCTGTTCTGCATTGTCACAATACGGCACAAACATATGTTGTGTTGTGGCGCCACTGTCATGGTATTTATTGTCATAGCCACCCCTTTGGTTGTATCAATGTGATCTATAGCAACAGACATGTGGTGGCTGCACCATGCGGACAGTGAGCAACCAGTCTGCCTCATATCCTTTCGTCCAATGAGACATTCTACTCTGGCTGTTATGTAGGGTATACCCCAACCGCTCTCCTGCCTATGCATCACATTCAGGTGATCAATTCTGGCCGAAGTCTTACTAGCTACTACTGTTTCTACGGAATCATATTCTGCCTGTTTGTTGCAAGAGCTGATAAAATAATCTGATGAGCACACCAGCACTCACCGCATCTGGAAGAACAACCTTGTAGGCTGATTAACCTTGCAGTACTGATGACTGCCACATGCCATTTACATATCCACATGCATGTGTTACTGACACTTTTTTTTATGAATAACCTACTTTCACTATGACTTGTCCTTGTCAATAAAACACCAAGTGCAAGCCTTTTGCAACAAGTGAAATGTTGGTAGGTACAATATCATGGTTCTAAGCTGGATCAAATCAGGTCTCTATGGCAAAGCAGCCACGATCATGCTCAACAGGCACTTTGGAAAATGTGTACCGTTCTAGATGATGACACTCTGGTATAGAAGGAATTGCAGGATATCCTTCGGTCCGCGTTTGGTCCTAGGCTAAAGTACCAAAATTAAACTACTTGCTTGCAGATTGCATTCTCTGTTTTTGCTATGCCATCACTATGTCACATGTTACGCATGTCGTTACATTTACATTAAATGTGGCCCTTACTGTCATTGCTCTTGTGGTTGTCGCTGTTGGGTGGTTCAGTGTCCAGTGCTGTGCCCCTGAGAGCTTTCTTATACACACTAGTGGCGTGTTTTAACTGCAGTACGTGACCTAGGGCTGGCACTGGAACCGCACACGTTGTCGCTGAGTGTCTTCGTGTGGTGCTCCTCTACAAGACACGCATCGGACCTACTGAGTGTCACATGTTCTGCGGCCAGTCTGTAGCTTTATGTAATATGTTCAACCCATTTGGTGCATGAAGATTTTTCGTACAGAAATTCCAAAATTTTTTGGAATTTGGGAAGGCCATGCCATCAAAATGATGAGTTCACACTTCCGTAAGAATGTGTCCTGCATTGAAGTGACACTACAGACTTTAAAAATATTTATTTTATTTTATATTAAATTATAAATCATAAATTAACGACGCAGAATGCAAAATATAAATGCGATCAGGGACTAGTATGTGCTTCCACGAATATTTAAAGAAAAAAAGAAAACTACATAGATTCGGATTCTCCGTATGTCGCAGGCAACATCAACGAGAGTTTGCATCTCTTTCCTAGCAACAGTGCGATCACCTCTGCTCTTCACTCGATGTTGGAAGTACGCCTTAGGTAAGTAATTAGGACGTCATGCTTCTCAAAACTATAAATTAATTTTAAGATGCTTCTCCTTCACACAGAAAAACAATATTTTGGGAGAATAAAGTAGGAGACATGTGCATCGCAACAGAATAAATTCGATAAAATTCTGAGGGCACAAGATTTAGTTCGTATTGGTACTTGAAAAGCTGACAGCAAGTATGCTTGAAGTATGAAGCCGAGGCAAAACAGCAGCAACCTGCATCGCACATTTATTACTCGCTTGCAGCGAGCCAATATATTATGCCAGTTTTCAATGGATTTTTTTAAGCAGGCACTCATTGGCCTTTATATGCCATTGTTGCAATAGGACTAAAACGGGAACAAATCAACTTCTCTATTGTGTACAGAGGTCTAGTTCCTTTTAAAAGAAGCAAAAGCCACAAATTATATGGAGCCTGCTGCACCTGACCACCCCAATGCCAAGACTGGCTGCTATATTATTATTATTTCTTTTTTGCCTCACCTTGTAAGTGGTCGCTGATTTTACGCTCACACCACGGCCTTTGCTGCCAAGGGCTGAGCGCATGCGCACAAAGAAGGAGCAGGGCCCAGGGCCTGGGGTCTCAGGCTCCAGGGCTCCCTTCACTTCATCATGGTCACATGGATGGCAAAATTCGTACAGGCTCTGCCCAATGAGGTCCACCTGAGGAGACAAATATTCCAGGTAAAAATACTGACCAAGCATTACAGTAGATCACTAATTACTAAAAAGTGCATGGTTGTTTTTCTTGCCATGAGAAGAACAAGCTCCTCGGCTATGTATTGAAGTAGCGCAGAAGTCATTTTTAACACGCTGTTCTCTTCCTATAAAACTGTTACGCAGGCCAGTAAGATGCACCATGCGAAGTAATTCACACCGCAGAGTCATAATTATCGCAGAAATTGAATTTAAAGTACGCCGCAAAAAGCGACCGAGCGCAACAGCTGTGGAGAGCAGTACCAGCCTGTGATCTGCCTGCAACCTCGTGCTGATGCTACAAGGACCACGCTCGCTGATTGGTCCAGAGAAATGTCTGCTTCTCCGCTGTTGTCTGTTACTCGACTGTTCGAGGTTCTTAAAAAGCATTGCTCCTGGCTCGGTCATGATTCAGCTGCTCCTTCTATCCCCAATTCTCCGGCAGAACTGGCAAAACTGGTTTACGGCGGCAAAGGGGCAAGGCACTGACCCCCACTGACTGGCGAACCAGAACGAGTTCTCCTTGTAACGTCATCGGTGACGTGGCATCATACCTCCTCATCCTCGTTATACCCGGAGTGGCAAATTAAGGGTGAATGCGCGGGGCCATGTTTATATGAGTTTTTTCTGAGAAACAATTTGCACACATCAAAAACCTTTTGCGCTATTCGGTAAAATGACACACACACTTTCATCAGATGTCTTAATCTGAAAATTTTTTGGATGGCCCTCTGTACTCCTTCAAACTCCAATAAAAACATTAACAGCTATGTTTCAGCATGAGTGTATATATAGTACACTGCAGCCACTAACATTATTCACTGTGTTCCACATTATTCCATGGGAAGCTTCATGCATATCACTATTACATTGCCCTTCTTAAAGGGGTTGTGACGCTTCGATATACGTGTTTCATTGCATCATGTATTATGCAGTGTACTTACACCCTTGTGGTTTTAGATTTTTTGTTTTTTGAAAATTGGAGGATCAGGCTTTATTTCAGGAGCCATAAAATCAGGCGATATTGCTTGGAAGAGCAGTTTTTTTTTATTAAAAAAAAAATACTTCTCAAGTTTCAGACGAGCATGAAATCCTGGGTGGCTCTGCTGAACCCACAACGCTTAGCGCTCAGCAGAGCCTGTACTGGTGGGTGAATTTGTGCTTTGGCACATTTGCTTCTAGGGGTTTTCACGTTTTACCTCAAGTGAGCATGATGCAAATCAGATTTACAAACAGTTTTTAGAGGCGGGGGGGGGGGGGTGGGGGAATATATTTATTATATATAAAAAAAAGGAGGGAAAGGTTAGCCACCGCTACGGCGGCTTGCTATTCCCGGGTTAGGCCTCAAAAGGCCAGGCTCTAAATGTATTGCATGACGCAGTATTGAGGAAAAAATAACCATTTTCCCTCGCGTCGTACTTGGTGAGATATAAACCGTTGAACACACGTACGCATCAAGCACTGACATCAGAAGAGCGAAAGCTCCTGCCATTCCTATGGACAGCCATGAGCACGAGCTCTCTCTCGCCCTGCTCCCTAGCAGAGATGCCTGCAGTGATGTCAGAGACGGATGAATTTCGGTATCTAAGGTTGGAATCCAATTTCCTACAAGCCTATTACCCTGTTTGTTGTAAGACTTTGAATGCAGGTTCGCATCGGTGCAAATAACTGTCTCTCACATGCGTTTGGCATAGCTTGGGAAAAAGTGTTACAACCCGTCAAACTGGGTGATAGATTGCAACGCGATAATGCACGGCCAGTGTTATCACGAAAGACTGAAATATGGAGGTCTTCGAAAAAGCCAGATAGTGGCAAGAATCGAGCCCGCACCTCCTATCATCGGTCAAGTTCATTAACCCATTGTGCACAGATTTTTTCGGCAAATGCCACATTTTGATCTTTCGTGTTCCTAGGCACCTTTAGGCTTTGTTGGCAGTTTGGTGTTCCAGCCTCTGAATAGTTACTTTCCAGATTTGTTCCATCTCCTCTATTCACCTCGTCACTGTTTTCAAACAGAAGGCACAACCGGAAGTTGTCTAGGGTTCCCAGTGTCAGCGTCTGCATGTGGCACCACACCCTGCCACTCATTTGAGTTAAACCCTTTCACTATTTGTAAACAGTGAAAGGGTCTAACTGAAATGAGTGACACAGAATGGCGCCATATGCAGCCGCTGTGAAAGGGTGGATAACCTGCATCTGCAAGCTCTTAGTAACAGCTTATGACAGTGACAAAAAGCCCACTCTCAATTCTCAACATTTCTTCTTCCTATTTTTGGCTTTTTTTTTGTGGTGTTCAAGGAGTAATATGCATGACAAGGCCATGCCAAAAGAAAACCTCAGCGTGAAAAATACTGTATAAGTAGTAATTTTCGCTAGGACCTATTTTTCGCGAAAATCACGACAAACCTTTTTTTCGTGAATTTAAAGTTCCGTGAAAAATTCGAACCAATGACAGAAAAATATGTGAACGAAACATGTAGGAAACTTGACCCAGGATGCTGAGGTAACTTATGTACACGCGGTTTCTTACGCTGTTACACTGCATTGCCTAGCAAAGTGTTCAGTTCGCCACTGCAACTGGAGACGGTAGTCCAGCCTTCACATACGAATCCCGTGCGGATGTAGGCATCCCGTGATTCCAGTTCCTTGTAAGCCTGGGTCATCCAGCAAGCGTGTATGAACTCTGCCACGCGGATAGGCCTTTGTAAAAGTTGCCGCATCACTATCGAGCGCCTGCTCGATGCAATGACAAGAATGACGGGGGACAGGGCAATTCGGCAATGACACAGCTACAAGCAGAGTAAGACCCCCTAATCGCAGCCCTTTCAGTCAGAAGTGCCCAAAAGGAAGACAAACTGAACGAGTTACCCAGATGTGACACCTTTTAGTATCAGCTTCTTCCAAGAAGTTCAAAGTGGAGGACCCCTAAGATGCAGGGTCGACGCACCGCGGTACCGCGAATTTAAGGTTCCGCGAATAATTCCCTGATCCTGGCTTCTCACAAATTCGCGAATTATTGAACCCGCGAATTTAACCACTTATACAGTACTTTGTCAAAATTCATAAAATTGGGCAGACAGTCCACTAAAACTTACCTGGTTCAGGCCAAGATATCTGCCAACATTCTCTGAGAGGAACAGAACTTCGCCTTCTGTGGACAGGACCAGAAGAAATCCGTCCAGGGCATCAAGCATGAAGCTGTCGTGTGCACTGGGCACCACATTCTCCGTTAGCTCTGCAATAAAAAGCCAAACTCAGTCCATTGCAGATAGATGCAACTCAAGTTCAGATAAGTGCTGGTAGAAAACACCATCACATATGGTGCTATCTCTATCAGGCTTGCCATCTGCTGTTCCACAATAGTATTTGCCATATGCGTTAAAACTTGGGAGAGAAGAAAATCCTCTTACAGCATATAGAAGGTACATACAGTATGATTTGCCTAAGCTTTTCCAAACTAAATGTTGTGCGCTGTACACCACAGAATATTTAGTATAGCTGCCTGTAGCATCAGTATATTGGACATGTACCGCAATTTTTGGCTAAACTAAATACAGGGTTAAATACCATAATTAAATACGGTGTGCCAGTTCAGTGAGATTTCAGTGCACGATACACTGTGGTGTTGCTCATGAACGTAGCTGCTTAGCAAAGCATTACAATGAATTATCACGAATTATTATCAGGAGCTAATTCATCTCTAAGTTATGCTTCCTTGTTTTCTGAGCACGGGCATATACTGGCTGAGCCTGTGCGTGTTATATGTCTTACTAATTTTCGTTTGGTGGTGGTTTTTATGTACAGTGCATGTTATTGGTCAGATATCACAATATTTCGGGTGTCAAGAAACTGAAAAAATTTCCAGGAACCATCGACGAAAATGCCCAACAACCGCCTTCAGTTATCCACTGTTGAGTGCAACCTAAAGTTCGTCAAGTGAAGGCAACAACCTTACAGAAGTTTCCCCTTCCCCACTGTGCCCAAGCACAGCACACTGACCAGTCCAGTACATTGCAGGTGCCACCGAATGTGGGTCCACTGGGTGACGAGAACAGATGAAAACTATTCATTTGCAGAGCTGCATTCTCTAATGCGAGAACTAAGTTTGATAGCTGTTGATGACACCCCAGTTCTGGGGTGTGTCAACATTGATCGACATGTGATTACAAACACCTCCACTGTGATTACAGATAAAAATGTTGTTAACTCGTAGCTTTAAATCTATAAATTTATCATATGTAATGACACTGTCGTTTTCACTGATGATAAGCATGAACCTGACGACAGTGAGGGCCCAGTGTTGTCACCCCTGAGAATGTGCAAAATCCACAGAGAACAACTTCGGCATCTTTTTGAGCAAAAGAGCAAGTTTTTTCAAGTTAATGTCAGCAGAAAGGGTCAACAGTACCTGAATTTTTACACAAGCGAAAATGGACTGTTTCATATGTGCTCCGAAAGAAACACAGGCTCTGTTAACAAAAGATGGCTAATCTCCTGTCAACTTTCATTTATCCGGATCCCCTGGTACTCTGACAATTTTGCTGGAAACAGTCAGCGAAAGCAGCAGAAACAAGCGAGGGTCAACTGCATGTATTATGAAAATCACCTGGGGTGATATCCCAGCACTAGCTGTGCTCAGGGGCATAACAATAGTTGTACTTAGGGGGCTTCCATGGTCACCAAGATGGACAATTAAAACAAACGCTCTTTCTTTTGACAACAAAACTTGAGCAAAGCAAAACTACATTCAAAGGTGCACCTTGCTAACGATGACAACACGTAAGTGAGGAGCTGGCTTTGCCTCATTTTATGAACCATCTCTTTAGAGATGGTGAATGTCTAGTGTTTGACCAGCACACTTCCATAAAAATGAGTTATTTTGAGTTTGAGAACATCTAAATTTTAATGAGACAAGACTTTCATGCAGAAGGCTGCACTGCAGGTCTATTAAAATTTAGATGCTCTCAACCATCCTTTCTGTTGCTCTTCTACGTACTACTATATTTTGTGTTTGGCAGAAAAGGGGAATGGACTTCCATTCCATGACAATGACACTGTTTTGCTGCACCCACAGTCGTGTTTTTCACGCTTTCATGGCAGCACAGCATTTGTCCTCTCCCCTGTCTGTCCTCGTTTGCAGTGCTAGTTTATCATGAGATAAACGGCAATCCAGAAGATGTGGGTTCGATCCCTACAGCTGGCTAACCTTTTCAGTGACTTTCATCTTTCATAGTTTATCATGATTGATTCCTACTAACTGTCCCGGTTCACCACCATTATATTTTTCATGCTTGACAGACTACCTTTGCCGTAAATAATTTGAGTGCAACCTACTGTTCATTCCTTGCTAAGAATGAAGTGCTTTCATTGACATTCACTCACCAGAAAGTGGCTCAAGCAACTCCTGCATCCGCAGGTAACTAAGAGCGAGACGCATGACGGATGCCTTGTCCAGCTGCGTAGCCACTGACTCAGGCAGGGGAAGCTGCTGGGACAGCTCCGTGAAGATCTCAGACTCCTTGCTCCGACGGCAACGTGCTGCATCGCGGGATTTCTCTTTCCGTTTCTCTGAATTCCTGCATGACACAAACGGTAGAATGTTGTAATCACATTGATAGCACCATTTCCCCTTCTTGTTATAGTTTTTTCAATGAGAGAACCTGAGAAAATGCATCAAAGGAATGGTTACACCATAGTAGAAGCAAGGAGGACAGTATAATCCAGCTATCTCATTCAGGATATGCTTATCAGTTGTGGGTAAAGTTATTTAAGGAAGGCGGCCAGGTTACCGTTACCACTAGCCTGTGAAAATAGTAACAGAATTTCAGTTACAATTACTTGTTTTTGGAATGCCACTAGTAATAACTAGAGTTACCAAGTCAAAGCAACCAAGTTACTTTACAGTGCCTCCAAAGAAACGAAACCGCCACACTTTCGTTCCTTTCGAAAGGAAGTACCCCAAAAGTACGTATTTTAAACCTTGTATTTAGCATCTGTACTGTTCAATCGCAATTACATCACATAATCGTAAAACTTGGGCTGTAGTTGTTCTTCACAGTGCCAACGAAGAAAGCAGGCCAACCTAGTATGAAAAATCCAGTGTGGCTAGTATCTAAAATTTCTCTCTATAACATTCTGAAAGATGAAGAACTTACATGTGGAAAGCGATGCTCGAAAGATACAGCACTTTCCGAGTAGCCTAATTGCAGTAACATTTTACAGCTACTTTCACAGAAAGCGGTAACTTGCTACAGCTACAACTTGCTTTCCCGGAACAGCAGCTTGTTACTGTAATTAGTCACAGGCAAAAGTAACTAGTTACAGTTACAAGTCACTTGTAGCTTCATTACCTTCGCAAGAGCATCAAAATTTCCAGGCACATGGAGTGGTCATAAATATCATCCTTTATGCTATAGTTTTTCTACGTACAAAGTTGAGTTACAACACAAAGTTAAGACAAAATGTTATGCTTCCTATATGCAAAGGCTATCAGTAAATAGATATGGTCCACCTCCCTTCATACTGGTATAAAATTGTTCAATTACTCGAGCATTGGTGGTTTTCTATCTAAGCAAACACAGAACATTGACTCATGTCCTCAGCCGACATCAAGAATTTCAACGCCTTGCTCTTGCTGAATGTTCTCTTAGATGTGTGGTAATAATAATTACGAAAAATGGAACGGCAAAAACCAAGAAGATGGTCCTCACAGCATCTCCTGAGGGACCTAACTTTTTGGCGCTCGTCCAAGACCAATCTCTAAACCTGCAGCTTCATATTATGCCCATTTATTCTGACAATTTTTTCTACTTCGCCCGTAGCTACAATCCTCCCTTTCAGTCCACGCATGAGTGCAGATTACCATCACTGCATAAAAAGTACACGTAATAATTATGCCTCCATTAGTCAGACTCGAGGGAGGCAGGGTGTTCTCTATTGCAACTTCAGCAGGGCATGCCCTCTAGAGACATCTGCAAGGTTATGGGAGACGTGCTGCACAGCACGAACTTGTTTTTGCTTAAACAAGCAAGTAAACTCGTCCAAATGTCAATCGAGCTACTAATAGTTATTTCTATAATGTCACTGCAGGCTGTTACACTTTTCAATTAATTTAAATGCTAGACGCTTTGCTTACTATCCTGCAATGTTTGTGTCACTTACATGCATTGAACTGTGTGTCAAACTGCTTGCCAGTTCTTTGCTTCGTATTTCCCTTGCCTTTTAAGTACATGGTAAAAATAAACTGATTTTGTTTGATACAGCCAGTAAATTACAATGACATAATTATATTTTGAAGGAGGAAAAAAATTTATTTGAGTATCCCGTTCATCTCTATTTCCTGGAAACAATGTTGCAATACTTAAAGCAGCATGGAATAATAAATATTTGAGAACCTGTTTTTATTGCATTATGAGATCTCTTTCCGTCATTTGACATCCTTTCAATAGAGTGTGGTTGGCAGCCTTCACATAAACCTGCTCAGAACATAGCTGCATTGCATCCACAGAATGAAAACATGTTACAAACCTGCTCTGAGTGAACTGACTGATCATATTGGTTAATTGAACCGATCAAATGATTTTTAGAAGCCCAGGTAGTCCCATCACATAATACTCAAACAGGCGAACACAGGTTACCTGCTTAGTAAATCCCGGCTGTAGTTTAAAAGGTGACAGAAAGTCATTTTTCACAATTTGTGGCAGCATGCCATGAAGACAATGATCGATTCTGTGTCTAAAGTGTTTAAATTTAAGTGGAGATTTGCCAGGGTGGTAGATATTCCTGAAACCGGTTTTCCTTGTAAAAGCACTTCTGCGGCATTCCTACCATGCCAAACAGAATGAGACTTTGGAGACGCTGCACGATTTGAAGCAAAATAAGTCTGAGGTACACAGGATTTTAGATGAGAATTTTCAAAATATTGACAAATTAAGGAAACCTCAGAACAAACAGCGATATTGTACATAACTAGGGTCTGACTTTTTCGGGCTAAATGCCTTTACCGGGTTCAGAAGAGAAAAATCTGGTGCTAACTCTTGGGGTGAAATCAGGTGCTAACATTTAAGCTCTAGGGTCATCATCTTGTCTATTTCGTTACTGGTATAATAGCATAAGTTATTTAAAATTAGTGCACTCCAAAAGGCAGGTAGGTGTGAGTGACTGGGCTTGCAATCATCTAGAAGCTACAGTAAAGCGCATGATCCAGCCACATGGCCACGTATCATTGATTGGCCAGACGTCAGTAAGCTCAAATGGCATCTGTATCATCATGGCAACGTAAAATGTTTAGAATTCGGCACCCTGATGTTATTCTTGCACACAATTTTTGTGGCCACGATTGGAGCAAACAAAATGTGAACCAAATCCGTGAAGGCTGGCTTCATTCTACTGCTTAAGCTGATGGAGCGCGCACTTGGTTTAGGAGCACTAGATTAGTCCTCAACAATGACTGTACTAAGCAAAAGCAAGAAGGAAAAGAAATGCACGTGTGCATAACGAGCAAGCCACATGAAACAACGAAACACAAGAAGAAGAAAAAGTGAACACACAGAGGGGACATCAGCACAATGTAAGCTATGTAAGTAAGTCCACGAACAAAGTTATAATCTTCTCAGAAAAAACCACGTCATCGCAGGCCATTCCCTGCCCTATGTCAAAAAGAAAGAATCACGCAACGCATTTGTACGATAGCTCTTTCATCCCATCTAATTCTGGATTTTCTGGACCATAACTTTTATATAAAGCGACCATAAAGCGCTGTTCACTGCGCCATGACAGAAATACCAGAAATGCTTGGGGGATCTCCCTCATTGCTACTTCATTCGTCTCGCATATCGCTCAAATGTTACCCGAACACACTGAGGGGCCGCCTTCCCGCATCACGAACATAACACACGTTCCCAATACGAAAGGGGTTTGCCATGGGGGTTTGCAGACGAAAGAACCGGAATCAAAAGTCAATCGCGTTGCGATCACTCACGACCCAGACGCATTCCGCCCATCAGGACGAAGAGCCAAAGAGCTACCAAAAGAAATGTTTCGACTGTCACTCACGTTCTGCCATTTGCGTCACCTGCATAAATTACTAGGCATAAATTTTGCCCCTGAAATGAAGCAACGTTTCATGGATCATGACGTCACCATGGCGTCGCTGAGGTGGCTGAGGCTTCCGGACTAGCGGCGGACCGGCGGACAGAAGCGCAACCAGACGCAGCAACTAGGGTTGCCACCAGGCCGGTTATTTGCTCGCTCTGCCGGTAGGAAGGTGATACCGGCAGCCTTTTGCCGGTATTTGTGGCTCAACACCATTCATAGGGGCTTTTACGGGGTTTTCCTTTCAACATTCCACTACAACTTGAATAAATCGGGAACACAGACCCAACTCCGTAGTCACCAGTCGTTTTCTTAGTTATTCATTATTATTATCATTGTTGTCTTGAGCCAGTATGCTCGTTCTTTCTCTCTCTGTATACTCTTCACCCCTCACTTACTTTCCCTTTCCCGTGAACATTTCCCCTTTCCCTTTATTCCACCTCCTCTCCCTCAGCCGGTATTTTTCACTACAAAAGGTGGCAACCCTACCAACAACGCGCCCACCGAAAACGATCGAAAGGGGTAGCCGATAACGAAACGCCTGTGAGCCTGATTTGAAAGCTTTTCTTTTCTTGTTCTTTTTCTTTTTTCATGGTGATTAAGCCCCAGGACAAAGAGACCACTAAGAACGTACAATCGTGGTACTCGTCTGTGTCCGTTTTTCGTCGTCTCCCTAGTCTTGGGGCTTATTTACCATGAACCAAACAAACAAAATCGCTTTCATCAATCGGGTTTCCCCCCCCCCCAAAAAAAAAAACTGGGACCCCCTAAAATCTTATGAGATTGCTCAATATTTCGCCCCCCCCCCCCCCCCTCGTCCGGAATCCATCACTGGATTGGCTTGGACATGCGGCTTTTCCCTTTGCAGCGGGCAGCAGCTTTCGCCACCTAGCCTGAAAAAAAAAAAAAAAAAAAAAAACATCGCACCCCAAGCGACAAACATGCTTGAGAGAGAGGGGAACGTTTATTCGAATATTCGAATCCCCGTTGTCACGTGTTTATGGCGTGCGAGCAAACAATGTTCGCTTCTTCCTTTTTTTTTTTTTTTTTTCGCTGCCTTTCCTTGGCGCTATTGCATCACGCTCAACCAGTGGAAGCCCTCCATAAATCACTGAGCGAATTATGGACGTCACAGACATTCACGCGATAACGAAACGGTTCAACAGCAAACTGTTCAACAGCGACCTTGGTTTTTTTTTCTTTCTTTTTTTTCCACGATAAATAAAACATAACCTCTACCGGCATTCACAACGCATACCGGGAACGACGGAAGCTTGGAATTGAGCAGTTTTTCTTTTTCCTTTCCTGGACGTGTGCAACTATGCTCATGTTTTCCTTTGTTTCATTTCATTTCTTTCTTTTTCTTTTTTTGTCACTCAGACGTCATCGTTAAATTGTGCATTGTTTCACATCTGGATGAGCGCGCTTCCGGCGAAACGGAGGCCTGAAATCGGCCTTCACATGCTCTATCACCCTATAGCTAAATGTGAGCTCATTTACGCATGCTGAATTGATCTAGCTGCTATAATGAACAAATCAGGAGGGTACAAGTGAGCTGGTGGAACAGTGAGAGCGGCAACATTTCCCTGAGTCTGAGGGAGGACAAAAAACACCGAAGGAACACGGAACGGAGTTGACGACACTGCTGGTTTGAGTCCCGTGCCGTCCACTCCGGTTCGTGTTCCTTCTGTGTTTTGTCCTTCCTCAGACTCAAGGAAATGGTGCCGCTCTCACGAGCTGCTATAAATTATTTTATTTACACGTTCAGCGCAATACCTGCTCATAACGCTGAAAGAAACATCTCCAGTTCCCTCAGTGAGCGAGGCAAATCGGCGTGTTCTACGATACAGGCATACAGTGGAGAATGAGCTGCTTTCGTAATGAGCAAGACGAGTGGACACGAATGCGAGTAAATTTCGACTCTGCTGCCTGCTCTTCGAACTTCTATGAACTCAATCGCCTCGATTACTCTTTTCTTTTTCTGTTCTTTTCTTCTTTTATCTTTTTCTCTCTTTTTTTCCGCAAAGGGCTGCAAATGTAGGACTTACGCTGTACTACCATCAACGTGGAAAACAGTGATTTATCCAGAGCCCCTGGCTGACATCTCCTTTGTGTGAATAAACATATACCCCCCCCCCCCCTATCACACTAACTAACACACTATATCACTCTAACACCCACTCAAGTGTTTGGCGACACACCCATGCCTTCCTTTCCTATGCACCCTCTAAAGGGGGAGGGGGGCTTTCATTTTTCAGCTTTAGACGCATGTCGGTGCATAAAGCTGTTACAATGTAACTGTAATAATCGTCCTCGTGTGTGAGCTCGTGTATAAGTGTACGAGATATATGTAGACAAATACCCTTGGCTCGAATCGTTTTGATTAGAACGTAGTAACCTGCCACGTCTGCCGAGCCCACAGTCTGGTGGTGATGATGAAAGGGCTCGCCGTTGTCGGCCTCACAGAGGTGGGCAACGTCACGACTGACGCTTGCCGCCTTCTAAGAGAACTGTGCCGACATATGGCTTAAAGAGTGTGAGGAAAACCCAGGAAAAACCCCAGACAGCACAGCCGGCACCGGGATTCGAACCCGGGTACTTCCCTGTCTCGACGTGACATGGCCAGCACCCTAACCACTAAGCCACGGGAGCTGGTGCGGAAGCATGTACCTTCTACATCCACAGTCAGAAAATGCTGCGAATGAGCGCGACCTGCATGTATCCGATGAAACCGCCAGATACAAGAATCTTTGGAAAATATCCTAGCCGAGAAACCGTGTCAACGCGGTGTAATACTACTTGGAATGTACGAGCCAACAAATGAGCGCCAGTCGGCCAAACCCGGGAGACACTCCTGCTACCACGATGTCGTCGTCTGCTAAGGACGTGACGCGCTTCCATGCTGCAGTATAGCCTCGCGTTTGCGTCAACTGACAGCCACATGCTCTGAGCCAAGTCGGTCGACGCCACGCCACAAACAACCCGATTAGAAGTAGCAATGTCCCCCCCTCTCATTCTCCGATGGGGTTCTCGGAAGGAGCGCAAGGAATTTTAGGATGCGTGCTGCTGATTTAGCGAGTGCTATGCTCGTTACACTTAGGTAAAAATGACATTTGTTGAAAAAAAAAAAAGAAGAATTGCATCATTCATTGCACATTAATTGGGGGTACGCTCGTCGCTCGAGAGGCAATGAGGTGGCACACTTAGCGAAGAATATGTCGCTAATTATTGTAACTGAAAAAAGAAAAAAAAACGTATTAACAAAAAAAAAAAAAAAAAAAGATTTCTGACCGCAGTTAATCCGGACACCTTCTATTGTACGAAGTACAAGAAATTGTGGTGGCCAGATTTCCATCGCTGGTCCAGCATTTGGAAATCTGCGCTCATCACGGGGACGGAAGGCCTGCAAATTACGCCCTATAGAAGGAATTTCGTCTTAGTGCCCAATCTTGCTCGGCCGCTGGTCTGGAAACAAAATGTGCCATAAATATGGGCAACATCGCAGACATAAACAAAAAGTCCGTTTTAAATTGACTTCCCTTCAGCGTGCTAATGAGCCGCCCTATGTTGTAGAATAATATATACGCGGAAAGCGTCATTTATCACATCAGGGCCTCCTCACTGGTGCCCCCATGGAGTACTATAATGTGCGAAGACGAAAGAGACCAAGTAAAACAGGACAAAATTAGCGACGGAAGTTTCCAGAGTGGAAATTTTCCTCGGAGCGCACGCTGACGTTGGAGTATAGTGAATATTTTTTCCCATGGCGGAAGTAGGAACCCAGCTATATTTCTCCGCAAACCGCGCTATTCTCCGGCGCTGGTCATACAAGGTAAGACCAACAGAGTCCCGCCCCCAACGGTCTCGATTATTGAACGAAGGAATCAACAGGGCCGTGACACCTCGATAGATGCGATTCATTACATCATGCACGCAATGTACTACATGCATTGTAAGTATTACGGGGAAAAAATAATAGTACTTCTTGTACGCGTCGCAATATAAGTCCTTGAACACACCTGCGCGCCAAGCTCTGACGTCAGTGATTCGAGAGCTACGGTTGGCTCAGGCCATTCCCATAGTACCTGTAAGCACGTGACCTCTCCCTCGATGCCTCCTGTCACTTCTTCGGCACGTGAACATATAAAGTAATGATGTCGTCTGTTTCAGTCAACTGCCGCAGACGATTCTGTGGCTAGCAGTGGCTGCCCATGCGTTTAAACGGCGGCTCGACTCCATAGCGACGGCCGCCCAAAGCACGCTCGTGATTGGAAGACTGTTAATGACTACGTCTGGTGGTTTAAAGCTTTGTGTATACAGGGTGTTTGCTGTAACGTGTCCAGAAATTATATTTAAAGCGAGCGATAAAAGAAAAGCAAGTGGTACTTTTCTGCTACTTGAGTAAGAAACAGGTACTGCTTCACTAGTAGCACCTGTTTCTTAAGCCCGAATCCCATAACAAGCGACACGCGGCAGATACATGCGAGAAGCGACAAAATCGACGTCACTGACGCCACATGAGCGTCAAAAAAGCTTTGTCGCGGCTGAATATTTCTGCATCTACTCCCAGTAGATATTTGTAGCATGATTTGTAGCATGTCGCTGAGTTCGTTGCCTGTTGTTTGACAAAACCAGCTAGATTTGGCGGCGTGAAACAAGAACTGAACGCGTGGGCAAGGGAAAGGGTGGAGAGGGCAACCAACAAAAGTAGCAGACGAAGAAGTGGGCGGGGCGTTGGGAACTTCAACCGCAGCGCCACTGCGTTACGGCGAATATTACATAGCACCTTTATTACAAGTTCTCCTCGTTTTGACGAATGAAATACTATTTTTGGTATATTTATGGCAATTTACAACTTAGCTAGAATAAAATAAGCATTGCTTCTCCAAACAAATCATTTCTCGGCGACGAAATGTCGCTGCTCAAATGGACCAGGAAGTCGCGCCGTGATCAGACGCGACAGCGACAAATTCTGCAGCGCGTCGCGTGTCGCTTGTTATGGGGTCCGCGCTTTAGTCAAGTAGCTGAAAAGTAACGCTCGTTTCTCTTTTATCGCTCGCTTTAAATAAAATTTCTGGACACGTTAGAGCAAACACCCTGTATATATATAGGTGTCGCTGCGCTGTCTCACTAGCAGTGTCGGAGTTGTCTAAAAGTTGGAAGACAGGTTCACATAGATACAGATAACTGCCTTTTACGTTCATTTTGAATTAACTAAGGCTTCAAAGCTTAACAGGCAACAACAAAATCCATCTCTGACTCTCCGGATAATTACTTAACCGTCGACGAAACGGGGTTTCGATATCTGTCTAGAGGCGATGACCTTCATGACATAAGGCGCAATGTAGATACATATAATCCCTTAGCGGTCCCATTTCGAAAGCAAACAAAAAAGAACTGTGGGTCAAACAACGACAGTAAACAACTGGTTCGCTACACTTGGATGAAACCTTGGAGAATGAGGGATCTGGACACGCCATATTTCAGAGTGACGTTTTCCATGATTCTGAGCGAGTGGGGTGCTCTCTAACAAGACCACCTAGATAAAGAAAGCCTGCTTACTCGTTGACGTGACGTAGCAACTAAGAGTCAGCCAATCAGGATCGTGTTATTCCAAAGATTCTGGTGGATGTCATATAAAGCGGCATTCGGTATGCACGCGAGTTTGTGTTGTGTTTATTTTATTTAAGTGTCCTTGCAAAAGGGACCCTAACCCCCGCCAAAGCGGAATGTACAGAAGGAGCATCCACTAATGTACCCAGTACTCAGTGCTGGGCAGTACTTGAAGTACCAAGTACTATTTCAAGTACATTCCTGAGTACTGTGCTCAACTTGAAGTACTTTTGTCCCAAGAATATAAAAATGCAATGACAAGAAATGGAAAATACCATGTAAGTTTTGTGTCTAGAAGCAGTATTTTTGATAGGGATGGGTCAACCGAATATGCGAATCCTCGAATCCAAGGCAGGGATTCAAGGTACGGGAACCCGAATGCCAGTGCCCAAGACGGCGAATGTCTCGAATCCACCAACCACATTTGTTCGCTTCTTTTTAAAATTGGCGCCCCAGGAGTCCACCGAAAGCCTGATTGGCGGGCGGGTGTTTTCTTTTGTTTGTTTACATTGCTTTGGACTGAAAGAGGTCAGGTAGGAACTTTAGATACATTACAAATTTAAAAGTAATATAGTTTTGATTTTGCTTCTTTCTTAGTTTTACAGAAAGAGTTCATACTCGAGAGTTTTTGTATTTCCTGTAGTCGATGAACAACATGTTAAATAAATTACATTTAGGAAGAAGTACACAGGTATGTTTCCTTTAATTTTTTATTTAATGTATTTGTGATTTATTTATTTAATTTGTATGTTATTTAATTTGTTTTGTAGTAGTAGTAGTTGTTGTAGTTGTAGTTGTTATAGTAGTTGTAGTAGTTGTTGTTGTTTTGTTGTTGTTGTTGTTGTTGGTGGTGGTGGTGCCGAGACAGGCTTGCTGTTGTTGGCCACTCATGCGAGCAGTGTAGCGATTGTAGTCAGGACGAGATGCGACGATGTGATATGATACATGTTGAAATTATGACGGTCGAAGATTTTGCCTCGTCAATGTGTACCAATTAGCTGGCTTAGATTACTGCCCTAACCCAGTTACAATGTACTTGACAATTACTTTAAAGTACAATTCCCGGTAACTTGCATCTTACTTTGTGATTTATAATGTGCCCGTGTATCGTGTGTAAACCGTGTACTGTACTTCCAAGTACCATTAACACCAGGCACAATGTACTTTACTTTAAGTACAATTTTGGGCACCTTGCCCATCACTGGCAGTTCTCTACCACGGGAACACAGTGAAGAATTTTCTTGCAAACCATCATCCATCTTCTTTGCTAACCTCGAAGCCGGGCTCCCCGCACGCATAGAATTCATTGAGCTCTGTAAACCAGTGAACATTAGTGTACCCTCCAATTCCACCACAAAAGAAAACAATATCTTAGTTCTAACGGCATCAGTGTGCAACGTGTTTACGTTTACAGCGAGGCCCGTAGCAGAAACATCCGCTCTGTGCTGCGGCTGTTATCTACAACGACAAACGGCTCTCTGTGCGCTGCTGTATACCAAGACGGCGCAGGAAAAGTCGACTTCTTCCGCATGTCTCCATAACCTTTTTCTTCAACACGCGAGCCGCCACCATCCAAGATCGCGATGTGGCTATAAGGTTATCGGCCGTAATGAGATACAATCGACGAAAAGAGCATTTGGAGGATATGGGTCACTGCCACCCGCGTGCCCAGATCAACCGAAAGCCCAGGACCTCCAAATATTTTTTCGGAGGAAACGAGCTTTTGGTTGATTTGGGACGTCGGTGGAAATGGGCATTTGGAGGATATGAGGCCTAACCTGCGTTAGGTAGATCACGTGACCCTATAGTACCTAACCGGTCCAGTAGGTTTGGGAACGCATGTTACGCTCTCATCGAGTAAACATGGAGGCCGTTTTGTACGCATTTTATAAGTCATTATTAGATGCCATGCATCAGCTGGAACTGTACTAAACTTCCTGATGTACTGAAGTTCCTTTTATACAAAACGAAACTATAATAATAATACAGCAATGTATATCGTGCGCGATAAGATCATGCGTATTGACCTATGGCATACGAGAGCAACGCATAACTTTTTACGATGATCTACCGACGTCAAATCTACAGGTAGTAACATTTCTTTAATTCTTCTCTCGTTCAACTGGCTTTGTTCAACCTTCAACCCGCACAGGAACTCCTAAAAAAAACTCTCGTGAAATGTTCGTTCATTCATTCATTCGTACTCATTTTAGTAATAGCAACACGAGCAGTTTACAGCGACACTAAAACAGTATACAGGCGTAGTAATAATAGCGTGCTAATATCAGCCACTGTTCGCCGATGAACTATAGCTCTCGACAGAAGGAGCATCAAGCCATACCTGACAGCAGTCAGAGCTAAAGTTCGCGCAAAAAGCAGGTCGCGTATATACGAGGAACACGTTTTCCGTTTTTACCTGATCACCGATCTTCGAAAGTGCGCCGAAGTCATTTCGCTGACTAAATCGGGCCACCATCGCACCCTACTTCCACGCCCTATATGTACAGTCAAATGCTGCTCACAGACAGACAAACTATCGCGTCAGTTTGGGCTTTCATTGGCTTAATTCAGCTGCAGTGACACAGCGGAACACTGAAGGTTCCCATAAGGGACGCCTCCCAAAAAATGTTCGTCACAACGGCGGATATTAAATCCGAGCTGAGTTCCACAAATTTCAGGCTTGAGAATATATCCTTAAGACCCGAATAAGATCATCTCGCATAGCAGCTCCGCAAAACGACAACACATCAAATGAAACCTTTTGCATTTCAATTAAATGCGCATTAAATTTACAACATAAAAATACCCCCTCCGAAAACAGAGTGCTCAGTCACACGCGTTGGCCAATGACCGCAACTATAAACAGAGTCACCCTTGGCGCTATGACGTCTACGGCGCTTCCTGAATACGAAAACCCTTTTTCTTTTTTTATCTCATTTGGCATACGTCCACGCGGTGGAAGTCCGCCACACGCGCGCTCCCCAGACTTTCTGCTACTTTATTCGTTCTCTCCCAACCAGACATACCAGGCGAAGGGACCGGAAGGGAGAATCCGGAGAGGAGGAACCCCTTCGGGGAAGCCCCGTTGGCTTACGTCACACGCGCGTCACGATCACGTGAGGAGAGCGCCAGACGAGTCAGACGGTTGGACGGGTCAGACAGCCGCTTCATTTGGCATGCACGCATAGATCACAGAGCGCGATAGCGGGAAGAAAAATAAACTATATAGGAGGGGTTTTGCATGCGGGCACGTAGTTAGTGACCTTGCGACGTTATTGTACCTCTTGGAGAACAGGAAGGGATCTTTCTCTTTTTGTGCCGTTAGAGGTCGCTGTACTTCGCTCGTTCCTTGGGTGACTGATGATTGGAGATGATTACTGTAAAAGTTGTTGATTTCGAGTGGAACAAATTTTCGCGTTTTGGTGGAGGCCATCGTTGACGCGGGAATTTAAATTCGCAAAAAACACAAACTCATGTTTCTCGGTGATGTTAGTGTATCTACGTCACGGGTATTTAAATTAGAGAATTTTTGGTGCTCGCGGAAAAAAAAAGTAATAATAATAACTTTACAGTATAACGGCGAATTCCACTGGTCGTCGTGCATCCCACTGATGATGGTGATGGCGAAAGGGCTCGCCGTTGTCGGCCTCACAGTGGTGTGCATTCCACTGGATGTAGCACGCCGTGCCATTGTTGGTTCGATATAGAAACGATCGGAACAATCAATGAAACGCTACGCACGTTGCATTGAAGCGACCAGTGTGATCTTTATGGGAGATGCCACTGTGTGGTCCTCGCGTTGTACGGGGTGGGTGCTCTAAAAGGTCAGTCACGTTTTCGCTCGGGATGCGATACCTACATGACGCACAGACTTCCGCTGCCTCAGAGTAACTTATGTCAGAGAAACCTACGAAGAAATCGTGGTTACCAAACACTGTGTAACAAAATAAATACGACCACGCAAACATTCGTCTACATGCATTTCCTATGCGCTATACCGACGTAAGCATTGCGGTCTACCGATGGTTATGTAAAGCATCCGCCTAGGAGCGCTAGCAGACATGAGTTTGTTTCGGTTCAGCCTCCGCCCCTAGGCGGAGGCGGCACATAACCACTGGCAGACCGCCGTTATCGTATTTATTTTGTTACGCGGTGCGGGTAACCACAATTCTTTCGTACGTTTCTCTGGCACAAATTATTCCCTGTGTGGTAGCGGAAGTCTGTCTATCAAGTAGTCTATCACATTTTCGCGCGTGACACTATTGTCACGCGCGAAAATGTGACTGACCTTTTAACGCACCCATCGATGTGAACCTCCATTGAAAGTTTCACAGCGAGGAGGGTAATGGAATCAGAGAAAATGGGCACCGTGGATACCGAAACTCATGCGGCCGTGACGTCACAGATCTCATCGCAGCCAGTGAGGCAGAGCACGAGAAGTCACGTGTTTACGGCTGCCAATGGGAATGGACGCAACTCTGAGGTCTGTGACGTCTCCGCTTTTCCCGGGAGCGCGTTCCAGGGCTTGTATCTCGCTAAGTACAACACGTAGAAGAATAATTCTTTTTTCCTCTGTATTCTGGCCTGCAATACAATGCGTCCATGATGTAATGAACCACATCTATGGAAGTGTCTCAATCCCTTTAAGAAGGAAAAGAGCCGCCCGTTGAGCACTGTGTGTACGCGAATTAAGACGGGATGTTGCTCGAGATTCTATCCCTTTATAACGCACTAAACGAACGAACAGAAAGAAGCGATTCAACTCCGCTTCGTTGCATGTCGACACAAAAGAGCAGGTCCAGCTTTGCTCTAAAGAACGATCTCGTTCCTAGCGGGATGGACGTCCTCGTCCTCGGCTTACGTCACGACACGCTCGTCAACACGACACGTGAGCAAACCGCATTCCGCAATATCTCGCACGTGGCTATCGAAGCCGACCGATAACAGTTCGTGAGCAGACGACGAGAAGAGCGGGTTGTCGCGAATGCGGTAGATCCACTCAGCAAAAAACACGTCTGTCTCACTATAGACACGGCTGGTTTCGAAGCTGTTCGCAGACCGCTCCGAGTGTGTGCAAGAGAGCCGGCGGACGGGCGCCTTTCCCAGACGGGGCTCTGGAGGAAGCTCATAATGTTGCGCAATAGATCGCGAGCAGATAGACTATTCACTGTTGAACTCAATTTGGAATTTTTCTAACTCACTTGTCGCCACTGCCTTCTCTTTTTCCTTCTTCTGTTTTCAGTCCGATTTTTTCCCGTACAGCTTGGAGGTACAGAACATTTACACAACAGAATAAATGACCAGTCACACGTGCCATAGCTACAGAGAACGGAACGCTTGACCACTGCCACTTAGAAAGAGCATGTAGCAATTAAGAATCCGCCAATCACGGCCGTGCTTTCGCGGCTGTAGCTATGGAGACGAGCCGTCATGAGCCGCATGTGCAGCCACTGGTAGCCACCGAAAGCCTGTGTTTGAAACCGTCTGCGGCGGTTGTCTGATATCCTGCCCGTGTACGTCTACAAGGTTCAGGTTTGCCTCATCCCTTTTGTATCAGGGCAGGTGTCCTGTGGGTACAACGGACGGAAACCGGACAAGATAAAGACTACATCTGGGTAGCGTTGGCTTGTGGGTCGTCCTGTCGGAAGTGTCCTGGCTGTCGTGTCCTGCCAGAATACTCTAGCGGAAGAAGCGCAAAACATCCTCACGGAACATTGTAGTGTAAGAAAAAAATCCTTAGGAGACGGAAGTTCTCCCGCATCTGACGTTGAGCTTACACACGGCGCCAGAATATCGGGAGCGGTGTATACTGCGGACATATAACGGACGACAGCTTCGGTGCTGTCGTCTGCTATGGAATATGCTGTGGCTGAGCTGCAGCACATTCCCCGTGGTTAGAAGAGCAAGAAAACATATGGAGCATTCCGGGAAATGTCACTCATACACGAAATGAATGTTATGTCATCAGAAACCACCTGGCCGACAAAGGCCAGACAGAGACCCAGACAGACTGGTTAAGCTTAACGAGGTCGAGGCGATGACGTCAGGATGTCTGGCGTTCCGGTTTCCAGTGATAAGGGCCGGGCCCAGTTTTCCAAAGAGAAACAAGCTTTTGCACTTAGGCGTCGCCCGATAAGGCCTCAAAATGCAGAGATAATAGCCTGGAGTGCACTGCCTATAAATATATCTATGAATTCTCCGCCGAAAGACAATGCTCCTGAGATGCCTGCCCCGTAGGCGTCACCATGTGCCAGGACGGGTATTGTCACTCTTTCACATTTACACGCCGGGTTATCTATAACTCCCGTTGCTTGCCATCAGTCAACCGTTGAAAGTCCTGTTCCGTGCAGGCCAGGGACAAAAATCTGGGTGTATACAACATAGCTGCGTTGTTTCCGTTGGAAGGAGGAAGCAATCCACCTGCTCCATTCGTTCAAACAGCTAGAATTTGAGTCGAAGCATAGATATCATGCACCGATGTGACGGGTGAGATACGTATAATCAGAGCCGTATATTAAAAAGGGAGTCTGGCCATTAATGGGTCATGCCTATACCTGAAGCTCCACCCACTTTTCCAGCTTTTTGACCAATAGAGTCTTGAAATATGGGGCGCTATCAATCAACCTATCCTCACTATTTGTCCCCCTATCCAACATGGGCAGCGCCATTTTGGGTGGCAAGTGGATTGTATGGGATTGAAATGGATACCTCTCGCTATGTGCAAAGCTAGATAGATTTTTTGTGCAAATTTGATGAACGCCACCTGGAGTGCGTGGGGAACTTCGGGAATTGTCGTCTGCTTCCGTCGTTGTACCGCTGCCGACAGAATTACCTGCTGGGGGCACATTCTGTCACTTGGTACGATTTTGAAACAAATCTACATGAATAGTTGGAATATAAAAGGCAAGAATCATTGTATCCATGAAATCCAGCAATTAAATATAAGACTGTACAGCACAGTGCCGTTTTTTGTTATGATTTCGTTGTGATCGCCGCGATCGCCGTGTTCACTAGGCCTAACACCGGCGACAAAACGTATTATTTTCGGTTAGATATCGATGGATGAGCATCAGTTGAAACTGATTTCCAAGAAACGTATATGAGGTTGTACATTTGCAGCGTAAAATCAGAGTAGTCCGTAAAAATTTTTTGTCACGAAATCCCCGCTTCACTGTGTTTGTTTTCGTCGCCATTTTGGGTGGCAGTGAGGTGTCATGGCGACCCCCTTGATAACAAGCAAACCAATCAGTGGAGCGAAACTGTGATTGACAGGTCGAGCCTCTTTTTGTGACTCCTCCCAATGGCCAGACTCCCTTTTAATATACGGCTTCAATATACGGCTCTGCGATAATGAGACGCGAAGCCCCCCTGCATATCGAACAAGCATTCATTCATATCCACAGACATCTCCCCAAGCACCACAACATCTTAGCCCAATTTTGGCTGGATATTGGGCCAAGACGTTGTGGCGCTTGTGTCATATGCATATAGGGGCGACGCGCTTCACAGACGTCAATCTGCACCATCGTCGACATCATATTCGTCCCTTGATCTTCACCCGCGTCCCTCGAGGACTCATTAATTGGCGAGCCTTTAACGCATTTAATCCCAGTGTCAGCCTAACAAGATTGATTTTATATGTTGCAAATTGTTTATGCATATGCTCCAGCTTTTTAAATAGGGAGTCGATTTCATAGCCACGTCTCTGCTTTGGAGAATTCCAACTTTGTACTGATTCAAGGTTAATCACTCTGCACTATGATCTTCCAACATTTCTTGCAATAGGTTGCCCACTGAATGCTACGGTGCCACATCACCTTAGGTATCAACATTAACAACACAGCTTAACCCCTAATACACCTGAAAAGAATAAAAGCTCGCAATCATCTGCCACCATTGTCTGCACTTTATTTGTGGTACGTAGAACACGCATGTTTAAGCATCTATGATTCACACAGAATTGCCGTAATTTACGAGGGTTAATTTCACTTCATACTAGGTCAATTTTCATCGTTGATAATGTACATTAGGCAAGAATGATAGGCATGTTTCGCTCCTTCCTCCTGGTGAGGTATCGGTCTTTGAAGATTCACGAGTACACAACACACACGAAAAATGTCGTCCGTAGATAGGAGCGCCACGCGTAATCGAGTACTCAGTATGTTAGATATCTTGGTGCACAGTATTGCACTTTCCAGGTGGATCCGGACCTGAGCCCTGGCCTATGGTAGTTTCGATTTCGCCGGCATCGGTGGCTCAGTCCGTATAGCGTGTCCGCCTGGTGATCCCAAGATCGCGGATTCAATCCCGAATGAGGACAGTAGCAACTTGGTGCAAGGGTACAAGTTGCTCTCTTCCGCGAGGGACGTTAAATGTGGTGTGCCGTGTGTTGATCGAGATGTCGTCGCACGTTAACAACCCTCAGGTGGGCAAAATTAATTCACAGACCCGACCATAGTTGTCTCGCGATGAATATTTGTCCTTTCTATGTGTTCCAGCCTCAGGACATCAATTGCCATCATGTATACCGCATTTTCCGGTGTGTTACGCGAGCGTTATACAGTAAAAAAGCGTTCTGAAGAGGTTCTGCACGTTATACACGGAAATCTTTTTCTGCAGAGTTCCTTTTTAGGTCGGTGACGTACAAATTCTAGCCTCTTCCAGAGTGTGCTGTGGCTTTCTCCCATATCTCTTAGGCCTGGTTTCACCAATGCTGGTTAACTTTGAACCGAGATCAAGGGTTGCTAAAATTTGAAGCTAACACCCTATTATTTTCTACAAACGTTAGCTAATGACGTGATGAATGCTTCAGTGACAATAACTTCCTTTAGTGAAGCAGAGTTAAGGGTTAAATTCAAGTTATGGGACAGCTGACCTAGGTTCAAATGTTAATCGGCGTTAGTGAAACTGGGCCTTAGTCTTGAATTCATTTGAGAAGTTCGGAGTTTCATGAATTTGACGAAATGTGTTTCAAATATAGCATATGCATATATGATACACCGCTTTGGTTTATTGTGTATACTTGTGGCAGTACAGAAGCTTGTAGCACCATTGCGGTGCGCGTTATACATCGAACATTTTTCAAATTCGGCCCGTTTTTAAGGGTGCGCATTATACACCGCAAAATACGGTAATATATAATTTCTATTTCGCCACTACCCACCATTGCTTGCTATCCGTTTCGCGCGGCCTCGGAGGACATGCATACGCGGAACAGCGCTACAGGCACCTCATGCGTTATCTGTACACCCGAACACGAAGGAATATATTCGACGAAGGCATACCTTGAGCTTGAGGGAACGATAACACACGAAGAAGTAGACAAGACGAGGCTCGTCTAGTCTACTTCTTCGTGTGTTATCGTTCCCTCAAGCTCAAGGTATGCCTTCGTCGAACTTTCACCAGCTCGCTTGCCTGCTCACCCTTATTTCATCGGAATATATTCCTTTGGTTGTATGACACGACCTTCGACTGATGTTCCCTATCCCGCCGACATGGAGTCAAGCGGAGGCGAAGCGCCGCTCTTACAGGTTGGTTACGTCCGCTAGTGCCGAGCCGTGGCGCTAGTGGTACACTGAAAGCTCCTCAGATGCTGCAAAGGACAAAAATGTGAGCGAGCCGAATTTCACTGTCTCGTTACATGACTTACTCAATACTAATATATGATTGAAGGATTATTAATGCAAACGATTATTTCTCGTATATTTAACACTTTCTTCCCGTATCCAATGGGGGCATACCTCAGAGAAAAGGAGCCGAAGAAGCAGTGACTTTGCCCCTCACTTTCTTCATTGGTGCCCGGTTGTTGAGCTGGAATCAACCAGACACAAACCCCAGGGACAATAAGTAATTGAGTCGTTGACCTTGACAAGCTGAGCCCAAGTCTCTCGATCCTGGCCGTTTTCCAAGGAATCCTGGGGGAGGCTACTCTGCTCTTTCATTGTTTCACGTCATCGGATCGGGGCGTTCACGATTTTCTCCCCACAAGGTGCGAACTATCCGCAATCGGGAACCGTAGTCTGGAGATCGGTGTGCTTCCGA
This sequence comes from Ornithodoros turicata, assembly GCF_037126465.1. Lineage (NCBI taxonomy): Eukaryota > Metazoa > Arthropoda > Arachnida > Ixodida > Argasidae > Ornithodoros > Ornithodoros turicata. The sequence continues at coordinate 50,845,436 of NC_088206.1, forward strand.
GTCATGTCAGGACCAGTCTGGCTCGTCTCTCATTCTCTATCAGTCCTGCTTATCCGTGATCCCGATCAAAATTATCTGAAAGGCGTTACTTTGTGCTCACTCCGACGATCTTAAGAGAGCATGAGTAGGCGTACGTTCCTTATTAGGCAGTTTTAACAAACCGCTGGTAAGGTTATCGTGCCTATCGGAACCAATCGTCGTCGTGCGTGAGTCAGAATCTTATCCAATGATTGGTTCCGGTTGATTCGGTTCGACGCAAATCACGTTATCAACGGTTTGCTAAAACTCTCTATTACCTCGACGCGTCGTTACCATACTTCCAGGGTGTACACAGTGCTGTCCTTGGCGCTGTAGCGGTTTACATCTCAGCTGTCTTTCTCCCCGTGAGCACTTGCATCCCTTTCAACGCTTCAAAGTTGGAGGAAATAAAAACCGAACTGGTTTACGTCAGATGCCGCGTATTCAAGCGAGTGACATCCCCACGGAATATTCTTTTGGAAGTAAAAACAAAGAACTGCTCATGGGGCAGAACTGTTGAGCAGGGTGTCGAACCGTAAGGTTTTTCGTTCCTGTTTTCCTTTCAGTTCAAAGAAAACCGTCCAGTTCCCGAGTAAAACATAACGGTTCGAACCCGTTCAGTTTCGCATGCTGTAAGGAGAATTGATTGCAGCCAAGATTCTTTGTTCTTCGATCCCTTTAGTCTTTCCAACAGAGAGAGAAATAAACAGAGAGGTTACAGGTCCTACCATGTGACTTATAGACAAAGACAAGGAGCCCGTCTTGCGCTCTGGCACATTGTTGTAATGTGAGGTTTCTGGTGTTTCCTACTCAAACACCGATGGAAGTCATGTATTGTGCACTTGAGGTCTAGCGTTACGTACCCCTGAGGGCCAAATAGTTCTATTTCCCATTTTAAGTGAACCGAAAACATATTTTCAGTTTCCCTCCGGAGCATAAAATTTTGTTTCAGTCTGCGTTCCGTTCCGGTTAATAAATATAACAATAATAAAAATAATAAATAACCGTTCCTTTATTCTTTTTTCTTCTTCTTTTTTTTCAGTTCGCTCCGGAACCCTGCTGTTGAGCATTCGCACGGTGCAAGAACATTGGTGTCCTGCGCACTTACTAGCAGGCGACACCATCGGTCCTGTCGTCTGCTACGGAATATCTTGTGGATGAGTCGTGGCCAGAAGAGCACAAAAGGACATGCCATCGAACGCTGGCGCACTGCAGAAAGCTATGACGTTTTTCGCATCTTCCACTGGGGTGTTGTGAAAAATGTAGCTCGTGTAAACACACGGAGCCCGAGCAAGTCCGAGCAAGATGGGACTGTGACAAAAATATCTCAGAGGGAAACATATCGCAAAACGGCCATTACAAGGATGACCCTATACGGCCCGACCCCGGGAATGGTAAAGCTCGGACATTCTCCCTGTGGTGAGTCAGGAGTTTGCATGTGTGCACAGCAATATATTGTCCGTTATTCTTCCGAATAACGCAAGACTGGGAAGTGACCCAGGTCTAAGGATTTTCCAAAACGTCGGGTTGGCTTCGGTTTCGTCTTTTCCTTTCCTTTCTCTCTCTCTCTCCTTTTTTCTTTTTTTTTTTTTTTTTTTGATACACGCGAGAATGTATACCTGTTTATGGGATTCCCGAAACCTGGTACCGATTTCTTAACGAAAGAACACACATTCACAACATCTATGCTTTTGTCCGACGCTGACCGCTGGTTCGATCGCTGCATGTTGAAACCGAACAAAAAAAAATTCATTCGCAAGAACGGTGTTCTCTAAAACGTGCCTCATATTCCCTGAAACGTAGTGCGATAAAACGAGCCTGAATTTTTTCGCTGAAACGTAATTCGCTGAAGTGTAACCTCTTCCCTAAAACGTTATTCTCTAAAAAGAAAAAAAAGAAGAAGGCTCGCTAAGCTATAGGGGAATCATTTGGGTGGCGAAGGGGACGTTGGGGGATGATGGAAAAATTCCTGTCCGGGTGGGAGTCCCGGCTGTACTGTCTAATGTGTTTACCTGGTCTCCTGCGTTTCCTCAGGCACGGCCCCTCGATCGTTTCGGCCGTGCCTCAGGCATCATCTCCTCCCATCCCTCCCCGTCACTTTATTACTTTACAGTTTACACTCCGTAAACAACGTGCGCGTGCGTCTACACAACCGCAAGGAGACATTCAAGAAGCTCCCCTGCCCCGTCAACAAGCGTCAGCCGAGAGGCGGGGTACAAAGAGCGCGCTGTGTAAAATGTGCTCACGTTGCAAGCTACACAACACGTATGACAAGCAAGACAGAGCAGACGCCTTCTCATATGCCGTTCCACAGAGGACAGAGAATTCAATATGGCACAACGTAATAGGGGTCACCAACATGCGTGCTGTGTCATGTACATCATGCACGCATTGTACTACACATTAGATTATGGAGAGAGAAAAAAAAAATTTCTACGTGTCATACTTGGTCTGGTACAGACCCTTGAGAAATGTCAGCATCGAGCCTCGACGTCACAAGGGGGATAGACTTGGTCGTTCGTATTGGTTGTTTAAAGCACGTGGCCTCTCCCACTTCACTGGCCTCCCGCGATGTCGCAGCCGGACGACTTTTGGTATTTCCTAGGCTACTGTTGCACTCTTCGCCATATAACTTGCAATTCAGGTTCACATCGACGCAAGTACCTATAGCAAAACGGGAAGACCTCGATATTCCCGGATGCGAAATCCCCAATCTCGAAATTCACGATCTCGAAACAAGGAAAATCAACGAAAATGTGATATACTGCTTCTGATATGGCGTGTTTAAAAACACAATATCACTATTTAAACACTCAAATTCACGTTTTTTTTTTATGTCTGTCCAAGTAGTTTTAGCGATCGTTAGGCTCAGCAGGGCGGAGTACGACGTAACAGCATGCTCGTTAGTTTATTATTAGGTTAGTCCAAGTTCGGTGTTTCCATTAGCAAGTCCAAGTAAGTCTAAGTTCACTGTTGGCAGTTTCCCGGGCGCGATTGTGCATTTTATAGTCAGATAACGTTTATTTATTGTAGTTTACGTTATTTCGAGGAACATGCACGTTTCCCTCTCTCCCCTATTGTCCGTGGAGGGACCTCATTGGTCCCTCTCCCAAATAAGGGAGTAGCAGCTCAGGGTTCCCGGAACGGGCTTTCCGCAAAATTCCGGGCACAATCAACCTTCGATTTACGAGCAGCTGATATTGCTGGAAAAATTCGTCCACAAATCGAGGTTTGCAATGACGAAGGTTAACTGTCTTGTCACGTGGGTACCGTTCATAAAGCGATGGAATTTGTAGATGGAGGGTTGGCTGTATCAGACGAAGTTACGAATTTTAAGTTGAAAGTTTGTAGAAACAGTTCCGTTTGATGTGAATTTCCGACGTCAACTCAATAGGTACGCATACTGTGGCACGCGGTGACGTGTTCCTTTTTTTTTTTTTTTTTTTTTGTACACTCCTAGCTTGGGCGCCTCCATAATTAGGACACGTTTTGGCTGCACCGCTAGTGTCCGATTTCACCACAACCGCCATTCATCCGGCACAACTCGAGCGAGAAAAAGTCTTCGCGAGAACATTCGCTGCTACACCTCCAGGCTGCAGCTCCGCTTGGATCGAATGCGGGAATCCTCGCGGTTTGCATTACTTCCAGCCACAATCGAAGATAGCTATAATTTCTTTCTTGCAGCGCAGAGCTAGCTATGGAACATCTTTCGCGCACTTCCGTTCTCTCTATTTCTTTTCTTGCAAAAGACAACCGCCACGTGCCGAGCGTTGGTCTGCTAGCGAACCGCAACCTTGCTGCCCATACGGAAGGAAATCCAGCGTTACTCCGCCGAAGGCCGCACTTCTCCTGCTTGGCGAGCGCAAAATTGGGGATTAAGTAACACAAAAGGACTTCGAAACCGCGTAGATGACCTTTAAGCCCATTGTGCTCTGTTCAAACACAACTAAGCGACGATTTGTGCTCACCTACGTGTTTCTCATGTCCCGAGACACCTGCGCGCACTGTTTTCAGGAGTAGGAGATAAATATCGGCGATAGATTATCGCCATGTTTGTCCTAATCATTCAAGAGAAAGAGAGAAAACAAGTCACGGGGTAATACTGAAATGTTGCTGTACTGCAATTTCTAATTAGCGTCGATTCTTTTCAATTGAAAGCACGTCACGATTTTATGTCGTATTCAATTGACGTCGAGTAATTGTACGCGCTGCACAGACGAAAATTCCTCCTGTACTTTATCACTAATGGCTTGAAAGGTTAATTGTGAACAGTGACCACAGCAAAACTCTGAAAGAGATAGAGAGAGAGAGAGATAGATAGATAGACAGATAGATAGATAGATAGATATATATATATATATATAGAGAGAGAGAGAGAGAGAGAGAGAGAGAGAGAGAGTCACAATCCCAGAGTCTTCCTGCTATGTGCTGTCACTTTGCTTTGCGGGAAGGGTACGGAGAGAGAGTGTGTCTGATAAAAACAGACATCCAAATTGGTTTCAGATTTTATTAATATATAGAGTTCTAGCAAAATGTAATGCATAAACGAGGCCAATTTATTTCCAGTGATGTGATTGGCCCGAGCCAATTTACGAGTCTAGAAACATCGCTCCCTAGTGACTACTACTGAGATACTACTACCAGTAGCTCGCATGGCACAGTGGTTAGCGTGCTGGCCGTGTCACGTCGAGACTGGGAGGTACCCGGGTTCGAATGCCGGTGACGGCTGTGCTGTCTGGGGTTTTCCTCAGACGCTTTCAGACATCTGTCGGCACAGTTCCCTCAGGCCGTACATTAGGAGGCTCAAGAGCCCTGAGGAGCACTATCTTCAACTTGTCCCATAACGCGCATTAAATACATCACTTCGGCCCATGATTCGCCACGAGCTCTTGCACGAGCCTATACCAACGACATCTAATCCACCAATCACATTTGTTTCTGTCTGTTAAAAAATTGGCACCTCCTGAGTCCGCACGAAGCCTGATGTGCCGGCGAGTTATTTCTTGTTTGTTTGTTTGTTTACATTGCTCTGGAATGAAAGAGAGACAGGAACTCTTACATAACATGTTTTAAAGTAGTAACATGGTTTTGCTTTTGATTGTTTCTTAGTTTTATCGAAATAATTCAGAATCGAGAGTTTGTATATTTCCTGTAGCTAATCAAAAGCATGTTAAATAAATCACATTTATGAGTAAGTATATGGATATACATGTATGCTTTCTTGTGAACTACTATTTAATTTGTTTTTTCCATCATGTTTTTTTCAATGTTTTTCACAAAGATATCGAATTCTGCTTCAAAGCACGTTTCAGTAGAAGTGTTTTTCCCTGGCATTTTAAACTGTAAGAAAGGATGAAAGATTCGAGATTCGTAAGGTTCGTGGACTCCCAGAACCTTCCTTGATTTCGGAAAAATCTGGATTCGTGTCATCTCTACTAAAAAGTATATACATATTAGCACGGTCACTCAATACTCTTTCTGGTCATGAAACTCCGCTCGAATACAATGGAGCAGATCACTTAGGGACCGCAGCTGTCGCCAGAGGGCGATCGCCTCGATCGGGGGGAGAGAGCAGACGACGCTTCCGTAGAGCCACATGTGTAGACTTGGCAAGTTCAACATCAATCAGTTTGGATCGACAGTTTCTCTGCTTGATATCGTGCACAAGACTAGACACAAGCATGCCTAAGACGTGCTGTGTCCCTGGCTGTGACATAGGGAAGCCGACCTGCGCGACAAAGGCATCTCTTTTTCGTTTTCCGTCGGACCCCGTTGAGAGGGACCGCTGGAAGCGTGCAATTCCACGGGCAGAAACCGAACGGTTCAAGTTCGACTCCCCGCATACGAGGGTTTGCTCACTGCATTTCGATCCATCGGACGTCGTAAGGACTGACGACTTCGTGATCAACAACCAGCTGGTTTGTCATGATCGCATCGTGCCCAAGCTGAAAGATGGAGCAGTGCCGAGAATCTTTTCGAACTGCCCGTCGTATCTCAGCTCACCGAAGCCACAAAGCCGTGCACGCAAGACGCGTGAGCAGGACTGCCAGCCAAAGCGAAAAACGACAGCGTCTTCCACACCAACACGTTCAACACCAGAGCCGCCGCGCAAGATTCTGAGGTCAGACTTGGAGAATGTGGACCCCGCAATCACCAGTGATGACGCAGAACTTCGTAATGTGAACGAAAAGTTCGTTCAGACAGAAGAGCAGGTGTGCTTAAAATCAGAACTTCAAAAGACAAGAGCCAAGCTTTGGCAAGCCCAAAATGCACTTAGGAGCCTCAAGCGAAGATTCGCCCAGAAACTTGCAGAGTGCCGTGCATCTCACGTGCCCCGCGAGAAAGCATCCACATTGGAGAAGCTGCCGGCGAAACAGAAGCTGATTCTCGATCAATGTAAAAAAAAAGCTGCTGCAAAGTCCACAAGAGGAATGAGGTATGTCCAGATTGCAACAGCAGTTATCTTAGATATGTTGTCTGTGCCTGGAGCAGTCTAAGCAGATGCAGTATTCATATGTGTTTCAGATACAGCATAGAGTGGATCTACGATTCTCTCCTTCTAAAAATGAAGTCTACGGCAACCTACACATTCCTTATGGAAAACGAGTACCTTCCCCTGCCGGACCCACGAACACTTCACACGTACATCAGAAGCTTGGACGCAAATTTTGGATTCGACTCAAACCTCTTCAGCCTGCTAAAGGAGAAGATGGAAGCACTGCCAGAGAGAGAACGTCGAGGCAAGTAGTGAAATATAAACAACAAATATGTAATGATGATGTAGTGGGATGTAAAATATGTGTGCAATATAAATACGTAGTGCTGTGGTGTAGAAGATATGTGTTTGCTATTGAGTGTGTGATATAAGCAAAACACAAATGTCATATCTGCTAGACTCATGATGTAATACACTTTCAGGGGTTCTGATGTTCGACGAAATGAGTGTGAGGAAAGGCCTTCACCTGAGGCAGTCAGACATGGTACTCCTCGGAAAGGTGGACCACGGTGACCACACACGCCCCAACGATGAAGTGAAGGACGGGGACCATGTTCTCGTCTTCCTCTTCAGGCCCTTTCTCGGCGGGTGGTCCCAAACAATCGGAACATTCTGCGCGTCAGGAGCTACACCTGGACAAATACTGGCGAAACTCATTCTGCAGTGCATTGCGCACCTTGCTAACGCAACAGTTATTGTGCAGGCAGTCACATGTGACAACTCCACCACGAACCAGGCTGCACTAAAGACTTTAGGTATGGTTTATAATACTTTGTTGACCTCAACTTTGAATTCATTTTCTTGAGCAAGGAGTCTGTCATTACGACACCTAATATATATCCATGATGCCGTAATATTCCTCAGAATAAATAGTGTAAAGCATGTTTTTGTGAAACATTAGTATAAAGATGCAACATTATCTTACAGCAACCTTTAATGTGTTCTTCAAACACTATTTAGTCATTCAAACACTCATCTTGCTCTGCTTATAATTGCCAACGTTGTACCCTCAGGTATAACTGGCGAAGGAATCCCTCGGACATCCTTTGATCATCCCACTGTCCCTGAGATGCAAGTCTTCTGCATCTTGGATGTTCCTCACGTATTTAAGTGCATCCGAAACAACCTCCTGAAAGTTGGAAAATTCATTGTAAGCTTGTGCACTGCAGCATTCATAATGACAGCAACAAACAGAACAGTAAAGTTATTTTCAATGTTCTTTCTCATGCCAGCTTCCAGGGGGAAAGGAAGTTCACCATCGTCACTACCAAGCTCTCCTTGAGTATGAGCAGCAGCAGGCTGGTTTGCGTACAGTGGCGAAACTAACAAAGGCACATGCGTACCCGAACGCCTTTCAGAAGATGAGCGTAAAGCTTGCTGTGCAGGTAAGCATCTTTTTGTTGCCCTTTAGTCGCTCACACTACCACTACAGGAGCTGTTTCATTCTAGGTGCATCTTTTGCACAACTGAGAAATGATATTGAGTTCTGCTTGACTTTATAGCTCTTCAGCGAATCTGTGGCCACATCACTCGAGTTCTTTAGCCAACAGCCAGAATGCTTTAAGCTGAAGGATTGTGAAGGTACTGTATCCTTCACGCGAAGGCTTAACAGTCTCTTTGACTGTCTCAACCTTCAGCGACCTGAAGATGTTGCACAAGCAGGGCCAGGACAGTTAAACGTATGTTTTGATAACTCAGTATCTTTTGTAATTGTTAAGACAAATGTTTGTATTTTGAGAAGTAACATTAACTTTGCATTAAAAATTGCTCCAGGTTATAAAAGAAAACATCGTATGGCTCGATGAATGGTGCACATTCAGGAAGACTCTGGCTCCGCAGCAACAGGCATGCTTCCTGACCAAACAGACCTGTGCTGCATTGAGGGTGACCCTGCGTAGCACTGTGGCAGTAGTGGAAGCGCTCAAAGCCTCTGGATACAGATATGTCCTCACAGGAAAGCTAAATCAAGACCCACTAGAGGTAAACATCTGTCTTCTGTAACACACCTGTTACAGTGTTGTTTTTACAATGAAGCATTACTCCTCACCACCAATAATATATTGCAGAAGTTTTTTGGAATTGCGAGGCATATTGCTGGTGATGGCGGGCGTCCCACAGTTGTACAGTTTCTGTACATCTATCGGATGTTGTCGGTGAATAACCTCGTAAAGCCACCCGAGCGAACCAACGTACAGTTGCAAGGTCCACAACTGCTGCTGACACTGCAAAGCCTGTTTGGACAAAAGCATATTCCAAGAGATCACGTGAGAAAATGTTCCAGATATTATTGTGAAATGACGCTTGTTCGAAATAATCTAGTCTATGCCTGCCAAGTTTCCACCTTCCTAATACATCATGTGCTGCTCTTATAGGTCAGTGATTTGGTGGCACAGCTCGACAGTATCCTGCTTGACCCAGCTGCTGCCGAAATGTCTGCCAGGGACAGCCAGGGCTACACAACACAGAAGACCACACGAGACAACATATTGGAATACCTCGGGGGATACATTGTGCACAAACTCCGTGGAGGGGAATGCGTCTCCTGTTTTGCAACCCTGGAAAGGTCAGATGACAACCTAGAGAACTCAGCCACAGACAAGATGCCAGACTTGATATCGATCAAGTCTCATGGAGGCCTGAAACGACCGTCGCAGCAGCTAATGAGGCTACTTCGTTTAGCTGAGTCTCATGTCAAGCAACACACTGACTCTGCTGTAGGATGTTCTGTTTACACAGATATTGTTGACACGGCACTTCTTGACGAAAACCTCCTCAGTGCTTGTGTTGGTTGTAAGGAGCACTACGTGCAGAAGACTGCTGAGGTTCTGCATTTTTTTATAAGGTGTCGCCTGCATTTTTACTCACGTGAGAAAAATAAGAAGTACAATGAAGTCACTCGAAGATCAGCCCCTGCTAGTGGAGGAAGGAAGCAGTAGAAACAAACTCGGTACAAGTTCCCGAAAGACCTGTCTACTCCACTCTGCTTCATTTCATTCAAGGATCAACTGCAGAATCGAAACGGCCCTTTTCAGGGCCACGTCTCATGGCTTCCACAGAGACTTGTGGCTGCGCAAGAAAAAAACCCTGAAAATAAAATAGTTCCTGTCGTTGTCGTCTTAATGGTAAGCTTAGCCCACTGAAACAACAGCACATTTCGTTTTAGTTAAAATCAGGGTGACTATAGGCTCCAAAATTTGGCATTTCTACAATTCCACATGTTATGATGAAAGCTTTTCCATCTAGAATATGTCACCTGTGATTGCTGAATGTAAAGTTCAGCAGAACGTGCATTTGTTGCTGCCTCTGAATTATGGTGGAAACAGCTTTGTTAGTTATCGATGTGGCGCGCAACAGCCGATTATGCTCGCAGGTTGACTAGCGTGGAACAATACTTAGGCCCGGTTTCACCAATGCCGGTTAACACTTGAACCGAGATAACGTTCCCTTAACTTGAATTTAGCGCTTGACTGTGCTTCACAAAGGGCAGTTATTACTGTAATAATTATCACGTCGTGTCTGCAAAAAAGAACTGAGTGTTAACTGCAAGTTTTAGCGACGCTTGAGCTTGGTTCAAAGTTAACCAGCGTTGGTGAAACCGGGCCTTATAATGACGCATCCCACTGTATTTGTAGTGCATTTCCGCATGCATGCGGCTCGCAAACTGCGCGTTTCTCACCGTTTTTGATAATGTTGCACTTGCGAATAACTGATCAACTTGCGACAGCTCGACTGTACTCGTTCATGGCAGTACATCGCAAAGAACAGGCTCACGTCGAACGTCTCCGGTGTACAGCTGCAAATAAAGCCACCATAAATGCAAGACTCTTATAGCGTACATTAGAACTTCTCGAACTTACCTACGGAGGCGGCAGTAAACGCTAGATGCGCAAAATGATAAGATTTCTTCCACAAGCACACAAACTCTGCACGCCGACCGCGATACAGAGCCAACAGAGCGCAGATGTTCCCCCCGAGCGATCGCAGCGCCACCACAAGCCCGTCGGCCGCCGATTTGAAGTCCTCGCGCGAGTTTCCTGACCAGAAGAGTATATTATTATACCGTGATATTAGGTAACAAGTAACTTGAAAGTAACTCGTTACTTTTCCAAAGTAGCTTAGGAACTTCACGTTCGGTTTCATTATACCTGAAACTTCGTTAGTAACTTAGTTACATTTCTTTTTACACTAACTAGTATCGAGTCCCTTTGTCGAGTAACTTCCCCCCGAGCATGTCGAGCACCATGTCGAGACAAATTCCTACTGTCTTTTCTCGTAAAAAAAGAGTGACCCGCACACCTTTATAAAGCTTCAGTTTCAAGCGCTTTAACCCAACTCTGTGCTAATTGCATATAGCGTGTCTATACATGTTCGAAGGGCACTAAATTGCAAAAATTTCTCCGCAATGCATGCCCTTCTTCTCAATAGGCCGACAATGCATCAAGATATCGGACTGGTCACCTCACACGGTCCCCCGCGATGACTGGACAAATGGTTTGCGGAGACAAATGAGAGCCCGCTCCGCATTGTCGGCATTCTTGAGAAGAAGAGAGAACGGGTAAATTGCAATTTCACGCTCGTTCCTTTTGTGTCAAGGCAACTGATATTTCATTCCGCGAGGATTTTCTATTCATTTTGGTGCCCCTTTAAATGTTGAAAGTGTTCGTTTCTAGTAACCGCGTGTATTCTTCAACAATTTGAACTTGTTTGTACGTTTGAACTTGAATTTGTATGAAGACGTTTAAAGCGAGCATCAACGTGCAGGGAGACCGAATAGAAGAATGCTTGGACGGCAACAGGAACGAGACGGGACTCACGTTGCGGGTGAACGTCTGTAGTTTAGAAGATAAGATAAATCGAAAATGGCCTCGCTTTCGACGACCAGAGTCTCCCAAAAATAACGGATGCTGCAGATAACGCAGCATCCTCGCACAAATATGCAAACGCCAAACGCGAAAATAGGAAGCTTTGGGTTCATCAGCCAAAGCGGATACAGAAATAGTTTGTAAGTGGATGTTCTCTAAACTACACAAATAGAAATTTCGATGACCTCTCTCTCTCTTTATGAAGAAGCTTTTGCGAGCTGCGTAAATTTCATTATTTGGGGTGGGGTTCGTAACGTGACTCGTTATTTGAAGGTTGATTTAGGAAATATCCGGATCAGATAGACTATACAGTGTCGACCCCAAGATGGCGTGTTCGAACCCTGCCGAGGGCACCAGCAACACAGACCCGGTGCCCTGCTTAGACACGTCGCCCTCTGCGAGACAGTTTAAAGGGAACGTGGAATGTACCTCGAACGTACTTTTTTTTTTTTACCACGAACATACATACTACCTTCAGGCGCAAAAGTTTTCCTTCGGTAAGCGCGCATTTCCTGAGAAAACTAGTTTGTAAGAGTGCACACCGCGGTGGCCATCTCTCCCAGCTCTTCCTGACGTGCTGTGACCTCGGATCAGCCGAGCACTCTCATTGGCTGCCGCGAATCCGGTCTGTTACGGTGGGCTGCTCTGCTCCAGACGCGGGACGGGCGGGGCCAAATACAAGCGCAAAAAGAAAGAAGGAAAAGGAAGGCGCGCGCTCCACTATTGGGCGGTTGACGTGACATCACATACTCCAGCTGAGTGGAGGAGCTCTTTTGATCCGCGAGCTTCAAACCTCACTTACGCCCCAGGATTGCGTGCGTGTTGCGCTGCCTAAAACGATATCCGTGCCACGATATTCCACTTACAATGATATTTGTGCAGCGACACTCCGCTTGAAACAATACGCGAGCGACGACACGGGACAAGAACATCCGCTCGGTGCTTTCCGATTCGGGTTTCGCACACTTTGACTTCTCTTTATCACAAGTTGTATCTTTCATTTGATTTTGCAACCAACCATTCCTTATACCATCATGGGGGCATAAACGCATTAGCACATAAAACTGATAAATAAATGACTGGAAATCCTACTATACGTACATTCTTTCGTGCTGCATTTTTTATCTTATACACGATCCAAGAGCTCCGAAGCGAGATCAGAGCTCAGAATAGGAGTTCTCACTTACGCAAACCGCTTTCGTCTCAAACACCAGAGTTAGAAGCAAAAAAGTAAGAGTAGGAAACACAGCGATTTTAAGACAGCGAGCGGTGAAAGCGGCAAACCCATCTGGACAGAGATGGATCGACGCGCGTGCAGTTGTTACCAACGCCAGTGGAAACTTTCCAGGGCGATATATAGCACCAGAGCTTATCCCTAACCGGACGTTGCCCTGACCTTGTTCCCCACGCCGCCGCACGGAATTCCTAGTCCTACATATTCAGTACAGTTTTATAATCCTTACAGAGGCCTTCACCGGGAAAAATTATGCTTTATAATAAAAGTATAGCTTCGGAATTTTTGTGCTCCGTCCTGCGATCTTTTTTCTGTTTTGTATTTTGCGCTTCCCTTAGAAACAGAGCGCTGCCTGTATTTCCTCTCTCTTCTCTCTCATCCCTCCCTAGTGCTATCTTATATCTGTTTCCGATAAGAGTAGTTATGTAAGTCACGCAACGTCCAAGAAAAACGCGGATGACAAATTGACAGCCTAAGCCGAGCACCGAGGTTTCTTTGGGGCAAGAATCTCATTTCATCCGAAAGAGTTTTGCTCACGCCAGCTGATACGAGAGCGGTGGCAAAGCCTTAAATTGCGTCTATAGGAAACTTATTCATAGACACAATATCCTAAAAGCGATATAAGCTGACACAAGGACGAACACGTGTAACTCGAAGCTTCGTGTTTAGCTTTCGTCCTTGCGTTTAGGTTCTAGCGCTTTTGAGAATGCCAGAATTTTACTAACAAGTCGCTGGCTACATTCGTTTTTGTGGGTTCCAAGCAGCTCTTCTTGTCAGAAATAGGGGTGTTTTCCGAGTAGAGTACCACTGTTATATTCACAGGGTCACCTTGTGTTCGTCAAGTGTAAAAGGGGGCTGAGAGCTTTTCAAGCTCATCGCATCTTTCCTCTCCAGACCTCTCTCTCGCTTAATTTTGAACACCCTGTATAATTCCGGGACACGTTACAGCAAACACTCTATAAACTCAATAAAGACACATTGGTGGTGGTGGTGGTGGTGGTGGGGGGGGGATATACTAAACACATTTGGTTCTCAATAGATACTAAAGAAAGCCACAGTTGTCTCACGTAAAGCCCCGGATTATGCTATTATATCAATATGATCAATTGATATGATATCATTATATCATAACACTTTCTGCCCTGCAAGGGCACACCAAACGATAGTGAGGTTGAACGTACGCTGTCGCCATTGCGTACGTGAGAGATAGCGTGGTGGTTCAGCGCAATGCGCAAAGCTCTGCTTGTGTCTGGCGCGTGCGCAGAACCATCAACGCTATTCCGTACGACGCAAAGGCGATAGCGTACGACATACTAAAGCTCGCTATTAACGATAAAATTAAACAATACGTTAACGTTCCGTGAATTTACTTAAGCTTCGCGAACGCCCCAGACTGCAATGATTTCCCCAGATGGAAGTTGAAGAAAAGTTCTCCGACACTCGCCGACTTCAACTGCAATGATCGGAAATGAACTTGTGTTTTATTCCGAGATATGTCGAGCGACACGTTATTTACTTGTCTGCATTTAGTTATTTACTTTAGCCGACACTTCTTTGTTACTACTATTATTCGCAGGAAAAACAAAACAAACAAAGAAAAATAAGTTACGGAAACAGCTAGGTGCGTACAACAGTGAGCTTTAGTGCACTGTACACGCACCTCACGTACGCAAAAGCGATAGCGTTGGCGGTTCTGTGCATGCAAAAAAACCATGAGCTTCGCGCAGTTCGCAGAACCACCAACGCTATCACTTACGTAGGCAAAGACGATTGTGTATACGGTGCACTAAAACTGATTAATGTCTAACTGGAGATACAGACAGCGCTTCCCATATAGGGACATTGTAAAACGTTATAGTCTACGAAATCCAGACTGGACCTGGGAATGTGGTGAGCACGATAATTAACTTAGGTCTTTACGCCGAGCGGAGACGGCCATGAGACGTATACATCGAATGATCGACAAAACCAACTTACGTTTAGAGGTGAAAGATTGAGATTATCCGCGACCGCACCCGCATAGTTGGAACAGGTGATTGCCGCATCCGCATTCCGGCGGATGACGAGCATGTTCGCACATCCGCGGTCACAGCATTTGTATAAGAAAAATGTTGTATCACAAAGTTTTACATTTCAGCATACAGCCTCACTCAGGAAAGTTATGTCACCCACTGTCGTCCAGAGATACCAGTCGAGGGCACAACGAAAGCAAGGGATGGCGTTTTGGATTCACTAAGCGCTCTCAATTGTTGCTTTCCATAGGGGACGTGTCGGCAGACACAGTAATCATGCTCAATGTGGCGAATGAGCTGAGCATGAGTGAGCAAATCGAGGGCTGAGCGGGAGATGGAAGTCTCACGCGCCGACCTTTTCCACAGGATTCCAGGTTCACATGAGCATAGGTTCTGCAACCACCTACACTCTTGACATCGTTCGCGCGTCCTGAAGTGATGATGCATCCGATTTCCAGGCCTGCCACGCGGCATGTTTCCATCTGCAGCTAATTGTGTGCGTTGCAAAAGTGCTCGTCAATGCACCGCCCCATATTTCATACCACATTAAATGCGAAAAGAGAGCGAAATGACGACAGTATCTCTCGGTGTTTCGCCGCGACACTACTATGGCTATGAGCGGCGCCACGGTGGTGACCGTGGTGGAGTAATTTTGCCCACTTTGGAATACGCGCGCTGAAACATCAGCACACGACAAGTAGTATCTCGTGTTTAAGCAACTTGTACCATGGCTCGCGTACACGGCCGGTTTCGAACCGACAACCTTGGGCTTAGTTAGCGGAAGTTTCACTGAGTCCAGCAGACAGAGAGAGAGAGATAGAGAGAGGGGAAACAACGGCAAGAAAAAAGAAAAAAAAAGAAAAAGTAAACTGGCGGTAAGCCCCTTTAGAATTAATCGGAATACATACATATTATTATTTTTATGAGGCATTCATTTAACCGAAAGTTCATCCACGTGGCGCAGTTTTCTCTTCCCCCGTGGCATTCAAGTTATTTGACTCCTTGGGTTCACGGTCTCCAAATTGATTGTGTATGCGTGGAGGATTGGAGAAAGAGCGGGCACTCCGATTGGTGGAGAGCAGGATACCACGTGATGCGCACATGTGCAGTGTAGGCGCTTTCCCTGGGTTCATGGTCGCGGGAAATCAGCTGACCTAGCAACTGCCCAAAAGGGTCAAGTTCTAGGTCACGTGGCCTGTGGAAGACTCTGGATGCATTGGAAAGATGGGGAGACCAGAGATTTCGCGCGAGAAAGAAATGAAAACCGATTTGGTATATGGCTCAAAAGTGCAAAGTTCTGGGCCCGGTGGCGTGGATTCCCCCGAAAAAAAAAAAGAAAAAAGAAAAAATAGAGAAAATAAAAATTAAGAGAAAAAAAGCCTTCAGATGCGTCCGTCCATGCACATCTTTTTACTTACAAAGATAACAAAGAAGTGCGTGATTCTGTACAACTGTGCAACAGGAAACGATGATTTTGTACGCAAATTCCAAACTCCACTCCGAAACAACAAGCCAAGTCGAATCTATTTTCAGAAGACCGGCCGTCAAAAGCGCTTATTTTTATTTTCCCTTTCTGTGTTTGTTTTTTTTTTTTTTGGGGGGGGGGGGGGTAGGGGCTCCAGTTGAAGGCTTCAGAAACACTGACCCAGTAACCATGTGATACAAAATACGATTGAGGCAATTATGAAAACATGTCCGTCATCGTGGCGCCTATGATAATAAATTAGGAGTGGATATACATGCAAGGTGAGTCAGCCAATATTTGTGGCGCCTACTTTCCGCACGACTCGACGTCTTCCTTGGCACGCAGCTGTAGGCGAAAAGGTGGTACAAACAGACTTGTATGTACAAGTACAAGTCTTGTGCATATCTTGAGTACCGACCTCAAATTACACTGTATTTTATTAACACATTCGTTAGTATTTTAGCATGAAGGAACAGCGCACACTAACGGCGTACCAACTTTCCCACACACACACTTTCATGTTTTAGCATCTTCGTACGTTTTCCAAAAGGAACGGGGGCCGGCACCGGCTGAAAAGCATCGCACAGTCGCACATAACTCCCAAACGAAAAAAGGTATTGGAAGGATACAGAAAAGGGATTTTATGGGCTACAAGAGCGTGTATTTACGTTTCGAAGTGGTCATCATTTACAGCCAGACATTCACCGAACGAATTTCCTCATTCCACCAATGAAGAATTTCAGCTGTCTTTCCTTGATCCACGACCTCACCGCGTCCTTCAATTCATCATCCGTAGTAAAATGGATTCCCTATTTAAATTCGGGAAGTGGTGATAATCGCAGGGCGCCAAATCTTGTAGGTATGGAGGGTTCGGAATGGGTATACGAACTTCACAAGAGCGTCAGCGGTAGCGCGTGATGTCCGTTTCCGAGCGCTATACCGTGATGCAAGATTGCGTGATGCGACCATAACTCTGAAACAATTATTTCACCTGCTATCGGTGCTTCTCATCAACCATAGAAACTGGTCGATCACTACGAGATTCATCCTAAATATTCGTTTTACCAGCTCCCCGTACACGAAATTTCATTGTCCACCTATGCACAGTACTTCGATCGACAGATTCATCACAATAAACGGCTTGTAAATGACGATCAATGCCCCTAGGATTCACGCCGCTTTTTTTGCCGCTGAAACTAACAACTACCCGTTGCTTTAAACGCGATGACACAGCAGGCCCACTCGTGTCCATAGCAAAAGCTGTTGACAAAGAACGAGCAAACGGAATCCAACTCCTCTTAGCATGTTTGTAGTGGACGAATGCTGCTACAAGACGGCAGCACGCGCCGCTCTGTACGACGTTTTGTTCTCGCGTTACGTGCGACCGTGCATTCCTCCCCCCTTTTGCGTACTTTCTACTCGACACTTTAATTAGCTTTTGTTCGTGTTCGTCTCTTTGTCTTCAGACGATGCTTAGTTTCACAAATAATTTGGGCTGCAGGACCTTCACAACCATTCTGTTTGAGCTTCTCGAGGGGATCCGTCTTCTGTTTCTTCCCTGTCTCGGGTTTCACTGTTGTAAGTTTTGACGTCCAGCTTGACCGTTCCCGGGACTTGTTTTTGAGGGGTTTACCCCAGGTGCATTCAGGGGTATTCCACATTAGAACACAGGGAACTTGATGCCTTACATTAAATGACTATTCTACTGTCTGTGCACTACTTCGACCCCGTCTACTCTTATACGGAAACCTCTCGCTCTAACGTTTCTCTCATTAGTTCTGCCTCTTTTTTAATTGGGGATACGGCAGAAGGAATACGAATAAGCTCTCGTTTTACATACTCATACGAGTCTGTGTAAAGACAACCTTGCGCGATGGATACGTGGCCACGAATATGAACATACGTTTGGCGTCGGCAGCTTGGTGAGTTCCCCTCTCGATTATGCAGCGGTTGATGAAACGGCACCGGCAGTGGGGTTGAACCTACACACACCGTACAGACGCTTTTTTTTTTAACGCCTGTGATGACGTATAGATTCCAGGAACACCACCCCATGGGCCTCTCTCAACATACTCTGCGGCCTATAGTGCTTCACATGTGGCAGCAACCTGTGCAGGCAGTTTATCATCGCTGTTATTGTTGCTTGGAGACAGGACACCTATTCAATGGGACCACTTGTATACAGGACGCTAGAATGCCTTCGTACGCTACAATCACGCATCCAAGCTACCATTTTTAACGTGGAATAGATTTTATGGGAATTAATATAAAGAAAGGAAGCTGCACACAGAGCCGTAGCGAGGCAAGTTTTGCTTCCCCCCACTTCCACTGCCGTCAGAAGCCCTGTAAACAAAGAAATAATAATAATAATAATTGGGAGTTTACGTCGCGAGACAACTGAGATCATGAGCGACGCCACAGCGGTCGGTCTGTGGATTGCTTTTGCCCACCTGAGGGTTCTTTAACATGCGATGAAAGCTCATCAGACGACACGCCGTATTTAACGTCCCTCGCGGAAGACGGCGTGTCTAAGCAGTAAACAAAGAAATGAAAACGCTTATTTGCACTGCAAAGATCGTAAATTCAAATTTCCTCCGTCCCCGCTTTATCCCGTCCAACCAACCTGCCAGGGCCTGCCGTTCGGCGCCCCATAGCGAGGGCGCCACGGGCGGCTGCCTCCCCTCCCCCATCCCGTCGCTACGGCTCCTGCTGTACAGAAAACTACGTTATGATATCCCTACATGCTTCCCAGTGGCGTACATAGAGAGAAACACATTTCGGGAGTGGTTCTATGGGCATTTTACATGGGGGAGGAGGATGGCGCCCTCGTTTCCCTCTCCCAAATGCACTACCAAAGGTACCCATTTCGGGGGATTTGTTACCTTTTTTTTAGTAGCTTCCCCATTATACTGTGCGTGAGTATGCTCAATATCCGTGCGGATGCGGGTGCGGTACCACCTATTTCAACTAGAGCGGTTGTAGATTTGGTCGCATTCTCACATGCCCGGATACTGCAGGGGAGAGTATGTATATATACTGCCAGCTTATGAGAATTGATCAATAGCTTGTGTTGCGACAAGTTTCTGCTGGGTGCATACCCCGAAATAAGCCGATCAAAATCCACGTTGCAAAATAAACTGCTGCGTCCGAAACGTAGTTCCTCCGTTAATGTCACTCGGGTACAGTTGCTACGAAAATATTCCGCAGATGCCGGTATATGCTTTTACGAAATCCACTACAAGATTAAACGGCTCGCATCAACAGATACGGAAACATCGTCGAGTGAAGATAACACCAGCCGCGCTTTCGTTTGCCCGACAGAGGAAACGCATACAGGGTCGTAAAACTTCCTATCTGATAAAGACAAACGTTATGATGCGCCTAATCCGTGACCGTACGACTGGATTAAAGAGACTTTCACCAGTCCCTAGTTATATAACTTCCACGTTCGTGTCGTAAATTCCGCAGCCGACAACAACAGAGACGGAAGAGCTGCACCGTTGTTTCTTGAACATCACTACCCACCAGGGTTGTGGAGTTGCCACTCCGGGGTTGGAATGATTCCGGAATCATTCCAGATTTATCAGAGCCCGGAACTGGAATGGAATGGCTGAAACTGTCCTGGGAATGTAATGGGGAATGGAATTGGAATGTAATGGTCTGTGTGCCACACGGTCAAGGGCGATGGTTTCGTTTGGTTTTAAGAAAAAATAAAATGGAGATTTTGGCTTCACTAGTGTGAGGGACGCAACCCCACATCACTTGCACCAGTTACTTTAGTGGAAAACTCCTGTAATGATGATGCCAATGAAGAGGAGGAGGAGGAAGAGGAGAGAGGGACGGCGAAATAACCTTGTCTTCGTGCTTTTTCCGTGCTGGGTAATGTCAATCTCCTCTATAGCACTGCTGGGATAGCTAGTACGGTTACCGGTCCTAATTCTTTTATTGGTGGAATTAAAGTAATTGAATGGGGTTGCCAAGCCATTCCAGGAATGGGAATTGACCACACCTTTTCATTCCGAGGAACTGAAAGGAATGGAATTATCACAAATCTTCATTCCTTGGAATGGCATGGGTGATCCCATTCCGCAACCCTGCTACACACAATGTGATAAAATGATAATTACCCCCACTTTCATAGTTACTTTCAGTTCATAGTCACTTTCATAGGTTACTTACCCACTTTCATAGATGCTATATCGCCTATACTTACTCTACACTAACGCTGCTTGCCACTACTAACTGGAGCCCCTAATTGTTGTTGAGTACGGGGCCAGTGTATCGCGTGTCACTACGTAATACAAAATTAAATCGATATGGTTGAATCACATAATAGACAGTTTTAGGTAACCGCAGACGCTTCCTGACTCCGATTCCCTATATCACCACCAGCCAATCAGAGCGCAGCGAGCTGAGTCGTGGAGGGATACGTTTAACGGAAACACGACTCACCGTATAGCTGAACTGGTTCCCCCCTGTTACGACTCCTTCTGCGAATGTAATGGCGGCTACCAACAAAGAGACCACCGGTTCCTGGCATATCTCGCAAGAAGTTCACGGTCGACGACGATCCATTCCTTCTAGGCTAAACGCTATGTAAAAATCAGTTTGCCATTCACAGAGTCTGTAAATCGTGCGAAACGGTAGCGTTTTCTAACATCAGACTGTGCCGCCGTCTAAGATGCGGTGCGGAGTCGTAGCGCGACTCTCCTAAAACTCTCTTTCTGTCGCCACGTTAGAAAAACCGGAACCGTACAAGGAAAAGGAAACGTCGTATGCTCACGGTTAACTCAAGAGCGCTTTCAAACTCGCGGTTCAGAAAATCACCTCTCCTGGGCTGCTGGTCTGCAACGTCACGTCAGCTGCCCAATAAGGCCGCGGGCCTTCTTTTCAGATTTTTTTTTCTCTTCGCGGTTGTATTTGTCGCCTCCCGTCCCGCGTCTGACGCAGAGCAGTCGACCGGTCGCCTTGCTGCTTCGCCGTAGCAGGCTATTCTCGACAGCCAGTAATGGCGCTCGGATGATCTGGCGTCACAACACGCCAGAAGCAGCTCGGAGCCATCGCCGCCGTTGCGCTCACTCTTGTAAACTAATTTTCTGAGGAAATGCCCAAAGGAAATACATTGCGTGACAGCTCTTAAGGGTAGTATCCCCAGCAGCGCAACATCCTTTGTCCAAGCTTGGTCCAATATTCGACCAGCACAACCGATATCCAGCCAATATTGGGCCAATATGTTGTGCCACTTGGGATACGTTCATATCACGCGATGAAAACTTTTGTTCGAGTTCACTCCCATGCTCCTTTAACGCACCTCCATTGGCAAGTTCACCATTTCACTGTGTGCAACAAGTACCGCGTTAATTGCGTAACGCAACCTTCGCGTCCTTTTGAACGCACACTTCACTGTTATCTGAACGTCTGGACATACACAACACTGGCAGGAAAAGAAAAGGAATGTCACGCTTTCGCGTTTTCAACGATCAAGAGCACCGACGATGATGCCATTTATTATCTTCCAACTACTTTAGGACGCTTCGCAAACGCTGAAGCAGCTTGTGTGCACATCCTCCATGTGAATGTACGATCACGTGCGACAGCTATCCGAAGTCCGCCCACTAGAACACATCAGATAAATTTCTAGTTTTCTATAGCTGTAGTTGCTCCCAACCTAAGCACTATAGCATAACGTTAGTTCATTGAACGCTGAAAATAATCCTCACGACACATCATTATGAGCACAAAAGATAATAATATAACGTAACAAACACTATGTTGTGACCAAGAAGAAATGTCTTCTGGGGGAGAAAAAGATGCACCAACAATGCCGTTTTGAGGTCGAACGCGACTATAGGTTGGAATGCCGCAAAAAGATTCGTCCACGACAAACGACGCTAAGATGCCAGTCAAAACAAATGTCAATGTTTTGCCGACGACTAAAAAGTATTTGAAATACAATGTCCAGAGATGTAGGCTACTACGTGTCTTTCAAATGCGGATTACAGTTCAAGGTTATCCTTGGCTGTACCGTCGGTTCCAGTGGCGGATCCAGAGGGGGGGATCGCCCAGTAACCACAAAGAAAAAAGAAAAAAAGAAACGTCAGTTTATACATTGGATTTCAAACTCTCCCCTCCTCCAGTTCGCGCTTCGACAAAGAACCCCCCCCCCCCCAAACACACACACACACCGAGGGTCTGGATCCGCCCCTGGTTGGTTCCCAACTTCGCGTAGCACCTTGGAACAAGATGGGTGACCTCAACTTGCCTCAACTTCCAGAAGCTCTACGCTGAAACATACACTTGGAGTATCTAATCTCTGTCTTGCATGCATTTGAGCACATCGTAATATCTCGTCATAACATGCCCCAACGTAATGCAAACTGTTCAAAGATGATGCCAGGGTTAAATGACGCCTTCTACGGGAAGAGCGTGTCGAAAACAGTCACTGCATGCGGGGACGCGTGCTATACGTGCGCTGGAAACGCTTTGCAAACGGATTCAAACGTTCCAGCATGCACGGACTCGTATAGGACATGGAGCCCACACCCGTATCAGGGGCCCCGGATCGGTAGCCACCGCAAAAAGCACGTCAGTCCTCCTCAGCGATTCGAACGGCAACTTTGCGAAAGTTCGCAGAATTCAAGCTCTCATTTGAGAAATTCGAAGAAGTTTGTCACGGTTCTACTGCATTGCGCATGCGCACCTATAGCTTTCCCGAATTTGGAAGCGCGTGGATTAGGAATAATTATTATGGGCACCACCTAGCGAGCTGGCGTTGTTGCGACGCAATGACGACGTCACAAACGTCGTCAAACGAACGTCTCGTAAATTTTCCCATGCGTGCTTAAATTCTCAACATTCGATTTCAAACACAATTTTTTCAGCAATAAAAGCTATATCAATAACAATATTTCTAGCTTTTGGTTAAAAAGGTAACGTCTGCCAACCTTTGCGAATCTTCGCGAACCTGTCCAAAAATTCGAAAGTTCATCGAACCGCGCGAACCTCGGGTTCGCAAAAAGTTCGTGACATCACGAACAGAGACACATGTGGCGTTCTTTCTCCCTTTCTTTTTTGTATCGCGCAGGAAATACGCTACATCGTCACTGCGCATTAGGGTCACCATGTCTACAGAACCAGCTACATACATACTGTTGTACGTCACTTTCGCAGGGCTGTGCGAACATCGGCATTTTTTCCAATACCGACGCGAACCATTGTGTATTCTATTCGAATTCTGAATAGAAAATGATATTCTATATTCGAAATTCGGATTGAAGCAACATCTCTTTATAAGCGGGATATATTCTCTTTACAAACCGAATACACATTCGTATGCATCGAGAAGGTAATAGGCATGCGCGAATAATTATTTTAAAACCGAATCGAATAGTTGTATAACGTTACTGGATACACATGCAGCACATGTACAGACGTAAACACGTGTACAGCAACCGATATATTCGTACGGATGAAGTACCGCTCGCTTTGTTTAATGTTTCATGCCCTCTCTTATGTCGTTTTCGACCCTACGTGTTCCCAATATATTCGGTGTAGTAGAAACATAGATTCTCATTCGGAATTTCAACACAGAATTCCGTATTGGATTCGGAAATTGAATCGAAGCATTATTCGCTTCGGTACTCGAAAAATTCGAATATTCGCACATGCCTGGGTGGTGTTTCATTCTAAGATCCATGTCCACGTACACGGGACGTGCGCTGGATGTATTGGGTTCTGTCTAAACGCTTGGCATTCGCTCTGGTTTCAAAATCGATGCAAAAGGTATCTACTAGTATCCATTTCTCTCTAATGCTTATCGTAATGCGACATAACTCATGGAATGCGGCTCCTCTTCCACATAACTACGTGTGCGAGAAGAATACTTTAGCGTTCCACGTTGCATAAAGATGCACCTTTGTTACAGGGGCTTTTATAACGCAAACTTAACCGCAAACAGGACGGGAATACGGCTCACCATAAGCGTCGTAATTGAACGCGGATTTCATGCGCACATACCAAAATGCCAGCCTCGATCAAAATGCAGCCTTGACTTTCGCACAGAGGAAAAAAATAAATAAATATATAAACAAACGCACTCCGAGGACGACGAGCGAATTACGCGCGGAAAAAGATACCCGCGAGGCGTTAATTACGGTCGCTGTACCGAGGCAATCGTATAAGAAACGTAAGTTGGAAAATTGTGCGTAAACTTTTGTCACGTGACACGATACGCAAAACGCTTCAAAAGGGACGAAAGCTGGAGTGGGCAGGAGGAGGCAGCATTTCATTGATGCTTCTTCTTTTTTTCTTATTTGAGAACGGTTCCGCCACGCTTCCTGTTGACGATTACATTCCACTGCACGCAATTAATGAACAGGTGGCCTTAAAAGCAGGGTCAGACCAGCGCTCTCGAGAGAAACTGAAAAGAAGGGCTGTGTCACTGACGGAGAGCGGGTGCACCACCTGCGGGTGTCGTAAGACGACATCAATGTTCGATCGTAAAATTGCAAGGTGGAACTATATATAAGTTGCATCATAACTGCGACTCACGACTGGCCACGTGTCGGATTATCAATCGTCTTGCTTATGTAGCGGCATTGACCTTTTAGTGATTCTAGACGATGGTTATCGGAATGTAGACATACTGGGGAAACAATTTTCGGGTGATAGTTTCCGAGGGAGTGAAATTACTTGTATTCACGAATGGTATCGTTCAAAATTAAACGCTCCGTCTTCGTCTATTCTACGTGCGTCGCGAAGGAGCGAGAACTGATTCCACTACATAGACGTTATTTAATCCGTCCCAATTCTGTCTTTGTTAGTTCCCGTTCTTATTACTGCATAAAACATCATTGACGATTTTGTAATACAGGATGGATTCTTACTGGAAGTTTGGAACACGGATTTTATGACGCGGCTTTCTCAGAATTCCAGAAACTTTCCCCAATTCAAAATATCTTCATGTACCTAGCGGGAATTGAAACAGTGCCTTTTGGTTTTCCAGGTAAAGGGGCCCCAGAGCATATCATACTCAGTGGGTCCGTCTTTGCGCGATTGAAGGACCACCAACCGAAGACGGTGGGCAGCCACATGCGCGGCTCCGGTTGAAACCCTGTGTCACGTACACGCTATCCTTCCCGTACGCAAACATGATAGCGTACAATTTCACTAAAGCTCTCTAATGCATTGCTACATACGAGTGGTCTGGTTGTCTACCAAATGGTTTGCACTGCATTGCATTGAATCCACACCTAATAAGAACCTCACGTACAAGATGCGGCGCAGACAGAACGCTTAAGAGTTATTAGAGTATTAAAAATTATTAAGGCGTTAAATTATTTAGGAAGTATTGCATTATTAAAAAGTATTAAAGTATTATTTTATTTCCGGAATTATATAACAACAAATGACATTTTAAAAATACGGCATTAAAAATACGGCATTAGGATTAAAATATGACATTTTAATCCTTGCAAGTTTACGGGTGTTTATCCCAACATTTCCGAACCACTACTGGAGGACCGGACTCGGTGGATCAGCTGGTTCCAACTTCCAATCCATCCGAGGACGTCAGCAAATTGGTACGCAGGCTAAACAACTATCACTTTCAGCTGGGCAAAACTAATCGACAGACCGGAAGCTGTGACGTCACTCATTATTAGAGTTGCCTGCCGATGTCGCGAATGGTCTAATAATTGAAGAATTAACGCACATGGCGCTATGCGGACAATAAACTGCGGCGACTATCCAACGTATCATGATGTCACACTGATTTATAAAGTCGATTCTTCACGTGGAAGCTCCGTGGAGAGCGCGGTCCGCGTGCTCCACACTGTATTTCTACGTCCCGGGAGAATTTTGTGAACAAGGCGTTAAAAAGGGAGAGGACGCGTTTAGACCCTCGTTGACAGACACGCTCTAGCTGAAAGACGGTAGATGCGTGCGTTGGCCAAAAGAGCTCACGAAACGTCCGTCCGCGATGACACCCTGAGCAGGTGGGAAAGTTTCACTGTGCTCGCTTCCAGTACCGTGCACGAAACGAGCTTAGTATACTACCTTGCAACAGGTTCAAACGTGTCGTGGGTAGTAACTAAGTTACAAGTAATTTGTAGCTGTAGCCAGTTACCCCTGGCGTCGTTTTGTGGAGGTTTCAAATACCTTGTCGTCTTTCGCGAATCATCGCATAATTTTGTCATCTCATCTTACGCAGCCAGGATGGCGTGGCACTATGCTTTGCACAGGATGACACTGTGTTTGCACAGCACAAGCGCTAAAACAGTTCCTATAGGAGTTTACATTTATTAGGCTTTTTTTTTGTTTTGCTAAAAGGTAACTGTAAAGTAACTAAGTTACGTTAACGTGTTAACTGTAGCTCTAACTCGCCACATCTCAAAAACAGTATTCAGTAGCTGTGACTCTGTTATCATTTTTATTTCAGGCTAACTACAACTGTAACTTCGTTATTTTCCTTTTTCTTTTGTTAGTAATACCTCCGTCACACGGCAAACTGAATGTCATTCATAGCGAATGACGGTCGTTCAGTGTCGTACGGTGACATCAAATGGCACTATATGAAACTGCGTTTGGGGAGCTCATTTGCTTTTCCATCTAGCACCAACTGCAGCATATACCCCCGGCGACAGAGAGGCAGCAAAAAGAAAAGAAACGCAAATGAAAAGTTATTCTCCGATAAAGTTTTCCGTATCCTTTATTTCCGAAATTAAATTAAACAATTAAATAAGGGTGTCTCTACGCAATTAAAAAAAAGAACTACTATTATTTCCGGTCAATTCGTTCAGTGCCAAGCTGATTCGTGCCGTGCCTAAACACCACACTATACACCCGCCACCTTGCCTGTCGATTGGGATTCGGTTGCGTACTTGTCTCGGCTTGTGCCTTCCACGATCGTCAAAGCGAAGCATAAGTATGGTATGGACAATAAACTTATAAGAAATGCTCTCCAATGTTCACACATAACACGGTCAAACTATCTCACGGATCGTAATTAGCGAATGACATCTTATGCCGTGTAGCTTCATCTTGCTCGAGCAAATGGCATTCAATGTGACGTTCACTGTGCTGCGTGACAGGGGATACGACTTACCCATAATTGGTTCAAACCGACTATGAATGTTGACGAAAAAGGCTGCGAATGAAAGTGGAGGAATTCCAGGGTGTCTACTAAGTTGCAGCCTTCAAATTCCCTGACTTTTCGAGGTCTCCACTGACTATTCCAAGCAAATTCCCTGACCAGAACGAAAGGGAATTTGGTGCTTGCTGCTACTTTTTCACGCAAATCTGTCATAAAGCGTGTCATTTATTCACTATTAGTGAGGGCGGTCTATTTTTCTGCATCATGCCTCGTCGTATTGGCGAACTGTTACTCACGGCGACGATGCTGTGACGTGGCCGCACAACCACTGATCGGCACTCATGATTCGCTGCGTATCGTGACGGCACTTGTCTGGGATTTTCCCTGACTTAAGCTGCTTTTTTTGGCAAACTCCCTGACTTTTCCTGAATTCAATCCTCTCGAACATAGGAGTAGGAGGCAAGCAGTAATAAAGATGTGGCTGGTTGGTGCCCAAGACAGGGGCGATGGTAGGAATCAGCGCAGCTGCTCAAGATCCCGACTTTGCAGACTAATTATCGCGGCATATTTTATACTGCTGCTCTGGTTCTGCACTTTTTCTAGTCAGTGTTTAAGTCTCGTTAAGTACAAATTGACAAGTCAACAGCAAAAAGTCTAGCTGTCAAGTACAAATAATGTTTCATATCGTGTGTGAAGAGTATAAGTAAGCAATAAGCATATAAGTTCATAAATGTAATAAGTTCATAAGGGCGCGAGGTTCAGTGTACACATGTGTGTTGCCTGCAATAAATTTGCCATTTTCTTTCGTTCTGTTCCTTTCAATAACTTTACTTGCTTTACCTAGAATTGGGTGGCTCCTAGTATAGTTACTTAACTACAGTTAATTATGACAGTTATGTTGTTAACTACAGTTATTATTACATTATACAGCTGGCTATAGCATTTTCCGCAAAAGCCTGCCACGTGGTTGATGATCCAGACTTGGCCCATTGATAAAAGTGGCTCTATATAGGCCAGTGCTCAGCCAACAGCAGCCTAATTTACACCCACTTTATTTACGTTTATTCACGTTTATTTATTTATTTATTTTACCCAAAGGGCCGTTACGGGCTGTAAGATACAACTTACAAGTTAAGTTTCAACTGTTGGATATAGATTGGCTGCAGTTTGGCCCAATGTCGTCTAGGTCGGCTTTGTGTGGTGGCCCAATGCCGGTACCAGCAAGTTGACCCGGGTGTGGCCGATGTCAAAATCCATTCCATTCTCGGCCCAAGCACTTTTGAGGAAGTTGGGCCGACAACACATAAGCTGATGCATTGGCATGATTTCACACCGATCTTGCTTTTACGATTGGGTTCTAACGCCACCCGCTCAAATGTTGTCTGCCTGCGCACTAGAAGAGGCCCAAGTGCCACCACAAATGTCGTTATCTCTTCATTCGCGTACAGATACACACTACCCCATTAACTGGGCTCAGTGCTCACAATGGGACGATATCTTTGTAATCTTGAAAGCGTCTCGCGCCAATAAAGTAGGCCTGTTGTAATTGCTTAGATTACAGTGATTTTCCGTTCATAAGCCGTTTCGTGGAAATTGCGGGCGCAATCGTTACGTAACTGATACGTGGGACGCGCGATAGTAAATTATCCGACAGAGACGTCGAGACGCGATGCTCCAATGACAAATGAGTCAGAATAGACCTCTATCCGAGAAACGTCGTCATGACTTTGGTAGACAGATTGAAACCGAAACAGATTGAAACCGCAGCAACAAAGAGCGTGGTCCCCGCCGAACACATGTCCGGGTTCACTTACAATGCAGAAGCTGGAATACGATATTTATATAGGGTTTATATTACGCATACATCGGCCTGCAGTGAACATTTGCGCAAAATCCTTCTTTCGAGCCTTGTTCTTCGTAAGTTGGTTAATCAATGCGTCATAGTCTAGAGATATGATAATGATGTTTTCGGTTCACTACGAACTCAGAAAGTCTGACATCTCTTATGGTTGAGCGCAGGATATTCTTGATCGGTCAGTTTCATTGTGCTGAGGCTTCTTTCAGCACAATGAGCGACAGCGACAGTAGCTAGTATGGTCAGAAAATAGAATCCTGACGCAAATGCAAGGATTCAGATATATCTCCTTGAGGCTTTCTTGTATGTGTACGTTAAAAATTGTTTGACGTCTCTTTGTTTGGCGTCCTCTCTTTTTCTCAATGACACAAAACGATATTCCATTATAAGTTCGCTGGCCATCGATGTCTACCGTTTTTACTTCAAAATTCTTGCTGCGATTCTCCAGTTCAAGTTCCCACTGACACTGCACAAAGTTAGCGTTTTACAGAAATCCAAACAACTTTTCCCACTCCACGAGTTGGTCGACAAAACAGGAGATATGGCCTAATCAGTGAGAATAAGAAAGAACTGAGATTTGAATTTTCGTTCTGCGGAAAGACGACTCTTACTTTCTTTTTTTTTTTTTTTCACTTTTAGGAGAAGGTAGCACACATTGCAGAACTGCTTCCTGATCTTGTCGCGTTGACAGACGCAATTTGTACAATACAAGCGGTGCAGCAAATGGAACCGCTTTTTTGTTCCTCATTAAATGGCGTGCAGCATTTATTGTTCATTAAGATTAGCACTCGATTGGCAATGATCCGGTTTATCAGATGTCCACAACGACGCTCCTGTATTTTTGGGCGCACGGAACCGCGCGGGACCATTTCTTCCGCCACGCAACCAGGGACGAATTTTTCCGGGACGAACTTTTCCGATTTTTTTCCGGAACTCCATCCAACATGCTCTACACATTTTCGCTTCTATAGTTATTCTATCTTCGGTCTGGAAGATGACTGGCTTGGTTCTTCGGATGATTGGTTTTCAACTCATTTCTGTTTGCCCACCGTTTTAGGCATTCAAGAACATTACTTCCTCTTATAAGTAGAACTCTGAAATTTACGTGCCAAAACCATGAAAACAGACAGGTATTTAGACAAAAAAAAAAAAAACAAAAAAACACAAACAGGCAAGAACATGCAAAAACAGACACGTTGTAGCACATGCCAAAACTACTTCTAATGTACGCCTCACGACGCAGAATTTATACTGCGGAACTGTAGGGAATGCTACAGAACCATTCGACGACGCCAGTGCCTGACTGCGACGCTGTGCAGCGTCAATCCACCTTCCTGCACCGCTAGTTCAAGCTCACTGGGTTTTATCGTTGAACCTCTCACATATATTCAGTTTAATGTTATTTTTTCAATTTATTTTTACTACTCGTTTTCTCTTATGTTTACTCGTTTATGTAGCTTAAGGCGCTATGGAGTCGACGGCGTTCCATGTTGATATCCGTTCATCGGCCACATTTTCTCTTACACGTTTTGTCAACCACACTCTACCTCAGGTAGGCGAATTTAATTCACTGTGGTGACGATGAAAGGTCTCACCGTTGTTGGCCTCACAGAGGTGGGCAACGTCACGACTGACGGACTGGGGGAATGTGCATCCTGGTCGACTTCTAAAGGAACTCTGCCGACATATGATTTGGTCGAAAGACATTTAATCGAAGATCGAAACGGCAGTGGTCGTTTGATCGATTTTTTATTGGTTCACTTGGAATGTTGAAAAAAAAAAAAGAGGAGAAAGAAACCAGAGTTTTAAATGCCGTTATCCTAAGCAACATTTAACTGTCTATAACCCGCTTGCTCGTAAACAAATTCCTCATGCTAACCCACTTTTTCGTGTCCAAGAAGCAGTCCAAAGGCCCATGTTACCTCGAGACCGTGGCTTTCGGGTGCGACCTTGTTCGCCCCCGTAGCTTCGAGTGTAGTTCAACTTTACCAAACTGGTGGCGCTATGGAACACTATGACGTCGTTTGTTCACAAACAGGGCGTTTCAGTATTGCGTGCGCAAGCTTAAGCAAAGACGTTGCGTACGCAAGGAAATAGTATTGTTGTCAGAATGCACGCGTCGAACGCAACGCCATTTTCGCGCTCAGCGCACGTGCGCGGTTCCTCAATTTTAGCGTGTATGTACTAAGGGTCGCTTGCGTTCCGTTCTCCCGTTATGCGGGACAGCTTGGGAGCTGCAGTTTGCAACATAAGCACGCAAAGAAATACACGTCTCCAATTACTTTGGACAGGCCGGATTGTCTTGGCTGTAATTGGCTTGCTTCGTTCCTCAAAATAGATATTGTAAAGCTTTTGCTTTATACGAGAGATGGTGCCGCAATGGCTTGCATTTAAGCGCACGCTGCGTCGTACACAAACTCAGCGTGTGCCACGAAAGTGCAGTCTGTCGCAAACTGCAGCGTATGCAAGCACCCTCGCCGCAAAACTTTCTGCTGAAAGCGGATATTTCACGGTGTATGACAAGTGAGGAAGACGTCTGACCTTCGTAGCACAAAATGAAATTCATAACGAGATGTCCATAAGAAGATTTTTTCCTCGCCGAAGAGGGCATGCCTCCAGAAGAACTATAGGCAAGTGACGCAACCTTATCTCCTGGATGGCCTTGTTGATCAGTCGGGATTTCAATGACGTCAGCAAGAGGGTTCTTTTCAGTCGATCGCTCTTCGTTTCCCAAGCAACTGCACTGGGAACACATTCTTTACCTTTACAGTATTTCCTCAAGACTACGAGTTTATTTTTATGCTTTACAGAATTTTTATAAATATGCTTATTATAAAAGAGCAGCGCAGATGTCGTTTCTGCAATTGAGTTATACGGCTAGGCGGACGTCCTCTCGATGAAAGTATGCAACTACAAGATGACTAATTACCGAAAATTCCTTAACTTTTTAATTAGGGGATTAAAAGCGAAATAGCAGATTTATAGACTATCCTGGTTGCAAGCCATTTCACGTGTAAAAATCCTGAAACATGCAAGTGCGTTAAAACATCCATCCCCGAATTTTGATAAGCAAATGAGCCGAAACCTGAACCATGGCGACTGGGAACGTAGGGAGCACAGCGCTCATGTCACGTCAGAAGGCCACGTGATTCGGAGCGATGGCGACTGTTTGAGTAAGTGCCGCTCAGCTGGCCAGATAAACCGCTTTCCGGCCCAGATTAGCCTCCATCAGCGAGGGTAATGCGCTCCTCAGGCGCGCTTTTTTGGTTTCGGCTCATTTCCATATCAAAATTGAGCGATAGATATTTCACGGCTCGTGCACTCTTCTCGATTTTTAAAAGATCGAATGGATTTCAACGAGGACTGTCTCCCGTTCTGTTATCTCGCTTTTGCCCGAAACCCCCTAACTAAAGAGTTAATTAATGAATTTCAGGTAATCAGTCATCTTGTACTTACATACTCTCTTCCAGAGGATGTCCCCCTGGCCGTAGAACTCAACTGCAAAAACGACATCTATGCTGCTCTCATAGCTTTAAAAAAAAAAAAAAAATTCTGTAAAGGCTAAAAAGAAACACCCTGTATACTGTATTTATACTTTTATTCGCGATGTATTAATTTTCGCGAATTTCGCGACCGCTACAAATCGCGAACACAGCTTGACGTTTATCCCTCGAAAGGAAACCACTCTGGAATCGCGAAATTAAATACTCGCGAATAACTTCGCAAATGACTGAATGCGCGATTCGCGAAAATTAATATAGCGCGAATAAAAAATACGTTTGCAGTATTCGCTACAGACAGCAACGACTTTTTCTGATTCCGTGTTAGCGCCGCGAAGTAACTGTGGCTTGCGGTGTACAGACGTGGACAGATGGAAAGAGGACAGCATCAGGAAGGACAGGGGGGTTAGTATGCATCTGAACCGACTTCAAGGGGAACTGCGCCGACTGCAAAGCCTGCCGGAAGACCCAGGAATACCTCATCCCCGGTGGCAGGATTCGAACCTACTACCTCCCACTCCACGGCGCGACCTTGGAGCTACCAGCAAGGAGGGCATGTTTTTATCCACACGGCCCTGCCGCTGGTGATAACGTGTGGTGACAAGTAGAGTCACTAACTTGACAAGCTATAGTAACGATGCACTATACAGGAAACCGAAAGGCACGAACACAGAAGGACAGACAAAACAAACAAATCCTCCGTTTCCATTGTCTGTCCTTCTGTGTTCCGTGCGTCTCGGTTTCCTCTAGTATGCCTCGTTACCACAACTTGCCTGCACTCTTTCCATCATTTCTGTGGTAACGTAAGAAAAAATTTCAGGAGGGTTCTACGGGGAATTTACGTGGAAGAGGAGAAGGAGAATTTCACACTCGTTTTCCCTCTCCCAAATGCACTACCAAAGGTGCGATTTTTCGGCGAATTTTCTTTGCGGGCTTTTGTTGTTGTTTGTTGTTTCGATACTGCACGGCTTCGATTCTCCGAACAAAGATGTCATCAGGAAAACAAAACGAATCCTTGTAAACTGGGAAAGAACCTCCCAAAGGAAGATCAAAGGCTTAGGAGGTTCCCCCAGCGGCGCACCGAAACCGGAACCAACATGCGCAAGCGAGATAAGCCACAAGAACGTGCCACGAAATTCGACGCTCAAGCCAAGCCAAGCACACCGTCACCTGACCCCCTAACGACACCACACGGACACCGTAATTTTTCTTTATTCTAGACACCAGTCTAGTTTTCGCCTGTGATATTATTCTGATATCTGCCCTGTTTCAAAAGGGATTAGGCGTTCCTGAACCTGAACCCGAACGGGCCCATTAAAAATGCTTGCAGAAGTTTTTGAGGATCTACGCATATAGTCTCCTTAAACAATGTGTATCTTGTTCTTGAATTTCAGAAGCACCAACTGCAGGCACCAAATGTTTATACCAACCACTAGTGTATCGGTCCAACCATCCTCGGAGAACTTGGGTATCGGTCATCGAGTGAGAACCTTTCCACTAGTGTACCGTTTATTCTCGAACAGGACGGATCTCCGCCGAAACGTCGACTCATATTTGTGTTACTCTTTCTGCCTTCGCTATTGCATAACAACCTCCTTCGCTTATAATAAATTATTTATGGCCGTTCTAGTTCATTGCGAACGTCTCTCCACGGGTCTCGCACATACACGGTGATGCCTCGCCTCTGGAACACGATGAAACTCGTTATCTGCGCAAGAAACCTTGGAAAGGTCCCGATTTCATTAGAACTGCATTCGGTTATCCGGAATTCGGTACCGTATTCCGACGTCGACGTCACCCCATCCTAGACGCACGAACTTGGCTACCACCGAACGGGTTTCTCAAAGGCGTTTTCTCGGAGTCAAAGGCGTGAATCATGGGACAGTCCCCGATTTCGTGCATGAAAAGCTACTGCATTGCTGGGTGTCACCGAAGTCGACACTCGTATGGTGGAATCTGCAAGTGCGCCGAAATAATGCGAAATGCAAAGATCAGCGAATGTAGCTTGAGTGGACGCCGCGAGCACAAATCCCTCGTTGCCGCATGACGTCATTAGAGCTCAAGTGCACGGAAGTCAGGCGACAGCTTCGACGATGCTGAGAAACACTTACGGGGGCGTCAGATGGTGGGGGGTAGGGGACGTCATCCCCCCGAGCTTAGGCTGCGGGGACCGCTCCCCCCCCCTTTTTTTTTTTCATGCATGGAGTCCGGGCACAAGGAGGCACATTCCTAAGGGATTTGCGTGTTCACTTGTATGAATTTGCTTCGCTGCGGGTAACGTTTTCCTAATCAGTGAGGGAAACCTGCTACTTCGCGCAAACATATATTCTTTGTCTACTGTTACTACCCATCTGGCACAACACATATGCCCCTAGCTATAAACATGTATAGTTGGTATTTACACAGAGAAAGGTATGCATGTGCCGTTCTATTCTTAATAAACCCGTCCTTCGAACTTCACCCCGCTTGTGGCAAGGGACTTCCAATGCCAGCGGCTTATCCAGACTCCCACCTCTCAAATGTTTAGTGCGCCCCCCACAGTACAGGCGTGCCTCTGTTTCAGCTTTAGACACTTGTAAGCAATGATACATACGGCTGCTGCAAAATAACTAATAATTATACCCTCCGTGCTTCTGATTCTGAATTAACCACTGTCCGACGCCTTTGAATGCGTACCTACATGTCATCGTCAACGAGCAGGCAAAAGTTTTGCTGTCTTTTATTTTTTTTTAACACAGGTGCGGTGGTCTGAACGAGTTATGCGCACGTTTCGCAGGTACGTGGACCATCCTCTGGCAAACAAGTACATATTTTGAAGAACTAGCGGAGTATAAATATAAGAAATATTATTATAACCAGTGCTGGTGCTCATTCCCTTCTTGACTTAAAAACAAAAATATGAAAAGCATCTTGCTGTAGCTTCATTTGTGCTCCTTCCTCTATGCGCTAACTTTGTCAACTTTATTATTATGTACATGCCTATTTGTTTTCTCTCTCTCTCTCTCTCTCTCTCTTTTTGCATGATCGCAGTTGTCTCGCGACCTAAAGCCTCGAGTTATTATTATCATACATATTATCTTTTTGCCGCATCGCTATATACATATGTTCGTTTTTCCGTTTTCGCTTTTTAAATTTTGCATATCATTTGTACCCCTTATCACTGGGCCCTCTCGTGAGTGGAGAACTTGTTTCCCTTATGTGGGACCACCGAAATGCATCAAAACTAAAATAAACAAACACTTCGAAGAAAATATATATAAATTTCTCGAGCAAACAAACCTATTTGCCTGTAAAGGCACTGGAGGTACAGCTTGGGAACAAAAGTTTACGAAACACGACACTAGCGCACTTCTTCATCGGAGCGACCCGTGCTAGCTATCAGAAAGCGATCGAATTTAAAAAAAACGCGTGACTGGCTATTGCATACATCTCTCAGTATCTGTGTCCGCTCCTGTTGTCTGCTAGGGTGTCGCTCCAATGGAGAAATGTGACACCTCGGTGTTCCGTAAACTTTTGTGCCAGGCTGTACAAGGTTCGTGTCGTGCCCGTCAATTTGGCATTCGGGCGTTTGGACCACTGATCTCGATTGTAAAAGGCTGGATTGCGGATAGGCAGCGCGAGCGTGCGGCAACCGGCCGCCATCTTACTGTATCCAAAGCAGTCGCCGCAGCGATCATGGCAACTTCTTGGAATTACGGTCGTACCAACCGTACCGGCAAGGATACAGCGCCTAAATTTCTACAGGTGAGTCATTCTTTATCAAAGAATAAATAGGCGTCCATTCTGTACATTTATTTTACAATTATGAAGTGTTTTTTTGCCCAAAACCAGCACTGGATGCAAGTTGTTTGATCGCTCTTCCGAGGTTCAATCGAACACACTTGCATTTTACCCGGCGGCAAATACAGTTTGAGTGCATAATATGCTAGACAGAACATGTTACACTACACTGGTAGTGTTGTCATCAATATATGTGCGAACACTCGAGCGCTTTTCTGCATGCATTGCTTGCACGGTACATCGGAAGCAATTGCACAGTCATTTCTTTGAATTACCTAAGCGCACAAGTACGGCATTACGTCGTAATGAGACCAAGATTGTCACCCTTGTTCATGTATTGGTATTGTTTTGTGCCTTGGTTTGATTTGTGACAAAGAATCGTACGCAACGGTGGTGTGGTGCGACTTGGATACCGCCTTTGTGTCTATGTCGTCAGCTTGTTGTAACGTGTCGTGTTATTTGTAGCAATTTTTAAGGCAAAACTGGTCTCTCAATGCAGATTTCCTCATGGGGGCTACCCAGAGGATCGTCTGTGCAGTGTGATGCGATCGAGTTTACAGATAAGTATCATGTTCCTCATGGCGTCTTCCGCCATGACGGATGCGCCATGACGCTGCGCCATGATCAACGAGATAAGTCTTGTGTCTCAAGGAGGTGTTACCACTTTCTAAGTAACTTGATTAAGCTTGCATCACTACCTGATTAACGGTCCTAACGAGCGTGATCTAATTGCGTGAAGTAATTATTTAGGCTGCTTGGTGTGTCCATATTTGCGTGGCAAGGCACCGCTGTCGTTCACTAAAAGACACTTTCCGCGGCGATGCTTGATATAAAAAATACTAAACGCATACACGGCTAAAACAACGGCTGTGATTCTACAGAACACTCTAAAAAATAAAACTCCTTTTTAGGTGTAATAGGGGTGTATCAATTGCTTTACTCCCTTATTACACCCCCTAAGAAAAAGAATACACCGTGTTTTTGGTGTGAAATGGGTGTAATATGTGTATGTCCCGCTCTGCAGGGTGTAATTTCGAGAATTGGTGTGAAAAAGGTGTAGTGGCCATGAAATTTCTAATGCTACGCTACGAAAGGTCTGGCAGCAGTGTGCAGTTTGCTCTGTGTTCTCCAGCTATGGCGGTTGGAGTTAGTTGTGGTAGTTTTCGTGTTCTTTGGGCAGGTCGTTTGTTGAGCTACAGGTCATTTGACCATCTGAGTTTAGTATGACACTGCAAGGATTACGGTTCCGGGTCTCGAACGGATGCAAGCAACAGATGCGCCGTGCCCACCGGATCGAGTAACTTGTCCGAGCGGCTCGCTGCATCGTGCTGTTTGGTAAGTGTTGTCGGTGTATTTTGTCTTGTCTGGTTGATTGAGGTGCCTTGAAGCGGGTATTTTCAGATTATGTTTGAACCTTAAGTGGAATGCACGGATTAGATCAGAGAACAGGGCGCGTCGCGTTGTAACGGTCACATGTGGCCGTTAGGCAAAGCCAAGAGGTATACGTAACAAACGAAGTTGGTGCAATTTGTAGTAGCAAGTAAAGCACCTGGCAAGAGTCAACGACTCAAGAGGCAAGAGGTAGCGGGAAATGAAACCACAAGGCCACGACCCTCTGATTTCCGGTCAGATGTGCTGAGTCAATGGCTGTGCGTGTCTTTGAACAAGGCCCTGGCGAGTTGGTGCGTTGGCGATGTCGGCATGGTGTAATTGGTGGTACACTTGACCAGAAATCAGAGAGGTATGGGTTCGAGTCTCGCTACCGACACTTCGCTGACTCTTTACCGATAGCAGCTTTTGTAGGGATATTGGTACTTTAACTACACTATGACGCCTGATTTTTAACTAGTCACAGTTTTACCATGGTTTTGGCGCATTATAGCTTGAGTTGCTTTTGCGCCAATAAAATTCAATCATCATCATCATTTACCGATTGCCTTACTTTCTATCTTGAGCTGCTTACATGTTGACGAGGCCTGTGTTTGTGTTGTCTTAATTCTTCTCTAGCCTCATCCATCTGCGTAACTATCATGTAATTTGTGGTT
The DNA here is from genome assembly GCF_037126465.1 of Ornithodoros turicata. NCBI lineage: Eukaryota > Metazoa > Arthropoda > Arachnida > Ixodida > Argasidae > Ornithodoros > Ornithodoros turicata. Next base: position 50,883,795 of record NC_088206.1, read on the forward strand.
CGCCCTTAATTTGATGAAGGCATTTCACGGTTCTTTTTTTTTTTTTTTCACTACACAGGCAGGACTTCTCTTGGCCTCACCGCAATACCTCTCTTCTTCGCTATGTTGGTGGACACTTTTATGTTTTGTATTGGGGGTGCGGTGACTATGTAATTCTTATTGCAGTGCATGTAGTGTATTATAGGTAATCTAAATAAAGAATATGCCCGTTATTTTAACCGTTGTGTTTCTGTTGCCCTCGGCATAACACCCTTGCTGAAGGGTGTTGTCTTGCCTGGGGTTGTAGACATACACTAAAAAGGGAGCCAGTTAGGGTATCGCTTGATTACACCAAAATAGTTGTTCAGAGAACACCCTTTCTGAGGGGTGTAGTTTTGCCAGAGGGTGCGCATATACACCAAAAAGGGAGTCAGTTAGGGTATCGTCAAATTACACACAAAAAAGGAGTTATATTTTTTAGAGTGAACGATCTCTTTCTGCCATGCGAGTATATCTTTTCCCGGACCGTTCTTTATGGAACAATTTTTGTCCAGAACGCAGCACGGGATATTATACACATGGTTTTTGTTAGCCTCACATAGTTTCTTATTGAAATATTGGCTGGGAAGCGTGCCGCAGTACAATCCCCAGCGCTGCACTGCAGTGACAGTCTAGTTTCGGAATGCAAAACATAACGTAATTAAGAATCGAATGGCAGGACACCTGTGAAACACTGTTAGGATACATCAGTATACTGGCACCTTACAAAATTGTGTGATGACAAACAACGATCAACGCCTGCAGCGGAATAAATACTCACAATCTCCGTTGCCTCCCATTGTTTTCTATGGCCACACACAGCGCTTTAGGGCCTCCCAACATGGCGGCTGGAATGCACGCCTCTCCCCTACGAGCCCCTCTCCCATGCGCGATCCAGGCTTTATACATCCCAAGCAGCACAATGTACTGAAAGTCGAGTGCAATAGGGGTGGACGGTATGTGTTTTATCAATGTTCTTTAGCTTCACGAGTCTGTTCAAGGCCTTCCACCTACCCGTCCACCCCTAATGCACTCGCCTTTCAGTACATTCCCAAGCAGCAAAACGTACTGAAAGTCGAGTGCAATAGGGGTGGACGGTATGTGTCTTATCAATGTTCTTTAGCTTCACGAGTCTGTTCAAGGCCTTCCACCTACCCGTCCACCCCTAATGCACTCGCCTTTCAGTACATTCCCAAGCAGCAAAACGTACTGAAAGTCGAGTGCAATAGGGGTGGACGGTATGTGTCTTATCAATGTTCTTTAGCTTCACGAATCTGTTCAAGGCCTTCCACTTACCCGTCCAGCCCTATTGCACTCGACTTTCAGTACATTGTGCTGCTTGGGATAGAGATCAGTGATGAAGACCAGGCGCGTTCGGCGCAATGGTATCCAATCCGATGCAAGTCGCTTCCGCTGGGCTCCGCGTGCCATGCCGTGTGCGAAGTATGTTTGTTTTGTCTTCCATTGTCTGTATGGTTGGATTCCGCGGGGAACCAGTATCGTACGGATTAAACCTTGTGCTGCGACATGAAAGAACGGCGCACGGAACTCGTAGGAGACACCGTTCGTAACACGCTAGGCCTACCGTACCGATCCTGGCGGCTCACATGTTGAGACGCCCCCCTTCGCTGGCTTGGCTTCTAGTTATTATGAGAGTTCTACGCTTTGGACAGATTTATTTGCAGTGACGTAACGCTGCAACATACCTATTGTGCGACCCATTGTTAGCGAATGTCTCTCTTTCCCCCAGCACTCGCCAGCACTCGACCGCACCGTTGGCCGAAATGCCACTGCAAGGCCACGCGCCATCGCATGGATGATGCGTATCAGAAATAGGGCTTCCGCTGTGTCGGGTCAGCGACACAAAATAGAGAGCGAGGGAAAAGGCGGAACCGAGAAAAACAAGCCCGACGGATAGTCGACGTAAACAAGGTTATTACAACCTCGCCTCTTGTTTACGTTCCACGTAAGACAGCTTTCAAGAAGAAAAAACGGCCGAGGTAAAACCTGTCCCAAGGATTCAATTTCAGTGAACTCGGTTGAAGTGTGCGATTGTTGTTTGTCGGACAGTATTTGTTCCGATTGATGTTTCTACTTTAATACCCCTGACACGCGGGCACGTTTCAACTCATTTCCATTAGGGGTCTTTTACAGCTGCAAAGGACACTTTCGCGAGAGGAGTTCGTGTCGGTGACACACGGCAAGAGCGAACACCTTTTGATGTTTCGTTTGAAAAAATATACCCAAAGATGTCGCGCCAGATATTTCCATTAGAACCAGCCTACACGTACGACATAGTAACACTAAACATAACAATACGACCAGTGACTTCAAAATACGTACTGCAACTGCAATATCTGCACCCAGACTGTGCTCGAAAAATAACTAACTCGACCGACCAGAGTACTTGAAAACTAAAAACACGGTGTATCCTTCGTTCGAGAGTACTGTCGTCCTATAGCTGTTCGTTCGAGGCTACGCCATATACGCCTTTACAGATGAACCGTCAACCTTAGCTTAAAAAAAAAAAAAAAAAAAAAAAAAGAGCATCGTAGAATAGGACGCTCCTTTGCCGTGTGTCACGTCACAAAACGCCTTTCCGTTAGGTGTCTTTTTGTGTAAAGGAGTTCAAACGTGGCCGTGTGTCAGGGGAAGAGACGCTCAAGGGGCATGATACTCCATCAAGCTGAGCGTAAGGAACTGTTACTCAGCTTTATAGTATGGCGAAAGAGCACACGGGCCTTCACTGTCATTTTTATCGGAAGAGCAGCTCTTCCATGTGCGAGTACGACGCAGTACTATACAACATGCAATCATAAAATCGACTAGTGTGCCCTTTTTAACGAGAACACGATGCTTCCGATGGAATAAATAAGATGTTAGTCCCAGGAGATGACGACACTAGTTCTCTTTTGCAACTTCCCTCTGATTCCTCTCATTTAAACGGCGCCTGGCAATGTACACTGATAGCTGCTTTGCAAAGACAGCATTGTCGGCGATTGTCAGGAGACGGCAGAGCGGTTTCCGTTGATAATGTTCAATCGAGAGCTCTTATGCAAGTGAGCTTATCGCTTCCGTATCAGGTGCACCCCAGTGGACTGACAACGGCTGACATACATTTGTAATCCCCGACCAATCGCAAAGTGATGACCGTGCTGTCAGGGGAGGCTGACCACAGATACATATTCGCCTAGAGATCGAGCAGCGTCGCCACCATGCGGCTGCTCCGTGAACTACCTTTAGTGGGGACGCGCCGCTTGAGCCGGTGCTTTCGCTGTGGTCATCGTGCTCGAAAACGTGCTCGGAAGGATCAATTTCTGGACATTTGAGCTTTTAAGACCGCTTCAAAATGAGTGAAAATGACTTGGTGGAAAACTTTTTCAACTTCTCTAGTTCTCTGCAACACGGTGCTTAGCAGAGAATAAAACAACAGAGAGTGCCATACGTTCCAGTATACGGATTCCACTCGGCCTTTGTTATATTATATTTGTCACTGCTCTTCTGTGTGTCAAACAAAATGTACCAAGAGCTAAGGTCAATGTTGTAACAGTTTTTTTATCATAAGCATACAACTACGTCACAGTTATTTATAGAATGGCTTCTGTACTAGCGGTTCGCCAGTAATTAAGCCCGGGCCCGTGCAGTGCTCTAATGACGACGATGAACAGCTCCACCCGCACCGTCACATGACGTGAGCCTGATGCTTCAAAAAGAACATCGCGCCATGGACGTAGCCCCAGTTCTTCCAGGTGCTGACAATAAACGTGTTGCCGAGCGCCCTTGCCTCGCCTCATACCAACGGTAAAACACCACAGAGGTCAATCTCTGGATTAAGTTTGCCCAAATCTCGGCACACGTCAAAGGATTGTCCCTTGCCACCAAGTTGCTGGTGTCCTCGGCCGGGATCGAACCCGCAGCTTTGGGATCAGTAACCGGAGTCATTCCGGTCAGGTAACAGCAGAATCGACGTGTTTTATGGACATCTGACTAGGGTCAATCTTTCTCTCAAATTGCATTCATACAATAAGGTACAATAAGAAATAACCATTTACGTACACCCTCCGAGGTAGTGCAGGATGTTTACCCCCTTTGAGGGAGAATACCCTGAGGGCTGGGGTACAGCTTTAGGGTGCACCTTGCGGAGAATACCGCAATGCTGGCTTTTTTTTTCTCCCTCTATTTCTCGACCAGCTCCGGTGGCGCAGCGGTAACGCGTGCTTGGAGACTGGGAGGTCCGCGGTTCGAATCCGCGGGTCGGCTGTGCCGTCTGGGGTTTTTCCTGGGTTTCCCTCAGATGTGTTATAGGCGTATGCCGGCACAGTTCCCCTGAAGTCGGCCCATGGACGCAGCTATCTTCCCCCCGAGCGGATTCCGCTCGGTCTTCCACTTCACCCTCTCCTCTCCACCACCTTTCCCTTCCCGAGAAACATGCCGCCTAATCAGTCAGGCAGGAACCTCTCGGGTTCCTCCCAACGACACTCCTCCTCTATTTCTCGAGAAGGCCGACAATGCGGAGAGGTCTCGGATTGGTCTCATCAAACGATATCCTGCGATGATTGGACAAATCGATTGAAGGGAGGAGACCAATGAAAGCCCGCTCCGCATTGTCGGCCTTTTAGTTTCAGCACCTTTCGCACCGATGCAATATTAGGAACCCCTGCATGTATATTGGGTAAATTTGCCTAAATTGGAACCCCTAAAGAAAACCTAGGTTCGAGCCTGCGGGCACTGACACCTCGATAAATTCACTCTACAAACAGGTATGTTCAAAGACAGTGCCGGCATTGCACTCTTGGTCACAATTTATCTTTACGAAAGTTTCCTTTGTGCTCCGGTAAAGAAAGCCGCTTCCTAAATTGGGCCTTCTGCAGAAAAAAACTTTAAGGCTCGCCGAGAATCACAAAAAGTGGCCTATATTGCAATCTTGAATACTGTATTTGATTAATTATCAATTCGTACGGTAGCGTGTACCATTTATGCACAGAAAAAAAAAAAAAAGAAGAAGAATGTACGAGATCCCAGAACAGTACGCAACATTTTTGTCATAGCTCAACTACAGTCACTCCAGATGAACCTTCTTTGAGCGTATATGATATGCATAAGCTACTGGGCTAATATCCCCGCTTGGATATGAAAGCAGAATATGTACGGGATGCAAATCACGAATAGCGTCCTTTCGACGAGCGATTGGCATCGTCTACGCTGAGTTCGTAATCTGATGTCAGCGACAAGGCGAATGCATACATTTCCAGGCAAGAACCTGGACGCCTTCCAGACGCTGGGTCTAGGCTCAAAAAATACACCACAAATTTCACCATTGTAATAGACAAAAAGAAAACAGTGGGGTTCACTGAACCAAACAAATGGTGGCACGAATTCTTTAGCTGTCATTCTATCCTTACCCTCCCGGTTCTCACGCAAACAAAAATGCGTGTTGTTGTTGTTTGCGAAGGAAAAAGAAATATCGTACATATAATCGCATCTGCGCTGAGTTGAGTTGAGTCCACTTGACTAAACAGTCCACTTGTCCCTAAGCAATGGTAGTGATTGTCAGGCTATTTGATTGCATTGTTAAACACGTGACTGTGAATAACGCGAAATTTGCCTCGGGAGCATTGATTACAGGTGATGTCGTTCTAAGTACTTTTTTTTGTGGTGTTAAGACAATATTATGCGAGTACTAAAAGCGCTAAAAACACACAGAAAGGACGAATCACACAGGTAACAATTTACTTAGAAGAAATGTTTATTTCCAGACATAAATCCACGCAGAAATTCCTCCTCCATGCGTTGCTGACACAACAGTCTCCACCCTCCGATATCAAATATGTGATTTGTGCCTGCGAATAAACGTTGGTTGTTAGTAAAGCGCAAACTGTGTGTCTCGTCCTTTCTGTGTGTTTTTAGCGCTTTTAGTACTAGATGGAATACCAACAGGCCGAGTGCGACAACAGGTGAAATGCCACTTACTCGACGGCAATACCGGGGTCTAAAAAAATCGAAAATTTGACGAAAACGGTTAAAGGTACTGTAAAGCAGTAGACAAGCATGATATGCCGGTGATATGACTAGAGACTTTGTTGCTTCTAAATACCATATGCGGAACCATACGACCGACAACGCGCTATAAATATTTTTAATTTGCCATGAAAGATGCGGCGTAGTGGAGCGGTGCGACGCCTGGTGTCAAACAACCCCTTGTACAGCGGGCAACACTGAAAATTGGTATTACACACTATTACATCGGAACTTCGTTAATTTAGTAACCATATTATTAGTTTTCCTGTTTACCTATGCATTCGGAAACCCCTGTTAACAGTTTAACCTGTTAACCCCTGTTTTTGCGAAGTAACCCAGCGCTGGCCGCTGTTCGATGGAGGCTCTCCCTACCTCCCTACTTCTCTGCTGCGCCTGCGCGCTCCTTCTGTTCGCGGCCTCTTTCGAACGAAGAAACTCTCTCTGTGAACCTCTGTGAACAAACAAGTCCCGACGCTGTCTGGCTTCTTGAACGTCTGACACATTTTTTTTTTTTTTCAACTGCTCAGCATTTCATTTCAGTTCGCTTATCCGTTTATCCTCAGATGTGGATCGTTGTGTGGATTGCAGGGGCGGATTTTATGGTGGATTGTTATGTGGTTGCCGCCGTATGTGCCAGGAGTACGGATTCATTTCGAACACCTAGTACAGTGTTGCCCGTAATCTTTAATTGTAATTTTCTAATTAATTGCACCATCGATTGGTAGGTAACTTGCGCAGTTTTTGTCCTGGTGGCTTGGACTATCGAATAGCCACACTAAATGACATTTGATCGGTGTTGCTTTACAGTACCTTTAAAAACTCGTGTGCCGATCCTGCATGTCCAGAACCGCTCCGAGACCCTTTATTCGAAGCTTCTAGCAGTTCATTTCAGCTCAGTTCTAGCAGTCATATGGGAGACTCTTTTCGGCTGTGTTTCGTTTTGTGGTTCACACGGGCTCCTCCTTCTTTTAACTGGATGTTTGCTGGAGCTCTGTGGTGACTTCATATGTCGCCTGCAGCTCCATTTCTTGAAGGTGGTATAGGTGATATCCACAGAAAAGTCTTTAGCACGTGTCACTCTTGAGTGAATGACACGTGACACTTTTGCTTTGGGTCTCATGTTTTTGAGTCCAGGCTTAGAAGCGGTCTGCGATGCCCCTTTCTTTAAGAAAAACGAAGAGGGCTTTCTCCGCTTTCTTTTCCAATTTTGAGCATGGCCATTTACCTAGCAGCTTACAAAAACTGAAGGGGCGCGAGTCGAGCTTGCTTAGGACATCTTCCAGCCTTTCTCGGTGCTGTTTGAAGGCGGCGAACGTCATATGTCACGTGAGCAGGTCGCTCGCCTGTATCTCTTCCATATCTTTTGTGCGTGGGGATTCTCCTAGCTATATACGGAGAGATAACAATGGTATAGATTAAGAATGAACGAAACATCATGGAATTAATATTTTTATGAAATATTAATTCCATGATGTTTCATTCTTAATATGTAGTCTGCACATTGCTATTCGTCATCAGCTAGACAGTTAATTTCTTTTCATCGGTGGACTACGGAGAGATGTGGAATGTGGACATGTGCTCGTATTTTTATAAAGTGAATGTGTTTTACGCGAGGTACTGCAATGCATACGTGAATGCACTGTGTTGCTTGCACTTCGCGTGTCTAGACAACCGTCGAATACTGTATTTTCTTCTTATCTTATTTGGAATTTCCGGATGTTTCAGACCAGGGGTCGGAACCGGAACTGAACCGTAACCGAAAACCGTTATTTTTTGCTGAACCGAACCCGAACCAAACCGTAAACATTTTTTTCTCCCTCCCTGAACAAACCGGAACTGAACCGAAAAAATATGATACGCTAACCGGTTCGCGAGACGGTAAAAACGCCTATACCTTCTCACTCGGCTGCCGCGCATACGCTCCCTGCATCGCTCGGAATATCGCCGAATTTATAGAACAGACAAATAAATAAACTAAGAACTGGTTAGTCCATGCACCTCCTACAGCTTCACGTCTAAAAAGTTCACGACATCCCTGTAGATTTTTGTAACTCGAGGTGTAAAAAAAGATGTGCTACAAGACAGCTACACCTTGTATTATTGCCTCGGCGGCTTCCTTTTCATTCAGCACCGCAGTGTGAAGGCGGCGTAAATTTTAATAGTTCACAGTGATATCCAGAAGCAACGCAGACCTCTAGCGACGAAGAGAAAAAGGGTCCAGAGCATGGAGGAAGGGAACACAGGAGCGGCCTCCCGCCCTCTTTTCAGCGGGGAGCGCGCTGGCCTGCGCATGGGACTTACTCCAATCTACCACATGACCGCGGTCTTCTTCCTTTTTTCTGGAGAAATTGGCGATAGCCTTTTGCAATGAAGTTCAATGGTACGCTGTGCGTCATTTCCCAGCACTTCTCAGTGCAGTAAAGGATGATCTTCTGTGAACTGCATGGTTCTCTGTCGAGGGAGTAAAATGTAGGAACGAGGAGCAAGCCATCGCCGGAACCTGATATTACCTCTCACATGTGATACACTAATTAGCATAGATAGAGAAGTTACCCGTCAAAAAGAGCTCGTTACGAGTTAAGTTACCGTATGAAAAATGTAACTAAGGTAATATCCAAGTTCTTCAGCCTGATATGTAACTCACAGTTCCTTAGAAAAAAGAACGAGTTAGTTCCAAGTTACTTCGGACATAAAATAGCACTACACATGTGCTGGGCATCTGAGCAGTTGAGTTCAACGTTCAGCTGCCTACGGAGGAGTGCAACACGCTTAAATCGTTTTCGTGTATGCCCAACAATTCGAACGCTTTGCGTCTTAGCCCTGTGGGTGCACAATGGTTCAGCTTCATTTCAGTGGCAGCGGCTCTTACTTCCTGAGTAGAATATAGTCATTGATTGAATATCACGTTTTATGGCCTAAAATGCCTTGAAAGAACCGGAGAGAAAGCAATAAAATAAGTGTACTTGAGTGAAAAAAGAATTAAAAGTAACTTGTAACTTAGTAAAAGTTACTATGATAAAGTTACATGAAAAAGGAACGAGTCCCTCTGAAAGTTACAACGGCGTAAAAGTACCCAGTTAAGTTAGAAGTAGGGTTCCGGGTTTTATTTCTAGGCTTTACCGAAGGATATTTTTCGGAGTTTATTGGTTTTTCGAAGAACGAAGTTTTTCGGAATGTATGATTTACAGCTCAGTTAATACCCGAAATTTGGAGAAAACTTGACGGCGCACGCACGGTTGTGCAACGAAAACGCAACACCAAAGAGACAGAAGCTTAAAAATACATTTCGTGCTACGCACGCTGAAGTGTTCCACAATTCCAAATGCACCCTTTCCGTGTACTGTAGTCACTGTTATAGCAGTGCTTACATACGACAACCTCTACATTGAGATCTTGGAATGATGTAAACTCCTCGAAATCAGAGTACTCCTTGACGTAGTCTCAGTGCAGCGTTCTTTTGCGCCCCATCTTCTCGTCAGCACTACAACTAGTTGCCCTTCCAAAAAGGACCGTATGACCTCGGTTCGATGCTCATTTTAGTGCTTAGGTCAATGTAGGACAAGGAAATAGGGAAACAGACTGGGGAAAAACCCGGCCTGTGGATCCTCAAAGTGGTCGGTATGACCGCCGAAGAAAACGCTAGGTCGCGGAGACCATTATTATGTTCCGGCGGGGACGGTATCCGAGGTCAGAAGAAACCCAGGACACAAAAGGAAGCCAAGAACAATAACACGGTTATCAAAAAAAAAAAAAAAAAAAGAAGAAGAAGAAAACATGTCAAGCGGAGTTTTTTCGAATTAATCCGAATTGCTTAAAATTTTACCGGGCTATGTGTTTTTCGGATGTTTTCGGATATATCCGACAACCCTGAACTCTAGTACAAGTCACTTTTACGATTTACCTCGAACTCTGCTGATTAGTACAGCAGACGTAAACCGGTTCGGACCGATAAATATTGGTTCAAACAGTTATTTTGGCTGCGCTAAACCCGAACCGAACCGATAACCTTGAACCGAAACTTGAACCGAACCCCAAAAAATAACGGTTCCGAGCCCTGTTTCAGACTAGCTAATACCCCTGTCAAATAGCGAAATGCCATTTAGTAAACAGACATTTGTGTTACATAACTGTTCCTTACGGTTGACACATGTCAGACGAGCACTAACTGACATTCCTGGCTCTCGCCCAAACCACCAGTCTTCGTGCGCTCCTTAACCTCGTTCCCAGCGACGACACAACGGGGTGGACTGCCAATATCGCTCTTTACCCATTGGAATGCATACTCGTGGCCGCCGCCTTTAATGAGCATGACTGACGATAACGTAACATTCCATGTAACTAATCATCCGGTAACCATCTGACTAGCGTATCAACGTTCGAAAGATAAAGGAAAAAGAAGATTGCTTGCTTCCGCGTGCGATATGCACACTTGTTCACGTGAGGAGTGCTGGCCGATGCGATATCTTTTTTACGCCGGTTCCCAAGCGGAAGAAAATGAACGGGCCCGAAATGACCACGAACGGACACGCAAATGAACGAAAACACACACGGGAAACTCGGCAAACGGCAGTTCACGCGTGCAGTTTCCGTGACCACCACGGGGTGGCAGAACAAATGGCGGCGCCCATTCCCTGAATCGGGTTTTTGTGTATAGATGGGCTGAACGTCTGATGGACACTCATTGGCTTTTTCGTGAAAAACAAACTGGAGTTTATTCCGGGCTTGTTCATGAAAGAAATCCTGTAGAAATCGTACACACATATCTTGTTGCTCGTACTTTGGAGTGGTCCAGAAGGCAATTTTAATGGTTCAGAATCCGTTTCTGGAGTTCCTCGAGGGCGGGACCTTATCTTCTACGTGAGAGAGAACAAGCTTATCACATCGCTGCGTTGCTTCATTAGTGCTCATCAGTCATCTTTGTCCGTCCTCTTTTCCAAGCCAGGGGACCGTTACCGCCAACCAACCAGTCGTTCCTTTCTTCCGTCGAAAATGGACACTGAAGTGCGAGGGAAGAAGGAAGAGATAGTCCGAAAAGGAGTTCGGAGTGCGAGTTCTCTGGACTTCTCTCAAAGCCATTATTTGTCCTCTAAATCTATCAGCAGTCTAAGATCCTGCGGTGCAGATAATAATATCAAAACTCCGGAGTAAGCACATGCGACGTGCAATCTGATTAGCTAAATAAAGTTTCGCACTGTGGTCGTTGGAAACGTTGCTATATATCAACGGGACGATAAACGGCTATGGATAAGAAATACGTATTATGGTGCCCTTTTGAGGCAAACGCGGCACTACTGTAAGATGACCGACGGAATCTCGCACGCATTTCCGGCACAAGTAAAGGAACGTCAACCCGACAAAGTCAGGTAATAAAAAAAAAAAAAAAAAAATTACAAGGTAAATGCGAAATACAGAATCTAGAATGAATACGAAACGTTCGTAATTTACAAATGTGAACAGACATAATGAAATGTGTAACCAAAATGTCCGTTGCACCCATGTTAACTGTATGCGTTTTAATCGTGCCTTCCGTTTGCATTTTTGTAGTGTATGCGGGTGGTGTATGTCTTCGTAGTGTATGCGCGCACTGCTTTATGTGTATAAGACAGTGCTACACACTGACAGAAAAAATACCTCCCTGTTTTTGTTTGTGCAGTTGTTTGTACACATTGTTTTTCTGTGTTGTTCCTTTGTACATATTTTACGTATTCATTTATTCCTTACCTCGTCATGAACATAAACTGTTTTCCCGTTATTTATCCTAATTCCTATTTATCCTGCGCGAATATTCGAAAAATTCGAATACCGAGGCGGATAATTCTGTATTCGTTTCGATTTTCCGAATCGAATACGGGGAATTCTGTATTCGAATTGATGTTTCTTCCAAATCCCCCCCCCTTTTTTTTATATAGTTCCGGAGCTGCACGCTTCGTATAAGGTTTTATAAGTATTTGCTTTGGCTATGTATCTATTCCCTTCAGTTTAAAATGATTATCCGCACATGCCTACTAATTACACTCATGTCCCACCGACCCTGTAACGTAGCCCAGGATTTGACGACAGTTATTCACACTGCGGTAGCTGCAATGTGTTGGGGCTCTCGAACCTTGTCAGGCTGCGTGGACTTTCGTTCCAGAGTCCATTAGTGTATGCTGTGAAGCAGAGTCGTATCGTATATCAATCGTGATGGTCCTCTTTCACAATATCTGTATTTTACCACGTGTTAGCTCAGGGGTTTGGGGGGGGGGGATGACACCGTGTAACACTCCAATTGGCTTTTGGGCGCACTCTGCGTAGTATATATGATTCCCGGGACATCTCCTTCGCCAGGAACGCCTCGACTTCGATATTCCCAGTTGCGAAATCCTCGATCTCGAAACAAGGAAAATCAAGGAGAATGTTCGATTGCTTCGCAAGATAACATGCAATGTTTAGAAACCCGACATCACCATTTAACCACTCAAATTCACATGTTTTCGATGTCCAAGTTACTTTAGCGAACGAAACCCACGTTTTAGCAGACGTTAGGCTTAGCAGAGCGGACACGACGGAGCAGCAAGTTCGGTGTTTCCATTTCTATGTCCAGGTTAGTCTAAGTTCGTCGTTGGCTGTTTCCCGCGCGCGACTGCGCATTTTATAGTCAGATAATATTTACTTACAATAGTGTATTTTGCAACGGTGATCCCCCCCAGAAATCGACCTCTGTGTGGGAGGTACAGAGTTTCCAGGAGGGGGGGGGGGTACATGTTTATGGAAACATGTTTTGTGGCCACATGCATTGGCAGCCGAGCTGTATTGGACAATCTCAGAAGTATCAGGGGGGAGGGGGGGGGTGCAGGACAACCTCTGTCTACCGGTAAGGTGGCTCACCAAACACAATACTACTTTCAAGAAACTCGAAAGAAGCAATAAAATACCTCCAATAATTTTTAGGCGTGTATCGCTTTGGAGTTAATATGGGGGAGGAGGGGTAACACTCTGATGAACCGCAAAGGAGTTCACGGAGGAAAGTGTTGAGTATCACTGTGTTAGTTGCGGCCTTCTTGTGTCATATACAGCGACGACGACGATCGTCAATTTATGTTTAGTTTTCAGAGATGCCACGGCAGTTAAACAGTCAACGGACTGCATAGTTCCTGACACTATCGGATCCTGGTAGACTAGAAGAGACTGACAGCACGAACATCTCGCAAATTATATTTTGACTGATTGGTAGCGACGTCATTTTTTGTAACTGTATCTTGTATCTAACGTTCTTGCTAGGGACCCCCGTCTGTATATTATGATTTGTATTACCTGCGATAACTATAAAGGTTTCACAACAACAACAACAACGTTACTGTCACCGCGACTACGGGGTTACTTTGAACCTCTAATTGCGGAGTAATGGCCTAAGAGGTTGATGCACTGCTAACTGATGATGGGATGATGTAACACGACACAGTTGTATCTGTGGGGAAGGGCAATGAGTTGGACAGAAGGAAAAATAATTCGCGTTATCGCGATGTAGTGATCAACAATTATAATATCCACCTCTCGTGTCCTACTTCCTCTAAAGTCTAAACTATGAACATGCTTCAGTGTGGGCCTGTCTCTTGTCAACAGATTTACGGTGCCTTGTGCTTGACCTCTGATCACACGGTACGGTAGACATGACACGACAAGCACGCCGCTTCGAATAATAAGTATTCATAGTGAACGATGCGAAATTGCCTCCTCCTGAAAAAAGAAAAAAGAAGCGGGCAAACAAAAGTAATGGTATTTGTAGCTGAACCTGGGTTTGTTGTACGCGTAGTGGAGGGAACAAAAACCTACTTGCAGTGGCAACCGGCAGCTAAGCACCACAGACCTGACTAGCTCCTTCGTAGCCCACGGCGCACCCGTATAACCCAGTAGGGCCCCCTAAACTGGACGGCGGCTTTGCTACCAGTATCACAACGTGTAACGTACTTCAATTGAAACGGAATTGCCTCATCTACTACTGCGTGTAACCACGTGTTTCTAAATAGGTACAGGGTAAATCAACTCGAGTGGTGAAGCTCCACCTATTAATAAAGCTGGGCATTGGCTCCCCAGTTTGACTACACAGAGAGCTTTCCGGGTACAGCAAACGAGAACCCGACCAACCAACGTATCGGTCAACGACAGCCTGTAAACTACTCACCGCTTGTCAACAGCCCAAAACGGCCTTCAACCTCTAATAATCCAGCAGATTATCAGGTCTAAGATGTCCCAAGTTGTGTCACTTTAGATCTCCACAATCGTTCCACCAGACGGTCAACTTTTGCCTCCTCCGCTGCCGTCTAAAATCGGGTTGTTTACCAAAAATCGAGAGCGTGCCAAGTCGACACAGAGTAACGGAAGCCATGAGTTCGTGGAACCCAGTCAATTTTTCTGCATAAGTTGAATTAGACACTGTCGTGTCATGTACATTTTTCATCCGAAATGCCAGTTGTTAGGCTTAGTAGAAGCTTACCGTCGCTCCTTGGGAGCATTAGATGCTCTGAGGGCACTCATCGCAACTGGGTGCTTGTGGTCCAAGTTGTGCAAGTCAACGAAGTCGCACGCAGTCTCAGGGCACTGCTGAGGATTGCATGTAAATTCCTGCACTGTCACGAATCGGCAAATGGTCGTTGTTATCCACAAGTGTCACCACAGATCAGGATGTTTTCCACGCAGACGACACAAATATAACAGCACACCACAGATGCAGCGAAAAGCAACACAGCCACACACTTATAAGAAATAAGCTGACTGACCGGAGGGCGCCACCAAACACCGAACGCAACACACATAGCACACGCATCACGACATGTTTCGCCATCTAGCGATGGTACCAATAAGCGCATAAGTTTCCATATTTCACATGTGATATTTTACATATTTTAGCCCATGAGCCCAGTCAGCCAGGCTCCAGTTGCCAGTTTCTGATTTCCCCAATTAATTTGGTTTATTTACGTCGTATGTTTAAAAAAGCCCATTCGGCGCATTCTTTCCAGCGTTGCTTCGTAGAGTCCCTTTTTGCTTTTATATTCCGTGTTGTTTCTTTCTGTTTACTGCGACCTTATTTTCGTTATATTGCATCCTGTGCATGTCATTTCAATGCCAACATTTTCTAGCATTGTCCACAAAAAGGCGTGATCCGCAAGAACGCACAGGGTCTTCGTTTTACAAATCAAAAAGATTGCCCCCCACGATTTCCTTGGGAAACTCATTTTATGATCCCCCAGAATCTCTCATTCCATTCAGCTCTGTATCTTCTCTCTGAGTACTTCCCTGCACATATAACATATATGTGTCTGTTCCGTAGTGTTTCTTCTCCCATTTATAGCCTGATGCTCGCTCGACTGCCATTCCGGTGTGCTAGTATCTATCCAGTGGCAGAGACCTTACCTTACTGTCATCCGACATCTCCACAACCGCTGCGCAGAGCGCACCTCACCCCTTTTTCCAAAACGTCTTCATCACCACTACTATTCTACAACCATTCTATTCGTTTCGGTTTCGGTTTGCTTCCCTGGCGGTAAGTGAAAGAAATACAGAGAGCAACCAACCGAGAATCGCAACGATCGCAGTTCTCGGTTCTCGCACGGAAGCGAGCTTGCGACTGAACCGCTGTGTAAGCAGGAAGCGCACGACGAATTTCCACCGACGATTCGACTTCGAACATGAGAGTTTTTCTAATGCGTCGACAAATCGTATCCATTGCAATATTTTCGCCGTAAGACACACAGTGGAGGTCTTTGAAGCGGGTAAGTGACTCTCGATGATGAAACGCAACTAGCAGTGTTTGCATCCGAGAGGAAGATGGAGACGATGGAGACCGCTCTCGGCCCGATCGACATGACGTATAAATAGGCTGAGGGCCTGGGTCCTTTCGGTAAAATAGACTGTATGGTTGAGTCACGTTAAAAAGTGGTTGCTGTGCGCTAAGTTATACGGGCGTTTAATGAAAGAAAGGCTAACAATTCTGCTCATGACAATATACTGCCATGCGCGAAGGGAAGTAAAAAGTCGGGCAAACACATCGCTAGTTTTAAATGTTTGTACGTTTTCCACGCACAGAATGTTTTGCCAACACCTCATCCCCGAACTTTTGGTTTGTGGAGGTGTTGTCGTTCGAACTGGTTCGAACGACAACACCTCCAACCAAAAGTTTCGCAAGAGTGCAGACAGTGTCCCAGGTGAAAAAATTCCCTAAGTGGATCCGCTTGCAAGTCGGTTATGGAACCAGGAATTGATTGCTAGCTTGGAATGTATTTCCAGCTAGGAATGAATTCCAGCTAGGAATTGCTTTCCAGCTGGAAACACGTTTCCATTTTCAAATGGATCCACTTGCAAGGCGGTTATGGAACCAGGAATTGATTCCGAGCTAGGAATCGATTCCGAGGTTCCTTCGGAACCCACTTGCAAGTAGTTTATTGAAGCCGAGCCAGGTTTCAGCATCAGTTTCTATTCTGAACTGCTGTTGCGGCTCTGCAGGAGAGCCAGCCTGTGCTGCTAGCCTGGAATATGTACAGAAGCCAGGAAGGAAGATGTGATATTTCCTCCTCTTTCTTTCCACAAAGCTGCTGCCAGTATGTGGCCTGTTCATTAGCCTTCTTTACTTCAGCTGCTGACACAATACATTCAGAGTCCGAAACGTCTGACTCGGAGAAGTCTTCGCTGTCGTGGTGTTTTTTTCTTCCCACCTCGATGCAAAATGAACAAACGTAAATATACCGTGAGCATATAAAATATGGACGAATTTACATCAGTTCTTGGTGCCCCATGGGCTTCGGCGGCGTTCTTTTTTGCATTCTGTAGACTGCACTGAACCGATTTTTTGGCATCTCAAAGAAATACATGTCACGAATTGGTACTAATCGACATCAATGCTACTTCACCTGAAGATGACTTAGACTCACCAACTGTCAGCAATCCTGTCCATCCCAAAGCTGCAACACAAGACAGAAACAATGAGTGAATAGGACTGCTGCTTTTTCACTTGTCGTCCGTGTCCTCTGTTACTGCTTCGAGATGAATAGTCAACTCCAAGTTCCCCACATTCCTACTTTAGTATCTACAATCCTATTTTGTGCACTTCACAACATTATACCCGCCTGATAGCCAGTAAAAAGTGCTTCTGTCCATACCCAATTGTGAGTGAACTGGGAATTCTGTGGGAACTGTGTAGCAGCTTTGCTGATTTTTGCCAGGCCCCCAGTATTCATGTATTTCTGCATGAGTATAAATAAAGACAACAACAACAATAATAATAACAATTCAGTTTCATTGAAAAAAACCGTAGAAAAACATGTTGCAAAAGTCAAACACTCACGCAGCGTTTCTCACTTCAGTCGCGCTGGCCCTTATTCCGCACGATTCATAGTATCTTGCAAGCGTCCTCCATTTTTATGACGAACTGCCAGCTAAAAGACAAGACACATAACAAAGTCAGTTACAAGCATGCGCAGGGGCTCTTGGAGTTCCCCCACTAGCTAGCGTGCACTTGCGCTATTTTAAATAACAGTATAAATATAACAGTGAGTAGATCTACACATTCAGATAAACGTCCATAAATATCAAATCATAAACTACTCACCATCGTAATTGCAGTCACATGCGTCGCTCG
The DNA here is from genome assembly GCF_037126465.1 of Ornithodoros turicata. Taxonomy (NCBI): domain Eukaryota; kingdom Metazoa; phylum Arthropoda; class Arachnida; order Ixodida; family Argasidae; genus Ornithodoros; species Ornithodoros turicata. The sequence goes on from NC_088206.1 coordinate 50,901,442, forward strand.
TAGTTTTTCGTGATTTAGCTGGTGCAGAATTTGTAGAGACAAAGAAACTATGCAAAATGCAGCACTTGACTGTAGAGATTCAAAGACATTCACGTTTTTTGCCCGTCTTGAAGAGTTGAAAGACGGGAACTGCTACCACCCATCTACCGCTCGCGACATTTCAAAACACGTACTGATGCAGATGGCGCTCAGTCTGCTCCACTTGTCGACAACGAGGCCGTTAAAGTTTCGGTTTCAAACTAAAGTGAAAATTACGCCAAAGTTCGATTTCGGTACTCTGCGAGAATGTTTCTGGTATACTTACCGACAAAAAGTAACTCGGGCGAATTGCGGTAGGGCCATAAACAACTGATATATTATAGAATGTAAATGGAGATTATCATTTATGTTGCAAAAACGCCCGATGGACCCGGTGCACGTATCTGCTGTATGCACCTGAAAGGAATGCAGAGCGTTTTCAATTCACCCCGATGAAGGTTTGCCAATATTTCTAGGGCAGGTGTCAAAATTACAGTGAACCAGCAGGGATAAGTTCACTTGCCAGCGAAGTGGAATACAACATCCACTTCGCACTCTAGAACTAGATGGCAGGCACACACAGTTAAACTGGAGCATGGGTTAAACCAGTTGGAAACCACTTGGCAGTCAAGTGGAACCAGATGGAAGCACATCCAGTTCAGCTGGAGCCTGAATGATACCAGTTGGAAACCATTTGGCAGTCAAGTGGAACCAGATGGCAGGCAGATCCAGTTCAACTGGAGACTGGGTAAAGCCAGTTGGAAACCACTTGGCAATCAAGTGGAACCACTTCACTCTAAACCGGAAACAATTTGTTCCACTTTAAACCACTTTGGCATGCAAATGGATCTACTTCAGATTCCAGTTCAGATTTTCACCTGGGGTAGCTCTATAGTGTGCTCTTCAAGCAGTAATGTAATTACGAGCATGGGCGTACAGAGGGGGTGGGGGACCTAGGGGGGGACCATTGTCCCCCTCCCCACCCCCCTGTGATCACTAGTGGAAATTGTGTTGGGTAGGATGCCAGGAGAAGAGAAAGGCAACCAGTACTGTTCGATAGAGAACTACGGTTTTTAATGAACGAGCCAGCGCGGTCCGCTCAAAGCACTGTTTTTCACACAGGTTGTCATGATTTATACTCAGATGTCATAATAATAATCTGAAGCTTTCCAGCCGGATCCTCTGCATACCAGGTGTTTCAAGTGTCATCATTTTATTCCCCCCGCCCCTCGGAATAAACCTTGGGAACGCCAATGATTCCAAGCAAAGAGTACCCGAGTCTACATGAAATTCCTCCAATGAGAAGTGAAAATATGCGTGGGCCAGTTAAGAAATTGAGCTGCATTTAACTGCTCCAGGCAGCAGCCAGCACGGGAGTCACCACCGCGCTACCACCATCTCAATAGTTTTTTGAGCAGTAACCCGGGACAGCTTCAGAAAATAAGCTTTACACTATGTATTTGTATGATCCATGCCTAAGGATGTGGCTTGTGCAGTGGTCTATTAGTGAGTAAAGAACCAATATTTAGACAGCGAAAATTCATGTTGGTCACCTCGCTTTATTTCCTTACGATTAGGGCCCGGGACTTTATGCACAAAAATCTTCCAAAATTTGCATGCCAATATGCGAAAAAAAAAAAAGAAAGTCAACTGTGCTCAAAATATGCCCAGCAAAATTCTCTCTTCATGAAACGTGATGCCAAGAGTATGGCACAAAAGCCTATTGTATATCATGAATCTCTTTGTGCAGCAAAATAACAGAAACGGATCATAGAATGCCAAATTTACATCTTTTATTGAAGTCAACTCTGAACTATATGACATTGCAGTACGAAACCAAAGCCATTTTTAAGTTTTCAAACTGGAAAGACATCCTGTAGTCGGACCATACAATCTTGCGTCGAGAAAATGTGCGTTCTACATTGCAAGGCGTCATCCTGGCGAACTTGAAATGAGCTAGTTCATATGCACTATATGCAGAAAATGCTTCGGAGTCTTGTTCTTTGCCTTCAAGAATGGCGCCCATGGACTGCAACAGTTTCAGTCCCTTATTTTTGTCAAGCACGGCTTCAAACTTTGCTTTAACAACAGATGCACATGCACCTTGAGCCCCTTGTAAGGAATCTTGTACGTCCCGAACAATGTCCAAAGCCTCCATGAGAGTCAAGTTTGCAGACTCTAACGTTGTGATGGAAGCGGGAAGGAACGAGAAATTAGCTTCAATAGTGAGCCATTTTTCACGCTAACGTCTTCAAAGAGTCGCTGCGCCGAATGAATGCTCGTGGCATCTTCTTTTTTGAGCTTGCTGACCACTTGATGCACGATTTCAAAATTTGCACCATAATATTTTGCTGCTTCGATCCACATGCCCCATCTGGTCAGCACAGGCTGAGGAAGCAAAGCCACATCTGGCACCAAATCCTTAAAGAAGCACAGAAGTAATTTTGACACCCTGTTTTCTTTGTATAAAACTGCCAAGCAGGCCAGTAAGATTGACCATGAGAATTAATTCACCCCGTAGAGTCATAATTATCGCAGGAATTGAATTTAAAGTACGCTGCAAAAAGTGACCATGCGCAACGGTGGTGGAAAGCAGTACCAGCCTGTGATCTGCCTGGTGCTTCGCGCTGACGCTACAGGGGCCACGCTTGCTGATTGGTCCAGAGAAATGCTGTCTGCTACTCAGCTGTCGTCTGCTACTCAGCTGTTCGGGGTTCTGAAAAAGCGCTGCTCCTGGCTCGGTAATGATTCGGCCACTCCTTCTATCTCCAATTCTCCGGGAGAACTGGTAAAACTGGTTTACGGCGGCAAAGGGGCAGGGCGCTGACACCCACTGACCAGCGAACCAGAACGAGTTGCCCCTATAACGTCATAGGTGACGTGGCATCATGCTTCTTCTCCTCGTTATACCTGGAGTGGCGAGTTAAGGGTGAATGCGCGGAGCCATGTTTATGTGAGTTTTTTTCTGGGAAACAAATTGCATACATCAAAACATTTCACATTATCTGGTAAAATGACACACACACTTTTATCAGACGTCTTAATCTGAAATTTTTTTGGATGGCCCTCTGCACTCCTTTAAAGAGCTCCACGCGCATGGGACTCTTTGCAAACATTTTCTTCGTGTTTGATACTAGGTCATCAACATTGTGTAAACAGCCACAAACTTCCTCTGCAACTCTGCGTGAGCTGCGCAGGTGACGAAGAATTTTCAGGTATATGACACGAAGACTGGCACCAGTAACCACCATGTAACCACCATGGTTCACCATGTAAGGAGCTGCGTCTGTTGAGTTTGGGAAGATTGAAACTCCGTTGATCACGATGAACTCGAACTTTATTGCTTTCTGGACTACATGTGTCTGTTCTGCAAGAAGGGATACGCCCGACTGGCGCATCAGAGTGAACGCATCAGAGTGAACGCATCGCGTGATCCCCGAAACCAGAGAACACGCGCTTCCCTGCAATACATGATCTTCTAGCGCCAAAGTGGCACCGTCGCACCTGGCTGAATCATACACCACGCAAGAATACACAACACCCCTTCCCCCTAGCTGACAAAATCGTCCAAATATCGCGGACGTGTGATCATTCGGCGTGGTCGTGTAGAGATAGGGCCACTAAGTTGCGGTGAAGACGCACTGGCTTCTGGAACAGCTGGGGAACCAGCTGGTGCTTGATCCATTGGAATAGATGTAGGTGCTACATCTTGTGGGACAGTCCGTGGTGTTAAGTCCTTGTGGGACACAGTCGCCTGTAGAAACATCAGTCGGGTTCTCAACTGACTCTGGCAGTTCGTTGCTTGGTGTGGCGCGACCTCTCATCTGGTTTAGATGGTGTCGCACAACCCTGCCATCCTGAGTTATAACTCTGTACGACACAGGTCCAGTAGGCTTCTCAATTGTTGCAGGGATCCATGGCTGTCCATGGCCATAGTTTCGCACATACACCGGGTCAGGGTCTTTAAAGGTCCTTACGGCTGGTCTGTGAGCCTGCTTTTCCTCTACCTCTTGGCGTTTACTTATTCCGTCTGGATGCAATCTGTCCAGACAAGTCTTCAACCTGCGTCACATAAGGAGTTCGGCTGGATTAAAACCTGTTGATGAGTTTGGAGTGGTATGCTGATGCAAGAGGAAACGAGCAAGTCGTTGCTGCCAGCTGCCATGTACAATATGTTTCATCGAGTCCTTAATTGTTTGTACCATTCGTTCTGCCTGTCCATTGCTTGCAGCGTGATAGGGAGCCACGAGAATTTGCCTTATAGCGTTTCTCCGAAGGAATGTTTGGAAGTGAGCAGATGTGAACTAAGGTCCGTTGTTGCTGACCACAGCATCTGGAATGCCGTGCGTAGCGAAGATCTCTCGTAGTACGTTGACAGTAGCTTCGGCAGATGTAGATGGCATGAGCTTTACCTCTATCCACTTTGAGTAGGCGTCAACTACTAGGAGGAATGATTGTCCATGGAACGGACCAGCAAAGTCCACGTGAAGACGAGACCATGGAGAGTGTGGAACCTCCCAAGGATGTATCTGCACACGTGGTGGTGCATGCCTCGTGGATTGGCATTCAGTGCAACTCTTGACAGACTGTTCGATGTCCTCACTGAGCTTCGGCCACCATACGTACGACGGAGCAAGGGCTTTCATGTGTCCAATCCCTGGATGACCCAGATGGAGCTCGTCTAACGCTATCTGTTGACCTTCTTTGGGAATTATTACTCTGTTTCCCCACAAGAGGCAGTCCTTATGAGCAGGTAACTCATAGCGTTTCGACCAGAATGTCTTGAACTCATCTGGACATTTTTCATCTGGCCAACCCTTCCAACCCAGTTGAGAACTCGGGAAAGATGAGGATCGTGTATAGTCATGCTTGCAATGTCCTTCGCGTGAAGCGGTGGACTGGCCAGCTCTTCGGTGAACAGCACTTCAGGCGGACATCGTATAGCTTCGTCTTTGACGGGAAGTGGCAAGCGGTTAGAGCATCTGTATTTACGATTTTCATCCCAGGTCGATGAACAAGCTCAAACTCGTAAGCGTTTAGCATCTGAGACCAACGAAGCATTCTTGGTGAGATTATCATCGGAGTGGGCTTTGACCTTGTGAATATTCCCAGAAGTGGTTGATGGTCAGTCACAATTGTAAATGCACGTCCATAGATAAAATGATGAAACTTCTTTACTCCGGCGATAATGGAGATAACTTCACGGTCGATTTGTGCGTAGTTACGCTCTGTAGTTGTCAACGTGCGTGAAGAGAATGCAACTGGAGCTTCGAGTCCATCTGGCTGTTGCTGACTTAGTACAGCCCCTACACCATAAGGTGATGCATCACACGTGAGGAATGTAGGATGTTTCTCATCGAATGGTACAAGAACGCTATCTGATCAGAGAAGTTCTTTTGCTCGCTGGAAAGCGTCGTCATGGATGGTATTCCAATTCTACTCTGCGTCTTTGTCGAGAAGACGATGCAACGGCTCATCAAAGGTAGCCTTATCTTTCAGAAAGGAATTGTAGAAGTTCAGCAGACCAAGAAAAGCTTGAAGCTCTTGCTTGCTGTTCGGACGCGGTGCATCATGGATCGCTGTGACCTTGCAATCTGCAGGATGAATGCCGTTAGCATCGTATGATAGCCCAGGAATTCTACGGAGGACAAACCAAACAAGCATTTGTCCTTTCTGGCTCGCAGGCCAGCACGGGCAAGTCGACGTAACACTTCACGCAATCGTGTTGCAAGTTCGTCCTGGTTAGCAGCTTGAATCAAGATGTCGTCAAAATAGGGCACTACTCCCTGTGGTCCCACGAGAAGTTCGTCAATTAAGTGCTAGAAAAGTCCTGGAGCTACATTCACACCGTACTGGAGGTGTTTCACTTTGAAAGCACCCCGATGTGTGATGATGGTTTGTGCTTCTGCAGCATCATCGTCTACACGTAGTTAAAGATAGGCCTGTGCGAGGTCTATTTTTGCGTAACAGCCACCACCAGACAAGCTTGAAAGAAGATGGTTGACTGCAGGAATGGGGTATGGATGAGCACGCATGGCGGTGCTGATAGTAACCTTGTAGTCGACACACAGTCTTACTTCTCCTGACGGTTTGATGACAGGAACAGGAGTAGCCCATTTTGGATTTGAAATTGCTTAAATAACATTATCGGCGATAAGATGATCGAGTGGAGCATCGATGTTCGGACGTAATGGCAGGGGAACATTCCTTGCCTTCAGTCGGATGGGTGGAACAGAAGGATCTAGTGGAAGTGAAACAACAGGTCCTGTGTAAATTCCAAGGCCTTCCTGAAATACTTCTTTGAAGTTGTTGAGTACTTGCTCTAGGAGGTTGGCATCCATGTGGTGAACACCCATCAACTTGATACCCAATGGTGCGAACCCTTCGTACCCCAGCAGACTCACTTGTTCTCCGTCAGCGGTAAGAAGCCGCAGCGGACCTCTGAAGGATCCATACTGAACATCAACGAAGCATGTGCCACGCAGCGGAATTGGTGCTTTTGGAAGTCGCATAGTGAAATGGAGAGTGGATGAATAGTTGGGCCCTTCTCTGGCCATAGGCGCTTGTATGTAGCTTCAGAAATAATAGTATAATCAGATCCTGAGTCGACTTCCATCTGGCATTCACACCCATCTATTCTCACTTTGGTGTACTGCTTCCTGAGAGTGGATGTTCCTATTTCGTCAACATTGTTCACCTGATAGATACTTGCAGTATCTGAGACATGTTCTTCTGGCTGTTCAGCTGCATGCGTTGTTGGTTTTTTTGTAAGATTTTTGACCCTGTCGCTGTTGCTGTCGGGCAGGTGTTCGTACTTTCTGGTCACGAGAGTTCTTTGCACGACACACACGTTTGATGTGTCCTTTTTTGTGACAGTGACGGCAAATTACTTCTCGGAATGGGCTCCGGTCATGGACGTGTGACGCTCCACATCCGTGGCACGAAGTCTTCGGAGGGTCCTTGGAATGCTGGGACTCTGCTGTGGATCCTTTGCGGTTACGATCCCGGCGATCATATTGATGTGATGGGCTGCGAAGGATGGGAAGCTAACCCCTGAGTTTGTATTTCCTTCGCTTGGTCAGCCACTGCTTCGGCAGCGAGGGCTTTTGCTTTAAGGTTAAATCCGTTTCGGCAAGCAGATGCCGTTGTAACCTGTCATCACAAATACCACATACAAGCTGATCACGTAGTCTTTCACTCAGTGTGGATCCGAAGTTACAGTCCTCTGCTAACCGGCGTAACTCAGTCACGTATGTAGTGATCCTTCAGTCGGAACGTTGCACGCGTTTGTGGAACTGGAAACGGCTGTATATTACTGATGGCTTCAGAGTGAAATGACTTTTCAGCAGTGCGATCATTTCATCGTAGGACTTTTCGGATGGAGGCGCTGGTGAAACGAGGGATCGAACGATTCCGAGTGTCTTGATACCACAAACGGCCAGCAGCGTTGCACACTTTTTTGCAGCATCCGTGATAGCATTAGCTTCGCAATAGAAGCGCAGTTGATCCGCGTAGACATCACACGAAGAAGGATTTGAAACATCGAACTCACTGATTGTTCCGATGGCTGCCATCTGGAGTCTCGTGAACTTGTGAATCGGACGCGATCACGTACGAAAGTCGATCTTCCCAGGAGAAGGCTCAGTAGATCCCATCCTCATCGCCAATGTTGAGTGTGGGAAGATTGAGACTCCGTTGATCACTATGAACTCGAACTTTATTGCTTTCTGGACTACATGTGTCTGTTCTGCAAGAAGGGATACGTCCGACTGGCGCATCAGAGTGAACGCATCGCGTGATCCCCAAAACCAGAGAACACGCGCTTCCCTGTGATACATGATCTTCTCGCGCCGAAGCGGCGCCGTCGCACCTGGCAGAATAATACACCACGCAAGAATACACAACAGCGTCCATAAAAAAAGCGGCACGTCATTCGCATCCACATACCCGTTGAGCATCTGAACACAGTCTACGAAGAGCTGTGCACTGTCGAATGATTGACCTTTGGAAGCTCCTCGACTGTCAGTATGTAGCTCTTTTCACATGTGTCCAGCCCAAGTGGTCCCATGACAACAGAGGCTACGCAGCGTCCTGAAGCGTCTGTGGTTACGTGTATGGATATCCACACTTTCCTTCAGATTCTCAAGGATGTTTTGTTGGGTAGCCTAATAGCAACGATGCAGGTACCGTTTCGTATTGTCGACTCATGGGGGATTTGCCAGCCTGTGTACTTGAAATACCCGTAGCTCAGCATTTTCCAGCTTCCAAAAGGGAATATTTGCAGCACAGAATGCCCAACAAAGGTCCATCGCAAAATCAGGACATTTGGATGTAGAAGGTGCACTCTGGTCCATAGGTTGGTGCATGCAACCTCACTTTTGTTGACTGACCTCTTGGTGCTTCGCTGTCTTCAAGTGCTGATGAACGAGAAAACATCTGCCAGCGTTTACAGCTTTCTCGCATGCCAGGCAAAACAAGACGGATCCGTCCGTCTTGGATGTGCCTTTGAACTCGGCTGTAAAGTGCCTCAGACGTGAAACCGTTTTTTCAGCCTTGCCGCACCTTACACAAGCGGCACAAACCAAGAGGAGACAACTCTTCCGTATTCTGCGTGCACGCGTCCAACCTTTGTGGAATAAACCAGAAAGTGTGAATGGGAAAGGGAGACGCGCTGCAGCGTCTGACCTCTGGAGTGGTGTTGTAATGGCACCTGCCATTGCACAATTCAGCGTAACAGCTCAGAAGCAACCAGCGAGCCGCAGTTAAAGAAAGCGTTGTGGTGAAGCGTTAGCAGCCTTTGCATCACCTGCAGACTGTTTAAAACCAGAGGCGTTCCAGGCTACTCGTGCAGCTGCAACACAGCATGTGTGTCCATAAGCTCTCCTAGAAAAATGAGTGTGACAGAGCTCAACTTGGCGGGAAACCTGGGAAGGCATACCAGGGCAAAAAATATGCGGTAGAAGCATGTAAATACGCACAGAGACATGCAGCTATATGCTGTCATATGCACTTTTATGAATTCGGCAAAAATATGCAAATATATGCATAACAAAACACATTTTTTCGTGTTCTCTGTGCTTGGAAATGTGTGGGGAAATCATCGGGGTACTCGTAGAGACGCCTACAGAAAAATATGCAATTGCATAAAGTCCTGGGCCCTACTTATTATTAAGGGGGTTGGGATCCCTGCATAGATGTGGTTAATCACATCATGGACGCATTGTACTGCACACGAGAACGCTGAGGAAGAAGGGAACGAGAATTCTTCTGTGTGTCGTATTTAGCGAGATACAAGCCCTCGAACACATTCCCAAGCAAAGCACAGACGTCACAGAGCTCGGAGTTCATTCCCATTGGCAGCCGTAAGCACGTGACTCCTCGTGCGCTGCCTCACTGGCGACTTCGAGGGCTGTGATGTCAGAGCAACATGAGTTTGGGTATTCGTGGTGCCCATTTTCTCTGCTTCTGTTTCTATTACCCTCTTCGCTATGAAACTTTTAATGCAGGTTTACATCAGTGCAAGGACCTGTCTTCCGATTTATCTTGGATAATCTATGATGACCTGTCGCAACCCCTTTAACACTGTAAATGAACCCTACGAAGCTTTTTGTGTGAACTAGATGTACTCTTCTGTGCAACCGCTGAGGTTCCCATCCTAAAAATAAGAAGAAAAAAAGAAACATAAAACAGATACAAAAGATGTACATCTGGTCATATTTTGATGTTCATATTTGATTTTCTCCCTGTTTTTGGTAACATTTCTTGGCTGCAGAGTACCGAACACAACTTTAACCATGGGAACAAGAGCAGCAGCATGTGAGTAGCAAAATTCTAAACAGTGTTTCTGCAGTGTATGCTTCTATGTGTGTTTAGTCCAGTGCTGTAATTCTGTCATTACTATGTTTTGCAGTTACAGCAAAGATCAGAAACTTACATGATTACCACAACAGAATCCTACATGGTTTGCCACCGCAGCCCTCGGGTGTCGACGTAGCAAATACACTCAAGTATTTCTCACAGACATTGCTCAGGTAATACAGACTGCCAGATATGTCTTCATGTGTTTATTACATGAAATCATGATCCAATATACGTCATTATTTTTTGTTCCACAGTGTCCTCAAGGATGTGCCCAGCATTCCTCTGGACATGATCCGTTGTCCCGAGAAGGATCATGCGAGGACTACTCTCTTTCCCAGCCTAGACTACAAGGCGTTATACCATGCCATAGTGCAACTTGTAGATGCAGTGCCTGTTATTCAGTCCGGTGCCCATGGTATGTCTTGTTCTTATTTATTGGTTTGCAGATGTAGCCTAGCCCATTTGGAGCATAGGTCCCCGTTAACCTCTCATATACAGGGTGTCCAAGCTAAATGCGAACAGATTTTAAAAATATATATATATGTGTATTGTCACAGGGCAACCAGTTGTTGTGCGAGTTTGCGTTTAAACATATTTTGGTTCTCCTTTTCTGCGAGTTAATTTAGACAAAAGTTAGAACGGGCACTTGTTCGGCTGGCCATGACAGCTCGGGGATTCCAGAATTTACTGCCTCCAGATGTTTTGTAAGACGCGTTGGAGGGACAGTCCAAGTAAAGAAACCGGACACTTCGACGCAACTATGTGTGTGTACCCCGGGTTGTTCTCGACCCCCTGCGGCGAAGCCAGGCATGGCGTTTTTGGGTCGGTCGCACCGTTTACGGTAACCTGATGCCACATGTTTTTCGTCCCGAATCTTTTGGCCCCCAAATTCTGGGAATTGTCTCCAGACTCTGTCTTTTGGAAAGTGAAAAGTACATTACATATTGTTTTTTATGCTAAGTGGCCAGTTGTGTTGGGTGGCAGGGGCGTGGTGACCCTTTTTCCCGCCCAAGAAAAGAGGGATACACCGTGAAATAAGTTTTGGAAGCCCCGTTTAACGAGGTTATGTAAGGAGATAGTTGGAAGAAATTGGGGGAGTCGGGTAGTCGATTTGGAAAGGAGAAGAATGACAACGCGAACGGGGTAGCAGCGGTTTTCCCGCCGGGGAAGTTTGGGACCGCAATATTTTCCGCAAATATTTCTCAGATTATACGAGAAGCCTTCGGTAATTGCGCCTGCATTAGGAAAAGGCGGTGTGGGCTGTGGCGCAGAGAAAGAGTACTTCTGAGTACGCCCTTGCTCCCGCTGTTGAAGGCATACAGTGCATCCCCAACTTCTTGAAGGCATCTTGGGATATACTGGGAAAGTCTTCCAAGTTTATGCACATCACTAGCATGTGGCTTGTGTGAGGAACCTGCGTGTTGCTTTGCAAGCTTACGATGACGATGTTCGTTCTTTTAGTGATTATCAGTGTTATTTGCAGTGGAGTCAAACTACGGATGCACATTCTTTTTGTAGATTGTTAGAAAATTAAATTACTGTTATTGCTGATGTGCATGGGTAATAAAAGTGTATCCTACGACTGCAGTAACTGCTCGACATGACTACACGTCGTTACAGCATTTGCTTTAGAATATTACATTGCTTTTCTCGGGTTGCAGCGATGCTACTGAACGTAAAGAATACATTTTTCGTAATTTCTGACATCGCAAGAGCTCCCAAGATGAGCGTCAGCAGCGCAAAATAATCGTAGCGGCAGCATAGCTTCGGCCACTGTCGCATAGCACTTTTCCGTTGTTTGGCCTGTTCAACTGCTGACCAGTAGCAATGCAAGAAGCACGGAACACGGAAGTTTACGTTGTCGGCTCTACAAACGTAGGTGTGGCAAGAGGTTCCACCCTGAATGAGACGTGGAACGTGACGTAAAGTAATGCACACTCATTACTTCATCGAGAATAGCTCCCCAAGACATTGGTTAAAACGGGTTTGCGAAAAGCTTAAACTGGTTTGGAAACCACAGGTTTTCCCGTCCATTTTAGTCCAAGTGCCATCTAAAATAACCCAAGCGCCATTCAGTTTAATCCGGGCGCCATCTGAAAGAATCTAGATGATATTCAATTTAATCCAGGTGCCATATGAATTAGTCCATGGTGTTCTTAAGCACTATAACCATTTATTCACACCAGGGACATCCCTGCAGGATATTCTACAGGCATGTAGTGGAAGCAAACGTAGAAAGCTGCTGAGAGGACTGAAGTTCTGCTGTGTCTCATGTTGAGCATTCGCACGGTGCCGACATATCGGGAGTCGGAGCAGAAGCATAGCAGACGACACCAGTGGTCCCGTCGTCTGCGAAGGAATATCTTGTGACTCTGCCGCAGGATATTCCCTGCGGTTTTAAGAGCACGGAAAGTCATCATGCATACCCTGCAGCTTAGACAAAAGAACTTCTGTAGCAGATGACAGGACCAATGGTATCGTCTGCTATGTGAGCCATGCATTTTGTGGTCTTCTAACCGTGTGGAATATCCTGCAGCTCAGTCAAAAGACATTTTGTAACAGACAAAAGCACCAGTGGTGTCGTCTGCTATATGCGTCACACCGTTTCGCGCTCTTCTAACTGCGCGGAATATCCTGCAGTTCAGTCAGAAGATATTCTGTAGCAGACGACAGCGCCAGTGATGTCGTCTGCTATATGAGTCACGCCGTTTCGCGCTCTTCTTACCACGGGGAAAATCCTGCAGTTCTGTCAGAAGATATTCTGTAGCAGACGACAGTGCCAGTGATTTCGTCTGCTATGTGAGTCATGCCTTTTCACGCTCTTCTAACCGCGTGGAATATCCAGCAGCTCAGTCAGAAGATATTCTGTAGCAGACGACAGTGCCAGTGATTTCGTCTGCTATGTGAGTCATGCCTTTACGCGCTGTTCTAACTGCGCTGAATATCCTGCAGTTCAGTCAGAAGATATTCTGTAGCTATCGACAGCACCAGTGGTGTCGTTTGCGATACTCCCGCTCCAACTCCCAATCTCTCAGCGTCGTGAGAATGGACGTCGTGAGACAACTTCAGTCCCATTAGCAGTTTTTTTTACTACGGGGATGACCCTCGTGTGAATACACAGTTATACTGCTTAAAGGGGCCGTAAGCAGGTACAAAAGGTGCACATTTGTTTGTGTTATATTATTGAAACTTATGCAGTGAAAACTCCTTGCAATTACTAACGCTCAAAAACAAAAGGCGCTTGTATACCGATGAAATATTCACTGCACTCTTTCGCATTTTAGCTCTGCCCCGCGCTCTAACTTTATGTCATTTTGACATAGCACTTTCCTCACCAATTACGATCGAGTGTTCCACGTATGATTTTATTTCAAATGCGGAATTGGACTAGATAAACGTGAATCCTCTTCTATTCAAAATCTAACCTCAAGCCTCAAACTGAAAAAGAAATTCGTTTAATTTAGGTATCATACGCGCACTATGTTTTCTGGGCAGTAGCACACAGCACACCACGAGCGCGAATGAATATCCGGGACTACAGTTCCGGAATCTTAGATAGGTGCACGATGGAACATCTTCGTCATCTTTGAATGGTTCCGACAACTGCGCTGCCGTACTTTGATTTGAGCCACGCGGCATCGCGTCACCAGCTCGCATGGTACAGTAGATAGCGTGCTGGCCATGTCATGTCGTGACTGGGAGGAACCCGGGTTCGAATTGTGTCATGTGATAGCAGACCAACTGTTGACGTTTGCGCCAGCCGGAGATGTTGAAGATGTCATGACGTTGAATTTCGGAGCCACGAAGCGCAAAACGTCGTTTCACACAAACAAACTGAGCGCTCCGACTCACGGCTGATAACGAAGTATGTTTATTGGCTGGTAATTTGAAACGTCATGTGCTCAAGTCGACCCCCGATTGGACGGCAAAACGCTACGTAGCCATGTGACGTATGCATGGTGGAGAGAGGCTCGCTGGTTACTCATCTTTGAAAGTAGTTATATGGGTCAATGAGCTGCCACGAGCCGAACGAAATGTATATTTGGGTATTATGATCTGCGTTCTTTCATGGGGTATCATTATTTCAGAAATCTTTGGTGGCCTGTTTACGGCCCCTTTAAAAACACCATGGATTAATTCAGATGGCACCCGGACTAAATTCAAGGGGATCTGGAGTTTTTCTGATGGCACTCGGATTAAACTGTATTGTGCTTGGATTATTTTTGAGATGGTACCTGGACAATTCAGATGGCACTTGGACTAAAATGGGCTAGAAAACCTGTAGTTTGATGTACTAAATGTAGGCAACAAAGCTGCAGGTGCTGTCTGAAAGGACAAAATTTTCTGTTACATGTAAAACGTGTGAAGAAGGGACACCAATCACCTCTATTTTTTGTGCTGCTTACTTATTGTTTTGAGGATTACACATACTAGTATGAGGGAATGTATGTAACAGGAAAAGAGAAAAGGTAAAAATGGCTAGATGCATAGGGTTAATGTAGGAGGACTCTCGAGAATGGACTTGGCGCGCCGTCCATGGGATTCTCCTATCCCCGAGTGTGACAGCCCGGGCGCATCTATCCGGAGGTCATGGACAGTGTTAGTGGACGAATCTCTGCCCCCTAACTACGGCGGAGCTGCTCCGTTTGTTACCAACCCTGTGCCCTGTGCAGTCACGTGGGATAACAAACGGCAAAACAGGCCGATGAAGGGAACGACGTCCAGCGAAGGAGGCGAGGCAAGCATGTAATTGTGTTGAGTACGTACGACCCTTTTGGGTGCGTGCAGATTAGAGTAGTCTATCGGTATCACAAAGTAAATGTTGTCATATCAAACGTGAATATCTTATCTGTGAGATCGTCTGTGACACCACCAACCCTTTGCTTTCCAGCGACATGAATGAACATGTTTACCGCCTGCCCTCCTGTGACATGTTGAAGCGCTGTTTGTATGCATTGCGAGCGAAATCAATACATCCTAACAAATGTAGGCACGTATTTCATAAGACAGCAGTAACCTAAACATGAATACACACAGTTAACCGTCGTCTTCATGCTGCTCTGCGAACCAACGGGAACTGGAAATGTCAAAAACAAAACCACTCGCCATTCCATGCTCTGGTCTGTTGAGTTTCGTGATAATAAAGTGGCGAACGAACGACAGCACACCTGCAAGTGATGTGGTGGGAAAATATTCACTGCTTATTTGTTTAACAAATACATATGAGATGTGCACATAGTATGCCGAATTTCAATAGCAAGTGATGAATTTAAGAAAACAAGCACGTCAAGTTTAGCGGAATAAAGCAGCTAACAGAATGCAATGCCTTGCATGAACCTCCCTTATGGTCACGCTTCTCTGAGCGAGTCTGACCCCCTGGCTAGATGCAAACAGTACTTGCATGGTTTTTGCGAACCTTTTGGATTAGAGCCACTGTGTCAACTTTCTTCAGAGCACGGAAGGATAACTGTAATGGTAATGGAAACAGAAATGGTATATGTACTACCGAAATTGAATATGGTAACGATAACGGAAACGCATACCACGGTCCTCCATTACTGGAAACGGAAACGGAAATGAAAATTATCGTCCGGTATTGAATTCGGGTAATGGCATTCCTGTTGTGTGATGACATTTGAGTGATGTGCCATTTTCTTTTTGTATTTTTATGACTCCATTTCCTGTAATGCTCTAAATACTACACGTGAGCATGGAAACAAAGCGCGATATTGGATCTCGAGGGTGCTTCCTTCGCTTACCTCATCCCAGTTCTCATAACTCCATGACGTCAACAACTGATTATACTCCACCATAGCACGAGGATGACAGCCTATGATTTTTAATTCTTTATTTTTTACTTTTTTTCATTTCACTGTGGCTATGGCAGTATTGTTTACTACTGAGAGCATCCGCTTATGAATGTGACAGTCGATGAAGGTTTCGCCCATCTTGAGTTGCTGGACTCAGAGTGACTGAAGACATGTTCCTACATAAAAAAAAAATGTTGCAAGATGTGCACATTCCAACAACGTAATATTACTTGTGTAGTGTGTACGCGTGACACCAAAGCAGCACTTGGGAGAAAAACCAGGGTGCTGACAGAGATGGACTGGCTGTCCTCCCACAGCTTTGTAACAGCCTTTCCATTACCGGAAACAGTAATGGAAACGTAACGGAACTGAAATTGAAAGGCTGGTATCTGAAATGGATAACAGAAACGAAAATATAACAGTATCAAAAATGGAAACTGTAACGAACATACGTCCGTTACCCTTCCCTGCTTCAGAGTACAGTGAAAAAGATTAATTTTGCTGCCCAAATAATTGGTGAATTCGCTAGTTGTGATGATCAGGCAATATTTTGCCAGACTTTAATTTTGCGATGCACATTTTATGCTGGAAGTCGGAGCTCTTCGTCAGGTTGTCGGTGCTTCCTCGACACCCAGGTAGAGTCAAACCCTTCCTTGGTCAACTCGACTTTGAGAATGAAGGTGGATGCTGAAATGATGTTCGAATGAATGTATGAACGAATATCTGGCACTGCAAATGACAGAAAAGTGTCCCAAATGCAACAAAGTAGTGCTTCAGTAAAATGCACTGTGGTTCAGTTCGACTTAGTGAAGCTTATTTGTTGCAAATTACAATTTTTCTATACTTTTTCATTGTTATTAAAAATATTTTACCATGCCTTAAATTCCTGGAAAAATGAAGATCACTAGATTCGCAAAACCCAAGGGGGAAAACAACGTCGGCAAAATGGCGGGCCGACGTGTGCTTCCGACCTAAAAGGCTTAGGGCCGTGCTTGGAAAAAAAGGTTGGGCCAAGCTTGGGGATTGACATTGCCCTTACTTGGCCCGACTTAATACTGCCAACCTTGGGCCAATCTAGCAGACCGACCTAAAGCCATGGGGCCAACACAGGGCCACTGTAGAACAAAATCTTGGTAGTAGCCTATAGCAGTGCGGTACTGTTCAGCGTCTGATGCCATGCTATTGCATTCCCTCAGTGTTCATTCATTCCCTCATAGAGAATCGCTACATGAGAATAAGAAAAGAAGGAAAGAAAAAAAAAACACACTTTGGCTGTCACAAAACTGAGGCACAATTGCTAATCACTGGTAGATTCACAAGTACGGGTTAAACGACACTTGGATGCAGCACACGCCAGAGTGTAGCAGTGCCATGTATGCCAAAGCGAGTTTGGCCATTAGGAGGAGCCTAAAAAAGAGGCTCGACCTGTCAACCAAACTTAGGCACATGTAATTGGTTACCGTTTTCCATGGGGGCTGCCATGACACCAAATTTTCTCTAAGATGGAGGATGGTGCTTGGAATGGCGAAGCAGAGATTTCGTGACAAAACATTTTCACAGACTACCTTAATTTCATACTGTGAGTATATATCCTCATGGACGCAACTGCAAAATCAGCTTCAACTTTCGCTCCGCCATCATTATTTACATGAAAATGGGATGTTTCGTCGCTAACGTTAGGCCTAGTTAAGATCGTGATACCAGAAATATAACAAAGAGGACGACCCTTATACGTAGGATATTGCATTATATAACTGCATTTTATTTATACATACATCTTTGCTCATTTTTGATTCAGTGTACTTACATTACGTGATCTAAAACTTCATACCGGCTGTATGCTACGAAGAAGCGGTTGCACCGCCATCCTGGCCAATCACTTCTGCCAGCAACCATTTCTGCAATTCTGAGCCTTCCAAACATGCCTCTCTCCGTTCAGATGGCGTTGATAAGAGTGGATGCAAAATCCATCGTTTTGGTCTGTCACCAGTGATATCCGTTTCAATCCGAATCAATCGAGTTTCTCCAAAATGGTGGCACCCAGTAAATAAGGGTGAGGTATAAGTACTGGATGGATGTAATAATCAGAGTTCGAGGTAACTCGTTACAAGTAACTCGTTACCGTAACTAAGTTCCTTTTTTGGTAACTTGTAACTTAACTCGGTACTTTTGCGCCGTGGTAACTTTCAGAGGAACTCGTTCCTTTTTCAGGTAACTTTGCCAAAGTAAGTTAAGTTAAGTTCCAAGTTACTTTTAATTCGCTTTTCGCTAACGTATACATATTTTCTTGGTTTCTCTCCGGTTCCTTCATGGCATTTTTTTGCCGTAAAATGTGATATTCAATCAATGACAGTATTTTATTCAGGAAGTAAGAACCGCTGCCATTGAAATGAAGTTGAAGCATTGTGCGCCCACAGGGAGTAAGATGCATATAGTTTAGTCCTCTACCAGAGAAACGTCATTATGATGTTGGTAGACAGACTGACACCGAAACAAATCGGAAGGAGAGGGCTGGAATCCACGAACGGGCACTTGTTGGCTGCCTCCTATTGAAAGAAAAGCAGGACCGAAGGACGTGTCCTTTCCAGGGACCATCGTAGTCCCCTCAAGACCGTGGCTTTCGGGCGTGACTTTGTTCAACTCTAGCTTCAAGCGCAGTTCAACTCTACCAAATTTGTGGAGCTGTCAAACACTATGACATCATTTGTTTACAAACAGGGAGAGGTCTAATGTTGGACATAAACGAAAACGATCTAAGCGTGTTGCGCTCTCGTAGGCAACTCAATGTCTAACCCAACTGCTCACGCACGCTGCACCTGTTGTAATGCTATTTTGTGTCCGAAGTAACTTGGAAGTAACTCGTTCTTTTTTTTTAGTAACTCAGTAACTGAGAGTTCCGTTTCAGGCTGAAGAACTTCGTTATTAACTTAGTTACATTTTTCACACGGTAACTTAACTCGTAACGAGTTCTTTTTGACGGGTAACTTCTCAATCTATGGTAATAATAGACAACTCTATTTCGACCTGTGATTGGCTAGATACCTCAAAAAGTGGGTGGGGCCTCAGGTATAGGCAGGTCTCATTAATGGCGAGACTTCCTTTGGCATACATGGCACTGGAGTGTAGGATTGCAGGTAAATTGTACCACCTGGGGTTCTTTAGCGTGCAACCAAAACCACAGACACGGGGTGCTCGAGGGTCCACATACTGCTACTGTCCCCAGCTGGGGTCAAACCTGCGATCTTGAGCTTGGCAAGCCAGCACGCTGCCGACTGAGCTATCGAGGGTGATCGGAAGCTAATCTTCGCCTCGTTTAGAAATAATTTTGCAAGCGGAAGAAATTTACTCAGATACGTTGAATTCGGAGAACTACAAAGACATAACGTCTGTTTCTTGTTTGTTTCGAGTAGCAGCTGCGCTGTTTTCGAGTTTGTTTGCAGTGCAGGGCCGACATTAGCCTGTCTTTATTATGCCAAACTCTGAATAGCACACCCACAACACGTCGCACGTTCTCGGCCCAACATCATTCGCTAATCACCACTGTGAAGTGACATTAGACCAATGTTGGTTAAAAGCTGCAGTGACCAACTAAATCACTTGCCGACCGAAAACCGACCACTGGCCGATGGTCGGCAGTCAGCAATTTCCACTTGGGAAATTATGTTTTAGTGAAAATTATTACATTTGCAGCATTAAATTCATGGGACAGCCAATCTATTGCACCTTCTAGTGTGGTATGTGCATGCCAGTGGAACAGACCAGGCTGATGTGTGCAGCTGATATTTCTACAAATGGCATAACAATAGCTCTGAAGCAAAGTGATGCTGATGGAGTACAGAAGATAGCGCTAAGGACAGACGACTACTGAGAATATGTAGATGGGACGAGCGCTTTCCCGTCTACATCTTCTCAGTGGTCATCTGTTCTTAGCACTATCTTCTGTCCTGCAGTGCACCAACTAGCCCAACAATGTATACTGCTGATGCTGATGGGTTCCCTGCATACTGCAGTGATGATTACTCTGTAGCAATATTTAATGTGTAAAAGTTATGTGTGTCTCACTTAGATTTTCCTCACAGTGTAATCCAAAGTATCATGCCCCATTGAGTAAGTACCATGTTTGCATGCATAATCTGGCAACCATGTGAGATATGAGGCTTAGGTGTGCTGGAAAGAAACAATAAAAACCATAGATTGAGAAGTTACCCGTCAAAAAGAACCCGTTACAAGTTCAGTTACCATGTGCAAAATGTAACTAAGTTAATAACGAAGTTATTCAGCCTGAAATGTAACTCGCAGTTACTGAGTTACTTAAAAAAAAGAACGAGTTGCTTCCAAGTTACTTTGTCCACAAAACAGCATTACGCAGGTGCAGCGCATGTGAGCAGTTGAGTTAGACCTTGAGTTGCCTGCGGAGGAGTGCAACACGCTTAGATCGTTTTCGTTTACGTCCAACAATAGACCTCTCCATGTTTGTAAACAAATGACGTCATAGTGTTCAACAGCGCCAAAATTTGGTAGAATTGAACTACGCACAAAGCTAGAGGTCAACAAGGTCCGCCCGAAAGCCACGGTCTTGAGGGGATTACGATATGGTCCCTTAAAGGGACGCGACCCTCGGTCCTACTTTTCTTTCAATGGGAGGTAGCGAACAAGTGCCCGTTTGTGGAACCCAGCCCTCTCCTTCCGATTTGTTTCGGCTTCAGTCTGTCTACCAATGTCATGATGACGTTTCTCTGGTTGAGGTCTATTCGAACGCTTGCCATCTTACTCCCTGTGGGCGCACAATGGTTCAGCTTCATTTCAATGGCAGCGGTTCTTACTTCCTCAATAAAATATACTGTCATTGATTGATTATCACGTTTTATGGCAAAAAATGCCATGAAGAATGCAGAGAGAAAGCAAGAAAATATGTGGACGTGAGGGAAAAGCGAGTTAAAAGTAACTTGGAACTTAACTTAACTTACTTTGGCAAAGTTACCTGAAAAAGGAACGAGTTCCTCTGAAAGTTACCACGCTGCAAAAGTACCGAGTTAAGTTACAAGTTACCAAAAGAAGGAACTTAATTACAGTAACGAGTTGCACAAGTTAAATTACCATCAGTTATTAACATGTTCAAATGGTATTCAAACTTTGACCTTGGACTTTGAATGTTGAAGCCTCAATATGGTGCTTTTAGAAAGCAATGGGAATTCTGTTTTGTTCTAGAGTCGTTGAACAAGCAGCCACAATTGCTGCCTTTAGCAGGATTGAAACTGAACAAAGAGCCTGACCCTCACAATTGAACAGGGACCCGAAGTCAGTCTGTGTGAACAGGGAGGTCTTGTCCTGACTCTGAAGCAAAACCAATAACTTTTATCCAAGTGCTAGTATTTCGTGCAGGATAAAACCAGTGCCAAGACTTTGTGGTTAAAGCAATTGGGTGCTGTGGCAGAATGTAAAACACTGTTCCATTTTTGCAGTAATTGCAGTTAATTACTTGCAGATTTTCCCCCTACACTACCCCCAATATTTGTACAGCACCCCCAGGTATGGCTTGTGTTTTTCTCGCAGTGCTGGGCTACACAATTTTGAACACTCTGGCCTGTCTGGTTCCATTCTTGGAGCATGAGTACATGGACACTTTGCCATACATTGTGGCATCATCTATGGCACTTTTTCCCTCTTCTTTGCACAAGGACATTGTAGATATGCTCTGCAACCATCTTCTTCCATATACCATCTGTAAGTGAATTGTTTAAAAA
Source organism: Ornithodoros turicata (assembly GCF_037126465.1). Classification (NCBI taxonomy): domain Eukaryota; kingdom Metazoa; phylum Arthropoda; class Arachnida; order Ixodida; family Argasidae; genus Ornithodoros; species Ornithodoros turicata. Next base: position 50,922,875 of record NC_088206.1, read on the forward strand.
CTTATACTACTACCATGATAACCTGATTTGACATCTGCTGCATGTTGCAGTTCGAAGGGCAAATTGAAAAATTTGTCGTATCTACAAGCATAAACAGCTTCGTAAAATTATGCTATTGATCATTGCAACAACATGTTCCGTGGGTTTGTTTAGTCAGGGGATGGTAGAAGTCTGCAAAGACCTGCTTTTCTGCCTTTTTTTACTTCTAGCTCAGGTAGACAAAAATCATGTGAAAAGTGTGAGCCAAAAGTGGGTTTCTATGTTCCTCTCTTCTGCCGGTACTCATCATCTTTTTTTATCTTCAAGAAAATGCCGGCCTCACCGAAAATGTTTTCATTGCCTGTTCTCACAAACTACCCGAGAACTGTCCCCACGACTGCACACAGAAAGTACGAGAGGCCGCAGGCTTACTGCTGTAAACATTTTAAATACGAAGAAAGATGCATCAACACTGTCTTATTGTCACTCATGCTGTAGTCTGAGACAGCGGACAAATGAACCTTCACACATCCCCACAATGGTGTCTGCTGTTTAGTAGGTCCAATATGTGCAAACAGAACTTACTTCCTAAATGCATCCAATAGTTGTACTAAGTGTACAGTCAACCTTCGATTTATGAATGGCCAACATTCCTGGAAAAATCATTCATATTAATCGAGGTCTGGAATGAGGAAGGGGAAATGTCTCGTCCCAAGGTGCACCAAGCGGGGGAATTCGTAAATCAAGGCTTTGTAAATCGAGGTTTCATTCTGTACTCATTAAATCTATAGAGGCTGCTGATGTCTGGGGACAGCAATAGTCAGTGCAAGGCTTGACTGTTGTACATTCAAAGCCTTCTTTTTTTGCCTGTGCATATCTGTCACCACATTGCACTGACCACATTGAATAGGGGTATGAGGTGCATTTGACATATAAGACATATATGGTGCAGATATTCTTTACAGTGAGAATTTGACCTCATGCTTTTCACATGTATGTAGCCAACCCAGTGGATGCGGACACCCTTAATTATGCTAACATGTCAACGTCTGCAGTCATCATGATGGTCTTCCAATACACAGAAAATATTGGTGAGTGCTTGCTTTCTTACTGATCACGAGGATGCAAAAACTTAATTCATCTCCACTTTTGCCCTTTGACACACATCCTTCTTCCACAATTACACTTTTTTCTCACAAAGACCTAACCTCCTTTATCACTGTAATAACATCTCTCCTGTAGCATACCAGACCCAACTCCTGGAATGCCTCATGAGTCTGAAACGAGATGTAGTGAAGGTGGGTACTTTACCTCTAGTGTAGTTCTATATTCTGTGTACCTGGCTGGACATTGAGCATCGCATTAAGCTTGAGATCAAGTTGGCAAAATGCCTAGGCTGAGTAACACATGATGAGTTCATTTGGGTTGACGTTTGGGTCATGCATTTTTGCTGATATACTTCACTTACTACTCGCTAGTATGGAATTGATACAAAGCTTTTTTTATGTCATGCCTGCTATAAGTATTGTGGTGACAGTTCAATGCGGTGAAATTTCTTCTCCGGTGTCTGACAGCATGGAAGGCATCTCAAACATATATATATTTTTTTTTTACCGCCTGATACGAACGTAATACCTTCAGGAGCTGTGACGCAAACTGTTTCGTTTAGTAAACGAAATTTTGGAGAAAATTTGTTTACAAGAATGTGTGGGGCGGTCTTGTGAATGCTACCATGTGGTGACGTCAGGTCAGCGGAGTGCATTTTATTGGCTACCGAGAATAGTCTGCTGGCGAGAACGACTGGTAGAGACGTGGGACAGGGTGTGAATTGGGTGTGAACTTTAAGTTTTAGCAACCCTTGGTCTCGGTTCAAAGTTAACCAGTGTTGGTGAAACCGGGCCTATGTATCCCAGGGCTTGTACTAGTCCTAATTTCTACCCCCTTCTTTGTCAAATATAGTATAAGAGCATGAAATCCGTCACCCTGTTTCCATCGGAAGTGGCCTTTGTGGTGGAGGATTTTGCAGTCTAGACTGGACGTCAGTGTTATTTGTGTATTCGTTGCTAGTAAATGTGTCCTCTGTCCGTCCGTGTTTCTTCGCATTTGTTACCATGTTACTTCTACAAGTCCTGCATTAATATGCAATCCTTTGTTCCAATCTTTGACACTGTCATAATGGATTACATACGACTATACAAACAAAAATTGCTGTGCCTGTGCATGCTCATATTGTGTTAATCTATTTCCATGCAGGACCTCCTGTGTGTCATTGCACATGGCACAGCTAAAGCTCGCCATCCAGCTGTTGAGATGTTATTTCATTATTGGCCGACACTCAACCCAATGCTTAGGGACAAAAAGGGTTTCTCCATTAGGCACCTTGGTGAGTACCACAGCTCTACACATAGCGAACAGTAGGTATTGCATCATAGAAAACATTAGGTAGTTCCAACCCTATCTCAAGACTGCTGATGGGCTGCCACATGCCTCCTAGACAGGCGTCAACCCCTAATCTTGTACCTTAACTGCACTCTGCTGCCTATGTGCAGGGTCTACATCGTCCACACGTGGCATTACTCCTAGGAATCAATGAGACACATCATTTTCATTCACAAGGGAAAAAAGGAAAAGAAAGCAAAATTAGTTTCCACTGGATCTCAGTTCCCTGTTGACACAAACAGGTTTCTTTTTAATGTTTTCAGTGCATCCAGTGCAAAGTGTTATGACCACATTATGTCACTCGCTTTTCATGTCTGCCCCACTTCTCATGGGCAGACATGTGTTGCACATGATGGTGGCTGTCATGACAACATGGCTTGCTTCAGTGTGGTATGTGATGATGCAATAAGAGGAAAGAAGAGCAAAGAGATGGTGTGCTCGTTTGCAGTTCTTGTTTGAATTATGTGTAAATTGAACTTTTAACTTTCACAGTACATATTTATGTTACCATGCAAGCACTGCTTTAATCTACAACAGTGCAATCATGTTAATACAAACTGTAAGAGTACCAGAAATTTGTCAAAATTAAGCAGAGTTAAACTTAAAGGAAGTCGCTTTGATTGAAGGCTTAATGCGTTGGCAGCTATACATACCAGCTACATTGGAGACTCGTCATGACTTGCTAGGCCTTGCCGCATGTTCGCAAATACAATATTTAAAAAAAAGAAGAAAAAAAAGTGGATTCTGTTGACCAGGTCGCTTTGCAGGCTGACCTTGACAATCTCCAAGTCTGGTGCAATACCTGGTTGATGCAGCTTAATCACTCAAAATGCATGCATGTCTGTTTTTCCCGAAAACGCACCCCACAGCGTCACTTGTACCAGATTGGCGACATTGCCCTCAGCACAGGTTTTGGATACAAGTACCTTGGAGTACATTTTACAAGCGACCTAAACTAGTGAAATTCCATGTCCATTGCATAGCATCCGGAGCAAATAGGGCCCTTGGTTATCTTAAGCGCCATCTAAGGTCGGCACCTAGTAACGTCAAACGAATGGCTTACGAGGCATTTGTAAGACCGAAATTAGAGTTTGCAGCAGCTGTCTGGAGCCCCTATCAGTCGACTCTTATCACCGAGCTGGAAGCTATCTAAAGTAAAGCCGTCAGGTTCATAACATTAAATTACTCACGATTTACAAGTGTCACCGCTCTCAAAAAAGATAATGGTATCCAAACATTAGAAATCCGGAGGAAAATACCCCAGCTGTGTCTCTTACATAATCTTTGTTATTCTCCATATTTCGAAATTGACTTGAGTTTGCTTCCTCTGCCTCATCGACTTGCGCGTATTCATCATGCATGTTATATTACCTGCCCAAGGGCTCGAACCATTACATTTATTAAATCACCCATCCCATTGGCCATCTCAGAATGGAACACATTACCATCTTCCATAGTCACAATTAAAGATGCAGCACTTTTTAAAGCTGCTTTGTCTGATTTCTTTATTTAATTAACACTTATATTATATCTTTGTGTTATCTATGTAAAATTGTTCTATTGTTGCTGTTTATTTTGGATGCATCAGTTGTACCCCCCCCCCCCCCCCCCCCTTATGTAATGCCCCTTCAGGCCCTTAAGGTACATAAATAAATAAATAAATAAACAAATATACAGGCAACCACTGAGATATCTCAACCCTGAGGATAATCTGTTATACGCACTGGCATTTGTTTGTTGAACCGCGGCTCTATCAGCATCGTTTGCGATACCCAACCCAACCCAATTGTGAATTCTGCGAATGCAAATCCCGAATCCTGTAAACCCAATTTGAGTAAATATCCACTGCATCCACCTTTACGGTGCCTGTGTAGTCAACAGGGAGGGTCTTGATGTTCTTGAAACAGCGAGGCTTACTTGCTTTGCTGATCAGGAGCAAGCGTCGTCGCTCTGTGCAAAACGCGTTTGTGCACATCATTATACTGATTAGTTCTTTGCTCCTCTTGCCTCTGGCACAAGTATTGCCTTTGGAAGTAATGGTCTTATAAGTAATAAGTAAACATACCAATTAATATAAGGGTCGTTCAAGGTTGACCGAGACTTTTGCTCAAGAAAAATCTAAGTAAATATACGTAATTGAATAAAACTTTCGAGGAACGAAGTGCAATCCTTCTTTTGTCAGAGTGCAGCAGCGACAGCTATCATGGCTGCGAGCAGTGTCTCTGTAGCTGTGGAAGAGCGATGCATAATCAAGGTCCTTGTGAAGGGAAACTTCAAACCAGCTGAGATTTTGCAAAGCTTACAGGCATAGTATTGGAAACAAAGGATGTCAAGGGAAAAGTGTACAAACGGTGCGTACAGTTTGGTGAAGGATGGGATATGGTGATGAGTGAGCCACATGGACACGTTTGTCCGACTGCAGTCACACCAGAACTGAGAGTCACACCATCCTCAAGAACCGGCGAGTAACAGTTTGGGACATTGCAGCCCAGCATAATATTAGTGTTAGCGGTGTGGAGACAATCATTTGCGAGCACTTACTGTTCCGCAAAGTCTGTGCAAGATGGGTTCTCTGACACATCACTTGTGACCAGAATGGAACATGCATTGCAGTCTTTGAGCAGCTGCTGAACCGGTCCCACCTCAGCTTTGCCATGAACACCCTTTAGTTGTCTCTTAGTAGTCTCTGGGTTCCCTTCGTATTATTTCGTATTACCCTTTAGTTTCTTTGCACTCACCCTAGGAAGTTGCACTGCTGAAATTTCAGATGTAGAGGACATCTTTAAGACACCCTTCTTGTTCGTGGGCTGTAGTCATTATTCAAGAGTCCTAACTTTTTAAAGGCAACCTCAAAGACATCAAATCAAATTCCCTTGTCGGCACCGCTAACCTGCATGTGGGAGGGGCGCCACCACTTCCACTGACGATGTCTACAGAACTAACTTTGGATAACGTTATCTTAAACTAAACACCGTCCCGCCTGTGTTGGTCCTGCAGTAAGGGCAATTTTGTAAAGCTGGCTTCACCTCATGCACCGAAGCATCAGGTGAAGCTCACTTTCGGGTTGTGTCGTTCATATTCGTGGAATAGTCGAATATTCGAAGAAACCAATATTGGATATTCGATTCGCGAATTGAATAGTTCGAGCGTTTTATATTCGATTCGAATTCGAGAACTTGAATATTCGCACACCCCTAAGAGAAATAAAAGTATCAGTCAACCTTGAACAACCCTCGTAACTACACGTCTCTGCCACGCCAGCAGCATGCGGATGGGTGGCCTTGTTCGAAAAAACTTATGCATGCGTTCGTGTGTTCTAATTACCAGGTGTGTGCACAGTTTAAAATACACATGGCGTTGATGGCACTCTAGCATCAGTTCTGATTCTCCACAATTTCGAATTAAGAGAGATTGAATTAACAGGATTGCACTGGGGGTACTGAATGAATAGCAGCTGCAGTAAATGTACATAAGAGTGGGAGTGAGGTGTGAACAGTGTAAATTGTGGTGCATGTGTAAAGGTGTGCTAGAGTGAGAAGATTGTGTGTTTAAGATAGCTGTCTATGCTACAATAACACTAAATGCACTTCCAAACCTTGTAACCTGTTAATGTTTGCATATCCTTGTGTCAACCATCCATTGTGTCATATAATTGTCGTCAGGTGTGGATGTCTGAAGGTTTATAAATCACTCCTGTCTTTTCTTTCTCTCTCACCCCTCTTGTAAATCCCCGTCTTTTGCACACCCTCTCCCCTCTGTCAGGATGTTGCCCCATTGGTAAGAAAAAGTCCCTTTCTCTTGTATGGACCCCTTTTTCCTAGTGCACCCTCACCTTATATGTACCTGCACTCACTCATGCTGTGTTGCTTTGCTGTAGGCTTTTATTTGCTTGACCAGATTTCTGCTAGTGGTACACAGTTATGCTGAGACGCTTCATTTAGCTGCAGCTGTGTGCATCGCATTGACTGGTTGTACTGATGTAGGCCATAAAAACAGCATTGTCACTGCAAGTTGCGCTTTTCTAAACTTGTTCTTTATGTAACAGATAATTACTAATGTGGGGATGGGATACTGCAATACTTCTGTTTAATGATATGTGTCTTACTGTTTCCCTTTCTCTTTTTTTTTCTCTTCGAATTAACATACACCCATGTGCTGTACCTCCATTAAAATACTAGCCTTATAGTTTTTGCAGTGTTAACTTCACTGCATAGTGAATGGCAGTGTGAACAGACACCACCAGGAATGCCATTATTTGCTCTACAAATCACAATTGTGCATTATATGGCCGCATCGAGGAATATTCATATGTATGGATGCTGGAATGGTTGCACATATGCGGACATTGTGGCTTTGAAAATGCATCATTTTCCAGTGATGGAAGTGCCATGCGATTTGCTACTCATTATTGGATACAAATTGAAAGTTTTGTACAACAAATGCGAACCAAGGTCAAGTCCAGTACTGCTTACTTTACACTTGATAACATGCGTCGTGACATTATGGCAGGAGTGCTGATGTCGTTGATGTTGCGAGATTGTATGTTTTCGTGTTCTCACTAAAATGGAACCACAGCCGTGTCTCGTCATTGATGTGGCTCTTCAGGACATCGTCTCAGTTCGCTTCCTTCTAGATGAGCGCCACGACATGTGTAGTGGCACACAGTCTAATTTTGATGCTCGTGCAGCAGGCTATAACTCATTTCGATCACCAAGGAAACAAGATGCATGCAATAACCAGGGGCGGATTTAAGGGTCTGTCATGGGGGGGGGGGGGGGGGGGGGGGGGGGGGGCGGTGCCAAGGAAATTTCATGATTTGCGGCACAGCATCATCCAGGAAATAGGGTTTTTACATAGGGAACACAGCCGGCGGTCGCCCCCCCCCCCCCCCCCCCCCATCACCCTGCCCCCTCATTAAATCCGCCCCTGGGGCAATAACAAAGGCACAAATTAGCAGACAAGAAATAAGAAGGCACGGTTGGGGGTCGTCACCTCGTTGGTCAACAGAACGTTGGTCTTGTAAACTCTCGCGAAGCTGTGAAGAAAGTTTAGCCTGCCTTTTTTTTGCCTCGACACTTTTCCTCTCATGACGATGGTCATCTGCGTCTACTTGTGCTGCACGCAGGTGATGTCGTGTGTGTGTGGGGGGGTAACCACTTGAGGGCTCAGGTGGACACTGTGTCATGCGACGTGCATTGGCGTATGCAGGGTGTATGTCGTCGTTTCCGCACGAGTAGGATGTTTGTTTTCAAGCTGAGAACTACACGTCTTTCATTTGTTGGCTCAAGATAGCCCTCTGTGCATTTGCAGAACCGCGTGATTTTGTATAGAAAATCTCCGCATTATGTTTTCACTTTCGTTTGATATTCATTTCAGCATCTTCAGTGGCATAAGAACTACAACTACTTTCCTACTCTTTATCTTTAGTTGTTGCTGTCATTCCAATTCTTCTGTAACCTTTTTTTACTCCTTTTATTGCCAATGTGTTTCTATTTCTTTGTGAAGTGCACATTTTTTTTTTTCACTTGCATATTGTTGATGCGAGTAGTAGATGTGATTGCTTGTGCCGATTCTGAACTGATCCTTCGAGAGTGCAGATGGTAGGTTTTGCCCTCCAGGCTATCTGAGCTTGTGCCTATGAATAATTGTGCAGTAAAGCAAATATTATTCTTCAAGAGTTTATTCAAAAAAGCCACGGCACTGATTTGCGTGCCTTTGTCATCGGTGGGAAGGTAATTGGTTGTATGCGCAGGACTTCTACCGAGAGTTTTAAGGCTAATTTTTCAAAGGGCGCTAAGGTTGAAGCATTGAGATGGACCGGTTTAAGGGTGGTAGATTAACATTTGACATTGGTGATCGCGTTTATCGAAATGGAAAGGGGTCGGATAAGTTAGACGAAATCCTACGTAGGGATAACAGAAAAACCATATTGGGATATTTTGACAAAAGATTATCTCAACCTGACAGCAAAACAGGAACAGAAACTGAATACTTGGAGAACGTGTCAGAGGGAGCGCGCATGCTTGCTAAAAACGTATGGCTTATTCCTGGAGATCCATCTTTAGAGCTTTAAGTACAATCTATCAGTAAGAACACAGTGTAATGTTTGGCCTCCACCAAAGTTGCGAGCAGCAACTACTGCTTGGCGAAGTGCGCCAAATGAGCCCATAGTTCGTGGTTTAGCATCACGATCACCAACCCAACGATATCCGCCGGTGCAAGCTTTTTGGGCTACATACGCATCAATATCACCAGCTAAGGCAATCATAGCTTCATCACCCATATCATTAGCCAGTTCTTCTAATGGGTAACATGAGTAACATGGGTAACATGCTAGAGGTAATTGTCGGTGCTGTTGAGGGTTTCCAGAAATCGTCGTGAAGCACCATAAACATGCAATACCGGCCCTCCGACTGCGGATGTCAACGTCATATAAAACAATCTGTCGGCAGCGTGAACTCGTACGCTATAAATAGTGGCTGGGCTGCACATGTGATGTACAGGTCATAGTCCTGAATTTGTATCGTGTACGTTTTCAAGATCACTTGACCATTCTGGAATTCAAACCGCTTCAATTCACCAATTTTGTGGGCGTATTGCATTACTTCTTCTAGTAACAGGGGCCAGGCAGAGAGCAACTTGATTTTTCCCAGCATCAACACAGGCAATGACAGGAATTGTGATAGTTGGGTCATCGTATATAGCGACAACCCATGAAAACTCACCTTGGCTTTTATCAAGCGTTGCTTGCCATCCGTATGAGGGTACAAGAGGTTCTTTGTTTTGTGTGAAATCCTGATTCATTATTTTTTCAACACATCCCAGATCCCAAAGACTGAGTGACAGTAGTTTACTTTTCTGCTTTGAGCGCCAACCATTCTCAGCTTAGCAGTGTTTGTACAATTTAAAAAAAAATGTATCACCGAATTTCTAGTAGTCATATATTCATTCTAGCTATTATCTGCATTCAGTATAATATGGGTAGGGCATACTCACATTTGAGTACTGCCTACGGGAAATAGTGCTCACTAACTACAATGTTTAGTAATTACAATAACAAAGCATGCCATTAAGCACAGTAAATTTAAAAACATTGAGCAGAACCGACACGGAGCTTGTTGTGTAAAGTTGTCATCATCACCACTGTCTTCCATCGCATAGATTCTTTTTGCCGTCTGTTCCAGATACACGAAGGAATATTAAGAACAATGTGAACATTGTTGGAGTTGAACGGCTGGTTTGGGAAGCGGTGTGGAAAAGGAGTCTAATAGGAGATATGCGAAATGAAGCGCCCTCTCTTGCCCGTCAGCGAAAACGCCCTCGCGCCATTTTCGTCGAGGCGATGCTTGGAAAGCATGGCCCCGCTGTTCCGTTTTTGAAGCACGACTTCTCGGTGGAGTACAGAACATTTCGGCGGAATGTACGAACGACAAACAGTTCAGAAGTCTTTGCGTTGCCCCTGAGTAAGTTTGACTGAATAGTGGCAGCTGAAAAGGGCTTCTGTTGTCATCCTATGTGTAAGCGCCTCATGTACCACTGTGTTAGTAAAAGTTTGTTGTGCAGCAAGGCAGCAGCCGGCCTCATAGTGTAAACGACACTGCAAGCTTTTCGTTCTGCTTAGTAAAGAATCGTCTGATTACCACAACTTTTTGTTGTGAAAAGGACTTCGTATGTCGAAACTCTGAAGAACAAAACACAATGTTATTTAGTAATGATGAAGGTGTCACCAAACTGCTGCGCGAAGCTGTACTAGCAGGAATAAAACGACAAAAGGGTACGTATTCATGAATCGCTGTAACTGAGCACTAGGAAGAAAATGAAAAAACCTGAAGTGGTATCCTGTAGTTGAGGCTACTATCGGACCAGACTACAGCTTAACGAGTGAAGCTTAACATTATCGATCATGCAGAACTAATACGAGTATGCAGTCACTTTAGAATCAGACATTTGATGCTCGTTTATGCACCACTGATGCAGAACCTGAGAGGCAGACCCATAATGTGATATGAGTGATCCTGATTTGACTCTTTGTAAAATCACTGAACTTATGGTGAATTGTATCATAACCCGCAGGTGAATTGTCAAATGTGATAGATTGGAATATTGTTTTGCATATGTACCTTGTGCGCTCTTTTGACGTACATCCTAACTCCAAATAAGCATGTGCACAATAATTTGCGGTCTCTACATGTGTTCTCTACTGTGTTCCAGTTTCTCGTGCACAAGGGAAAGTAAGAAAAGAAATTAGTCGAGCCACTAAATAGGCCAGAACGCGAGAATAGGACATCATCTATGAATATTTGCTTTTAAATCTTATTTGTGTTTGTGTGTGTATTAAGGAAGGTCACTTCTTGTAGTTGGACAACGTAGGATAAAACCACTCTTATTACAGGTTCAGAATCATGGCATTTATGTTGACCAAATATTTATTTATTAAATAACATAAATAAATGTTGGTCATGAAGTCACATGCTCGACAAACGGGTCAAGTCGTGGCTTAAGGAGAGCAAGCAGCATTGATAGAACCAGATACCTTCCAACATCTAAATCTGAAACCTAATACTATATCGTCTAATTATATATCACAAATACCAAATGCAGCAGCACTACAACCGTGGCGTGGTTCCCAGAATCTCAAAACATTAACGAAGAGATTGCTGGGCAGAATGTGGCAAATGGTATGAAAAACTCCTGCATCAAAATACCCTTTTATAAGACCAGTATCTCGTTTAATCTTACCATCACAATAGCAGCTAAAACTAAAAAGTGAAGTATTGCAGAAAACAAAGTAAATGTAAATGCCGAACGTCGATGATAAATGCCGTGTGAGATCTCGCTGAAAATGGAATCGACCGGAAAACTGTAGGACTATATTTCTGCTGCTGAGACTAGACTTCTGAACTGTTTGTCATTTGTACATTCCGCCGAAATGTTCTGTACTCCACCGAGAAGTCGTGCTTCAAAAATTGCGGCCGTGGATTCCTCTTTAGCGGAACCCCCTCAAGCCGCGCTGCAGCTCGTGAGAGATCTGCCCTAGCCATGGCGGACGGGAGCGGCGCACTCGACAGATGGCGCTATTTCGCATATCTCCTATTGTGTTCCTGGTGGCCTGATGCTGAAAAAGAATGTGAAAAGTACATGCTTCATATGCAAGAGCATGATTATTCCCACGTGAGGCGCTGTAATGGTGGGCTAGAAGGCTGCGCTAAACCTAGCTCTTCTTGAGCAGACAACAGTGCCAGAATGCTTCCAGGCACTTCCATCACTGCAGCACCCATTTGCAACACACATGAATTCCTCAGCTGCCATTCCTTGGTTGTGCAGACATGTATGCGATAGTAGCACATTTGATCTGAAGAATATGTACAAGTCAGAACCAATTTTATTCACAATACAGAATAATCCACCGCTGATCGAAACTGTAGGAAATGAAGAAGAGAGGTTTCCTGGGTTAAGACAGGTAGTTTGCAGGAAATGTGTCCAAATTGACTATTTAACCTCTCACCTGCAGGGTAGTATCGATGGGACAATACCATATCCTGATTGTTTCAACTGTGTCAAAAGAAAAAAAAAAGCGCCTGTTTTGTCAGTAAAAAATCATCATATTTTTGTTATGAAATTTGAATGTACTGATTCTTTATTCTTGATCAGTGCATGTGCCACACAAGCTACAGGCACCAGTAAAATGATATTTGGGAAATCATGATTCTGGATATTCATCAGCTTCTTCAAATCATTTTTCTTCTCTTTGACTGGCTACACGTTTATCCCGTCTGTTAAAGAGCCCGAGGAATGTAACTGTTAGGGTGCAGATGAAGGGCCCCGGTTTGTGGCTCGTTACTGATCATCAGTGATGAAATGACCATATGAAGAAACTGTGTGTGCGTGACGTTTAGTTATCGTCTTTCCACAACAATTCGTCAACAGTGATTTTGTGTCAGTTCCAAAGGAATATGTGTTTGTCATTCTCTTGGTTTGTTGTTGCTTCCTGTGTGGCATGTGTGTGCACCAGTTGCTGTTTCAAAAAGCACACTAACCTGCATAGTCTGCAACTGACCGCTGCACAAAACATGTGACTTGCCTTGCCGGCACAAAGTAAACACACTAAACGAAGATCTCTTTCATTCAACATTGGCTTCGACACCACGTCATGGTTCTACCCTGTGGGCACAACAGCGATAGGTAAAGGAAATTCTCTTTAGTTTTTCTGACCACTTATGCTTTATTGACAGCCGTTATCCACTGCCTGTTAAGGTAGTAATAAGCATCTTCATACACTCAGTACAACCAGTCCGTGCTTGACTGACTGCCGTGATTTCACGCAAAGTTTAGATAAGTTGTGTTTTACACTTGTTTCTTGGAAAACTCTCAGGTTGGAAGCCCTTGACGTGCCAAAGAGAAAACTGTCTGGGCCCTGAAAATGGTGAAGCTTATAAGGCGAGTTTGAGTTAATAGGATAAAGCACGACTTATGTATTTGATATTTCTTTATTAATATACTGCGCAAAATGTTAGAGATACGAAGTGTATAGAGAAAGCATATGCAGATTTTGTCTCCTGTACCCTGCTGTCCACCTTGCACAAAATTGAGGATGCTACGCAACTAGAATCTTGGTTCGAACTCTGAATTCATTTATCTGAAAAGCAGGACTTGCAAGCAAAGTTTTGGATGGGTGTTGCATGTGGTAAATTATTGGGAGCTGCAGTAAACATTATATCGTGTAACGATATATTGAGTACATGTACATTTTTCATGCGTGCAACAGATGTGCTTGGACCATTCCATTGCCATTGCATCAGGGGAGCGACCACCACCCCTCTTTGTGTGCCGAGACTGTGCAGACCAAATCAGAAGGGAGCATGGTCCAAACCACCTCATGGATGTCTTGCTCCCCATGCAACAAGTTTCACTTGCTTGCGAAAACAAGGTACAGTGAGGCTCATTTATATACTTGATACAGCTTAATCGCAACATGACAAACATCAGTTGAATATTAACATATGAATACAGAAGCGTTGTTTTCTAATTTCAAATTTTTCTTTGGAAACCTTGGAAACCTATGTGTTACAGCTTCATCTACCTCATAGAACAGAAGGTCCAAAACAGCATGTTCAATACTAGCTGGTAGTGTTACCAAGCAGCACTGTCCCAAGGCCAGGCTTGGCTGGAGCAGGGTGGATGTGAAACCCCCAAGGAGCGCTGTCTGAAGATCTCAATAGCCAGAAAAAAATTTTGCTATAGGCATAAAACTCATATGGCATTAGTTGAAATGAAAGCACCACTGAATACAAATGTTGTGGAAAAGATGGCGCGAGTGCCATATACGGCATCGCCGAGGATTGCGGTTCTGCAGCGCCAATGAATGGCGCTGTTCCGAACTATGCATTACATACTGTTAAGGACCATGGTCGTGGTTTCATGTGTGACATCACACGTGAGATCGTGGTGAAACTGTATATTTTCCTGTCAAAACGACAAATGCGGAAGTCATTATAATTGCTAGAGCAAGAAGAGAGTACTTGCTACATTAGTTCTTCTTCATAACCTGTGAGCTGAGGTGTGTTCATCAACTGGGATTGGAACCGAAACTGAACCTGAACCGAAAACTGCTAAAAACCTGTATTTTTTGCTGAACCGGAACTGAACAAAAAAAAAAGTAGGCAGTTACCGGATCGTGACACGGTTGAGACGTAATGTGCGTTGTAAGACAACGGAACTATGATTTACGCAGCGGATTGGGCCACATTGCGAAACAAATTCAAAACCGAAACTGAACAAAACAAAACTGCAACACAAGTGCGCAGGGTATTTCGTATTTCCTTCTCGCAGCTATTGCGTTCATTCAGTAGTGGTCCGTCAATGCTTGATTTCACCAGCTGAAGTAACACTGATCATTCATCGGGCACTTTGGACACTAAATGTAAGTTGAAATGACATTCTAAACACAATTGTGTTGGAGATCGTGCTATGGCGAATCAAATTTCTTGCTCCCAAAGGAGAAAAAGTAGTGTCTGACTGCGCGTCCGGGAAGGCACCGTTTGGTCCAACGGGTCAAACTTTGAGCCAACACTGAGCGTGCACAATATGTAATGTTTGATGGCACAAGGCACTATTGAATTTATGAATATATGTGGTCAGAAAGTACAAGAAGCGCCATTGGTCTTGTTTTGTTTGTTCTTCCTTTTCCTGTTGTAGGCTTCCTTGTATGCAATTTTTTTTGTCCAGCAACCCCATGTTTTCATTTTGGGCTGTGAAAATAACGACCAGTCCCTGAGCAGGATGTAACAGGGTGTATGCGATGAGTGAACATAGAGAGCATAGTATGCTACCGTAACGTTACAGTTTGAGAATCATAAGGATGTGCTTGCTTTTAACCCATGGCAATCTCATCAAAATTCGTGTACCTCACCGCTTTAAACCGGTTCAAATCGATATTTTGTGTTGCTGCGGAGCTGTACCCAAACCAAACCAATATTCCTGAACCTGAACCCGAACCGAACTGAAAAAAAAAAAATAACGGTTCCGATTCCTGCTCATCAGTGAGCCATCCCATATTCTGAACATATGTCATTTCTTCCATTCCGTCTTGTCTGTCTCACCAGCACTTACTGTGCCAACGCATGTTTCCAGTGTCCATGAAGGATTTTCTAAGTGCAAGTCATTTTTATGTTTTGCAGTTTGCCTCATGAGGACAACAGATTATTTCATTGTAAAAATGCAGTCAGTCCTTTACAACGAACTCCACGGGGATGCGGGAAATATTCGTTGTAAAGGTGACTTCGTTAAAAAGGAATGTGCATCAATATTATAGTCTAGACTGTCCGCACTAGTCACGATGCTATCATATATGTGTGTAAACGGACGTGGACGGAAGTGGCGTGAACGAACATGGGGTCGTAGCCAAAATGAAGCTTTAGGTGTACTACTTCCGTTCACAACTTCCTTCACAACACATCAATATAGCAGCGAAATTTCTGAACACGAGCTTTCTTTGAACACAAATCTTTGTCACTGGTGCTTGGTTTTAATCGTCGCTGCTGTCCTCTGCGTCTTCCATTGTGTCAACGTGATTGTCGAGCTGGATTTCCTCGCAGATGGCTGCATCACTGTTCAGCTGTGACCTCACTGTCACTTCATCATCCGCGGTGATGAAGTCTGTCGGCGTAAGTCCCTCAGGGATGCCAAACGCATCCATGTAGCCATCCCACACGTCAAGGATCAACGCGTCGTCCTCGTGCGACACCTCCGCTTCGTTCATGCTGACTTCCTGCGTGAAACCAGCTTTCCTCCAGCAGTTTTTTATGACCTCTGATGTCACGTTCCGCCAGGCTCCGGTTATCGTCTCGATAGCCTGACGCACATTGATCTCAGTGGGCCTCTGAACTTCGTTCTTGATGTTAAGTAAGATTCGCTCGAGCATCCTTTTCCGGTAGTGCGCCTTCGTCGAGCGAATGATCCCCTGGTCCAGCGGTTGGAGCAAGGACGTGCAGTTCGGCGGCAGCATCACAACCTTCACATTTGTCATTCTCGGAAGTTTTGAATGAGCAGAACAGTTGTCAAGCACGAGGGCGATCTTCTTCTTCTCCCTTTTCATCTTGTTATCGAGCTTGGCCAGCCAGTCGGTAAATATCTCTGTTGTCATCCACGCATTCTTGTTCCAGTAATAATCAGCTGGGAGGCTGATGACATGCTTAAAAGCGCGTGGGTTGCGGGACTTGCCGATGACCAGCGGCTGCAGCTTTGCGGAGCCCGTCATGTTGCAACACAGAAGGACCGTAATCCTCTCCTTTGACTTCTTCCCGCCTTTGCACTTCTCACCTTTTACGGCCATCGTGCGCTCGGGCAACAGTCTGAAGAAGAGTGCAGTCTCGTCTGCGTTGAACTCGTCCTCGGGGTCGTACTCGGAGAGTAGTTTCGCAATTTCTTGCTCTCTCCATCCCACAGCGATGGCTTGAGGAGCGGACTTTTCTTCGTCGGCGAGTCCTCTGAACACAATGTCATGCCGAGCACGAAAGGCTCGGAGCCATCCTTCAGAGCCCTTGAACTTGTCATCAACGCCGTATATGCACGAAAAATCTCTGGCCTTCGCGCACAACATGGGTCCAGACACTGGTATGTCCTGGGATCGCATTTCCCGAAACCACTTGTACACCGCCTTATCGACGTCTTCGAAGTTAGCAGCCCGCATTCTTTTCCGTGATGGTGCTCCTCCGCTGTTGGAACGTTGCTAGGAACGTTGACAGTGTGGATGCGCTGATTCCGAACTCCCTGGCTACGTCGCATTTCTTTCTTCCGGTGTCAACCGCGTTCAAAACGGCCATTTTCTCCTCCAGGGAGAACTGCTTTCGTGTCGTGGACGCTTTCTTCGTAGCCATCGCGGACAACTGGCGATCTCTGGCAGACTAGCCTTATGAATACCGGCCAGCTTCTCCCCCTTTTTAACATGCCCGAAAGGGTGATTAACCTTCATCTCCAGCACGTGTTATGCCCCATTCAACCCGGTCAGGCCAGCAGTCAAAATTCCAAAACCCTCTGTGGACTCTTCTTTTTGCTATTCATATGCGGTCATCTCCAGTAGTGACTCAGAAGGGCACATGACCTCCGCCCGCGTCTTCCGCTAATTCGTTCACAACACCGCGCGTATGCCGAAAACGAGGACCATGGTGTGACTCATGCGCAGGCGGCCGAACTACGCTGTGCGTCTCATCGCCACGTGTGCTTCCCGAACTTCGTTGTATGCGTCGTGCGCTTCGCCCATCGGACCGAAAAATAACTTTGTTATTTCGGTAGTTTCGTTGTAAAGGAATTCGTTCTAAAGGTCGGAAATATACATTGCGCCCTATGGGGCGCTGACGGGACCGTGAAAAACTTTCGTTGTAACGGTCTTTTCGTTATAAAGGCGTTCGTTGTAAATGACTTTGACTATAATCTGACTGTACATGTGAAGATAAGCATGCATGCCTTGTGTTAAACCAATACATTAACACATACAGTAAACCCCCGATAACTCGAAGTCGTAAAAACTGGAAAGGCTATCGAGATAAGCGGGGTTTCGAGTTAAGCGAACAGCGAAAATTACGGTGCCACAATGCGCAATGTTATGAAACGTAAAAAAGTAAAGCGTTACTATGGTAAAAGGGCGTGTAAACAATTTCGAAACCATTTATTTTTCAACATCATCTGAGAGGGAAGAACTCCGTAATAGCAGTCTGCATAGCATTCATGTCTGGGAGCAAGAAAGCATCTTCAAGCACTTTAATGCAACACATGAGACGCTCCTCCCCGCACGTTACTACCGAGGGCACTCTTGACGATTTCAGTGTCACTCATTTCACCGCTTACTGGAACATTGACGTTGTAAAGCGCATAGTCCTCGATGTTCAAGTCCTCTAAGCCACTCTCCCCACAACATGCGAGGCGCATCACGTTGCACAATTCATGACAGCCGCTGAACTTGTCTGCTGGTTGCGGTACGGCAGTGGAAGACGAGAAACCTGCATGAACAGAACAGTTCATTATAGCTGCTTGATGAACTTGCTGCCAGACCTTTGATAAGGGCCACCTTCCGCTCCAAAATCAGGTACTTACATGTGCGTTGTTCAGCCATCATGGCAGAGGTCGGCGAAGAATGAAACGAAACTGAGACGACTGACACAGACACTCAGACGAATGCAGAGGATGAGGAGGAGTGACGTTGGGTGGAAAGGGGAGTGTGGTCTGCCTGCCCAGCGCCTCCTGTATTACTGAATGCCTCTCCATTGGGTCAGAGGTGCCATACTGCGCATGTGTATTATAGTAGAACCTCGTTAATTCGAACTCGGATAATTCAAATTCCCGGTTAATTCAAACAAATTTTGAAGTTTTGTGTTTCGTGAACAATAGTTCGGTAGGGGAGAAATCGGAACAGTTTGGAGGCCACTCGTTTCTTTCGTATTAGTAAACCCCCACAGTGCAAAGTGACGCTAAGCACTGTGGGATTTTCTGAACTCGTTTATTCTCGTTGTGTGGGGCATTCTATTCAGTTCTGAAGGAAACAGCCAGACCATGCGAGCCCAGGGCGATTTAAGAAATTCTGAGTTCTTTGGATAAATCCAAAAACAGTAAGAAAACACCAGGGGATGTTTACTGGAGTTTATCGGAAGAAAACCGAGAGGTCGGGACCCTACCTATGAGCCAACCGTAAGTCATGTCATCGGGAATGCTGGACTGAATAGCGGCTTTTTTTTCCTGAACCAAACCAATATTTTTGTTTTCTTGGAACTTAACCTGAATCGAAGCTAATGGAAAATACTGTTTTGATGTTCATGATGTGATCACCCTTACCCTGCACCACCTACTCATCCAAAATCGTGGAAAATTCATGGGAAAACCACGCAGACTGACCCTGAGTAAAGCAATGGAGGAGATTGTCCTCTAGTGTACGGGTCTTTCCTCCTCTTAGTTCTCATCAACTTCAGCAAAGCAGTTCCTTGGAATTGTTTTATTCTGATGGAGACACCCTTCTCCACTGCCCTAAAAATAGGGGTGCCAGGGGATTATTTACACCATTGTTATAGCTTAGCACGTCCGCAGCGTTCTAAATATGAAATGCTTGGCATTTCGCAAGACATCCACCCTTAGCTGCACAAATGTCAGCTGCAAGTCAAGCGGCATGTCAGCTTTACTCCATCTTCCTTCTGTCCAGGCAAAAGCAGAAATTCAGGGTGATACAGCAATTGTTGAACTTGTCAGCACAATCCAGCCTGTAATAAGCATGAAGCTTTCATTGATTTAGTGTGTGTACTTAATCTATGGCATGCTTTGATCAGAGAATTGACACTGATGCACACAATGGGGAGCCTAGTGGTGTCTGTTCTGAGTTGGACCGCACTGCATGTGATTGTCCCACTAAATTTTGAAGCAAGTTATAGTTAAAATGGTGTTCAGTGCCATATGTCTTTCAGACGACAATAAGGACTAAGGTAGCATCAACACTACGGACATTTTTTTTCTCTTTCCAGAACTGCAACTCGCGTGATAAATCTGCAATGATAACTTGCTTCTCACTGGAGTGTGCAAGCTTCAATGGAAATCACCCAATCCGATACTGCAACACATGCTTCAATGCACGTCATACAAATGAGAAAGGCACCAACCACGTGGCTCTCAAACCGATCCCAAGCCCATGGTCAATGGGTCGGGAAACACTCCTGTACTTTGTGGAAGCCATTGTGAGGTAAGTTTTTGTTTACTTGCACCACATTTTCTTACCTATATAGGCTTGTACTTTAAGGAAGCACGTTTCCGAGTACTCTGTGCACTATAAAATATTAAGCAGCATATCACAGCATACATAGGGCCCTCAATTTTCGGGTTTTATTTTTTGTGAAAATCGGGGGGTAAATATCTGGTTGAAAATCAGGCCCTGCCAAACAGTGTAAAATCGGGTGATATACTGAGAAGTGATGTATTTTCGGGCGAAAAAAAGATACTTTTATGTGCTGAAATTAATTAATTAATTAGTAATTGGGGGTATACGTCGCGAGACAACTGAGATCATGAGCGATGCCACAGCGGTCGGTCTGTGGAGTGTTGAAATTAAGTGAAAGAATATTTATTAAGAGACTGGTAGATAATTCACTGTATAACCACTGTATCCATTACTATATCCATCGATGAGCGTTGAAAGCATGCTCGCGCTCGCGTTGGTATGCCTCGTATATCGTTGGCTGTTGCTGCTTCCTCTTTACTACTCCGCATACTTTGCTGATACAAGATACTCCCTACAAGATTTGAAAGTTGGCTTCACCTAACACTTCCGTGTATTGCGGGCAAACCCACTTCAAGGAACGCCGAGCGTTGCTTAACTCTGTTCCTTCGCTGTTTAGCGTGATTTTTCCTGATTCCTTTACTATTTTTGGTAACAGCACAAGCGTATATGAAGAGGGGAGTCAAGTCTTGTAGATCACATAAACAAAATACAGAAACCGACACTGAAGATCTTCAGTGTCGGTTTCTGTATTTTGTTTATGGTAACAGTACAAGAAAGGGTCTCGTCGACGTCCACGGAAAGCACTAACAGTACAAAAATCCAACACTGAAGTTTTCAACTTACTTATTGACACAAGCTTTCATGTAGCCGACTACATTTCTTCGGGTGTGAAAAACACAGAGCATTTTTGGTACGAAACCAGGGTATTACTTTGGTTGGCGTTGCCATTCTGCAAGGCGGCTTCACCTCATTATTGAAACGGATTTTGAGGGACAAGGGACCCAGTCATGGCCCCATTAATCTAACTTATCACTAAACTAACCAAGTTGATGATGTCTTAGGTTAGTTTAGTGAAGTTAGGTTAGATTAATAGGACCATGGCCGCTTCGATAATGACGTTGGGAGTGTGATGCAGGCTGCCACAGCCGCACTAATCTAACGTAACACGTCACTAAACAAAGTGCATGATGTCATAGGTTAAAGATGGCTTTCCCGTAACACAAATAAATGAATCGAAAAGTTCCGCTAAATCTACAAACGTACACTTAAAGCAACACTAAGCATTCGTTGAAGTTTGCTTGACCGCAATACACAGAAGTGTTAGGCGAAGCCAACTTTCAAATGGTGACCCCCTACCAAAGGAACATTTTTCACGCTAGAAATCGGACCTGCATGCAAGCGTCTACAAACCCGACGTGTTTTGTTTACTTCACCAGCAAGACGCGGCGCGGTCGCGCGATTGCTGTAGTTCGCGCGTGTGCGGATCAAGTCCTTGGTTTGCACTTCCGCAAGCACGGCTTACGGGTTTTATCGGGTTAAGCCCGAACTATTTTCATGTAAATCGGGGGGTAAAAATGGGCTTTATCGGGTTTTACCCGAAAACTGAGGGCCCTAAGCATACATTACATACCACATTTGCTTGACTCTAGCGCGCCCCCGAATGTAACGTGCAGACGTACATATCTCCCAAAAATCTAAAAACTAACTCAATGTTGATTCTACTGCACAGATTACACACATGTGTCTCTGGTACGCCCAAAGCATGCAACAATCCTCTATTCTCTTTTTCCGACTGCACAATCACCTCCTGCTTGAAACATGCTTCGTAGTGAAACTGTTTTTGGGGCACGACTAGGCCTGCGATGTCTGACGGTGAAGAGCCGAGTGGCGTGGCAACCGGTCTGAGGCATGCTGCGTTATCTTCCTTGTGCATCAGTGTGTACCATGTGGTGAACCAACGCAACTGAGCCCTGCCGTGCAATGTCAAGAGTAGAGCACGCACAACTCCGACGTGAAGTGTGCCTACTGCTGCCAGAGCACACTTATGTGCACAGCCCAAAGTCTTTGAGCGTGCACGCTCGCTCGTCCCATGTGAATGAAATGCTTCTAAAACTCGTAAATAGGGCTGTGCGAGTACTCACTTTCGAGTTCGAGTCGAGTCGAGTCGAGTCGATCTCACACTCGACTCTAACTCAACTCGACAAATGATTACTCGTCAACTTTCAAGTACAGTCAACCCCCGATTTATGAACACCCTCGGTTACCCGAAAAATCGTTCATAAATCGAGGGATTCATAAATCGAAAATTCCATTAAGTGAGTACCATCGAGCAAATGGAACAGTATTTCAGAGTTGATATTGTGTTTATAAATTATAATGCAATATATTGTGTAATTTTGCTTTGGACCATGCCTTCTGCTGTATCAGTCTCACAAAACACATATGTTAGCGCATTCACACTCTGTTTATTATGCAATACTGAATAGTTTAATTTTGCTTTGGACCATGCCTTCCGCTGTGTCAATTGAGGTCAGGAACACTTCTGCAAAAACCCGTTTGTTGTTCGGATTTCTAGGGGTTAAGAACCGAGGGTGCAATACCTCGAAAATGTTTTGTCTGTTCAGGCATCATTCATAAGACCACGAATAATCCCTTTGAAAGTTTTTGTTGGCCTCTTGTTGGCCTCGGAATGATCCGTTCATAAATTGAGGACAAAAACGCTGCGCATCTCCTAGTTGGTTCCCAGAAATTCCATTCATTATTCGAATATCGAGGTTCATAAAACGAGGGGAAAATGCATGTAAAAAGTTTGGTTCCTTGTGCTAGTGTTCATAAAACGAGGGAATTCATAAATGGAAGGTTCATAAATCGAGGGTTGACTGTACTTGATATTGTTTCGAACTCGCGTTAGATCCACATTAAAATCCATCACATATAACCTGTCGTAACGATTCCACCATTTGAAAACACGCATTCGGCGCAGCCGTGATCGCTGTCATAATTCCGCCATCTTGTTTTCACTACGGTGAAACTTGCGTATAACGATATCGGCAGTTATCGCTAATTTAGTCGTTATGCCAGGGATATCGTTACAGGAGGGCTTACCTAGGTCAGCGCCATCCTATGGAAGTCGCACGTTATCCCGCGAGCAACGCTAATGACGGACGCTATGAAAGAGGGTGGAAATTCCAATATTCTTTTGAAAATCGCTCGTTTGCTTTGATTGCTTTTGGTTGCGGATGGAGATAAGCAAAACGTCACTTTCAACTGAGCCGAGGTGGGCGACGTAATGGGCAGGCAGCACGCGGTGCACGATAAAATTCTTGAGAATGTTGACATCATGAAGCGTGCTTACGCATGCACCTTCAACTTTTTCGTATGTACGCTCTCGGATCATTTTGCGCTTCATACTTGTGCTGTCGACTGCGATATGCAGTGCTCGATGGACGCCATTCTTCCGCAGTGACGATCCTCGATGATCGCTAACTTAACATCCATGTCTATTGCTTTCTGTTTCTTCGGCTGAGACGCTATCGTTGGCAGAGGTACCGATAATGCGTCAAAGCAGGAAGTGGCAGCAGAAATGTTGTGAACAGGAGGTCACCAGAGTACGACTGACCGTCTCCGAAGGGAATCTTTATTTCTGGGACTTCCGTACCGAAAAGGTGCAAAGGTGGGAGGCGCTGGAGAAGGTGATCTCCGTCTTCATTAGATGGCGCAGCATGAGGACAACAGACAAGTGGGAGACTGCTCGAACGGCGCGAGCTTGTCGGTCCTAGAGTCACTAGTCGGTCCAACTCCGGACCGGTTTTAGTCCTTTGTGCTACCCACGTGGATGTGTTTTTGCGCGCGCCGAGCATGGGCCTCTGAGGAGCAGCAAGGATACGACGTGTACGTGAACAAGATCTGTGGAAGGGTGCAACACCGGACAGTGCACTGCCAAAGCGCGAGCGTATGGGAGTCAAGTACTGCTGTATGAGTACCATACCTGCCAACACTCCCGATTCATCCGGGAGACTCCCGGATTCGGACCGGTTTGTACGATTGTACGGCCGAGAAGCAAATCTCCCGGAAAATGCAGTTTCCCTCTCTATATCTTAAATGCCTACTTTTTCTCTGGGCACATAGACGAAAACGTCAATCCAATACCAGCCCAATTGCCATCGGCATCGCTGCCGCTTCCTCTGTGTTACGGAGTTCAGGGGTTCTGGTCATGGTTCTAGTTCTAGCACTTCGCAAAGAGAACCTCGACCTCGCAAAGAGAACAGAGCCATAGTTTTGTGTCCTCACGTTCTTTTGAGAAAGTGTCATAGCCTTGCCACAGCTTGACACCCACATAGTTTCTTGGAGAGGGCAAAGTTTGTTGCTGCAAAACTTGTGCCCGATGAGCCTGCTGGGGTGAAGTGTGCTCCTGTTATATATGCAAATAAAAGCCACCCAACATCGGCTTTCTCCCCCCCCTACACACACACACACGCTTTTGAAATCTCCCTAATTTGGATGTTCCCAAGTTGGCAAGGATGGAGTACTCAGAATGGCGAACTTTATCGTTATGCACAGGTCCAGTCTCTATAGAAGCAATGTATGTTTTGACGGTGAAAGTAAAAACGATTGTTCTACGGGGTATACTATTGTTGCGCGAGGGACCGTTGTGCACGGGTTTTACTGTATTAGCTTCCGCTAACATCGACTTGGCTACGATCTGAGTAGGGGCTACGAATGGCAAACCGGCTTCAACTGGCTACTGTTGGCTATGGAGGCGTCATGCGCTCGGAAGCGTTTCTGACATGGGAGGAGCGCATTTCGTAGTTTCGTTTCTTCAGCGGGAGCGTCTTTTTCAGAGTTTCTCGTTTCTGCTAGTTCATAAAACTCGGGGATGTCTGACAAGAATGAAGAAAGTGCACCTGCACAACAACCGAAAAGGGCTAGCAGCCTTGTGTGGGACTACTTTACGAAAATTTCCAGTATGAACACCTTGTGCAATGTATCCTTCAGCACTTTGAAGACACCTGGTTCAACGACGGCTCTTGTGCATATTTGAATGTTGACCCAGCAGCAACAGCAGAATATAGAAAGAAAAATGGGGGCAGCATCCGTTCGGCGAAGCAGCCAAAGATAACAGATATTTGGAAACAAAATGAACCGCTTCAAGCGGATGGCCAGGGAATATACTTAGCCATACTGGCCACCTCAGTGCCAAGCGAACGGGCATTTTCGTCTTCGGGGAACAGTGTGACCACAAGAAGAGAATGTCTTAAACCGCACCTTGTAGAAAGACTAGTTTTCCTAGACAATAACTTGTAAATCTCTTTATGATTCTTATGGTTGCAACAGACATTCAACAATGTTGTCCTTAGATGGCACATTGTTTTAAAGGAGCAGTCTAGGGGCACACAATTTTGTTTCTGCTTTTGTTCGCTATGAAATGTTAGGTGCCCGAAAACTGTTTTCCCACAATTAGCACAACCGTAGCGAACTTGCGACGTTTACTAGTAATGCAAAAATATCAAAATTTTCGATATCGATAAATATCAATACAGTTGAACCTCTCAATAATGAACGTCGATTTAACGAAATCCTCTGTTTAACGAAGAATTTCGGTCACTCGTATCCCATAGACGCCAATGTCTTTTTGCGCTCGATTTGACGAAATACATTTGTTTGGTCGCCTCTATTTAACGAAGTCTCTGGGCGATGAAAGCCTTCTGCACATGTCTTTCCACTTCACCACGAAGAAGACGAGGAGAAACCTTCCCCTCTCCGTTGTCCTCAAGCGAGTTTTCATTGGTTACTGCGGCTGTCACGTGCAGTAGGCACACCGTGAGAGGAGCGTGTAGACATGTGCGCCGCCGTTGCCGGTAATTTTCAGTAGCCGCTGCCGTTTTGAAACTGGTGCGAGGGCCTCATCGCACCTGTTTTCTGACACGAAAACGTTGCTGGCCTCTCGCGATGTCTAATTTGCTTTTGTTGATACCGATGACAGTAGGTTGTGGTTTTGTGCCGTTTGTTTACTTGTTTTTGCTCACGCCGCTGACGCTGACGGTGGTAAAATGGCCATGACGCCGCTGCAGGCCAAAGTTCCATCGGCGCAAACGTCTATGTGTTATGTACCCATTTTTCGTTCTTTCGGTATTCTGCGGCGGTGTACTCTCGTACTTTCCGGAATTGTACATCATGTGTGTCATGTGCAAGTGAACCAACCAAGAAACGTCGATACGTGAGCGCGCAGGAGAACGAGGAGAAAGCAGTAGAGGCCATCCGGAGTTGCGAAAGTTACGAATGCTCCAAGCAATATTCTGCATAAATTACATGTTACCTAATTTAGCTTGATATTTTGTGCCCTTCATAGCTTGATACCTGTTTTATGACAAATGGCGTTTTGCGGTCGCGGCGCAGGTAGTGGCGGCGGCCAGCTTTGTTGCACTTGGCATGTTCCATTTAATGAATTTCTCCATTTAACAAAACAAAGAGCCAGCATTTACAAATTCATTATATAGAGGTTCAACTGTTGTTCAAAGTTGATTAAAATATAGATATTTATATCGATAAATTATTTATATACGTATCGATATTTTATCAATATACGACGAACAGCGTGCATTACGAGTACCAATGATGATATGTCCTCAATTATCGTGTTAGAAAGACTGGGGAATAATGGACCTTTTTCACGATGGCCTATGCGCATGCGTATGACCTTGAGGCGCCAAAGAGGGTTATCTCCGTCTTCACTAGATGGAGCAATATGGGGACGGTAGAAGTGGCGACCAGTGGGGAGACCGCACGAACCGCGCGAACGCGTCGGTCCCACTCCGGACCGGTTTCGGTTCTTTGTGGTACTCATGTGGATTTGTTATGACGAACGCCGATCATGATTCGTTGGAGAGCCGCTAGGATACAACGCATATGTGACAAAGGTCCAATCAGTAGGGGTGTGCGAGTACCAAACTCTGGTCTGCGAATAGTTTTCAAATGTCTAAAATTCACAGCGAATTGAGTACGAATATTTGGATCAGGATTTCGAGTACTTTCGAGTAATACGAAATGACATGTTAAGCATTCCTTATTTATTTCCTTCTCACAAACAACACACATTTTGAAACATAGGTGACATAGTTTAATTTGAACAGTCTCAGCACAGTAAAATTCACTTCACACAGTTCTTAGTCCAGTCTCAACACTCTGGAATACTCTCAGCACAGTTTGTAATTCAAAAGTTGTCAGCTGCCTGACATGCTCAGGCTCTCCACCCACGGCAGATTTCGAGCTGCAGCCTTAAAATTCTGGGCATTATCGGTTATCACCGCGGTTATGATGTAGGTGGGAAACTTCTCCAGTAGTACGTTCCAGCCTTTCACCATATCGCAGAGAACCAATTATATTTGCGTCGCAGTATGCCTTCCCGAAAAACTACACATGTCCAAGTTATACCTTTTCGCTTGAAAGCTGTGATGAACGAAGTGGCATGTTAGGCTTATGAAGCTAGCGTTCGATTGTGACATCACCATGTCGGACGTGAATTACATGGACTCAGTGCCATTTTGTAAGGCGGTTTCGAATTCTGCTTGAACTGCACTCCTTGTGTCATGAAAGAGTTTTGGTACTAACGTCGAGGAAAGATTATTCTCGAAGGAGGGCAGTAGTTTGGCACCACCTCGGCTAAAAGTTCCTGTAACCTGTGATCCTCCCCCACACTGTACGGTTAGTAGTCCAAGGCAATCATGCGTGCCACTTTGACGTCCAGTGCTTCTTTACGAGCACGTGGTAGCATTCTCTCTGTGGAGAAACTTGTCGATTCTTGGCTGCTCCCCCTTCTTAGTTTGTTTCTTCTGAAAGTGAGCATAAAAACTAGATAATGCCGCATCAGATGATTCACAATGCTAGTTGTGGACCCCGCCGATGGTGTCGTCTGAATGAGCGCAGAGCACTGATTGCTTGTAGCTGAAACTGCCGATACTTTCTGGAAGTAGTCCCACATGGTGCTTCTGTTTGCCCTCTTCGCCCTGCCACGTCCTTCTTCACTACTTCATGACCGTGTCCATCATCAGTCACGTTCTCAAATGAACCAGTGAACGCATTGAATCTACCAAATCTGCGATGTCCTGTGCGACTTGTGGCTTGCGCATGTCTCGTGCATTGCACGTGGTTTTGTCAGTCTCGTTTCGTTTCGGTGGAGGAGTGAGGGCGAAGAGGAGGCTCACATGCGTTGAGCGCAGCGCTAATAGTGCGCTTGTGTGTCTTCGCGTGCGTCTCTGCCTGCCGGCAGATACTCAAAAATTATTTGAAAACTGCGAGTAGAAATTTCTTTTGTGAATATCAACCGAATATACCGAATCACTCGATTCGTATTCGAATATTCGAGTACTCGCACACCCCTACCAATTAGTGCAAGAATTTAGGCGAGTGCAGAGGATGTCTCCCTCTTCAGATCCTCACCAGCTTGCCTGCTTCCTTCTTCTTTGTTCCTCGAGGAATAGATGTTTGCGAATACGGAGCCACGCCAGCAACACAAAATCCGTGGTAGCAACAGCCATGTACGTTGCAGGCGCGGTGAACTGGTTCTGCACATTCCAATGCGTCGTTCAGCACGAAATGCAGCCCCAGGGGTTGTTCTGAATATAATGCTTGTTGGGTCATAACTCCTGTATTAAAGACATTAAACATGTGGAACATCTTTCATCATTTTATAGAGTAACTCTTCCTGTACAAGCTCCTCTTACTTAATACAGTATCCATTAGCAGCGATGCATTTGCGCCACCCCTCGACCCGCTGCTCAAAGGAGCATTAAAGTGGTATTTAACATGGCCCAAAACTGCTGTCATCTTGTAAAGCAGTATGTGAAAAGCATTCCCACAAAATATTTCTGTCCAAAGTTGTATCACCACGGTGCAATTAATTTGGAAAATCGCTGCCGCGGTGACAGGCCGGAGCGCTCCAACTGCAGACCACACCCACTCTAGTGTGACGTTCGTGGTAGAGAGCCCCTCATTCGTTCGTAGGAAAAACCGTCTGCTACGAACATTGCTAGCTGCTTCTTGTTGACTTCCATTATTTATATGATTTATATCACGTTTTCTTTAAAAGAAGAAGCATATACGCAGCCTGAGAAAATAAGATTACGATCACAAGAGTAATATATCCGTGGCTTCTGTGCAATCTCAGAAGTCACAGCAGCAGAAAGCTATTGCGAAGCGGTATTGTGGAAGCGGTATTGTGGTGCCACCTCTTAGCCACTGAACCAACTGCGCGGTGAAAACTGTCGGACAGGCTGCACACTGTCGAGAAGCACGGGGTTTTTGCTGTACAGACGCAGTTCATTTCGGGCTGCACCACTCGTTCTTCCCGTGGTGCCTGCGGTCCCAAAAAATCGTGGTTGTGTCGTTGACAGCCTTCAAACCCTCCGTTTCGGACATCATGAAGCCGGAGAACGCATGGCGTCTCCCAAGCGGTAGCAGATGCTCCGGCCTGGGCGATGTTGCTCACCTCGATCATGTGATCCCAAGTCCAATGAGGAGCGTCCTCACCACTTGCGTCACATAGTGACGTGTGTGGTGGCGCTCATCACGTGCCTATCGTGAAGGCGAAGGAGGGTGTTTCGCGCGCGGGAGGTTCGGGGAGCTATTGCAGGCGTCCCAATTTAGCTACGGTTGCACTAATTGTGGGAAAACTGTTTTCGGCCGCCTAACATTCCATACTGACCAAAAACAGAAAAAAAGTTGTGGGCCTCTAGACTGCTCCTTCAAAGCCACGTTGGAAAAAGTCTTTGGGACACTCCTTCACCCAGGTTTGGATTGCTGCTTTCACCTCCTCTGTATCCGAGAACCAAGTAAATCAAGCAAAATCACACCCTTGTCATCCCAGTACGCTTTCAGCATAACCTTGTGTACGGAACGTTGTCTTTCGATTTTTTTTGGTCTGCGGGAGGTGGGGTGTCGCCACTCCATTGACCAATTCTTCGTCTCAGGGTCATAAAGGTATGCCCAGGTCTCATTACCACTGCAGACATTCTTAAAAAAAGGTGTCCTCATGGGCTTCAAATGCTTCAAGGGGGTCCAAAGACACCTCCAGTCTGCTTGCTTTCAGATCAGTTGTTAATTGACGAGCAGTTTCTGAGAAAATGGCAAATAGGCATTACTTTCAGAACAACCCTCGTATATTTATTTATTTATTTATACCCTCAAGGCATAGCATTACAGAGGGGAGTGGTTACACATGGTTTACAATGATCCTATGAAAGTAATTAGGATTAATACAAAAGGCAGACGATGGAAGGCAGTTCCAATCCTTACTCGTATGTGGTACGAAAGAACTCTGAAAAGAATTAGTACAACAATGCGGGACTCCTATCTTGAATTGATGGTCAATGCGAGATGAGATGTATGGTGGTGAGGAAAGCAACTGTTCCTTTAAGGTAGTGTTATGGAAATAAATGGCATAGAAAAGAGATAATCTAGCAATTTTTCTACGTGTTGATAACGGTTCTAATGACAGCGAGGTCTTCATGGAGGATATGCTAGCTGTGCGGTTGTAGTTTGATAAAATGAAACGAGCTGCACGATTTTGACTCGCTTCTAATTCAGCTACTAAAGTGGAGTGATCGGGATTCCAGACGGATGCGCGTATTCTAATTTTGGTCGGACAAGGGTTTTATATAGTGTTAACTTTAGGTTAACAGGGCACATTGGAAAATTTCTCCGAATGTATCCAAGAGTGCGGTTTGCGTTATTTGTGACGTATTCAATGTGAGATTTCCAAGAGAGATCGGTTGTTAATACTATACCTAGGTATTTGTATGCTGAGACGGACTCTAGCTGAAAATTGGTAATGTGGTAGGAACGCGTGGAACTGATGCGTTGACGAGAAATGGACATGTATTTACACTTGCTAAGGTTAAGTTCCATTCCCCAGTGCCTACACCAAGCGAACATCCGTGATAGATCAGACTGCAAAGTAGCTGTATCAGCGCTTTTATTAATTTCTCGATATATCATGCAATCATCAGTGAAAAGATGGACAGGTGAAGACAGGGAGTGTGGGAGGTCATTAACATATATTAAAAGTAAAAGTCGGCCGAGGACCGAACCTTGCGGAACATCGGAAGTGACCGGAAGGCGACAAGAAGCATGCCCATTGGCTATTACATACTGGGTGCGATTGGAAAGTAATGACTCTAACTATGTTAGTATCTGGTGGTCAAGATTAAGGGCGCGTAGTTTGCGAAGAAGTAAGAAAATGAGGTACTTTGTCAAATTCTTTTGAAAAATCTAGAAAGATGCAATATGCCTGTGATCCACGATCCAAATGGGTGTGTAAGTCATGTGTGAGCGAAATGAGTTGTGTTACGCAAGAAAATGATTTGCGAAACCCATGCTGGCTAGGCGAAAAGAAACCATGGCTGTCTAGATGCTCTGCGAGATATTTAGATATTATATGTTCCAAGATCTTGCAAGATATGCTAGTTAGTGATATCGGCCTATAATTACCAGTGAGAGATTTATTGCCTGATTTATGGATTGGAACCATCTTTCCAATCTTCCAGTCGTTAGGCAGGTTACCGCTTGACAATGACTGCTCGAAGAGTTTGGACAGGATGATTGAACTGTACATCTTGATATTTTTTAAGAACTTTGAGTTAATGTTGTCAGCACCACATGATGAAGATATCTTCAGAGACTCGATTATTTAGACGATGCCAGGGACACTGATGTCTATCGGGTTCATAGGTGTAAAGTTACGACTGGGGTACAAGATCGGCGGAGTCAGGAATACAACTAGAAAACACTTTGCTGAAAAACCTCATTGAAATGGTCAACACATTCATGGGGGAAGACCGGTTTCGCCGCTGGGCAGCTGAAGTTTAAAATTATTGGGGTTAGCCACATTTTGAAAAGTATTCCCAAATTTCTTCGGGTTAGATGTAAGCATTGTTGGAAGAGTATTTCGAAAAAAAGGAGGACTTGGTGTCGTTAAACATTGTTTTGTATTCACTTTCCGCTTGCCGATAAGCAGCCCAGCGGGAACATGAGTTATACAATCGAGCTGTGCGGTAGAGACGCTTGTTTTTGTTCCGTAATCTACACAGCCCTCTACTCAACCACGGCGAGCAGGGTGATGATTTGATACGACGAAGTAGAATGTGGTCGTTGACAAGGTGCTGGGTTTCATTTACAAACATGGACCAGTTGACATGAATCGAGAGATTCTCAAAACCGTCCAGGAAGTTATCCAGAAATGTTAGCAAGCCGGTTGTTAATGGCGTCATAGTTTGCTTTCGCAAAATCCCGAATTATCTTGTGGAATTTTCTTGTGGCCTGTGGTTCAATAAAAGTGTTAAGAGTGAAATGAATCATACAATGATCACTTAGGCCTTCAAAGCAAGTAAGTGATGATACAAGGTCAGGTTCAGTTGTCAACACTAAATCAAGTATGGATGAAGTTGCAGGCGTGACTCTGGTTGGTACATTAACAAACTGAACGAAGTTAAATTTGGTACAGATGTTGAGGAAACCGTAACTGTCTGATGAGAATGGCACAATGCAAGGTGGTGCGACTGACCACAAAATATTAGCAAAGTTAAAGTCGCCCAAAAGGAAAACTGGTATACCAGGATAACGAACAATAACAATGTTGATTACATCATGTAAATTACTGACAAATGTAGGGATCGACGACGGTGGCCGATAACAGATACCAAGAATGGCTCTGCGATAACCACACGCCACTTTTGCCCTGACAATTTCAAGTTCACAGGCTACATCAACAACGCAGGATTCAAGTTCACTTGTTATGGCAATAAGCACACCCCCACCAACCCTACATCCTCTGTCAACACGGTACACATTATATGTTCTAACACCCAGAAACAATTAATTGTTCGGAATTTTTGCGGACAACCATGTTTCAGTCAGCAATACAATATCCGCATCACAGGTATTGACGAAATGGCTTAACTCGTCGCGTTTCTTTAGCAAACTGCGTATATTAGCAAAAAGAACAGATATCGTACGGTTACGTTGAAATCCACGTCACCCTGGTCGGTTGCTCTACGATCGAGGTGTCAACTGTGGGCGCTCTTTTAGCAGCGTTTGCGGCGTTCGTAGTCTCTTTCTGTTCTTCATTAACGTTTGTACGTTCAGTGGAAGGGTCCTTCACTCTCTTTGCACTAGAGCTGTCCAGTTGCCTCACACTCTCCCGTACAGTATCGTAAAAGAAGCACTTGTCACCCACGTGAAGCTTGTTGTAGTTTAGATGGAACGGAACCTCGAGCGATCGTCCGTGCTCAACAAGGCTCTTCCTAGCCGTGCATGTTGCCACTGAGAAGTCCTCAGTTATAGATATGCTGTTTGTACCTGACCGCGGCTTCGATTTCAATATTTTATTTTTTATTTTGAATGAGGAGAATTTTACCACAACTGGTCTCGCTTTGCTTTCAGAGAATCTCCCTATTCTGTGCGGGCGAGCAATAGCGTCGCTTTCCAAGTCAAAATTAAGCGAATCATGGAGGAAACTGATTACAGCCGTTTGAGAACCCTCCCAGGACTCCTGTGGATTATCGGGCAGATTGTAGAAGACCAGGTTATCCCGCCGAGATCAGTCCTCGGCACCACATATGATGGTTCCGCGGGTGTCATAAAAGGCAGGGAGTGAGAACAGATGTTCATCCTCCTGGCATTTGTCCAACCGGATGACTTGGTCAAGTGGGTGGGGCGCAGTCGCGATTCGTGAACCTCCGCTGTGCGTCCTGCTTCTTGTGGGCAGGCTGTATGGAGCGTATGAGGTCCGACACGTGGAATAACAGTAATGCTGCGCCATCTTTTAGGCGAGAATAGAGGCTTGGGAAGTGCCTGCCCTCCGCGTCCTCCTATTGGCCGGCATCCAGGAGGCGGAGCCTCCTTCGCTTTTGGTCAGCAAACGCAATGATAGTCGCGGAAAAAATTCGTATCAAAAGAAACCAGAACAAAAATTGAGGCAAGAAAATAGGCAGTGACTGTTCATTTTTCATTACTGTCAGTGAAAGGGGCCGGTCGTAATGCCTTATGTCTTCGTTTTTGGCCGATGTTGCCGAAATTCGCGAGATGATTCAAAAGGCCCAGCACGTGCTTTCAACCCGTGAGTCGAGCGCTCGTAAAGCGAGCTTCTCCTAAAGCACACAGGCGTTACGTGAAGCCGACTTACGGAATGGTGACATGTAATGTTGCCAGAAGCTGTCCTGATATGTTCCCTCCACGTGTTCTGGTCGCTGTTTTCGTCACGCAGCTTCACGGTTTATCGTTGCGAGGGGGGTAAAAAGGTCAAAACACAGATAAGGTCCCACGTCTATTGCAGGTTGAATGTCTGAGGTGCGTTTTGATCAGAGCAACGAAATTCTACCAATAAACAAGATTTCTAGAATTGTAAGGAATTTTTCCTTTGAAACATCTGTTTTAACAAAGTTACCTTTGCAATGAAGATTTTCTGCGGTCTCCTGAAGTTCGTTATAAAGGAGTTTGACTGTAGCTTGTTTAGCGATCATTGCATTTCGGTGTTCGCTGAGCCCACGTTGTTATTTGAATAATAACAAATACGTAGAATACTTTCTAATGTTGCTACATGTACTACACAGACTACTACATCTTGCAAAATATTTTCTGTCAGTATTCACATATTCAATTAACATAACCATTGTCATATTTTGTTATACCGGAAACGTATTGTGAAGAAGACGAGCAACGGGCAGCCGCTTCGCTATCGTTGGGTTAGCACCCGCCGCTTTCGAATATTGAGCGTCGCTCAGTAAACGGTCTCTTGCCCTCCTATCCTGCCTCTACTGTCCTGCTTACATTTGGTGGAGGTGCGGCCGCTCCCATCCTCGAGACGATTTTATCGTTGCTTCCCTCGCCTACTGACTGACCTGGAACTTCGCTCCGGACGAGTTTTGCGAGCAGTCGCCATGCTACAAAATCATGCTGAGAGATCTTCTCCTCCTGCTGGGGATGCCCAGCCATCCTCCTCTCCTCGGCCCGCCCCTGCGCTCCGCCAACGCGATCCTCCATTCTTTTCTGGGGCTGACTCTTGTGACATAGAGGACTGGCTAGCCGCTTTCGACCGCGTGAGCAAACACAACCTGTGGGATGACACCATGAAAATCACCAATGTCGCGTTCTATCTTACCGACCTCGCGAAAACTTGGTTCCTGAACCACGAAGCTGATCTTGCCACCTGGCCTGTGTTCTGCCAACGCGCTCGGGAGCTGTTCGGCCGCCCGGCATACAAGAAAGCGGACGCCCAGCACAAACTCTCGCAGCGAATGCAGCACTCCCAAGAATCATACACGTCCTACATCGAAGACGTGTTATGCTTGTGTTCCAAGGTCGACCCGCATATGCCCGACTCAGACAAGATCAAGCACATCATGCGCGGTATTGCGGAAGACGCATTTCAACTGCTCGTCACGAAATCGCCAGCGACCGTGGAAGATGCCGTTCAACTATGCCGTCAGCTACAGGATGCCCGCAGCTCCCGCATCCAGCATATCCTTCCGGCACCGGCGAGCGCAACAGTGTCATATGCTGACCCTCTGTTCCAGGACAACTTACGGGCCATGATACGCGATATCATCCGCGAAGAACTTGCCGAGGTTCATCGCTATTCAGTCGATCCAACGCCAGACCGGCTGCAACTTCACACGCCGGTGCCCCCTGTTCTACCATCGCCTCTGCACGATATTGTACGTCAGGAGGTGGCGTCAGTCCTCAGCCTTCCGTCTACGCCGGCCCCCAAGCCCACTTACGCTGATATGGTGCGTCGTACGTCGCCCCAAACGACCTGTGATGGCCCTCCTCCCTGTGCTCCAGTGGCCCCTACGTGCGACCACGCGTGCGCCGCTGTTGCATACCGGCCGCCTCGTGCTCTGGATTCCCGCACCTGTTTTTACTGTGGAATACGTGGCCACATAGCGAGATTCTGTCGTCGTCGCAGACGGGACGCCGAGACGCTCCAGGAGCCATTTGCCCCTTTCTCTTTTCGTGGTCGTCAGTTTCCGGCCAACTTTCCACCAACCTCTCCCTACCGAACGGACGGCTATTACATCGATGATCCTAATCCCCGGACACGCTCGCCTCCTCCCCGACGTCGTTCGCCGTCTCCCGCCATGAGCCGCTCACCACAGCGACGGTCTATTTCCCACCAGTCCCCTGCCTCACAGGGAAACCGGTAGGCGCGGTCATAGACCGAGGAGGGCAGGCTGCGCGTTCACCCCCCACTGACACTCCTCCTCGAAACATCGTCGTCGTAACTATTGACGGAGTATCTGTGCACGCCCTTGTTGATACGGGAGCCGTTTGTTCCGTGATGTCCTTGCCATTTTCTCGTCGTTTGCGCAAAGTAATTACGCCATTTGCAGGTGGCATACTTAAGTCGGCCTGCAACGACCTCCTCCTACCTATTGGACAATGCACTGCACGTCTCACAGTTCATGAGGTTCATTATCCGGTTGAGTTCACGGTAC
The DNA here is from genome assembly GCF_037126465.1 of Ornithodoros turicata. Lineage (NCBI taxonomy): Eukaryota > Metazoa > Arthropoda > Arachnida > Ixodida > Argasidae > Ornithodoros > Ornithodoros turicata. Next base: position 50,959,031 of record NC_088206.1, read on the forward strand.
TTCCTTCTTGCTGTAATGACATCATATTGGGTTGGGATTTCCTTCATGAGAATGCTGCTCTCATTGACTGCGCCGGAGAACACGTACTGCTTGCCGAGTTACCCTCCTACAGCGCTTCTACTTCGGAACAGTCGCCGCCCTTCAAGCTCCACGTTGTTCAAGACACTTCGCTTCCCGCACGCGCTACCTCATTTGTCCCCCTCGCAACGCCTCCTGGTACTCGCGGATACCCATCCGAAGTTCTCGTCATTCCTCAACCCGCACCCCTCGCTCGCAAAGGCCTTATTGCACCGTGTACTTTGTCCACTATCAAGGATGGAGAAACCTGTATTCCCATCACCAATACATTGGGAGCGCCTGTTTGGCTGCCGGCTGGGTTCGTTGCCGCATTGCTCGACTCGCCCAGTTCTCCTGCCGTTACGCCTCTGCTCGCCGCCAACGACGACCCACCGCCCCCCCTATCGGCCACCGACTCCAGCGCTCTAAACAAAATGATATCTACCGACCTCGAGGAATGTCACCGCCCCGATATGCTCCGCCTTCTTCACGACTATGTTTCGCTCTTTGACATCGGCCGGCCATGGCAAGGAGTTGCCAGGGGTGTTACGCATTCTATCGACACCGGAGATTCTCGGCCAGTCCGACAGAGACCTTACCGCGTGTCTGCTTCCGAGCGGCGAGTCATTGAAAAGGAAGTCCAGGACATGTTAGCTAAAGGAGTCATACAGCCATCTTCCAGCCCTTGGGCGTCTCCAGTGGTACTTGTCACCAAAAAGGATGGTTCCATTCGCTTCTGCGTTGACTATCGTCGCCTTAACAAAATTACCCGCCGGGACGTCTACCCCATGCCTCGCATTGACGACGCACTGGATTCACTTCAAGGCACTACGTATTTCTCTTCCCTCGATCTCCGGTCAGGCTACTGGCAAATACCGATGGAACCATCCGATATCGAAAAGACCGCGTTTACCACTCCCGACGGCTTGTACGAGTTCCGCGTCATGCCCTTCGGCCTATCCAACGCCCCAGCTACCTTTGAGCGAATGATGGATACGGTGCTCCGAGGCTTGCGATGGAACATCTGTCTCTGCTACTTGGACGATGTAGTTGTATACTCCAAAGACTTTCCCACCCACCTCCAGCGTCTTCAAGCTGTATTCGACTGCTTCGTCGCCGCCGGTCTGCAACTCAACCACAAAAAATGCCATTTCGCCTACCGTCAAATCAAGGTATTAGGCCACGTTGTCTCCCACGAGGGCATTTCCCCCGATCCCGAGAAGATCAAAGCTGTTTCTGAATTTCCGGCACCCAAGACTCTCAAGGAGCTTCGCAGTTTCATTGGACTTTGCTCTTATTTCCGACGTTTTGTTCGTGGTTTCGCCGCCCTAGCAGCCCCGTTAACCACCTTACTCTCCAAGGACGCGCCCTTCTTGTGGTCAGAGGCCTGCACGGAAGCCTTCGAACGCCTCAAATCCACGTTGACCTCCGCACCTGTTCTCCGCCATTTTGATCCGTCCGCTCCCACCGAGATCCATACAGACGCCAGCGGCGTGGGTATCGGGGCCGTGCTTGCACAACGCCTGCCTGGAGCTCCGATGGAACACGCCGTGGCGTTCGCCAGCCGCACCCTTACGAAAGCTGAGCAGAACTATTCCACCACTGACAAAGAATGTCTTGCGATCGTCTGGGCCGTTTGCCACTTCCGCCCATATATTTATGGTAGACCCTTCGATGTCGTGACGGACCATCACGCGTTATGCTGGCTCCACTCATTGCGGGATCCATCTGGACGACTCGGCCGCTGGGTTCTCCGTCTTCAGGAGTATGATATCACCATCAAGTTCAAATCCGGGAGGAAACATTGTGATGCCGACGCCCTGTCCCGCTGTCCCCTCCTGAGGAATGCTACTGCAGATCCTCCGGAATCACCGACTGCGTGCGTGGCCTCTGTGTGCCCTTTCACGTCCTACGATGCCCGCTCTCTGCGTCATGAACAACTGAAGGACCCCAACCTTTCTTCCTTAATAACTCTTCTGGACGGTCAAGGCGCCTCATCTGACAAGAAACTTCTCAAGAGGGCTCGGAACTTTGTTTTGTCGGACGGCGTCTTGTACAAAAAGAACTATTGCCCGGACGGCCAGCGCTTGCTATTAGCGGTTCCTCGGACGCTCCGTGCGCGCATCCTTCGCGCTTTACACGACGATGCCACCGCGGGCCACCTTGGCTTTTACAAAACATACCAGCGCGTCCGTCAGCGGTATTTCTGGCCCCGCATGTATTCCACTGTACTGAGCTACGTGAACTCCTGCTTGGCTTGCCAACAGCAGAAGCCTGCGCCCTCTCCTAGCCCTGGCCTCCTTCATCCTCTTGAGCCGCCGCAACTACCTTTTGATCGCATCGGTCTCGACTTGTTTGGTCCTCTTCCCACATCGTCTACTGGAAAGCGTTGGGTAATCGTTGCAATCGACCACAGCACACGGTATGTCGAGACTGCAGCCCTCGCTTCTGGTACATCTCAGGAAATAGCTGCCTTTTTCATATCTCACATTCTACTTCGCCACGGCGCCCCTCGCGTCCTCATCAGCGACCGTGGTCGCTCCTTCCTCGCCACTTTACTGCGCGACATCTTCCGTGCCTGCGCGGTCGTCCACAAGCCTACCACCGCTTACCATCCTCAGACGAACGGTCTCACAGAACGTTTCAACCGCACTCTCGCCGACATGATCGCCTTTTATGTGTCGGCGCAACATGACAATTGGGATGCCATTCTCCCTTACATCACGTTCGCTTACAATACGGCGGTCCAGTCCACGACACGCTACAGCCCATTTTACCTCCTTTACGGCCGAAACCCCGTTTGTACCATCGACACCATGTTTCCGTATCCCCCTTGTAGCGCCAACAACCCGACACTTGAAGAGGCGACCTCATGCTCCGAGGAATGCCGTCAAATCGCCCGCTGCCGTACCTACGACTCCCAAGCTGCAGCGAAACAGCGCTACGATGAGACGCACCGTGTTGTGTCTCACAAAGTTGGCGATCTGGTCTGGCTTTGGGTACCTCGACGGAAGCCCGGATTCTCCCCCAAATTTTCATGCCGCTACACCGGCCCTTACAGAATCGTGCAGCGGGTTTCTGATGTCAATTACGCCGTTGAGCCTGTGCACTCCCCGCCCGACGCCCGACACCGCGGCTCCGACGTCATCCACGTCTCCCGGCTAAAACCGTGTGTCCTCCCGTCCCCAAACACCGGAGCGATCGCCAGGATGGCTCCCTCTTTGCCCCGGGGGAGATGTGAAGAAGACGAGCAACGGGCAGCCGCTTCGCTATCGTTGGGTTAGCACCCGCCGCTTTCGAATATTGAGCGTCGCTCAGTAAACGGTCTCTTGCCCTCCTATCCTGCCTCTACTGTCCTGCTTACAGTATTTTTATTCACGATGTATTAATTTTAGCGAATTTCGCGACCGCTAAAATACCGTGAAAAACTGTACTTGTGAACACAGCTTGACATTTATCCCGCGAAAGGAATCAGCCCTGGAAGCGCGAAATTAAATACTCGTGAATAACTTCGCAAATGACTGAATACGTGATTCGTGAAAATTAATACATCGGGAATAAAAACATGTTTACAGTATATTCCAATAGCAATTTCAGCACTTGAGATGTCATTTAATCGTACAATATTAGGGCATAACCTTGAGTCATTTCCTGTTGCACCGCGAATTAAGGCACATACGAACCGCAATCTTCAAGGGCATACAGAACTACGCTATAACTGTTTTTTAAAAAATTCCATTTTAACAACTTTGGCTATGAGCGGCGTACAGACGAGAACAGTATGAAGGAGTGGGAGACAGGGGGCTTAGTATGTGTACTGGGCCAACTTCAGGGGGAACTGTGCTGACATTCGTCTGGAAAGTCTGCCAGAAAACCCAGGGTAAACCTCAGACAGCACAGCCAGTGCCACGATTCGAGCCGGTATTACCTCGCAGTTTCGGCGTGGAAAGCAGTCATTCTAACCACTATGCAACGGGAGCTGGTGCAAATAATATGATGTGGTTCTGACTGGTTTATACCACATGGATAGTTCAAAGCAGAGCTCACAGGAGTTCTGCAGAGATTTGCTGTGCCTGGTAATTTACTGTAAGCAATATCAACAAACAAAAACGTGATTCCCAGAAGCACAAAGCATTGTCCTTGTATTTTCTGATATGGTGGATTGCTATAAACAGTGGCCACCGTGGTACAAATTTCAGGTCTCGAGAAGTGTTTTCTGAACTAAGCAAAGCTAACTTTGGCCACCTGCACTAGCCCTCATTTATTTTTTGCGACATCTTTCATTCGTATCTCTCTCAAACACCCTTGTTGATGTGATACTTTGACACTGATTCTATAGCCTTCTGAAGGAAGCCCAACCCACAAATGAGAAGAGTTCTAGAGACAGCAAAGAGTCGACTAGTGAGCGGCACCCACGGTCTAGCGGAGGAAGTGGAGGAGGCCTATCGGATGGCCCAGAAGAGTCAAACGAGTGTCTTGCTCAAGAAGAACGCCAACTGCTCAGCCGCTATGGCGTGTGGCTGCTCGTTGGACTCTGCACTCCGGAAGACAACACGCCACAGGTATGTAAATGTTTGGAAAATACGTTTAATGGAGCAGTGTTAAAGACACGCACGGTTAGTAATATAGCATCAGCACACCATATCGAGAATGTTCTCTCTTGTCTCATCACGAGATGCAGATGACAACGGTAATGCATGCGCACACATAGCCTTTCCGCATTATAACACTCGGCCATTCTGCCTTACTGGCTCGCCGGAGTCGGTTAATTGATCACAAACTCTTAAGAGTGCTTTGGTGGCCGTCTGGTTCCACGAAGTGTCCATTTTCCTGACAGTTAATACGTTTAGGTCCTCGTGCTCCAACCTGCTTGGGGGTCTCATTGTCCGCTCATGACGACGGCTCAACTGTCTTCGAAAAATGTGTGGGCCTCCCTTCTTTGCGTTTTCGATCAGAAACTAATTTCACGTCATGGTTCTTCTCAAAGCATTCATAGCTGTTAATGTTCCGCAGGAAGTCATTAAAGGGACCATGAAATGATTTTCGAGAATTCCGAGTACTCTGTAGGAAACCGTTCGCATGATCCATCACTATCGTACACACATCGACTTTTAAGTGTATTCAGTACAACGGGGGCGCAGTTGTCAGACAAAAATAGCAGGGCGTGACCGCTGGATATATGCCTTCGAAGTGGGCTTACGTCATCGCCATCCAATCCTCTCAGCCAACTGTGAACGACGAGGAAGACACACCCTGCCGGACCACGTGGGTGCATGGTTTCGGTTTGGACAACGACGGCGTTGTATATCTCCCGTCGAAATCACTTAAAATATGGCGAAAGGCAAATTATCAGCAATGGAGGAAGAGGTTATGCGACACACACAGCGTCTATGGATCGTTCGGTACGCAGCACCTCGTAAAATGTCACCGACGAAGATATGTTCCGACGAAGAAGAAGTTCAAAGGGGAAAACGTGCTCCGGTAACCATGCTGACAGTCGACGGCTATATTACATTTCTCGTAGGATTCTGTGGAAACGGTTAGTTACAGTCTTGTCTCCAAGTGAAATTAAAACATATTTCATGATGAAGTATGCAAGCTTGTTTGAAAATTTCGCAGTTTGCTCGCAAAAGCCCGTCCGCGAATAGGCAACATGTTCTGTGTATGATATCACAGTCAGTTCGCCTCGGAGGCGGGCCGTAGCATCCGCCGTTCGCGCCTGTGGTAAATATAGAATATTTTCACTATTTGTACGATTTTCAACTTCATATTTCACAGAGTGAATGCTTTATTACAGGGAAACTAATTAAAAATGTTTGTGGGCTTGTCAAATATCGTTTCATGGTCCCTTTAAGGGAACAGTGAGGTGGATTCCTCATAGCACAGCTCAGTTATCTAGACACTGGTCCCGTGACAATTTCTTCCTTCGTCTCCTCTAAAGTCACCTCCAGGCACACACACAGCTTTTCCTTCACAGGAACGTAGGTTTCACGAGGCTCGTCTTTTTGTTGAACTCATTGCTCCACGAGTCTCCACTGTTGAGTCTTCGACGGCGGATGAACATGAGTGTCACAGAATGCAGCTTTCCAATACAACCACATTTTGTAGGCTCCACCAGTGGATTGCTGCTAGTCAGGCACGGGTCCTGAGAGCTTCACCGCAGTAATTTTTTCCTAGTCGCTCCATCTTGACAATTCTGCTGTTTGCTTGAATTCCACGAGCCACTTGTTAGTGGCGATATCACCCTCCAGTCCAGTGAATGCACATACTGCCACCGCATCATTTGGGGCCACTTGCATGGATGTTGGTGTCACAAGCCTCTCGAAGAGTTGTTTGCCAAAGCACTCATACCAGCATCTCCACCACATCCTCAGAATTGTCCTCGGCTGACGACTTCAACTTCATATCATTGCTTGCCATTGTTCGTTCTTCAACGGAATGACTTGGTCAAGTGGGTGGGGCGCAGTCGCGATTCGTGAACCTCCGCTGGTTCTCCGCTACTCGGTTCTTCAACTGCACGTCTTGGCGAGTACAACTGAAAAAAATGTTTTTCTTTTTACTCATGGCAGTTGAACATGGAGTAGCTTCATCGCACTTCTGATTTGTAAACATTTGGAAAATAGATTTAATGGAGCACTGTTAAAGACCTGCTACGAATTGGTAATATGGCGTCGGCATACCTGTCGAGAACATTCTGTTCAGTCTCGTTGCGAGATGCAGATGACAATGACAATAGTAATGCGTGTGTGCACATAGTGCTTCCACATGATAACAGGAATTGTGGCAGAAACTAGTTAATGGACTCACTGAGGTGTTATATGCAATGGTAACTGCCTTTGCTACCACATCGCAGCTGTGATCTTTGGTCTAAAGAAACACTCAATTTCTAGGAGACTCTAGGACGCCTTTTAGGCATGCTGTTTCAATGGTTTCATTACACTGCTTGCTTGCCAGATGGTAAGTCACACATTCTACTACAGTTGTCTTGTCTGGTGCGAAAATACTAGAGATCACAAAAAGATGTGAACATCCTCTTTTGTGTTCGCAGATCAGACTGGGAATGCTTTGGAGAGGCTCAAGACTGAGGTATTGCTGGACACATGTTTTGTTCATACTCAGAGTCATTGAATAAGTTGTACTTCGGAGCAGTGATGGCCACTAACTACTTCTACAGTAGTTTAACTATAACTACTAACTACTTTGCAATGGAGTAGTTTAACTACTAGTTCAACTACTTTTCAGGGAAGGTAGTTAAAACTACTTCTTTAACTACTGCAATGTATCTTAACTACATCTGTAACTACTTCACGTTGTCCATCAACACCAATCCCATTCTATAGTGTCCTTGGACACCTCAGTATGAATCACGAGCAGTGGTGAAAGTGAAGATTTAGTACACATCCACGGCACAGTTGCTCTGCACCTCTGTTCTCACCAAACAAGTAGCTCAAGGCAAAAGTCTGAAGCACAATCGTGCCGTAAAGCTTGCGGCAAAGTCGGAAGTAGTTGGCGCTTGCAGTAACCTAACTACTGTAGTTAACTACTCGAAATAGTAGTTTAACTAGTAGTTGCACACTACATTTCTGTAAGTAGTTCATAACTACTTTTTAACTACAATCAGGTAATTTAACTAGTAGTTTAACTACATGTAGTTAACTACTGGCCATCACTGCTTCGGAGTATTGTCACTGAGGAATCGAACGCCGCAATTCTGCCTCATCATCGTAATTTATTCTGAGATATCCACTGGGATCTCCCTGGAATTGAACATCACAATTCTCCCACATTAAATGGTTTTCCGTCCTACCAAGTGTGGACGAAATACTCCTTGATGTCCGTCGCATTTGTCGTTCATCACTCTGGCACCAGGCGCTCCATCTTGTTGAGTGCGCAATACGAGCGGCCATGCGAGCATGACACGCTGGCTGGGTGGCTGGCGCTGCGCGAGAGGATCGGGTCATACAGTGTGTTTAATGTGCGGGGAACAAAAAAGTACCAGCATTTTGGTGCTCAAGTTGGGGGTGTGTTCAATATGTGAGTGCATCCAATATGCGGTAACTGCCCGCGGAACCCTTGGGTGCCGCAGAGCCCAGTTTCAGAACCCCTGGTTTAATGTAAGGATGATTAAGGGACACAACAGAGCATGCAAACAAACACTGACAGCAAACTTTGTGAACACTATGTGCTGTCAGATGCCAGAATTTGTTACAAACGCACTAAACATGAAGTAAACCTGCTATGCATCTTATGCCCCATGACCCGTCCTTGCAGTATATCCACGGGTGGCTGATGGACATCGTACGGACCCATTTTGATGTGTTTGTGTCCTGTCTCCTGCCTCATCCTGCAGAATATGCTCAAGTTGGTGGGCACTGGTAAGTTGTCCACACTTGCTTCTAATACCTATTGCTGAATAGGTCGAGGGTCAAATAACATTCTCTGCTTCCTTTTCTTTCTGCAGGGATAGCTGGCCCTGCCAGACAGATCAGATTAAGGAAGGTTTCAAGACACTTCTTTGCCTCGTGCCGTACGACATCATCAACAGAGAGGTCATACGTTATGAGGCAAGGGACCCTCTGTATTATAACAGCCCTTCATTTTCCAGGTTTGGGAATATATCATGCCACACTGGATGGAGGCATTCCGTTTTGAAATTCCAGAAGAAGAACTCTCTGAGCTCAAGATCCTCCTCAGGTAAGTGGAAGCATGTCCTCATATGCTGTTGCAATTAAGTGCTTTCCTGTTACACGTGTAACCCCTTCTCATTTTCCCCTTTAAATTGTAGCAAAATCTTAGACCCTGACCTGAGCCCCTTGGGCTTCAATGTCAAGCAAATGTATGGCTTTCTCACGGTCCGTTTCGAGAACACAACTGCCCAGGTACAAGAACAAGCACTGTACTGGTTACAGGTAGGGTAACCTATGTTCTAAGTATACCCACATGCCATGTACAATTACATTATACTTTAGGTGGCCGCTACCATCTCAACCTAAGTGGTGTCATTCCATGCAAACAAACAAATAAACAAAAAGAAACTGGCAATTTAGTGGTAAATGCGAGAGAAACGCGTTAGCATTAACCGCCGTTTCTAGTCCACTTCCGGTTTAAACCCAACTTCCAGTTGTCCACGTCCAGTCTAAACCGGACTTCCGGTTGTCCACCTCCAGTCAATGCTTTATTTCCGGTTTGACACTTTCAATTACCCTGTAATTACTATTTAATTACACTAGGTAACTGCAAATTACATGAGGTAATCTTGAATTCTCTTAATTACCATTAATTATGTTTGCTTTCCTTAATTACTCTCAGTTCCCCTTTAATTGGCATTAATTACCTTTAATAACATTTAATTACCTCTGGTATAACCTGCGGTTACCTTCGGTATTCTTTAATTTCATAGAATCTTTCTCTTAATTACATATACAGTCGCCGTCCAATTTTTCGGACTTGGCAGGGATCGCGCTAAAGTCCAAATAGTCGAGCAGCCCGCAAAAACGAATTTCGCTTCAAAATAAACTTTACTGAGCAATAATAGCCTGGAAGAATTTGTCGACACTTTCGTAACGCGCTTCCAGCTCTGCCTGATAACATCAGCTTCTATTTCCCGAAGCGACATTTCGTCACCGTACACTGACAGAGGCGCCGCCGTCATCAAGTCCGCAGGTCGGCTTCACCTAACGCATACGTTCTTTAGGTAAAGCTCGCTTTACAACGTGGCAGTCCTAAGGATATCCGATGTACGTCTGAAACTGGATGTTGGAATATCCTGGGGATAACGAGTTTCGTCTGACATGTATATGTACGCTCACAGTTCCAAGTGGAGAAAGGAGCTCTCAGGGACGTCTGACAGGCATGCAGTGTTCTGTGCTGCTTGCTCCTGACATCTCTTTTTTTTTGTCTGTGAGATTCAAGCGTTTGATATGACAGTCAAACTAGAATTTTTTGCACCGTTATTGTGGATAGACAGTTAAGAATTCAGAGACAGCAATCCGTGACTGAAACCAGAATCAGGAATTTCATCAATTTCGAAACATAACTGACAAGAAAAAGTGATGGTAGCTGTGAGAGTATAATCCCCCTCCACTACAGTTTTTGTACCCTATAGACGCGCCTTTCCTTTTTCGGAAACATCAAAGTACCAACATAGTGGTCTGGAATATTCGAACTTGGCAAGTGCGCACAGCACGTCAGCGAATCGACACAGAGCGAACAACGAACGATGAGAGCCGAGAAATTGAGCAGCTTTCCTGTTGGAGAAGCCCACGAGGTTCTGGGCGTAGCATTTACTGTGTTACTCATTAATTTAATGTAGTCCAACAATTTCGTTTGATTAATTAAATTATTCACATTAGTAATATAGCATGTGTACTTTAAAATTAAGAATATGTTATGCCTGCTTCATTAGGAGCATTAGCTGGAAGAAATGTCCATAAATCGTCCCTCCCTTGTCCGCTTAACGTTCCTATCAATATCTTTCGGATGTCTCAGAGAACTCCTTCTTTCCCTCACTTGAACATGTGTGCGTACATATAATGGACAAAACTCGTTATCTCCAGGATATCCCAACATCCAGCTTCACGCTGCCCAGAAATAGCACGCTGCACAGAAATTTTTGTCTTCAGTACAATATTCTACATTGGGCCACGGTTCACCACTAGATGGTTACTGCCTTCCGCCAATTCACTAGCATATTCTGGCACCATTGCTGGATCCAAAACCAACGCTTGCCCGCAAACCAGCCCAGTGTCTTTGCAGCACAAAGTTTTGAGTGCTGTTTAGCTGAGCAGGAGTGGCATGCCAAAGATGTCAAGCATCAGATCATACCGTAATATCACACACTGGATGAGCCACATGGCAGCTCCTTTTGCAGTTGTGGCGACATTTCTTACACGTAAGCCATGTCTAGTACGCCGGAGGTACGTCACGCTAAATATAATGGACATGCCCACACAAACCACAAGTGAGACATGCTGTTACTTGTACACACTGATTTCCAGTAGGAACTCATACATGTCGGAATACCCGCCATCCTGAAATAAAGTTGTTGTTGCTGTTATTTTCGGAATGCCCTGCTGTCATCGCACTTGATATCATCCTGCTAAAAAAAAAAGAAAAAGGCAGGCTTGCATCATTGTCACCTCCTGGGAGAGGATCATTTAGGCACTTTTTAAAATATCCTTGTATCACATCACTGAAAATATTTTCCCACACCAGATCTGCCGAGTGGCAAACTTGAGCGTACAATACGTGATGTGTTTGTCCGGTTGCTGTGAGACCTTTGTCACTGCTTTGCATCCATAATTCCCATTCCTGATTGCAGCTGTGCTGGCGTGCTGGGGCCATATGTGTCTTTCTAATAAGATCGCTGGGATATCTGTGTAATTGTCAAACAAGACTGATCTCCGCAAGATGGGATTTGGGCTAAGAGCAAATGATTTCGAATGGAGTGAGTGGAAGGTACTCAATAGGGAGCTTTAGTAATCCCAGGGCTCCACTGACCATATTAGACGAAGAAGAAAGGTGAAGGGAATGAGGTCAGTTGCCCTGAGAGATGCATGGGTCATGTACAAAGGGGTTCTTATTTGCCAGCTGCTGTGGGAAGAATTTCTGAAGAGAACATTTTGTCAGATAAGCCACAGTGCAGCATCAAAAAACTTTCTTTTAACAGAAATTCTTTGCTTATACATTAAAGGGACGGTCATATCCATTCCGATTGATTTCAAAACTATACTGTCACTTTATTCCTCATTGACCACTGCTAAGTATTGAAAATCCCACGTGAAAGAGTGGCATAGTTTGTCTGTTATTTGATAGAATGCATAACAAGAGCAGACACCGGATGTCGACTGTATGCGTGAATTCTTTCTTTGGGAAAACAAGAACATGTCACTCCCTAAGAACCAATGAGGGTGCGACCTTGAGAAAAGGAACGCTGTGGGCGTGCAAGTGTCTCACAGAGCTATGGGGTTTCTAGACGGTGCCTTTCTCCTCTGAGAGCTGTCCTCTCCCTCTCTCACTGGAGAGACGTCACGCTGCCAGAGCCTTTGGAGCTGCGAAAGTAGCTCTGATCTTTAAAATTTGTTTATTTAATATCTAAGCACTTTTTGGATGAAAAAATTAGCAAGGTAGATTGTCTGTTAATGCTGAACATAGTGGTATCAGGTTCATAGATGGGTTTCTGAATGTGACTGTCCCTTCCCAGTAAACCACAAATATCCTGGAGGCGTCCAAAATGTGTCGCAGACGTCCTAGACGTCGATACATCCTATGTACGTCCCATTGATATTCGTGATTGGATCCAAACTATGTCTCAGATGTCACAACTGTAGCGATGTTCCATGGACAGCACATGGACGTCCAGTCTGTCTCCTCAAAATATTTTAGTTTAGGGTAATAAAATGAATGAAATGAGTGAAATTACAGTATATTTGTAAATACGCTTCCTTGAACAAACCCATTTGTTCCCAATACCTTTGAAATGCAGACGTATGTCTGTGACGGGGGATTCCAAATGCCAACTTTGTTCTGACTGCATTAATAGACAAGCTGCCCTTCACAAGCTTCAAAATGACTGGCAAGAAGGCAACATCCGATATATTTTGCTTTTGGTACCGATGTCACGTTACACGTTGCGTCAATACATTGCGAGTTGTGACTGGAAGACAAAAATCGGATTCCCAAAGGTTCCCAGCGCAAATCGCTTGGGCTACGCGGGGACGCTAAGGCACTGTGCTTGTTTGACGTGTTCGCGGCTCGCCGAACAGACAGTGTGCTCGTCAAGCTATAAGAAAATAACATTGTGTACGCGTTCGTACCAGCCGGATGCACAAGTCATGTGCAGCCGCTAGATGTGCACTTCAACAGCGTGTTCAAGTCCGAAATGAAGAAAAGGTTTACAGGCTGGTATTCAGACACCGTAGCGGCACAGATGAATGATGATGAAGACACGGAAGTAAGCCTGGCGACTTTGGCTGTGAAGCTGCTACATGCCATGTGGCTGATAGAAACGTGGCGGTATCTTCGTGACAAGCCCGATATGGCCCGGACTGCATTTGAGCAATGTGGCATTGCGCAAGCTTGTGCAGTGAACTAGTCTGTGTATGTTAGAGGCAAGCCACTGTGTAAATAAAATTTGTTTGGGTCGTACTTAGCGTTCACGCCTCGACCTACGCCAGAATTTTTCGCATGCCCCTTAAATTCGCGAAGGCTCGATTCGCGAAATTCGGGAAAATTATGGGCTCGCGAAAATAAAGGGTTTTACAGTAACTCCCGTTATCTTTAAGCTTAGTTTCACAATACCAGGTGAGATTACCACCTGTGCAGGAACCACCCAGCTGCCTCGCTTTCTCAGTTTTCATATGACCGTGTTCGCCTACATCACACCAGAACATGGTTACTGCACATACAGTATATTGGGCCTGTTGGTAGGATCACAAATTACAAACACTAAAACCAAAGACGGGAAGACGAACAATGCAACCTGTGTATAAGTCCTTCGTCTTCTCGTCTTTGGTTTTAGCGCTTTTAATTTGTGATGATCACTGTCACTGCAGGATGCTGCTCGTCCCACTTCTTTCAAACCAGCATGACATATTTGCCAGCTAGCACTTTTTCCGCCCAGCCTCGAAGCGACCGGGCAGCGGATTGCCCAACTACAGTCGAGCCCGTTTATTACGATCTTTGATATAACGATAACTCCAATATTACGATCAAATTGCTTGTTCCCGTCAGCTCACCCATTGAAGTACTACATGTAAAGAAGACATCGATATAACAATCGCCGCGAAAGCGTTCGCTCGCATATATCGATCAGAATTCTCCTAGCGGCCGGTAACCTTTCCACTGAAAACAAATTATAGTGGCATTTTCAAGAGCCTCAGCCTCTGTGAGTGTTAAAGTGAGAACACTACAGCACGTTTGTTCGCGCATCCAGGGATTAGATGCACGCGTTGCAAGGCGCGTGACTTTGAAAGGGCGGAAGGGGCTCACGAGAAGTAGAGGAGGTTGTTCCCTCTCCGCATAGTTCTCTCTCCCTCAAGCTCTTTGGTTTTGTCTTCTGGTTTGCTGCATGCCACGATGGCGTCTGCGGTTCTGAGGTGCGTTTTGATGAGGAATGAGTTGTGGCTCGACCAGAAGTTGCGATGGATTTTGTATTGGTGCAAAACCTCGTTGTGAAGTACCAAGACGTGTGTTGGCAGACAGTTGCGTGTCGCCAACAAAAACACGCGTCGACAAATTACCCGTGGGGGAGGCGTGTTCTGATGGACAATGTAGTTCCAATACTGAGAATGATGATGACTACGGCACTGGATGACGAGCAATGGACGAGGTCGTCGATCTCAAAAGGTGCAGAGCCTCACATGGTATCGTAGGTTATGTTGTCCTTGGAAAAGCTTTCGACACAAGCTGTGTCAATTTAGAGCTAGATAAAATGCTTTTCTGCTCGCAACAAACACGCATGTTCAGCGGCGTTCTACTTGTGCCGATCTACTTTGTTGACGCGATCTCGAGCGTCAGTTTCGTGAAAGCTCGTTTTTATCGATACTCTGATATAACGATCGGATTTCGCGTTCCCGTCAATATTGTTATACACGGGTATGATGTTACAAGCGCAGCTAAAGAGGGACAAAGGGGAGAAGACAACACAGCGCTAACTTCCAACAACTTTATTGATAGCTGTGTTGTCTTCTCCCCTTTGTCCCTGTTTAGCTGTGCTTGTAACATCATGTTCATGTACCAACAAGCCCAAATTGCTGCATTAAAAACGGGCTCGACTGTATAGACAAGCGACTGCAATGCCCCTAGCGTGATCCAAGCTACTAAAATCGCTAGGTTCCTGACACTCGTGTTCGGGTGGCATTGGTCACGCGATCCAGCGTGGGCGCCGACGACGCAATTTTTTAGCTCTATGCCGTGTTGCCACGAAATGACCACTTGAATTCGCCATTTAGTTACTCTAATTTCTGTGCAACACTGTTTCTGTTCCATTTTCTATTTCTGCTAAATTTCCCTCTTTACTACTGCATTGCAAGTAATTACTCAGTCACACATCACTATAATGAAGACCTATGTGCTGCAAGTTTTTGTATAAAATTGAGAGTTGCTCGTACACGTTTTAACAAACATTTTGGTTTGCAATCTTACGTGTGTAGGTTCTAACGCTGCTTGAAGTCCCCATCCCGACGAACCTGCTGTTCTCCATGTTTGCGGCTGGTGTGGAAGCAACGAGCGGCGGTGTGGCGCGGGAAGATGGGCCCACCCCTACACCACGTTTTCACCCACTGAGGCAGGACACCACTGGTACCATGCTGGGGAGCCTGGGCCTCGACTGCGACTCTCTACCCAGCTTCCTTCCCCAAGACGCTCCACCTCCGCACCAGAAGACCGATAGTGAGCTTCTCCTTAGCTGTCACGTCCTCATGCTTGACATTCTTGTCAAGCAGGTATGTACTAAGGCTTTTTATTTTGTGTTTAAATTGGTGGCATCCAATTGTTAATGTCCTCTGCAAACTTATGTGCATCATATAAAATCCTGATGCTTGTTTGGATTTTTTTTTTTTTGCTCCTTGAGGTGGTGTTTAATTTCACACATGAGTATTCCAGTTTGCACTTTATTTCAAGTCCATGACATAGAAATACACTGGAAATGTTAACCTTTAAGTTTAAAAGTTTAAGTTTAAACTTTTATGTTTATGAAAGATCAGCCAGATGAAGGTTGACTTGCTAATACCGTATTAACGCTCATTTCCCGGCATGCCGGGTTTGGCGAGGTAGACCAGCTTTTACGATCCGCCCTCCTGGTCTATCCCGGCATGCCGGATTAGGCGAGGTCAACGACAATTCGAGCACCAAACATTTATTACAGGACATAGAATGACAAATATCGACAGCTGCTACACTAATTTAGATTTGGTCGTCACCAGAATCGCAGCTGTCCTCGTCTGTAAGGCCAGTCGGGTCTCCGTCGTCTTCGAGCGCTGCAGAGCTTGATGTCAAAGTGTTGCGCAGACGATGGTGCAGCACGTTGGTTTCCATGCCACCAACAAGTCCGCACTTTACAAAGGACTGTTTAATAACGTCTTCGGAAATGCGGCCCCATGCTTCTTTTACCCAAAGTGCGACAGTAAGGTATGAAGCGGAACGGCGCTTTCCGGCCCTTGTGTATTCAACCTCGCCGTCCCGTAGCCACGCCGTCCAAAGTTCTTTCATTGCTGTCTTGAATATCCTATTCCACACAACATCAGCAGGCTGCAGCAGAGGAGTCATTCCGCCAGGAATAATGAACAAACGTGTATTATAATGTTGCTTGAAGCTTGACTTCGTCACGGTTTTCAGGTGGGACGGCGCACTGTCCATTACAAGCAATGAACGGGGCCTGAAAAAGGCACCTGGTCGGACACCCCACACTTTCTGCTTGTAACAGTTCATGAGTTCAGCCGTCATACTGCCCTTCATTGCCACAGAAACGACGACATCCTTAGGGAAGTCAACTTTTGGCACATTTTTTAGTCCCTTGAATATAATCATCGGTTTCAACTTTGTGCCATCTGCCATGGCAGACAGGACAACGGTGTACCTTAACTTCTCTTTCCCGGTGGTTTTGCATATGACATGCTTGACGCCCTTGAAGTCGTAGGTCTTACTGTGTGGCAAATCAAACCACATCGGCATTTCGTCCATGTTACCGATATTCCCAAGTTCTATCTCACTGATAGCTGAATTGTGGTAGCTATAAAAGGACTGGCACAGCAAATCAGCATTTTCTGGCACCTTTTGCCCCACACTGGTGACTGGCCTGTTCACTATGCTGTATCTGTGTACAAAACGCCCCAACCACCCATTGCTGGCCTTGAAATCCGTTCCACTAGAGGTTTCTGTCAAAAGTTGCTCTGCTCGCAACTTGATGCGAGATGCTGACAAAGGCATACTTTGTTTGCGCTCCTCTGCTATCCATGCGGCAAGTTCTTCCTCCATGGCAGGATACTTCGCACGTTTCTTTGCAGTCTCCTCAGTGGAAGTCACATTTCTTCTCTTTCGGATGGCGACGTCTTTGTCAGCCTTGCACGCGTTGAGCTTCTCTTGCTGCTTCATCCAGTCCTGGGTCCTGGACGCACGGGCGAGGAATCGAGAAGAAACGTGCTGGGAACTGATGTTTCCACGAAGTTCCGAAAGTTTTTCTAGCACTTCCAATTTGAAGGCTAATCTGTAGCTTCGCATGCGCCCGCGACCAGCACTTGTTCCTTCTTCCATGCTGCCAAATTGTGGAATGCTGCAGGGTCCTCAACTACAAAACTCCCAAAACGGGTTACAATACGGGTCAGTTAGAACTTCTCGATGACGTGGCGGGGATAGGGCGTTCTTCCCACTGACCTCCTTGTGGCTGTCATTGAACCATGCATAACCCCCGGAGCCCCAGTCTCCGGAAGCATTGTACTATTGAGTGTGGTATTTCCCGGCATGCAGGAAAATACGGGTTTTCCCGGCATGCTGGTCAACCTCGGTTTATTCCGGCATGCCGGGAAATGTGCGGTAATACGGTAATTATTATAATAATTAAGGAGAGACATGAAACACTATAGGTCAATTAGTGTATGAGTAATCACATGAGCTTATTAGTTGTTGTTTCCTTATTGTTTGCTGCTGGTATCACTCTTCATGGGTTTCTAAGAAGTTCCATTTCACTGAGGAAATCCCAGTGTAGACGATTGAGGTGTGCATGAACTTTTTTCCAAGCCTCAGGCACGCATGCATATTCTGTAAAAAAAAAAAAAAAAGAACAGTTGTAAAATGTGAAGAGAGCAGCCATTAACTCTTTTTTGTCCTTGCTACTCACAGTAGTGGAAATTGATTATCTTGAAATAAAGTTGTATAATGAAACAATATTTCCATTCCCTTGGAGTTCCTTTTAAGAGGAGTCCACTCTATGAGCTAGTTTACTTATAATGGTATACTGACTGATAACACCTGAAATGCTAAGTTCCATGTGGTTTGGAGTTGACTGGTTGATAGGAACTGACCAGTTGATTCCAGTTACTGATAAGGAGCTATAGAGTGATAAGGATTGATAATTAGCCATAGAGGAAACCAATAAGCCCATTCCAACATAGTTGACCGATAACAACTGACAATGTTATTGGTGTTATGGATGAGACAATGGGGATGTGTCAACTGTTGAGGGGTTGCTGATAAGGGCTCCTAACCAGAGGAAAACTGAAAAAGTGACTTTACAGCAGTTGCAGTAGCCTGGTGAACTGGACAAAATGGTTCGCTGAGTGCTGGCAACTGATAAAGTCTGGCAGACTGATAAGTTTACTTACTGGTAAGGAACTTATGAACAAGGTGCCATGCTATCATTGGGGAAAAGTGGGAAAACCTGCTGCCTGATAACTACGTACTGGTAGGGAACAGCAGAGTGATAAGGACTGCTAATAAGGATAACTGCCTGGCCCTGGAAATGAGCTACTGATAAGGTACAGCAATATAGTAAAACCTGCGTATAACGATGTTGTCGGTTATTGCGAATTTGATCGTTACACAAAGGATATGACTGTAGGAGGGCTGACATAAATGAGCGCCTAGCTACGGAAGTTGCGCAGTGTGCATTATTCCACTAGCGATGCGAAAGACAGATGCTACGATAAAAACTGGAAAAAAATTATATTTTATTTAAAACAGAGTTCTGACTGCTTCTGGTACTTAAAACTTCAGATTGGGCCTGTTGCTAAGGCATGGCGGAATAAAAGCGCTAAAAACACAAGGACGACGGACACGCAGTTAGCGCTTCGTTAGTGCTTCTGGTAGTTGCTGAACTACACAGCATCACACTAAGGTACATCCAACTGCATAATGTACTGTGCGGGGGGGTTGTGTTGCGTAATGAAATTCCTCAAAACGTCGATTGTGTGAAATGCGTGGTCACCTTCATCAGATGTGTCATGATCAGCAATTTCACCCATTTGAACTTTGCGAACAATGGCTAAGGCCCCTGGTTTTCTGCTGCGGCAAATTCAAAATTCTGCGGCACCGACTTGTAAATTCCGCGATGTTCCGAAGCAAGCAGTCAACAGCTGCTTGAAATGGGAAACACTTTACTTTCTTGGATAATGTGGGAACAAAAAATATTTTATAAAATTACAGTTTCAAAGCATTGTTGGGGCTCAGCATTACATACATGATATCTTGTGTTCGCCTCTGACAAAGAATGCCGTCTGTCGCCTGCAATCATTTTATACCTACCGAAAGATATTTCGGCATCTACAGAGTTTATAGGAACTTTATACGAAGATTATAGGAAGGAGCTTACAATACATGCCCCGTGGAAGTTACATCTTTAGGACACCTTTTGTTCCTGGGCTGTTGGCATTATTTGTCTTTAAAGGCAAACTCCCAAACATCAAATCAAAATCCCCCACTGCCACTGCTAAACTGCACACAGGAGGGACGCCGCCCCTTCCTTAGGCGGAGTATGCACAATAAACTTGAGCTAACGTTACCTTAAGCTAAACTACAATCTGTCTGTGTTGATCCTGCAGCATGGGCAATTCGTAAAGCAGGCTTCACCTGCCCACTTTCGTGAAGGTGTCGTGTATATTATGCGAATAGTCGGATATTCGGAAATCCGAATATTGGGTGTTCGATTCGCGAATGAAATACTCCGAGTGATTGATATTTGATTCGAATGCGAGAACTCTAACATCCACACACCCCTAAAAATAAGGGATTCAGTGAAATTCCGTGCCGAATGAAGGATTCTGCGACGAATTCCGATCGCGGAAAACCCCGGCCTTAACAATGGCGTCATTGGTCTCCGCTTCGGAAACACATTGCTATTTATGCTCACGTAGTCTCCCAACAGTGACACGTGAGTTTGAGTTCGTGGCCTGTTTCTACTGCATCGGGTTTCGTCATCAATAAATTCAGTGTTGTCTTGCCCTCTCACTGCGTCAACATCGGGCGCATGATCATCCTTGGGCACCGTAACGAAACCCGCTTGAACCCGTTCGTGATGGTCGTCGGTGCACCTCGTGCTATGTCACGTAGAGAAACTTTACAGCCATCAGCAGTGTTACTTTAAAACAGTGAAGGGTAACCGACGTATTTTCGTTACCGTTTCCATTTTTGTTACTGCTATATTTTCGTTTTTGTTATCCGTTTTTGATTGCAGCTTTTCGATTTCATTTCTGTTACGTTTCTGTTACCGTTTCCGGTAACGGAACGGCTGTTACAGAGCTGCGGGAGGACAGCCCGTCCAGCTCTGTCAGCACCCTGTTTTGCCCAAGTGCTGCTTCGGTGTCACGCGTACACACTATACAAGTAATTTTATGTCATAGGCGGACGCTCTCAGTAATAAACAATACTGCCATAGCCACAGTGAAATGAAGAAAGTAAAAAAAAAAAAGTAAAAAATAATAGGCTGTCATCCTCGTGCTATGGTGGAGTAGAGTGCGTAGAGTGTATCCTGTGCAAGTCTCATGTCTTGATGTCATGTAGGTAGGTAATATCACGAGTAGGTAAGCGAGGGATGCACCCTCGATATCCAGTATTGCGCTTTGTTTCCATGCTCTCGTGTAGTGTTTAGAGCATTACAGGGAATGGAGTCCTCGAAATACAAAAATAACATAAAAAGTCACTGAAATGTCATCGCACCACAGTAATAGCCATTACCCGAATTCAGTACCGGACGATAATTTTGTTTCTGTTTCTGTTTCTGGTAATGGAGGACCGTGGTATGCGTTTCCGTTGCCGTTATCGTTGCCATCTCCAGTTTCGGTAATATACCATTTCTGTTTCCGTTACCATTACCGTTACCCTTCCCTGCTTTAAAATCAGGAACTTTGTCTTCCCTTTGCTGTGTTGATGTTGAAGAACATTCGGTCGACGACATGCCACTCATATACATGTGCTTCCGGATTCTCTTGCATTTCGCACTTGCGCCATCACCAGTGGCTTCGCACTTTCTCTTCAGCATTTAGAATCGTTGAAACTGTCGACTGGAGAGGGTCGTACTTCTAGTCGATGGGCGTCATCTTTGTTCCAAGCTGATGTTCATCTATGACTGCGATTTTAACGTTCGTGGCTATTGCACTTTACGTTACTTCGGTTGAGACGCCATCGTTTACTCGAAGCTGGCACGCCGAACTGAGTGATGTGAACAACCCGTCGCCAGAGCACGAAATGATTGGCTCCAAAGAATACAAAGCATCCAAACCAGTGTTATGGGTACGATAAATTCGGAATCAGTGGGACTCCGATATTTTTCGTGGACGATGGAGATCTGCGACTCAGCTTACGCATGCGCACTTTGCGGAAAGCTGAGTCGGAAAGTTATCGGAGGAGCAGAAGTGGCCAACTAACCCTGTATTCACGCGAGTGAGTTTTCTGCCGGCAGCAAGTCGGGAAGGAGTGAGAGGATATCCGAGATAAACAAGGTCACTACGCGTCTGAAGACGCCCGCTCGTTCTCTATCATTCACACGAGTCATTTTCCCGGCGGCCGTCAGTTTTCGGATTCCTTCTGTATTCGCACTTGCATATCGTTTGTGTCTAGCGTAGGATGGACCAATGAAATAAAAAACTTATTGCGCTTGGGCTCCTTGTGGATGATTCAGAATGCATTCATATGAGAAACGGGACAAGATACGGGCCAAAGAATAGATTCCGAAGAAGCGCTATGGAATGTAAAACAGCATTAACACAAATCTCCCTGTGGACGACCCAAATGCCTGTCGGAGTATTTTGAGAATAGACGTTGTCACATTGGGTTTTATTTTCCACTAATGAAGTGTATCTCAATGCTGAGCATCAGTGTAGGCGCGACAGCGTGCCGACAAGTGATGGACTGCCGATGAAGCTGTGATGTCGAGCTACAGGTAGTCAATAATTAATTAAATTTAATTAAATCAAATCAATTTTTATTTTTCTTTCGGTAGGAGGAGTAGCTTCCAATTATTATGTTTTTATACATGTATTGGAAACGTGCAAGTGAACGATTATGCTTAGTCAAAGTATGCCCACCGAAAGAAATATCCGCGTTTATAAAATTCATGCTTTGTATTCCGTGTCTGTTTCGTCTCACGTAGAGAAAAGGCTTCCTATGCAACACTACATTGTAGGCATCTATCTATGCATTGCATAATTGTTCCGAAGCTGCTGCGTCGGTGTGTCATTTACTCCACTTTCGCGGTAAAGCCAAGCATTGTTGGCGTTCCAATTCAGAATTGGCCATAGTACAGTGAATGCCGTTGTATGGGACACATACAGAACAATCCTGATGAAATAAAAAGCAAATGCGATAAGTATCCATTGCGTCACCTTCTCCTTCTGCCGGCAGCAGACGCCGTCTGTCGTCAGAATCTGTGCCGAGAGGACAAGATATCCGGCTGCCTCCGACTGCCGCTCTGGAGATCAGAAAGTGGTGACGTGGCAAAGAGCGCCGGTCATGTGGCACCATAGAGCGGTGACGTTCCCTGCCGCCTGAGCGTCAGCCGGCAGAAAACTCACTCGTGTGAATACAGGGTAAAACTCGCTATTGTATGAGAGGTCGTTATGCGCAGGTTCGACTGTTGGTTGTCGGTCTACATGTTTCAGCACTTAACTCTGATCTGAATATGATACCTTGTTTATCATTTCCTTACCAGTTAGTAGCATCATCGATCTGCTATCGCAAAGTGAACCCTCATGCCCAGTCCACCAGTGCACAACAGCTCATATCAAACTGTATCAGTTAGTCCTTGCTTATCAGCCCTTATCAGCAACTCCTTATCAGTTGTTGCATCCCGTCAATGACACCAATGATCTTGTCAGTAGTTATCCATTAATTAAGTTGGAATGGCCTTATTGCTCCTCTTTATCGTAAATTATTAATCTTTATCAGCCATGCCACAACGAGTGGTGTTGCTGAAATAACTCATCGTTTAGGTTATGGTGCTGTGAAAACGTGATTGATCGCAACACATGAGAGGCTAACATGTTTATTGCCTTGATCCAGCTGCCTATACAGGTACAAAATAGGTGACTCTGCCGTTCTTCCCCTTTCGGCTACCTTTGTCTCCATGCCAACACTATATTACGAAATATAAGCAGAAAATGACTCCTGGAAACAAAACAGGAACTGGTACCCGAAACAGTGTGGAAATGGGAATGCTGATTACACTGTAGATTCTTCAGTTCTAGAAACAGAAGCACTATTTATGGTAGCAAAATCTGACTTCGTGCTGACTGACATGAGTTAACTTGTGATTCCAGCTGGAACTGCAGGAGGTTTCAGCACACAGGGGCCTCAACACCCAGGAGGCACGAGAAACATTGACGCTGGTGTACGCAATGGTGAAGACACCAAGGGTGCGCCAACACCAGTGCTACGAAAGCAGCAGTCCCAGCAGTCCCTCGTGTCCCTTGTGCGAAATGAATGCCATTTGGTACCAGTTGGTGCTGTCTCTAACACAGTTCTTCTGCCCCGTCATGGAAGTTGCTATGGCTGACGTAAGAACACGATCCTCATCACCTTCGTACCACATGCACAGAGTGTGATAAATGAAGATTTGCTGCGTTTATGGAATATTTTTAGGTGTGGGTAAAATTGCATAGACTGTGGGAGCTAACTAGCATCCAGCCACACGGGAGGAAGCCCAGAGACCAACTGTTTATTCTGCGGGCACGTAGCGCGTGCTCGCCGTTGCGGTAGTCGTCTTCTTCTCCGGTAGGTGGCCGCCACAGATACTCCCCCACCCAGACACAGCGGCAGCTGTGGTAATGCGAGCAAAAGAGGAGGTTGCAGCAGTAGCAGGAGCTGTGCAGGCAGTTGTGCGGAAGGCTGCAAAGCAGCAATCGTGTGGGAGGCTCCGAAAGGTGATGTCGCAGAAAGGTGGTGGTGATGCAGCATGATGTGGTCCAGGAAGGCAGGTGTGGGGCTGAAGGGGTCGTGAAAAGTCGCTCGATGAGTGGCATGAGAGGTCCTTGGCGATGTGCACCAGAAGGTTTGCGAGGTTTGTGGGGCCGTGAAGAGAGGTTGGAAGCCGTGTTGGCTGCGCGTGGCTGGCGTTGTTCGCCGCGCTGGTGAGCTGCCGAGACGTCGGCTGCAGGCAGGGTGACGTCGGCTGCTGTGACGAGCGCGACCGCTTGGCGAGCACGCGGCTCTGGTGTCACGGTCGGCAGGTGATGGTAATGCGGTGGTAATGAGGTGTTGTGCGTGCAAACCTTCCAAGCTGACCTGATGTCGTGGAGCTGACGACGATGGCTGCCGAAGGTGGAATTTGTGCATGGTGGTGGTGTGCCGTGCGGTGAGTGGCCTCTGTTGCCGGGTGGAAAAAGGGCAGCTTCCTCCTGGGAATGACGTTGAGTGGGCCTGGGAAGCTCGGTGCGGAAGATGGAGAATTCAGGGTGGTAAGAAGGCTGAATAGTCCGAGGTGTTCGAATGTTCGGGCCACCAACTGTGGGAGCTAACTAGCATTCAGCCACACAAGAGGAAGCCCAGAGACCAGCTGTTTATTCTGCGGCATGTAGCGCGTGCCCGCTGTTGCGGTAGTCGCCGTCTTCTCCGGTAGGTGGCCGTCACACTGTCATTCCTTATAATCATGGGTGCGTGTGTACCTGAAGGGAACTATTCATAAAGCAAGTGGCCCCTCATGGCAACACCTCATGTAAAACAAAAGTCACTTTTGCTTTGCGGTAAAGTGACCAGGCTTCGCCTAGCTCTACTATGATGTGGAATAATATTCAATCAAGTGTAAATTGCCGATATCCTTTGCACACCATGAGTGCTCTGCCTTTTGTCGAGCCCATTTATTACGATCTTCAATATAACGGTAACTGCGATATTACGATCAAGTTGGTGGTTCCAGTCAGCTCTTCCATTTAGGGTTAAGAATCCTGAGCTGTTTTTACAATCTGAGGATTTTGGAATTTCTAAATGTGGATCCCTGGATCATGAGACTGGATCAGAATTTTCGTACAGCTGTACATGCCCCCTGGTCGTATAGGACTGCATCCACTTCCTCATCCATGCTGTTGTAAATAGCGATACAGTGCGTGTATCCTACCTATGGATGCGTTTTGCTCTTCTCTCTTTTTGTTCCTCCTTAGTAATTATATTGTGTTCTGGTCTGGAGTAGTTGAGCCTGGTTTTTCTTTTCAATTTCAAATCAAAGTATTGATGAAGTGAAGAACAAGAAGATTACAGTTGCCGACTGATAGTTTGGTCTTATAGGAGCCACAGAATTAGTCAGAATTTGCAGTCGGTGTCAAAAATCCAGTATGTCTCGTAATAGTATTGATTAATAGGGGCCTCGACATACTGCAGTGGTGCGCACCAGTGTGCCCGGGTGCGGTGTCACATCCTCGATAAACCGCACCAGTGCATACCGGGTGTCCTCGATTAACGGAGTGCACCTGCTTGGTGCCCCTTGAGCTGCCCCGACACGCACCGAAAAAATCGTCTTGGCGATGGAGTGCAATCCCAAGAAGCGTTGCGACGGGCAAAATGCAGCACATGGCATCGCGCTCGATGTATGTTACGACAGTGCTGCTTGGGGTGGCTGTTCAGGAGTTTCTTTCTAGCTCATCAGACAGCAGAGAGGACAAAGTCTTGGCAATAGTTCATGAGAATCAGTTGGGGAGTACATCATAAAGTGATCAACTAAAGTGATCAAATTTGTAGTGATCAATATTGCAAAAACGGGACTAACAGGCCGGCACTAACCATTCGTTAGTGTGCAGAGCTGCAGGTGTGCCATCATTAGCCGATGTTTTCTTCTGTCTACAACAGCCATTAACCATCAAACAGCCATCAAACACGGATTGAGTCATGGGCCGCGTTGACCTTATGCCACATCATAGAGATCCACACAGACAAGAAATGACCATGTTTACCATATACCCTGCAGCACCATAAGATAAAAATACGTACAGGACGGTTACAATTGTGGAACGCGAATTTCAGCGGTAGCTGTTGTGTGTGAATGCTGACACTTTTAATGCTGATATATCCACAACTACTTTAGAGTGATGAGTACTGCCTTGAGATCTATGAAGTGAGTGGCGGTGTGTAGAGCTGGGATTAGCGGGACAAAAATACTGTAATACTAAAAGTGGGACAAAAGCGGGACAGGAAACGCTGAAAAATCGGTACACTTTCCGGGACAACGTACCCATCTCTGAGTATGTCAAAACTGCTTTTATTAGCTTTAGATTATTTCAACTTGTTTTGCATCACCGAATCACCGATTTGAACTCTGCATGCGGCAGCTTTTTGCTCCAGATGCCCCACATTGTACATGCAATGTAAAGAATAAATGAAATGAAATGAATGAAACCGACAGTCAACAGACAGAAGAAGAAGAAGAGAGAAGAAGCGGAGGGTTTTGTGATACAGCAACAGCAATTTCCCGAGACCTTCCCGTTAACAGCTACCGCTGTAAAATATACAAAAAGAACAGGAATGATGTAGTTATTGTGTATCCGGATGCTGTGTGTAAAATTCATTACTTGACACACCATGATACAAATAAGATACTTTCCAGATGAGGTACTGGAAATATGAAAAACGATTAAGAAAAATACACTTTTTTTTTACAACCGATTATGACAATGCTCAGAAGCACTGAAAATTTGTTTTTAATTCCGTGTTGGTGCGGCGAAGCAACCGTGGCTATGAGAGGGCACTGAAATTACTTCCTATTAACACATATAGAGTGGCTTTGCTTATAGTTTCAGGTTTTAAAAAACGATAAAAAAATCAGAGTGATACAGTAAGCTGACCTTGTTGACAGTGGATGGTTTCGGGTTTGCAACTTTAATATCAGTCCTAAAAATCGAATTACAGTGACCCTGGTATACAGGTGTTCAGTCTCCATTTTTTTTCTCTCTACCTCTCTCTGTTCTTTCTAATTTCTGGCAGATGATATCCGGAGAGACTGCTGCTTCTGTAAGCTTGTAAACAAATGTTAGTTTAAAAACGTTCAAGCAAAAACCAGGTTGCTGTGCCCGTAACTTGTTGAGGTTCAAGAACCACAAGAAGTGCCACATACATATGTGCTGCCTAACATCGACAAGGGCAGCACTACACCAGGCCAAGGCTAAAGCAATGCCTTAAAACCTTGTTCCATTCTGAATTATCAATTATTTTTGTTGAGAGGGCAGCTTCCTTCTGTTCGGGGATCAAGGGCCCTCTGGTCGCAGAATGGCTCATCGCTGCCTGCATGCAGGCCATGTGTTTGAGATCTTTAGTCTACAATAACGTCGACAGCTTTCATTCTTGCGTTGTCACCACGTGTTGTGTTGCATAACTTAGAGGAGGACGATGGGCGACCAGGTGCATGGGATTGCGATGAGCGCGCGGCGCCTGGCTCGAGTTGGGATTCTGGGCACTTGTTGGTTAAAGCTTGTTGGGGTTAGTCATCTGGAGCCTCGGTCCGTCTGTCTCATTTACGTAACATATTTTGGTGCCGAAACCCGGGATTCGGACCGCGTTCCGGATGTCAAGCGAAGCACTCGACGGCCTACTGCGTACTCGGGCAGGAACCTGCGACGGGGTCACCCGTGCCACCGAACATCTCGCCGTACTTCTGTCTCGACCGGTAAAAGCGAAGGCAGCAATTGAGGCAGACCTCCGATGCCTGATTGCCGGGAAGGCAGCCCTTGCGAAGCTGGATGCCCAGGTAATGGGTTTGATAAGTGATGAGAGATTCGATGACGAACTGCAAGATATACTGGAGCAGGAATGGCAAATAGAACTGGCAATTTCGAAAGCGAGAAGCGCACTCCGCCTGGCTCTCTTGCCTACCTTGCCTACTGGGACGTTTACTGTGTGGACCAGCGGAACAGTTCATCTTACTACAGCTGGTCAGCTCGGAAGTCAAGTCTCGGTGAGCCAGCCTCCTGCTTCTCCAGCTTGCGCAATTGAAGGTCACTCAAATTCGACAGAGAGTGACACAATTCAAGAACGCTCGATGTCACGCCATCCGCACCAGTCGGACCTCACAGCAAACATTGAGGCATCTTTCGAGGAATGGCTATGGCAGCGTACGGACAGCACGAACACAGAACACCGGGAAACCGCTGAGGGTCAGTGTGACGCAAAAGTATTGCCAGAGGACTGCAACCGCAGTAAGCGACCAGGGAAAGACTGCACTGACTGTAAGGATTCGCTAGTTCAAACCAGGTTGTCGGAAGGCCTACCTCCCGTCCACACGAGGAACATGGCACAAAAATCGTCAAACTCCGAATGTGATTCGCACGACGTTGTGCAAAGGCACCAACGATCTTCGCAGATCTTCGCTGAAAGAGAAATAATCCCTCCAGCTCATTTTGAAGCCAGCTCTAAGATAGGGAGAATGTCGTCGAACGTCGGCAGCAGAATCAACGCTCAACCGCAATCGGCGGAGGACCTTGGCAGCGCTTTAGAAGCCACACCTTTGCCCACAGTCGTCCACGTTTGCACGAGTCAGCAGACACCCGCATCGGTCTCCTTTATGACACTCAGCGACCCAGCGGCACCAGCCACAGACCACAGACGGTTCGCCAAGGACTACTGTACAGCACACCACACCCTGTGCCGCACCGCGAGGATGTTTCGGATGTTTTGGGGTCTTCACGTCAGACGACGACGCGGACGATTGAAATATTGCAAGTCTTCGAGTCTTCGTAAACCCAGACCGTGAGGACACCTGCCTCGATCGGCCACGTCCCCACCTGACGTCACTTGGACACTGCACAGATATGATCGCCGCCAACGCGGTCACCCTGTCGGCGCGGGAGTGTGTTGCATAACTTAGAGGAGGACAATGGGCGACCAGGTGCATGGGATTGCGATGAGCGTGCGGCGCCTGGCTCGAGTTGGGATTCTGGGCACTTGTTGATTAAAGCTTGTTGGGGTTAGTCATCTGGAGCCTCGGTCCGTCTGTCTCATTTACGTAACACAGTTGCGAAGCAGAACTGGGGCACGCGACACGATAGTTTAAATGTATTTGATAACGACAAAACAGAACTGTTCAAATTCCCCATGAAACACTAGATGCCGATCGCTACGAGCACCACCATGGTGCAGTTTATCTTCTATATTGCTCTTGCTATGGGCGCCACTGGTGTGGAGCACTGCGCACCATGCTGGTTTCGGAGCAACTCCAGTGCAGGTTTATTGGAGATGCTATAAGGATATTCAACGCAGCTTGGTAAAGTTGTCTATTCATGTCTGCTTCGCTACACAAATACGGGACAATTTACCACAGCAATTATGATTTATGTGACTACGACACTGATCAATGAGTAGTGGACACTGTCATTGACGTCAAGAAGGGCGGATCCTCATGTGGTACTAGTGGTCATGTTGTAGTTGGAGAAGCTCTCATGGAATGTGACCCAAAGTGCTTCAATCTAGACCTAGATAAGATGTTTTTGTGCTTTCAACAAACAGGCATGTTCAGTGGCATTCTGCTGGCAGCGTTCTACATCATTGACAGGATCCCTTCCGGCAATTTCACGAAAGTTCATACATAACTCCGTTATAACAATCAAAATTTGCTTTCCTGTCAATATCCTAAACAGGCTCGACTGATATAACCTTCCTTCTCTGGAGTACAGAAAATATGTTCCCTTGAGGTAAGCTGCGAGAGTGGAGGACATAACGGCATCGTCAGCCTTTTAAAAGAGCAGCGGAAACCCATCCCTAAGCTTTTCATTTCTGGCTGCAGCAGGTGGCACAATACGTTATATACACAATAATATACAATACACAATACAATACACAATAATACACAATACAATAATACACAATACACAATACAATAATAATACACAATACAATATGTTCTTGCAGTGGAATAGTAATGGTAGCTGACCTGTAATGCATGTGAGAAGTTTTTAATTGTAGTGATATGGAGTAGTTGATACATGCTTGAATGATTAGTCAGCAAAACATGGACAAAAACAGTGACAGGGCAAAGTGCTGTGTGCTCTCTGTTTTTGTTATGTTTTGCTGACCAACCAGTAAAGTCGTTCATCTGCATGTGCTCTAGAAACCTCTCAACACTTTACAGCCCATAAGAGAATGAGTGAGGTCCAGCAGCAATGATGCAGCAGAGAGGGGCAGTGATAGCTCATGACTCTGCTGCATCAGGCAGCACATTGGACCACGCCTGCAAGGTCATGCTGCTTTTTGTATCTGCACAGGCATGCATTGTACGAGGAGCGTTCGTAAAGTTCATATTATCTCTGCCAAAAAATGGGAATAGCGGTACAGCACATGTTGCAACACAAGCGCACTTGCCTGTGTTTTCGGAACACTATAGACATCGTGTGCTATAGTACCGCAGAACACTGCTAGGGTTCCAAAACCAAAATGACGCTGACCGTGGGGAGAGTCGAAGCACTTGCAGGGATCTTTTTTATGCATTTGAAAGGGAAGAATGCGGAGGAGATCTATGCTAAGCTTATGGCGGTGTACGGGAACAATGCCCCAACCTATGACCCTGTGGTTAAATGGTGCAAATGTTTTCAATGAGTTCAAAGGGGCCTGGAAGATGAAGAGCGAAGTGATCAGCCGCCGTTCACTGAAGAACCAGCAACTACAACGCAAGTGGAGGCCCTCGTGTTCGCAGATCACTGTCCAGGCGATAGCGCAGCATGTCCACACCAGTCTTGGGTTGATGAGCAATATTCTTCACAATGACCTGCCCATGACGAAGGTCACCGCGTGCTGGGTCCCGCGGTTGCTTACACTCATGCAAAAAGGACCCTCAAAGGGAGCAGCCGCGGAAATATTGCAGCTGTGCGAGAGAGCGATTCTTACGACTTTTTTGATCAACTGGTCACTATGAGAGTGCTAGGTTCACCACTATGATCCATAGAACAAAGCACAAAGCAAACAATGGCAGCAAGTGAGCTCACTACCACCAAAAAACACAAAGACAGTGGTGTCATTGGGGAGGGTGTTGCACAGCCTGTTTTGGGACTGCTGTGGTGTGCTCCTGACAGAGTATGCCGGTAAGGGCCAAATTGTTACAGGAAAATATTATGGTGAGCTCCTGACGAAGTTTTGTGAAGCCATCAAGGCAAAGCTCTGCAGGAAGCTCACAAAAGGTGTCGGTCTGCTCCACAACAATGTGCTGGCTCATTCTGCACAGGAAACGGTGAGACATGCGACCTCCCCGAGTTATGAAATTTTGCCTCATCCCCCATATTCTCCCGGCCTTGCACCTAGTGTCTTCGTCCTCTTTCCATGTATGAAGGGTCCACTGCGTAGAAAGCGTTTCCAGGAGGACGAAGATGTGATTGTGGAGGTGGACCAATTTCTGAACACGCAGAATGCGGCAATGCTTCTGGCAATGCGGCAATGCTGCTACAACAATGGCTTCTGACAGCCCATTCATCAGTGGCAGAAGTGTTGTCTGGCGTTGGGTGGAGAATATGTAGAGAAATAGTAAACCTCCCTTCGACTATCATTGTTGATTCTCTGTTTCTCCATTGCAGTAATACAAACTCTGTGAACGCCCTTGGTAGTGTTTGCGGCAATGTAATGCAAGAATCGGATGTAGGCATGCAATAGAACTTTATTACCTGTTTTGGGAGCTGTTGTTCCAAGTGACTTTAGCCTGTTCTTTCTACAAAGTTCATTTGAATTTTTACTAACATTTGGATGTTTTCAACTTTTGTACAAAAACTGATTTATCTACAGGTCCCTACCGATCCATCGGGCAACAACCATCCTCCTATATCTCCGAAGCCAATGCTGAGGGAAGAGTTTTCTAAGGCAACTCTGACGGGTCCTACCAGATCCTTTCCTCCCCCTACTCCACAAAGCAAAGATGTGCTCCAGGCTACTCAGGTAAACATCCAAGGAGTTTGGCTGACTGTCGTCTCTTCACTGATGTTCCTTCCCTCCTGTTCAGGAGGTTCCTGAAGAAACTACCAAAGAGGAAACTGCACCCCTTGAGAGTGGATGCACCTTGTTAACAGCAACTGTGCAAGAGTGTCCGGCAGAGTTGGATACAGTTGCCATTATGCCCACAGAGCAAGTCGTCACTGCTTTTGCTCGTGCAGTCACGTTAACTGAAGATGATGTCCGTAAGTAGCACGTTGTCATATGCGATGCTGCTTTTCCTGTTATTCTATGTCACGTGCATTATTCTTTATTATTTGAAATTAACAGCTGAAGCCAAATGCACAGTGGCCTTGGCTACACTTGTAGATGAAAATGACCGTGCAGTGCCCCTTGAGCCAACAGCTGAAGATACTTCTTTCTGGCACACCAGCCAAGGGAAATTTAGGTTTACCATCGATGAACTACCTCCACAACTGCGAGTTGTCTATGGGCTCTTGAGAGTAAGAACTTCATGCATCATATTCAAAATGTTTGCTGTCGTGTTGATCTTTGCTGGAAATGAACCCGCTCATAACCTCTCTGTGCAAAGTTCGGGCTCACCGCACTCATCCAATCAAGACGATTGGATGAGTGTGGTGAGGTTTGCTTGGCAGGAAACTGTCTGCAAGTGCTAGAACAGAATACAAAGTCACATGATCTCACACTACTGCTACCTGTAATATGTGATGTGTGTTTGTGTGATATGTGAGGGGAAGATGGCAATATCCTCACAAGTGATTGCTAGGGCCTGACTTTTTCGGGTTAAACCCGCATCTACCCGAAAACATCCGGGTTGCGTGGCACACTCATAAGCGTGCATTAAAATAAGGTTTGATAACATTGCTAAACACTAGTTCCATGTTAAGACAAATTTTTATTACACAAAAAAAAATCACCCGAATACACCCGAATTCCTGACGGCAGAATATGCCGTAACGGGATTTAACCCGAATACACCCGAATTTTCAAATGAAAAATATCACCCGATATTTACCCCCCGAATTTGGCCAAAAATAAAACCCGAGAAAGTCAGGCCCTAGTGATTGCTTGAGATTTGTTACAAAAATGGCAGTTGCAGGTCCTTCCTTTGTTTGTTACTAAGAGACAACCCCTACACGTTAAGGTGGAAGGAAAGTTTGTGATGATGGCCAGTCTGTTGCCAGTTCACAAGCTCAGAAATGAAATTTTTAAGGTTGATTGCACTTGAAGAATAACTGCTTAAAGTGTGGGATGAATTCTATTTTTTTGCAAGCCTCATCCTCTTCTTATATTTTGCTGATGTGAGTAGTCTTGCAGCATTTGCTTCCTATAAACCATCGATCTATTTGCACAAATGTGTCCTCCTTTGTTATTCCATTGTTTTGTGTCCCAGAACATCCTCTTGTAATAATAATAATATTTTGGGGCTTTTCCTCGCAGCACTGGTATGATTGTGAGGAATGCCATGTGGTTGGTCCGCAGATTAATTTTGCCTACATTTTGCCTACAATCTCAGCATGACACTCCATACTTAATGTTCCTCATGGAGGATGATGTGTCTGAGCAGTTTGTACGACGCCACAAAGGTATTTTCTTGTGTGCTCAAAACCAACACGCCCATATGCAATGTCCCTAGTTCCCCAGGGTATGTTGAGAAAACAGTTGACATGCAACCACATGGTTACATATTGAATTCTGAGGTAATGTGAGCATCATTAACATGCTAAATGTTGTAGAGGAATGTTGGATGTGATCACAATTTGTCATATGTGTTGTGACAAACAAGTTGAACTGCATAGTACTTACAGGCACTTCAAATCCAAAGAGGATGTAACCAAGATGTACAAAATCACAAACATTCTCTTTCGACTGCAGGAGATGGCTGTGCACGAAGATGCAGACGTACTGTACCACCTGCTCTCTTGCCTCAAGCTGTTGGCCTTACATGCTGAAGTTCTCAACAAGGCTGCTCATGACCACAGAGGTTTTCTCATCTGGTGCCAGGAAAACCTTCTTGTAGTCAAGTTAGTCCAAAATACCTCAATGCTCTTTGTGATATATACAGGTTGCCCACGCTAAATGTGTTAAGAAATTTTAAAAAATAGAGAAATGCAGGCCTTCAAAGGCACAAAACCGAGTGGCGTGGCAACAGGTCTGCTTTAGGATGCTGCATTACCTTTATTGTGGTTCAGTGTGTACTACGTCATCAACCAGCGCAGTGCCGAAAGTAGAGAATGCTCAACTCCGGCGCGAAGTGTGCATGGCAGTGCAGCCAACGTCATTGTGCTCACTCACTTGTTCCATGGGCAAGGAAAGCACTTGCATGAAGCAGAGCAGGCGTTTGTGCTGGTTGGTTCATATTGGATTAAAAACAATTGAAAACCCCCAGTGCTGGGTAGGACGAGGACAGAGGATAAAAGTTAGTATCCGGTCCTTGTCCTTTTTATCCTCTGTCCTTGTCCTACCCTGCACTGGGGGTTTTTAGTTGTTTTTAATCCACTTGCATGAAGCTTCTGAAACTTGTGACCTAGTGGTTGCAAGTAAGTGGTGTCTACGGCGATGCGGCTAGCCACCTTTCACAAAGCTCTTAATCTTGTTCTCTGAACTGCTGTTTTTGGACAAGATTGTAATGTGCATGTGATTTTGAGCACATATTTTTGAGTGAAAAAGGTGCAGATTAGAATCATGCAAATACGCCAGTTTTATCAAAACTTAGGTTCTCAGTCAGGTCACAAGCCTTGTTGCTCCTATCAGTAGAAACTATGCTGTAAGATATGGGAAGAAGCTTTCCTCAGTGCCCCTCGTGACACACTGACCAGATGATGTTCAGGGTTGTTTGTGTTTCAATCGCTATGGAAGAGGTGGAATTTGAGTCTCAGAGACCACAAGCTAATGCTTGGTCTCTGTGTGGGAACGTTATTCCATGTGGAATGCCAGTCCCCCTTGCTTGGAGTTAAATTCAGAAAATTCTGAGATAAGTAGTGTTGACCCCGTGATGTTCAGACAAGTAGGTTTTTTATACTACTATTTTTTATCACACTAGGTGAAACACCTTGTATACTATACAGGGTGTCCCAGAAAACGTGTCATTGAATTATAATAAAAAAACTACACCACCTAGGGTCATGCGGCGAATGGCATTTTTTCTTACTGGGTTTTTGCCACCTCCTCATGTGAATGTCGTGTAACGTAACTTTAATTACGTAAATTTTTGTGAACTGAAGTCGGAAATTTGCCTTTTAAAGGTCACTTTTTTTACCCCACCAATGTGAAGAGCGTGTCTAATTTGGTCCAATGAATGATAATTGACAGGGATATTCAGGAGCTATCCCATCGGAAAAAATAGCCGAACATCATGCTCTACGGAGGTCGCACAGAATAGCGCACAATGAATTTTTCAGCGCAATCTTTGTCAGTCAGACGAAAGGAGGTTGAAAACCCAGCCCTCCCCGACATCGCAGAAAGAGATAAAACAGGCACGGCTTATCACGTCCGACTTTCGCTGAGGTAATGCTTTCCCTCTCCCAATTTTAGGAACTGTTACTTTTTCTACTACAGTGGACTCTCGTTAATTCGAACTCGAGGGGGCCGCGGTATTTGTTCGAATAAACCGGAGTTCGAACTAACGGGAGACGCTCTCCTGGGAGGGGGCTTGGGTGCAGGGAGCGCATGCAGATGTGTCGCGACGCACTTCGAGTCGTATTTTAAGTTCGTGGTACCGGTGTCATTTCAAGACGCATTTATATTGGCGTAATTCAAATCGTTACTGCTGCCGAACTTCGCCGCTACCGTCATTACGTTCCCGATGCCGAACCGAAGTTACGGCGGAGAAAACTCCCAGAGCGTCACGGCCGCGCGTTACGACTTTGAAGGAAATACAGGACTTATATGTTCACAAGATCTCACTTACAGAAATTATGGAGCGACTTAAGGTTGAAAGCAGTCAGTATTTCGCTCTTGCAACTGTTTCTTTTAGCGGGACTGTTAGCATCGCTTTTGATTCGGACACAAGTTCAAGAGTGGCATCCGCATTTTTCTCGGAAGAAAAATATAGCGCACTGTCATATCCAGCGCCGATGCTACATCAGATGCACTTGGTACAGGCACTGAATCGCGAGACCGGTTCGTGGCTTGAGTAGCCTGAACTAGAGTGACTCTAGCCTGAACCTCCGTCGCTAAGCCGGCGCACGTGGCATCGATGATGTCCGCGTCAGTTAAGAGCCCAGTCTCCACGCCGTCGTCTCTGCTGACATCGCGCAAGTTAGGGAAATAAACGATGTCAGTGAACAGGTTGTAGAACGATATTGACAGTCGCGAAGTCGTAAAAATGAGTGACGGTACGCGCACACACCTCCTCCACCTTTGACGGCCTCAAGAGGAAGAGAGAGAAAGAGGAGAGGGGCAAAGGGACAATGCAAGCGTTCGTGTAAACTCCTTGCTGTCGTGAAAAGGAGAGAGCGTCCTTGAACAGCGCAAAATGCGGAAAGAGGACGGGAAGCGTACGGAAGGTCAATAATCTGGGAGATATGAGGCGCTGTGACCCGTTCCTGTCTGACGGGCGAGCGCTGTTGGTTCGAATTATGCGGTGTATACGCTCGTCTGTTTGAATTACCGGGAGTGTCTTCCCATTGAAATACATGTGCTTTGGACGGGACTCGGACGAGAGTTCGAATTATCCGGAGGTTCGAATTAAGCGATTTCGAATTAACGAGATTCTACTGTATCACTCTGTGGGCTGGCTTCGGAACATCCTTTCGTCGCACTGAGAGCGATTGCGCTCAAAAAGTCATCGCGCGTTATGGTCCGGTGCCTCCAAAAAGCATGATATTCGGCTATTTTTTTCGATGGGATAGCTCGTGAATATCACTGGCAATTATCATAAATTTGAGTGAATTCATATTGCTGGGGTAAAAAAGTGGCCTTTACTTGGCAAATTTCAGAGTTCAGTTCGCAGATATTTACATAATTAAACTTGAAAGTGTATGCACTCAAAATGGAAGTGTATGCACGTTTTAAAGTAGCTATAGAAAACACAAAAAGATGTGTGCCTTTACTGTCAACAGAATTGATTTTTGAAATAGTTTTTGATTGCAGGATTCGAAGTTTCTATGGTAATTTTTATCAGTAGCTGCCTTTACACACAGTTGCATGTATGGCCACATCTGGCATAAGCTGACAACAAAGAAAGACAACGCAAAGAAGAAGACAGAAGGTGCCGAATAATCGGGTTCCAGATATGCATAGAATGACAGGATTTAGTGAGTTCAGTTTTGGTCCGCAGAAGCTGAGGAACTAACGTGTAATGTACATGCTTAATATAATGTCTTAATAGCTTCTTCACCTTGCCATTTTTATCTTACACAGTGGTAGAAACTGAGTGAGTTAGTAATTGTGATTCCAAGTAGTGGTTTTAGTACTCTGCACTCCAGCTGTTAACATATTATCACTGGGGAGCATACTTTGTTATGGAAGGGGTTGAATCCACAACGCGCTTCCTGATTCTAGAGAAATTTCAGAAAATGTCTCTATGTGTTTGTGTGTCTTAATGCTTTTATATCAGAAAATTAAATTTCTTGAATTCAAAGCTG
The DNA here is from genome assembly GCF_037126465.1 of Ornithodoros turicata. Classification (NCBI taxonomy): domain Eukaryota; kingdom Metazoa; phylum Arthropoda; class Arachnida; order Ixodida; family Argasidae; genus Ornithodoros; species Ornithodoros turicata. The sequence goes on from NC_088206.1 coordinate 50,996,506, forward strand.
ATAAAAAAACTGCTTGCATTATGTGGAAAGAGTTCCCAGTTGAAAATTCCAATTGGGTTCAATTGGAGAATTACCAGTTTGTTCCAACTGGATATACCAATCTGCATTTTGGACTCCCAATTGGATCATTTCTAATTGGACTTGACCAAATTGGCTATGAATTCCAATTGGGTGACTTCCAATTGGACTTGTCCATATTGGACTAAGAAGTCAAATTGGGAAGCATTGGCCTATTTCCAATAGACGATTTCAGAAAATGCCGCATGACGCCGCGTAGTGGCGTGGTGTGCGCAGCCTCGCAGCGCATCATGGGAGATGCACTCCAGGCGAACGAGCGGCTGTTTTGGTTTTCGCTTCGCCTTGGCAGTGTGTTTTCTTCGCTCGGTTTGAGCTTTCTTTGATTTGCTTCATCTACCGGACGTACTGGACGAAAACAGCTGATCGAAGGTAGGTGAATGGTGCTCTTTCCTTTATCGTGATGGTACATGTGTGACTAGCGGAAATTTTGTCTCCGACTGTTAGCTAAAGGGGAGTCGACAGAGGAAGCTAAGCCTGACGACGAGTGGGCTTCGCGCGGAAGCTCGCCACAAATAATTTGTGGGTTGTATGCCTCGCTCTTTGCATTTGGAATCCGTGGCTTGTAATGTCGGCATGAAGTTGACAAACGGGAGATTGGCTTAGGATAGTTTGACTTGTTTGTGGTTGTCCTGATTCGGTTCGAAAGGCGAACGAGTGACGTATTCAGTACTTCGAAGACCACCTATCACGATGTCTTTCTGTTTTCTTATTCCCTTTTTTGTCTGTTGTTGTACGAAGAAGTATTCCTCGGCGCGTGTTGTGGCCACTTTAATAGTTTTTTAAAAAGGTAATTTTTCGTTCTCCTCAGAGATGACATCGATCCCTTCGCGAGGGACGAGCCCGTGCGTTGTACCCAGCTGCAATCATCGTACTGCGTACAACAAAAAACTGTCGTGGCACTACTTTCCCAAGAAGGATCCCCTGCGCAAGCTCTGGATACAAGCCCTTATCCAGAACACTGTGCTACCGGAGTCATGGGAGCCTAAACCCAAACAAAGGATCTGCGGCGCACACTTCAACACTTCAGGAAGAAAGGAGTACATGGACAAGTTGCCACGCTACTTGACGCCTCGTCGTCAGGCTTAGCTTCCTCTGTCGACTTCCCTTTAGCTAACAGTCGGAGACAAAATTTCCGCTAGTCACACACGTACCATCACGATAGAGGAAAGAGCACCATTCACCTACCTTCGATCAGCTGTTTTTGTCCAGTACGTCCGGTAGATGAAGCAAATCAAAGAAAGCTCAGACCGAGCGAAGAAAACACACTGCCAAGGCGAAGCGAAAACCAAAACAGCCGCTCGTTCGCCCGGAGTGCATCTCCCATGATGCGCTGCGAGGCTGCGCACACCACGCCACTACGCGGCGTCATGCGGCATTTTCTGAAATCGTCTATTGGGCTTCCAATTGGAAATATGTCCAAGTTATCAGCAAACAGCACAGCAGAAACCACCAGAAACTGGAAAATAGTTGTTTATTTGAAACATATTGCACGTTACATATATTGCACTGCAGTGCGTCTCGTCGAAGCCTATACAGAATTTAAAAAAAAATAGATATCACTTTTTCTAAGGAGACAATCAATTGCAAAACTATAGAGCAAACTCCTCAGGCAATGTCTTAACTAACTTTCAACAATTAACTCCTTTATTGTAAAACCTACAAGGTTGTCCCAATAAGATCATCTGGTCCATTCAGTCCCCTATACAGTTACAGTTCTCAGAAAAAAAATCCATCCGATAGTTCCGCAAGTTAACGCTGATCGTTAATGCTTGAGGTGGAACTGCGCAATGAGCAAAATAATAATTTAAAAAAAGTTTTCTTTCACAAGTTTTTTGCAGGCGACCTATCGAAAAGATTTTGTTCTGGAAACAGCAACTGTTTCGGGAGACTGAAGGTACCAGATGTTCACACTGGGACAGTCTCGTAGCTTTTATAATTAAAAAGTTAAGTGTCGAAAGATAATTAAGACATTGCCTTAGGAGTTTGCTAGTACCCCTCTAAGGAGTGTCTTTTTAGGTCCTGAATACACTTAGCCTGGACACTGTATTTTGCACACCACAGAAGCTAGTCCAGTGCTGGATCCGTTAGCGCTTTCCTGCAAATATAAAAGCCGTTTAACCAGTCCCAGCAAAGAAAAAATCTGCTTTCTTGCCTCTTATCAGCTTTTTCCAAGTCTGCAATCTTACTGCTGGTAAAACGGTTCAGCCCTTTGAGTGCAGCTGGAAGGAGGTGTGGGGGCATTCCGTTCTTTGTTAATCTTTCTTTATAGCAATCTGAAAGGGGAAGTGTTTACTAAATAGCAAGTGAAAATAATGATATAATACAAGAATAGAGTTCCATTCTGTTGTCAGTCCATTTCGGTCCTTGGCACTGCTGCTCATTATCAATTTAAAACATAGTAAATACTCTCAGATATACTGAAACAATACTGAAACAGGTGTGTAGGAAATGTTCATACCTCTGACAACCCTGACTTTCTGTGGTGTTAAGGGTTCCTTCCATGGCTTTGTGGGGTCCCTGGGAAAGTGCTTCACTGGAAAATGAAAAAGTTGCAGTAGCTATTAAGCTGCTGATGGGGTGTATGTGCATACTGCCCTAAAAACACAGTCGTCATTTTATGTTGTAGCAGCCTCCAATGGCACCTATCTAACTTGAAGGCAACCACATGAAGAGTAAATTTAATGACTCGTACAGCGTATATTATGTAGAAATGAGCACCACATTGGCATAAAGAAAAAATCAGTATAGTACACTAGCATACCTTCAATGGATCTGCCTTTCAGTTTTGCAGGACCCCACAGAGCTAACAGAAGGTCTCGCACAAACTGTGTGTCCTTCGTATGTGCCTGGATTGTCTGCCATGTATCACATCGAATACGTACACCAGATCCAAGGTCCACCTGCACAACATATTATATTAAATGAGAGTAAATATGTGATCAAGTTTTACTTCAATAATTTCCTGACATCCTCAAAACAACTGGAACGTTGCTGATTTCTGCATGCATTATGGATTGCCGCAAGCAAATATTTACATTATTTTCTTCGTTTTCGGGGTCTTCTGACATGTCAGGGATACAGCTGGGAGTCTCACGAGTATGCGAGGCTCCCAATGGACTGTTTAAGCGGTCCTGTGGGACCTCCTGGACAGACCTCAGTGCTGGCAGCTGGGTGGGGCTCCGAGGCGGCTCTTCATAGGCACTCTTCTGTGATAGTTGCACTGAAAGAAAGGAACATTACATCAGTGCAAGAACTGTTGTCACTGTTTTTCTTCTAGTTACCTGAATCATTCAGCTTGAACAGCAGAGTCGCCTGGAACTCCCTGTTTAGTCTGCGGCACTCTTCAAGTTCTTCCTCTTTCTCAGCTAATTTTTTCTTCAGCTGCTTAACTTCAGACTTCAGTTCTTCAATTTCTGATGTCAGAGAAAGAGGTAGACTAGACACAGGTTGCCGTGAGAGCCAGGCCAGTCGAACTAGAGCCCGAGCTGGCCGAGGCAAAGGTTTTTATTACCCGCGCGCCTAGGTTATTGGTGCGTGGGAATGGTAATGGCGATGCCGCTACAGGGCTCCCCCCCTAGTGAGGCGTCGGAAGATGTCGAGCGATACATAGCTGTGGGGCCCAGGTGACGTGTCGGCGGCGGGGGGGAGGCGATGAAGTCGAGGGTGGAGAGTGAAGTGCGGACGAAGTGGCAGGAAGAATTGGCGTCGGCCCTGTGTCGGAGTTAACGGCGCTGGGGGACGTCGCAGGAACGTCGAGGAAGGCGGGCTTCAATCGCTGCAGGGCGACAGTCTCCTCTCGGTTCTTTACCAGGATGGTGTAATGCGTAGGAGATCTTCGCACGACAGCGTAGTTCTCTAGTTCGACTGGCCGAGGCAAAGGTTTTTATTACCCGCGCGCCTAGGTTATTGGTGCGCGGGAATGGTAATGGCGATGCCGCTACACTGTCTCCCTCTCATCCTTTGTGTAGGTGCTCCTAGTTCCTTGTGTGCTGTACTCTTCCCTCCATCTAGCATGCTCCAAGTCAAGTTTTTGTTTCTTTTTTTGCAGCATCTCAATGAGGTTTCCACTAATCTGTGCGTTTCTTTTCTTTGTTTTTCCCTGAAGCAAAGAGTGGCAATGTAATTAATACTCTAATGCAAATGTAAGCATCGCTACATATCTTTCTCGGAATTCCATTTCTTTCTCGTTCGTCATTCTCAGAAGAGTCAGTTTCAAGAACTTTCGCTATGCGTAGTCTTCCGTTCCTGACCTTCGTTTGAACGTCCTCTTCAGAGACTGTAGTAGTATAACAATCACTCTGCATCATTCCATTTGCAAACTCGAAGTGACATGTAATGCAGATGCACACACAATTCATTCCCAAGCATACATCTCAATACCAACATACTTGCATCCTAAAAGGAGAATCCTGGCTTTGTAGAAGGTATCTGCGTCACTGTCGATCTCTTCTCCATCGTCCCACCTCACCATATACATCGATCGGTTGCAAAAATCTTTAGTGTCACTTGGCTTAAATGATTTGATGTCAGTGATCGGTACAATTGCCTTAGCGAGGTCTTTTTCATAGCGAACATACGCATGGGTAATTTCACCTGCTGTGCCCGCCATACTTGTAACAATGTGACAATGAAAAATAAACGAGAATGGGGTGCAAAATTTAAAACCAGAAACGTGCTACACTACCATGACGACCACTACAGACACAAACAAAGACGATGGAGATATGGTGGATGGTGAATCACATGATGAGATATCGATGGCGATGTGAATATCCCGCTTCAAGAGGATTTCAGATTCGATCTACTATGTGATTTGCTGTACTACAGTTTTGCGTTCACAAATTTATAATGTTATTGTAATTTATATAGGTATATATGCGTGTGTTCAGTCGTATAGTCTTATTACACTGTCTTCTACTTCAACAAAGAACAATCGTTGCGGTTTCCTACGCGGACAAACGAAATGAATCCGCTGAATTCGGCGGAAGAGGCAGTCTGTATGCACGTCTTTTGATCATAAAGCATAAAGTTGTGTGGATTGTGGATCATACAATGGTGGATCTGCTGGATCATACTATCGCGACGTGCGTATAACTGCCTCCCAGCTTCAGCTTGATGTGGAGGCGTGCGGTGTTTGTTTAAAACACGCTAAAAGAAGTAGAAGAAATGGAAGGAGTTGCCAGTAGTTCTTCCTCCCAGCCGGCATGTCCCAAGGCACTGAGGAAACGAGGCCATTACAAAAAGTACCTCTTTCCAAACTCGCAAAGCTCCGTTCCCAAATCTATGAAATACAAGCACCTGCGGCAGGAGGCAGCAAGGATTGCGGAGCATGTAAGTTAGTAATTTTCAACAATTTAGATGCGGTGAAACACTTATTTCACTTACTTGGAGTGTATGTATCCATTTTATCTTTACAGGAGACATGCCTTCATGCAGAAGACAATCTAAGCAGCTTCGTTGATTCCTCGACCAACGAGGATTTCCAGAATTTACTGGTGTGGTATTTGCTGACATGCTTCAGAATTTATAATACAGCCGACTAATGATATACATGCTGATTAAGTTGCCTGAAATTTGAGACTAACTGCTGGTCCTTTTGTGCACTCGTGAACAGCTGGATACTGAAGAAGCTGCTGACAGCCCATCGCAGAGGTACACTGAAGACTCTGACGATGACAGTTTACCACCTGCAACAGCATGCAGTGAGGAGATTGACCTGCTGTTCCATCTGAACTCTGTAATAATTTGATACATTGCTTCCCTTGTTGGTTATGTTTCTGTATACTGTTCAAGAAGACTGCGAAAGTCCACTTCATTTTTCATTTGCATGCATCATCATGAAGTGGTGATAACTGTCTTGAATTCAGTGCCCCTTTCACAATTCATTGCTACACCTCAACAGTTTAAACCTTCTTTTAAGGACCACGAAGATGACCCTGAACAAAATGGCTCTCACCCTTCTGAAATATACACTGACAGTCATGGCTCCACAGACTTGGGCATGGTAAGTAAGGAAAATAACCTTCCTATTTCATTTCCTTTGATTCACAGTGCATGAAATAGGTGAAGAAGCCTGAATGTAAATGAACCCTTAAACTTTCAGGATGACCAACATGAGAACATGCAAAGGCAGGAAGAATTGCCTACCAACTCACCAAGAACTACCACCGAAAACAACCCACTGGCGGAACTTTTTGGTGATGTGATCACTGAGCGTGTTGTTGTGTCCCGTGGTGATGTCCTGCTGATGGTACTCAACTATGCCTGCAGAAACAGCCTCACGTTCACTGCCTTATCAAATCTTATTAAACTGATCAACAGGCTATTTCGGAACCCCATACTACCAGAGTCTCGTTATCACATCAGTGAAATGATCCGCAGTAAGGCTGGTGGAGGTGTCAAATTTCATTTTTACTGCACTTCCTGCTACCACTATATGGGTGAACTTCCTGACAACACTTCATCGTTTGAGTGCTCACTGTGTAAGGAAACATGTAAACTGTCAAGTGTCGCTGAAGCACCTTTCTTTGTGACTTTTGACCTTCGTCATCAACTTCAACGAGTTCTAGAGGATGGCGATTTCACAGACTTGACACTCAGTGATCCATCAAGTGAGAGGGTAAATGACATTCAAGATGGGACTATGTACAAAGAATTTGTTGCAGCGACCGCTGAAGCAGGACAATGAGTCAGCTTTACCCTCAACATTGATGGTGCACCTGTTTTTAAGTCATCAGCAACTGCAGTTTGGCCAATACAGCTTACGGTCAATGAGCTTTCTGCTGAAAAACGAATGGGTAGACGGCTGCTTGCAGCCCTTTGGTTTGGCCGTGAGAAACCAAAAATGGATATTTTCCAAGGGGCCTTCATCGATATGATAAATGACCTCTCAATTAATGGCTTTGAACTGAACTATCAAGGACAGTGCAAAAACTTTAAGGCATTTTGCATTTGTTGTGCAGTGGATTCCGTGGCGCGTGCACCGATGCAGGGAATATGTCAGTTCAATGGATATTTTGGTTGCAATTGGTGCCTCCACAGAGGGAAGTTTGTTGGGGGATCAATGAGGTACCCAGTAGAAGAAGAAGAAAGTCCAGAGAGAACAGAAGAACAAATGATAATGGATATGCAGAGCATTTGTGAAGGTGGGACTGTCATAAGAGGAGTAAAAGCAATCTCACCTCTTATAAGTCTGGCGCACTTCAATATCGTACGGAGCTTTGTGCCAGACTTCATGCATTGCATGCTCCTTGGAGTAGGTAGACAGTTCTTGGAATACTGGCTTGAAGGGGCAAGCACTCCTTATTATATAGGGAGGTACTTTCCGGAATGGGACATGAAGCTCTTGAGCATAGCTCCACCCCAGGAAGTTGGACGCCTTCCTAGGTCCCTGAAAGAAAGGAGATTCTGGAAGGCAAGTGAACTCCAGAATTGGATCATGCATTACAGTATCCCAGTTTTGGAGGGAGTACTTGGCACACCCTACCTGAAGCATTGGGCACTGCTTGTGGAATCTCTACATACGCTGATGCAGCTGTCCATTCTTCAAAGAAATATTGACGCTGCAGAGCACCTGCTCGCCAAATTTGTCTTTCACACACAGGGCTTGTATGGAGAAACAGCTATGACGTTCAATGTTCACCAATTGCTACACATAGCTAAAAGTGTGAGACAGCGGGGGCCATTGTGGGCACATTCATCGTACCCATTTGAGTGTGGAAATGGGCAGATCAAAGCCTGCATTAAGGCTGCAAATGGCATCCCGCATCAAGTGTGTCGCACCTTGGCAATTCAGGCTCTCACAGAAAAGTTGGCACGTTTTTCAGAAAATGAGAGAACAGTGAATTACTGTTCCGAGTTAGATAATCAACCAACAAAGAAGACAGCTGCAGTGCCCACGGAAGGAGTAAAATTTTTTGGGAGGCCATCTGCATTCACAGCAACCAGCCATCTGCAGGAAAACAGCTTCACAGCTAATGCAGCCGAATACAAAAGAATGCTAATTTCCAAAACTGTGTACACGACCTCTGCATACGCCTGTAACAAGAGGACTGATAGCTCCGTTATAAAACTCTCTGACGGCTCTTATGGTGTGATACAGCACTTAATCTATGACAACCACCTTGGCTTTGCTGCTGTTACACCTCTCAGATGCAGACCATCAAAGTACTGTTCATTACAGGAACCATTCATGGTTGAGGTTATCAGCGAAGAAATCTTGCCTGTTATTGTACCAACAGCCAATATCTTCAGTCCCTGTGTCATTTCCAGGGCAGGCAGGACATACATTTCTACAGTACCAAAGACATTGCTGTATTAAAAGGACTACGCTTGACACTTCCCCAACTGTGCTTCACTGAGACATTACAGCAGTGATTGCATTAGCAACAGAGTTCAAGCTGCTACCCACTCGAATTCTCGAGTTCAACAAAATGTTTTGACATGCACTGTACCCTATTATTATCTTCAGTGGAACTTGTCACATTAGCATGTCATTCTCCCAGTTTTAATTTCTTTCTTGAGTAAATAATTTCTTGAGGCAGTTTTTTCTGTGACATACAGTTTCTGTGTCCTACTTTATATCATCACCTGTGTGATTGGAAAAGCACAAGGAAATTTTTCTACAAAAGAAAATTACAAAGGTAATTTGCACATGCACAAAGTAGAAAATGGGCAAGGCTAGTGTAGACAACACATGAATGTACGCATATAATGTGCAACAGAAATATCTGCCAATCTGAATATGGGCATGGGAGCAAGCATACTCCACTAGAACCCATAATTTCATTAATACCTACTATTGTGCATTAGAACCCATTATGGCTGTAATTTGACAAGCGTGGAACATATTGCAAACTCAACCACTGAACCCATTTGGATGTCCAATCGGATGTGCTCTAAATCCTATTGTGGTTCTAATTGGAGAAGCAGAGACAAACGTCAGGTCACAATTGGGCACCGATATGCAATTGCACACTGAGAATGTGTTGATACCCATTGAGAACAGAAAAAATGAGAACCTGTTGATCAACACAGTAACTCAATACCTATTGTCATTCCAATTGGACGAATAGGACACGTACCTGCTGATCACAATTGGATCTGATTCTACACATTGGGAACCAACTGGTTTCCATTGTAGTTCCAATTGAAAAAAATGAGAGCTCATTGATTCCATTTGGAATTCTAATTGGACAAACAGGATATCTGCTGATCACGATTGGATCTGATTCGACACATTGGGAACCAACTGGTTTCCATTGTGGTTGCAATTGGAAAAAATGAGAGCTAATTGATTCCGTTTGGAATGTTAATTGGACAAACTGGATACCTATTGGATACAATTGGGACCAACTGGATGTCCAATTGCACACATTGGGGACCTATTGATTCCCATTCATTCCCATTGGGAATTTAATTGGACCCAATCAGAATTTTCAACTGGGTTATCTTCTCTGTGTTGTGGTGATATTGCAAACCTCAATATCTTTACGAAGAAGAGATAAAGGTCACATGTAGCCTCCTCTCCCTCGGCAAAGGGGTTTAAGCATTAGTTGATTGGCGGAGAGTGTTGGTTGTGTTGCTGGCCTAGGAACGAAGGGGGCGTTTAGCTCTGTGCTTAGTGCTGGTTCAATATGTAAGTTGTTGATACATTAAACATTTCGCCTGTTCTTGGAATCTCAGTTAACTTGTATGATGCTTGTTTTCGCTGTGGCTGTGGCTGTTGGTCAGACAGGTCGGGCTGGAACCACGTGGGATTGAGGGTGGCAGTTCCCACAATTTGTGCCGCATACCCCAGAGAACACAACTTACAAGTTAACCAAGAACAGACATAAACAACTTACGTATTGAGCGTGCACTAAGTACAGAGTTAAATGCTCCTGTTCGTTCGGAGCCCAGCGACACAACCGATGCTCTCTGCTGGTAAACCAATGCTTAAACCATTTAGAGAGAGGAGGCCACATGTGACTTTTGTCTCTTTTCATAAACAGATATTGAGGTTTGCGATATCGCCACAGTGTTCAATACCGTTGACCTCCTGTTGGTGGTCATGGCAGTAAGGTAAAGGGAAGATGCTAAAGATAACTATAGTTTTCAGACAATTTTTTTTTTCTGCAGGGTTCTTTGACATGTTAGATGATATATCTTGTATTGTAGATCTGTTTATCCTAAAACTTCTCTCCTGCTACACATTCGTATGTGTATATAAATATAAATAACATTGTTTTGTAATTACGTGCAGCCTCTGGAAACTCCTCCAAGCCGAGTTTTCTCAAATTGCAAGACTCTGCGTTCCCTTGCTGTTGCATTGTGTCACTTTACCAAGTGGTATGGACATGTTCTGGAAAGTCATTGAGGGAGACTTCCACAGTGAAAACTGGAAGGAACACTTCGCAGCAGGTGTGTAAAGTTATGTGGCATTGTTGAGACCATCACCTCGGCACATATCTCATAGTTGGGGCAGTTCAACCAGCAATTTGCTGTGTGTGTGACCATTCAGAATAAAGTAATTTCTCCTTCAGTCGTCCAGTTAGGAGCCTTCCGTTTGGTTTTTCACTAGACCTTCCTCGGCTGCTATTGACTGGCTAAATTTCATTCTCACCATATATGTATTCTGTGATTTAAAAGAAAAAATTCAATTCTACTGAATTTCATTTTTTTGTGCCCATGAGCAACTACAGGTTTTCCCGGCGATTTTAATCCAAGTGCCAGCTAAATTAATCCACGTGCCATGCAAACTTTATGGGGCATGGATTAATTTAGCTGGCACTTGGATTAAAATTGCCGGGAAAACCTGTAGATGGTGTGAGTAATGCTATACTAAGAAAAACAACGCAAAAGCAATGTACATATTGACACGAACTACATTTGACAAATATGATTATGAATGTAACATAGCCTTGATGGTAGATGAAGAGAGGATCCTTGCATCACAAAAATGTCACAGTCGCCAACTGATTTTTTGGACTTCTAGGAGCCACGAAATCAGTCCGAATTATCTAGCAGTCGGAATTTTTAGTGAATGACATAAATCCACTTTATTTCAAAAGTCTTCACTCAGAACATTCAAAGGGACCTTTAAAAGTGCCTATTAGGGGTGTGCGAATATTCGAATTCTCGAATTCGAATCGAATATCAAACGCTCGAACTATTCGATTCGCGAACCGAATATTCAATATTGGATTTTTCGAATATTCGACAATACTGCGAATATGAATGACACAACCCAAAAGTGGGCTTCACCTGATGCTTCAGTGCACGAGGTGAAGCCTGCTTTAGAAAATTGCCCTTGCTGCAGAACCAACAGAGGTGGGACGGTGTTTAGTTTAAGATAACGTTATCCAAAGTTAGTTTTGTAGACATTGTCTGTGGAAGGGGCGGCGCCTCTCCCACATGCAGTTTAGCGGTGCCGACGAGGGACTTTGATTTGATGCCTGTGAGGTTGCCTTTAAAAAGGCAAGGTCTTTTGCATAATGACTACAGCCCACAAACAAGAAGGGTGTCTTAAACATGTCTTTTGCATCTGAAATTTCAGTAGTGCAAGGCTAGTGCAAAGAAACTAAAAGGTGTTCATGGCAAAGCTGAGGCAGGATGCCAATTCGTTTGTTTCACCAATGGCCTGTGGTTGTCGGAAACAATTACAGCCTCATCCGTATAATATGCTACAGCCTGGCATAAAATTTTGAAATGAAGGTAACCACGCCAGTAAGTGTAGGCTCACCCGAAAAGCAGGAAGCACTCTCATGTAACATTAAAGAGTAGGGGCTTTAAACAGAAGAATTGCATGTCTGTCTTGTGAGAGTTAATGCTAGAAAAATTACACTAAAAGCATGGGCTACGAAATGGAAACTTTTAGTGCGAAAGTGACGTATTGTAAATTTTGCACGAATATTCGATTCGGTATTCGGAATTTTTTCCCCCATTCGATTCGATATTCGATTTGACTTACAATATTCGGATTCGCACACCCCTAGTGCCTATACATGTCTGCTTCGCAGCGGAAACGCGCAACAACATATCACGGCAAATTTCAGCGAATGTGGTTGTAGCACCATCGTTGTATGCAGTTATCAGTGTAGTCATCGCAGCAAGGATTGCCACTGTGGACAGGGGTGCATCAATGACATCCTTATCACTGCCGTCGATTTTACTTTTTTTGTGTGTTGTCAGTGTTGAAGACAATGTTGATACTAACGCTGCTAAGGCATCAAGCGACAACGTCACGTTAGCGCTCAATTGTCAATGAATTTGCGTCTTCACCTCTACTCAGCACGTGCATTTGAATGTGTTCCCCAGGCTCCAACTCATGACACCATGCCAGACGGAAATCTGACTGTTCATTAGCTGATACTATCTGTTTTTGAGAACTGGCACAGCATGCACTGAAGCACCATAACTAAGGCCCTCTGTTTTCTGCTGCGGCAAATTCAAAATTCCGTGGCACTGACTTTTGAATTCCGTGATTTTCCGCGGCGAGCAGTCAACAGCTGCATGAAATGGAAGATACTTTATTTTCTTGGATCATGTGGGAACAGAAAATGTTATAAAATTACAGATTGAAAGCACTGTTGTGGCTCAGCATTACATACATGATATCTTGTGTTCTCATCTGATACGGTCTGTTGCACGAAATCATTTTGTACCTGCTGAAAAATCTTTCAGCATCTACAGAGTTCATAGGAACTTTATAGGAAGGAGTTCACAATACATGCCCTGGAGAAGTTACATTTTTAGTACACCCCTTTTTGTTCTTGGACTGTAGCCATTATTTGAAAGTCTTATCTTCTTGAAGGCAACCTCCCAGATATCAAATCAAAATCCGCCACTGCTACCGCTAAACTGCATACGGGAGGGACGCCGCCCCTTCCTCAGGTGAAGTATGCACAATAAACTTGGGCTAATGTAATCCTAAGCTAAACTACAATCTGTCTGTTTTGCCCTGCAGCATAAACAATTTCGTAAAGCAGGCTTCAATTTTGTAGGGGCGGCTTCACCGCATGCAGGGAAACGTCAGGTGAAGCCCACTTTCGGGAGGTGTCGTTCGTATTCGGCGAATAGTCAAATTATCCGGAAACCTGAATATTGGGTATTTCAATTCACGAATCGGATATTGCGAGTGATTGATATTCGATTCGAATTTGAGAACACTAATATCCACACACCCTTAAAAATAAAGGATTCTGTGAAACTCTGTGCCAAACGAAGGATTCCACGATTAATTCCAAATTCCGCAAGATTTCGCGGAGTCACGGAATCGCGGAAAACGAAGGCCCTTAACCATAACACATGAAGAAGGCTGCGAACACGCTTTTCTGTCAGCAAAAGATACTGCAGCCTGTCACTGTTGCTTGCTGACATTTTAGACTCAACTGCCTTTTTGTTGCATAGGCACAAGGAAATAACTTGTGAGATCACAAAATCATGATGATTAATAGATAAGGATTGCATTTTATCCCTTATACCACTGAAATGAAGAAAAGAATCAATGCTTTAAAATAACAAAATATCTCTGAATTGAATTGCTTTGCCATGTGAAATTTGTTGATCTATTGATGCAGTGGAGAAGGTAACGATGATTGCACATTTCCTGGAGCCTAATACTGTGAAGAATAGCCCCCTGCTGCAGTCATCTCTGGCGAATGCCTTCTGCTACCTAGTCCACTGTCTCGATGACATCAATGTCTCCGTCGCTGAGAGGGCACTGCTCTCCCTTGAGACCATCAGGACTGTCTCACTCAAGGTACGTGAGTCTGGTAGCGTTTTGTCGACAGCATACATGTCTACAATCAAAAACTAAGTTGTTCACACTTCATTGAGCAATTAGGCTTGTGCCACTGCTGGATTTTCAGTAGATCCTGTGCCCACGCAAGTGGAAATTACCGTTGAACAAGAGAGGACTAATGTTCTGAAGCTGGAACAACATAGAAAGGACAATTACATTACTTAGGCAATTTGAGGCTTTGTATGTATTTGTCCTTTCTATGTTGTTCCAGCCTCAGAACATCAGTTCGCACTTGTTCAACAGTTGCCGCTTGCGTCGATCCCGTCGTATGAATGCGTGTGTGAGTGAGCAAAAATGTAATAGTGAAAGGAGGATGAGTGAGAGAGAGTGGATGGTTCGTCCCTTCAGATGACGCACCCTTGGAAGTCGCTGAGGAGGTGTGTTAGCTTAGCTCAACTGGTAGAGCTCTGGACCAGCAATCCAGAAGATGTGGGTTCAAGTCCTACAGCTGGCTAACCTTTTCAGTGACTTTCTTCTTTCATCGCAAATTACTGTGTTTACTTACATATAAGATGCACATTTTTTGCCCAAAACATCGCACCATTGAGCAGGTGCATTCAATAAGCGAGCGAAAATGGAAACCCAACACTTAAGGTACACTTAACTCCCGTTTTATTCCAAGATGTCCGCGGCGATCTCCCTCAATCGAATGGCGCGGTTCTGCTTCATTGTTGCTATTTATTCAGAGATGTCCGCAGTAATCTTCCCAGAATCGAAACGTCTCGATTCTACCTCGTCGCGCTTTATTTCGAGATATCTGTGGCGATTCTCCCACACGTTGCAATTGTCCTTCATCGTCGCAATTCTCCCACATCAAATCTTCTTCCATTCAATCAAGTGTGAATGAAATTCTCCTCGATGTCCATCGCATTCGTCGTTCGTCACTCGGGCGCTAGGCGCTCCTCATTTACTGCGCGATAGTAGCGGCGGCCGCACGAGCACCATACACTCTCTCTCTCTGGCTGGCTGGCTGGCTGGCACTGTGCAAGACGGTCTGGCTGTGCTACTAAAGTTGGGGTGCATTGAATGTGTGGGGAACAAAAAAGCACTAGCATTTTGGCGCACAAGTTGGGGTGCATTCAGTACGCGTGTGCGTCCAATATGCGAGTAAATACGGTATTTAATATTTTCCGGGCGATGATTGTGAATGAACCTAGCAGTGCTTTGTAACATAGCACTTCTAACGATGCCAATCAGAATGTAATCACAGTGTTCTTTTTGCATGCTTCTTGTCTTTATTGTTTTTCAGCTTTCACGATCACATGGTGAGACATTGATCAAGACTAAATTTACAGTGTTCTTGTGCACTTCAGTGTATCACCTATTCCGTTGTACTTTATGTTAAAGGGACCGTAAAGTGAACAGTAAGCCTATAAAAACATGTACGTTCTTATGAAAGCTTGTAACTTGGATGCTTCAGATATGTAGTAGCTCTGTACATAGTAACAGTCAACCATCTATTTATGAACCCTCTATTTACGAATTCCCTCGCGTTATGAACAGTGTCTTCTGAGACAAGACACATCCCCTTTCTCATTACATATTCGGTTTATGAATCCCTCGATTTATGAATAATTTGTATGTGAACGTTAGCCATTCATAAATCGAGGGTTGACCGTGTCGAGCAATTTTTTAGCAGTTGAATTTCAAAGATTGGCATTCTTGATCGTGGAATCAATAAATCTGAAATAGTAGTCTTTTTCTATTATCTGATGGCCCTATCGTTCATGGTACAGAGTGCTCCTATAACTTGTTTTCTGTCATCATGTTACGAAAACCTGAATTGTAAAAAGGAAGGAAAACCTAGCACAGTCTACCCTCTTTTATCCAGCACTAGCCATTTCAAGTGAAAATATATCGATAGTGGGAGATCTGGATGAATTAAACTAGAGAGCAGATGAGCCATCAGTTGTCAACGAAGACTGTGTTCATTTCGAAACACAGGGAAGCTTTCCATCGTCAGTTGTGTAAGATTCAGCTCTTGTAAATGCTTACTGATGCCGTTAACACGAGAAACATTATTTGTTTGCTAAAAAAATACTGGAGCCGTTCTCAGTGGACTTCATGCACTCTCTAGAACCACAACACCAGGTTCCTTACTGTTATTGGATTCATGCTGGTCACCAGTGAAAGCAACAATGTTAATGGCATCTTCATCCCTAGTTTTGGTGCAGGTGTCATCATGCCAGTCAGTGTTAACGTACCCCAGAACTGTGGTGCTGTCGAAGTTAGTTTTCCCATTAGAGAACGCAGCTCTGCAGCTTTTTATACTCCAGCAGTGTCATATCTTGAATATTTGTGCACTTGTACAATGCACATTTTCGAGGATCATCTGCATTGCTTCAGCAGTGATCTTAAAGAGAAAAAACAGCTGTCATGCAATAGAATCATTGAGTAGTACAAGACATTTTCTGGGCCAAGCTGGTAGTTACTACAGTCGCCGTCCGATTTTTTGGACTCGGCGGGGATCACGCAAAAGTCTGAATAATCGGGCAGTCCGAAAAAACGAATTTCGCTTCAAAATAAACTGTACTAAGCCCTAGTAGGCTGGAAAAAATTGCCGATGCTTTTCTAACGCGCTTCCAGCTCTGCCTGATAACATCAGCTTCTATTTCCCGAAGCGACATTTCGTCAATGTACACTATCAGAGGCATCGTCGTAATCAAGTTCCGCAAGTCGGCTTCCCCTAACGCATGCGTGCTTTAGGTGAAGCTCGCTTTACAGCGCTGTCGCGCGACTCGCGGGCAGACTGCACTTGCTGGGCCGTTGGCCAAAAACGAAGATGCAAAGGCGCTACGACAGACCTCTTCTACTCAGAGGTATGGAAAGTCAACAATCATCACTGCCAATTTTTTTGCTTCATTATTTTAATTGGTTGATTTCTTTTTTACGAATTTCAGATGATACAAATATTTTCCGTCATCCCAAGAGAGAAATTCTCGGGTTGGGCAAACAGAGTCCGAAATATCTAGCGACTGAGCTGCACGGCGTCCGAAATATTGGACGTTCTTATACATCAACTCTATGGGACCTGCGGCCGTTCCGCGAACGAGTCCGCATAATCGAGCATGTCCGAAAAATCGGTCGGCGACTGTAACTACTGTATTTAGATTAAGTTGACATTTGTAGAATGAGCCAAGTAAACTGGTGTAACATACCGTTAGTCAGAAGAGAGGTTATCTATATTGTCCACCTGTGCATTCCGCCCTTACCCCTCTCTGTATAAACTTAAAATGATTACTTTCTTAGGGTAGGGTGTAGTGAGCATCTTAATACAGATTTATGAGGAGATTTATCACTGAACATCCACACTGAAGGCCGTGTTCTTGTACTTGATAGCTGCTGGTCTGGTGCCTGGAGGCACAATTTGACACAGTCATTGTGGACCGACCCATGATACTTCAAACGCTCCATCAGCTCTACAACCACCTCAGTGAACGCAGATTTCTTACATGGGACTTCTTCCTCAACCGATTTGATGCTCTTTTCATTGAAGCCCAGATCAACCTAGAACGCACTGGGGAAATCAGTTGCACACGAGGTAGGAGCACTTTACAATATACAAATGTTTTTGATCCATACAATACACATTGACATGCAACACACAGTAACTTTACATTGTAGCTGATATGATACGGCTATATAGAGAGAGAGAGCCTGAAGTTTTTGGGAACCATTTTTCTTTAAATTCGGGAAGTAAAAATTGGGTAAATAAACATGTGCTCTAAATTCATGCAAATTTGAGTGAAAAAACTTCCAGTACGCTAAATTCGGGGAGAAATCGGGCTCAGTTACTCAAACTAACTGAACTGGTTCGGTACAAATGATGATGTAACTGTGTTTGCTACCAAACAAGTTAGCATTCATTCCTACAGGCGTCTCAGTGAGGGCAATTTGCTGGGTAAAAATGGGTTTCGCCCTAAAGAGGCAACCTTCAATTCGGGGTGCAAATTTGGGGAAGAATCGGGTTAACTAGGGGTGTGCGAATATTCGAATGATCGAATCGAATCGAATATCAAACGCTCGAACGATTCGATTCGCGAATCGAATATTCAATATTGGATTTTTCGAATATTCGACTATTCCACGAATATGAACGACACAACCCGAAAGTGGGCTTCACCTGATGCTTCCGTGCATGAGGTGAAGCCTCTTTTACGAAATTGCCCTTTCTGCAGGACCAACACAGGCTGGATGGTGTTTAGTTTAAGATAACGTTATCCAAAGTTAGTTTGGTAGACATCGTCTGTGGAAGGGGCGGCGCCCCTCCCACATGCAGTTTAGCGGTGCCGACGAGGGACTTTGATTTGATGTCTGTGAGGTTGCCTTTAAAAAGTTAGGACCCTCGAATAATGACTACAGCCCATGAACAAGAAGGGTGTCTTAAAGATGTCCTTTACATCTAAAATTTCAGAAGTGCAAGTTCCTAGGACGAGTGCAAAGAAACTAAAGGGTATTGATGGGCAAAGCTGAGGCAGGATGCCAATTCGTTTGTTTCACAAATGGCCTGTGGTTGTCTGAAACAATTACAGCCTCACCCATATAACATGCTAATGCCTGACATAAAATTTTGAAATGAAGCTAACCACTTCAGTACTCCAGTAGGTGTAGGCTCACCTGAAAAGCAGGAAGCACTCTCATATAAAATTAAAGAGTAGGGGCTTTAAACAGAAGAATTGCATGTCTGTGACTGTTAATGCCAGAAAAATTACACTAAAGCCATGAGCTACAAAATGGAAACTTTTAATGCGAAAGTCACATATTTAAAATTTTGCACAAATATTCGATATTCGATTCGGTATTCGGAATTTTTCCCCCCATTCGATTCGATATTCGATTCAACTTAAAATATTTGGATTCGCACACCCCTGGGTTAAACCCTAAAACTTCAGGCTCTCTCTATATACAGGGTGACCCAGAAAACGTGTCATTGAATTATAAGAAAAAAACTACACTGCCAAGAGTCATGCGGTCAACGGCATTTGGTCTTACTGGGTTTTTGCCACCTCCTGATGTGAATGTCATGTAATGTAAGTTTAATTATGGAAATTTTTGCGAGCTCATGTCGGAAATTTGCCAAGTAAAGGTCACTTTTTTACCCCACCAATGTGAAGACCGTGTCTAATTTACTCAAATTAATGATAATTGACAGGGATATTCAGGAGCTATCCCATTGGAAAAAATAGTCGAACCCAAATAGTGCACGATGAATTTTTCACCACAATCTTTGTCAGTCCGACGAAAGGAGGTTGAAAACCCAGCCCTCCCCGACATCGCAGAAAGAGATAACACAGGCATGGCTTATCACATCGGACTTTCGCTGGGATAGTGCTTTCCCTCTCCCAAATTTTAGGAACTGTTACTTTTTCTACTATGACTCTGTGGGCTGGCTTTGGAACCTCCTTTCGTCGGACTGAGAGCGATTGCGCTCGAAAAGTCATCGCGCGTTATGGTCCGGTGCGCCAAAAAGCATGATGTTTGGCAATTTTTTCCAATGGGATAGCTCGTGTATATCGCTGTCAATTATCATGGATTTGAGTGTATTCGCTCTTCGTATTGGTGGGCAGAGGCGGAGAGTTTTCATATTCCCGGAGGGGCAAGGGCGCTCTCTGGCGGGGGGGGGGTATGTTTATTAAGACAAAAAAAGGAAAGGTAAGCCAAATGGATGTCGGCTTGTTATTAAAAAAAAAAAGTGAAAGGGGGAAGTCAAAAGAGGCAATGAAAATAAGAAAACAAAAAGAAGGAAAGAAAAGGAAAAGAAAAATGAACACAAAACTAAAGCTGAAGAATCACACACTCTGGCGGGATCCTATGATGTATGCAGAACTGGTATAGAAATAAGAGGAAGGAAGAACAGAAAAAACAAAACAAAAGAAAAAACAGAGAGAACGTAAACAGTGAACACGTGCACAACTGAAGGCATTATGCCTTTGAAAACTGAGTGCAAAAAGGACAAAATGTATTGAATCCTCAGTGTTTGACCCGAAATGCGTGCAATATAATGAATATGGTCAATGAAATGGAGCAGCGGGAGTTGAACTCGCTCCCAACGAATATGCGTTTCGAAGATCCTACCGTTACACCACACTGGCAGCTGCTGGTACCTTTTCGACTGTTTCGTTTCATTGATCTGATTGCTTTGCGCGAAATTCAGGCTATGTGTTGTGTCATCCTCTGTGCTTCTTTGCCTCACCTTGTACTGTGATAATGAGTATGGTAGACGGATACTTATTTTACAAATTGCAAGATGCATTTTTGGGTTGGCGCCTCTTCGCTCTTTTGACCCGGGCGCGCCGAGCCCCAAAGGTTGGTGTCAGCCTCTTAGCGGGACTTCCCGAGGAAGGCGGCGCCCCCCCCTAGTTCATGTTCCGGGGGAGGGGGGGTGGGGGGTGGGGGGGGCAAGGGCCCCCGCGCCCCCCCGCAGTCAGTGCCTATGTTGGTGGGGTAAAAAAGTGACATTCACTTAGCAAATTCCCGAGTTCAGTTCCCAAATATTTACATAATTAAGCTTACGATACATGACATTCACATCACGAGGCGGTGAAAACCTAATAATAACAAATACCGTTAACCGCATGATTCTAGGTGGCGTAGTTTTTTTTTATTATAATTCAATGACACGTTTTCTAGGACACCCTGTATAAGGCGATGAAGTGATTGCAGTAGCAACAACCCTCAATCCGAGAAATTATCAACTTAGTCTTAAGCATGCAATCATGAATTATGGATAACCAACCTTTTGGTTTAGTCAGATAAACTTGTACATCTTGGAATTAGGGCTTCTCTCTTTTTTTGTCTAACAGCACACGCCTTGCTATCATCTGTAACATTTTGTGAATGCAGTTTTTTGTACTGTTGTTGGTGTTTTAGTTGGCATTTTTAGGCTGCAGGCACTGCACTTACACAGTCCTGGAATTGGAGAAACTTTCTGCAATGTTGCGACTCCTTGATTATCGCCGTCATCGCATGTGTCCATGATGCGATGATGTAACACTAATGATCTTTTCAAACTCTCAACTATAGCAACACATAAGGTCACTACCACAATTCAAAACCGAAAACAAAAAGAAAAAAAACCAGGAATGATGTTGGTAAGTCACTCAGATGCCGAGTGACAAGTTGAACGAAGGTGTTCAGCACAGCACCAACAAAATTTTTATACGATTTAGCCGGAATTTAATCAAGCTGAAGGCCTCATGCGAATGTTCACTGAAGCTTCAATGAACTGAAGCTGTGATCGTGCTGGAGACCAGGGCCCTTACCTTGAACTCTGTCATAGCAAGCATTATCATTTTCATATTGTTCGTGCACTCCAAAGCCATTTTGGTAGGCTCGTGCAAGCGCTTATGGCAAATAACGGGATCACCCTGCCCGTCCACAACTGTCCGACGAACCTATGAAGCTCGCGCAAATGCAAGGGGATATCATGACACACAGGCACCGGTTGCAGTAGGGCACAGCTATAGCCTTCTTTGGTGCAGCTGTGGTGAAAAAATGTTGGATTTAGTGATAGTCAGGTTTTTTGGACTGCTGTATTATTCAGGCTTTTTTCCGGTCACTTTAAAATCGGTCGGCTACTCTAGTAGTTGCTGTGGAGGAATCAAAAGGGAGAGCAGAAAAACACATCATTAGGTAGGAAAGACATGCTGTATTTGCAATAGTGTGGATGCAAGTGGGTACGGTCTTCTACGACCTCGTGGTGACAGTTGCACAAAAATCCTGATCCTGTCCCGGGGCCCCGGGATCCGCATTTAGAAATCCAGAAATCCCAGGATTGTAAAAACGAATTGGCGTTCTCAATCCTATTGTAGTTCGTGCAGTGTATGATGTGCAGTCCTCTGTATGATGCAGATCTCAAGAACAGCAACAAAAACAGTGAAGTATACCAACGCAAAGTAAACAGGGCTCATGAAGCATTGTCTCTAACAAAGGCCAGCCGTTCCCTTACCTCCAGCCTGGGCACTAAGTGGCCGTACAAGCGAGCCTTCTCTGCTCCTGGAGGCATGATTGCGCAGAAGGACAAAATGGGTATGTTGCTATATGTATTAACATATGTATGCTCGGATGACACCAGACGAGTATGTTCTGTATGTACGACAACCAACTAGCCCAGCTTTCCACTCTGAGTTTAACATGTGGGGGGAGAACATAATTTGTTAGAATATATTCTCCTTGAACTCTTTTGTATTGTCCATGCGATGCATTTACATGTGTATTTGGGATGTGTCAATTACGTTAGTTAGTTAGTTAGTCTTGATGAACTCTCCCAAAATTTCCTCTGCTGGGGAACCTGAAAATCTTAAATTGAATAATTAAATTTTACTAAACAATTAATATTTATATTCATTTATTTCATTTCTTATTCACTTACTAGTATTGTTCCAACTATTGCAGACAAAGAGAAAGTATATGGCCGTCAATCATCAGCCCCTGTCCTGAAGAGAAAGAGCTCTCGCATGAGTAGTTCCACAGTATCGGTCACCGGATTTCCCTCCATGCAGCACTTTCCAAATAGCTTCTTCCCCGGTGAGCTATGAGCAACTAAAGCGAACATACTCGATGAGACGAGCTTACATTGCACCCCACTTAAAGATGGCCATATCAAGGATATGGTGCAAGAAGAAGCACACCTGATGCATGTTCTGCATCGTGTCATGGACGTGGAAGATTATGACAAGGACACCTTACACCTGCTTGTCTTCTTGCTCATAGAGGTTTGTCTATTTACGTAAAATTAGTTGAACTAATCATGTGTTTTACTCGCATGTAATTTTTGTTTTTGAATATTGCCATCTTTTCATTCCCTGATATAACCTATCCCCATTTTGTTTTTTGCTCTTCCTTTTTGTTTTGTTTGCTCCCTGTGCTCCCGCTTGTTTTGCGTTTTGTACTCTTTCACCACCAGTTCCTCTCTAGACCTGATCCATCCCATCCAGTCGAAGAGAAATCTATGGCTAGGAACCAGGTAGGCTAGTTGTATCGCTTCCTCAAACGTATCTAGTCTAATCAATCTAATTACGTTTTTGTACGAAGCTCATCGTCTTACGACACCTCAACATACTTCTTGGATACAGCCAAGCTGAGAAGGGATTTTTAATTTCACCAAACAAGATAAGGTATTCTTTTCTGCATTTTATACCGTCTCCTTGTGGCAATGATTTGTGTGATTTTTGTGGTAATTTTTGTGGTTAAATCAAGAAATAAATAAAAGTAAGTATTCCAAACTTGCTCCGGAGCACCACCGCCTATTAGACACACGGTATGACAACTTTGTCTACATAGCTTCGGAGCTTGGTCTCTCCTTTTCAGTTTCACAGATGAGCCCTGCAATAAGATGCACACCTACATACTCATGCCATTCTTTTTAGTACTCATGTACATCCATACTGTTCATCTAATGTTTGTAACGAGGGGATCATCCTCAGTAAAACCAATAAGCCAAAAGTTTATCCTGAAAACATAAATAAATAAATAAAGTGTGATGTCCGTGTCTGTGAGGACACTATGATTATAAGGCCACCCATTTTCTGCTGCGGCAGATCCTGAATTCCGCGGCAGGGGATTGTGAATTCTGCGTTTTTCTGCGGCACATGCTCAACGGTGTTGAGTTCAAACAGAAAGATCTTTGTTGGGCCCCCAAGATACAGAAAGAAGCTACAGCATTAAAAAGCTGTTGTGGCTAAGCATGAGATGGTACTTCGTATTATCATCTGACAGAGAATGACGTTTATCACTGACAATCATCTTATATCTGCTGAATGATCTCTCTGCATCAACAGAGTTTATGGGTACACACAGGTACTTGACTGCAATTGATGCCAGTGCCAGCGTCAGTGTTTTCATGCCATCCCAAAAGCCAATGATGTCAAAAGGCTGTGGCGGTGGGTCGACTTGCTTCGAGACAGATGGGGCCAGGTCACGGTCAGAAGACTTGCAGTCTTTTGCAGTGTTGATATACAGCAACCACTCAGCTGCTAGGTTTCCAGCATCTCTTCCTATACCCGGGATGTTCTCATAGTCACAAAGTTCATATGACATTTACTTTAGTTGCAGCGGGTCTAGGGCCCTCGTACTCTTGAAAAATTTCCAGGTGTCACTTTTTTCCAAGAGCTCTTCTGCTTTGCGGGCAGCCTGGCACATTCCGCTTCTTATTTGTTCTCCTACATAAGCAGCTTCATCATCTTGCACACCCTCTTGCCTCATAAGGGCTACGTAATCTTCCAAAGATGCTGCTTTAAGGTATCCCCAGAGTGCAAACAAGGCATTGTACACCTTCTGTGCAGCCACTTCCTGACCTTCTGCAGCCTTCAACAGGCTGGCCACCTTTTTGCCAAAAATGGCAATACACCGAGTGGTGTACTTCAGCTCTGTATATATTTATTGCATCATGGAAACTAAACTGTCTACTCCAGCAGCATCTCCATACCTTTCTTGTACTTTTTCCAAAAGAGAGGGGTAGTGCTCAAAGTACTCAGAGTGGAGCTCCACAGCCTCAATCCATGAATTCCATCTGGTTTTCACAGGGGCTGGTGGCGCCCTGGGGTTTTCCACACCACATTCTTGCAGATGAGCCTTGAACAGTGCGCGCTTTCCGCTCGAAAGTCGAAAAGCCTTCTTCATATCCCCAACGTATTTGTCCACGAGGGGAAATGATTTGTACATAGTCGCGCCGATCAGATTGACACCATGCGCGACACACGTCACGTGGACGGCGTTGGAGCACAGTGGTTGGATGCATTCGCGAAATGCATTCTTCATATATGACGCGCTGTCGGTGACAAGCACGGTTACGTCTTCGAACTGAACACCGTACGTCGTGAGTGCCTTGACGACGATCCGGCCGATTACTGCGGCGTTCACATCATTTGTGAACGTCACGTCCACAAGGACTGGTTGCAAAGAGTCGCCAGTTGATGACGCCTTAACGAACAGTACGTTCACAACGGATTTCGCTCGATCGTCGGTCGTTTCGTCGATGACGACTGATACAGTGGCACCGCTGAACATGCCTTTTAGTGCCGACTGATGTTTAGCAAAAAGTTCCGCAACAACACGTTGCAACAACAAGTTGCAACGCCTGTCCTGTCTATGCCTTCTCTGTCTTGTGTCCAGTGTTCCCTATACTAAGTCCTTCATGTGCCCTGTACAAACTAGCCCACCAGCCTATGCTTCTAAGTTTGCACTAGAATACCGTATTTACTCGCATAATTTGCGCACTTTTTTTACCGAAAAATGACGCGAAGGTTGGGGGTGCGCAAATTACGCGAGGCATTAACAAGCTGACTTGAAAAATGTGCAAAATCTGTTAAAAGATGGTCCTTTAGGTGAATAATACAATACAATCTCGGTGATAGGAATCTCACGGGGTAGCGGAACACATTCGTATCATCCGAAATTCGTATAAAAAAAAATACACCAAAATAAAAATTTAGGCAAGAAAATAGACAGTGACTGTTCATTTTCTATAACGGTCAGTGAAAGAAGTCGATCGTAAGGATTTTCTCTCTTCGTTTTTGGCCAATGCTGTAAAAATTTGCGAGATGATTCAAAAAGGGCCAGCACGTGCTTTCCACGCTTTTTCTAAAGTGAGCTTCTCCTAAAGCACGCATGCGTTAGGTGAAGCCCGCTTGCGGAATGCTGATGCGTATGTTGTCGCCAGAAGTTTTCCTGATATGTTCCCTCCACGTATTCTGGTCGTTCTTTCCTAAGCCAGCGCGATGTCACGCAGCTTCGCGGTTTATTGTAGTGAGGGGATAAAAGGTCAAAACAGAGATAAGATACCATACCGGGTAATCCTTTGATCTTATCTCCTCCACCAAGGGAGAGTCATTGCTTGCATTACGCAACATGATGTAGGGAATTCGTTGTGAGGATCTCCCTCCTTTTTCGAAAGAAGGAGCAGCATGCGCCCCGCGACGCGAGAGCGTCAGAGGGGAACGACCTCTGTTGCGCACAAAAGTAGGGGTGCGCAAATTATGCGAGTTTTTATTTTCACAACTTTTTTAGTGAAAAAGTGGGGGTGCGCAAATTATGCGATGGCGCAAATTACGCGAGTAAATACGGTATGCCATTGGTAAATACGAGTGTTGTTTGTTGCAGAAACTCACCGGTTTTCAGCGCATTTCTCGTCCAAATGCCTAAGGTAAATCCAGCTTTATAGTAACAAATGATTTGATAGTGTCACGTCTGTCCCACTGGTGCCTTTGTGTATTTTTTCACAGATGCTGGACTATAACTTCAAGATTGGCAATGTCCTACTGGGCACTTGTATTCCAGTTCTGGCCTACTGCCCATCCCCTCAGCGCTGTTCCTATGACCATCATTTGCCACGTTACTCTTTGTGGCTTTTGGAGCCACCAGCACGTCACTCCTGGCTTATGGCTGTTATTTCCATTCTGTACAAAGTAAGCACAAAAAAAGCAACCTAAATTGCTTTTAGCAGCAATGCCAATGGATTTTTTTTTTTTGCATTCAGTTTGATTACAGCAACACCACACTGTCCAGACAAATCCAGATGTTGGTTCACATTGTCCTAAACACCCTTGAAGCACAGAACCACCAGTGCAAGACTATTCCAGAACCATTTCTTAGTCCAGTTCCTTCACGATCCAGAGGTAGGATGGATGTGTCCTTTGGATGTACCCTGAGTTTGTTTGCTAAGGCAACAGTGCTATACAGTGGTCTTAGAGGATTCTATAATAAACCTTATTCTATTTTATGAGTGTTGCATCACAGGCGCAGAGTTTTAATTTTGCCGGGGGGGGGCCTCATTCCAAGAGCGAACGCAAAGTGTGTATGTGTTAGGGAGGGGGGCATCACCGAACTTTCCTCTTGCAGGGCAACTTTTATGCCTGTACTTTTGCCCTGCGTGGAATTTCCAACTACTGCACAGGCAAAATTTTGTTGGATACGTTTTCTACTATTTTTGTTACGCGCTTTGAGCACACTCGTTCCAAAACTCGCAGTGATCTGTTTCTGATTGACATGCACCCATGACAGTGAAACCTGCGTATAACGATATTAGTGGTTATCGCTAATTTAATCGTTATGAGAGGAATATCGCTACAGGAAGTCTGACCTAGGTCAGCGCCACGCTACGGAAGTCACGCTTTGCGTGTTATCCTGCGAACAACGCTAACGACGGACGCTACGAAAGAGGGTGGAAATACCAATATTTTATTGAAAATAGCTCATCTGCTTTGATTGCTTTTGGTTGCCGTTGTAGATACGCACAACGTCACGTTCAACTGCGTCGAGGTGGGCGATGTAATGATATGGCAGTACGTGCTCCACAATGAAATTGTTGAGAACGTCAGCAGCATGAAGCACGCTTACGCATGCGTCTTCAACTTTTTGGTACGCATACTCTCGGATCATCTTGCGCTTTGTACTTGTGCTGTCGACTGTGTTATGCTGTGCTTTCGCGCGATGGACGCCATTCTTCCGCGGTGATGATCCTCGATGATCGCTGACTTAACATTCAAACCTATCACTTTCACAGCGCATGTTTCTTCGGCTGGGACGCTGTCATTGACAGAGGTACCGATAATGTGTCAAAGCAGGAAGCAGGGGTAGGAATCTTGTGAACAGCAGGCCACCAGAGTATGACTGATCGTCGCCGAAGGGAATCTTGAATTCCCGTGCGGGACTTCCGTACCAAAAAGGTGCGAAGGTGTGAGGCATCAGAGAGGGTTTCCTCCGTCTTCACTAGATGGCACAGTATCGGGTCGACAGAAGTGGGGAGATCGCTTGAACAGTGTGAGCTTGTCGGTCCAATTCTGGACCGGTTTTGGTTCTTTGTGCTATCCACGTGGCTGCTTGGACACGTGTCGTTTCGTTTGGCCATGTGTCGTTGTCGTATCCACTAGGCACACGCCGAGTGTGGTTCGCTGGAGAGCCGCAAGGACATGACATGTATGTGAAAAATGTCCACGGAAGGGTGTAACGCTGGACAGCGCGCTGCCATGGCGTGAGCGTCATGGAGTTAGGTATCGCTGTACGAGTTATCAGTACGACGAACTTTATTGTTATGTGCAGGTCCATCCTCTATAGAGACAATGTATAATTAGGGCCTGACTTTTTCGGGTTTTATTTTTGACCAAATTCGGGGGGTAAATATCGGGTGATATTTTTCATTCGAAAATTCGGGTGTATTCGGGTTAAATCCTGTTACGGCATATTCTGTCGTCAGGAATTCGGGTGTATTCGGGTGATTTTTTTTTTGTTTAATAAAAATTTGTCTTAACATGGAACTAATGTTTAGCAATGTTATCAAACTTTATTTTAATGCACGCTTATGAGTGTGCCACGCGACCCGGATGTTTTCGGGTAGATTCGAGTTAAACCCGAGTTTTACAGGTTTCGTTCGGGGGGTAAATATCGGGCGGATACGGGTTTAACCCTAAAAAGTCAGGCCCTATGTATAATTTGACAGTAAAAGTCAAAATGATTGTTTTATAGGGTATATTGTTGCGCGAGGGATTGTTGGTCGCATTTTTTTTCTCTTCTATAGTTGTTGTTGGTAGCTGGTAGTAACTGTCACTAGAAAAACTAAAGACTGTTGTATGTGCATCTCGCTATTTTTATTCGATTTCTACACTGAACACGACGGCTACCAACAGGACGGTGTCTGACAGGCTGCGAAAACACTCATCCTCCCTGCAAACCCACACAGGCAGCAACCTGGCCATGCACTGTCGTGATTCCGGATGCCGGCCTTGTTTGGAAGACACACGTGTACTTAGGAGGTACTCTGACAGGCGCACCAGGGAAATTTACGAAAGAGCACAAATTCATAATAGAGGTGAAAGACGTGTCAGCAAGCCGTCAGTGGACCTATTGTACAAAGAGATTAGTTATCTTCAAGAGTGTTCCTGATTTGCCTCCTTTCATGTTCTTCTCTCCTTTTCGGTTTTGCCCCCTTTGGGAAGTAAAGCTTCAGTTGCTAGTCAGCGCTCTGCGTGTGCACTTGTTTCTTCTTCGTGTCCCGTCTCTGCGCTGTTTTCTAAGTAGTTAGCTGTATAGATCAACGTCTCTATAGCTGATGTGTATTGTTTCATTACAGATTTAAGCACAGCATCCGTAGATTTGGAGAACGTTCAAGAGCACGATGGAACAGCTCCTCTCGAGCTCTCACTAGGAGGAGATGAAATCCGTTTCTCTTTTGGTGGCAGTGGTACAGGGTTAGAAACCAAAGCTGCTTACCACAGGCCTTTAGCTCGAGAGTTGCATGACACAGATGCCTCCAGGGAACGACGAGTGGACATAACTGAAAGACAGCAGTGGAAACCAGCACTTCGAACTACAGAGTTCAATGGGTCTGGCGACGAGGATGATGCAGAACCGGAGTTGGAAGCCATACCCGAAAGTCCCAAGTCCGAAACCTCTGAACCTGTAGAATTTGCTGGAGAACTAGAAGCACTCGTGCCATTTGTACCAGCAACAGAATTAGCAGAGCAGGCTCATGTGCGGGTAGTACGCGATATAGTGTCAGGGCAAGAAGCTGTCACTGTCACAGATCCGACATGGCAGATATCAGACAAGCCCATTGTAGTCGGCGGAGACAGCCAAATGACTGGTGAGCTATCTTCATTTGTGGCACCTTCATCGGAGGTGAAGCCAAACGAAAACTGCGTACGAGTGGCGCACGTTGAAAAAGCAACAGTGGAAGCAATGGAGAAAACTGCTGGAACTGACACTATTTCTGCAGAACGTACAGAAGGATCTGGCACTAAGGAAACTGGATCCCAGCCAGTGACAGAAAGTTTGTCGATGGCAGCAAAGTCTATAGCTGCTTCTGACACAGCTCAGGACCTCTGCTTTCCAGAGAAGAAGCCTGGTGCATTATTGTCAGAGGCAAGTCTTCAGTGTGAAGCAAGAGAGGAAAGACCCGAAGTCCGGCTTCCCGACGTGCATCTGAGTGACATCAAAGGGAAGGTTGCGTCTGTCAGGAAGTTATTTGAAAGCAGAGCTAAAGCGGAAGCAGCTCCCAGTCTTACCCGCAGAGACATGGCTTCGTTTGATATTAAGCCACCTGCGGGAAAGGAACGTGTTCTGCAAACTTCAAAATCCACTACAGAATTTGACAAGTCTAGCATCTCAACACCACCTGCTAGTCCAAACCGGTCTCCAAAGCCAAAGATTTATCGCATGGGTGCCATGGATCTTGGATCGATGAAAGTTAAACCTGGAAAGGCAGAAGGTGGACAACAAGAAGTTACATTTCCGAAAGTGACTCTAGAAGAAGCTGTGCAAAAGGAACATTTGACAAAGGAAGCAGAAGTCAGACCAGCAGTACATTCTGCTGTCACAGTAAAGTCATTTGCAAAGGAACCAGCCGCGGCTGTGAAATCTCTCGACCTTCTGACAGCAAGATCGCTTGCTCAACGCTCGGTGAAGGAAACCGTTCACAGGTACTGTACTGCATACTACTGTACTATACTGTATTTACTTGAGCTAAATCTTGTACCAGAAGTCTTGCACCTCAATATAATTTATAGTTGTGCAACTAGAGATCGTGTTATTTAATGTGTAGATGCAGAGGGGATGTAACCACCTGTTCAAACTACAGGGGCCCTGTCCTCGTCAAATCAATGTCGATTACCTGATTTCTTCTGCCATTGGTGCACAATCAAGAATGGTGTGAATATTAAAAGTGGTTGACACCTTTATCATCCAGTGGCCCAACGTGTTATCCTGGGATGGGACCCGCCTTATCGGTGTTTCCTCCTGAGAACCCATAGGCCACACCTGTGACATGCCCACCCTGCCTTATTGCTTCGGTTCTTTCAAGTCGGAAGCGTAAAACTCTTCTGGCGTAAAACTGAATTTCGTGGAAAATGTGCGAAAAAGCACACTCATAGTTTCTTTTTTTGCTGTTTGTCATTTTCATGACGTACAGGTGTGCAAGACTGCAATGTTTGTGTGACACCGTGATTGTACCTGGCATTTATAATTGTGGTATGTGGCCGTGAGATGGCACTGATGGCACGCGACAGGCGACAAAACGACAAAACCCACAAACATGCCCACAAAGGATCATACAAAATATCGAACGGACACTGTGGCATGAGCCGTGAACGCGTTTATAAAAAATCGGTTTGTGCTTTAAATCATGAGCTTGAGCTTATTTTTAAATTTTTCCGTGTGTTCGTGTGCTCGATATGCGAAACGATGTTATGGAAGTCGCATTTCAATATGCTCCTTTTGCTCGTGAGCTGACGGGGTAATAACGTTACCGCAAATGAGCGTTGATAGTTTTGCTCAACAAACAGTGAACTTTGATCGATGAGCTTTTTGTGTGCACACCGCTATATTGCAAGAACATTGATTGTACGACGCTTCGAAAAGCATGCCACTTTCACATATACGAGGCGGCGATCCATGCAAAGAAACTGTGTTACACGGTGAAGCACGTTGTGCAGCGATGTTTTCTATCATTATTAAACAAAAATGAAGAAAGATATGAATTTTTTGTTGTGACGAGCACTTGCAGACTTCATACAACACAATAAATGGAAATGCACATGCGGACTCATCACGAAACCTGTCGCCGCTCAAAGTAATCGACCCTCTTTCGCTACATTACTTTTAAGCTTTGAAACTAATATTTTACGTCATGGTTACGTCAAAATGACGTAGGGTCACAGTCCGAGATTAGGGTTGAGAGGCTGCGAAGAAAAACTAGGGATAAATTTTCATTGAAATGGGCGGGATCTAAGGGCGGAGTATTTCGTGGTAGCCCCACCCTACAACTGGCACCCGATTTTTCCCTCCCGAATTTGAAAAATCATAAAACCGGAAAATGAAGAACCCTGTGTATATCATATACATCATAAAATACAAAAAGATATAACAGTACAACAATAATGTAATGGTAAAACAATATTTAAACTGCGTACATTTGCTACTATTCCACTGATACAGGAGAGATGCATGTTCTGGATCCTAGCCTCGTTTCTTGTGGTAGTTTAACACACTTAGTTCTGTTTATTGTACAAGCAAAAAAAAAAAAAAAATTGCTTTCCTTTCTCTCTTTATTATTTTTAATTAAGTTTCAGGGCCAAAAAATTTCGAGTTTTGTACACAAAACTGATACTTTTTTCCCTCATAGTATCCCAGGTGAGAAATGTCTGCAATCTCAAGTGGTTTATGAAAGGATTTCTACTTGAAACCACTTACGTACAAAGTGGTCCAAAGTGGTTTTAAGTGGAAATCCTTTCATAAACCACCTGGGATTGCAGAAATTTTTCACCTGGGATGTGGCATTTTGTGGAAGTGAACACAAAAATTTTAGCTCTGTCTAAAGAAATGGCGGATATATTACATTTTGTGGGAAGGTGGTGGAACGAATATACAAATGTGGGAGCATTTTTGTTAATGTCCCTTTTTTATACGTCCAAAACACCGAAATGTTTCCCAGGCGCCCCTGAAAATGGGAACCGGGGAGGCGCAGGTGGAGGGTCGTCTTTGTCTATGAATGCTACTCGCGACTGCTTCCTAAATCAGCTGTGTCGTCATCATCCTCTTCGCTGGGAGAGCTGATTCCAAATCACTGTCGTCTTATTCACTTCCTGAGCACACATAACTAGAGTCATTGTCAGAGTCCTCAGAAACCTCATGATAAATCATCCTCATCTTGTAAAGCACTATGTGAAAAGCATTCCCACAAAATATTTTTGTCCGAAGTTGTTTCATTGCGGCGCAATTAATTTGCAAAATTGCCTACCTACTCTCTCAAATCACCCACTCTAGTGTGACATTTGTGGTAGAGAGCCCCCTCATTTGTTGGTAGGAAAAATCGTCTGCTACGAACATTGCGAGCTGTTTCTTGTTGACTTCTATTCGCAATATGATTTATATCACGTTTTTTAAAAAAACAAAGCATATATGCACCCTGGCAAAATAAGGTTGCAATAGTAAGAGTAATATATCAGTGGCGTCTGTGCAATATCAGAACTCACAGTAGCAGAAAGCAAGCGATGACGTCGGTATTGTGGCACCACCTGTTAGCCACTGAAGCAACAGTGTGGTGAAAACTGTCAGAGAAGCTGCACACTGTCGGGAAGCACTGGGGTATCGCTGAACAACACACAGTTAATTTCTTGCTGCACCATTCTTTCTTCCCGTGGTGTCAGCGATCCCAAAAAATCAAGGTCGCGTCGTTCACAGCCTTCAAATCCTCCGTTTCGGACATCACGCAGCCGGAGAACGCCTGGCGTCTCCGAAGTGGTAGCAGACGCTCCGGCCTGCGATCATGTGATCCCAGGTCCAATGAGGAGCATCCCTACCACTCGCGTCACATAGTGACGCGCGTGGCGGCGCTCATCACGTGGCTATCCTGAAGACGAAGGAAGGTGTTTCGCGCACAAGAGACTCGGGGGGGGGGGGGGGGGGGGGGGGGGCTATTGCAGGCATCCCAATTTCACTACGGTTGGACTAACTGTGGGAAAACTGTTTTCGGCCGCCTAACATTCCATACCGACCAAAAACAGAAACAAGGTTGTGTGCCTCTAGACTGCTCCTTTAAAGGCTTCTTGATTTCCCTCTTCAACTCTCTGTATTTGCAAAAAATCTCTGGGTCTCAAGTTTTGACAAGCCTTTGAAACTGTTGATTTCTTATCTTTATCAACTTAAGAATATTTCTGGTAAGCCAAGGCTTCTTCAGATAAAGCCAAATCATGCAAAAGTAACACATTTTTAAGTCATGTTTTCCAGGAGACTGCAAGAAAACCTAGACTTACCTGAGCTTGATACACATGTCTTATGTGTGGCATAAAACTAGTGAAAAAAAAAAAAGTCCCTGCTGGGGATCATTACGATAAAAGTGCTAAGAACAAATGGACAAGAATGGACAGTACACACATGAAGTGCTTTGGGTGTATGGTGTCTCCCTCACATCTATTTGTTTTTAGCACTTCTATTATTATGACTCCATAGTGAAAAAATCTGAGCATGGGCAAAAACACTGAGACAACAGGAATGCAAACGACATCATTATGACGTTGTACAAACAGGCCTACTGGAGAGATGGGATAGATTTTTAACGTTGAAACTTTTACTGATGGCCACCTCACACAATTGTGGTGCTTCCAGTTTTGTTTCTCTGTGCCATGTAATGACATGATATCAAGGTTCGTGACATCATCAGTTTGAAAGAGGGGTGCAACCAGTGATGGCCAGTAGTTAACTACTACATGTAGTTAAACTACTAGTTAAACTACCTGATTGTAGTTAAAAAGTAGTTATCAACTACCTGCAGAAAGATAGTGGCAACTACTAGTTAAACTACTATTTTAAGTAGTTAACTACAGAAGTTAGGTTACTGAAGGTGCCAACTACTTCAGATTGTGCCGCAAGCTTTACGGCACGATTGTGCTTCCAACTTTTACTTTGGGGCTACTTGTTTGATGAGAATGGAGGTGCAGAGCAATTGTGTCGTGCATGTGTACTAAATGTTCACTTTTAATGCTTGTCTAGTGAAGCCTCATTTGCTGTGAAATAATTCTGCAACTTAGTTTATCGCGTAGGCACAGAAAGAATCCCGCCGCAAGCTTCGTATTTGACGATCGTAGCAATGGCTTGAGCCAAAGTTTATTATTGTTTGTGATTCATATTTAGGGGTCCAAGAACACTACAAGGGATTGGTGTTGGTGGACAACGTTAAGTAGTTATAGATGTAGTCAAACTACAATGCAGTAGTTAACAAAGTAGTTTTAGCTACTCCCCTGAAAAGTAGTTGAACTACTAGTTAAACTACTCAATCACAAAGTAGTTAGTAGTTATAGTTAAACTACTGTAGAAGTAGTTAGTGGCCATCACTGGGTGCAACAATACACATTCTTGAAGAAGACTACGGGGTCTCTTTCTGACAACTGCGCTTAATATTGGTGAAGAACTCAGCTTTTGCTCCTCATGTTTGAAGCCTTGTAGTTGACAATTGCTGTTCTAAGACTGAGGTCAACAAAACTGCTAGCAATGTTACAAAAAGCACAATATTTCAACTGGTTCATATTGCAAGTTCACTCACTCTAAATGAATATGCATTGATGTGTTCCTCCTAACTGCAGGACCCGGTCAGAGAGCAGCCAGGTGCCCGCGTCCAAGGCTTCTCTCTGGGGTGTTGAGAGACATAGCCCTATTCTCTTAGAACCCCTCATGGTCAAACCTACCCCCGAGCGCCTCCTCCCCATTGGACTTCAGCCACGACATTCTAAATCACCTGTCTCTAAACAACTGTCAGTGGGCAGCCTGGGTTCCACAACTGAGTTCCGGCCTCGAGGCGATCTCTCGGCAAGACATACCGACGTCTTTTCCCTCAGTGTTGATGCTGGACGACTCTTTGAAAGTACAAAATCCATCCAGACCCAATCTCCTTTCCTTCCAACCTCAAAGGTTCCCATTGAGATCCCCTCTTTAGAGCGCCTTCTTCCTGTGGGTCCACTTCCAACACGACGAGACCCGGACATCCGCAGCACACCAGGCTCTCCTCTCAAAAAGCTGCGAGCAAAGTCGGAGAGTGTAGACATACTCACCGTGGCGAAAACATCACCACTTCCACCCATTGGATCCCCAAGGCCGAGATTAGAGGCAAAACCAGAAGCGAGCCCAGGGTCTGTATCATCCGGTGCAGCGGAAAAGGAACAGCCCAAGTTGGCACGGAAAGGAGAGCAGATCTTTACGTTCCCGGTGAGTGACACGACAAAAGCAGAGGAGAAGAGTGGAGGTGGGGAGGAGGCAAAAGAGCGGATGCGTCCTCAGGAACATTCTATCAGTGGGGGGCTGAGGGATGTGCTTGTGAAGGACGTCATTCTGGACAAAGTGCTTAGTGCTGCCGGAAGGGTGGAGTCGGCTCTCCTACCGCATGGAAACAGCCCCGATGTCAAGGAGGAAGAAGAACTGCCTACAACACCACATCCAGAAAAAGGTATTGGGTATCGGTATAATCTGACACACCTCACTGACCAAGTAATTGAATAGGGATGAGCGAAGAGGCACGCACGCGGCTGCACTACCGCCCCCGAAAGCAGCGCAAGTCTGGCCTGAGCACTGTTGAGATGCAGCGGACACTGGAGTCACGTGGAGGAGCTGCGAGGTGGGGCAGCATCGTCGCTGCTCTACCACTCACACAGTAATCCCCCCAACCTCCTCCTCTCCTGTTGCATGCCACGTAACGTGCCGTGCTGCCATGCTTGCTCGTGAATTACATTACATTTACATACAGGTTAATTGCGCTTCTTGTTATTTAATCTAGCCTTGCAGTTTTGGACTATCTCTCATATGATGTAACACATAATGGCATTTTCTATCTTTGCACAAATTAAGCTCCTAGAGCATCAGAACTAAATGCTGTAAACTTCACTGATCTTACTGGTCATAAATCTTTTCCTACTGGTATTCACAAATAGAGCTTAGTTGCACACGGTTTTAGGTGTTCTAAATTCAGTGCAGTCGTTGGTATATGAACAGATACAGGAAAAAAAATACGGTGACACGAGCAAATACTGTGCAGTTCATGCTCTGTGACGCATGCCTACCTCTCAGATGTACCATACCACCACCACCATCACTACCGCTGTTTTTAGGTGTCCCTGTGAGTTGTGTAGCTGGTTGTTCCTGTTGAGATAGAGTATGTTGCTCCCCGCGTCATACAAAAGTTTATTCAGGTCAATGAACATGCATGTGTCTCGTTGCCGCATACTAGTGAGAATACATAATGCATGCTGGTATACCTTTGCATTGTTGTACTGTTTTAAGGTGCATTCTCTTTTACCTCAAATTGCTTGGAAAAGAATGATATAGCTTCCAGCACTTGTCTGATATACACATAACCCTCTGTGCCACCTCTAGTTACAGTTCCTGATATATGCCACTCGAGGTAGGCCCTCTCAATTTTATCCTATTTCCACAACTACCCATGACCATCCTCACCCACAAGACACAAAACACTTCTATTGTGCTTCTGTACTGTACCTCGTTATTATGCTTGTCAGATTTACAATTTCAGGTGACTTCTAAACGATTATTTTCTGAGAATAATTTTCAAACAAACAGTTCAAAACCTAGAACATCCATTCTTGCGAGCAGGGAATGGTAAACGGCATATTTTCTTTACTGCTTCCACTTTCGTTACTGTAATGTTTTCAGATCTGTTAGTCATTTCTGAGGCCAGCCTTTCAGTTTTGTCTCTGTTATTCGTTTGTTACTGTTTTTGGTAATGGCTCTTAAGGAACATTGAGTCGAAACTCCTTTCAGCTCCCCCAGCAGCACTCTGGATGAGGTGATACTTGTCATATATCGGACGAGTTGGGTTAATGCCAACAACATTTAATGTGTGCGAGCAGCACTTTCTACATGGTTACATGAATCAAAGATTGGGAGCCGACTGGCCCTCGCACGGGAGAGACTGTTGCATCGCGCAGATTCACACACTTGACTTGGGGAGCAGCCTGTCGTTAACAATAGCAACTACATAACATGCCCCCTTTTTCTTTCTTTTTTTTAATATAGTGGTTATACATATACTGGCAATCAAAACAATGCAACACAAAAGTAAGGCGATACAGAACAACTGAAAGATTCAGTCCTGGTATCTTCTTGGAAGCTTTACTGCTCTGCCCGAGCTTGTGATCCTGTGTGGCGCTGTGAGTTGAGGGGCTACAGGTGCTGCCGTAGTCATTGTTGGAGGTGCCACCATATCAGGTTCTGATGGGGATGAACAGTAGCCAGGAGGGCAGTAGTCCTCCGGAGATGCTTTCTGTTTCTCAGGGCCATTCAATGTTGCAGATAGTGTTGAGGCTGGCCATAGGTGTATGCGGTTTCTGGGGTATACCTCCTGTTCCAGCTCTGACCAGGTATGATCGTGGGTGAGGCCCAACTTGAATCACCGTTGCCCTTTCCCATTGGCGTCCATGCCAAAACCACACTGACTGATTTGCTTTTAGGGGCTTCGAGCTTCTTGTGTGTCTGTCTGCATACTTATGCTGGGCTGCCTGCCTCTTCCGGAGTGCATCTCTGTGCTGTGATGTGGGGAAGTGAGGCTTTAGGAGCTTGGGAAGTGTGGGTATGGTGGTTCTCAGTTTTCGACCCATTAGCATCTCTGCTGGGGAAGGAAGCCCACCTGTTGAGGTTGCTCTGTAGCTAAGTAGCAGAAGCGCAGGATCCAGACCACTCTGGGTTGCCTTGATGAGTGAATTTTTTACTGTTTGTTCACAACATTCCACAAGTCCGTTGGACTGGGGGTAGAGTGGAGATGACGGGTTGTGCAAAATATCCCACTCCTTGTTAAAAGAGGCAAATGCACTTGAGTCGAACGGTGGTCCTTGGTCGCTGACTATTTCTTCAGGAATGCCAAATCTAGCGTAAATATCTTTTAACACTTCGATGAGGTCTTTTGCAGTTGTTGATGGCATTTTCGTGATTTCAGTGTACTTCGAATAGTAGTCCGTAACAAGGAGATAGGTCGTCTGTGTTGGCTTTAGGTGAAAGAAATCCATTGCAAGCTTCTGCCATGGACGGTGAGGTATTTCACGATCCAACAAGGGCTCCTTCTGGTTTGCACGTTGGTGCTCTTGACATGTTTCGCAATTACGCACCATAGCTTCGATGTCACTGTTCATAGAAGGCCAGTACAGCGATTCTCGTGCCCTGACTTGGCATGCCGCCATTCCTCTGTGTCCTGTGTGGATCTTGTCAAGCGCATCGGGTATGCACGACTTTGGTAGCACTAAGCGGTGTCCTCTGCACAAAAGTCCTCTGGTGTAGTGGAGTTCATCCCTACAGTTCCAAAATTTCATTATTGCTGTGGTTGCAGTTTTAGGAGGGTCGGGCCATCCATCTTTCACAGACTCAATTACAGCTTGAAGCATTTCATCCTTAGCTGTCTCGTTCCTTACGTGTTCCAGATTCCCGTCTGAGCCCTTGACGGTGAGGTGTAGTGTTGCCTGGGGGCCTTCCAGATTGGATGAGTCTATGTGCTCATTCGGGAGTGATGCTCTTGATAGTGCATCAGCCACCTGCAGATCTTTGCCTGGCACGTACAGAAGTCTGATGTTGTAACGCTGAAATCTCAGCAATAAACGTTGTAGACGTGGAGAGATCACATCAAATGGCTTTGACGAGAGGCCAATGAGTGGCTTATTGTCAGTTTGTACTGTTATTTGTCTTCCATAAACGTAATAGTGGAAGCGTTCCACTCCAAATACAACTGCCAAAAGTTCCTTCTCAATCTGAGCATAACGACATTGTGCATCATTCATTGTTGCTGAGGCAAGAGCCACAGGCTTTTCGTTTTGCAACAGTACAGCACCAAGTCCTTGAGAGCAGGCATCCACGGAGAGGACGACTGGCTCATCCGGATTGAAAAACTTTAGGACTGGCGCAGACGTGAGTAGTGACTTGGGACGGTTGAAACTCCTTTCAGTGTTGCCATCCCAATCCCATGGTGCATTCTGTCGTAGCATCTGTCGTAGCTCTTGAGTTTCTTGAGAGAAATTCGGAATAAACTTGGCAAGATACGTAGCCATTTCCAGAAAGCGATGTAGGTCTTGGTTACATTTTGGTGTTGGGAACAACACAATTGCTTCAATCTTGCGTGAATCTGGGGCAACTCCATCTTTTGTTAGTACATGTCCCAAGTAGTGAACCTCAGAGACAGCTAGCTGCATCTTTTGTTTGTTGAGCTTCACGTTAGCTTGTCTAGCTATTTGAAGAACACATCTGATCTGGTCACAATGTTCTTGTAGACTGTTTGCTGCCAGTAAGATATCATCAAAATAAGGGTTGATGTCCTTTTCATGTTCAAACCGATTGTCCATTGTGCGCTGAAATATTTCTGGGGCGCAGTTGAGACCGTATGGCAGAACCAGAAATCTATACCTCCCAAAGGGCGTCGCAAACGTGCATAACTTAGAACTATCCTCGTGCAGTTCCAGGTGATAGAATGCATGAGAGGCATCAAACAATGTGTAGTACTTGGAGTCTTTGAGCTTCGAGAACAAATATTCCTGCGTAGGAATCTGGTAGTACGGTCGCTTTATGTTGTCGTTCAACTTCCTAGGGTCGAGGCAGATGTGGATTGACCCGTCTTGTTTTGGGACGACAACAGCTGGACTGACCCAGTCAATTGGCTCAGTCACTCTCATAATCACTTTGACACGCTCCATTCTGTCTAGTTCCTTTTTTACTTTGTCCTCGATGGCCTCTGGAATCTTTCTTGGAGCTGCTATGCACGGAACTGCATCGTCCTTCAAGGCTATGCTGTATTTTCCTTTTAGGCGACCCTGGCCAACAAAGACATCTTCATATTCTCGGACTATGGATTCAGGCGTTTCTGTCTTGCTTTGTATGATGCTAAGTAGCGCGTTGGTATTTACTGGTTTGCCTTGGTGCGTGCACTAAATCCAGGGCTTTACAAGCATCTAGTCCAAGAATTGTTGCGGCATGCAGGCCCACCACAACAAATTTTAGTAGTTTTTTATGTTTGGTTGTGGTACACTTCAGTTCGCATTCACCAAGTATGGGAAGGTTCTCACCGGAAACTCTGGATTTGGTGCGGTAAACAACTGGTCTCTATTCCCATTTTAGCAGCTGGCCGGTTTCACGTCAGTTCAGGCAGGGAGGTCCCATCGACCTCTTGGATTTTCATTATTTTTTTATATTTAGAAGCTCATCGTACATGATGACCAACAGCGGTAAAATGAATAATTTCTACGGAATAGTTTTCGCGCAAAAAAATCCAGAAAATCCGGCCCTGAATTGGAGAGTTTCAGTTTTGCCCTGTTTGCACGCGTATATCTCCCGAGTCTTAAAAGATACTGCAGTGAAATTTTGTAATACTTTAGTAGGCCTACAGGCCGGCAGTCCAAGCGCAAATTTTGGCGCACAGGAGCAACGCTCCATGATATAAAAAATGGCGAACATGCTCACTCGTGCGGTTTCGTTGCAATTTCGACGGGTGATTTCTCTGACTGTAGATATTCCTCATTGCCCTATTCTGTATAATTTCATTCAGCTTTTAATACTCTTTCATCTGGTATATATATCGTGCTTGTACCCCCTACAGGTATCTGCTGAAACAGGCAAATGTTAAGGTATATTTCGAAAAAACAAGGATTTTGACCGTCCGTTTCTCGAAAAGGCCCCTTTTTATTTCATTTATATTTTGCCAGGACATGGCCCGATCTTAGACTTTTCATCTTACGTAAAAACATCCTGCTTCAAAAGACATACACTGGCGATTAGCCCGTTAAAACGCGGCCCTAGTCTGCGTGCGTACTTGTCGGAGCACGGCTGCCGGTACCGTGGGATGGCGGGCCTCCTGTCGATGTCATACAAGAAAGGGACAACTTTATGTAATCAAAAGTGGTAGTCTATGTCGATATAATTACAAGACTGCGAAACGGTAGTATTTTTGCAATGACAGCGACAAATGATTTCACTAATTTTCTATGAAAACGTCAGTCTTCTGCACTCACTGTCCACAGTACTAGCTATAAATGTTTCTCGGCCTAGACTTTCCGCTGTCTTGCTTTTCCATGCATGCGAACCCTGTATGCCACTTTGATGCGGTATAGGTTTGCCCATTGTTTTTTCTTTTGCATTGTAAAAGAAGCTTATTTCAAAAGAAGCCTATTTAAGACGGTTTCATATTGTGTCCTCAGCCCGTACATGGAGTAAATGGACGCGCGTTAGGTGTTTTGGCAAGCACGTTATCACATCTTGTGACTCTAAGATGACGTCTCGCTCGATTGAACGCAAGTTAGGTGTCATGGCATGGTGCTTGATTCCTGTCACACCGATCCTGTGCACCGATCCTGTCACACACACTTTTGTCGTGGCCTGTTCCTGAACAGCCATCTCGCGCTCGCAAAAGTAGATTTGGAGAGCTGATAGAGCCTATGCCGATTTTTAAAATGGCTCGCCGCTCCATCTGACACGTAAATCATTAGCTGTAAGAGGAACATTCTCATCAAGACATTCTTCAATAGCTATGGAAGCTAACAGTGACTGTGCTGAATCGTGACAGAAGTCTTCGCTCACCACACCAAAACTGTGCGTCTCCGTGCCAGCTGTTACCACACATGTGAATATGGAAATCTGTTTTCCGCAGTGGCACGCTTCTAGTTCGCTAGGCATGGCTACTGTCCAGTTTTGAGCGAAATCGAAGTGCATTAGGTGCGTCTCCCGTATGGCTCTGCTCTGAACGTATCTAATGTAACTATGACAAATGCGAGGAGCCGCCCACTTCCCTAGCCCTGAGAAGAAATGTACTGCTCCAAGTTCAGCATAGCACACGCATTTCGTGCTAAAAGCCCTCTGCATAACTTAAAACTATCGTAAAATGAAGTAAAGCAAGCTTCGCAGGAACTTGCGGGAACCCTGGAAAAAAGCAATTCCTAACTCGATATTTATTTGTGCAGTATTGGTATCACCGTGTACGGAGCTTGCAAGAGTGAGGTTTTACCTTCGCTGACCATTAAGTTTGAACTAGCCTTTGAAATACAGCTTTACGGCAACGTATAGGATTTCATTATGATGCTTTGTTGGAAATCACTAACTCCCAGAAGTGAATTATTTCTCCAGCAGGACGTCAAAAGTTTGCCTACGAATAACTGAGGTAAGGCTAAGGCCAGACAACCTTGCTCAAACACAGGGAGCATCGACACGAGGCCCGCCATCCCGCGGTACAGGCAGCCGGGCTCCGACACGTACGCACGCAGACTAGGGCCGCGTTTTAACGCGCTAATTGCCAGTGTACGCCTTTTGAAGCAGAATTTTTTAACGTAAGATGGAAGGTCTAACATCGGGCCATGTCCTGGCAAAATAGAAAGGAAATAAAAAGGGGCCTTTTCGAGAAACGGACGCTCAAAATCCTTGTTTTTTCGAAATATACCTTGACATTTGCCTGTCTCAGCAGATACCTGTAGGGGGTACACGCACAATATATATACCAGATGAAAGAGCATTAAAAGCTGAGTGAAGTGATACCAAATAGGGTAGTGAAGAATATCTACAGTCAGAGAAATCACCCGTCGAAATTGGAACAAAACCGCACGAGAGAGCATGTTCGCCATTTTTTATATCACAGAGCGTTGCTCCTGCGCGCCAAAATTTGCGCTCGGACTGCTGGCCTGTAGGCATACTACAGCATAAAAAAATTTGACTGCAGTATCTTTTAAGACTCGGGAGATATACGCGTGCAAACACGGCAAAACTGAAACACTCGAATTCAGGGCCGGATTTTCTGGATTTTTTTTCGTGAAAAATATTTTGTATAAATTATTCATTTTACCGCTGTTGGTCATCATGTACGATGAGCTTCTATATATAAAAAATAATGAAAATCCAAGAGGTCAATGGGACCTCCCTGCCTGAACTGACGTGAAACGGGCCAGCTGGTATTTTGAAATGACATTGACTTGGCCTCCAGTGTCTAACTTGGCCATCACGATTTGTCCGTTCAATTGCACTTGCTCTGTCCACTCGTCAGAGTCTGCTTGCAGGTCACTGACAGTCGAAATGTCCAGGCAGTGTCATCATCTATGCTCAACACCTTTTTGTCAGCGGTATGCTGGCGTTGACTACTCCTGCAGACTTGCAAAAAATGATTTAGTTTGTTGCAAATGGAAGCAAGTCTTCCCATACGCTGGACGTTTGCGCGGCTGATGAGACTGTCCGCATCGTGAGCACTTCGGTCACTTGTCTTGAGTTCATCCTTTCCGGTGATGCTGGTCGCGCTGGCGAAAACCACTTTCATTTTGCTTGTTGTTGGGACCCTTCGGATCGCGTTTCGTTCCGTCCGTGTTGTCTGGCTTCGGACGCAGCATGTCCACGGTTTCAGTTTGCTTCATAGCCTCTGAGTGGGCTTTCGACAGTTCCGCCGCTTTCCCCTGCTTGATGACGGATTCCAGCGTGATGTTGGCTTCATGGAGCAAGTGCTCCCGGAGTACAGTGTCTCGGATTCCCATTAAGAGGCGATCCTTTACCATTCGTTTGTAGGAGTCTCCAAACTCATATCCATCCGCTTGTAATTTCACTTCAGCCACAAATTGATCAAACGACCGATCTGCTCGCTGTTGGAGGCCGTTGAAAATAAATGTAGCATGAGTCACATTTCTATACGGCTTGAAGTGGTTGTCAAAGGCTGTCAAAACGTGATCCAAACTCAAGGTTTGGCCTTGTTGCGGAGTCAGAAACGTAAGGGTCTAGTAGATTCCATTAATCTCCTTACCAGCCACATGTAGAAAGAGCGAGATCCGGGTGTCATTGTCCTCCAAGTGGTACTTCCAAGCCTTTTCGTAGATTCTGAAACTACGTCGCCATTTCGTCCACGCCTCTGCCGGGTTGGACGCTGCTGCGAAAGGTGGAAGTTGTTGCAGAAAAGTGGCCATCGTCATGCTTACGATGTGAGGACCGTGGTATTCCAGCGGAGGTTCTTGACTTCTAACACCATGTCATATATCGGACAAGTTGGGTTAATGCAAACAACAACTTTTAATGTGTGCGAGCAGCACTTTCTACATGGTTACATGAGTCAAAGACTGGGAGCCGACTGGACCGCGCGAGGGAGAGACGGTTGCGCCGCGTGATGCAATTCACGCACTTGACTTGGGGAGCAGCCTGTCATTAACAATAGCAACTACGTAACAATGCTGACAGAACTGAAAGTAGATGTGTCCACTCGTACTCACATGACGCACAAGTAACGTGGTTCGTTTTGCTTCAGTGAAATTGTGCGTCTTCTGGAATTAAAAAAAAAACTGTGGAAACCTATCTCCATCTTGTATAGTGCGTGCCCTGCTGAAACTCTCTGTCGAGCAACTCTACACGGGCACTAACGGACCTCCTTCCAGGGTTACAACCGCACTAACATTACAAAAACCTTACTGATGTGCAGAGTCCAAAGAAAAAGGCCATAACTAGGTATGCATCCTAGTGCTATGTCATTCTTCGTCAGCCTCTCTTGTCTTGTATGTCAGGTAGATGACAACTGGGACAAGCAAGGGACGGATGCATCTTGAATATCCCCATGCGGTTT
The DNA here is from genome assembly GCF_037126465.1 of Ornithodoros turicata. Classification (NCBI taxonomy): domain Eukaryota; kingdom Metazoa; phylum Arthropoda; class Arachnida; order Ixodida; family Argasidae; genus Ornithodoros; species Ornithodoros turicata. Next base: position 51,041,403 of record NC_088206.1, read on the forward strand.
CTTGCTGCCGCATGGTGTTTGCATATGTATTACAGGAAACAAAGTACTCAGAGGAAAATACAGAGCTCTGTTGTTGCATGAAATAGCTATTATACCCGAATTCAGTCACCCCATCATTTTAGTTTCAGTTATGCGTTTATGCCGTTAGGTATGTGTTTCTGCCTTTGTTACTGTTATCAGCTTAAATTTTGGAAATATATTGGTTATATTTCAGTTACCATTACCATTACTGTTCCCTGCTTGTGAGACCCAGGAACTTGCTCCAGCTATGTTCCCAAGTTATCTGTGACGAACAGCAGTTAAGAATTTTCACTAATATGTTGTCTCGAGGTAGTTAATGAGTGAAGTATACAGTGATAGTGGTCCATAGTCAGGCACTGTACATTGGTAATTGGAGTAGATTGAATTCTTCTTAATTCTGCTCTTGTGCTTGGCTAACCAAGTCATCTAATAAAGTTATTGTAACTGTCAGACTAGCTGCGTTTTCGTCCCATCTGTGACACTACTGTTACGTGTGTGATGTAACTTGTTAGGCTCTTTCATTTAATGCGAGCAGCTTACATCATTACGAGCTTGTGCAATGCCTGCCTTTAATGTGCAAGATTTTGTCCTGGAAGGCTGATTCATCCTAACAACATATGCACAATGTAGGCGTGCGCGTAAGGCTGAGCCAAATGCACCCACTGCATCATCCAAGCGTTCGAGCCAGACATCATCAAGTGGTGCTCGACCTGGTGGCAGTGGTGGTGTCGGTGAGGACGCCGTTGTGGACCGCTGCCCAGAGTGTGCTGTCGCCCTGGAGCAATACAGCGACGAGGAATTAGGATTGTGTCTCGTCGTGCTTGCTACCTTTGTCCACCGGGAGCCATCCATTGCCGCTCCTCTGCTACCAGAGATCCTGCGCGTCGCAGCAAAGTATGACTCCTGCCTTAATAGATCTTACCATAATTTTCCTTTTTCATGCTTGAGATCTGCTAGTTACTAGGTTGATTGCCTGGCAATTACTGGGGGTAATGCTAGGTTAAAGGGACAGACGATTTTTCGTTGTATTTGACGTTGTGTGTATTGTGGTGTAACTTGTAGCTGGTTGTGCAAAAATTTTATTCTCAGAACATCATAGTCCCTGATATAAGCAAGAAAAACAATCGGTACTAACATCTGGAAACAGGGTAGCTGGTACTGATTCATGTGGCAAGCGCTTACCACATGCATAACAAATTACACGTGCACATCCGATTTCGTTTCTATGATGTAAGCATTAGCTACCACATTTTGGTAGATGCAACAAAGGCGTGCAATCAAGGTAAAGGTCCCTGGTCTGTTTTGAGTGTATAAAATGTAATCTGCAAGTTTTGTATGGAATTGGTGTCTCAAGTGCTTAGCGAAAATCAGGAGCTACTGATAGTGCCGTCACGTCAGCAAAAGAAGCGCTATAAGATTCAATTATAAATAATTGGCTACAAGGTTATTTGAAATATTCTGCACATGACCTAGAGCATGTAATGGCCTCATACGAAAACAGTTATTATTGCTAACCTCTGTGAAGCAAGAATGCATGGGCAGGGATAACCCATGGGCAGGGATAAGTGTGTATAAGGACATGGAGACGACAACTGAGAGTGGCGACAACTGCTTATCTTTTTTTCCTCACTGTGACTCATGTGCATGTTGTCAATGCAGCTTTGTCTCTATCATATGAGGGGCTATTGTCATGCTTTTCAGGCACGATGTTAGCCCCAGGCCAGATTTTTATGATGCCATGCACAGTGCATGTGTACGCATTCAGTACAATCAAATTATCGAATGCCTTGAATATATGAATATTTTTTTGCAACAGAGATATGCAGGTATTTGCTTGGACCTCAAAATATCTGCTTTTGCTGGTCCTATCAGAAATGTTAAATCTTGTTTTCACAGTATACTATTATGCTACACATATGCTCAAAATCTGCCTCTACCGTGTCATAATGTGCAAGCTTTATGACTGCAGGCACTTTTGTTTGATGCTTTCTATTTTGCATTCAGGATTGCCTCGCAAGTTTATTATCCATGGCAGCATGAAAGGTAAGGCACTCGAAACATTTGCTATGCTGGGTATGCTTTCTGGCATGCACCACCAGCCTCTGAGAACGCTACGAGAAGGACAGAATGGACCTTTTTCACATATGTATAGTGTCCTAGCGGCTCTCCAGTGAACCACGCTTAGCGCACTCCAAAACAAGTCCCCACGGGTACCAACGAGCTCGCGCAGTCCATACAGTCGATCTCCCCACTGGTCCCCACTTCTGTCGTCCACATACTGCCCCATCTAGTGAAGATGGAGATAACATTCTCTGGTGCATCAAGGTCATGCGCACGCACTCTTGTGAAAAAGGTCCATTGTCAGCACCTTGCTTTTCTGAGCTTTCCGCAATGATTTGCATCAGAGTGCACTACACACCAGTACAGTTAGTACTCATTAACATTCTTGTATGGGCGGGTGACATCATTTTTAAAGTGACAGCACAGTAATGGCATGTGTGACACAAATACTGCATGCCATATGGAAGAGACGCATAAACCATAATGACCTCTAATGTACTTGCATGGCCGTAGGACTCTTAATGGACAAATTTTCTACTTATTACAAAACATCATACGTAAACGTTCACCGTTTATGCCTAGTTTTAATCGCGCAGGTTGTACCAAGAAAAAGCATCGTAGCCCTGATAACTCTAATGTAAAATGCAAAGGCTGTCTGGGGTGTATGCTATATGCTACAGTGTTTCCTCGTGGATGCCACCATATTCAAAGTGCAGCGCTCTGGCGCCAGCGGAATGTGTTGAAAACAGTTGATCGCCCAAGCCAAAGAGAAGGAAAGCACACAGTAGCATGCGTGTGTTTGCCTCCTCTCTGGCTTGTGCTAGCTGCAAAAGCGCTGGGTGCGAGGCTACCTGGAAAACGATGCATACAGTCGTCGACCAATTTTTTGGACTCCAAAGATTCAGACTTTTTGATTTTTCTGAAAAAAAAAATAAAAAGCTACTGGCACTGTCAAGTGCCCCACAGAACCAATGTGTTTCTGACTGTTTCCTAAAATAACTGCTGGATTTTTAATTGCATTTTGGCTGGAGCTTGCTTGTTCTTTGAACCACGCTCTCTCCCGTAAACTTGAGTCATCGTGGAAGTGAGCCTGACGTTATGGACTGTTTTTTCCGTGGCCGTGCTGACTCGTCGCATGCGCCGAGGATGAGCTCCTGTGTGTGCTTGACTGCTGCATTTCAAACATGTTTGCCAGCAGTTTATTTCTAAACGCAAGCAATAAAAGTAGTTAAACGTACGTTTAACTACTTTTATTATTATTTATACTTATTTATTTTATTTTACCGAGGACAACGTTGTCCTCAGTGTCATGGTATTGGGGTAAATGTATTAGTTGTGGATGATGACTACATCAGCAATCAAGACTACCACGACTTTGGCGTGTGTGTCAGGAGGAACATCAGTGAAATGTGCAATGGGTCATGGGGATTGTCGCCACACAAATAGGCTGACACACCTTACGTGTAAATCTACTCCAATTACCTTTAATTCCTGCAGAGTCGTGGAATGCTGTTAAGGACACTACTATGGAGGTTATTCACTGATTAAATGAGGTTAAAATCTGGGTATATATTTGAAAGCGGTAAAACATCAGTGCTGGGACTAAAAATGACGACAGACGAGACAAGGAAAAACACATGCACTGAACTGCCAACCGAAAGTTTATTCCCACGAAAACATGATCCTTTAAAGGGGCACTAAAAGGAAATTCAATGTTTCAATTAGTATAATGCAAGCAAAATTAGTTCACACAGTGCTACCGTTTAGAAGAAAAACGCAAAGACAACAGAGCAGCCTTTGGTGGGAACCAATGGAATCCTCAGGAAGCAAAGATTGGCAGCATCCAATCAGAGAGTGTGCACATGCCTATAGTGTGCATGTGGATTTGGAACAAGTCTGGTTGTAGTGTTATGTACATGCGCAGCATGATGCACATTGCTGCATTTTTCAATACCAATTTATTGCATTGTAGCCCACCACAGTAATGACAAATGTTCTAATGACGCGTCCTACGGACAGCGACACCAGTCCGCTTCATAGTCGCAATATGTTCTTCACCGGAACCGCTCCATGGTGTGGCATGCGCAGCATGGACTAAAAGCACCGATGCACGAGCCAAAGCGACGTCCACTGCTTAGAGCCGAGGCAAGAAAGAGTCTGGTATAATTTTGACTGTAGCTTTGTAACGGAATCAAAGTTAGGAATTATGACAACAAGTGCAAAATTAACATAACGTGTCGCATAAATTTGAAGTGAACTTGTACGGGCATTCTAATGCCCCTTTAAAGACTTGCCTTCCCTTCTTCTCGTGTTGGCACGCCTACATGTTAAACTGGAATGTTATCTACCTTCTAAAAAATTATCTAGTTTCCTTGAGAAGTGTATTGAAGCGTTGCTAATACATTTACAGTAAAACCTCGTTAAATCGCACGGGACCGATGAAAATGTCCGAATTATCCGAATGTCGAATTATCGAACGGGCAACAATCAATTAAAGTGGATTTGTGCTATTCACTGAGAATTCGGACTGATTTTTTGGCTCCTAGAAGTCCGAAAAAATGGTCGGCGACTGTATAACATTCAGGAATTGTGCATTGAGTCTCAAAAGGAAAATTTCCCTCGATTTCTGCAAACTGAGCTACCCGTTTACCTTGACTATTCGCAAGTACTAATCAATGTACCCTTCGAAATGGTGTACGGTTGTAAGTTTTTTTAAGTAAGTACGGTTATAAATTTTGTACAGCCGTACCAAGGTACGGTTGTAATCATATGATTGACATGGCATCTCTGTGGTTAGCTCTAGCAAATGCAGGTTTTTTGGTGTGTTTTGTTTTAATGCAGTAATGTAGACAGTTGAAATTTCAGGTTGACACAGCGAAGTTACACCTCTCAGGCCTCAAGGCCGTAGCATAATTTTCCCTTTGGCTGTTGGGGATCCGACATTTTTCTTGGCACATCTTGTATGCGTAAAACTTGTAGTAAGCTGTACTGTTGAAAAAAGAAAAGAGAAAAGAGCAGCGGTACACTATCAAGGTAAATATTTTGAGACCCCATTTTGGCCTGAACATTTCAAATTTCTTGTGAGTGTACAAATAGCTTATTGATGTCCAATTGTTTGGCCTGGAATCATATCCATCTCAAAGCCATTGGCATTCGAAGAGCATGCAGACAGTACACAACCTGTAAGATGTCTTGTTCCTTGGCCTACCAGCTATCACCTCTTGGTCAGTATGTACTGGCAGTATGTACTGGCACGGTCCCTTGATAGCTTCCTGGTCACGCAGCTTCTCCGTAACTCTATGGGGAAGCTTTGCCCAGGGACCGGAGCGCCCGCGTGGTGGCGCTGCCATCGGAACGCGGGAGAGAGACGCCTGCGTCTCCCATTGCAGTACACGCCTTTCGGCTGTTATCGCGTTGTAACCGTGTGCTAGCAGTATGCCAGAGACATGCTGTGTTACCAAATGTCGCTCTGGGTATTCGGGGGGTGGCAAGGGGGTGTACATGTTCACTTTTCCTGCGAATTCTGACAAGCGTGAGAAGTGGAAACGTGCCATCCATCGCATTGATGGTGGGCAGTTCAGTTTAGACTCTCCACACACACGTGTCTGCGAGGAGCAGTTTGACCACTGCGATGTCGTATGGCACGACGAACTCGTCATCAACGGCGATAAAGTGCTGCACAAGCGTGGAAAGTCAAAGCTTGCGTGCAAAGTCAATGCAGTGCCGCGCATATTCGACGGCTGCCGTCGTATCTGAGCACGCCGAAACTGCGAAGCCGTTCCGTCAGACAACGATGCCCGGGAAACAACCCCGTAAAAAGAAGGCGTCTGCTGTAGACACCAACAACGAACTCAGTGCTTTTATGGACAGAATCTGAAAGAAAATTGCTCATGGAACTGGGGCTTTTGAGCTGATTTGGCTCTCAGGGATGTCAACATTTGTAATAATCATGTAATCGCGGTCGAGCGATCGCGTCAAATACTAAGGCAGCGTTCACACGGAGCAGCTTTTCCCACCAACTCTGAGCAACTTCGGAGTTATTGACAGTCGTCCAACACCGGCAACCTCCAGCAACTCAAGTTGCTCGTAATCGCTCCTCGAACGAAAACTTAAAAAGTTGCTCGCGCGCTGGCCAATCAGCGAGAGGAGTACTGTCACGTTGCTCCCGAGGGCGTGGATTCACGGGTTCAAATCCTGCACCTGCAGCTCAGAAATACTCGTTTTTTTTGTTTGTTTTTTTACGAACGTCACAAAAATATGTCAATTGCCATTCTAGAAGGTAATAATGATCTATTTGCGCAAAAAAAAATACTAATTTGACAAACGGTTGATAAGGAAAAGACTCCACCAGTTGGATTGGAACCCACGCTCTCCGGTTGCCGTAAGATTGCTTGTGGGTGGAGCTGCCGAGTTGCTACATGTGAACGCGCCCTCTAAGCGGTCATGTAACTGTCTGCGATTAACTGTAGTAAGTCCTTTACACGCTAAATAATGTACGCATCATTAAAGTGTTTTAGCATGGCAGGATAAAAAGGCCGCTCGAGATTGATTCACGGAAGCATGTCGGATACATGGCGGTTCTTTTCAGTCTCGTAAAAGAAATTAGGTCCAGACGATAGATGACTAAAACAAGAGATGAACGGGACAAGGGCACAGCGGTTAAATTTCGTGACATGTCCGTCAGTCGGAATCTTTTTAGACGCTATACTTTTGTCTTCATCAGCTTCGTGGCAACAATTGAGAGTAACTCATCTGGTACCTCGTGAAAGGACTGGTGTGATTGCGATCGGCCGATCGCGTCAATTAGTACGCTGTCATGGGCGCAGCAACTGCCCGCAATTAACTGTAAAATGTACTGTACCCGCTATGTAAAGTACAGATCACCTTACCACCGTGCCCTATGCACATAAACTGCGCTAGAATCTCCGGTTGAGGGTTTGAAGATAGGAGACTCGCGACAATACATCCGTGCCACTCGAAGTGGTCGGCAGCAGCTTTACGCATAAAATAATGCCGAACAGAAAACGATTATTCGATTATAGTTGCTGCAACGTAGCAGAAAACCATTGCAACAAATAATTTTCTCGTAGGATGTCTGGAAAAGCGCAAAAACAACACTGCATCTGCCGTTCCCATGACTGGCCCGAGCGGGAGATTCTACCGCGTTCCGATGGCGGTGCCACCACGCGGCTCCCGTTGTCCCTAGGCCAACTTTTTGACGGAGCTGCATGACCAGAAAGCTATCAAGGGACCGTGGTACTGGTTTGGCTGAACGAGTTGATTACGGTTCAGGCCACCTGTAACTTTTGGACGTCTTGCCTATATTACTATTTATCATATTTTTGGATGGTTTTGACACCTTGTGGTCCACATTTTCCACTGTGACAGTCATGACCTTTTGCGCTTCTTTGACATGTGCTGTATTCTACGCATTGTGGTTAGAGCCAGGCTTCATTTCCCCTGGAACCATGTCACAGTGAATTCGATTTCTTCCTGATACTATGGTTCTTAGGATATAATAGCTGGTACACCTTTCTTGAAGGGTCCTACTACATGATTGCTGCTTATCTTTTATGTTCCTTTACAGCTGCAGTCGCAGATGTTTTGGTTCAGATGACCGTATCCAGGGTATTGAATTGAAAAGTTTATGGGTTCACTTGAGGTTCAGAGATATTAGTTCAGTTCCGGTTTCATTCTGGAGCACAGAAATAACGGTTAGAACCAGTCTCAACCAGTTTATTTTGGTTTGTAACAGTTCAGCGCACTGCAGACAATGTTGTGCCAACATACTCTGGTAATATGCTGGAGCGTAAGGAACGGGACTCAAGCTTTCCCACGAACACATTAGTAAGTCAACAGCATTTTGACATCAGGCATAGATTTATTTAAGATATGCATAAGGCCCTCGGTTTTTCGCGATTCCGCGGAATTCTGAATTAATCGCACAATCCTTCGTTTGGCACAGAATTTCATGAAATCCCTTATTTTTAGTGGTGTGCGGATATTCGAGTTCTTGAATTTGAATCGTATACCAATCACTCAAAGTATTCGATTCGCGAATCGAATACCCAATATCTGGGTTTCCGAATATTCGACTCTTTTGCAAATACGAACGACAACTTCCGAAAGTGGACTTCACCTGACGCTTCCCTGCGTGAGATGAAGCCTGCCTTACAAAACTGTCCATGCTGCAGGACAAACACAGACAGATTGTCGTTTAGCTTAAGATAACGTAAGCCCAAGTTTATTGTGCATACTTCGCCTGAGGAAGGGACGGCGTCCCTCCCGTGTGCAGTTTTGCGGTGGCAGTGTGGGATTTTGATTTGATGTCTAGGAGATTGCCTTCAAAAAGTTCAGACAAATAATGCCTACAGCCCAGGAACAAAAAAGGGTGTCCTAAAGATATAACTTTCCCAGGGCATGTATTGTAAACTCCTTCCTATAAAGTTCCTATAAACTCTAGATGCTGAAAGATCTTTCAGCAGGAATAAAATGATTGCAGGCGACAGACCACATAAGAGGAGAACGCAAGATATCATGTATGTAATGCTGAGCCACAACAGTGCTTTGAATCTGTAATTTTATAAAATATTTTTTGTTCCGGCGTTATCCAAGAAAATGAAGTCTTTCCCGTTTCAAGCAGCCGTCGACTGCTCGCCCCGGAAAATTACGTAATTTACAAGTCGGTGCCGCGGAATTTTGAATTTGCCACAGCAGAAAACCGAGGCCCTTAGATATCATGGTCAGTAGAGGTGTGCGAATATTGAAATTTTCGAATATGAATTGAATACAAAAATCTGCAAAATTTTCATTCGAATATCGAATATCCCGTCAAAGAAGAACAGCTCCTAAGAGTAACAATTGAGCCCCAAAAGCCAGCATGGTCACATTGCATTCTGCTGATCCTTAGAAAAGTGACACGCAGGAATATGTATTGTGGGAACCTCTGTTCACCACCACCGGAACCCCAAACTCGCTCGCATCAACCGCGCATGGGAAAAGCCACAAAACGGGTTCATTCCCAACCAACCTTGTTTATTGCCCGACATTCCAGACCGCATTGCCAACGCATCAGAACAGGTTCTGCCCTCCCGGGCTGCGTGGCAGCCACTGCCTACTTCCCTGTTGCGCCCGCGCTTTTATCCCCAGCAAAACAACTAGTGCCCCCAAGGTGCTACATCCCTATTGCTACCAGCGCCCCCACAGTATTAATATATAGGCTTAGCATAAGGCATTCATGCCTATATGGACATGTATAGTCAAATTATTTTTACAATGAAACAATGTGCTGTTCTCATGAGGCAAGCTGAAAACCGTAAAAAACTTTCACTTCAAAAATCTTTCATGGACAGTGAACATTTGTGTCGGCATTGTAAGTGCTAGTGAAACAGACAGAATAGAAGTAAAGGGCAATGACGTGTTCAGAATGTAGGGCGGTTTACTGATCAGCACATCTCAGAAGGAAAACGAAGGTAGCAAGTGCTCTATTCTTGCACTGACAATACGTTCCGCATTTATCGTGTAGGCAAGAAACTGCACAGTTCAACTGTGTCTCACGCGTGACGTCACGCAAGACCATCGTTCCTGACGGTAATGCATAGTTTGGAACAGCCTCATTCATCAGCGTAGCAAAACCGCGATCCTTGACAATGTTGTATGGCTGTGCTTATCACGCGTGATCGTTTCCGCGACCTTCGTGTTCACCGCTTTCATTTCACGGCGAAAGTCTGCGTGCGCACCTCAGGACTTTGTCACGCCGATGCGCGTGAGTAGCGAGCGAAATTGCTCCATGCGAAAAGGCCAGGCCTAAGGCCATATGCACCTGGCCAGGCTTAAAGGGACCATGAAATGATTTTCACGAATTTCGAGTACTCTGCAGGAAACAGTTCTCATGATCCCTCACTATCGTACACACATAGACTTTTAACCGTATTCAGTACAATGGAGGCGCAGTTATCATACAAAAATACCAGGGCGTGACCGCTGGATATATGCCTTCGAAGCGGGTTTACTTCATCGCCATCCAAGTCTCTCAGCCAACTGTTAAGAGGCCATACCAGTCGGGGAGCAACTCCGATTCACGATTTTCCCGATTCTAGATGGCGCCACGCTCGCCCTCCTTATCACGCCGTTCGCCTCCGACTCACGAAATAATCCCCATTGTGCATGGTTGACCTCGCTAGTTTAAGGCGGCCCGCGCCCTCTGCGCTGTTTGTCGAGTGGTAAAGTGTCGGACTTTGCCACGAAAGGTCCGCAGTTCGATTCGAGACATTCACGTCTTTTTGCTTGTCTCCTATTGCTACATGAGTACTTTACTTTTATTTTTTTGTTCTTATATATTCATGCTACAATTATTGTTTTCACAAGTCACTAGCGCCTGTACTGACTGATTATGGAATTTTTAGTTGCTCTTCGTATTGTTTTACTAGTACATACTTACTGTATGCTGACGTACAAGTGTGATCGGATAGTACGGATGCCGGTATCTCGGAGGCTCTCAATTGGATCTACCAGCGGCTGTAAATTAGGCTATAAACATTGCCTACACACAGCGCTTACAATGCCAGTCTGGAAAATCTGCTCGAAACGGTATTCCTTTTTTTTCTGCACTTGCTTACATAATAATAATAATAATAATTTTACTCAAGAAAGCAAACTACAAACATAATAAAACAGGCCCGTCTAAGCGGAAAAGCTTGTGGCACTGGGCCTGAAGCAGTCAGCGGCATACAGTTTGACAGTACATGAACATATAAAGGTACTACATCCTATGATAAAGTTCCGTAACGCTTTTTTTAGTTTGTACTTCAATTCCAAAGAAAAACTGTCGAAGGGGAGCTCATTAAAGATACGAGGTACATAGCATTGCCTGCGACAAAGTCCATATTTTGTGTGTGAGAAATGCACAACAGGGCAGCATTCGCTAACCGGGGTCCTATATGAGGGGTCCCAAAAATGTTTTTACAACATGCAATTTACCTTGATAATAACTCTATTATTCATGCAAAAATGACATTTTGATATGTATATTTCTGGTAAGTAAGCATTATCAAATATCTGAATTAATTTACAAGGCGTTTGTGCAAATGACTTTTCAAAATTTCCGTCGTAGAACATACTTCTTATTATTACCCGAAAACTTCAGTAACATATTTGAAAGGCTCCTTTCCTCCATGTTCTCCCTTCTTTTTCTTTCACCTTATACCAGCTCAGAAAAATGATGTCAGTCGACAACCCCAGTGACAGGGGACTCCCTTTCTTCTGGTGTACGAGTTTGCAAAACCGTACAAAGGACAAAGGAGGTGAAGGGCGATAAAGGCTTGGGGTCGACACACGGAAACCAACCAAAAAAGATATGGGAAGGTCGAGCGGCAAGGCCTTGCAGCGGGAGTCGCGATATTCCCAACACAGTCTTTTTTTTTTTTCCTGAACGCCAAGAGGAACGATTCGACAAAAAATAAAAGGACACATTGTAGAAAAATAATAACTATGGTCACCTGACAACATAACAGGTTCTTGTTTGAGTGTGGCAAAAAAGTACAGTTCGGCCTCCTTATTATGTGAACTCCATCTTTATGTATAAATGAACAAGATAAAATCAAAGGAACTTGACGCGCGACGAGGTCTCGGAGCACGATTTCCGTCTCATAATTGCGCTGATTATTACACGGAAACTTCAGTACTATATTTTTAGACACTCCTTGGTTTTCACAGGGTACTTCACATTACATTTACACCAGACCTTTCGTTCAGCGTAGACACTAGTTCAGTGGAGAACCCCAGTGACCCGGAGCTTTTCTTTATCTTCCTCAGAAGGCCTCCCTTTGTGCGCCGTGCAAAGACAGACGGGTACAGGTTTTGGGTCATCCAACGTGCAACTAGCAAGGATTGTCGAAAGATGGAAAATCTAGGGAACCGGTCTCGAAAAATTGGCCGTATCTCAAAATAACGTGATCGAAGTCCCCGTTGCAAAATAAACTACTGTAAATAAATGTTATCTGGCTGTTTCTGCGCGGAAACTGCCAAAGCCCACTTAGACTAACCTGAACATGAAAATGCAAACACCGAACTTTTATTAACCTAATAATCAACTAACTAACGTGCTGTTCCGTCGCGTCCATTTCATTTATCTCCTATTTCTTAATTTTATTTATTTGTTTATTTATTTTATGTATTTTTAGAATAGCAAGCCAACGTCCCGTTTGGCTGACCTTTAGCCAGTTTTTTTTTTTTTTCCTTTTCGTCTAATAAATATATCCCCCTCCCCCGTCGCTGTCGTTGGTTGTCGTTGGTTTTCCTTGCTACGCGAACGTGAATTTGGGTTCCGGAAAAGACTGTTGCTCATTGCGTGGGCGGAAAGAATTGTGCAGCGGCCGCTTGATCGATTTTTCATATTGGTTCACGTGGAGCGTTCATGAAAAAAAAAAAAAAAAAAAGATAAAAATAAAAATAAATTGATCAATAAAAGAAAGAAAGAGAAACAACAAATAAAACTGCAGTTCTAAGTACCGTTATCCTAAGAAACATTTATCTCTGTGTAATCCGCTGGCTGGCTGTTTCAACATTACGAACATTACAGGGCAGTCCTGTTGAACGTTACTGGAATGTTTGTGAAGTCGGCCTTCCACTAACCGTAAATACGAGAGATTCTCGTTAGCCTTATGAGACAGTTGACTGAGTAAGCACAAACCCGAAACGGCAAAATCGAGCAAATTGACGTTTCATGTCAAGCTAACAAACTCATCTCACTTCTCTATAAGCGCACCGAAAAAAGAAGAGGTTTATTGGTCTCGGTGGTCTCTTACACGGGCTGCGACAACGCTGACTCGTCTACCCAACGTTCCCCCCCCCCCCCCCCCCGACAATGCTGGCTGACGATAATCCCTTTACGAGCAGCTAAGTAAGCTTTTGTTCTGGTCTCCAAGGCCATGCTCTAAGTCCGCTGTCCATGAAAGTAAAGAGGAGAGAGGGATCACTACAGTGCGCGTGCGCATGGTCCATCCGCATGGTCGGCGGATGTATGCGGTCAAAATGTTCCGCGCGGTTTTTCCTGTGCTACGGCTAGAGGGCGACACAGAATGATGCGGTTTACGGGGCTTTGAGACGGTATTTATCCGTACTCACTTTTCATGCGTTTTTATAAAAACGTAAAGTGGTAGACATATAAATTTGATGTCTATCGATTCCTGAAATAATTTCAGAGAAAGTAAATGGAAAGTTTTTTTCGAAATGGCTATAGAAGTTTAATAAAACCTGTTCAAAGAGGGAGGAGAAAAATTGTGTATTTTTTTCGCATTCGTGACGTCGCCGTAAAATACATACGACATATATGAGAAATCCTGAAGCGTAAATAGTTTCATCTCGTCTTCCTCTTTATGATGAAAGCACCCGCGTCAAAATCTGCGCGGTGGTTACCGAGAGAAAGCATAAAAACTGTTCCATAGGAAATACATTGGGACGGAGAGCTGGTATGCCCTCTTAACGACGAGGAGGACACACCCCGCGGGACCATGTGGGTGCATGGTTTCGGTGTGGACAACAATGACGTTGTATATTTGCTGTCGAAATCACTTGAAATACAGTAATCCCTCGTTATAACAAAGTCGTTGGGACCGAAAAAAAGTTCATTACAAGCGGTACAGTCGACCCCCGTTTATCCGGACGGTGCCGTTCCCGGCGAAATCGTCCGGATACCGGGGCATCCGGATAAATGAAACGACCGAATAGAAACGTCCTACAGAGCAAGGTTTAATTAAAACACAGAAAGCTCGTCAATCACAGCTGTTTCAATGTAGGCACTCAATTCCTGCAAACGTTTGCTAATTGCATAGTCCTTCTTCCTCTTGCATATCATTGCCTTGCTGGCGAAGCTGATTCCTATTCTTCGACGTTTTGGTGCACAGGGCGGGCGATCAGGCGACATCCTTCAGGTTAGAGTTTTCCCCTCTTTTTTTATTGCGTGTTAGCGCCGCGGAGCAACTGTGGCTATGAACGACGTGCAGCGTGGACATATGGAGAGACGACAGCAGGAAGGAGTGAGGCACAGGGGGTTAGTATGCATCCTGGGCAGACTTCAGAGGGAACCGTGCCGACATTGGTCTGGAAAGTCTTTGGAAAACGCAGGGAAAACCTCAGACAGCACAGCCGGTGGTAGGATTCGAACCCACCACCTCCCAGTCTTCAGCACGACCTTGGCTACCACCAACGTGCACGGTTGTCTCCCCTTCGGAGGAATGTAGGTTGCTGACGTGTGACGGGAATAACCCCACACAGCGAAAAGGGTGACAAAACGTGGTCAGCGTCTCCTCTTACTCACGGTAGTCCGGATAACTGAAGCTGGATTACAAGAATTTTCCACTTTCGTTCCCTGGAATTCTTGTCCGAGTGCGGAAGCTGAAGTCCGGGTAAACGAGAACAAAATACATTGAGGAAAATCCGTTCTCGTGCCTTTTGTCCAGATACCGCAGGATCCGGATAAACGGGGGTAGACTGTATTTTGATAAATGCCGGAACGGCTAAAAATGCTGCTAGTGGTGCCCGAACTGCACGCAAACAACGGTATCCCAAAAGAGACAGAAGTTATCAGCATGGTAGCACTTTTATTTCATTACAAAAAAGAGGGGCGCTGCGTCTGACGCCTTGGTGTTCGCCAGGAGGGCCTGCTCCAGTCTGTGCACGCACTCCAGGAGGCTGTCATCACCACTGCCGCTCTCAGTTTGATTGTGGATCAAACGGAGCATGTCCCGTGTCTCAGCCGTCGTTGGAACTTCCCGGGGCTCATCATCCGAACTATTGTCACTTTTGCATTGGCGTCCTATCACAGTGTCCCCAATATCCTCGTCCGCCTCCTGTCTGACGAGCTCATGCACTCGCCTGTAGAGATCGTCGCAGTCATCTGTCTGAGACGTGCTCTTGTTCATCGTGCACATGACCCCTGGAAAATCCGGCGTGCGCGACGCAATTTGCGATCTTAGCTGCCGCTAGCTTCTACCACGAAAGGCATAGTAGGTTTTTCAACTTCTCTAATTAGCACGACTTTTTGCTTGAGCGTAATACACTTCCGTAGGATCTTCGGTGGAGTCATTGGAAAACGCGGGAACTGCGCAGGGAGCAAGACGCTGATCGAGCGAAGTGGAACGCTCGTGCTACCCTTTCCGTGCAGAAAAGAGGAGAGGGTGTGAAACTTTCGCCTTTCGCCTCTTCTCTACGAGTGGAAGAACGCTTGCAGAGAACGCTGGCCAGCGTTCTCTACCGCTCCGCGAGTCCGCGACTAGTTCGTGCGGGAGCTGCGGGCATACCAGCCAGCTTGCGCTTCGTAAAATGCGGAGTCGGGCGACAGTATGCTTCGAATAATCTGGTTAAAACTGCATGCGTTTTATACGGGACACAGGGGAACTTCGAATAAAGCGATAATTCGAATAAAGCGACTTCGTTGTAACGAGGGATTACTGTATGGCGAATGGCAAATTGTCAGCAATGGAGGAAGAGATTATGCGACACACACAGCGTCTGTGGATCATTCGGTACTCAGCAGCTAGTAAAATGTCACCGGAGGAGGTATGTTCTGACGAAGAAATGGTTAGATACAATCTTGTCTCCAGGTCAAATTAAAATATATTTCATGGTGAAGTATGCAAACTCGTTTGCAAATTTTGCAGTTTTCTCGCAAAAGCCCGTCCACGTATCGGCAACATGTTCTGTGTATGATGTCACGGCCAGCTCGCCTCGGAGGCGGGCCATAGCAGCTGCCGTTCACGCCTGTGGTTAATATAGAATATCTTCGCTATTGTAACCATTTTCAACTTCTTATTTCACAGAGTGAATGCTTTAGTACAGGGGAACAAATTAAAAACGATCGTGGGCTTGTCAAATATCCTTTCATGGTCCCTTTAAGGCCATATGCATCTTGCTGTAACAACAGTTAATGCAGGTTCAAATGACTTTGCAGCATTATTGTCGTCCTAGTTGGCACTTTTAATGCAATCGCACAGCACCGTAGTTGGAGAAGCTATGTCGAAATATTGTCACGTCCTACTGCACGATTATCGCCGTCATCACACGTGACCGTGATTCTATTATGCTGACTACCACAAATCGAAACCGAAAAAAAAAAAAAAAAAAACACGTTTGAGATGAAGGGTTTGGCTGTGCATGCAGTGGCACGGTGAACAGTTCAGCTCAGCGCCGCAAAATTTTGATATTTAACCAGAATTTCAACGAACTGTAGGCCTCACATGAATGTTCAGAGTTTGTTGACAATCCAATAAAGCAGCAACTGTGCTGAGGATGCATGAAGCGTATCTCGGTTTCGCGTTTGGTTGGGGCGGACATTAATCGCAGCTGCACAAAACTGCATAGTACTTTCCGTTTCGTACTACACTGCGCACTAGTTCAGTTACCGAACGTGCAGCGACGCATTCGTAGATGAGCGTACCTCGAAAGCTCGGCACGTCGCTTTGCAGCTGTTCTTCATTCATGTTCGTTGCTGTTACCGCATCGTACAAATTCCAGTGTTCAGCCCACAACAGCTTTGTAGGAAGCTGCTATGATATTTGAAAAAATTTGAGTATTCAAGCTTTTACAGATATTCGAAAACTTTGAATATCAAAGTTTAGAACATTTTCACACCTCTATTGATGAGTTGATGACAAATGCAAGAAGAAGTAAAAAAATTTTAGTAAAATAATGCATACATCTTTGATTAGTATAGTACCCACTTTTTGTGGAGCCAAGATTGCCACAGGCCCACAGTAGGCGAATCAAGGCCGCAAAGTTTAGTAAAAACAAAAAAAACAAAAAAAACAGGTCACATTGTCAGTGATGTCGTCATTGCTGGGAAAGTAGGCCCCCAGAGAGTTACTGTTTCATCTTGGGGAAGTGATAGAAGTCGAATTCCGGTGAACTGTGCAGAGTATGGTGGATGGTAGACCATAGAAAAGCTGCAGGAGTAGATGGCGGAGAACTTATGAGACGCTCCTCATATTTCTGGTTTAATTGACCAAAACAACGAAGGGTTAGCTTTTTTGCAGTGCACATTTCAAGTACTACTGTTGATGAATGGCTTTTATGGCTCTTCTTTTTTTACCACCAAAGTGGCAGAAATGGTTGTCCAGTGATAGCCATGAAAAACATGCCAATATAATTTGGACTTTTGAGTCCTCAGACACGCTCTTGACTGCAGTCATAAGTGTACATGATATTGTAGAACTCTGGCTGTATGCAGACTATGCTCCGTGGAACTGCATTTGTTTCAGTCTCATTATTCCCTAGAAAAGCTCGCTGTATCTGCATGCAGTATGACTGCAAGTACATTCCGCTGGCTCGTTGACAAATGGAGAGAGAAACTTGACAGACAACTGACTTAGAGCACTCAGCTTGTGGATTCTCATGAAGGTAATAATCTCAATGAATGAATAAATAAATAAATAAATAAAAACATATGTGACAAAATTTCTGCGATAAGATATTATGTACCACTTTAGAAGCCAAGAGCTGCCCTTCTTCATCTGTATAGGTTCCACATCAAACAGGTTCTTAAATGACAGAGGTTGTCGACATTGTCGTCAACAGACAGCAGTATGTAAAATGAACGTAGAATATTGCATAGAAATGCAAATTTAACTTGAACATGCCCTGCCAAGCCGTTACAAATTCACGAAAGCGTACCATCTTACGAACTAAAAAAAAAGCATAAATTCTTGCCAAAGTTTTTATTCCTAGTTTTGAAAACATTATGAGTCTGGCTCCAACCATGATGCATGTTGAAACGTCTTAGGGATTTTATCTTCCTAGGCCAGTTTTGCAGCTTCTGTTTTGACAATAAATTTTGTGCATTTCTGCATATTTTTTTAACTCCCACAAACAGGGTAAACAAATGTTCTTGACTAATTTGTTTCATGTGAACACTATAGGCTAACTCCCAAATCTGTCAGATGCGTACTGTATGTGTCTTTTTCATGTTGCATGTGAGCACCTGAGCACCTTTAGCATTGTGCATGCCATTTCACACACAGCAACGTTCACCTGCCCGGGGGGTGCAACAGCGTTGCGCGCCAATTTCTTAGGTGCACCTTGCACCAGCTGTCTACAAATGGCGTCTTTCTGCAGATTTTTCAAGGAAATTTTGGTGAGTTTTAGCATCAGCATCAACAATAGCTCTTCTTAGGCAGGTGTTGTACTGTTATCTGTGTGTATACTCTTATGTATGGTGGTATGAGGAAGGATCATTCGCAAAAGCCAGCCGAATGACCTAAAGAGGAAAGACCATTTTTAACAAAAATCTAAGGATTCACATTGGTATCTTTTCACATACTTTTTTAACGTATAGGCATGCTGTCTAAAATACCTGCAAAGTTTTTGTGCACAAATATGGTATGGTTGACGCTGGGTGGCCACTCTTAAAACTGTAAAAGAATTGCACGTCATGTCAATTTCCTTGTAATTAGCATTTGCTTTGGAATAAGGACAAACAGTGGATCAAAACGGGGTAGGAATGACAAGACTTGTAGCTAGTAGTGAAACCTAACACTTTCCAGCCCTATGCATGCAACGATTGCAGGAGATAATTTTTGCCATTTCTCCTTGCAGTTGAAAGTAAAAATAGATTTTTGTATACAGTCAACCCCCAATTTGTGAAGCCTCGATATGTCAATTCCCTCACTTTACTAACGGTTTGTCCAGCATTATCAGTCCAACATTACCTGGGTCAAGACTATAGAGAGGAATGACCAATTCGGCAAGTGAAGGGTGAATGACTATGGAGGTCTTACACAGTGGCTCGTATGAGTGACTAACAGTGGGCAATTCCAGAAGTGTCCTTACACGGTCAGATTAGGCTTTTCGTCCCGTGCACATTGCCACTTTAGAGACTGACTCCCAAATTGAAGGTCATGCGAGATTTCGAGCACAAGAATGATGTCAATAGTGTCGGGTTATTCTCTTCTCTCCTGGGCAGAATCAACACTGGAGAATTAATGTACCAGAGTATTATTATGAAGTTTTTTCTGAGTTAATCGAAGTAGACGAATAAAAATGGGCTAAAAGTGCCGTGTCACATCATCAGGTGCCTCTCTTCTTTCACTAGAGCTCACCCACTTTTATAACTCGATTTATGAATCCGTCATTTTGTCGACGATTTTCGAGGAAACGGTTACTGTTCACAAATCGAGGGTTGACTGTATTTGATGTTGTCAACAGGTTGTTGCCAACATCGATTAACAGGTTGTTACTTCAGGTACAGGTACTTCAGGTTGTTACTAAGAAAAGACAAATGGACAGAACACAAAACAAACAGCTCAAGACTAGTGCTCAAGGCAGCGTGCTGTTTGTTTTGCATTCTGTCCACTTGTCTTCGCTCCAAGATTTTTTTAGTTTTAACTAGAGCACTACATGGGCTTGGGCTTACCCGAAACCTCGAGCCATAGGCCCAGCAATGTATGGGCCTGGACCCGTGCTTTGCCGGGCCTAGGTTGGGCTCGGGCAGGTGTTACCCGACTGTTAGCCGTGGTCAACTTTTACAGCCCGCTACACTGGGCCGGGCTGGGTAGCGCATATATTTCTCGGGCTTGGGTCGCTCCTGTGCCGAGAAACCTAGCAATTCTTCGGGCTTGTGCCGGGCACTCGCCAGATGTTGTGCCATCAGGCCGGGCCCAGGCGGGCCAATCAACGGAATACCATGCTTAGGCCGGGCCTAGGTCTAAGAATGCGGCCCGTGGAGTGCTTCTGTTTCAACCAAGGGATCCAGGATCCCAGAGAGCACAAGGTGTGTTGTTGGTTGGTACACCAAAGAAGCATTATGTTGGGTGCCACCATGCAAAATATTTTTGCAAGCACCCTGAAGAATCAACCACGTGCAGTGCACCGTGACCTCGGGGCCCAGCTTGCACTCCTGGCATGACAATCCGTGTGGAAGATCAGTGTGACGTCAAAATCACTCCTGGTTTTACTAGCACTCTGAAGGGGTTGACACATTTCTGGGGGTATGCAGACCAAATACCTCTCGTTTGTACTGTAAGTCTGTTACAGTAATCTATAAGAGAGACGGGGTGCAGATTAACTCGTGCATGATGATGAAGGAACGAATAACCGAGAGACACGGGACACAAAGCACACGAAGCACTCTTGTGCTTGTCTTCGTGTCCCGTGTCTCTCGGTTATTCGTTCCTTCATCACAATAATCATTATTGTGTAACAATTCATGTTATTTGTCATACAACCTGCCACAGCCAAAAAACTGCTCCTCCACATACAGTAGTTGGAAGCTTCACAAGATAATTTGGGAGATCATGCTGCTCTCAAAATGACCACATATAACCATGCTATGGGCAATTTAGTAATGCTTTTGTCCTGCAAGAAACAAGTCATGCATGCTGTTTGTTCATGCTGAGCCCTATACGGACATGCACACTCAGGTTATCTGATATGTATCGTGTTATGACATGTATGTTTGTTACAATATCTATTTTGAATGACCTAGGGAACTACAATTAGTGTGCTGTATGTCTACAATGCATATTGTAGTAATTCAAAACTTTGCAGGTGGTATAGACATGCTGCTACTAGGCTATGACACTGAGAAGCAGAAACCAATCCTGTGGAAGCCTTGTTGGGTCCTCTGAGTTTCTAATTGGAATTAGCAGCAGCAAATACTACATATATTACACTTGCGAGGAATGCTTTTTCACAGTACCGTAGACTTCTGTTAACTTGACTTTTGTTAATTTGATACTTTGCTTAATTCGTTCACATCCGAAGTCCCTAGTGGGCACCCACACATTTACGTGGATAAAGCAGCTTCTCAGCCCGAACTCAAATGGAGTTATGCACCTACTGCAGCTCGCATCAGGTAGCTCAATCCAAGCAAACGTGTATGCACACACGTCACATTATGCATTTCAGCAAAAAGTTACAAGACATCTCACAAAAGAAAAACGACTAAAATCATGTCTCGAAAGCACCAACATAGCCCTTTGCATGCTCGCGTTGTGCCCGCACAGCCATGCATGCATTTGCTTCGCAGGCAAGGCTAAGGGGACAGCCAAGCACCAGCTTTTCCTACCCATACAGCAGTTCGCCTCTTTCTCATCTGATAGAAGCTTGGTGTGATAGACGGCTTGTGAGGCACACATATCGAATCTTCTGTGTCTGAATCAGTGCAGAGCATTACTTTCTGTTAGCCGACTGTCGTAGTTGCGCACAATTTTAATAGCAGAATTGATTACATAACGTGAGTTGTCCCGGATAGGACTTTACACACTGCGCGTCTCTTGCGCTCTACGCAGTTCTCCCGCGCTCTTGTCAAACACGCGAGCACGGTCGGCGCGCCATCTCTCGATCCCGACACTCCCCTTTGTTCGAGAACAATTGTGACCCGACATGATAAAGCAATCTCAAGTCCAGACGAGTTGGAGGTGTGACCGCATGACCAGTGCGGTGTCTGCTTGGCTTCGGTTTCTTGGTTAAGACGTTGTAGGCTGAAGATGCCCTCGTGTCCATCTCTGAAGTCCAGCTTCTGTCTCGACCATGTAGAACCGTGGTTCGGTTGCTCCGGCCCACATTTTCACGGTTGTGCCAGGTTGTAGTGACTCATATTCATGGACTCTGTGCTGCATGTTATAGTGAGCTGCGCTGCTGTCTTTGTCAGGTTGGTTTTTGGCATGAAAGTCGTCGTCGTTCCAGTGCGGTTCCAAGGCCCTGTTTGTGGTTGGAAGGTTCGTCGTCAGTCTTCTCCCCATCACCAATTCTGCCGGACTGTACCCTTCCTTTGCGGGTGTTGCCCGATGAATCATTAGTGCTTGCTGGCTGTCCAAAGACTTCTTCAGAAGTTGCTTTGCTGTCTGGACGGTTCTTTCGGCAGCCCCGTTGCTCTGAGCATAGTAGGGACTGGATGTTTTGTGGGAGATTCCCCAGTCCTTTAGAAATACACAAAATTCTGCCGAGGCAAACTGGGGTTCATTATCGGACCTGATGGAATCTGGACACCAAAACGAGCCAGTATGGGCTATAACCCATTGATGACGGCTTTCGTGGTTGTCGTGCTTAGCTTGACCAACTCAGAGAAACGTGAATATAGTAATCCACCACCACGAGGTGTGTATCCCCCTTCAATTCGAAGAGGTCTGTACCTAGTTCTTGCCAAGGTCGTTCGGGCAGAGGAGTCTCCAAGAGCGGTGCACTCCCTGGCTTGCGATGTTCTTGGCAGATGCTGCAGTTTTGCACGAAGTCCTCTATGTGGGATCCTATTTTCGGCCACCAGACTGTCGTGTGGGCTCTCTCCCAACATCTAGAGACACCTTGATGACCAGTGTGGATGTTGGATAGCACCTCGTTGTGTAGGGGCGGTGGAATCACGACTCTGTCTCCTTTGAACAGAAGACCTTGCACTACTGAAAGTTCAGCTGCGATCTCGGCGTATTGTCGCACGTCATTTGGGAGTTCTTTGGAATTTGGCCAACCTGTGTGGCAGTACTGGACGACCCGTGATGTGACTGGATCTTTGGTAGTCTCCTCTTTTATTCGAGAGAGCATGGCTGACGATGCTGGAAGCAGTTCCAGAACAAGTAGTTCATATTCTTGGATGGCATCGCCGAGGTTGCAAACTGCGTGTATGCTTGGATCCGACACAGGTTTGCGTGACAGGACATCTGCTGTGTGGATGTCCTTTCCCGGTACGTGCGAGATTGTAAAGTCAAACTCCAAGAGAAGCATGCGTAAACGTTGTAACCGAGGGCTCAGTTGGTCTATTCGCTTGGTGGTGAGAAGGGGTACCAATGGTTTATGGTCGGTCTCGATGTGGTACTGCAGTCCCATAAGGTATATTCTAAAATGGGTGCTCGCCCACGCAATGGCTAATGCCTCTTTTTCAATTTGAACATGCTTTTGTTCTGTCTCGGTGAGCGCCCACGAGGCATACGCGACTGGACGTTGTTGACCCTCGACCTCTTGTAAGAGCACGGCCCCCGGTCCGTAGGACGATGCATCAACGGAGAGAGCAAGCTGCGCTCGCGGGTCGTAGTGGGCTAGTGCCGAGGTCTCAGTTAGTGACTTGATTTGTTCAAAAGCCTGTTGTTGACTTTTGCCCCAGTGCCACTGTGTGTCCTGATGAAGTAGGTCCCTGATAGGCTTTGTTTGCTCAGCCAGCCTCGGAAGGAATTTTGCCAGGTGGTTTACCATCCCAAGAAAGGATCGGAGTTCTGAAACATCCTGAGGTGGCTCCATCAGCTTCATGGCACTGAGTTTCACTGGGTCTACTTTAATGCCTACTGGCGCCCAAGTAGTGCTTCTCGCAGGCCCCGAACGATGAAGATGTCTTCTTGTGTTGTGTAATTTCCCCACGTGAGAGTCATCGTCGCCTGACCCAGCGTGCTGATAGTAGTCTGTCCCGGACGAAGGAGAACTTTCGTTGATGGCTGTAACTTGCCCATTTCCTTGCAGTAGAGGTGCTTGGGAAGCTCTGACATGTCAGCACCGGTGCCCACTTTAAATGTTACTTCTCGGCCACCAATACTGGCAGTGATCTTCCATGCCTCTGTCTTTGGGCAGTGAAGGATTTCACCGATGTAGACTTCCTCAACAGTTGCATCATGGTGTCACTGACCCGGTGGATGCCCTTTTGGCCCTTGTGCGGATCTTGACACTGATGCAAAATGTCCTTTTCTGTGACAGTAGCCACAGATTTTGTCGTGCGCAGGGCACTGAGCTCGCTTGTGCTGTTCGGGTTTGCCGCACCAAGCGCACTTTTGCTGGCTGTGGTTTTCAACCGGTGGTTTCTTTTTCTTCGGTCGTGTTCTCTTGGGCTTCGTACGAAGTTCATCTAGGTTTAATGAGTCCTTTTCCTCATGCCTTATGTCCTTTTGTTGGAGCTTCACAGTTTCACTGTTTCTTGCTTGCGTTACGGCAGCCTCCAGTGTTAGATCAGCGTTCAACTGAAGTCGCTCCGAAAGTTGCAAATCTTGTAAGCCAACGACTAGGCGATCTCTTATCAACTGTTCCTTCAGCTCGCCGTACTGACAACTGTCTACCATCTTGTGCAGATCGGTTACAAAGGCGTCGACGCTCTCGTGTGGCTCTTGGCGCCGGTGGGTGACCTTCACCCTCTCGTATATGACATTGACGCAGGGTACGGAGTGGGTTTCGAAGGCGGCAGTAACGGCTTCGTAGCTGGTAGCCTTTGTAGCCGGTTTCAATGAGCTGAGAATATCCTCGCCTTCACGACCCATGGCATAGAGAAACGTGTTTACTTGCGTCTCTTGAGAGCGCAGATGGAGCTCAATGATAATCCAGTATCGCTGCCATCGCGTAAACCATGCTTTCCAGGTATGGGGTTGCTTGAAGTCAAACTTTTCTGGAAGCTGGACGGACAATGGAGTAGCCTGTCGCTGGCATTTTGGCCAGACGGGTAAGCCGTCCCTCGTTGCTGAGATTCGGTTTGCGTTCCGTTCGCCATCTTGGACTGGCTTACTTGTACTCGTCGTTGTGCCTCCTACTATGATGAATGAGCCTCTGGTAGGAGCGAAGGGTGCGAATCAGTCTGCTGCCACCATGTCGTAGTTGCACACAATTTTAATAGCAGAACTGATTACATAACGCGAGTTGTCTTTACACTTTGTCTTTACACACATAGGACTTTACACACCGCATGTCTCTTGCACTCTACGCAGTTCTCCCGCGCTCTTGTCAAACATGCAAGCACGGTTGGCGCGCCATCTCTCGATCTCGACACCGACAAGCAATGCAGTGACTGCAATGAGCACCTGCAATGATCTTGATGCTGTAGACCGCCTGAGATGCCCCAAGGGTCCAAATAGTCCTGTGTACTTCTATGCATCCGGGTCTCTCGCTGGACCTCCCTCGACTGCCAGTATTTGTGGAAGCATGTGCACAGCTTGTACTGCTGGTCGACCAAGCAGTGCATGTTGCAGACGGTGTGTTGTCGACATCCACTTGGCCTACCGCGTCGGTAGGCAATCTCATCGGATCGTACAGTGCTTTTGTGGGCTTTTGCAGACAGAGCAGGGTACTGTGGGGAAGAGCAGACTCCAGTACGGCCGTCACGTCAGCGCCAGTATTCACCTTGAACTTGACGTCAGTAACGTTTATCCTGGCTATAACGAACCACGGCGGGCTGGTGGACTGTGTTCTTCTGAGATGACCGACAAAAACTTCTTCGATGGCGGTCTTTGAAAAGTGACTCTGGCGCCGTCCGGAAGGTTTGAGATGCAGCAGTGTTTACCCGCTGTCTGTCTGGGCAGATAGGCAAACAAAAGCGAAATGGCCCGGCTTCATGGAACGGTTGTATTGCTTGCCTTGTGCCGGGCACAGTGCTATGTGGTGTAGTTGAACCACGCTATTGGCACAGGTGATTAGGTGACATCATGGGGTGACATCATGTCCTCACGGACGACAGGCTGTTGCCCCTTGATAGCCTCAGAATTCTGGACAGTGCTTACAGCTTTTTCCAAGGTGAGGCCAGGGCCGAGCTGTAACATCTAGTTGAGCTTTTTGTCTCGCAGTCCGACGACTAAGTGGTTCCTGATGGGACCCTCCTTCAGGCTGCCGAACTCACAAGCTTCTGCTAGGCGGCGTAGTTTGGTCCCAAATTCTTCCACACCTTCGTGTTCCATCTGGCATCGCTGATTAAACTGTGCACACTCGTAGATGTCATTTGCCCTTGGGATGAAGTGGCATTCGAAGCTCGAGCTCCGAATGCTGTAGTCCTTAGCTTGGTCGTCGTCAGTAAGCTTCAGCGAAATTAGAGCATCCTCAGCTTCGGATCCCATGGCGTAGAAGATCATGTTTATCTGCGTCTTGGGTCTTGCTGGCGGAGATTCGGAATTACTCTATACCGTTCCCGCCTGACGAATGCTTATTTCCAGCTCTCGGGGTGCCTAAAATCGAACTTGTCTGAAGCTCAGTGGCGAATGGGTTGGAAACGGGGTTCGAAGGGGACTTCGTCGATGTGGCAGCTGTCCTTGGGGCTACGTTGTTGAGCATGGCAAGGCACATCCTATCTTAATAGGTCTCATCAACCGCTGCTGCCACCATGTCGTAGTCAGGTGGATAAAAGAGCGACTGCTTCGTAGAATGCCAAGCCAACACGTTTAGTGACAGGTTGTTCTACCCTGCAGCGTGCACAACCACTCACACACTGACAAAGATAATCATCATCGTCATGTGCATACGACACTACAGTGCAAAAATTTCTCTTTGCAGAATGAAAGATGCTATTGCCTTGAGACCAACACGAAAGGAATGGGATTCATCGGTTGGGTCATTCATGATTTATGAGCGAAAGAAACAGCAATGTACGCTTTCCCGCATCCTCTCCTCCTCAGGAAGGCAGACAATGCAGAGTGGGATGTCATTGGGTGCGATAAGTAGGTGACTCAGAGTGTGAGTGTTTCATGCTCCTCTTGCTTAATGCGACACATGCACCATTGGCATACCCCGGAGTGTCAGACACCAACAAGTTTTTTGCACTTCCATCACAAATGGGTGCACCAAAGCAGACTACAAGCGCTTGGGGCTTGAACCATTTGGCGTGGCACATTTCCCGTTGAGCGCGCGATCCACCAGGAGCAAGGGGCTGGCGCTGGCAGAGAAGTACTTCTAGTTAGTTCGAATGGTATGCTTGGAAGCAAAATACAGACGTACTATGTCACCGAATTCTCCCATTTTGGGAAACTATCATTTTTTTTTTAAACTGCCATTATGCTTTCTTGTTACTGGGCAACTTTTGTATGGATGTCTGCGGCTATTCGTGGGTTCGTGGGTCGTGCCCATGGCAAGCAGTCACCTTCATTGAAAATTACTCCTATGGCATCTGTTACAAATTCCCATAGTTTACATCGCATTTGCTACGTTATTCTATGTGAAAATGTACTCAAAACTGCTGTTGTCCAAACAGAGCCACTGTGTCCTCAGTCTGTGTACTGCATGAGAAGGCAACAGGAAGTGGTCTCACCGAGTGAGCAGTGTAATGCTTCAAAGTTGTTTTTTGCTGTTAAGTGGTGTCTTAGGTGTCTAGTACTCGCGTTGCGAGGTGCACAACTTTGAAAGAGTTCGTGAGAAGTAGAAGATGTCCCTAGTGGAGAGAGTAGAGGAGAGCCCTCTCCACATTGTTCTCTCGCCCTCAAGTTTTTTTTACAGGCGTCTACACTCCATCGCAATTTTCTGAGCAGTTATTTTCTATAGATTGACTCAAGGCGTAAGAACAGGCCCACCTTAACAAAATTGATTGCCAGTATGCTCCAGATCGATGATAGATATCGCCAAAAACTAGAGCAACCGTATTTGCGTCATCTGCTCCATGGTGTACGAAACGTGGCACTGACGTCGGAGGAAGTGCAGCATTTTCGTGAACTCGTGCCGTACTCCCACAGCACTTCTTCCAATCGAATGGTCGAGTGTAGAGCAAAGGCTGCACCCCTGCTGGATCGAATACGGGAACTTGCACCATTTGCACTTGTTCACAAAGTAGAGCCCAATCGAAGACAGCTAATGAATCCCGTTCCTTTTGTGTTGCTGTCAAAGTAACCGCGTTATCTTACAGGTAACCGTAGGTAACCTAAGGTAAGCGTAGGTAACCGCGTTACACAGTAATTTGGCGTGAAATATTTTGACAAACAAAAGCGACCTGTTTTGGACCGTTTTCCTAGATTTCTTTAATTTGGACATCGACTTGGATACAACTTGGATACTTAGATAACTTGGCCTAATTTTTTGGGCACTGTCAGGATTGAGTTAATTGAAGTCTACCATACTACAACTTAGCACTACAGCTTTAAAATGTCAAGCAACAGGAAAATTGTGTTAGCATAGCAAGCAGAGAGACACCGACTAGCTCTCACAGGTGCTCTGCTGCTTTATTATAACATCGTCTCATATATGTTGACAAGGGCTGAAAGGAGTTGACTTCAAGCACAATGTCTGGTGTTCGTAGCACTGTAGATATGTGGGGTAGTTGGTAACATGACTGTGTAATGGTGCAGCAAATAAGACTAGGGACAAACACAGTTGTCGTGTTAGTCTCTCTCTGTGTTTGTCCCTAGCCTTATTTGCTGCACCATGTCTACGCCGTCTGGTGTTCATTTCTGTAGTACTGTTCATGTTGCAATGCAAAATTTCCAATTTGCCTGCTGTAGACGAGGACTTCTTCAAGGTGATGGCAACTGCATTGGCGGATTTTGCAGAGCTCAATCAAATGCAGCCACTCATGATACTCTTTGAGGTCAGGCTTATTACACACAATCCACTCCAACGATGTAGGTGTATATTTTTATTTTTTAAATTCAGGAGCTCAACGAGCGCAAGCACATAGCTGGAGATTTGCTCCTGCACATGCTGGGCAATGTGGCCACTTACCTGGAGGGGCTTTCCCCCGAGGGCAATGCCCTTCTCTGGACCGCTTTCTTGCCGCAGCTAGATGCTCTGCTTAGGTATGTGCCATTCACACATGTATGTCGCCTCGCTTACAGATGAAGGACACAAGTGAGTTTGTAACGATTATTCATGATTATAGTGCTAAGAATAGGGTACAAGCAAGACAGAAAACATGCAATCACATACAAAGGGGTCCCACAAAAAAGGGTCGTGCCACTCAGAACATTGTTCCTCAACAGGAGATGTAACCTAAAGCAACAGATCATATTAGCCTAAAAAAAGGACTCCTAAGGTTTGACTTATCTTTTCCATTGACTGACTCTCCTTGACTGACTCTCCTTGACACACTGTCTACTCTTACGTAGTGGCAGTCAGTTGTGAAGAGAGTGTGACTAGCATCAAGGACTGTATTCTGTTTAACCCAGTTCCAGCAGTTCAGGACAACAAATGCCTAAATTTTAGCTTAGATTGTCTACAACTTTAATATTACTAATAGGACATTGTACTTACCTTTGAGTTTAAGTACCATGTCTCTTTCGTCACAACAAAGTTATGCAAAAAGAAGCGAACAGAATTTTTTTAATATATGTGTCACAGCAAAGTGAGTATATTTGTAACATACTGCTACTATAACTAAAGTGGATGAATATAAATTCCTTGATCTAACATTAGCTAGGAACTTAATTTGGTTTACACACAAAGATAATACAGAGCTTTTTTTTTTCTCTCCTTCGCACATTTTTTATAAAGCTATAAGAGCAGCATGAATGTCATTTTTGCAGTTGAGTTATACATCCAGGTGGACATCCTCTGGAAGAAGTCTGTAACTGCAAGATGTCTAATTACCTAAATTCATTAGTTAACTCCTTAATTAGGGGATTTGGAGCAAAAACGAGATAGCAGAATGGGAGACAATCCTCGTTGAAAGCCATTCCATGTTTTAAAGGAATGTGGTCACTACCTCTTCACCCATGCACATACACATTCATATAATACAACAAGTGCTGAGCCATATCTGTGGAGCATCACAAAAAATCTAATACACATAGTATAGTGGCAAAGGGACAGTCATGAGTGATGGCAACAAGGAGAACATGTCTCCCTGAACCTTCACTCGTCATTCATATATGTACACACCAGGTTTAGAGCACATGAAGAAATGTCAATTAGATAACACTAGTAGAATAACACATGTTTTAGAAATATTTATCTTGCAGAAAGCTGCTTCTGGCTCTGCCCCCGGGGGCCACAAGTGCAAACAATGCCAACATTCCCCCTGCCAATGCACTGGGTCCCCTTCTTAGGCTAATGCTGTGTGTCCTCAAGGCACCCACCATCAACACATGCAAGGTAACCCTCTCCTACCTGCTGTTTGTACAAGGTAATGAGTAATGATTAGGTAATTAGTTGAAGAGCTGAGGGTCTGCAAAGCGCGATGCAACAGAAAAACAGTAAAAGTTGTAGCTAATGTTTGACTTCTGTTGCTAATTTTTCTGCAAAGGGAGCAATTTCTTATTAATATCTTGTACATATGCTTCAAAACATACCGCAAGGAATATATCTTTTATATCTTGATTTTGTTATTTTGTTATTTCGTGACCTTGAGTCCATATAAGCTGTAATTTGTGACACTTTTTGGTTGTGCAATGTAAGCTGCAAAACATTGAGTTTGTCCACCAGTTCAATGTTGCCATCATCAAAAGTTTCGTGGATGCTTTTGCAAAGCTTTTTGGGAAATGTGATATCGTGGCCTCTTTCCTTAGACAAAAATCTGAGCTGGATTCCCAAGTGGATCCACTTGGGTTACAACTTAAACTTCTGCAAACAAGACGATCATCTTGTTTGCAAAATTGTGGTATAGTTGTGTTCAATCTAAGAATGGTATACCTTATGAGCTAAATGTTAAGTAGAAGATAGCATTTTTTGCAGTTTGATGAATATATATTGTTTGTATCATATTTATGGCTGGAAATTTATAGGTATAGGAAAATTGTACGGTGCTCCTTACTATATATCAATTGAAGTTGCAACAATTGAACATGGGCAAGAGGGTTAGAAACCGTGATCCCTTGCTGCAACTTCAATCGATATGATTTGGCACCAACTGCCCCTTCTTGTTCCTGTAGTATTCCTAGTTTACATTACACAGAATATTACACAGTGCTCCTAGGTGCTGCTCTTCTGTTGGAAATTACTGTAGTGCTTCAATTGAGGCATTTTGTGGCTGAGTGCTTCTAACTTACATCCACTTTTTTGTTGTTGCTCAGCCTCAAGTGGTTAATAGTGTAGAAGGCCATAGATACTCATGTGAGTTCCATTCAGCATCAGTAATGTTCATGAAAAGACAGCCTCTTCATGAGAGTTCTTCCCAAGGACCATTATGCTTCACATATCTAATTCTGTGTCGGAAGAGAGACAAAATATTACTGTGCTGTCTTGGTATTAGGGTTTCCAATGGTACCTATTGACCTTTTTGTTGGGCTGTAGTCTATTCTAGATCCGTTCTCAAAGATCCTGAGCTATGCCATCCAGCACTCATTGGTTCAATACGAGCAACTACTGGAGTTGTGTCACCTATGCAACAGAAACATGTCGAGGGTAAGTAGTTGTCAACAAAGTTACTGCACACAACTGGCAAATGCTGAAACACTGTGTTATTTTTGCTTGTCATTGTAGTAAGCTTAGAAGTAATGTTGGATAGATATCTTCGAAATAACGTTAGGCTGACTGACAACCTTTTTACAATTCTGACAGCAAAGGGGTAGGATATTGAGTGTGTAAGTGTAGCAAGTAATGTAAGCATGAAGTAAAATAATGTAAGTGACAGAAGCTTGTGGGTGATCTACATGAGCAGTGTAATGCCCCAAACGCACTGCTGCACGCAGTCTGGATCGGAGCGCAATCCTGGTCGCTGCCATCCCGCAGGACACGTGTATGCCTTCGGTATTTCGCGTTTGTGATCCAGGTTTTCATTTGACGCCGTCTGACGAGAGCTTGGCACAATGCCCAATGAAGTTTGAAATTAAGGGGAAACATTGGTCCAGGATGCCTCCTTGAATCAAATTCATATTACACCAAATGCTATTTCAGCTACTTCGGCGTTTGTCCATGTTGTTTTCTTCGTGCGGGCTGGCGCCATATTGCCATCCTGGAACCGGCAGGGCGAGTAGCAAGTAGGTGAGGGAGAAAGGGAGCCGCTGCACCTGCGCCAACCCTCCTTGAAGTGCATAATCACGTTCACGAACAGGGACAGGTGTCCCTGTTGTTGATCTCTGTTGCTGAAGCTTGCTTTGTCCGCACCTGAGGGCGATGCCGACTACGCACGATGTGGAACCACATCAGTGCGTTTGGGGTATTAGCTGGCTGGGCTGGATAAGTGCCAAGTGATAATATATTTGACCTAAATATAGGGTCTACTTATATTGGAGAACATGACATTACAAAGTTTCTACAGTAACTTGCTGAGAGCAACTTGTTGGACATAGACACATCTGACTTTAGGAAGTAAGTACCATGTGGCGACGGGTGCTCAAGGTTGGCGAAGTTATGAATTGTAATGAGTGCTGTGGAGCGGAGCATGGCACGATAGATGGCTAGGTAAGATGTTGTCTGATGCAGAAAAAGAAATGCTTCTGGAATGCAGATGATGCAATTACAAATGAGTTCTGGTGTTCCCCAGAACATATTTATATTGGGGCAATGCCGATTCCCAAAAGAACTAGCATATGAAAATCAACTACTTCTGATAGGTGTTACTATGTCTGTGCACAACTCCTATACAAATGCCCAGCAAGCTGTTTTCGCAGTACACATGCAGGGATGTGATTGCTGTGCCAATTGCGCCAAACTGCGCCATTGGCCCAGCCCTGCTACATCCTGCTACAATTTACCCAAATTTTAGTAATCGGCGCCGAGCCTGCGCCAAACGTTGAGTTTACGTTGCTTTCCAAAATCGCGCCTCCGTCATCGGGGAAAAAGCACGTGGAACGCGTCGGGACTTGCCCTTTCCCTCCCCCGCTGTTTGGAGCTTTCGAGCGAGATGGGTGAGGGCGAAGACACTGACTCACCGGTCGCCGCGAGCGCGTGAAACGTGAAACACCGTCGGCGCGCGCGTCTCTTGAAACGAACACAATGAACGCCGTATTGTGCGTACGAGCGACCCTCTGAGAATGTCACTCTCCAAACTGAAACATAAGTTAAGAAGTAGGAAATGCATGGTTCACCTCGTGTGCACTTAGTTGAACTGTGGGGTCCCTTCTTGCGTAGGTCGCTCCACGAAGTTCAATGCCGATGTTCTCAACGAAATCGACGAAAATGGTGGCCGAATATCAGTGTGGTGTCGTCAGGGTTCTCCCGACAGCGGTTTTTGTATCTTGTGCAACCAGAGCATCAGTTGCAGACAACACTGCGTTGCAGCCGTCAAACGCCACGCAGGCTCCAAGCGACACGTCGAATGTGCCAAGCAGCACCGGGACGACTCTGGAATACTAAAACAGCTGAAGAATGTGCAGCAAGGCTTGGATTTCACGTGCAACAGAGGGGCCCTATCTGTGAGTGATCGCGTCGCGCAGGCGGAGACTCTCTTCGTGCTGGGAATGATGCAAAAAGGAATTCCGTACTCTTGTGCCGATACCGCCTCGTCCCGTTATCCGCTAATGTTTCTGGACTCGGAAATCGCCAGATAATTTTCGTATAAACGGAGTAAGGCGCAGTACATTGTGTCTGATGGCCTCGGGCCTCACTTTAAGAAGCTAGTTGTGGAAGAGCTCAACAGATCATCTGTCTTCTACGCAATCGCCATGGACGAAACACCCATAGTGGAGCAGCGGTGCCAACAGCTAGATGTTGTTGCAAGGTTTTATTCTGATGTCACGAAAGATGTGGTTGTTGAACATTTGGAGTCCTTTCGGCTGGGTTCCGCGATGTCTGATATAGTGCTCAACGAAATCGCCAAGGCGACTCAGGACCTTCCGCAAAATAACCTAATCTGCTTCTTCAGCGACGGACCTAACGTGATGAAAAGCTTGAAACGAAAGATGAAGGAAACGCACCCAAATATGCTACATGTAGGCGAGTGTTGCCTTCATAAGGTTCATAATGCATTTGGGCATGGCTTAGACGCCTTTGGATCAGATGTTGAGGCAGCAGTGGTGGACCTATATTATTTCCTCAAGAATTCTGCTGTGCAGAGCGCTGCAGTGCAAGCACAGCAGGAAGGGCTTGGGCTGCCTGAGAATGTCTTCCTCCGTCACTTAAGTTCGAGGTGGCTTACACTGGGGCCTGCAGCGAGTCGACTGATTGAGCTGTTCTCGGCAGTGAAGAATGTTGTCATGTCGGAAAGTCAGTGTCGTTCAGGAGGGCAGATGCGTGAACGCTTGCAGAAGGTGTTCTCGAACAAGGACTTCTACCCAAAATTGCTTTTTGTCAGGAATGTTGCAGACATTTTCACAGAATTTCTGACTTTGTTTCAACACGCTGAAGCCTTAGTTCATCTGCTGTACGACGAGATGGTGGCTCTTGTTCGAAAACTTTGTGGGCGAATCATGAAATCTGAATCATATCGCTGTAGGAAGGGCAGTGAGCTGCCCTCGCTGCAACCTCAGTCAGCTGTAAATTGGAAGGCAAAGGTTGAGGTTGGGGAGGACACAGAGGCAGCTATATCATCATGGGGCCCAGCAGAGAAAAAAGCATTCAGGTTGGGCGCAAGAAGCTTCTACATCAAGTGCACTACGTACTTCCTGACACGACTACCTTTTGACAGTGCTGTGCTACGAAACTTATGCTGTCTCCACCCATCGTCTAGGGAAAAGGAGAGCTCATCCCGTGACTTTAGGACCCTAGCAACGCGTCTCCTACAAGATTCAGCCTCCTGATGTATCGTCCCTGATGGATGAATACACGTTGTTTCAACTTGAACCCATCAAAGCACAATCGTCTGCAAGGCTTGATGAATACTGGAGCAACATCTTTGCACTGAAGAGGGCTGACAGCTCAACCAAATTTCCTCTGTTGTGCAGGCTTGTAAAAGCCTTGCTGTGCATCCCCCACGGCAACGCAGATCTTGAGAGAGGATTCAGCGAGAACCGTCATATTCTTCAGGAGAGGGCACGGCTGACAGTTCAGAGTGTGAACGGTATACAGCACATTGTGTCATATGCTAAGAGGTTTGGAGGTGACCCCAGCCGTTTTAAAGTCACACCTGCAGTCATTAAGGCAGTGAGGGGCTCGTGCAAGGTGTACCGGGAGCGTGTTGCAACAGAAGAGGATCTGGCGAAAAAACTACTACGTGCTGACATTGCCCAGGCAGGGCCAAGGAGTGATGAGCAGGATGACCTGCAGAATGAGGTGCTCTGTGCTAAAAAATTGCTAACCAATGCTGAGTTGCTCATTGAACATGGCGTGAAGTCAAAGAACTTTGAGGATATTGAAAGTGGCCAGACCTTACTGACACAAGGCAAAGCGAGGCTAGCCGTTGCATTGGAGAAACTGGTACTGATCAAAGGAGAAGAAAAGTGTGCATTTGTAATCACCTGCTTACCTGCTGGACTTGCTTACTTTTGCAGATATTCCAGGGCGCATACACCTTTAGTCAAAGTGAGCTGCAGCCAAAGCATGTCAATGTACTTAATATATTTATCATCTTGTGTAGTTTCCAAAGCTAGTTACTTTGTAGTCAAGTGGATGGTTTCCCTGCATTTTCTTTTTGGGAGAATTAGTTGTGAGCCAACTTAGAACTGCAATAAAAATGGGACCCAATAGGAACTTTTTAGAGCTGGATGTAGTAAGTTATTCTTATCCGCACAGCTGAGGTCCAAGCACCACACTGGCATGCAGTAGTTATACTTTAATGCGGTTACCTCGCGCCTGCTCCAAAAGCTAGTTTCGCTGCTCCCAAACGCAATTTTGGCTGCTCCAAAAGGTGCTCCAAAACGACTTCGGTCAATCACATCCCTGCACATGCCACAGCAGTGGCAAACCACTGCACAGGCTGTATTCTTGGGCCCTTGCCCAGCCTTCCCTTGATTTAGTGACCCGGCCTGAGCCAGAAATGTTCCGAGGCTACCCGGACTGGGCAGGTCCTAAGTGTTTTTGGGCTACATGGCCCATCCTCGCCTGTCAACTCTAAGGCTGGGCCCTGGACCGGCACTGCTCATGGTGGTAAACTGTAAACCTGCTTAATAAACACCATGGCAGTTTTAACGACACATGTGTACCATACATGTGTGGTTTATGGTAAAAGCATGCAACAGCTACTGCAACAATATTCGTTAGGACTGTGCACCGCCTTAGGAATTTTAACCGATTAAGTGGTATTATTTAACTGATGAACTAATCGACTTGCAGGCCTAGCGTGACACTGTTCTCACTTGCCCATCGATATATCCTCCGGGGCTCAGGTCATT
This sequence comes from Ornithodoros turicata, assembly GCF_037126465.1. NCBI lineage: Eukaryota > Metazoa > Arthropoda > Arachnida > Ixodida > Argasidae > Ornithodoros > Ornithodoros turicata. Next base: position 51,077,267 of record NC_088206.1, read on the forward strand.
TATTAAAGCAGTAGATTTTAGTGGTACTTTCCGCAGCAAACTCAACTCTGTGTCCGGCACCGAGTTGAGTGTGCAGTTCAGCAGTTCAGCATCTGCAGTTCAGCAGGGCGTTGAAGCATGGAAGGTGGCACTGTGAACTCGATCACGTGACTGCATATGGTATATAAAAGTCTATGCTTCTCGACATGGGGAAACCTCACACAGTCTGAAGCCCCTCAGAGCAATGTGAGCACAGACGTCATCTTGATTGCGAGCGAAAGCAAATACATACCCGGCAGCCGAAAATCACGGAGCATTCACACGAAACGTAACGTGAATGACAGAGTGGGTCGCTGTGCAATTTTTGCAATAAAAAAAAAAAACTCTGCGGAGTTGACAGGGATAGCAGCAGCAAATGGACATGATCCCCCACAACAGCTCTCCCTGTCATTCACATTGTAAATGGTCAGTGATTTTTTTCTTGAGCATTATTATTTTTTCTTCTTGAAAGAGGTCCAGATGCACTTCATCGAAACATGCTCTGTTTCAGCAGCCAGGCTAGATCTAACTTACAGTGGTGTATTTGATGCCTGAGCCTGGTCCAGTCCCAGACTTGGTCCAAGCCCACAGTGTTGAGTCGGCCAAATAAAACACAGGCCAAATAAAAGCCGCTTTATTTGACCTGGCCTACTGGACATGTAGGACTGTGGATTATGGGTAATCCCATGCAGTGCTGTAGTAGCAAAGTCGAAAAAGGAAAACAGTTATGGGTTCTGAAACGTGAGAAGTTTAAAAGAAATTTTGGCATATCATAAAGTGCTGTGGCATCACAATTATGTACATGATGTAGATCCGTAATGTACAGTACATTATGGGTGTGGGAACATTAATCTGGCATCTTTTTGTACGAGCTAAATAAGTGTGTAAATGTGGCATCACTTGAGTGAAATAGACAATGTTCCATGCCTACTTAGTGTGACTGTTTACCAGAGGTGCTGAGAAAGAGAGTGCCAAGCATGCTCTACACGATGTAAATGTATGAGCAGTGTACATGCTCATGTACACATGTGAGTGAAACAGAAATAGAAATCAGTGTTTTAAACACACTTTCATGTGCTTTAATTTGGCCAGTAAGTTACCCCAACTGATGCTGAACAGTACTGCAAGATCTTTAGTTTCCTGTAATCTCAGAAAGCATACCATATGTACATCTTCTACCTTTGCAAGAATTGGAGGCCGTTTTTAGAAGAAGTCTTAAAGCCTTACGTTCTCTTTCATGTTTGTGGTATGCTGTGTAATGATATGTTGGCAAATATCATTCAGAACAACATGATCTTGTTTTTCATGGAGCACAGGAGAGAGACAAGATGGTGTTCACCAGAACTGTTGTTTTTGAGCTGGTACAGGCCCTTAAGTTCAAGTCTGTTATACCTGATGAGAATCTCCTAGTACTAGTGCAGGTGAGTCCCTTCTCACAACAGTGGAGTTTATTATTGTGCCTGGCATCTAGCAGTAATGTGCTCTGTACCTTCACAAGTTAGTAGAGAACAGAACTTCTTATCAGCTCTTACATTCCAACAGTTTGTGCTCCAAGATGCAGGAGGACTCCTTTGCCCAAATGTCATCATTGAGGACATTCCATTCCCACAGGACCTTCAAAATGCAGTGAGTTTCCTTGACTTCATGCTTCTATGATCACATAATGTACAGTATAAGTACCAACTTTCACAAGGACTAAATTTTTGCGAATTTTGCAAAAGCTGTTTTTCCGCAAAATTAAAGGATGCTATTGCTGCAGTAATGTTTGCACCTCGGGCTGCGCACCGAGTCAAATGGCACGGGTTTACTTGTCATCTGCTCTAAACAACCTCTAACTATATCCGAGCAAAGGAACATATTTTTGTGCGCAAGATGCTTGTAGGAAGAAAAGGCGCACATCGACGGGACTACTTTCCAAGCTCACGAGGCCTCTCATTGGCTCTACAACTTTATAATTTAATTAACCGAACGATTAATTAATGAAAATAATTTCATAAACGACAGCTAACGTTGGCTGCCTGAATAATGTTACGTCTCAGAGGCCACATTGCAAATACGTACGTGTAAATGTAAAGATGCAAAATTTTCAGAAAATTTGCTGGAAAAGCGTTTTTTTCAAGGTATTTTAGAAAAGTAATTGGGGAAGAAAATGACTTGCCGTTTCCAGTGTCGCGAGCGAACTATACTCAACAGATGTAATAGCCCAGGGACTTAGGCTTCATTGCGCCTTTGATGGAGGTAAAGCACAGCTAAATGCAAGGTCCCTGCACTGGTGTGTATAAATGTTGGCATATATATTTGGCTATCCCACCACATTTTCTTTATACCTTGCTTTGAGTCACAATAAGTCAGGATACTGTCTAAGAGCCCCTGTCCCACATTTTACCCCCAGTGTCTGTCTCTGTTTTTATTTTTCATTTTCTCAAACATGACAAAGGCTTGGAAAGCCATTAAACTCAGCTGGACAATGTGTGCAGAACTACCTTCCAGAGAGCTCGACCTCCATCAAGGTTACCAGGAGTTGCGCCAACAAGATGAACCGTTTCACGGGAAAGTCCCAAAGCTACAAAAGCCCATTCCGTGTGGTTAGAAATTTATACGAATTTTATTCACGTCAAAAAATGACATGGTTGCTGAAACACTGTATTTATGTCGTGCAGACTTGTTTCATAAAAAAGAAAGTGCAAAACGATTGGCCGGCCACAGGTGCGTACATGGTCACTCAACAATTGCTCATCATTGAAGTTCTGAATCAGGTCAATTGCTTGCTTCATTAGCACACACACACATTTTTCTGTCTCTGCTGAAAAGGGCTAACCTGCTGATGCATTACTTTACTGCAGTAACCTCTATTATTGCACTAAAATGTGTGGAAGCTACAACAGCATGCGCACACATGTTCAGGCGAGATGTGTAGCTATGTGCGTATGAACTGATATACTTGCAACAATACACATAGTGTAATATAACGATATATAATATAATAAACGAAATATGTTATGAACGTTAATGGAAGTTATGAAATATAATACGTTCTTAGCCAGGCCTTTGCTGTCGAGGTCCAACCAATGAGGGAATTTGTAATCTGTGAATGAATACAGTATAGAATCATGCCGTATGGATACGCGAATACTGAGAAGTACCGAAGAAAAGAATCAGTGTTTCGCGTGACTGAGAACAAATGCCAATCACAAACTAAAGAGTTAACTGCTCGCAGCAGAAGTAATTCTCCGACAAATCTCCTGCACACCGTATGTTTACTGAAATGACCTCAGAAAATTAATAGAAAAAAAAAAAAGTTACAGTATCTGCGGGAAAGTGCTTCCTCTCAACTCACTGACACGAAACTTCGATGGACGAAAATAGAAAAGTAAATATGGAGTATCAGTGTTTCGTTTCTGTAGGTGTACGAACCACAAATAAGTTCACAAGAACTGGAAGTCATCAGTGAATATATTTACGGGCAACACTGTTCACGATGCTACATAGAAAAATGTGTACATACACTATTATTCACAAGCATCACTAGTTAGGGTTGCCACCTTTTGTAGTGAAAAATACCGGCTGAGGGAGAGGAGGTGGAATAGAGGGAAAAGGGGAAAGGCTCGCGGGTGAGGGCTGGAAGAGCACACACAGAAAACAGAGAGATAGAGAGAGAGCCCAAGATAATACGAGGAAACATATGTTCCTGTGTGTAATAATAATAATGAATAACTAAGGAAGGAACTGGTGACTGCGGAGTTGGGGCTATGCTCCAGATTTATTGAAGCTGTAGTGGAATGTTGAAGGGAAAACCCCGCAAAAGCCCATATGAAAGGTCTTGAGTCACAAATACCGGCGAAAGACTGCCGGTATCACCTTCCTACCGGCAGAGCGAGCAAATAACCGGCCGTGCCGGTATAATACCGGCCTGGTGGCAACCCTATCACTAGTATGTACAACACTACGGCAAATTAATTACTATTTACAACACTATGATGTGGGATTACTACTTATAGTAATACGATACATGAAATACTACTTACAACAACAACCACAAATGAAACACAATTTTCAACACTATGACAAATTAAATACTATTTACAACAACTACCACAAGTGAAATACTATTTATTTGTGACTGACGTTCACAAGAAAATTTCCAATATCAGGTTCTCAACGTGAATGTACACAATCAAAACGAACACAGATAGCCATTACAGAACGGCGACATGCCAGCAAAAGCGCACTATGAGCCCAGCGACACTTGTGACGCCGTAGCCGGTGCGTTTATTCTTGGTACAACAGAAAGCACACTAAATAATGGCGACGCTAACTCCGTCGTTACAATACATAGTTCCCGCCAACTCCCGTTGTCCGTCCTCTCCACTTATTTTCCGGCAAGCTCTTATAGCTCTTTGTCCTTTCCCTCGCCCTCACCCCTGTCGTCAGAGTATCCCTCTCTTTAGGTGTTTTGTCCGCATTGTCCCGTGACAAGAAACGGTCCTGTTCTCCGAGTAGCCAACTTTGCTGTGAATCCTGTGCTGGCCTTGCTCAGAGGATGCACATTCCTTAGCACCGGTTCTCCTGTCCGGAAGGATGATGACCTGCATCCACGGTTATAATATTTCTCCTGAGTGGACCTCGCCAGTTCCTGGTGCTCCTTTGCCAGATCCAAGGCATCACGGAGGTAACGGTCGAGCTCAGCAGCCAAGGAGTGAGGTGCAGATGGGGGCATCTCTGTATTAGTACTCTCTTGTCCACCGGCCCAAGGTGTGCGCAGTTCACGGCCATAACACAAAAATGCTGGCGTATATCCAGTGACAACACTTCCTGCAGTGCGCATGGCGAATGCCACTTCTGGCAGTCTTTTGTCCCAGTCGCGGTGAGAAGAGCAGTGGTTCATGATGCACTGCTTGACGGTCGCATTGTAGCGCTCCACAGTTTGTCCAGCAGGCCGGTACGGGACAGCGTGTCGTTCTTTAATGCCCCAGTGTTTAAGGACATCTCTCCATATCCTGCTGACAAAAGGTGCACCGTTGTCGCTTGAGATTGAATGTGGCACCCCGTGTCTGCAGAAAACTTCCACCATCTTCTCAGTGATGGCTGTAGATGTCGGGGAACGAATCGGGAAGAGCTCAATGAACTTGGTGAACTTGTCTAGCACGACCAGGGCATGCTTGTTGCGGGCAGCGGGCCAATGAGGTCAACGCTCAACTCCTGCATTTGAAGGGTCAGGGTGTCGGAGCGAACTGAAAACCGGAACCGAAAACCGAAAAAAAACGCTATTTTGGTGCGAACCGGAACGAAATCAAAACCGTATACGTTTTTTTCGCTCAAGAGGGAAACCGAAAAATGTATTTAACGGTTTTCGGTGCAAGAAAAAACTTCGCCGGTTTTGGACTAGGAGTAGGCGAATGAAACAGACGTCGTGTGCTCTGAAGTCATGTTATGGATACTATACGAGGGTTACGGTTACGGTGGAATGTATGTCGGTATACTATGACCCTTAGGCTCCCTTTGTAATGGTTTATTGTTCGCGCATGCACACAGACTTAGAGGTACATGTGACTCTCTAGCAATGTGCCGTAGTGTTCGTTTTAATTTGATCCCCCAAACTCTCCTCAACTAAACAGCGACCTAAGGGGGCTGCATACCGGCTTCTTTATCGGTAATGTCGCGCAACGCGTCCCTTGTTTGAGAGCAGCTAAGTAAAATAGATTTACGTATACGCGAGAGCAAGGCCGTACGAAGTGGCAACTCTTTTGTGGACAGGACACGAAGAAAATAAAACGGAGCCGTCGAGCGCATTTGTGAGTGAAGGTGTTCCTCGATTTGCGTCGTACTCGTGCGGTGGTGCTTGCTGGCTAGACAGTAGCAACAGACATTCAGGTGGGACGCGATCGCTCCAACCCAGCAAGAAAGTACTTTACGTATGATATCACGACAAACAAGTCCGTTTGTAGCATGCGCTTCAAGATAGGAGAAAGCCCATTTGAGCAGACAGTAACCTACACGAACCAGGAGCTACCAATTTCACAGCTGTCTATTAATATTAAATACCATGTATGCGGAATAAACGGGTTTACATCTTGTAACATCGATTTTTTTTTGTGGGGCTGAATATTCCCAGCAGAAGCGGAACCGGTTAAAAACCGGTATGACCCGTTATTTTTTTTGCTCCGGAGCTGAACCGGTACCGAATCGTTTATGATGAAACCGGAACGAAAACCGGAACGAAAAACATTTCGGTTCGACACCCTGGGAAGGGTACGCCATGAACTGTCCATGAACCCACCAGGCTTCTGGTGGCGAGGTTTGAAGGTTTGGCATTTTTAGCATCCTCGCACGTACCGCGATGTATCGGACCTGATGCCCAGCCAGGTGAACCGGCTTTATATCCGTTTCAGCGTCTTGAAAAACCCAGCGTGTCTACTAAGGGGATGATTATGTTTCAGGTTCAACACCAGGTCTCTGAGATGTTGAGGAAGCCAGGTGACTTTCCGTTCGCCGACAGTGTATAACAACGTGCCATCTGATGCGATTTTGCTATCCCTTGCAAGATCCTCTACCTTTTTGCGCTCCTTTGGGTCAGCAGGGAGAAAGCCACTTTCCAGGCATTGGAACAGCTGTTGCAGCAAGGGGTCCTTGTGCTGCTCAGCTACCAACCTTGCAGGGCCGGCCAAGGGGGTGGTGTTGACTGGGTCAGTCGCAGCCGCGACATCAAAGCACAGAGTTTGCATCGGTTCTTCCATTTCTATTGGGAACCATTCTTTTGCTAGGGTCTGTGGTGTGGCCTGCTGAGTGGCAGCCGGAAACCTGCTGAGAGCATCTACTGGTATGTTAGCACAACCCCTGCGATTCTTTTGTCGTACAGTTGAATCCCTGCAGTCTCAACACCCACCGCCGAACGCAGCCCGATGCCTGCTCCGTTTTGAACATCCACGACAGGGACGCGTGCTCACAGTGCACTTCGAACCTAGTAAATTCAATGTACGGTCTGAATTTATCAACGGCCCACACAACTGCAAGGCTTTCCCATTCCTGTACAGTGTAATTTCTCTCTGCCTCATTTAGGGTTCTGCTGATGAAGGACAAGGGTCGGAGCTGTCCATCCGCTTCTTGTGACAATACTCCTGCGATGCCAGTACCACTTGCATCGGTCTCTATGACGAATGGCCTGTTGAGGTCAGGGAGCGCAAGGGCCACATCTCCGACCAAGGTATCCCTCAATGACTCGAAAGCAGACTGTTGTTCAGGGCCCCAGTTCCAACGAACTTGTTTCTTGAGTAATGACGTCAATGGCTTTGCCTTGTCTGAGAGCCAAGGGATAAAGTTGTGGTAGTAGCCTACCAATCCAAGGAACATCTGCAGTTCCTTGACATTCTTGGGGCAAGGAAACTCTGTTACTGCTCGAACTTTATCCGGGTCGGGACGGCAAACCCCAGGGGAGATAATGTGTCGGAGGAACTTGAGATTCTGTTCACAGAAGCGCACTTTGTCCGGGTTGATGGTAAAGCCTGCCGACTCAATGCGACGCAAAACTTTTGCGATGTGCTTCATGTGGTCCTCTAAAGTGTCAGAGGAAATGAGGACGTCATCCAAAAATGCTGTGGCAAAATCATGCTTTATTCCTTCCAGAACTCTATCTATAAGGGCTTGGAAGATGGCTGGACCGCCCGCCACTCCAAAGGGCATCCACTTGAACTGATACATGCCCTTGTGGCTCAAAAAGGCTGTTTTGGCGACATCCTCGGGAGTGACAGGAACTTGGAAAAACCCTTGTGCTAGATCCAAGCTTGTGAACCATTTGGCATGCCCTAGTTGTGCTAGGACCAAGTCGGTGCATGGCATGGGATACACTGGAATATTGGACCTAGAGTTTAGGACTCTGTAATCAATGGCAAGTCGGTAGCCACCTGTTTTTTTCTTCACCAGAACTGGTGCACTCGCCCAAGGACTAGTTGTTGGCTCGATAAGGTCCTGATCAAGCAGATCCTGGATACATTGGTCCAGGATCTCTCTTTTCTGCGCGTTTACGGGGCGCAGCTTGCAGCGGACTGGTGGGTTTGTGCCCATATCTATCTTGTGGACCATTAGAGGTGTACATCCAGGCTGGGTTGTAAAGATGTGCTTGTAGCTTTTGAGAAGGTCTTGAAGCTCGTTGCTGTTGGCAATGTTGCTACGGTGGTCCATTTGGCCGTTGTCTTAATCAACAGCGACTTGTGCCCCGGGCTCCTCGCCCGCAAAGAGTGCTTCCAAACAGCTGCCCATATCTTCATCCAGTTCTACAGCACCCACTTTGTTTTCACCAACCGACTTCACATTGTGCAATGCACATTCAGTTCTCTCCGTTTTCCGCGACTTTCTCTGAGGAGGCTTGTCAAATCTTGTTAAGTGATGAGGGGGGTCCATGTCTCGTGTCCAGCCACCCAACCTCACATGCAAGTTAATCCCTGTCGCTTGCAGGAAATCCCGCCCCAGCACAATGTCATGACACAGTTGGGGAAGAAGCACAAATCGTTCCTTCCTTGAGCCGCCTTGCCACTTGATGCGGCATCGCACCGACTATGAAGTTTCTGACCAACCCCTGGCCAGGCGCAGGGTTCGTCATTCTTCCCTGACGTGAGCTCCGGTTTGCCTGGCCGCAAGGAACGCACTGTCACCCATCAGACTCACACTTGCGCCAGTGTCCATAAGGGCATAGAACACCCTACTTCCGATCAAGACTTCAAGCAGGGGCTCTCTTCCTCCGGTGGTTGCCAGTACCTGTAGCGACGAGGTGTAGCTGTCGTGTGGAACGGCGGCTACGCCGGTGGACCGTTTCCTGGACACTTCGCGCGGAAATGGCCCGGCTGGTTACATGTGAAGCAGCGATGAGTGTCATATGTCCTGCTTGTTGCGCAATCTCTCGCGAAATGGCAGACGCCACCGCAACGGCGACAGACGATCTCACGCTCCTCTCGGGCGTAGACGTGCCTGTGGCTGGGGCGAGCTGGCGCTGGTGGGTGACGTATTCCGTGTGGCGCAGCCGCTCTGGGCCCGTTTTCGCATTCGTCCACCAGGGGGGCAGCTGGCCAGCGCTGGTCACGTGATGCAGGCAATGATCGTGGGTTCCAGGTAGATGCTTCTGCACGCAGCATCAGCATCGCAGTTTCAGGGCAGTCTGGAACCCATGGTTCTCTCGGAACGCGAGCCGCGCTGTGTACGGCTGTGACATGGAGCGGCCATTCCTGCTGCGGTCTCGCGGATGGATATGTGGCGTCGGGTATGGTGGCAAGGGCTGACGCAGTTGGGGTATTTTGGAAGTTCGTCATGTTGGCGAATGCCAAGTCAGCTGCGACCTGGTTCGTCCGTGGTGGTGGCGGTACATAGCGGAGACGGTGCCACGCGTGCTCCATAATTTGTCCGGCTGCTTCCGCCATTTTGCGAAGATTGGCAAATGGCATGCTGGCTGCGATATCTTGAAAAGTGGGGTGCATCTGGCGTCGTACCCGTGCTACCTTCACAGAGTCTGGGACAGTTTCTCCTATCCGGTCGTAGAACTCCGAGTGATGTGGATGAATTATTTCAGGTTTTGAGCAGGATGTTGCGTCTGTTGTTCGAGCTCTGCTTTCAATCTGTCTCTGTGGTCGACGGTTGTGAACTCTCGTACGAATTCGTTCACGAATTTAGTCCAGGCCGTAAAGCCGCTCGTAAACCTCCACCATTTCTTTGCTGACCCCTCCAAGGACGCTGGCAGCATTTGCAAACGACTGTGTGCAGGGATTCCGCAGATGTCACAGTATTCAATGTAACTTTCCAAAAACGTCTGTGGTGATTGCGTGTCTTCATAGCCATAAAACTTTGGAAGCGGGACTGGGCATCTCCTGATCGTCAACGGAGTCATGCTGTCGTCGACTGTGCTGACATTGCGGACCACGTTGTTAGGGTTAGGAGTCTGCGCCATCACTTGCTTCTCCGGGTCGTCTTCCACGGTTTTGTCTGTTCCGGGGCTGGTTTCCAACGTGGCATTTAGTAAAAGCTGATGCACCTGGGCCGCCACTCTTTCTCTGTCCAAGGCAGATCCACTTGTAGCTGATAGTAGCTGCTGTATGAGCAGCGGCGGGACTGTGACGTCCTCCGGTATTGCTGAGCCGTCTTCAGTCATGGTCACGGGTTCAGTTCAACTTGAAGAGCCCCCACTTGTGACGCCGTAGCTGGTGCGCTTATTCTTGGTACAACAGAAAGCACACTAAATAATGGCGACGCTAAATCCGTTGTTACAATACATAGTTACCGCGAACTCCTGCTGTCCGTCCTCTCCGCTTCTTTCCCAGCGCGCTCTTATCTCTTCGTCCTTTCCCTCGCCCTCACTCCTGTCGTCAGACTATCCCTCTCTTTACCGCGCCGGCGCCTTTCATGCCCTCTTGCGTCCCTGCACTGCATGTAGGCCCCTGTGTCCCTCTCACACTTTGTTATATGATCTGGTTCCGGTTTGATATAGCGCCACCTCCTGGGAACCTCTGGAGTTGCTACCATGAACGCTTTCAAACTGACTCTGTAGATGGCGCTCAGTTTAGTTTTTGACAGGTGATCTTGAAAGCGTCTCAACTTGCTTTTCAGTGTTCTTATCGTGCTACAATTTTCAGGATCTGCTAAGCACATAATTGTGTGTATCCAAGATACAGCTTGCCCTTCGCCGGACGTTAAAAGAGTATGAAATGACGAGCACCAGAAGTGCGTTTTTTCATAGTCGAAACAAGCACGTGTGAATTATAAATATTGTATACCAAAAATATTGCAATGTACTTGCCTTCTCATGATGAAACTACACGATTTAAAAATAGCAACCGTGATATCTTAATTCGTTTCTGCCAAATTTTGCTACAGAAAACAGCAATTCTCGAGGAAATCGTCATGTTCCCGGCTTTATAAAACAGTTACCATAGGCTCTACCAGAAAATGGAGAATGTACAAGCCTAGCCAAGGAAAGCAGCTTTCTAATCATATCTGTTTCTTTAAGAATGGGCAAACACGAGCAGCAGAATCTTGTCACGGAAATATTCATTTTCAGGGGAGGAGTGGGATCGCAGCCTTTAGCCCAACCCAATCGCAAATCCGACAAACAAGAATAATGGCACCCTATTCGAGAAAATATCAAATCACTGCCTTTTTGTTGGTTGCGTACAGGAACAGTGTTGATCCTCAGAAAACAGCGATGTTTGCATGCTTTGCCGACGCCAAGTAAGCAGCATCGTACCGTGCCGTTCGCAATCATGCACACTATTATGGATGATTTGTTTCCTTGTTCCTCTTCCCTCTGGCAGAAGTATCACTTTTATGAGAAATGGAGAAATGAGAAATGGAAAGTTATAAGTTATACTTACACTTAATAGGAGTGTCTCTCACATGCTAGGAGTGCACCAGCCGGCGCATGGTCGGGTGCTTCTGAACCGATGCACAGTCAGGCGTGGTAGGACAATGACGTTCAAATTACTGAGCATTTTCCCCCATCGAAACACACATGGTTTTGCAGGGTCTCAAGCATCAGTTCAGATTATCTGGAAGTTCAAATTAAGCAACTTTGAATTAATGGGATTGCACTGTACCAAATTATGCATTGTCAAATAATGGGGGGGATATAGACTTTTCCATTGGGGTTGACTGTGCAGCAAGACATTGAGTAATACTGTAAAACCATCATTGTTCGCTAGACCTTAATTTTGGCTAATTTTGCAAATTGAAAAATTCACAAATTTTAAGGGCACATGAAATGCTGTAGCAAGATTTAACACTTTAAAAAGTATGCTTCACGGTTCTGCCAGTAAGCATTTGAACTTCCTTAAAGCACAAGCATGTGCAATGTACTACGGACAATCTTGGGCTTATCACGAAGTAAGCTAATTAAGCCACAATCCAAATCCAGCCAATTAAGTGCACCATTTAAAACGCACAATCTAATCACTCTTTGTTTCCTGTGTGGCTGCTGATGCTAAGCAATTGGAAAAGAGAAGACAGAATAACCAGCACAAGAAGATATCAACGATTATCACAAATTTAATGGTTATACGAGGGGTGTTCAAGTCAAACCGGGACTTTTCATTTTTCACAAAAGTAAAATGAACTTACAGGCGAGAAATTAGTTTTATTTTTCAACGTAATCTCCAGCTGTAGTGTGCAGCCGCCCTGCAGCCTGCAATCTGCAGCCGCACCGGCCGGGATCGTCCTGCACTGATGTACGGCCGTCTCGGAACCGTTTGCACCACTCAAATGCTTTGCTGCGGCTAAGTGTATCGTGGCCATACTGAGCCTGAATTCACAGAAGAAATTTCAGATGACTTTACGCCTTCATTAACGAGAAACTTCATGACAATTCGCTGTTCGATGTGCGCGCTCACCTCGTTGTCGGCCATATTGTCCAGCACGTGTCTTCTGTTTTGCTCAAACTTACGACCACCACGTGGTGAACGCGGAGGCCTGTCGCATGTGAAAATGACGAAAAAGAAGTAGGGCGAGCCAGTTGTACACTCAGGAGACAGAAAGTCCCGGTTTGACTTGAACACCCCTCGTATATGCAGTATCGTTATTCGCGGGCTCAAGCAGAACTACACAATGTTCCCGGGTGATGTGTGCATTTAGACTGCCTCTGACACTTCTTAAGATTGACAACATTGCGCTCAAGCTCATCGAGCTGTCAGCACGTAAAAGGCCGCAACCTGCTACGAAGTACCTCAAGGCATCAAAGCAAAAAGAAGCGCTTGAACGTGGATAGTAAAACTTTTGTCCAAATGCGTTATGTTCTCGCCAATTTTCTGATGGCAGAATCGGTAACGTCTTTGATAGCTAACTCATAATCTAAGACATATACAGATGAACGTTGCATGAGGTTTATCGCAACATGATCTGTTGTTATATGCAGGTTTTACAATTTATACCGCGAAAAACACATTAAGTATGGGTTCATGCTTTGTGAAAAGAGTCCAAAGTGTATTGTTTCCAGGGAGGATTTAGCAAATAATTGTATGAATGTGTGTAGAACTGTAAGTTTTGTTCATTGTTTCATGAAGTAATTTTTAGTACATGAGAGGGGTGGTACCTCGCTATGCCAACAAATGTATGGAGTAAGTTTGAGAGCTCCTGACCTGTAGCATAAGCTGTGCTTTATCTTGTCTTTATGTCTGTCTATAAAACACAGCAGTAATTAATTGCATGTATTGCAGTAAATTATAAAATATTATAATATTCTTTTGTGAACTGTTATATCCTTGAACTCTATACTCTTCCCCTGTGGTACTCTATGTTGTCATCTCATATTGCAATTGTGTTAACCATGAACTGTTGCTGCGTACATTTTGCAGTACAATACATGTGCAAGCGATAGCATGCGGCAAAACCTCAATGAAGCACTGGAATTTGTAGCTGACGTACATGCCCTCATAAGGATTAAGGTAAGTGCAACAAAATTCTAGAGAAATGCTAACAGTATTAACGTTACTATTTATTTCTGGATATCGTTTGTAGCATGGTAAGTTTCACATGTTCTTGTCCATTTAGGTGTGGACAAATGTAGCATTTTATGTAGCACCTTTGAAACATACCAACATAGTGTAATATCTGCTATACCACGTTCATGTCCAAACACGTTGTAGATTTAAACTTGGGCATTAATATATCGACTGGTACCCAGGGTGTCGAACTGAACCCAAACTGTTATTTTTGCCGGAACCGATCCCGAACCGAAATTTTCATGACAGTGTTGAACCCAAACTGGAGCAGAACCGGAAAAAATAATAGCTGTAACCGGCAGGGAAAGGTAATGGAATCTTTTTCGTTTCCGTTACCACCTTCCTTACTGGCCCTTATTTGTTTCTGTTTCAGTTTCGGTTTCCACCATTGTTGCTTTCGTTTCCGAACACACTTCCACACTTCCGAACACACTTCTTTAACACATCGAAGCGCAGTTGTCCAGTAAGTGCCATGGCCAGGTGCTTGTGCCCCATGCACGCGCTACGGCGTCTGCTCTTCTTAGAGGAGGCGCCACGCGGACGCTTGTCAAACGCTAAGTTTCCGCGCACACGTCGCGGCCATCTCTGCTAGCAACTGCTGTATTTTCTGAAAGGTGAGTGACCTGCCATCGTCCACCAAATGAAGCAGGAATGGAGTAGGCCAGTTCTGTAGCTCTATAGGAAGAATCTCTGATTAAGCAAGCACTCAACATTTCCCTTTACACGTGAACAGTAAAAAGTAAACAAGTCAGAAACATGACAAGTGGAGGAGCATACACAGAACGGTGCCTGTATGATTGGTGGTGGTTTGAAAAATAAATGTACTCCTCTTTACTGGTGCTTCAACATGCTTCAGTATGGTTTCAGATCAATTCACATTGCGAATGCAGTGTGCTGGCTCAGTACTGTCGTCTATGTAGAATGCTGTCCATCTTATTTCGCTTTCTTAAGTGTATTTTGCTGGCACTGTACCTGTGAAAAAAGTGCTTTTGGGAACAGAGAGTAACAGGACTTCTAACCTTTATCCCCCTTTTTTCTTCTTCCTAATCTATATCTTATCTAAACTACACCGCTTCAACAGAGTCTACACTATTTGCAAGTGCTCATCCATTTCTCCTTCCTCTCGCTAAAGGGAGTTACCAGGCCACAAAAAGCATCAATGCAGACAACAGCAGTAACAAGAGAGAACTGATGTTCTGAGGCTGGAACAACATAGAAAAGACAAACACATATAGAGCCTCAAATTGCCTAAAAAATGAACGATGAAAGATGAAAGTCACTGAAAAGGTTAGCCAGCTGTAGGATACGAACCCACATCTTCTGGATTACCGGTCCAGGGCTCTACCAATTGAGCTCAGTCAGTGCCTCCTCTATTACTCAATGCCTGTCCATTTGCAGATGCGCCGAGTCGCTTCCCTTTCCCGTGGAGGGCACGTAGAGGGCGCCACTTCCCTATACACCTTGTTGTCTGCTATGCGCTCTTGTCTGATTTCGATAAGCGCGGTTTCGAACGTTTCGAAAAATGCGGTACTGCGTACTGCCTTCTGCCATTTTTTTACTTCTGGGACCAAGAAAAAGGAGCAAGGGGTATCGTTTCATGAGGTGCCTGCGGATCTCGCGTTACGAAAGAAGTGGTAGAAAGTGATAGCAAGGAAACATTGGGAGCCGAACACTACTTCCAACTGTTCTGTTGTGTGCAGCAAGCACTTCCTTGCGAGTGATTACAAAGAAAGCATCAAAACACGAACATGTGCGGCAGGTGACGTCAGCGCGCGTCAGACCTGGGTGTAAGGTAGTGGCGCCGTCAAACGAGAGAACGTGAACTAATATGCATGCGCAGTACGGCACCTCTGACCAAATGGAGAGGCATTGAGTAATAGAGGAGGCGCTGGCTAAGCTAACACACCTTCTCAGCGACTTCCAAGGGTGCGTTATCTGAAGGGACAGACCAGCCACTCTCACTCACTCATTCTCCTTTCACTCTTACATTTTTGCTCACTCATACACACATTCATACGACGGGGTCGACGCAAGCGGCAACTATTGAACAAGAGAGAACTGATGTTCTGAGGCTGGAACAACATAGAAAGGACAAACACACACAAAGCCTCAAATTGCCTAAGAAATGAACGATGAAAGATGAAAGTCACAAGTCAACAGCAGTAAGCTATTAGCCATGCACTTCCTGATAAAAGCGGTTTTATGTGAGGTATAAAATGGAAGCATTGAACCAGAACTGAACCAGAACGAAATCCAAGCAATGCGAACCCGAGCCCGAACCAAACCTGTATTTTCTGCAGTTCGACACCCTGCTGGTACCACTGTGCTATCCTGCCCAATGTGATGTTATCTAATTATAAAAACACAGACACATTATATCACTGATGCTCAATAAACACGGAAGTCACATGTCTTTTCTGTGTTTTGGATCATGCTTCCAAGATCTTTACTGCTAGTTGGCTTGGTTTGTTTTGATTTATTGATTTGATTTATTTGATTCTGTTCCTGCTAACAGCTAAATTAACACCGTTGTTGTACTACATGTCGTCCCACCTTCATTTAGAGCAACTTCCACGGCACAGCAAGTCGCCTGAATGAGGAGACGCTGGGAGGCCAAGTGAAAGCGGGCATTGCTCAATACCTGGCACTGGAGATCACTAAAGGGAACGGGCGTGACAACAGGGCTATTGGGAAGTATCTCCCATGGTTGTACCATCCGCCCTCTTCTATGCAACAGGGGTGAGGAACATGTGTTTTAGAAATATATGACCTAGCTTTGCGACTTTATTAGCAAAATGAAAAAGTTGCCTAATTTTTGTGGTGAAAAATTTGAGCAACAATATTCTACAGCCCAAAAGAATTCATTGACTGTGTGGCTCACATCCGACTGCTCTCCTGGTTGCTCGTGGGAGCTCTGATGCACAGTGCCCTTCTTGGCAATTCTGCAAACTTAGTTTGCCAACCAATTCCTTTGGAAGCAAATGGACACGTCGTAGACCACATACAAGTCATTCTTGCTGGCTTTGCTGAGCAATCAAAGGTACAATACCAATACAGGCCAATATGGATAGTAAATGTTGACATACAAATTCTTATGAACACTTTCCAGGCATCGGTCCTGCACATGTCTTCTCTGTTTCATGCATTCATACTTTGTCAGGTATGGTAACAGTTGCTACTGTCTTTTGTCACCTTTTATTTGATGTGCAAATATTCGAAATTTTCAATATTTGGACCAAAAATTGGCATCATGTACTTGACATTTTAGTACTTAAAATATATACTAGAGTTGTCAAATACTTGTTGTCACACACAGTTCCAGCTTTTGAGGGGTAACTAGAGCAGATTGTCAATTTCTATATGCGACACAATGAGAAGAATCCGATAAAATCAGTCTGATAAAATTCACAGCAACGTGTGTCTGCTTACGATTTGTTTGCTAGATTTTAACATTTTACTAGATTACCACCAATTACGCATCTTAAGCACTTCCATTTGTGGTTGCACAGCATAAAACAACATCAGCATTCGTTTCATTTCGATTTCAGGTCAAAAGAGCAGCAATAGAGAGTCAGTGATTCTAAGAGTCTGTATTGCAAAAGTCGATTCCTTGTGGTTTTGAAGTTCCCCCTTCTAACATTCCCAAAATTTTGACCAGGCAATTGAAAATTTTTCCCCCTAATGTTTTGCTTTGTGGTGCTTTTTCTTTCAGTTGTGGACCATGTACTGTGAACACATGGTCTCACTGAACCCTCCTGGTAGTGAACAAAATCAGCTGTGCACATTGACACTGACAGATTTCTGGATCAAGGTCACACCAGGCATTCTACAGCTGGTCTGTCATTCTAAAGTGGTAATAATATGGGATTGCATTTCACTGCAACTTTATTCTATGCTGCATCTCTTGCTAATGTGGTGACTGCCATGCATTATGTGACCTTTTGCCTAAGCCCTGTGGTTAGTGCTTCATCACTTTCTTGATCTGTCTCCCCTGAATGCCTGCAGGAGGGCCATTCTCAGGTTTGCTTCTATTTCTGCTTCCACTTTGAGCCACATTTAGTAAAGGAAGAGACCAGGGGCCCTATTCTCATCAAAAAGTAATCGACCTCATCTAGGGATATGTATCTCTGGCCGGTGTCTCTAGTGCATGAACAGTGCGAAGGTCACCCACTGTCTGCAGCGGCTACTGTGTAAAGGAACCATGCTCGCACATTTCAGACTTCAGAATTTGCTATGCGGAGCAAATGGATTACTCATGAACACTTTTCTTCATGGCCACACAAATTTGTCTTTCACGATACAGTGAAACGTCACTTGAAAACTTCAAGGGATATCAAGGGAGAGTTCACTTAAGTGAAAGTTCACTAAACTGAAGCGAGCACAGGGCAGCCTGCTGTCACGAACTAAAATAAAACTATGGTGCTTAAATGATATTTAAAGGCATCTCTTTTGCATCATTCACAAGTGCACTCAGATATATGGTGCTCTGCAGATACCATAGCTTTTGCATCAATAAGCAGATCGTGGTGTTTCACAATGTCCGCTTCACACTTTCCGTGGTCCCAACCCCATAAAACTTTGTCACTCGTCTAATGACGGACTTGGTTGTGCAGTGCACATACTTTGCTGAGAAAACAAAAGGCTGCAAAACACACGCATCACAAAAACAATGAAAGAACATCTGTTCTGGTCTGTTGCACGCCATTCCGCTGCATGTGACTGCATTCTGGCTGCGGCTATGGCTACGACCCAAATTTAGCGTGTTAATCAAGTTCTAGTCCAAAGCCAACATGGCGGCGGCCACGATAAACAAAGAGGCATGCAGTGAGGCCGTAGAAAAGATACGTAGAACTGAAATTTGTGCCGCACTGGGATTTGTTAAACTGAAAATTATTTACATTGGCTACAATAGCGTTCCGGCAGGGGATTCCAGCAAACTTCGTCCATCTCAATAATTCGTTCAAGTTACGTTTGTTCAAGTGGTGTTTTACTGTACAGCGTTTCGCTTCCGGCGAGAGCACGCAAGGGCGGTCTCGTGATGTGGGCACACCGATAAAGCACGAAGATTGCAGGATGAAAAGCTCGACTACCGCATTTACTCGCATAATTTGCACACTTTTTTTACCAAAAAATGACGCAAATGTTGGGGTGCGAAAATTACGCGAGACATTAACAAGACTTGAAAAGCGTGTGCAGAATCTGTTAAAAGATGTTAATCTGTTAAAAGATTTGATCTGTTAAAGATTGATTTAAAAGATTATTCAGGGGAATAATACAGTAGAATCTCAATTATGCGAATCTCACGGGGTAGCAGAAAACATTCGTGTGATCCGAAATTTGTATCAAAAGAATTACACCAAAATAAAAATTTAGGCAATAAAATAGACAGTGACTGTTCATTTTCCATTACTGTCAGTGAAAGAGGTCGATTGTAACGATTTTCTCTCTTCGTTTTTGGCCAATGCTGCCGAAATTTGCAAGATGATTCAAAAGGCCCAGCACGTGCTTTCCACATCTTTTCTAAAGCGAGCTTCTCCTAAAGCACGCACGCGTTAGTCACGTGAAGCCACCTTGCGGAATGCTGACGCGTAATATTGCCAGAAGTTTTCGTGATATGTTCACTCCACGTGTTCTGGTAGTTGTTCTCCTAAGCCATTGCGATGTGACACAGCTCCGCGGGTTATTGTTGCGAGGGGGGTAAAAAGGTCAAAACAGAGATAAGGTTCCGTGCCGTGTAATCCCTTTGACCTTACCTCCTCCAACAAAGGGAGAGTCATTGCTTGCATTGCACTGTACTGCGCATCTGTTCCAGGAATACCAGCCTTAAATAAATACCAGTCGCGGGATAACGCAATGATGTCACACACAAAAGTAGGAGAGCGCAAATTACGCAAATTTTAATTTTCACAACTTTTTTAGTGAGAAAGTGGGGGTGCGCAAATTATGCGAGTAAATACGGTATTGGTTGATGGTGCATAACATTCATTTCTGTTCTTCACGCTTTCTTCAGGTAACGACCAGTGACAGGCGAGACACATAGTAGTTGAGGTCGATTACTTAGACGAGAATAGGGCCCCAGAGCGTTTCTATCACACCATGTGGAAAGGGTAGCACAGATTACGAATCTGTTCCTCGCTTGGGATGTTGTAATGATGTTGAGATGATGTAATCATCATAACATGTAGTACTCCAGGTACACTGACTAGAAGTGGATTACCAAACGAAAGAGCAGCGCCTTTTAGAGGATACAAACACAAAATTCCTGTTCTTGCTTAACATGTTGTGTGATAACTGTATTCCAATATGTCCCTTTAAGCTCTTATGCATTGTGCATGCACTTGAGTAGCATGCATTGCACTTAGATATAACAATGCCTTGGCTTTGTTCAAATACTGTTGAGAAGAAGCACGCTTATTTCTTCTGTCCTGGTGTTTGTCTGGTACACTGCTGCCGAAATTGGAAGGGTTTGTGTTTGCCTTTTGTAAGTGGTGTCTTATGGAGCATGCGTTGGGCACAAGGCATGTCGCTAAATTATCCTTTCTCACACTAATGAAGTGGGCTTATGTATTCTATGACATACTTTTTGTCATGGCACATAACATCTAGTGTGTGAGGACTTCAGAAGTATATGTAGATGTACAAGTACATTAGCTTGCAATTTCAGTTTATTACTCTTATATATAGGATTACTCTTGATTTTTGATAGTCGAAACTTTAGAATATTTGCACAGCCCTAACTGTTTCCCAAATCTTACGTATTCAAACTGTCAAAAAATAAGAAAAACAGTTTTCTATATGCATGTATATGTTTAAATGGGAAGAAGAGCTGGAGCTCTTTGGCTGTATCATAACACGCAAGTTCATAACTCAAACGTCGCCATATGAAGACTGGACATCTCTTGTAGCCTCATAATAGGACCACATCAGCAGAGCTTACATGGGCAGTGTTTGAGGAGGTGGTGTCAGAAGACCCCATGTAATCTGATAAGCCCCCTTCAGGCAATGAGATTCACTAACTGAATATCAATTATATATTCAATATACATAATATTCAATTTGGTTGTCTATTGAAACAGCAATATCCCAAAATATTCGAAAGTTTTCGAGTATCGCATTCAGATGAGGTATCAGTCTTCAGGGACGCCTAATCCCCTTTGTATCAGTGCGGGCGCCACTGCCACCACTTCATGGCCTTGTGACCTTGTGAATGGAGCACACGCTGCAGTTAGGATATGACAGGTGGCACCAGTGCATGCTATGGTCTTCCACAGCAGAGAACCAAGGCAAACGCATCACTGGACTTACTTCTGGTGTACTGAGATGCATAGCCTCATTGCATAACCTTGTGAAGCAAGGTCAGAAATTGGGCTGGTTGGTACTTAGGATCTAAGGTTTTCGGGAACTATTTTTGCCAAATTCGGGGGCAAAAATTGGGTGGAAAACAGCAGCATCTAATTCGGGTGTAACATTTCTGGAACTATATAATATAGGTAAAAATTGGGTTTATCAGGCTTGTTATACGTATCACAAATGTCAAAAGAAAACAGCTTCCAAACTAAGTAATGACATGTCTGCAACAAAATGAGGTCGATGTTAAAAGTTCTATGGCAATTGAAACCTTCATTGAATGGAATGGGAATTCAAATCTGCGTGGTAATGCAAACCTCCACATGGATTAAAGTACTACTTAACTTGACGTGACACTGTTAAAATTTTTCACATAAGAAATGTCTTCCGTTTTCGTTTCCCCATCGAAGATCGAGAAAAGAACGCCGGAGTTCCATTACGTTTGGCGGTTCATTTGCAATTCTGCTTACTTTGGCTCCTAGAACTATCTAAGTTGCTACTAAGTTTCTTGGCGCTGGGCGTTGTTTTGGCCGTGGAGCGGTGCAGCATTCCCGAACGGGCTCGACAGATGCCGAACTGCTGAACCTTCGCACGGTGCAACATTTTGACCTCGGAAAGCCCAATTTTTTAACGCGCGCGGAGACTGTATGCCGGAATCTGTCGCCAGGGAAATGTCCCATGCGTTTCTCCCTCACGGCTGCAGTGTCACCACTTTCCGTCTGTGATCCCTCCCTCTCTCCCACTGCCGCAATCGTGCGCCGTGGTTCCATGCCACGTGACAAAGGGGCCTCCGGTTTGAGGAGAAATCAGGTTCTACCCGAATCACTAAATGCGCGATTTGGGTGTGAATTTCGGGGAAGAATCGGGTAAAACACGAAAACCTCAGACCCTATTGGTACATGACTTAAAAGCGCTAAAATTCTCCAGTGCTGGGTAGAAGAGCAGGACTAAAAAAGGACAGACACGACTACACAAGTTGTTGAAGTTCAGTGCATGTGTTGTCATATCTGTCTTTTTTTAGTCCTGCTCTTTTACCCAGCGCGGGGGCTTATAGTGCTTTTAAGACATAACCTTGTGACATGTTCTTATTCGATTTCTGTATTTATGCATATACTACCTATGTATATGGTACACGTGAGCAACATTTCATGCGATATTTGTTGAACAGCTTGCAGAAATGGTAAGCCTCCACTTTCTGAGCCTCATGGAAGCCCTCCTGGAGTGCAATTCCACTATCCTGGCACGGGTAAGACAGCACTGCAACTGTTGTGAAATTAAACCAGTCAGCCTTCGTGAAACTGTGATACTTGCCAGTAAGTTTCACCACGCTGGAGAGCACTATCAAACAATCAGTTTCAAATTACTCTAGCTAGAGAATTGCACAAAGATCCCTCCACAAAATTTGTGTGAATTTGTACTGTTTCAAATTGCACATACTGTATTCATTGAGATTCAGTACCACGCTAGGAGAAACACACTGTACTTACCATAGTTTCTCGAATCCTAGACACCTTATTTTCCAAAATCCCGTGTTCCAAAGTCGGGGGGTGTCTTCAGGATCATTCACACATGCATTCGAAAAAGCGCTGCCTCGGCGTCCTCGGCGCAGACGAGAGGGGCCTGTCACACATAGCCAAGCCGACACTTCCAGCGCTCTTCCTTCAAATTTACATTGTGAAGCATGTTATCTATTTTACCATTATTGTGAAGCACTTCTGCTGGAATCATCAATCGTTGGAACGACAGACGTGACACAATATAACGCAGATACAGAGAAGGAACGGCAGAAGAAGCAGGACGCATGTTTAACTACAGACGACCAACACACAGTCACACCAGTGTTGGGGATTTGAAATCCCGGATTTGATTTAAATCCGCAAAAGAGACTGGCAGACTTGATTTGAATTTGATCGACAGCTTCATTATGAACATGATTTGGATTTGGAGTAAATCACACTTTTGCTCAGGGATTTGGATTGAATCACATTTTTGCTCAGAGATTTGGATTTGGATTAAATCACGTTTTTTTCTGAAAGATTTGGATTTACATAATTTGCCATGAAATTAAGCCGATATGCATGAGCGACGTGCATGCTTGCGACTGTGGCTCAACGCTTGCTCCGGCTCAGGCTGCCTCTGGACACTGTGTAGTACAATGTTGACACTAAATCTAACACACTTCAATATTTGGCGAATAGACCACTGAGAAAAGCTGGGCGACTCTTCATAGAATAAAAGGTTGTTCTTAGGTGTTAGTGCCAAAACTGCGACACGTGCTGCTTACTTCAATTTACAGCCGATACTTTATGCGTAAAAACAATAAAAATAAAAATAAAAAGCTCTAGAATCCCACTTGTCCTTCCAACTCCCCACCAAGTGCTGTATCACTATGCTCCTCTCCCATCTCTTTATTTCACATAGTTATTTGCATTTGTTTGTCCATACTGCACATCAGGAAATGTACCATGTGGCAGATGTACCGTACCAAGACCAGTGACAAGGAAGTAATAAGCACTGAGTTTCCCGCAGCACAGTATTCGTCCAACAATCAAGTTCCCATTTCTTTTTGCCACAGTATATGCTCATTGAGCTCCACTGAAGTAGATGTCTTTCATATTTCACCTCCTTTTCTTAGTTACGCAACTGTTAGGAATTTGTGTTGTAGTTAGGTTTTCTGTGTAAAAATCCAAGAAGATACGAAGGCACTAAAATAGGCGATGTCAAGTTGCCGGTGGTGAGTAAATCAATGAGTGATATTAAGAAGTGCAAATAAGAAGTGCAGTCTCGTGCACGAAAGTTGCTCCTACCATTTAATATCACTCTTTAAAAATCCAAACTTCGAAAACTGCGGTCAGTCTGAAACCATTCCACAGCTGTTGAGTAGTGTTAGTTCCTCTTCCAGATTTGGAATGGATTTGAAAAATCCGGATTTAGAAAGGGATTTCATTTGGCGTGCTGAAAATAAATCGAGATTTAAAGTGATTTGATTTACTCGAATAAATTTTAATCAGGACTTGTTCTGGATTTGATTTAGCGCCTTCTGCAAACTATGGATTTTATTGAAATCCGATTTGTTCCCTCAAATCCCCAACACTGAGTCACACACAAGTCGTATTTATTTTTGTCGATTCTGTGGTTTGCGCAGATTCCCAGCTCATCGTTGACAGCTCAGACCACAAGCAACTATTCGTGACAATGAATATACTCACGCAGTAGCATCAAACACACACACACAAAGGACAAAAGATCCCAGCACGGTATTGGGAGGCCCGCAAGCGCCAAACGGAAGCCACTTCCACCCCTCCGAGCGCTCTGATTGGCTGAATGAAAAAGCGTTTGTGGAACAGTGCTGCGAAGATGCATGAAGCAGTTCTCGAAAACACTCTGGAAACGCCTTGTGTCTCAGAGGGCGCGGTGCCTCCTCAGGAAACGCATGTGTGAATGAGCCTTTAGATTCAAATATTCGCACCACAATGAGTTCAGGGGAGAGGCAGGAGCGGGAGACGGAATCGGGCCAATAGCATAGCGTGACTGATACGACGTGTTGTGGTTGTCAGCACCAGTCAGCGCGAAACAAACAAAGCAATGCAAATACAGCAGGAATATGGGTGAAATGGGAACAGTGTTCATTCGCTGTCATGGCATTGTCACTCTGCTGCATTTGAACGCAAAGTTATTGCTTTCGCCAGTGAATGCAGCAACAATTTAGCGGAGGTAAGGCGGTTTCAAGTATTGGAAGCAAATGTTAGAAATGACTGAAACAACAGGGAGAAATTAAGAATTGCACTAGTGCAGTAAATTTTGGACGCTTGGTGCAATGTGCCTGAGGACATTGTTGTGTGCGCTTTTAAAAAGTATGGCTAGTATGGTATGGTTAGACTTTGGACAGAACGAAGGACCATGAGCTCTAGGCAGTTAGCGACAAAGAAATCAGCGGCGAAGAAAGCAGTGATGAATAAATGGTATTGTTCATCATTTCCAACTGTTATACTGCCTCCCAACCTGCCTTTACTTTTTTTTTCCAAATTCGTGTACCCTGAACTCGGGTGTGTGTGTGTGGGGGGGGGGGTCGTCTTAGATTCAAGAAAATACTGTACATACACTGCATAGAAGTTTGTAGGTCATCAGGTGCATGCCTGTGCTGGAGAAATGTTTCAGGTAATTAATTGTCAATTTATATTAAATCATGCTTCGTTCTCTTAGAAATAGCTGTCTAAGTGTGTGTGTGTGTGTGTGTGTCCGTGTATGAGACGGTGAGGCCTCAGTGAGGCAGAGGTGTAAGTGGACATGTAAAGGGGATATTAGAGGGTAAATCTAAATGGAGGTAAATGATTTGAAATTGAAGTATTCGAAGGTAATTAAGACTAAGAGGTAAGAGTAATTGAAGGTAATTAAAGGTAATTAAAGCAAGAAAGTTGAGTTTAAAGAAAATGAATATTAGATATATGTAATTACGAGAAAGATTAAATGACATTAAAGATTACCGAAGGTAACTACATGTTACCCAAGGTAATTTAATGTAAATAAAGGTAATTAACATCAATTAGAGGGGAATTGAGAGTAATTCAAGCAAATAAATATAATTAAAGACAATTAAATGAAACTCAAAATTCTCTCAGATAACCTCCACTTACCTTTGGTAATCAAAGGGTAAGTATAGTGTAATTGAAAGTAATTGAGGCTAATTAAATGTTCATTAAATGGACTTGCATAATAAGTGTCTTCAATTCAGAAAAAAAGTGCAGGGTGCGAGTGTAAGGCGAACGAGCGGAAGTGCACGTCAGTGCAGCCCCAGTGCAGGTTGCACCAAAGCTGAATCGAATAGGAGAGTTGGCTCCGTGCAGTCTGTCGTCTGCTGCGTGCCATTCGGTTAATTTCGACAATTTTTCGACAATGAGCAACTCTTTACCCAGCGTCTTTGAGCTGGCAAACTCCAGTAGTGAGGAGGAGGGAGACGAAGACAACATCGACCGTGATCGCGGCATGTAAGGTGTTGTGCGGGTTGCGGTTGGACAGGAACCGAGTGCCGCTGTATTATGAGAACGTCGCAGACACATGTTGGAAAATATAATTTCCATTGTCGTCGAGCGCAGGCCAAACAGATTTTAACATTCCATCAACTTCAGCGGTGAATTCCATGATGAAAACCATTTGCTTTGATGACAAAATAGGCAGACGACACACTTCAAGCTTCAAGTACATTCAGAAACCGGATAAGGAATTAACGCGGAAAAGCGAAAACATGAAAGTTCATCAAAAGGCTTAAAAAATTAGAATAGGGATACTGAAATTGAAAAAAAAAGATGAAGTTAGTTTTCTTTTCAGTGCTTTATTTTACGCATTCTCCATGTTGTTGTCTGCTACTGAGTTGCACGGAACACTGCACGGAGGTATGAGGAGGTGCAACATTTTCCTGCATTTGTGCTGCAGTCCTGTGGCACTTTTTTGAATCGAATGAGAAAGTGTAGTGCAAAGGCTGGGCACCTTTGCCAAATCGAACGGCCGAAGTTGCACAACTTGCACCAGTTCAAAAAGTGCAGCCCAATCGAAGACAGCTATAGTAATTGAAAGTGTCGAACCGGAAGTCAAATATAGACCGAAGGTGGAGAACAGGAAGTCAGGTTAGACCAAAAGTGGAGAACCGGCAATCGAGTTGACAGGAAGTGGATACTCGAAGTCATGTATAGACAGGAAGTGGACAACCGGAAGTCGGGTTTAGACCATCACTGAATGCCAGAAGCGGATACCGGAACTCAAGTACAGACTGGCAGTGGACAACCGGAAGTCGATTTGGACTGAATTGGATACTGAAAGTCAAGTACAGACGGGAAGTGGACAACCGGAAGTCGGGTTAGACCATCACTGAACACTGTAAGCGGATACTGGAGCTCAAGTATAGACGGGCAGTGGACAACCGGAAGTCGAGTTGGACCGGAATTGGATACTGAAAGTCAAGTATAGACGGGAAGTGGACAACTGGAAGTCAAGTTAGACCGGGAGTGGGCAACTGGAAGTTGGGTTTAGATGGACAATCGGAAGTAAGGTTAGACCGGAAGTTGACAACCGGAATTGGATACCGGAAGTGAAATATAGACGGGAAGTGGACAACCGAAAGTTGAGGTGGATTGGAAGTCAAGTATAGACGGGAAGTGGATAACCGGAAGTCGGGTTTAGACAGTCAGTGAACACCAGGAAGTTTGGCTTACACTGGAAACGGCGCTTCATGCTAACGCATTTCTCTCGCATTTACTGCTAAATCGCCACTGAATTTTTTATTTTTGGCATGACCGAGTCATTATTGTTTGGTGGAAGGGAACCTATGTTGCCATCTATTGTTGCTGTTTGCCATGTGGCAGTCATAATAAACCTGCTGTAGCCTGTGCAGAACTTGGGCAGTCCCAGACACACTTACCTGTTGTGTTACTTGTTAGGCCCAACTAAGTAATCCATGTTACCTTCACTGTTTCAGTTACTTCCCATGTGGACTCCAGTCTTGTACAGTTACCAAGGACACGTGAGTTGTCCTGTATACTAATACAATAGAATCTCGGTGATACGAATCTCACGGGGTCTCGGAAAAAATTTGTATCATCCGAAATTCGTATCAAACCAATTAAACCAAAATAAAAATTGAGGCAAGAAAATAGACAGTGGCTGTTCATTTTTCGTTACTGTCGGTGAAAGAGGTCGGTCTTAATGCTTTTGTGTCTCCGTTTTTGGCCAATGCTGCCCAAATACGAGAGATGATTCAAAAGACCTAGCACGTGCTTTCCACCTGCGAGTCGCGACAGTGGTCTAAAGCGAGCTTCTCCTAAAGCACGCAGGCGTTAAGTGAAGCCGACTTGCGGAATGGTGACGCGTAATGTTGCCACAAGTTGTCCCGATATGTTCCTTCCACGTGTTCTGGTCACTGTTTTCCGCCAGAGCGATGTCACACAGCTTCGCGGTTTATTGTTGCGAGGGGGTAAAAACGTCAAAACAGAGATAAGGTGATAAGGTTCCGGGCTGTGCAATCCCTTTGATCTTATCTCCTCCATCACCACCAAAGGGAAAGTCATTGCTTGCATTGCGCAATATGATGTAAGGGAGTTCGTGGTGAGGATCGCCCTCCCTTTTCGAAA
Organism: Ornithodoros turicata; assembly: GCF_037126465.1. Lineage (NCBI taxonomy): Eukaryota > Metazoa > Arthropoda > Arachnida > Ixodida > Argasidae > Ornithodoros > Ornithodoros turicata. The sequence goes on from NC_088206.1 coordinate 51,105,219, forward strand.
GACGCAGCAGCATGACTCACATGCTCTCGCGTCACGGGGAACGACCTCTATCGCAACCTGGTCTCATTCGTATCACTCGTAAAGGCAAGATAACGCGTTCGTATCATCCGAACTCTAATACATGGGAAGAATAGGCATTCCGGTCGGGACCGGAAAAGAATTCGTATAATCCGTGATCGTATCATCGAGATTCTACTGTAATTATCAGTGATGGCTGATCAGTGGGCTATCGAGCTGTAGAGCATCCTAAGAAATTGTTTAGCCTAGAATAATCAGTGTCTTTAAATGAATGAAATAATCCACGTGAGGTAAAATCACTTTGGTCTCAATGCAGCTCCCAAGTCAGCTGAAAGTTCGTCTGCAGGCCTGTCTGGATTGGCTGCCTCCACTGCAGACACGGGAAGAAGCCACCTTCATCAGCAGCAACTTCCTCAAATGGCTGCAACGACTGCAGTTCAAGATGGGACAGATTGAACTGCAGTCCTCAGCTGCAACTCAGTTCTACTCAGTCTGAGTTAGAAGCTTATAGTATGGTGCTCTCTCGATGTGCCTCCATTTTGTGCCCGACTTTCCTAACTCAGTTAACTCTACAGTGTTTGTAGGATGACAGACAGAATGGCACAGAGATGATACTAATGAGGTATTTCTGGTATGCTTATCAAGTATGTACAAGCATAGGCGAGTGCAGGATGGGTAAACCCTGCTACCAGTTTGTAACGGAAAAAAATATACAATTTTAAATTGATTCTATGCATTGCAGAGCCACATGTTGACAGTGTGGGTAATAGCACAACATAACAAAAGCATTGCAAAACACAGAAAACAGCATTCACAATGCAAACACATGCAAAACGTGCAAAACACAATTCGTATTGCAAATTTACATGCTGCAAAGAATTCAGGTTTTTTTTTTTTCCTAGAAGGCTTGCATGAAAGCTTGATATAAGTAATGCAATGATAACTCAGTGAACCCTGTTGAGAAAGAAATGCATGCGTAGCTAACATTTCCTTGAGTATGATGGGAAGATGACGCGAAGGGACAAACTCAAACCAACAAAACGAAACCTATATACAACAGGAAGCACTCCAGGTATGAGTAAGGAGCTCCACCAGAGAAGGTGCCAGATTGACCGACGGCTGGCTAACGCAAAGCTGGTTGCAGATGATTTTGCCGGCCTCCAAAATGACGCGGGATGTGTCATCCTTTAGACTGTGCAGAATTTGGCACTGAGACCAATTGGAGAAACAGTTGGAGCAAGGACGCAGGATTTCTGTTTAGTTCGGAAAACGCAATATTTTTTCTACATTCGAACAATGTTCCCGTAATCGATCATTGATACATCATTTAGTTTGCCCAATGTAACATGAGCCACACTTAAAGTAGCACAGAAGTCATTTTTAACACCCAGTTTTCTTCCTATAAAACTGTTAAGTAGGCCAGTACGATGCACCATGCGAAGTAATTTACACCACGGAGTCATAATTATCGCAGAAACTGAATTTAAAATACGCCGCAAAAAGTGACCGTGCGCAACGGTACCAGCCTGTACCGCAAAGTACCAGCCTGTACCGCAAAGTACCAGCCTGTGATCTGCCTGGAACCTCGCGCTGACGCTATAAGGAGAACGCTTGCTGATTGGCCTAGAGAAATGTTGTCTGCTACTCCGCTGTCGTCTGCTACTCGGCTGTTCGGGGTTCTGATAAAGCCTTTCTCGTTGCTAGGTAATGCTTCGGCCGCTCCTTCTCTCCCCAATTCTCCGGGAAAACTGGCAAAACAGGTTTACGGCGGCAAAGGGACAAGGCGTTGAGCCCCACTGACCGGCAAACCAGAACGAGTCTCCTTATGCCGTCATCGGTGACGTGCCATCATACCTCCTCATCCTCGTTATAGCTGGAGTGGCGAGTTAAGGGTGAAGGCGCGGAGCTATGTTTATGTGAGTTTTTTTCTGGGAAACAAATTGCACACATCAAAACCTTTCGCGCTATTCAGTATAATGACACACACACTTTCATCCGATGTCTTAATCTGAAATTTTTTTGGATGGCCCTCTGTACTCCTCTAAAGGGGCACTAAAATGCAAAAACAACTTGCTCTCAAATGAAAGTCAGTGTTTCAGTCAGTATAATGCAAGCAAAATTAGTTCACACAGTGCTACCGTTTAGAAGAAAATGCAATGAAAACAAACCCGTGTTTGGCGGCAACAAATGGTATTTTCAGGGGGCACAAACAGGGAGGAGTGATAAAGGGTCGTGCCCTAGTCAAGCAGCTTTTTTGCTGCTTTTTGGCACCCTGTGATGTACAGGTTTTTACAAATGTTCCAATAAATGAAATGAAATGAAAATGAAAATTGGCAACCAATGAGACAGCAGGAGACGCGCGCGTATACCGATCGCCGGCATGTGGATTTGGAACGGGTCTGATCGTAGTGTTCCGTATGTGCACAGCATGATGCGCACTGCTGCACTTTTCAGTACCGATTCACTCAATTGTAGCCCACAACGGTTCTTGCAAATGTTCGACTGTCAACATTTATCTTCACGTTCTTCGGACAGCGACGCCCGTTTGCTTTGCAACGCACACTATGTTTTTCACCGGGACTGCTCCACTGCGTGGCACGTGCGTACACGTGCAGTATGGACTAAAAACACTGATTCACGAGCTGAAACGACGTTCACTGCTTAGTGCCGAAGCAAGAAAGAGTCCGGTATAATTTTGATTGTAGCTCCGTAACGGAATCAAAGTTTTGAATTATGATAGCAAGTACGAAATTAACATACCATGTAACGTAATTTGAAGTCAACTTGTTTTTGCATTTTAGTGCCCCTTTAAGAAGGCAATTCAGTTCAGCAAAAAATTGGCAGGCCAGAACAGTTAAGCTAATCACTACAAATCATCGTAAAACAGTTGCATAATCAGATACCCCCAAACAGACTCCTCACAGTCCTGCAGAAGTACAATTGTACTACCTTTTTTTCACAACATTTCACATTCTGTAGGAAAACTGGCTTCCTCTCAGGGGTTTCGTGTTGCCTGTTTTGTAGGCCACTAACTTTAATCTGACGTCATTCATATGGCCACCCTCTAAAAAAAATGGTGATATCAAGCATTCGAAAACTTTCGTTCGGTGCATGAAGGCTGTAGTGTATAGCATTCCTCTTAAAGGGACACTAAAATGCAAAAACAATTTGTTCTCAAATTAACGTTCATGTTTCAATTAGTATAATGCACACAAAATTAGCCCACATAGGGCTACAATTTAGAAGGAAAATGCAATGAAAACAGAGCCGTCTTTGGCGGCAACGAACGGGATCCCTGGGAAGCATGATTGGTGGCATCCAATGAGACAGCAGGAGAAGCGCAAGCATACCCATGGGGCGCGTGTGGATATGGAACAGGTCCTGTCATAGTGTTGTGTCCTTGCGCGGCATGGTGCACATTGCTTCATTTTTCAATACCGATTTACAGAATTGTAGTCCACACCAGTAATCCAAAATGTTCTAGTGACAACAGTTATCTTCATGTCCTTCGGACAGCGACACCAGCGTGGTACTAAGTCGTACTACGTTTTTCTACGGAACTGCTCCATGGCGTGGCAGGTGCGTTCATGCGCTGCATGGACTAAAGCCACTCGATGTACACCCACATCCACAGTGCACAAGCTGATGCGGCGTTCACGGTGTAGTGCTGAGGGAAGAAAGAGTCTGGTATAATTCTGATTGTAGCTTTGTAACGGAATCGAAGTTTTGAAATATGACAACAAGTACGAAATTAACATAGCGCGTAACGTAATTTGAAGTGAACTTGTTTTTGCATTTTAATGCCCCTTTAAGTGTGGTTCATGTTAAACTGGACAAGCTAAACAACGTATCAATGGTCGATATGGGAACATTGTTCGAACGTAGGAAAGAATACTAAATTTTCCAGACTGAACAGACAGCTACGTTCTTGCTCTGACTGTGTCCCCAATTGCCAAATTCATTGCCAAATTCTGCACAGTCTAAAGGACGACACATCCTGTGTCGTTCCGGAAGACGGTGAAATAATCCACAACCAGCTTTGTATTAGCCAACCGTCGGCCAATCTGGTGCCTTGTTTGGTGGACCTCCTTTCTCATACCTAGAGTGCTTCCTGTGGAATAAACATTTCACTTTGCTGCTTCGAGTTTGTCCCTTCGTGTCGTCCTCTCCTCATACTTGAGGAAATGTTACTTACAAGTTAACTACACCAGCTCGCTTGCCTCATACTTCTTTACTTAAAGAAATGCAGTTATTTTTCGACGGGCAGTTAGGAGAGGACCTCCCTTTATACTAAAGTTCAAGGTAATCCTTGATACATGTTCGTATTGCTTCCAGTTGTTGAGTTGCTGATTCAATGTTGGATACTTGTAAAAAATGACTGTGTGACTAGTCTTCTGGCTACTAATTGTATTATATGCACAATATTTGTTCACATGATGCAGTGCGGGTACAACGTAAATTACAAAGTAAATTACCAAGTAATTATTATAGGTGATACCCTTAACATTTGCAACCCCCCTAACTTCCACAAATTTAAAGCATATGCAGAAATTTTGAACAAGAATGGCACTTGGAAGACTACAGTGCGGTTGTACAGGTTACCAATAAGTGTTTAAACTATGTACTTTGCAGCACAAGCATGTCGGTCAAATGACGGTTACGGTCGCAAAGAAGATAGAAACCCAGTAAACCACGAACGTCTAATGGACATCTAGAGGATGGTACACAGTGGATATTTGGATATCTAGTAGACATCCGGATATGTCCAGCTAACGTGAAATGGATGTACTATGGATCGTCGGAAGCTCATCCATAACTGTATACAGTTGAACCTCTCAATAACGAACGTCCATTTAACGAAATCCTCCGTTTAACGAAAAATTTCCGTTGCACGAGCGCGTCCCCATAGACGCCAATGTATTTTTGAGCTCGATTTAACGAAATACGTTCGTTTGGTCACCTCTATTTAACGAAGTCCCCGGGCTCTCCTGCGCGTGTCTTTACCCCTTAACCACAAAGAAAAGGAGGATAAACTTTCCTTCTCCGTTGGTTTTACGCGAGTTTTCGTTGGTTACTTCGGTTGTCACGTGCTGGGGGCGCGAACGTGCCGACGTGTGCTTCGCCTCAGCCGGTAATCGGTGCGCCGATGCTGTGCGTCGCGCCGGCGCGAGGCTCTCTTCGCACCCGTTTTCGGACAAGAAAACACGCATTGCTGACATTTTTTGCTCACGCCTCGCGAAGTCTTATCGGCTTGTGTTGATGACGACGACAGTACGTTGTCGTTTTGTGCCTTTTCATTACTTTTTTTTTGTTCGCGCCGCTAATGCTGACGGTGGTAAAATGGGCATGATGCCGCTGCCGTTCAAGGTTCCATCGGCGCAGGCGTCTACGCGACATGTACCCATTTCTCGTTCTTTTTGGCGGCGTACTATTGTTCTTTCCGGACGTCATGAGTGAAAGTGAACCAAAGAAACTTCGATACGCGAGCGCGTAGGAAAAAGCAGTCGAGGTTCATCCGGAGTTACGAAGGTAATGAACGCTCAGAGCGACACTGTGCACAAATTACGTGTTACCTAGCATTATGTAATGAATAAAGCTTGATATTTTGTGCCCTTCTTACCTTAGTACCTGTTTCATGACAAATGACGTTTTGCGGAACGCGCGGCGCTAGTAGTGCGGCGGCCATCTTCGTTTAACTTGGCGTGTTCCATTTAACGAATATCTCGATTTAACGAAACAAAGAGTCAGCATTTACAAATTCGTTATATAATATATATATATATATAGATGGATATCTTCTGGATGTAACCGCTGGACATTTGCACATCCAGTGGACGTGCTTGTGAGGCATTGCGACGTCTAATATACGTCCTGTCGAAGTTCCTGCCGGATTAACATACGACAACATATAGACCAGATTGCAAATCAACTTTTTCAGCTATTTTGTGTGCGTGAACAGCGCAAATGCCGTAGCCGTGGCCGTACCCCACCCAACACGGCTTGGGCATTTCTCAGTAGCCTCTATTGGCGTACTGGATGGAACATATACTAAAATACCAATAGCTGCGGGATGTTTGTTAACTGTAGTGTGGGCGAAAACGTTTGTAACGGTGACGAGGATGTGTTTCTGCAATTAATTCGTACGTCTGCAATGAGTCAAACTGCCCACTAACATTTCTGATATTCCTTGCTAACAAATATTGTGTTTGTAATTCAGGCTATTGTATATGATGAGGTTACCTACTGAGTGGAGCTGTCAAACTGACAGGTTTCCTGTGTTGGTGGAAGAGTGCTACGTAGATACTTTGCAGAGAGCAGGACGCGAACAAATGGAAAAACTTGCTTTTACTTGTTCTTCAATTTCTCACGTTCTCGCAAGATAGATTCGCTTTCTTCTAGCGCTACGTAAAACGTACGTAAAAAACGTTTACGTAAAAATTACTATTGAATTGATAATCGAAAACAACGTTTCGTAAACGTACGTCTATATTATCGTATGTTATCCGGTCGGAACATCGACTGGACGTATATTAGACGTCGCAATGCCTCACAACCACGTCCACCGGATGTGATAAATGTCCCATTGTTACATCCAGAGGATATCCATTTATACAGTTATGGATGAGCTTCCGACGATCCATAGTACATCCATTCCACGTTAGCTGGACATATCTGGATGTCTACTAGACATCCCAAATGTCTTAGACGTTTGGATCTTTCTGGTATGCCTAACAGACATTCGTGGTTTACTGGGAATGCTATATGTGGACAGGTAAAGAGGTAGGTAGGGAGGGGTAGAGGTAGCACATGTGATGGGGCATCCATTAGGATATACAAGAAAGAAGTCATGTATAGATAGGAAGATACCACAGCAGGTGTTTGGATCAAATACCTAGCTATAATTTCATTCATGTCTTATTGCAGGGGAATACGAGACGTTCTGCCAGTGTCAGCACCAAAAGTAACGGTGGCTGTGACACACTTAAAAAGGTAATGGCACTCGCCAACAGTGTCCTCTCAGGATTATGCAGAAGTCCCTCTTTTTGCTTGTATTTTGCAACGTTTGAGCTAAATTTTTGTAATTTTTCATTCAGTAACCTGTCACACATAAAAAAATAGAAGCTTACTATGATTTCCTTTGCATTGGTTCGGCACCTGTGGAAATTTAGTTGAGTGCGTTTGTACTATTGGCCTACATTGAATATATCCAAAATGTGTAACATTGCTCCCTGCACACGTCTATGCTTGCATGCTATATAAGTCAAGTTCATAAACCCTCACTAATTCAGAAAGAAGCTTTTTGGTTGGCAGTTATCTCACATAATCCCCTTGGTAGAACAACTGTTTCTCTGTATAGTAACAGCAGAGGAAAAACGTGTGCAATAATTTAGAAGCCTTTGGCTTCATTTACTCCTTGCGCTGACGTTCAGCCAGTGTGATGTAGGGTGTACCAAGGCTTCAGTCACCACCAAGGGTGGATCCAGGATTTCTCTGAGTGGAGGTCCTTCCTTGGACACCATCCTACTACAGTACCTAAGGTCATTTGAAACTCTGTGTAACGACTAAATTGGGCCATTTCCACATTTGCATTGACCCTAGCGGTGGAATGCCGAATGTCGCATTTTCATGCCAGTAATCATGCCAACCGTGCTGCAAACTTGAAAGCGAAGACAGGCAGAAAGAGTGAAAGCACATTATGGGATTACGAGTACAAACGATCATCAAGTCATGGCCTCATATGTCCACGTAACCTCGAAGCGGATTAGTTCATGCCACCTGACATGATGGCTGCCTGCACCTGACCGTACACGCGCATATGCGTACCCGGAAAAGGCCCAGTCAGGGTGGGTCAGGAATATTCAGATCCCCCCCCCCCTCTTTTAGATCTGCTCGTGGTCATTATGAAGGTTCACATGCAGTATTCAAAAGCTTTTCCCACATTTACAATACTGCCCTGATCAGTGTGCCGTAATTTGGTGGCGGTCATATGTTTCATGCGTTTGAGATCGTAACATAATTGTTTACTTGCATTTGACAGACACAGAAATGTTACTGTGAGCAACATTGTGGCACATTAAACATGAAAATATGAAAAACGATGTCACCAAAAGCCAACAAAAGCTTTTGAATGGCTTCCATGCAGACAAGCATACAGATGTGCAGATAGCAAGAAGTAACTCAGACTAATGCAATTAGAAAGTAGCAGAGCTAAGCAGGCACAAGCGGTTTCCTTGTCCATTGTTTCAACATTTCAACATTTTGTCTTTCCCCTTGTATGAAAGTTTTTCTCTTGTCTCCTATCTTCCAAGATAGCTCGAGATATAATGTTTGCAACTGAGCTCAGGAACGTTAATCTTAGCCCAGTTTTTCCCATGTCTCGGGTTGCACCTGTATTAGAGGAAGGCGTGATGAACTGACTTTGTTCCATTCAAACCTCGTGGTAGGTTTGCCTCGTTTGGTAACTTGTCTGTATTCTTCTTCCTTTCTTCAACTGCTGTCATTCAGATGTGTCTGATCCAGGGATACTAGGTCAAAATCCTGAAAAGTCGCCAACGCGCCATGAGAAAGTAGCCAATTTTCCTTGTATGTAACCCATTAAGTCGCCACTGGTATGCGGGCATTGCATATTGAGTAAAGTACTCTTTAACGAGCCTTAAAACATCAGCAGACAAACAAAACAGTCCGAACGACATCTTACTGGCTGAAGGAAAGGCCGATCGTCAAGGGAAACAGTACTTTGTCAAAACTATCTAGATTCAGGTGCACAGGAGTCTCAAATATAGTGCAAAGAAGTATCCACAAAAGTGGCCAGAAAATAGCCAAGTCGCCATTGCCCAAATTTCGGCGCCACGACAGTCAGTAGCCAAATCTGTCAACCCTGGTCTGATCTCGCCCCGAGTCGTGCTGCTCTCGAGGAATCACATCTACCTCGTACCCCTCGTGAGAGTAAGAGCAAAGTGTCTGGTCTCGCAGTACTTTCCCTTCTTGTCGCCTTTGTGAGACTTCACAATGCCACATATGACTAAATCGAGTAGCTTTCATTCTTTCAAGAGCGACACAAGTGATAATAAGCACATAAAAGTGGTTACCCCCACCACAGCTTTCCATGCCGATTTTATGACGCTTGTATCAATGCTGTATAGACTCCAAATGCTGTACAAATATAATAACTTGCATGAATCTGAAAGCAGTTAAGTTGGGATTGCTCGCAAATAATTGTTTCATGGCGCTCGGGTTGACATTGGTGTTCCCTTATTTGCTCGCATAATTAACACACTTTCTAACCCCACAAATGGTGCGTTGAACGGGGATGTCAATTATGCGAGGAAAACCTGCACTCGCTCTGGTGGCGACGCCACGCGGTATGTGCCTCCTGTGCTGTTAGTTACAGGTAAAGACCTCAACTAGTAATGGCAGTATGTGACGCCTCTTTTTTTGTTTCCCGCTTTTCCTGGAGCACTCTCGCTCGGTCAAAACACCCCTGACTGCTACTCCTCCTTGCGTCATGTAGGTCAGGTGATGGTCACCCTCACCTGATTCCATGAGGTTGTGCAAATCTTGGTCACCACTAGCAGCACAAGCACTTATGTTTGGTGTAGTACAGGGCCTTCCTTTATCCTATCCTGGTTCTTGCGGGAAACATCCAAAGTGCCGTAAAAATGAAAGGTATGAATGAAACCTAGGAACTTGGTGGACCCTGTGACTGCATAAATAAGAAAAAAGTAACAGCACGGAAAAGGGGGGTTGTTGGGAAAAATGACATTCACAGTTATATTATTCAGGTGGCCTTTTCTAAAGAAGGCAGAACCTTTGCACTGTCAAGTCTGAACACATTTCTTTGTGCTTTTTTTGTTTAATGTTGACATAGTGCACCATCTAAATGTCTTTGGTTATGTGTTCATACTTCATAGCATGAGACATATTAAATGGGTCTAATCTGATATAATACACAAAGAATGTCTCTCTCTGTAATACATGAACAATGGTAATGTGAGAGCCTTATGGACGGTTTGTGGAACGTTTATCCCACATTTTGGGAGTTAACTGTTAACACAAAGCAAGTGCTATGTTGCCAGTTGTTTGTTACATCTGTTGTCTTAGTCAGACTCATAAGTTCTGTCTCGTTCACGTTGACAGTTGGGCATGCTCGCTCTGTTGGGAAAATAAATAGAGATAAACCTTCTTTTCTACTGGTTCATTCTACAGGTTGTGTTCAAGTTAAGAACGGCATCTCAGGTAGTGAAGGCGGAGGTCTTTCTTTTTTTATCATTGCGTTTAGCTCTAAAAATAGCTTTTATCAAACATAAATATGACCTGAAAAACTGATGTATAAAACGTAATAAAACTCTATGTCGTTTTCTGGTGATTAAATATGCAGTAGGGCTGTGCGAATAGTAAAAATGTCGAATGCAAATTGAACACGAATAGTGCACATATTTGACTTCTAATATCGAATCGAAAAAGGACTTCAAGTACCCCTGTTTACTGCGATATGCACATACAGCACATAAAACCACATTTCGATAATCTCGACAATATGTAGGGAGGCACCATGCACTATAAAAGGATAAGGCAAAGGTTGCCACTCCCACAAGACTGCTACAGTTTCAGGTGTACCCTACTAGTGGGGTACACCTGAAACGTCAGTGTAAATGAGCTCATTATAAAGTTCCTCAAGGGTAGACTGTACGTGTATTTGATGCAGTGTGACTGTCTCAGAGTCAGACCTTTCACATTATGGACGCTGACTCCAAGTCATGTGCACCATGTCAATAGCAACATCTTGAGCTCGATGGTGGATGTGAGAAGGTAGCAGGTCAGACTAAAAAAGTTATGGTTCGCTCGCGGCATCCACGTATCACCCGCAATGCCTGTCAATCACGTCTGCTTGAACCTGCCCTCTTATGTCGTGGCAGGTGGTAGAGACGCGGCTCGATATCTCTCGAACATGAGGTCCTTAATTGTTGGCTGCAACTAGACATCGCTACTTTCATTGGAGCCTTGAACCTCCACCTTCCATGATGCTAAAAGGACACTGATGTTGCTATCATTCCAGCTATCTTTCGCGTTAGCTGTCCCTGTCTCACGTGACAGCAGTCACTTTCGCTTTATGACGAATGGGATGGCTGGGACACCTCACCTCCCTTCATAGGCGCCGAGTTTTCATTTTGGTGGGGGAGGGGGGGGGGGCAACGGGCTTCGGTTCAAGAGCGAACGCAAAGCGTGTGTGTGTGTGGGGGGGAGTGACAAGAGCACGGTTTCCCCGATGAGCTCCTCCATGCTATGTGTGCATATACGGTTACAGTCGGGGCATCACCGGACTTCCCTCTTGCAGGGCGACTTTTACGCCTTTACTTTTGCCATGCGCGGAATTTCTAATTGCTGCGCGGCAAAATTTTCTTGGATACATTTTCTAGTGTTTTTCTTACCGGCTTTGAGTACACTCATTCGAAAACTTGCAGTGGTCTGTGTCTCATTGACATGGGCCAGAAAGAATAGATGTATAGTTGTTGTAGGTAGGTTGTATAGTAACTGTTCCTAGAAAGACTAGAGACTGTTGTATGTGTGGCTCATAATTTTTATTCGATTTCTACTGAAATCACGAGTGAAAGCGATTGGGAACATTTCCTATGCCGTAATGAAAAATATGTTGCCTCACACTACGCACCGTCCTATATGAACTCGTCTGCAATGGCATCAAGATTTAATAGACCTCTACCCCAGAAACGTCATCATGACGTTGGTAAACAGACTGAAACCAAAACAAATCGGAAGGGGAGGGCTGGGTTCCACGAATGGGAAGGTCATGTCCCTTTCAGGGACCATCGTCATCCCCTCAAGACCGTGACTTTCGGGCACGACCTTGTTCGCCCCTAGCTTCGAGTGTAGTTCAACTCCACCAAATTGGTGGCGCTGTCGAACACTATGATTCATTTGTTTACAAACAGGGAGAGGTCTATTTGCGGGCGAGCTCTCTGTGGCTGTGCAGAAGCACCACATGGTTCAGTCGGGCTTGGGACATTGTTGATCTCAAATATGTTTTGATGTGACGGAAGCAGGAGAACGATCTTTCTGATGTGGACGACGTCAGTGGAATGGCCGGTGCGATTTTTAAGAGTTCTGTCATTTCCGGTGAAAGGTCTCTCATATGGCTGCCGTGATTGCCTGAGATGAGTTCTACAACATCTTGAAATGTTTCCAAGGGCACGACGCAACGCTGCTTAGCAATATCGATCGCCATGTCCCGGTGTAACTCAAGACGTCCTGCATCAAAATCTGCACCGTGAAAATTAGAGATGTACGTGCTGTCGCTTCTCCCTGTGTTGAAGCCCTCAGTGTGAGTAGTAGGGATTGACCACGAGCTGCCCACAACACACAGGGGGTCTGGACACCATTAAATTAGCAATTAGAGCTGATTAGGACCCCCACAATAATCAGCATCCTTCAGTGAGTCACCTCACTAATTGGGGAGCATTTAACTCGTGTCCAGACCACACTGTGTGTTGTGGGCAATTCGTGGTCGTATGAAAAGAAAAAAAAATAGATATAAATAGAGTGGAGAGAAACAATTTAGTCAAAAATCAAAGGTGCCGTGTGGAAGAAACTGCTCCAGAGTGACCAGCGACCATGTTGCTTGTGGACGGCTGGTAGTTGCAGAGATCGACGACAGGTGGGCACCTAGTTGCAAGGCGTCACACTAGATGGCACCACCGTCATAGCTCTATGTGAGAAAGACAGAGAACAAAATACTAGCGGCGGGTAAAATTTACAACAAGAAAGACACTGCTAAACAAGTCTAAACATGCGAGAGCTCATACAAAACGCCAGGACAAAGGCCTAACCGCTACTGCAAATGCTAAACGTGTGACAGCATGGAGAACAGGCTTAAGGGGATCGATTATGCCTAATCGCATCGTCACCGTGCAACAGCTAACACAAGATGACAACCACAAAATTCTAGGCGCACACCGCTAAACGTGCGACAACACGAAGAAAAGGCTTCGGATACACAACGCTACGAAACTCAACGGCATGGAAGTCACTGCCAAACAAGTCCACTCATGCGCGGGAAAGGCCAAACCGCTACGGCAAATGCTAAACATACAAGAGCACGGAGAAAAGGCTTAACACCAGCGCGGTTAAAAATGCGCAAACACCGGGAAAAACCGCTGCGTCAAATCACTCACCTCTCCCCGTGGACACGGAGCCTCCGCTCTCGTCGACAGCCAAGCCTCAACTGACATGGTGTGGCGACCAACCGCACGTCCTCACTGCACGAGAGCCAGCGACCAACTGACGCAAGCACCACTCTACGGGTACTACGCAGGCGCGATTAGATTAGACTATTTTCTGGACGCATATAAACAAGCGATGTCGTCGCCCCATGCATATTTACTCCTGGACCTTCACAACTATACGCACGAGGATCACAGGTTGCGTAGCAATATCTTACCAGGAGAACGTCAATATATCTACGCTCCGAAATGAATTTCCGTCCTCACCTCACTTTACTCAAAGTGCTCTCCACTCTACCCCCTCCGCGCTGTCGCGACGCCTTGAGACGTTCTTCCTCATCCGATATGAAACACCTCTCCGAAATTTGTCTCAATGTACTGAACGGAAAGGTGACATTGGCTCCTGATACCTTAGCGTGTTTGAAGAAGCACAAGTGCTTCTTACGTCGGCTCGCCTACAAAAAAAATCACAAGAATCCACAACGTTTGGAGCGCTATCTGTCTCAGCAGTGAGGGCAGGGCATTCTTTCGTCGGTAGTTCCTCTCCTGCTTTTCGCCGTGTTGAGCCGTGTTGATCTTTTCGACATCCCCTGCAATGGCCAAGAGAATTGAAGTGACCGGCTCCATCGAAAACATTCTTTCCTCAAAGGAAAGTGACGACGTCAAAGTGAAACGCGTACTGCAGGCACTGTATCGCATACTCAAGCAGTACGGATTTGATCCCTACGATAATAAAAGCAAGACGTCCGACGCTACAAATGACTGACTATTCGATCCTCTCTCCAGAGGTTGATGAAGAGGAAGTGGAAAGGGTCGCCTCGGAATTAAAAAAGGTTATTTCCTGGCATCACAAGGGTTGTGTCTCTGTCTCAGGGAAGTCCATCAGGCACTCCTCTGTTTACGAACTCGTCAATTATTTGTTGCAGCGTAAGATGTGGAAGAAACTTTCGTGGTTCTCCAAAGTCTCGAAACTATTGCGGCTGATTTCCTTGCCAAAACCTCGCGAGCCTCAGCAGCAGCAGCAGCAAGCCTCAATAGTGTGGACGACTTATGGAGGGGTATGAGAAACCAGAGGGTGGTCTGGGGGGACGGACCACTATAGAAAAGCACATCACTTGAGCAAAAAGAAGGCTCTCGCCATTCTCAGAGAGCTGGACGCCTACACGCTACACCATCCGGTGAGAAGAAAGCTTAATAGGAGACGCATCATCGCGCTCAAGATAAACGACGTGTGGCAAATGGATCTCGCCGACTTATCAAAGTACAAGAGGTTCAACTGTGGCTACCACTACATTCTCGTGGCGATTGATTCCCTCTCCCATTTTCTGCGCATTCTCCCGCTAAAGATGAAACGTCCTGCCGAAATGAAAAAGCTCATGATACGACTTTTCAGGGAGGTAACGTTCCTACACGCATCTTTTGTGACAGAATAGAGGAATTATACTACAAGACCGTCAGTCAGTATCTGGCATGAAAGAAGGTCTTCATTTATTCCACGTTCTCTCCTATAGTGAAAGCTTCACAAGTCAAAAAGAATGTGGTGCATGCGGGTCGTGTTCCCGAGGTTGCTGTTGCCTGAAAAATGTCCCCATTGGAGTCTATGGGAATGTCTTCCCGTTGACGTCATTTTGAATTCGGGAACCACGTCCCTATGTAACACACTCAACAAGTATTTCCAGTCGCACAAGCTAGACGCCTCACTAGAATTCGCGGATAATGTCTGCTCTGTGAAAATGCCAAAAGAGTTGCACGTTCCAGAACCCTTTTTAAAGCTGCTACGGTTCACGCGAGGGACACGAAGAAACTCTATGCGTCTCTCACCCTGTAGCGCATCAGTTTTCTTTCACGATCAAGACGAAAATCCCTCGATCTTTGCAGGTACATCTGCGTCCCAGCTTTTATGCTACACCCCAAGCACTCCTTGATGCGATAAACGAGAGCGTTTGCGAACGCGCGTGCTTCAGCTTTGACCGAACCGAACAGAAATGTAAAATTCGGCTTTCCGAGGGCACCACCACCACCTTAAGACTTTTGGAGTACCTGGCCGTGCTTTTGGGCTTCAAATTTAACGTGGGGAGCGGAAAAAGACGATATTAAAAATTCCTGCCCTTTTATTACGAGAAAGAGAAGCACGTCCTGAGCTACACGTTAGATAACATCCAGTATTATAACCTGTCTCAATTCGAAATTCCCTCAGTGACGATTGTTTGCACAGACGAAACGGGAAGACGTTTACTGTTGCGATCCAAAGGTAGAACCAATTTAACGTTGCACTTTAAATATGTATCGTAATTCCCCCAAAATAATTCCTGCGTATACGGGACCCCTTTTTCAACGAGGAGACGGTGTGTTGAGCAACATATCCAAGTTTATTGTTTCCATCTGGCAACAAATAAAACCGATCGCCAAAAAAAAGGTTCAACCGCTTGGCGCGGAATTTGGCCGATGGCTACCCCAACAACACAGAACGGTCCGGCGATCGTCCCCAGGATGTCAACCCCGGACGACGATGACATCCTCAGGAAGTTATCAACTGGTCCTCCCAGTATTACTTGCGTGTTAAAGTGGGACTCCCGGTCATATCACCTGCATATCCTCAGGGTGTCAACCTGGAACACTCGCAGGACCTTGTGAGGACGACTTCACCTGCACCTCATTTTTCTGCGTATAATTTATACGAAACCGGACGCAGTCAACTTCTCTTTTTCCATACATCTTGATTAACTTCCGCAATACAATCTCGCTGTTTGTTTCTAGTAAATAATTTCATAACGGACAACCAGCGCAGCGGTGTAAAGAGAAAGTAGGGAGAAATATAAAAGACGCAAAAAAAAATCTTGTCAGGGGCACGAAGTCCGAGAAGCCCACTCCGAAAGGTACTACAATTCTCTTCCGAAGCCAAAACAGACACTGTTTATTCTTATAACGCGATCCTCCGTACATTCGAGAGTCCTGCTCGCCTGTGACACAAAACGAAGGGTGAGCTATCCATGTTTCTTTCGATTACGCAAAGAAAGAATACTCAAATTGAGGAATTGATTGAAGTATTAGGTCCACATCAATGCAAAGTCTATGTTTCTTACTCCTTTTGGTTTGAGACGTTCAGGTAGGAGCTTTGACAGTCAAAAGCAGTGGGACAGAATCGCGCGTTTCTCTCCATTCCACGAGTAATGCGCTCCATTTATCATAGACAGTCATCCTTTTTAGATGCAGAGAATTTTACCCTGGACCACCCTTTATTTCAGAAAAATGTCAATCAGGTCCCAGGATCGGCCCAAAAAGAAAACAAATGTGTTTAGAAAGTCTGAACAGGTAAACTAAACAAAGTAATATTTCTCGTCCCGCTAGCTACCCACAGGTACGGGCACAGGACGTACCTGAATGACACTTCACAGACAGTCCGAGAGTGTTATCATCAGGACGTCCTGAGGATAACCTTCAAGGACAAGGACACGATGACACTGTGGGGACGTCCTGAGGACCGCGTGTGTTCTTTGGGTAAGGAATATCGGGTGCAGTAAAAGAGGCGGGGAGAGATGTGCTGGATTCCATGCAGGGCTCCGGAAAGAACAATGGAAAGAAACGTCGTAAAAAACATCAAAACGCGCCGACACACAACACACCTGCTGATATCTTTGGATCGCCATGAGGGTTACACATTCGTTGCACTCCAGCCATGACATCACCGAAAGACAAAAAACAGTCGCAACGGTCACCACTCTGCCTACTGAGTGACGTGATGACATTCGAACCCCCTTCTGTTCAATACGGAGTGGAAGATACTTCATACCAACTCTTTTATCCGGTCAACGGGGTAAATAATACGTTTCTATTCAAAATTTGCAAAGGGCATACTTGGATCTCTACGGCAGCTTCGTGTCTTTGACACATCATTGACGACTGAGGAGAAATGGACGAGAAAGATGTCGTTTTCCCAATAAATCATCTGTTGAGCGGCATGTTTAAGACTGTCACCGTTTATGAAAACAACAAGCCCCTCAGATCCAACGAGTTGTACGCCTACAGGAGTATTTTGGACGTCATACTTCATTCCACGCCCCTGGCTCAAAAGACTGTGCACGTGGCTGGACTCTGACGAGGACGACGAACATTTAAAAAACGATTATGACGTCTCGGGTCGCGGTCCGAAACAATGCTTCGAAGCGACGAAGGATGGAGAATACTTTAACCTGGTCGGACAGATCAATACTGACCTTTTCCAACAGCCGCGCCTGATGGTACCTGTCGTCGAAATTCGCGTAATTTTCTTGTTAAACGACGACGAATTTAAACTCATATCGCCTCCCAACGTCAAGAAAACATACAATTACGAGGTGGACATTATCAAGATGACGTTACACTTGAAAAGGGTGATGCTGGCACCTTCCCTGTTTTTGGAATACCAGCAGCGGCTTCAGATCATACCAGCCACTACGTTTTACACGGATTGGAAACCAAAGTGCGAAGTTTGAGTGCTGGGAACTTGGACGCTCACTTTGAAAACGTTTACCCTGAAAGGGCGCCTTCTAAATTATGCGTTGCCCTGCCCGCCACGTCCGACTTTCTCGACATTCTCCGTGGACCGCCAGCAAGCGCGAGCCGAGTACGACTTTAAGAACAACCTCGTCAATATTCCCTACTTTAACTTCTTGCAAGAACTGGGTGAAAAACATTTCAGGTACAAGAACAGTAATTACAAGAAGTTACAAGAACGGATTCCTTCTCTACTTCAACTTGGACGTGGACAGGTGTTCCGCTCCTTTGCATTTGAACGAGTGGCGAAAAGGGAACGTGCATCTGCAGTTACGCTTCGCTAAAGCCCTGCCACACGCGGTCACTGTCCTCTTGATTTCCGAGTGTCCCAAGCTCATGTGCATCGACAAGGACTGTATGGTCATCTTCCCATTAAAAAAAAAAAAAATGTACGAGAGCGACATCTTGGAACTCGTGTCCTTGAACCCCGTCGCTTCCTCTATGCTGAGAGGCATTTGCGCTTCCAACGAAGCCTTCGTTTTTTGCGAGCCCGACTATTTAATCATCAATACGAAAGAGCGAAAAAAGCGTGGCCAGCACTGGGTGCTCTACTTGTAAAACTACGACGGGACTGCTGTGTTTTTCGTCAGTTACGGGCTTCCCCTCATCAAAACTTTACTTTACTAGTCGATCGAGGAGTTTACTAGTGGACGAGTATAACGACAAGTGTATTCAATCACCTTTGTCGCCTTACTGCAGACTTTTTTTGTATCTGTGTAGCCATGTCGAAACGCTACAGCTTGAAAAATTGTGTATCCATGTTTTCCTGTAACCTCGAAGAGTATGACGAAACAATAAAACGTCTACTCGTGAGTGAACTCGCTTCGTAAAATAGACAGTTTATATTTTCACGACATGCATAAGACGCTTGCGAGACGATCTTCCAACGTGCTGACCCGACGCTGTTCGCCGGTCACCGTGACGTCCGGAGAAGTGTGGAGAAGCCAGTAGCGACGGACGATAGGTTGGTTCAAACCCACATTGATGAGACACGGGTCAACTGCCAGTCCTCGTTTGTACTCTTCCAACAGCTCGAGCTTGTAATCTACAAAACACTCCATTTTCTTTGCAATCTTCGCACCGGTGATGAACAGACGTAAGGGTATCATCTTGAGAATCGAGCGAAAGTCACCCTCGCAGCCATCGCCGTGATTATAATCACGTAATCGCAGCAAGTCCCGATACATTCGCATTAGATTGCAAACCTCTGCTTGGGCGTCATGAGACGGAATGAGAGTACACAACCTTTTTTTTATTTATCGTGAGAGGTTACATAAGAAAGTTAGCCTCCAGCTTTGGTTTTGTAGCCGGGAAGACAGCACAAATACCGACGGAGGCTCGAGTCTAGCCAATTGCTGGGGTTCCTCGACCAGAGTCCATGACAATGACAGGTTCTCAGCTGATCGCCGATCCACAAAAAGAACGTCTTCAGAGGAGGCTTGAAGGTTAGGACCAGGGGCAGATCTCTCGTCAGTAGCCATTCGTAACCTGCATAGATTGAAAGGAGCGTGAGAAATACGTGTTTTTATTTTACAGACACACACGCACAGTCTTCTTCGGTCACAGAGTGACACTGTTGGTCCACCTTCTCCATCTTCCTTTAATAGTCGAAGTCCTTTGCAACGCACGTCGAACGGTACCGTCCAACAGCCAAGAAACGGGTGTATCAGTCGGTCTGTCCAATGCCAAAAAGTGATTGGTTATAGAACGGATAAAAAATGGGAAAAATAGCGTACCTTTAGACCATAATCCACCGCAGATGGTTCCAATCTCCCGTAATACGTGAGGTGGCAAAAACCGACCTGACGCGCCGCAAAAGTGTTATATACTGTAAACGAAACTCTTCAAACATTTCGACGATGACGTCATGGGCATTACTTATGAGGATCCACCAAGCTGAGCATGATGGAAGTTAGACCAGAATGATGATCAAACTATCGCTTCGACATTTATAGTAAAGCTTTTCCTCTCAC
This sequence comes from Ornithodoros turicata, assembly GCF_037126465.1. Taxonomy (NCBI): domain Eukaryota; kingdom Metazoa; phylum Arthropoda; class Arachnida; order Ixodida; family Argasidae; genus Ornithodoros; species Ornithodoros turicata. Next base: position 51,124,978 of record NC_088206.1, read on the forward strand.
TCTCTATGACGTCCTTGAACGTGTTTGGACGTGTTTAGACAGGAACCCCGCAGACGCGCGAGCCGTCGTACAGAAGTCGTCCCTGGACGCACTAATTCCTCTCACTCTCGAATGTGTCTGAACATGTTTGGACGTGTTTAGACACGAACCCTGCGATAAGAAAATGTCATGGGCTCCCAGCATGAATTAGTCTAGTGTATCATGTCCAGTGCGGGAGGTTCCAGGGTTCGAATCCCACTCTGAGTGGTCTTGTCGTCATATAGAAGACGTCCCAGGACGAATCAAAGTGTTAGCTAGACATTAGTGTAATGTTTTATTCAACGTCGAGCTGGTCGGCATCGGTGTCATATGCGACATCGCAACGAAAAAAGGCGCGAAAGAAGGAAGGTGGTGTGTGTGTGGGGGGGGGGGGGGGCAAAGTACAGATGACACCGTCGCAGTGCGAGGAGAGGAGAGCGGTGGTGACTAGAAAAGGCGCACTGGTTCTACGACGGTTGATCGAGAGTCCATGAGGGGCATCCATCCACGACGTGAGCCGTTTCGCAGGGAAGGGTAACGGACGTATTTTCGTAACCGTTTCTATTTTCGTTACTGCTGTATTTTGGTTTCCGTTATCCGTTTCTGATACCAGCCTTTTAATTTCATTACCGTTACATTACTGTTACTGTTTCAGGTAATGGAAAGGCTGTTACATAGGTGCGGAAGGATAGCCAGTCCGGCTCTGTCAGCACACTGTTTTTGCCCAAGTGCTGCTTCGGTGTCACGCGTAAACACACCACGAGTAAATTTACGTCGTTGGGATCTGCACATCTTGCAAGATTTTTTTTTAAATGTAGGAACATGTCTTCAGTCTTCACTCACCCTGAGTCCAGCAACTCAAGATGGGCGTAACCTTCATCCAATGTCGCATTTATAAGCGGACGCTCTCAGCAGTAAATAATACTGCGATAGCCACGGTGAAATAAAAAACAAAGTAATTAAATAAATAAACTCGTAGGCTGTCATCCTTGTGCTATGGTGGAGTATAGTCACGTGTTGATGTCATGGAGTTATGAGGACTGGGACGAGGTAAACTAGGGATGCACCCTCGAGATCCAATATTGCGCTTTATTTCCATGCTCACGTGCAGAGAGCATTACAGGGAATGGTGTCATCAAAATACTAAAATAAAATGAAACGTCACTCAAATGTCATCGCACAACAGGAATAGCCATTACAAGAATTCAATACCGGACGATCATTTCCGTTTCCGTTTCTGTTTCTGGTAATGGAGGACCGTGGTATGCGTTTCCGTATCGTTACCATATCCAATTTCGGTAATATACCGTTTCTGTTTCCGTTACCATTACCGTTACCCTTCCCTGCCGTTTCGTGGAGAAAATGTAAGTTGGCCGGCTGTGCTCTGTGTGTGTATTCCATATCTGATACTGTTTTTCAGGAAACGATAGCAGCTGTCTATGCATTTCACGAAACACGCAGTGACTCATCGCAACGAGTAACCTCTCTCATCGTCAACCTCAAGCGTACCTTAACTGCAAGGAAAAGTGAGGATTGTTTCGTGCGGGGGAATCTCGTACTGATTTTGTTTGACCGCAGTGCCACGCTGTCTCGTATGTCAGTACGACCCCATCGAAGCCATGCTCGTGGCCGTTGAAAGAGAGCATGAAGCTAGAATAGATAATCTCGGTAACAGTCCAGTCGTCCTTTCAGATGACGATGACGACAACAGAGTCGGTAGTCCACCTTTCGTAATACCAGGAACGGACGACGATGAAACCCTAGATGGACACTACAGTGCAGACGAACTGCTCATGTGGGAAGGGGATCACTCGTATGCAGATTTCATTCCTCTGTCTGACAGTGCTAGAGATGAATCACCAGATACAAGCCCAGAATTTCGAAGGGAAGAGGACCCCGTCGAGGGTCGTAGAATCATTGAATTACGAGAACACGTCATAGAGAATCATCCCTCCGTCACAGAGAGACGCTTCCTTCCTTTTTTGTCACTGATGAGGCATTTGACGGAATGGCTACTAGGTACACGCTTCTCTGCTCTCCGCACTACGACAACGTCGACGATTTGCGGCTCTATGTACCGAGCATTGCTCCAGTAATCACACGCGTCCTGGAAGCGTATCCCATGCCTTTCAAATTTTGCGTGTGCTCGAAGGCGCTCATGGTTAAGGACGGAGCCGACAGGCTGACTTCTCATGTCCTTCACGTGAACCTTTACCTGAGAGTGGTTCATAACCAACAAGAAATCGAAGGCGCAATAAATGCTGCCATCGCAGAATCCTCGCAACGCATAGAAAACTATATGAGAGAATATGGTCCTGGAGGTGACTCCAAAGACGTTCAATGTGTCGACTTAAGAGGGCATACCTGCTCTCCGTCCCAATGTATTTCCTATGGAACGTATCTTATGCTTTTTCTCGGTAACCACCACGCAGATTTTAACGCGGGTGGTTTTACTATAAAGAGGAAGACGAGATGAATCGGATAACGTTTATACATTTCTGATACATGTCGTATGTATTTTACGGCGATGTCACGAATGCGAAAAAAATACACAATTTTTCTCCTCCCTCTTTGAACAGGTTTTTATTAAGCTTCTATAGCCACTTCGAAAAAAACTTCCCATTTTCTCTGGAAATATTTCAGGAATCGATAGACACCAAATTTATATGTCTACCACTTTTCGTTTTTATAAAAAAGCATGAAATATGAGTACACATACACAACGACTGAAAGCATGTTAGTCTGTGGCACCATCTGGTGACGCAAAGGAGAAAGCGCGCGAACCGTATCCATCCGCCGAGCAAGCGGTGCGCACGCGCAGCATGTGGATGGCATGCTGGTTCCTGCACCCTCTTTCTCTCTCTTCTCTCTTCTCATTACTTTCATGGCCCACTGACATAGAGCATGGCCCTGGAGACCAGTACAAAAGGTTGCTTAGCTGCTCGTAAAGGGATTATCACCTGAGCCTGCATAGTCGTGCCTGTGTAATGTAAAGAGAAAGCACACAGAGACCAACTAAAGTCACCAACAACCCTCTTCTTTTTTCTATCTCTCTGCGCACGGTGCACATATAGAAGAGTGAGACGAGTTTATTAGCTTCACGTGAAACGTCAATTTGCCCGATTTTGCCGGTTCGAGTTTGTGCGGACTCAGTCAACTGTTTGAACTGTCTCATAAGGCTAACGAGAATCTCTCGTATTTCCGGTTAGTGCAAACCGGGATTTACAGTCACTCTTTACAGTAGCGTTCAACAGGACTGTGCTGTAATGTTCGTAATGCCGAAAACATGTTAGAAATTCTACCGTCGCCACTCATAATAATTATTCGCCGTTTCCTTTTCTTTTTGCTAAGAGTGCACGCCTCAGTCAGTTCGAAACTTCTGAAGTTTTCGGGAGGACCTCGATATTGCCGGTTGCGAAATCCATCATCTCGAAATTCGCGGGGTATAAGAAAAAAAAAAAGGGTCCCTGGTTGTGTGGACAGAAAGAATGGTCCCGCAAGCACCTGCGCTGCCAAAAATACAGGGGCGTAGGTGCAGATAGCAGATGGAGCACATCACAGCCGACCAAGTGTTGCCATTCGCTCTCCTGATTTGGAATTCCATTCAATGGACAACATAAAATCGATATAATTCGCTGCACTATTTCGCTAGTGATATCGTCCTCTGGATGCTAGTATTTTTCTACAGTTGGCCAGCCGCGGGTTTTACAGTTGTGTCCTGCATCTTTTCTGTGTCGATGTTTGTGTACATTGAAAGCTGTACACCCATTTATTCATTGTTTCATGGCCCGTGCAACTCCGCTTCTGCTGAAGATACGGTTCATCGACATCCAAAGTATGAGAGAACAACCGCAAAGTCTGTGTCTGACCTACAATAGGAAACTACGATACAGGAAATACGATATGCCAGAGCCGTATATTGAAAGGGAGTCTGGCCATTGGGAGGAGTCACAAAAAGAGGCTCGACCTGTCAATCACAGTCTCGCTCCTCTGATTGGTTTGCTTTTTTACCAAGGGGGTCGCCATGACACCATACTGCCACCCAAAATGGCGTCGAAAAGAAACACAGTGAAGCGGGGATTTCGTGACAAAATTTTTTGACAGACTACTCTGATTTTACCCTGCAAATGTACATTCTCATATACGTTTCTCGGAAATCAGTTTCAACTTACGCTCATCCATTGATATCTCATCGAAAATAATACGTTTTGTCGCCAATGTTAGGCCTAGTGAACACGGCGATCACAGTCAAATCATAACAAAAACGGCACTGTGCTGTGCAATCTTATATTTAATTGCTGTATTTCATGAATATAAACATTCTTGCCTTTTATATTCCAACTATTCATGTAGATTTGTTTAAAAATCATTCTGACGACAGAATGTGTCTCAGCAAGTGGTTCTGACGGCAGCGGTGCAACGACGGCAGCAGACGACAACTCCCGACGTGCCTTACGCTCCCTAGGTGGCGCTCATCAAATTTGCACTAAAAATCCACTAGTTCTGCAGATTGCGAGAGGTATTCATTTCAATCCCATCCAATCCACTTGCCACCCAAAATGGCGCTGCCCATGTTGGATAGGGGGACAAATAGTGAGGATAGGTTGATTGATAGCGCCCCATATTTCAAGACTCCGTTGGTCAGAAAGCTGAAAAGTGGGTGGAGCTTCAGGTATAGGCATGACCAGGGTGTCTACCAACCTGGAAAACCTTGAAAACAGGGAATAGTCAGGGAATTTTGATGTGACTGGAAAAGTCAGGGAATTGTCAGGGAATTTGGCTAAAAAGCAGCTGAAGTCAGGGAAAATCGCAGACAAGTGCCGTGATGATGCGCGGCGAATCGCGAGTGCCGACCAGTGGTTGAGAGGCTATGCCGCCGCAACGTTACTGCGAGTAGCAGTTCACTAGTATGACAAGCTCTGACGCAGAAAAGTAGGGTAGCCTCACTAATACTTAATAAATGGTCCGTTTTATGTTGGATCTGGTATCAAAACGTACGAGCAGGCACCAAGTTCCCTTTTGTTTTTGTCAGGGAATTCGCTTCAAATAGTTAGTGAAAACCTGGAAAAGTCAGGGAATTTGAAGGCTGCAATTTGGTAGACACCCTGATGACCCATTTTCCAGACTCCCTTTTAATATACAGCTCTGCGATATGCGATATAGGAGCAGCACCCAGTGAGCGTCATACAAAGATGTCATTTATTCATTTGACTGATTTATTTGTCAAAAATGTTTATTATTTGACATCAATTATTACTTGAAAAAGGGTTGGGGATTAGGGATGAAAGACATGTAATGGCATGCTTAGTCACTATGTGTCAGAGGGGAAAACCCTATCAAGTTGCCCAACGGGCTAGGGTGAACAAAGCGGCCCTTGGACCGCTTCCTGTATGCGAAAAAGTGGGTTAGCATGAGGAATGTGTTTACGAGCAAGCGGATTACACAGAGATAACTGTTCCTTAGGATAACGGCATTTACAACTGCAGCTTTCTTTGTTCCTCTCTTTCTTTCTTTTGTTGATTTTTTATTTTCATTTTTTTTTTCATCAATGCTCCAGGTGAACCAATAAGAAAAATCGATCAAGCGACCGCTGCACCATTATTTCTGCCCACGCAATGAGGAACCATCTTTTCCGGAACCCAAATTCGCGTTCTCGAAACAAGGAAAACCAACGACAATGCTCGATTGCTTCGTACGATAATATGCCATGTTTAAAAATCCGACATCACTATTTACCACACAAACGAAATTTCGATGTCTGTCCAGGTCACTTTAGCCACGAGAGCCACATTTGACTATGCTCTAGAGCAGTGTTTCCCAAACTTTTGGCAGTGACGGACCCCCGGAAGCGATGAGAACCAATTCACGGACTCCCCCCCCCCCCCTACCCGCAAACACACACCGTCACAGCTAGTCACAGCCAGTGCATAACCAGCAACCTCGTCAGCTGCTGCGTGCTTTCGATACAGCTTCAGAAACGATTCCGGACCGGTTTCTTCTTCTTGTTTGTATGTGTATGACGCGGACAAACGTGCATTGCAGGGCTTTTCTGTCAGAAATTAGAAGCTAGCCGTTGAAGCATGCTTGTAGCAATTTTGGAAGTTCTGGGTGTGGGTGGAAATCGGGCAGCATGTACGATCGCGTGTTTGTGGGGACCAAAATCCTCACTGAAATGTGAGAGACGGTCGCGGACCCCCACGGACACTCTCGCGGACCCCCAGGGGTCCGCGGACCACACTTTGGGAAACACTGCTCTAGAGAGCTGGCCTCAGATTTTCCCTCTCCCTCGCGCGCCCCGCCCATGCGGACCGCGCCAATGGGAGGACGCGTGGGCGGTGTCGGCTGAGTGCCATCTGGGGGCAGAGGTTCGAACGTAGACGTGCTTTTGGCGATGCTACATCCACTGGGTCGTTCCATCCACCACGGCCCTGAGTTGGTCCGTGTTTCAGAAATGGCGCTGCTCGATCTGTGAACCTAGGGAGGCGCGTTTGTTGGGACAGCGAAAATGGTCGGCGGTAAGTACTGAGTCATAATCCCATTTCTGTTTCTCCCTTTTTTTTTCTGTTTTCGTGGAATGAATTGACGGATTTTGACGGCTTCTGTGTTCGCTTGTTTTTGCTTTTAATAAACGTTTTAAGGGCGAAACGCATTGGACGTTTTCTCAGCGTAAAACGTCGCGCGTACGCCATGTCCTTGCACACGCGGCGAACAAACGCCAGCGAGGCGACCACCCGAAACGCATGGGACGCGTACGGAGCGAGTGACGCGCGCCACTGTTGCTATATTCGTCGACCACAAATATCTGTTAGAACGTGCAGATGCTCTTCTTTCCTGTCGTTCGTGCGTTCCTTCATTCCAGATACCATTAAAATGTTCACGTAAATTTAGTGTGATGGATAATGTCCCAAAAATTTATGGGAGCTGCTCATACGCCACCTTGTCTGCCGCACGACGGCCATGGTTCTGTCTACTTCTCGGAAAACGCGCCCAGACGCACGCGAATATCTGTAGTCGACAGATCCCGGAGGAGGAGGAGTGTCGTTGGGAGGAACCCGAGAGGTCTGCTTGCCTGATTAGGCGGCATGTTTCTCGGGAAGGGAAAGGTGGTGGAGAGGAGGAGAGGAAAGGGTGAAGTGGAAGACCGAGCGGAATCAGCTCGGGGGGAGGATAGCTGCGTCCATGGGCCGACTTCAGGGGAACTGTGCCGGCATACGCCTATTACACATCTGAGGGAAACCCAGGAAAAACCCCAGACGACAGATCCCGGCGTACGCCCTCCGCGCGCATTGAAAAACTGGTTTTTACGAGGTCACACGTACGCCGAGCGCGCGCGCGTCCTGAAAACGTCGGAAAAACGCTCCATGCGTTTAGCCCTTTATGATCGGCGTCCTTGAGCGATGCCCGCGTCTGTTTGTTTGTTTTTGCTTTTAATGAACGTTTTATGATGGCTTGATTCATTGCCTGTTGTTAGGCGCGGACTTTGAATGGCGCGTTTTCGGCGTGCTTGAGCAATGCCCGCGTTTGTTTGTTTTTGCTTTCAGTTGACGTTTTATGATGGCTTGTTTTTGCTTTTAATAAACGTTTTATGATCGGCGTCCTTGAGCGATGCCCGCGTCTGTTTGTTTGTTTTTGCTTTTAATGAACGTTTTATGATGGCTTGATTCATTGCCTGTTGTTAGGCGCGGACTTTGAATGGCGCGTTTTCGGCGTCCTTGAGCGATGCCCACGTTTGTTTGTTTTTGCTTTTAATGAACGTTTTATGATGGCTTGATTCATTGCCTGTTGTTAGGCGCGGACTTTGAATGGCGCGTTTTCGGCGTCCTTGAGCGATGCCCGCGTTTGTTTGTTTTTGCTTTTGATGAACGTTTTATGATGGCTTGATTCATTGCCTGTTGTTAGGCGCGGACTTTGAATGGCGCGTTTTCGGCGTCCTTGAGCGATGCCCGCGTTTGTTTGTTTTTGCTTTTGATGAACGTTTTATGATGGCTTGATTCATTGCCTGTTGTTAGGCGCGGACTTTGAATGGCGCGTTTTCGGCGTCCTTGAGCGATGCCCACGTTTGTTTGTTTTTGCTTTTAATGAACGTTTTATGATGGCTTGATTCATTGCCTGTTGTTAGGCGCGGACTTTGAATGGCCCGTTTGCGGCGTCCTTGAGCGATGCCCGCGTTTGTTTGTTTTTGCTTTTAATGAACGTTTTATGATGGCTTGATTCATTGCCTGTTGTTAGGCGCGGACTTTGAATGGCGCGTTTTCGGCGTGCTTGAGCAATGCCCGCGTTTGTTTGTTTTTGCTTTCAGTTGACGTTTTATGATGGCTTGTTTTTGCTTTTAATAAATGTTTTATGATCGGCGTCCTTGAGCGATGCCCGCGTTTGTTTGTTTTTGCTTTTAATGAACGTTTTATGATGGCTTGATTCATTGCCTGTTGTTAAGCGCGGATTTTGAATGGCCCGTTTGCGGCGTCCTTGAGCGATGCCCGCGTTTGTTTGTTTTATTAAACATATGGAACACGCGTTGTTAGAGTGATCTTGATAAGACGTCCGCGGAATCGTTGCGCCCGTGTTTGGGTGATAGTAGGACGTTCTTTGGCGTTGTGTGTGTGTGCCTTCCCTTTTATTGAGCATGTCATGCGATTCCTGTGCGATGCGCTGTGGACCGGGACACGGGCGGTGAGAGGTATACCCCGTTTTTGTTTTTTTTTTGTCGTTTCGCGGGACAATGCGTCATTATGGACTGTTTTCCTCTGCGTTTTTTTCTCCCGACGACATTCCTTTCTTTCGACTGTGTAGGACGGAATGTTCAAGAACATTGTGGGCATATACGCCCCAGGAAGCACAGCGCGACGACCCAACGTCGGTGCGCCGGCGGCGACCGACCCGACCGGGTCGGCTCCCGACCATGGTCCGGCAACACGGGGATGTTCATGGTTCGTTATCGGCAGCCTGTATCGTACCCCAACGATTTCCCGAGGTGCAGCCAATGCACACTTATGGGTACATCCTACCCCCCAAACAAGAGTTAATTTGCGCGATTTTTAAAAACAAAATCAATATGTCACTGTAGAAAAACTCTTTATTGCATCACCGTCACAAGATACATGGGTTCTTTATAGCATCACTTCACCAGCAATGAAAAAGATGAGTGTTACATTGAAAGTATCTAATCACCAGTCCCGCATGCATATGTACTATTTACTTCACAAATATTAACTTAACAGAGGTTATATGGAACCGAGATAGAAGTTGGAACTCGTTGCCAGTTAAGTTAGACTGTTGAAAGATGGAAGTCACTGAAAAGGTTAGCCAGAACATAATTCTAGGCCGGTTCCACGTTAGCTCAGACAGGGAGGTCCCATGGACCTCCTGGATTTTTATTATTTTTATATATATTTAGAAGAAATTTTATTTATATTTTTATATTATTTATATTTAGAATATATATTTAGAATTATTATTATATATAGATACTCATCGCACATGATGATCAACATTGTGAAAGTATATCCGATGGACATCCGTGAGACAGAATTTTCTGACTGGGAAGCGCACAAAATACATATATTTTATGGGCCATATGACACGTGTACTGCATATGTTGCCTTTTTCAACCTAAAGATGTATAGGAGCCGAAAAAAAATGAAAACGAAATATCAGTGGGGTATAAAAGAAGGCACGAGACATCCATTGCAAGTCCTGTCTTGCTCCCGATATGGTCCCACATGACATCCCTGGAACCTCCATAAAACATACTTCGGAATTTCACTGGGAGTTCATACGGACTGGTATCGAACGAAATGATGCAGTCCCAGGGATGTCCATGCAGTCCGAAGGCGGACGTCCCGTCGACGTCCCTGGGATAGGCTGTGTTATCTGGGGTAACCCTATCATTCGTGGCAGAGAGTGACGTAGGGGGTAGAACTTTGCAACCTTTTAGGCACAACATATGCGACAACTATTACCTCCTAAAAGGTGTAATTGCTCCACCCTTTTTTCTGAGAGTGCAGTATGGCACATGTAGTGTGACTTGTACCTTTGTCTTTAGGATACAGTGAGAAATATTAATGAATCAACAAGATGCCTTTTCTCATACATTGGCTTTCTTGCTATGAAGACCTCTTATTATGGATACCCGAAGTCCTTTTAAAAGAAAAACAACACAGCATACCAGATTGTATTCCTTTCAAGCAAACATCACAGCGCGATAGGTTCATAGTGTAGTAACCGAAGTGCGGGGTGGATCCCGAAAGTGGAAGATAGCTTGAGGTCAGGGTTACAGTGAGAAAAGTACACCACACCACAAGACGCACACGTTATTGAATACAGACCAAATAGCTAAACTTAGTTTTCAGCACGACATGACAAGATCCACTAGAAAAATCTTGACCATCATCACTGGCTCTGAGCAGAGATCTGGTGGTGGGCGCTTCAGTGATACCTTCATCAAGGCATTGATTTTTTTAGGCGCGCTCTGGTAGTGGTCCAGCATGTCATTCTGAATGAAAGATCAGGATAGCTTTCATTCACTCACAATTTCAAACAAATTGACATATCATGCGTCGATCACATTACGCCAACGGATTAAAGCGGAATAATTTATTCACTTCGGAGGTTCTTTTTTTTTATTTTTATTTAGAATGACTACAAAAACGAATCTTGAGCTGAAGTCCTCCAGCATTTCAGTTTTGTAGGCACGCAGTCGTCTTGAGAAATGGTTATATTTCGTTTGATGTCAAATACACAATACATACGATTCCACACTTTACTGAACCATATTTTCACCAAAACGGAGTCCATTATCCTAAAAGCAACGCATAAACCACAATGGATCACTGAAATAGAAACTATGCGATGCTGCGATGCTAAGTTTCGAGAGAAGCCTTCTAGAACGGCGTCACTCATGCTGAAAAGCATCTATGAGTAACGCTTATCAATGCGAAGAATACCACAAGAAGAAATAGCACTTACCCATCGATGAATCGCTTAAAAATGTCGGAATTCCTCGAAAGTTGCGGGAGCACGGCCGGATACTTTCGTTTCTCGCAGCGAGAGCGACGGGGACTCCGACAGTGCAAACACGGCTGGATGATCGAGGAACATCATTGGCCAGATTCGAAACTGTCGTTCACGTGATTGCAACACTCGGCCAGTGTTGCCACACCTACAGATTTATCATGAGATCTACCTACTTTTTGAAAAATCTACAGACCTACAGAGATTTCCAGAAATCTCATGATCTTTTGCTCCCACGAATGGATCACTCGACACAGTGGTTCGCATCAGTGCACAAAACGACAACGATGAAAGACGTCAGCAGAATGCGGGAATGAGTGTTTTACCGACTATTTTTTAGAATATTTTCCGGGATTAATTTCATGAAAACGAAGCAAAGAAACAACCTCGAACGACCACCATAACTGGCCTCCTGCACACAAAACGCATGCTCTTGGGTCAAGCTGCTTCGCCTTCGCCGTTGACAAGGCCGTCGATCACAAAACTGGCGGGGCTCGCCTGGCGGGCTCGAGGGGCTCGCCGGTGAGAAGGGCGTCCACGGCGACTGAACCATTGGCGAGCCTCAACTCAAAATCGGTTTCCTTGAGTGTTTGCGTGCACGTTACCAGTGTGCCGCGCAGACTTGACTTGGCTGGCTTTGAAGTGAAACCACAACGTTTATAATTCACCTCACGCATGTACGCTTTCATTATGTCTGTGGAAATATATCGATCTTTATTGTTTTTGTGGTCCATTGTGATCCTCGGTCACTCTGATGATGGAACGAGCGAGAGAAATGTTCCTACTAAACGCGATACGTTATTCGTGCATTGGAGCGGCATAGCTAATGTGAATACACATGTCAAAGTATTAAAGTCTATGTGCAGTGACACTTTTTTGTGACTGTAGTGGACACCTAAGTCCGCTACAATCACAAAATACGGGACATCGCAAACCGAAACCAAAGCTTCCAACGCGTAATGCCAGTGCGCCGCAGCAATTAATTCCGGCTGTGGTCTTCGGCAGTGGAACGAAAGAATCCCTTGCTCTTCCACTAATTTAGAGAAGCAGGCAGACATTCCAGATTTGAATGCAAAACGTTCAGGCAACTGAGTTTTGAGTGGCTACAGCTTTTTAGCTCGATCTACAGATTTTTTGGACTAGGATCTACAGATAAATTTGTTGTTACGTGTGGCAACACTGCACTCGGCGCCTAACAGTCTGGGAAGAGAAATCTGTCGCCGCACCCCGGTCATGTGACTGATTATCGTGAAGTGATCAGATCAGCATCGGGGAGCGATCCTATATTATTGTTTACATGACCAAAAGGAGACCAGAGCGGGAAATGATCAGGGCACCGTCGGGGGACTACCTTATCTTGTTTTATGTTCTATCTCCTCCGTTCCCACACCGCTGGGAACCAGTGTAGCACTATTGCCCGTTCAGGAGCCGAAGCCCTCGTTGCGTTCCCATTCTTTTCCCGAGGGTTTGTGCTGCCTGGGGCCATTGCAAGTCACCAGCTCAGACCGGAAACGATGAACTACAATTCGCTACGCTGTCAAGGTCTAGAAGCTGAAGAGATACTGAAACGAAGAAAGCGCCGGTTCAGCGTAAACCACCCACCATTTTCGGCGTTTTGACCCCTCTTTTCTCCTTGTGGGAGAATAATCCGCATTCACTGAGCGACCCAAAGACGGACTTCACAACACAAAGTTCAGTGACAAAACGTTCGTTGTGCAAAGATAAGAGGTCAGAACGGCTTAAGAGGAAAGAGGAGAACGAATTCTTGGTTCCATTGTATGCTCAAGTATAGCCCTGGCCGATCTCCGTTGTGGCTAATGGCCATTCTCCGTGGGACAAAGAAGAAGAAGTAGTAGCACGCACATTTAGCACGCACTTTTTCAGCTCGTCCTATCTCAAACTTTATGACCTCTGGCAGCAGCCAAAAGGTTGTCGGTATGGATCGAAGATATAAGGTATAAGTGTTCGTGTTTATATCTGTTGCCGTGGGTTCCTGTATGGGTTCCTGGGATGCGCCTATTTGCCTAAGGACTCTTGCGGACCACGGCGCACTGAGAAAAGCAATGCAAGCATATCGGGTGTCCGCCCATTTCATCGAACGACGTTTCATCGACTCCATTTTATCGAATGCCGTTTCATGGAACGCCAGCGGACAGTTGCTCACCAGACAATTGTCCGTCGGACAACTGCTCACCGTTAGAATCAATTTGCCACCAGTTTAGATGTTAGGTCAGATTAGAATTAGTCTGCTGGCATTTTAGACGTTAGGTCATGTTAGAATTATAGTGTGGGTATTATAAACGTTAGAATTGGCGTATTAGCATTTTAGACGTTAATATTGTTGTTGTTATGTTAGAATCTGTTTAGCGGCACTTTAGGCTCTTGGCGAAGGCGTGTTTTGCAGTTCTTCGCAATCGCAACAATGCAAATATTCGCAACAATCGCGCAATCATATCCTGAATGTAGCAAAGCACATGCGTTAGCAGTGTGCCAACCTATATAGCTGTCATGATATCAGAGAAGCGGCTGACCACGCCACTGCTATAGGGCAAGACTGGCTGAATGGGCTGTGCTATTATCATGGAACTCGACAATCACGGTATTAGCCTGAAGACAGTTTTTGTGTTTAGTTTTTGCGTTAAAGACATTGAAAGCGTTTTTTTTTATTTAGACCGCGTTAACTCGCTGACGTATGCGCTTCGCCCGTCACGTGACCGAAGAGTAGCCACCTTCCAAGGGAACTCAGAATGGCGGACCGTGACCGTATGGCTGACGCTGATACATGATCCCAAAGCTGTTTGTGTGCGGGGAAGTTTAATGAAAGAAACCACCAAAAAAGTAGTCTTCTTTCATCATTAGCCAGCATTACCAAACATACGCACAAAAACGGCCTGGGCGTCTCGTCAAAGTCCTTCTGTAACAACATGTGTGGCATCATGTTCAGTAAAAGGGGGAAAATAGCCAGTCTTCTGTCGGCATTATCTAAACATACGCACAAAAACGGCACGGGCATGGCATCTCATCAAATTCCTTTCGTAACAACACGTGTCGCATGACGCAGTGAAGACAAAAAAAGGGTATGAAACAGAGAGAGAGAAGATAAAAAATGCAGAGGAAAATAGTCCATAATGACGCATTGTCCCGCGAAACGACAAAGAAACAAAAACGAGGTATACCTCTCACCGCCCGATCCACACCTCTCCGGTCCACAGCGCATCGCACACGAATCGCATGACATGCTCAATAAAAGGGAAGGCACACACACACACACGCCAAAGAACGCCCTACTGTCACCCAAACACGGGCGCAATGATTCCGCAGACGTCTTATCAAGATCACTCTAACAACGCATGTTCCATATGTTTTGTGAGCTGTAGCGTGCCTGCCAATCCCAGGTATGACACAGCGGCTCGTTTGGCAACCCTGTACCAGGCTCCAATAGCTCCCCATAGATTCCATAGTTTGAGATAATTCACACATCACTGGGCACACGACAAATGAGAGTGCAACATTGTAGAAATTATGCAATGCAGTCGGCCAATCATGAGCCTTAACTTTGGCAGAGCTTCCGGCCGGTTCTGGCTACCTTCGACTTCTACCGGATTTCACGCCTACCGCCGTTACTCGATATTCAAAATAACTGAAGCTTCTTTTGGCGAAAAGAAATATTTATTTGACACAAAGTACTGAATCAAAGATCTGATACATTGGTGAACTGTGAAAACAAAGTCCACTGCGTTGTTGACGCACTATAACTAAGTTCGAACTTGAAGCAAAACGAACACAGCCCCCGAAATCCGACACGGCCCGAGCGTGTTCTTCACTCTCCAACCGCTCCAACTCACGAAGCATTCCAGTTCCGGAGTTGATAGACTGTTCGTGGGATAATAGTCGTGTCCAGGAACAGCACAACACACGTTGAATCACATCGACGCATGAATAAACCAGGGAACACTTCTACAAACTGTTCTGCCGATTGACATCACTGAAACACTTCTTTCTTCTTCTATCTTCTTTCTTTGCTTGCTGAGCGGACGGCACTTGTGCGGCACGTAATCGTACTCCTGTCTTTGTTGTCAGCCCTCAAAATGTTGAAAGCCCTCAGCGCCTCCAACCGCTCCAACCCACGAAGCATTCCAGTTCCGTAGTTGATAGACTGTACGTGGGATAATAGTCGTTTCCAGGAACAGCACAATACGCGTAGAATCACAAACTGTTCTGCTGATTGACATTACCGAAACACAGAACACAAGACGACGGACGCAGTGCCGGCGTGCGAGCTATTTCGAAACTATGCTGAAACTGTTGAAACGGCCGCGAGGACGCTGCACGAACATGCGTGCGTAGAAAATGCGATTTCAAAACATTGTCGACCAATCGGAGCGCGCACACAGTCTAGGCCAG
This sequence comes from Ornithodoros turicata, assembly GCF_037126465.1. NCBI lineage: Eukaryota > Metazoa > Arthropoda > Arachnida > Ixodida > Argasidae > Ornithodoros > Ornithodoros turicata. The sequence goes on from NC_088206.1 coordinate 51,140,410, forward strand.
TGAGCTTGCAACGTTGTAGATTGGCGTAGTGGTACATACTCTACTGCGGCATCCTCGGTTACCTGAGGAGGACCGCCTGTACTCTCTCGCTCTCCTCCCGCAGTGAGATGAGAGATGAGGAACCAAAAAGTGGTTCCGCGCCCGTTATGTTGCAGTAGTGTTTGCTCGCGGTGAAAGCCGCTCCAGTTCTCACATTGTGCCAATAAATGCTTTGAAACTTCATGCGAAGCCTCCGAGCCTTCCCCAGCGTCACAGTTTAATAAAACAAACAAACGCGGGCATCGCTCAAGGACGCCGCAAACGCGCCATTCAAAGTCCGCGCCTAACAACAGGCAATGAATCAAGCTATCGTAAAACGTTCATTAAAAGCAAAAACAAACAAACAAACAAACGCGGGCATCGCTCATGGATGCCGAAAACGCACCACGGATATGTTGGATATGTTCATAGTCCGCGCGCAACAACAGGCAATGAATCAAGCTATCATAAATCGTCCATTAAGGCGGTGCATCACCCCTCGCGCGCCTATGGGAATCCCCATACATTTTCCAACTCGTCTAGCGCCATCAATAGCTGGGCGATTTGCACCGAGTTTCTTTTGAATGAAAGAGTGAACGAATATCTAGTACTTAATGTTTTTGGATCTTTGATATGAGTAGTATAGAAATGAGTCCTATAGCCAAGAGTTTTCTCTAATCCAATTCCAGTCCAATTCTAATCCAGTTCTAAGCCATAATCCAGTTCTAATCCAACACAATCCAGTTCTAAGCCAACACAAGCTAATTCCAAAGCCATCTGATTGGCCGCCATTAGCTCCGCCCACTTCATGTTGATTGGCCCATGCTAAGCCTACTGATCTTTGATTGGCTGACCGTAGCTCCACTCCTTTATGCTAATTAATTGGCTTGGCTCCACCCAGTTCACGCTGAATGGCCTGTGCTAAGCCTACTGATCATTGATTGGTTGACTGTAGCTCCGCCCCTTTATGCTAATTACTCGGCTCCGGCCACTTCACGCTGATTGGTGCATGCGTATCGCTGAGCACGCCCCTTTATGCTAATTAACCGGCTCCGCTGATTGGTCCATTCTAGGCCTACTGATCACTCTCCCAGACTTTCTAAGCCCTCTGATTGGCCGTCCCCACCGATTGGCCCGTTCTAAGCCCACCGATTGGCCCGCTGAACATAGCCTTCAGTAGCGCCCGCAAGATGGCAGCGGCCCCGCTGCGGCTTTATCTCAGATGTTCAAACTTATCTATTTACTGGCTCCACCCACTTCATGCTGATTGGTCCGTTCTAAGTCTACTGACTTCTAAGCCAGTCCACACGAAGCCTACTGATTGGTCCCTTCACACACACACACAGATTGGTCCATTCTAAGCCATACCGATGGCTTGCCATGATTGGTACACGCTGAACCTACTGAACAGTGATTGGCTAGCCTGTCGCTCCTAAACCACAATGCAGCGGATTCAGACAAGACACGCCAATTGTTCATTTCAACCTTTATTTGGTACAACAGACTCCTGGTCCAGCAGCATCGTAGAGCATGTGTTGCTTCAGCTCCATCAGAGAGATTGATACTCCATAATTCTATCTGGTCATCTCTTGCACTCATTGGTCACTCGGCTCCTTCGGTAGACACCAACTGCTATTGGTTCATGCGGCTTTATCTCAGACAGACAGGGAAAAAAATACCTTTCAATGTTTATTGAGTACATGTTTGAGAAAAAGCATGGTGGTCTTGGAGAGATTGATTCCTTTGATGCTGGGCGTGGTTCCTCGGAAGTGACGGATAATGTAGACGTCTCCAGGACAACGGCTGAGAAAAATTTCGTCCTCCGTGAGCTGGCACTTCCACGTGCACTGGATATCTTCGTAGCTGTCGCTCACATCCAGCGAGTGAAGGCACGTGCGCAGCGATCCAGTAGCGTTCCTATTCAGGTTAATACCGGACCGCATAGGTACCACGTGCCACTCTCTGATGGCCAAGATGTCGCCGGGCCATTCGTGCGCGTACGTGTGCTTATCCTTCTCCAGCTTGATGCTCGCAGTACAGTTGCCGGCGTCCAGCGCCAGCGCGCACGAGACGAGCGAGAAGAGAACGAGGTACCACATCCTTCTGGTGAAGCAGGTCTAATGACGCTACTCCTACTCATCCTCTGCATTATCTGTGCGGTGGGGGAGAGAATGCCGGGTGAAATCCCGCTATCTACGTCATCCACTCAAGCTTACCATATTCGCAGCTTCCGTACGGGTAGGAGTCCACGTCATTGTAGAGGTATCGTTTGTCGTCGTACGCCATCAGACTTCTTTTCACATTTCTGATGGTGTACATGCACTGTGTCTTTCCCACTATTGACACCTGTTCGTGCGATACGCTGGCGTGCTTGAATAAGGTACGTATCATGGAGGAGGTGTTTGCGCACAATGTTCTTTTTGACCCCTTTAGCTCTTGCAATTTGTTTTCCCCCGGCTAGTTTGATGGAATACATTTTGGCTTTCAAGCATATTACTTCCTCAATGGGTACGCTACCCGTTTCACTTTTGAACGCGCCAAGTCTACCGCGATTCCTCTCGCTGTACAGTGGATGATCATGATCGAAGGAAGACAAGTCTAAATGGTCGTCGGCGATTGCACGTAACTGATCTTCGTAGTCCTTACAGAATAGGCCGAGGATCAGAGAGTCAGTGTCAAAGTAGCAGGTAATCACCGGACAAGTGAGCTTACTCAACAGGGTTTCATAGTAGAACGAGTACATGGTTAACTTACTCAGTTCTAAAATCGTGAAGCCAATCTGCAGGGGAAAATCGCATCGCACTTTTCTTTTGCACTTTTCGTACATGACACAATCGGGGGACAAAATTTCCATTCGTACGCATTCCTCCCGACTCCCCGACTCCCGAGGCGACTCGCCGTCTCCTCATTGAAGTCTACTCGAATGTCCCGCATATTAAATTTATTTAGCAACGTACGCCCGAAGACTGCATTATTTGAGATTTTATAGAAATTTTTCTCGAACGTCGTGCTCGAGGCGACGCGTCTGTCAACATTGTCCTCGATGTAGGGACGCAGGAATGGTGCCTGATGAAATTTTAGAATCCTGTGAATTTTTGTCACCCGCATGCCCAGTCTACAATAGAGCGCGAGCAGCGCGTAATGAACGACGTACTCGACCTTGTCCTTGCACGTGAGCAGCAGCTTTTTGTTGTTCGCGGGCTGATTCATTAACTCTCCGAGGAGCCCTCGCTGGAATGGTGAAAGCCATTCCTTCAGAATGACCGCCTTCTCGGGAGCCAGGGGGAAGTACTGCTTCAGCGCGTGGATAGATTTTGGATACTCCAAATCGCACACGTACACGTATCCCACGTCCGAATCCGTGGGGTGACGCATAAAATCCACGGAGCTAAAATCCTCGACCCATTCGAAATCGCCGGAGGTGCTTTATCATAGTGAATCCGTAAAGATTGTTGCAATCTATGTACGATATGTACACCTCCTCTTTATCGGGATCATAGCCACTCCACAGCGGGTTGTTAGCCCGTAAATGACGCCTGCTCACCTGACAGAGTCAGCCTCTAACACCCGATTCAATGGTTCGGTACATGTCCTCGTCGATGATCAGCTCCAATTTTGCCCGCGTGTAATTTAGAGCGCATTGCCACGAATAGGATGCCAGAGAAGCGCAATGAAGCAATTCCAAACTGCGTGCGTCGTAGCACAGGCATCGGAAGTGCTCCATTACGTCATCATGTAACAGGGCATCCGTCTTCAGGTACAATGCATTATATTCCCTCAGATTCGAGCATCCAAAACGTTCAAATACGTGCAGCTACTGATAATCTTCGTCGCTTCTATCCTCGCCCATCAGATCGTTTCGGAAGGCGGATTTTGCCGGTAGAGCCAATTTGTCGTAGACCGCGAACGAGCTAACGTGGCTGTACGGGAATACACCTTTACGAAGCAAAATTTCATAGTCGTCTCCAAATACCAGTAGTAGTGTATCAGCTCAACTGGCCCACAACTCACACAGTGGCCTGGACGCCATTAATGAGCAACTAGAGCTAATTGGGACCCCCCACATTAATCAGGATCATTCAGGGAGTCATTACACTAATTGGGGCGCATCTAGGACGTGTCCAGACCACTGTGTGAGTTGTGGGCTAGTTGAGCTGATAAAAAATAAAAAATAGGTAGAAAATAAAATAAAAAGATAGAGATAGAGTGGAGAGAAGGAGTTTAGTTGAAGATCAACGACGTCATCTTGAAGAAAGCAGCCCGGAACGGCCGCTGACCGTCGCTGGACGACGGAGCACAGAGGCAGGTTGCAAAGCATCGCAGCACCAGTTCCGCACATCCTGTGACGTCAGCTGTGACGTCATCATGGCATGTCTGGGCAAGATAGGACAGCTCTGGACATGCAAGGAGAAAGACACTCGTAATACAGAGGCTGGGAAAGCAAGAGTATGCAAACCATCAATAGCTAACAAGAAAAAACAATTAGTTACACAACAAATGAGCCCACCAGAACAGGAGCGCAGAACCTTGCGACTGCTCCATCCGAGAGGCAGGCAGAAACTGACTCGTAATGGTTTTTGTCCTGTATAAACCCCGCAGCTGCACCCCCTAGCGGTTACTTTCTCAACTAATCTCACAACAAAAGTATTAAGAATCACGCCAGCGCTACTCCCGGTCCCAAGGCAGAAGATGATAGAAAATGGTGGGAATGCCCGGACAACAGCAACCAGCACCCGACGTGCACGTGCACGAAAATCGCAAACAAAGCGGGAACAAAGTTGGCGAAATCATTAGTTACTCAACAAATCACCTCACCACAGTAGGAGCGCAGACCGATGCGACTGCTCTCGTCGACAGCCACGGATCAAGTGACGACGGAGCGAACGACCGCACGTCTTCTCCCAACGAGAGCCAGAGGTGGACTGACGTAGGCGCCACTCTACGGGTGCTACGCATGCGCGCGCTCGTAGCGCCCTCTGCGCGCTCCTACCGCCACCTGCGAGAGGCTAAGAGAGAAGAGCATTCCTGCGCCCCCTGCTGGCCGTTCTCATTGGTCGTGAGGCTAAGTGAGAAGAGCATTCCTGCGCCCCCTGCTGGCAGTTCTCATTGGTCCAGACATCATCCTATTGTCTCAGGGCTACACTGTTTTTTTCCACTAATGCTCCTTTGGTCAATCTGCAGTGAAGCCACAGTATGACGTCATCATGCACCTGCGTGGCTCAAGGACGCGTGCGCTCTAGACAGGGGACCTATTATTTATTGAATCACTATCCCAAGATTATTTCCTTTATTCTTCTATAACGATTGCATAGGAAACTATTGCAGAAGAGCACCATGCATGAAAACTGATCGTAGGAATTCCAAAGTCTTACTAAATGAGACTTGCAAAAGAACAAAACATCCTAACATGTAACTCCATCAATGGCTAATAAGAGGACTAGGCACTCAACAAATCAACGCGCGCAGAACTCGGGGCAGCACTATCGTCAAGACGACAATGTTCCTTGTCAAAAAAGAAAAAAATACTAAGCGTCAACAAAGGAAAGCATGCATATCGGGGCATATCAGGACACGTCAGGACAAATCGTACGACTGCTGGGCAACAGAGGAAAACAAACACTTGAACAGAGTGAAAAAGGCACTCACCATCATTTTTCCCGTTCACAGCATTCCCTCATTGTAAATCCGCTCGTCACAAAATCCACCTGCATCGTCGAACACCATTCACCAGTGACGAACCACACATCCGCACCCCATCAGAGGCAGACAGAACCCCACCGAAGCTACGCTCTTCCACTGACGGCCAACGCCAGGAGCAGAATTTGCGTGTCGAGACCCGTCAGTGTCCAAGAGAGAAGTGAATCCTTGCGCCCCCTGCAGGCCGTTCTCATTGGTCGTAACGTCATCCTATTGTCTCAGGGCTACACAGTTTTTTTCCACTAATGCTCCTCTAGACAAGGTCAACCTGAAACAATAGTCTCTCGGTATGCGGTCATCATGCAGGTGCGTGGCTCAAGGACGCGTACGCTCTAGACAGGGCACCTGTTATTTATTGAATCACTATCCCTAGATTATTTCCTTTATTCTACTATAATGATTGCGTAGGGAACTATTGCAGAAAAACACCATAGACAAGAGGAGATTGTAGCATTTCATTCCCAAAGTCTTACTGTACAGGAAAAAAAAAAAAAAGGTTCAGCAAGACATAAAGTCACACACCTGTCCCCCTCGCGGTTACTCTCTGAACTAAATGAATCGCAAAATTATTAAGAATAGCTCTACTCCCATTCAAGGCAGCACTATCGTCAAGAATATGCCTTGTACAAAAAGAAAAAAAAAACTACATGCAGAAGGAAAGCATGTCAGAACAAGCCCAGGCATGTCAGCACATGTTTCTCAGACAAGGGGGAAAAAGCGAAAAGAAACAAAGAAGGAAACCAGCATCAAACTATTTCTAAGCACACGCACTCCTCTTATTCAAAAACAGTGCTCATCATAAATCTGCCCAGGGGAATACACACCATTTTGCCACACTTTTTTCCAGTAACGGTCAATGCATTGCTACAGACTGTGTGACGTCATCACATCCTGTCTGAAGAAGAAGACACCGGCAAAGACTCCTATTATTTATTGAATCGCAAGATTATTTCCTTTGTCCTACTCTTAATGACATTGATTCTCTCATTAAAATTCAACGAAAAAGCACCCCGCATATTAACGATTTTCACCCCAAAGGCTCATCATGGTCATTAGAATTACAGTAAACTACCACTGCTCTTTTAAAATAATAAGTGAGACCACTCAACATCACCTCCAGGCTTATGTAATACATGACCCTTTCTATGCTCATACATTCGTTGTCTGAGGGGCTACACCTGCGAGCAAAAAAGGCGCGGAACCCGGGTGGGCAAAGTTCCATTCGCGCATTGCGAGCAAAAAGGCGCGAAAGCACAAGACAGAACGCCTTTACGGGAACACGATAGCATTCCTATACTATATTAATGATTATTGCATTGCAGTTTAGAAAAACTACAACTAAACTATAATTTTAGGAGCCCAACTTTCTATGAAAACTATAATTGCCCTATTACTTGGATCGCTACTAATGAAGCGCTCCAATTTTTTTCTCTCTTCCCATTTCAGCCTTGTCATGCAGGGAAGCAGACTCATATCCAAAATAATTAATTTACACTGAGGGTGCCGTGCTTCAGGAATTCCTATCCTGCGCTCAGATGCAAGCATTTCTTCACGGATACCTTTAACAGCTGACTTCCTCAACATATCGAACACCCAACAAAATCAAACAAACAATCAGAGAAACCCTCTTCTCAGCTGTACCATGCGACTGTCTTCTTCGTAAAATCGGTGATCTGAGGAAGAGAGCAGCGAAAAATTGCGCGCACTTGTGCTTGATTTAAAAAGCCTGAAGCATATGCCAATAAACCAAGAAAAAGACACTCATGTCTGGTATCTGATAGTGCCACATACACAGACGCATTGTCGCAAAGAAAGCACAGGACAGGGATACACAAATTTCCTTAGGTGAGCAGGGAAAAGGCTTAAGACCTCAGGAATAATAGCAGAGTCACCGGACATCGCTACGCGGCTAACACAAGATAACAACAACAACAAGATAATAGCAGCGGGTAAAATTGCAACACTGCTAAACAAGCCCCAACATGCCATCATGACGTCGCAAACCAGGAAAAAGAAGCACGCGCGCACACACACACAGCAGCTCAGGAATGCACAAGGAGAGGTGCTTTATAGGAATTTCTACTCCACACTCAGATACCAGCATTTCTGCACAAATACCTATAACGGCTGACTTCCTCAACATATCGAGGAAAGCGAATACCGACACTCAACATATAACAAAAAACAAACAAATTCCATTCTCATGAACTCTCTCCTCTGCCGAGCGGCTTTCTCCTGCTCTACCTGGATGCTGACTGTTTCCCCTCATCTACATTCTGAGTAAAAGCCGTGAAAGGAGAAAAGAACCGCGAAAAATTACACGCATTTGTGGTCCAATAGCTGTAACCGCAAGAAACCGTAGCGCACACCAATACACTGAGAAAAAGACACCCGTTTCTGCCACCAGATAATTCTTGCATAATGCCACATACGCAGCCGCATTGCCCTTGCGTAAAGAAAGCACAGGACAGGGATACACAAATTTCCTTAGGTGAGCAGGGAAAAGGCTGAAGACCTCAGGTCACCACACATCGCCACGCGGCTAGCACAACATGACAGCAACAACAACATACTAGCAGCGGGAAGAACTGCAACACTGCTAAACAAGTCCAGACATGCCACGATGACGTCACAAATCAGGGGAAAAAGCACACGCATGCACGCACAGAGGACAACGCATTAAACACACGGAGCGCTCAGGAATAATCGTAGCGTTACCGCACATCGCTACGAAGCTCAACGTCTAACGCAAGACGGCAGCAACAAGATATTAGCGAAGGGTAAAAATTGCAACACTACTGAACAAGTCTAGACATGCGGCATCGAATGCGAAAACACTGGTGATCGCGGAAAAGGCCTAAGCCTGCGGCGGATCATCATAGAGCATACACAACTTCATTTTTCTATTTTGCGTAAACTAAACGCGGTCTGCTTGGAAAACGACGTACAAATTTTCTTAGGGAGCAGAGAAATATAGAAATTTGTACTCCGTGCTCAGATACCAGCATTTCTGCTCAAAAACCTGCAAAATTAAGCTCTGCTTACTTCGTTAAGATATCGAACACCCAACAAAATCAAACGAACAACCCCACTTCCACTGGTCAGCTTTTACGCAGGAGGCTTTCTTCTACATAAAAAGTAGAGAAAATAAGAAAAGAGCAGCGAAATATTACACGCACTTTTGCTCGCATAGCTATAAGAGAAAAAAATAAATAAAATAACGACGCACACGCTAATAAACTGTGACAAAGCCACCCATTTCTGCTATCAGATAATTATTGCATAATGCTAAATACTCATTTGCTTTGGCCCTGCGTGAAGAAACCACAGGACAGGGATACACAATCTATCTTAAGCGAGCACGGAAAGTCACTTCTACTCGAACAGCTTAATACCATAAAGTCTGAATTTTTGCAAAGAAAATAAAGCCTGAACAGCGCTACGAAGGTGACAGACACATACTAACAAACAAACAAACACTTCTTCGAGTCTGTATTATCTTTTAAAAAATAACGAAAGCACACATAAAAAAATCAAATCGGCTAGGTAGCCTACCAGACGTTGTGCCTTAAAGTTGGCTGCACGCAATGTGCGGAAGCATGCTGTGAAGCCAACTTGCGGTTTTGCTGGATGCACATGAAGTCCGATTCCAATTGGAAATCGCGCTAAGGACGTGCCAAACGTGGAATTTTCGCAAGATTAATCCCAATACCTGGAATTCTGTTCATTTTAGCGGGAATGCTGGCGCTTGTGCTCCATTATTCGAAATTTTCGAATATTCGAATTTCTCGATTATCAAATTTTCGAATACGAATAGGGTTCGAATATCAACAATATTCGAACAATATTCGAAATTTCGAATATTCGAACACCTCTAGTGAATACTGACACTCAACGATATATAACAAAAAACAAACAAATTCCATTCTCATGAACTCTCCTCTGCCGAGCGGCTTTCTCCTGCTCTACCTGGATGCTGACTTTTTCCCCCCTCACCTACATTCTGAGTAAAAACAGTGACAGAAGAAAAGAACCGCGAAAAATTACACGCATTTGTGTCACAGGACAGGGATACACAAATTTCCTTAAGTGAGCAGGGAAAAGGCTTAAGTCGGTACCGCTCAGGAATAATCGGAGAATCACCGCGTATCGCTACGCGGCTAGCGCTTGAACAGCGCTACGAACGTGACAGATACATACTAACAAACAAACAACAGCAGGACCGGCGTCGGGCACTCATAAAATACCCTGGCCAAAACAAAGACTTCGCCAGGTTCGCGAGGCAATTCCATTAAAAACGCTCGTCCTATCCTACAGATAGCAATGCAAACGCGACTGCCCTTATTTTTTAAACCACTATTTCACGCAATAGTACGTAAATGTATCACTCGTGCCACACGAAAGGCAAACACTTACTTGTCAAGTGGGGTCCCAGCGCGTGCGCGTGCGCACACAGGCACACACACACACACACTAACATTTTCACACTCACAAACACAAAGTCTATTTTCACAACCACATAAATCCATATTATTCCTCAGGTCAATAATTATCCTGCCATCGTCAAAAGACGGCACAGACATGTATGCTTACGCAAGACAATCGGTCCTCGTTCCGGATGTAATAGGATATCGTCACTCGGCCGGCGCGAACCAATAAAGAAAGAAAGGAATGCATGTTCGCTATACGAAGAAAACGGTGCCGTGCTTCTACGCAGCGATCATTATACAGACGCGTAAATGTGAACATCATTCGCTACACACTGTAGCTCTCATCATTTTTAAACCAAACCGTGTTCTTATAGGTCTTCACTAAATAGGTGAGCCGATAATGACTCCAAATAAAATAAAATAAAATAATCATTCCAGCATAGCTGGCTGCAAGCTTGGGTACCCAACAGAGCAGCGCGCTCCTATCAACACGCCTTGGGCTGACCTTACACACCCGAAGCCTTTTCTGAATGCATTCTGCCGGCGCTGGAATAAAAGATTTATCGCGAGGGTACTACGATGTCAGCTCTGTTGCTGTTTAAGTGATAAAACAGTGCGCCCGAAGCGCTCGCGCGGACCCGGTCTCGCGGTTTGGACTCGCGACGCGTGCGATTCCCCGCGGCGCGAGCGCAACGCGGACCCGTTCTCGCGGTTTGGACGCGCGCGATTGCCCGAGTAAGCGCACTGTTTTATCACTTAAACAGCAACAGAGCTGACATCGTAGTACCCTCGCGATAAATCTTTTATTCCAGCGCCGGCAGAATGCATTCAGAAAAGGCTTCGGGTGTGTAAGGTCAGCCCAAGGCGTGTTGATAGGAGCGCGCTGCTCTGTTGGGTACCCAAGCTTGCAGCCAGCTATGCTGGAATGATTATTTTATTTTATTTTATTTGGAGTCATTATCGGCTCACCTATTTAGTGAAGACCTATAAGAACACGGTTTGGTTTAAAAATGATGAGAGCTACAGTGTGTAGCGAATGATGTTCACATTTACGCGTCTGTATAATGATCGCTGCGTAGAAGCACGGCACCGTTTTCTTCGTATAGCGAACATGCATTCCTTTCTTTCTTTATTGGTTCGCGCCGGCCGAGTGACGATATCCTATTACATCCGGAACGAGGACCGATTGTCTTGCGTAAGCATACATGTCTGTGCCGTCTTTTGACGATGGCAGGATAATTATTGACCTGAGGAATAATATGGATTTATGTGGTTGTGAAAATAGACTTTGTGTTTGTGAGTGTGAAAATGTTAGTGTGTGTGTGTGTGTGTGCCTGTGTGTGTGCGCACGCGCACGCGCTGGGACCCCACTTGACAAGTAAGTGTTTGCCTTTTCGTGTGGCACGAGTGATACATTTATGTACTATTGCGTGAAATAGTGGTTTAAAAAATAAGGGCAGTCGCGTTTGCATTGCTATCTGTAGGATAGGACGAGCGTTTTTAATGGAATTGCCTCGCGAACCTGGCGAAGTCTTTGTTTTGGCCAGGGTATTTTATGAGTGCCCGACGCCGGTCCTGCTGTTGTTTGTTTGTTAGTATGTATCTGTCACGTTCGTAGCGCTGTTCAAGCGCTAGCCGCGTAGCGATACGCGGTGATTCTCCGATTATTCCTGAGCGGTACCGACTTAAGCCTTTTCCCTGCTCACTTAAGGAAATTTGTGTATCCCTGTCCTGTGACACAAATGCGTGTAATTTTTCGCGGTTCTTTTCTTCTGTCACTGTTTTACTCAGAATGTAGGTGAGGGGGGAAAAAGTCAGCATCCAGGTAGAGCAGGAGAAAGCCGCTCGGCAGAGGAGAGTTCATGAGAATGGAATTTGTTTGTTTTTTGTTATATATCGTTGAGTGTCAGTATTCACTAGAGGTGTGCGAATATTCGAAATTTCGAATATTGTTCGAATATTGTTGATATTCGAACCCTATTCGTATTCGAAAATTTGATAATCGAGAAATTCGAATATTCGAAAATTTCGAATAATGGAGCACAAGCGCCAGCATTCCCGCTAAAATGAACAGAATTCCAGGTATTGGGATTAATCTTGCGAAAATTCCACGTTTGGCACGTCCTTAGCGCGATTTCCAATTGGAATCGGACTTCATGTGCATCCAGCAAAACCGCAAGTTGGCTTCACAGCATGCTTCCGCACATTGCGTGCAGCCAACTTTAAGGCACAACGTCTGGTAGGCTACCTAGCCGATTTGATTTTTTTATGTGTGCTTTCGTTATTTTTTAAAAGATAATACAGACTCGAAGAAGTGTTTGTTTGTTTGTTAGTATGTGTCTGTCACCTTCGTAGCGCTGTTCAGGCTTTATTTTCTTTGCAAAAATTCAGACTTTATGGTATTAAGCTGTTCGAGTAGAAGTGACTTTCCGTGCTCGCTTAAGATAGATTGTGTATCCCTGTCCTGTGGTTTCTTCACGCAGGGCCAAAGCAAATGAGTATTTAGCATTATGCAATAATTATCTGATAGCAGAAATGGGTGGCTTTGTCACAGTTTATTAGCGTGTGCGTCGTTATTTTATTTATTTTTTTCTCTTATAGCTATGCGAGCAAAAGTGCGTGTAATATTTCGCTGCTCTTTTCTTATTTTCTCTACTTTTTATGTAGAAGAAAGCCTCCTGCGTAAAAGCTGACCAGTGGAAGTGGGGTTGTTCGTTTGATTTTGTTGGGTGTTCGATATCTTAACGAAGTAAGCAGAGCTTAATTTTGCAGGTTTTTGAGCAGAAATGCTGGTATCTGAGCACGGAGTACAAATTTCTATATTTCTCTGCTCCCTAAGAAAATTTGTACGTCGTTTTCCAAGCAGACCGCGTTTAGTTTATGCAAAATAGAAAAATGAAGTTGTGTATGCTCTATGATGATCCGCCGCAGGCTTAGGCCTTTTCCGCGATCACCAGTGTTTTCGCATTCGATGCCGCATGTCTAGACTTGTTCAGTAGTGTTGCAATTTTTACCCTTCGCTAATATCTTGTTGCTGCCGTCTTGCGTTAGACGTTGAGCTTCGTAGCGATGTGCGGTAACGCTACGATTATTCCTGAGCGCTCCGTGTGTTTAATGCGTTGTCCTCTGTGCGTGCATGCGTGTGCTTTTTCCCCTGATTTGTGACGTCATCGTGGCATGTCTGGACTTGTTTAGCAGTGTTGCAGTTCTTCCCGCTGCTAGTATGTTGTTGTTGCTGTCATGTTGTGCTAGCCGCGTGGCGATGTGTGGTGACCTGAGGTCTTCAGCCTTTTCCCTGCTCACCTAAGGAAATTTGTGTATCCCTGTCCTGTGCTTTCTTTACGCAAGGGCAATGCGGCTGCGTATGTGGCATTATGCAAGAATTATCTGGTGGCAGAAACGGGTGTCTTTTTCTCAGTGTATTGGTGTGCGCTACGGTTTCTTGCGGTTACAGCTATTGGACCACAAATGCGTGTAATTTTTCGCGGTTCTTTTCTCCTTTCACGGCTTTTACTCAGAATGTAGATGAGGGGAAACAGTCAGCATCCAGGTAGAGCAGGAGAAAGCCGCTCGGCAGAGGAGAGAGTTCATGAGAATGGAATTTGTTTGTTTTTTGTTATATGTTGAGTGTCGGTATTCGCTTTCCTCGATATGTTGAGGAAGTCAGCCGTTATAGGTATTTGTGCAGAAATGCTGGTATCTGAGTGTGGAGTAGAAATTCCTATAAAGCACCTCTCCTTGTGCATTCCTGAGCTGCTGTGTGTGTGTGCGCGCGTGCTTCTTTTTCCTGGTTTGCGACGTCATGATGGCATGTTGGGGCTTGTTTAGCAGTGTTGCAATTTTACCCGCTGCTATTATCTTGTTGTTGTTGTTATCTTGTGTTAGCCGCGTAGCGATGTCCGGTGACTCTGCTATTATTCCTGAGGTCTTAAGCCTTTTCCCTGCTCACCTAAGGAAATTTGTGTATCCCTGTCCTGTGCTTTCTTTGCGACAATGCGTCTGTGTATGTGGCACTATCAGATACCAGACATGAGTGTCTTTTTCTTGGTTTATTGGCATATGCTTCAGGCTTTTTAAATCAAGCACAAGTGCGCGCAATTTTTCGCTGCTCTCTTCCTCAGATCACCGATTTTACGAAGAAGACAGTCGCATGGTACAGCTGAGAAGAGGGTTTCTCTGATTGTTTGTTTGATTTTGTTGGGTGTTCGATATGTTGAGGAAGTCAGCTGTTAAAGGTATCCGTGAAGAAATGCTTGCATCTGAGCGCAGGATAGGAATTCCTGAAGCACGGCACCCTCAGTGTAAATTAATTATTTTGGATATGAGTCTGCTTCCCTGCATGACAAGGCTGAAATGGGAAGAGAGAAAAAAATTGGAGCGCTTCATTAGTAGCGATCCAAGTAATAGGGCAATTATAGTTTTCATAGAAAGTTGGGCTCCTAAAATTATAGTTTAGTTGTAGTTTTTCTAAACTGCAATGCAATAATCATTAATATAGTATAGGAATGCTATCGTGTTCCCGTAAAGGCGTTCTGTCTTGTGCTTTCGCGCCTTTTTGCTCGCAATGCGCGAATGGAACTTTGCCCACCCGGGTTCCGCGCCTTTTTTGCTCGCAGGTGTAGCCCCTCAGACAACGAATGTATGAGCATAGAAAGGGTCATGTATTACATAAGCCTGGAGGTGATGTTGAGTGGTCTCACTTATTATTTTAAAAGAGCAGTGGTAGTTTACTGTAATTCTAATGACCATGATGAGCCTTTGGGGTGAAAATCGTTAATATGCGGGGTGCTTTTTTGTTGAATTTTAATGAGAGAATCAATGTCATTAAGAGTAGGACAAAGGAAATAATCTTACGATTCAATAAATAATAGGAGTCTTTGCCGGTGTCTTCTTCTTCAGACAGGATGTGATGACGTCACACAGTCTGTAGCAATGCATTGACCGTTACTGGAAAAAAGTGTGGCAAAATGGTGTGTATTCCCCTGGGCAGATTTATGATGAGCACTGTTTTTGAATAAGAGGAGTGCGTGTGCTTAGAAATAGTTTGATGCTGGTTTCCTTCTTTGTTTCTTTTCGCTTTTTCCCCCTTGTCTGAGAAACATGTGCTGACATGCCTGGGCTTGTTCTGACATGCTTTCCTTCTGCATGTAGTTTTTTTTTTCTTTTTGTACAAGGCATATTCTTGACGATAGTGCTGCCTTGAATGGGAGTAGAGCTATTCTTAATAATTTTGCGATTCATTTAGTTCAGAGAGTAACCGCGAGGGGGACAGGTGTGTGACTTTATGTCTTGCTGAACCTTTTTTTTTTTTTTCCTGTACAGTAAGACTTTGGGAATGAAATGCTACAATCTCCTCTTGTCTATGGTGTT
This sequence comes from Ornithodoros turicata, assembly GCF_037126465.1. Classification (NCBI taxonomy): domain Eukaryota; kingdom Metazoa; phylum Arthropoda; class Arachnida; order Ixodida; family Argasidae; genus Ornithodoros; species Ornithodoros turicata. Next base: position 51,155,925 of record NC_088206.1, read on the forward strand.
TTTCTGCAATAGTTCCCTACGCAATCATTATAGTAGAATAAAGGAAATAATCTAGGGATAGTGATTCAATAAATAACAGGTGCCCTGTCTAGAGCGTACGCGTCCTTGAGCCACGCACCTGCATGATGACCGCATACCGAGAGACTATTGTTTCAGGTTGACCTTGTCTAGAGGAGCATTAGTGGAAAAAAACTGTGTAGCCCTGAGACAATAGGATGACGTTACGACCAATGAGAACGGCCTGCAGGGGGCGCAAGGATTCACTTCTCTCTTGGACACTGACGGGTCTCGACACGCAAATTCTGCTCCTGGCGTTGGCCGTCAGTGGAAGAGCGTAGCTTCGGTGGGGTTCTGTCTGCCTCTGATGGGGTGCGGATGTGTGGTTCGTCACTGGTGAATGGTGTTCGACGATGCAGGTGGATTTTGTGACGAGCGGATTTACAATGAGGGAATGCTGTGAACGGGAAAAATGATGGTGAGTGCCTTTTTCACTCTGTTCAAGTGTTTGTTTTCCTCTGTTGCCCAGCAGTCGTACGATTTGTCCTGACGTGTCCTGATATGCCCCGATATGCATGCTTTCCTTTGTTGACGCTTAGTATTTTTTTCTTTTTTGACAAGGAACATTGTCGTCTTGACGATAGTGCTGCCCCGAGTTCTGCGCGCGTTGATTTGTTGAGTGCCTAGTCCTCTTATTAGCCATTGATGGAGTTACATGTTAGGATGTTTTGTTCTTTTGCAAGTCTCATTTAGTAAGACTTTGGAATTCCTACGATCAGTTTTCATGCATGGTGCTCTTCTGCAATAGTTTCCTATGCAATCGTTATAGAAGAATAAAGGAAATAATCTTGGGATAGTGATTCAATAAATAATAGGTCCCCTGTCTAGAGCGCACGCGTCCTTGAGCCACGCAGGTGCATGATGACGTCATACCGTGGCTTCACTGCAGATTGACCAAAGGAGCATTAGTGGAAAAAAACAGTGTAGCCCTGAGACAATAGGATGATGTCTGGACCAATGAGAACTGCCAGCAGGGGGCGCAGGAATGCTCTTCTCACTTAGCCTCACGACCAATGAGAACGGCCAGCAGGGGGCGCAGGAATGCTCTTCTCTCTTAGCCTCTCGCAGGTGGCGGTAGGAGCGCGCAGAGGGCGCTACGAGCGCGCGCATGCGTAGCACCCGTAGAGTGGCGCCTACGTCAGTCCACCTCTGGCTCTCGTTGGGAGAAGACGTGCGGTCGTTCGCTCCGTCGTCACTTGATCCGTGGCTGTCGACGAGAGCAGTCGCATCGGTCTGCGCTCCTACTGTGGTGAGGTGATTTGTTGAGTAACTAATGATTTCGCCAACTTTGTTCCCGCTTTGTTTGCGATTTTCGTGCACGTGCACGTCGGGTGCTGGTTGCTGTTGTCCGGGCATTCCCACCATTTTCTATCATCTTCTGCCTTGGGACCGGGAGTAGCGCTGGCGTGATTCTTAATACTTTTGTTGTGAGATTAGTTGAGAAAGTAACCGCTAGGGGGTGCAGCTGCGGGGTTTATACAGGACAAAAACCATTACGAGTCAGTTTCTGCCTGCCTCTCGGATGGAGCAGTCGCAAGGTTCTGCGCTCCTGTTCTGGTGGGCTCATTTGTTGTGTAACTAATTGTTTTTTCTTGTTAGCTATTGATGGTTTGCATACTCTTGCTTTCCCAGCCTCTGTATTACGAGTGTCTTTCTCCTTGCATGTCCAGAGCTGTCCTATCTTGCCCAGACATGCCATGATGACGTCACAGCTGACGTCACAGGATGTGCGGAACTGGTGCTGCGATGCTTTGCAACCTGCCTCTGTGCTCCGTCGTCCAGCGACGGTCAGCGGCCGTTCCGGGCTGCTTTCTTCAAGATGACGTCGTTGATCTTCAACTAAACTCCTTCTCTCCACTCTATCTCTATCTTTTTATTTTATTTTCTACCTATTTTTTTATTTTTTATCAGCTCAACTAGCCCACAACTCACACAGTGGTCTGGACACGTCCTAGATGCGCCCCAATTAGTGTAATGACTCCCTGAATGATCCTGATTAATGTGGGGGGTCCCAATTAGCTCTAGTTGCTCATTAATGGCGTCCAGGCCACTGTGTGAGTTGTGGGCCAGTTGAGCTGATACACTACTACTAATACCTGCTTCAGGCATTGGAACGCCTCTGTGCCCCCCATGGATTTGACGGTTTCCACAAGCTCTCCCAGCGACGAATTTAGGTACTGCATGGTATCTCTGAATAGGAAGGTGCCAATTTCGAACGATCGAATTTTTTCCATGGAACTGGCCACGATGAAGGGAGCTCGCTTCCACTCGAGAAGGTGAAATTCCTGCAGCAGCCCGGCCAAATCGTAGGCCAGATTGTGCACCATGATGGGTAGTTTTTCCCTCGTCGTGCACGCCACGTTACAGGGGTTGCACAGCGTCGCGATGTAATTTGTCTCGCCAGCAGTACAACGCTTGGAATGGTCGTGATGGCGGACACGGGGTAGATCTTGCGCGAACTCCCGCCCACAGTACGCACAGTGGGTGGCAGCTCTGCGCCGTGCCCGTTGCTCATCATTCAGCACCATTTCGGCGGGGCAGGCGTTCAGGGCGATCATCTCATCCCGCATTTCCATCAAAGCTCTGACGCACTGCCTTGCGGAATCTTCACCGTGGTGCGTCCTGATGCGCATCACCTTCGAGTCGTGAGTGCACACGAGCACAGCGCTGAAGCTAGAGGTGACGTGACGTTGCATGCCAACACCACTGGGCGTGAGTACGCTCTCCGTGTCCTACGCGACGACGTAGTTGTACTGCTGCTTGTACTGTATTTTAGTAAATTCTACAAAGTTTTTGCCCGGTTCGCAAAATTCCAATATGATCTCGTTTACGTCCGCGCACAGGCGACATTGTTTCCCCATGCTCTCTTCCTTGTTAAAAGAGCGCGTGGAACGCTTGCATACGAAACGCTTATTTTTCCTGATCAGTAACTGCTCGAGGGACCTGATTCCAAAAAATGCTGATCTACAGCCAATAAGTGAATTTTCTTTCCATACTCGAGTTTCGGGGGTCGCGACACGTGCACTCCCTGATCGATGTACTCATACACGTACACGGATATCTGGTTTTTCTCTTCGAATTCGTCCAGATCAGAGTAGGAAACGGGGAAGCGACTAGGGCACCAATACCCCGACGCATAATTTTCATATTTTTTTGACCATGTATTCCAATTCTGTGGATGCAGGAGGGCGAGCGAATTGTACTTAAAACACTCACCCTCCTTATGTGCCGGTAAATGAATATTCGTTAGCACGTTCCTGCGTTTAGCCAAATGATCGGGAAGTGCGCCATTGCATCCGAATTTTTTCGTTTTCACCGCGGAAATGCACATTTGAATGTTTTGGACGTCGGTGGACACGAACCCACTCCCTTCCCGCTGATAATTTTCGACGCGCCCTGTGGACTCCTGAATCACCTCCCTCAGGGTATTCGCGGCGTCTCCGTCGCTGTGGACTTCGCGAGCAAACGCCATAAAGTGGGCGATGTGCGCGGTTATCTCCCCGCGAATTTCCTTTATCATTAGAACGTCAGAACAAATGCAAAACCTAAAGGGTATTCTTTACGCTCTCAATATAGCGACCATACCATGAAAGTGACTCATTAAATACTGTCGCAAATCCTCTACTCCCTGATCGTGAACAGATGCCAATAGCATGAATCTTTTGACGATACCTCTAAATGCGGAGTCAGTCTGGAAGAAGGGCAGGAAGGATGTATCCACGTCGGGGTGCGATCGCATCACGTGAGCAGACAGTGTAGGAGGTGCGCCGTCCCGAGAATCGTCGTCCGATTCATCCTCGATATCGTGAGGATCAAAAAAGCAGAACACACACCTAGGCACTGTAAGTAATAGAAGCCGTAAGAAACGTGCAACAAGAGAGGCGAATAACTTACTTTTGAACGAGTTGAAGCTGACTGTTCCCCCCTGAGGCGCTCTCGCGGCTTATAAACTAGCGGCCACGCTGCATGTCAGAACACGTTGAGGCCATCTGTTTTATATCAAAGCTCGGGCGCTCCCATGCTCTGGCAGTCATAAATCATGTGTTCCGAGAAATGAGGTCACGGAGCTTCATCGGCCACGCTGCATGTCAGAACACGTTGGGGCCATCTGTTTTATATCAAAGCTCGGGTACTCCCATGCTTTGAAGGTCGTAAATCACGTTCTCCGAGAAATGAGGTCACGGAGCTTCATCGGCCACTCTGCACGTCAGAACACGTTGGGGCCATCTGTTTTATATCAAAGCTCGGGTACTTCCATGCTTTGGTAGTCGTTAATCATGTGTTCCGAGAAATGAGGTCAATGGGCCTCCGCGGCCGCGGTGCACGTGTCAACACGTTGGGGCCATGTGTTTTATATCAAAGCTCGTGTATTCCCATGCTTTGGTTGTCGTAAATCATGTGTTCCGAGAAATGAGGTCATGGAGCTTCATCGGCCATCCCAACACGTTGGGGCCATCTGTTTTATATCAAAGCTCGCGTACTGCCATGCTTTGGAGGTCGTAAATCACATTTGTTAAGAAATGAGGTCATGGGGCCTCTGCATGTCTCAACAAGTTGGGCCATCTGTTTTATATCAGCAAGCTTTCTGTAACCAAAAGCAAAGGGTTCGCTTATGCACTTTCCAAGAAGTTCCAAATGTTCTTCGTGTGCTCGCTCGCCGTATATCATGGGCTGTTCCTATGTTATTGTGTAAACAAAATAGCACCACCCATGCACTCCTCCAGGGGTGCTTTATATAAAAGTTGCGATATATACAACTCATTTGAGGTCTGTGAAGCTACTTCTGTCGGTCGACTCCCGGTGAAGCGCACAACGAGAAAGGTATGTTTCACTATTGTCTTCAAGATGAGGAAAGTTAGGTAATAGTTGTCCTCATTTTCAGTTCATTTGGCGTGCGTAGAAACTTGCACTGAGAGATATGTCATCTGTTTTCGAGAAGCTGGATAAACTAAAGAAACCCGGTGATGGGGACATTCAGAAAATGAGCATTGTTCTGAAGAACGAACAGCTCGACGTGTTGGACTTACGCAAAGTGGATACTATGTACGGGGAGTCCATGTACGTGGAACTCCTTATGGACAACGATAAACGCGTAAACGGTGTACCTACCCAGTCGTTTTAAGCGACTCACAGATGAAGATTTGCAAGAAATGCGAGAATTACCAGATCTGAAACTAGAGAAGAAGGAGAGATTCAGGGACGGTAAAAGAGTTGCATCGCGGGACATCATCTTTACTCACGCGAAGAAGAAGTGACCGCGAGACCAGGGAAAGTCCGCGTCCCATATGTAATCAGCAGTAAAATAAAAATACGTATATTTCTGATTTTAAGAGAAAAAATGTTGCATTGTTGTGATGGATTAGGAAGATAGGTTGATATGATGGGAAGCTCTATTGATAGAATGATATGATAGGGAGCTATAGCGCGCATTCACCGACTAAGCAAGTATAGTTTGTGGGGACCCTATTGAAAAAACCCATAAGTAATTCATATAGGTCCTGTGTAAAATTATATAGGATGCTACAGGATCCTTATGGGTTGTTTAGGAACCTATATAACTCCTGTGTAGGTCATTATGGGATCCTATATGACTCCATGCAGGAGTCATGTAGGAGCCATAAGGTCCTATATAACTCCTGTGTAGGCCATTATGGGATCCTAAACGAGCCCATGCAAGAGTCATGTAGGACCATGCAGGACCCATAAGTTCCTACATTGAGGATGTAGGAGTTACACGGGTCCTATATGTAGACCATGCAGGAGTCATACAGGGTCACATACGGCCACATAGGAGTCATCCTTTGTCGACCAGTTATAAGTCCCTGAAACCCTGAAACAAGTAAGAACGTGCAGGAACACCCCCCCATCAATCATCCCCCAAAATCAATACAAAATTTTTACATGTAAAAATTTTATATTGATTTTAGGAGGGCAGTTATGTGGGGGGGGGGGTGTTTCATCAGTTATTTTATGCTGCAGCTTAAAATAGCTGATGTTCGATTCATTTTTGGAACATACATACAAGTCCATTATTGATCGACCAAACATCAAACATAAAATGATGCGTGCGTTCCATCGACACATTTGGCATATTACAGTACTTGGCGTTTTTCAACCGTCCAGTGGTTGTTGAACCCCATCCAACGATATTGCTTTGTCGCTCGATGGGTTTCCGGGTCTAATATCTCGGCCTGCAGCTGTCATATCGGGACGCGGTTTTTGGTGACGAATTCCCGTTTCTTCCCCTTCGCCTGCATGCTCGTGGCTTGTGAGAAATCCTGACAGTTGCCGAGATGTTTGGAAATTCAAGGCCACCACCGGTGCTTCCGACACCTCCAAAGTCCCGTACCTCTCGCCCCGTTTGTCGGATCGAGACCAAAATTTAGGTCCGAACAGGTCTGGAATAGCTCTACGATCGCTCAAATCACACTAGCAGCTGATCTCTAATGGTTTAGAAGTTGTACGAGGAGACGCGTTAGAAACGCCGTTTTTTCGAACTTCAGGGCCCTTATTCGGAAATAAGCTCGCGTCGGACATGATGTATCTTTGGAGAGCACACTGTTATCGACGCGGTGCACGTGGTAAAATTTACCACACTTTTCCTACTTTAGCGGTTCTCGAGTTACAGGTTTCCGCGTTTACTGGCCTCCCAGTACATGGGACCGACAGCTTTTTTCCCCCAAAACGTTCCCCTTGCTGCGACATGGTCGTGTTTCCCTTCGTTGTGACAGTCTCGATGTGCTCTTTCGAACAGAATTCATCCCGTAGACGCGCGACGTTCCGTTCTCGCGATATCGGCTTAAGAGTATGACGAGGCGACCAGTCTGGCTAGCGCAACTCTGAAACGCTTCCCACTGTTCGGAGTCTCAACTCGCATACCCAACGTCCGATTCAGTCGAAATTTTGTGTGCATGTGCTCTGTTCTCTGCTCTACAACTTTCTCATTCAAACCACCCGTCCATTTCCAGCGGTTAAGGCGCCATTCTCGAAATTCCTGACACCGACCACCACTTCCTGACATTGTCTCCGTTTTCAGGTTCCAAGCCCGCGGCGGATGCGAATTTCCTTTTAATGGATAAACGCACTCGACATAGGCAACGCGTAGAAACTTGCGGCACCTTTCTATCCCTCTCCGTTCCCGAGTTAGGACACCGTGACAACGGCGGCCCTCTTATACATAGGACCGGTGGCATTTTTTCGATATCGGGTTTGTGTTGTCGTAGAAAGGCGATTGAGGTCTCTTTTTGACGGGGAAAGCGTCCTCTTTCCGATAGTATTAGTCCCGTCTTCGCGCGACTTCCCGTTCTCTTGCCATAGTGCGAGGAGCGCCTGAAAAGCGTGCATCTTCCTTCCCTTCCACCGCCGCCACCAGGCGGGGCTCTGGCGCTCTGGCGTCCAGTGCCGTGTATGCCAAAGGGAGTCTGGCCATTAATGGGACCTGCCTATACCTGAGGCTCCACCCACTTTTTGAAGTATCTAGCCAATCACAGGTCGAAATACAGTTGTCTATTGTTACATCCATCCAGTACTTATACCTCACCCTTATTTACTGGGCGCTACCATTTTGGAGAAAATTGATGGATTTGGATTGAAACGGATATCACTGGTGGCAGACCAAAACGACGGATTTTGCGCCCACTTTTATCAACGCCATCTGCACGGAGAGAGGCATGTTGGGAAGGCTCAGAAATGCAGAAATGGTTGCTGGCAGAAGTGATTGGCCAGGATGGCGGTACAACCGCTTCTTCGTAGCAGACGACAGCCGGTATGAAGTTTTATATCACGTAATTTAAGTACATTGAATCAAAAAGGAGCAAAGATGTATGTATAAATAAAATGCAATTATATAATGCAAAATCCTACATATAAAGGTCGTCCTTCTTGCTATTTTCCTGGTATCACGATCTTAACTAGGCCTAACGTTAGTGACGAAACATCCCATTTTCACGTAAATAATGATGGCGGAGCGAAAGTTGAAGCTGATTTTGCAGATGCGTACATGAGGATATATACTCACCAAATGAAATTAAAGTAGTCTGTGAAAATTTTTTGTCACGAAATCTCCGCTTCGCCGTTCCAAGCACCATCCTCCATCTTGGAGAAAATTTGGTGTCATGGCAGCCCCCATGGAAAACGGTAACCAATTACATGCGCCTAAGTTTGATTGACAGGTCGAGGCTCTTTTTTAGGCTCCTCCTAATGGCCAGACTCCCTTTGGCATACACGGCACTGCTGGCGTCCATTTCGCTTACAACGTTCGTTGAGGTCGGACGCGTTTGTTCTCGCATCCGGATTTTCCCGTTTCGTTGTGGCTCTGGGCTCCTCTGGTGCACCGAACTGCTGTGGATGTGTTATTCTGCTCTACAGGTGATGCCTGGACGTGCTTTCTTGTGTGCGTGTTGGAAGATACGTCCAGAAGCCCTTAGATTTGGTGACGTAAAGGTTAGTTGCGTGCCAGTAGTGTCATGTTTCGTGCTTTTTGTTCAGTATCCTTTGCAGCATGTGGGTTCCTCCTACTTTATGCTCTCAGTGTGAATATTACCCTTGTGATTCATATTACCTTATTTCTATCTGTTAGCTCAGTGTCCCTATTGGTAAACCTCCAACGCTTAACAGGGTGAAGATGTCACACATGTGATGCTCCAGTGACCTTGCTACTTACGACAAATTTGTGAATTTCAGATGCTTTTCACGGATCGATTTTCGTGAACAACGCAGATGAGCCAGCACACACATGACGTGGGAAAATGAACAGAAACGTCACGGAAATGTTGAAAGGCATCAAGTAAGTCGCGTCAAAGTACGTTGCAGAGCTCTTCACTGATTTGTGTTTACTGTGAAACAGATGAGGCATACGCCTCACCCATGCAACTCTGTCATCTGCTCCACGGCAGCGCAAGCCTTTACAGCTGTGTCCTTGAATGTAAAAAAATTGTGAATGGTATTAATAAATAAAGGGAAGTAGATGGTATTTTATTGTACTCCTCTCTTATTATTTTTGTTCATTGCATGTGTATGCATGTATCGCCACAGCCAAATTTCATACCGTGTCCCCATACACCCAGTGTAAGATCATATAGGAGATGCAGGTCCTGCATCTTCTATAATCCCTATATTGCTCCTATAAAACCTATAACTCCTGTGGTACCTACACCACTTAGCGGCGAGATTATCGGAAAACAGGGATACAATGTTCTTCAGTGATTTCGTTTTCGCCAACAATGTCGCCACGATACAACAGTACACACTGCACATTGGAGGATACAGGCTTTGGATACAGACATCATTATATTCGTCGACGGTGAGGCGTTTCAACTCGGGTTTGATGGGTGGTAATCCGAAGGAATCAAAGTAGATGAGGTCATCCTTCATTTTCGCCTACAGAATCCAGTGCTCCCCGGCTTGCCGTCGCCGATCGGTGTTCACCACGATTATACCCGGTCTATCCGGGTCAGCGCGGGCAGACGGTCGTCTCGAGCGTATACACCGTGGAAGAGTGCCGAAGTGTAATCGTTGTACTTCAGGAGTCTCTCGATATCTTGCTCGAACATCGCTAATCCAGTGTGACGTTCCTGTTCTTATCAATGGACATAATTCGCACATTCTCGGACAGTATCAATACGGTCGTGGGTTCGGCCAAGGCACGTCGGAACTTGAGTTGCAGACGAACGTTTCCACGCCTGATCGGTGACAGGTGGATGGAGGATTGATCGGGATCCAGGTCGTAGTACAGTAGGAACTTGTTTCCAACGTAGTGGTCGTATTCGTAGGAGACGTGCTTCTCACACAGCTGCTCCAGGAGGTTGAAGTAGCTTCAGTGGTTCAGGTTATTGTTGAAGTCGAACGTGTGTATTCGCTGCGTCCCGTTCACGGTGAGCGTCGCCGACTCAATGTCGCAGTTCAGAAATCGTTACGGGTCCCGATTGAATGCTCCCTGGTAGGCTAGGGTGGGCACGAACGCGACCACCACCTTAGACGGTATCTTCTCTAGAAATAAATCTTCCAGGCATGCATCCAGGTTGCCAACTGGTAGTGAACGAATACGCGATTCACTTCCGGCCAGTGTGTAGAGAGCCATGCGCTGCTGCAATTCGGTTTCGTGCCCAAGGAATAGGCTGGGAGACATGGTGATTTTCTTCAGGTCGTCCTATTGCCAGCATGTGTTTCCTGTAGCGAACCGTCGTCACGTACGATGCGGACTTTCGTCACTATGTACGCGGAGTTCAAATCGAGATAGTGATGCCCCAAATTCGAAAGCTGGAACTCTTGACGGAGGATATGTCAGCGACCGGGTAGAATACCTTATATTCCCCCTTCAGTATATGCCACTGCGTTCCCGGCACGGAAAATAACCGTGTTTCCGACTTATCCAACAGAGGAGTGTCGGGATGTACAACGTTAATCGTGTCCATCTCGCAACTAAATTGTGACCGCGCAACCAGCGTGATTTATGCTGTCGAAGACGTCCGGTTTTCTCCTCTTTCTTCGCCCGCCGGCCCCTCCGAGATCGCGGAGAATTTCACGGCCCGTATCTTTCGCCGATCTTTTAAGCGCACTTTGGAAAGAGTCTCCCTCAGACAGATTTTTGGCTACACGCTTAGCGGCCGCAACAGCCGTCTTTTTTAAGTAGGGCAACACGCGTTTAAAGAGTGGAATAGCGAAACGCCCGAGCTGAGAAAAGAAATTGCCTCCGGTACAGGTGCGACCTGTATACCGTTGGAACGCCAAATCCGTAGATTGGTACGGCTTTAGTGTACATGCTTAAAGTGCAGCGTCAGCGTCGATCTACCGCGATTTTGTAGCGGTAGCCTGCGACCCGTGTCGTCGCGTATAGAGATTGTGATTGAGGAAATTTCGCGCTGCACTAACTTAAAATACTGAACGGGTAGAAAGCTGAAACTCAGTTGTTCTTTCGTTCTATCGTATACGAATGGAATTAATTGCAGTATCGGATGCCGCCCGTTTCCCACTACGGAGGGCGTGACGAGATCCGTGTATATCATAATACAGTTAATGGGAAGATCTATGGTCACTTCGTCGACGCCCGTATTGTTTTCGGTAAATACGGTTTTCGCGCCGAAACCCAGTAGGTACACAAAGTAATCGGATAATGTAAGCGACACGTTTTCCCGCAAGCTCAACGAACACTTTCTCGCCCATGCATCATACGTGAGGGAAGCCTCCGGCTGCAGACGCTCATGGATGGCGCTCACGAGAGCTTCGGGTGTTTCGTAGTAATTTGGTGGAAGTGAAATGCGCCGACTTTCCGTCTCTCGAGTGTTTATGTGGATGCGGTACATCTTCACTATGGGATTACACGTGACGCGCTTTCGGGATCCTTCAACACGGACGTGCTTCACCTGAATGAGGTCCAGGAACTCGGTCGACAAGTTGAAATTCGCCGGGAGAGAGAGCGAGTAATTGTTGTCTTTGTATTCCACCCTTGGTTCTGTATTGTTCGTCGCTCGGAAGAATTTGTTGAACGTGTCGGTAATTAGCGATCGGGGTTCTAAAATTAGATCGTTATTGATCACTATCACCCGGCGAACTCGCATCATAACGGCTCTTTCCTCCGCGAGCGGTAACACGTTTGGGATGGCACGTACTTTACCGCCCTCCGGGTGATCTCCATCGATGTCGACGATTCCAAAGGCGAGATGCAGCGGTCTGTCGATTAATTTCACCGAGTGCACGCGCGACGGTAGCTTAAACACGTGGTGATCTTCCTCGTAAGTTCACTCTATCCCATATTCGGGTCATATTTTATTCAATAACGTGTCCGTGTCTTTGAACGTGAGCTGTTTTGTTTGCCACTTCTCCGTTGATAGCGTTATCAGGTTATCAGGCGCTTGGTTCACGTTCAGAAAGCTGTTGGGAATGGAAAATCCCTCTAGACCGACGACGTACGAATCATCCAGGTGTAGCGGCTTATCTAACGCGATCGTAAAGTCATTCAGCGTGTTGGACGGGTACGGGTCCATGCTGGCGTTGGAGAGCAGATACACGTAAAATTCATTTTCTGACATCGCTGGCGGGCACCCAAGAATCGTGATCTTTGGCGTATCCGAACCAACGACCCAAGTAGTGCATACCCCATTAGTTTTCTTCTTTCTAATCATTGCGGATATGAGTCGCTTATCGTACGATGAAAGATGGTGGACGGGCTGCAGCTCCTGCTCGTAGAATGATCCGAGTATTTCTTTTCCCGTTGAATCTTTCACGTACACTACGGGCGGATCGGTCTTTCTCGTTCGCGACACCTCGAACACTTCGGCCGTCCACCTTTGATCGTAGCCTTTGGCGAACACACCGCGATCTAACGCGAGCCTCACCTGGTCCCCCGCTTTATACTTGCTCTCGCATGGGGTTGTCTTACGATTCAATCTGTTGAACAGAGCTACTTCATTTCCGGCGTTCACGTTTTTTGGCTTTTCACCCGTGACAGAGTGTACCGAGTCGTTATAGTCGGCCACTATCTTCGGCTGCGCGTTGATATAATTAAACTTCCCTTTACTAGTGAAATGCCTGGCTATCCTTTCACTAATTGTTCTCTGCACGCGTTCACAGGAGGCCGCTTTCATTCCGCCGTGCTATAGTGATTTAGTAGCGACTGAAAGTACTGACGAACGGGGGAACCCCAAAATTCGCTTCCGCGATCTGTCAGCAAATTCTTCAGAATTCCATGACGGAAAAGTCGTTGGAAAGCTTTCTTTACGTCTTGCGGTCGATTTGTGTGAATGGGGACCATGTACAGGTACCTCGATAGCGTATCTATGACCGTTAGGATGTACTGAAGCCCTTGTTAAATTTCTGATATTTACGCATATCCAGAAGGTCTGCCTGATATAAATCCCGCACGTGAGTTGCGATGATGGAGCGTCGCTTAAATTTTTTCTTCGCTGGCTTGTGAAGGGTGTAAGCATCTTTTTTCAGCTGTTCCACGGCTTCTGCGCGCGTGAGCTTGTGATAACGTCGGTACCGATCCACTCCACCTAACCCTTTCTCCTTGTCTTTCTATAGGGCCAAATATTTGCTCCAGCGAGCAATGCGCTGTATTTTCAGAGCGCTTATAATTTTCTATACTTTTTTGTACCAACTGGGTTTCTTGGTTACGACGTGCTAAGTAGCTCACGAGAGCCACAATGTTTGAGCGATTGATTCGCTTCCCTCTGTATGCTAGCACATTATCCGCCTGCCAGGTGAAAACTTTCTTCAATTCTTTTAGCACAGATTTCGCGTGTGCTTTATCAACACCGGAGGGTAGAAGATTAAAATTGAATGGATTTGGTTCCGGTTCGGGCTCCGAATGGACGGGTTCCAGAGGAGGAGGAGGAGGATGATAGTGAGCACGCTTCAGCAAGTAATAGAGGGCTTCCAGTATTTTGCCCACCTTTACGTCGTCCGAATCGTTAGATTTCAGAACTTCACCTATTTCTATTCTATGAGCCATGACCGATGGCTTTAGATATCGCTCGCCCGGCAACTCCCGCCACGAGACTTGATAGCCCTGAGAGGAGCAGTGGAAGTATGGGAATGAGACCACCTCGTTGTCCCTTAATATATTTCTTCAACTGCCGGGGGCACTTATGAAGTGACTTGTAAGCGAGGAAGCGGAGGATTTTTTTGTGTTTCTTCAGGTTTTTATGAAGTTCCGTCGAAAGTGGGATATTTCCGCGTAGAATGTTCAGACAGATTTCCGTAAGGATTCAAATGTCGTCGCGCGGTGCGTCGGTTTGCTGGCGGCCAATACTTTGAGGAGCGTGAGATGTCTTCTAAGATCGGTCGTCATTTCGCGGGCATAAACAGGAACTGCCGGTCGTGCGGTAAAATACCCGTTCGCAGGCTACGAGAGGGAGGTGTTTGCGCATGCAGATCCACAACTAAATAACCGTGCGCCTTCTCCGTCGCCTGGTTATATGCGTTGAGAAATTAGGAGAGCCCCTGTTTCCCAAACACCTGACGTCCGAAGGTTTCGATCTGTTGTACGGACCAAGCGTTCCGGAACATTACGATATAACTGGCGTTCAGCGATATCGTTCGAAAAGCGGCGTTGTGATAGAACAAGGCTTGTGTGATCAGGATCACGGACGCATTCTTATGGTGGCTACCACGTAGAAACAACGACTCTACCTCCGATAGAACCCCCTTTTCCGTGATTTGATCGTCAATAACTATGAGAGTGGGACATCGCTCGTCCCAATCTGCGGGTATCCGGTCCATACACTCCACACCGTCGAAATCATTTTCCCAGCCGGCTGCATACTTTCGTACGTAGAGTATCTTCTGCGGTGGAATGCTAAATAATTCGGGGTGTCTCATTATATTCTGCGTGAGCACCGTCTTCCCACACATGGACTTGCCGGAGATGAGAATTTGAGCAGGGTGCTGGAACTGCATGCGCATCGTGGAATAACTTGAGCAGACTCTGTAGCGAGGTGTGATGCATCTTTATTTTCATCCATAGCTCCTAGCGCGATTGATGATCGTCTCCAGGACTCTTATTTCTTCCTGACATAGTTCCTGAAGCTCGCGCAGTGATTGCTCCCTGGAAGCCGACAGGTACTCGTCGAAGATTTCGCGTATGATTTCCCGCAACTTGTTTGCGGTGATACGGGAGCGCAATATGTGGCAGCACATCTCGACGAAGTTCTCTCGCTCGTGTGATGCCTCGAAGCGGAATCGCGCGGAGTTGATGCACCTGTGTCGCCCCATCTGGTGGCACGAGGTAAGTTTGGACGTATGAGATTGGACTCACTTAGGATCGACAAATTCAGGTTAGCCAATCACTGTTCGGCAGCCTTAGTGTGGACCAATCAGGGACAGCCATCCGTAGGCTTAGAATGGACCAATCGGTGTGAAGAGCCAATCAGTGGGCTTCGAATGCACCAATCAGCATGAAGTGAGCGGAGCCAGTAAAGAGTTGCGCCATCTGGTGTCAGTGGGTTTAGAATGGGCCAGTGAGGGCCAATCGGTAGGCTTAGATTGGGGACGGCCAATCAGAGCGTCTGGAAAGTCTGGAAGGACCAATCAGTAGGCTTCGTGTGGACCGGCTTAGAAGTGAGTAGACTTAGAATGGACCAATCAGAATGAAGTGGGTGGAGCCAGTAAATAGGTAAGTTTGAACATCTGAGATAAAGCCGCAGCGGGGCCGCTGCCATCTTGCGGGCGCTACTGAAGGCCATGTTCAGCGGGCCAATCGGTGGGCTTAGAACGGGCCAATCGGTGGGGACGGCCAATCAGAGGGCTTAGAAAGTCTGGGAGAGTGATCAGTAGGCCTAGAATGGACCAATCAGCGGAGCCGGTTAATTAGCATAAAGGGGAGTGCTCAGCGATACGCATGAACCAATTAGCGTGAAGTGGGCGGAGCCGAGTAATTAGCATAAAGAGGCGGAGCTACAGTCAACCCATCAATGATCAGTAGGCTTAGCACGGGCCATTCAGCGTGAACTGGGTGGAGCCAAGCCAATTAATTAGCATAAAGGAGCGGAGCTACGGTCAGCCAATCAAAGATCAGTAGACTTAGCATGGGCCAATCAACATGAAGTGGGCCGAGCTAATGGCGGCCAACCAGATGGCTTTGGAATTGGCTTGTGTTGGCTTAGAACTGGATTGTGTTGTCTTAGCAGTGGATTTTGGCTTAGAATTGGATTGGAATTGGATTAGAGAAAACTCTTGGCTATAGGACTCATTTTTATACTACTGATATGTGGCTCAGAAAATTTTGTGCCGGCGTCGAAAGAATCGGAGCCTACTATCTTTGAAGTTCTCGGTAGCTCACAAAATAACTAGAGCGAAAATCGCAAATCTAAAATCATTAAGTACTAGAAAAATATGTCAAGAACGAACGCCAGCAAAAAGATTTCATCTATGTTAAGGCGTTGACCTGGCACATGAGTTTTCGTCGGGTATGGTCAGCCGTGTATTTTACCGTTTCGGAATAGGCAGCGCAGTGCTGCCATCTCCCATGGAGGGTATGGTCACAAGACACACCAATTTGAGCGCTGCACGTGCAGGTCGACGACGAGGCCGACGTTGACTGTGACCTGGAGCACGAGCACACGCAGCTTAGCCCTGCCGCAAATACGTGATGGACGGACTATACTATACATGAGCTGTTCATTCATCGATGTTTATTTTATGTTAGTTGTTGGACGATGTTAGTTGTTGTTGATGTTTATTTTCTAGGGGTGGGGTGGGGGGAGGGCATGAACGTGGCATGTCATTCCCCCTTATAACGCCGGGACGATCGCGTTGAGCCTCACTTCATTGGAAATTGTGTATTAAAAACAGGAATGCAAGACAAAATTCAGAGTACCAGTCAGCTATCGTATAAAGGAAACATTTGAAGCAAAACCATTGCGGACAGGCACGAAAACTGCTCGCTGTTTGATACATGGAAATAATTCATGAGTGCAGAACAGGGTTGCTCACCGAGATCACACTAAGTCACTGAGTCACTAAATCCAGCCGCCGGCTCTAAAGCGAAACGCACCGCCTCGAAAATATTGTCGCCACCGGCGAGCCAGCTCGGAAGATCTCTGATTGGCTGCGCATTATATGTATAAATATTTGGATGCTCATTGGTCTCCAGGAACTGGCGTCAGTTTCCTTCGCGCTGATTGGGCGAGAGTCATTTGATTGAGGCGCGCGTATCCAACCAAACGATCGGTCGAACGGAGGAGAAAGAAAAACGACGGAGGAGACATCGCGTCTGTCCGGCCACGCGTGTTCTCTCGGACTTCGGACTGCAACCGTTGTGCACGCAGACGCTAGGGGTAGTTTGAGGGTTTTGAATGCTTTAGATTTAGATTGTGGCGAACTGCTAATGTGAGAACGGAATGGCACATCCACCTGATCATCACAACAGCGGGAAGACGAACATGACATGGAATCCCTGCACCTCCAAAGGACGCAGAAATCGTCAGAGAGGAAGTCTGCACTCTTTCCGACGTACTGCAGGTGAACGGTATATGACAAGTTTGATTACTTTTTTGTGACCAAAGGAAGTAATGCAGGTTTATCACGTTAAGTGTATTACGTACAACATTTACGAGTCACTCGGTACGTTAGCGGCGTTTCATTGTGCAGTGCATTGCCGTAACTTGTACGTTTCTGATATGCCGCTAATCGAATTATGTGTGGTTATGCTAGTTGCTCCTCATGCATGCGCTTTGGTGTTCAAATACGAAATCAAGATCGATTGCCTATCATAGCAGTGATTTTCGTGCAGAGTTACGGATCATCAATAGATTTTTTTTTTTTTAGTTCTCCCGCAGTCATCGGCAACGACGACGCACATAGCTCAGCATTGGCTTCTGAACTGCCCTTCGATGTCGAAGCACCTAAAGCTCCAGTGAAGCCTGTTACAAGACAAAAAAAGATATGCACTGTAGCTTTTTCGAGGCAGTTCCCGAGGACAAATAAACTTGATTGGTCATACACCATCACTTTTTGATTGTCTGCTTTGGGACAGCATGATCGTTGCTGTACAGCAATCGCCGAAGACAAACGGACGAGGCTGGGGGGTAGGGAGGGGGGACGAGAGGAGAGACGAAAAACCAGACGAGAGAAGGGGGAGGAGGTTGAGAAAGGAGGTCGGTCTGCGCATGCGCACTGGGCCCCACCTTTTTTCTCGCGCAGCAGCTCGGGGACGCTGTGAGTGGCTCCTGGAGATCACGTGGTTTAAGCGCCCGCCATTTTCCCTGGACCATTGCGTAAACGGGAGCTTCCGGCGGATGCTAAATCACTGAGATCACACTAAGTCGTGTTGCAGGCAATGCTCGCAGCTTGTTGATGAATGTTGACAATAACGCCGCCGAGCACTTCAATTCCGTTATCGCAAAGTTTGTTGGGGGAAAGCGGATCAACTTCTGTCAGCGGCGGTCTTACCAAACGCGCATTTGCCCCAGCCGTATCAGTGAACTCACGTGAAGGTTTGCATCATCGTGTGCATAAGGAGAAACAACAACAACTTTATTTTGGACCTTGGAGAGTGGGGAGTTTCATCGCCACAGGCGATACTCTACCCCATTGCTGGATGGAATGGGGGGAATAAAGTAACGAGCCCCTTCACAATAACGATCGAAGTCCGATGGTGTCCAGAAATGTCAGAAGAGCTTTGAGCGCAGAGCGTTGCTGGGCTGGATTGGGCCAGGGACCAAGCAATTTCGATAGGGAGAAAGGGCGAGAGTCCAGCTGACGAAGAGACTCGGAGAGTGTGGTTCGGGAAGGTTCGTAGTGAGGGCAATGAAGAAGAATGTGCTCCAGATCCTCAAGAGCACCACAGTGGCAGCAGGTGGGGGAGTCAACTTGTCTCAAGCGGTAACGCCACTGAGCTGTAAAGGATGTGAGCTGTAAGCACAAGGAGATGTGTCAAACAAAGCCAAGGAAGTACACTTTGAGCCTTCAAAAACGTTGTAATGCACGTGAAGAGGCAAGGGCCAAGCGCCGTCTCAACACCAAAGCCAAGAAGGCCAGCCTTCCAGCCCTGCGTAAGAAGCCCGAGCGCCGAAATGCTGACTATGGGGAACAAGCGCAAAGACCAGACATGGAGCCAACGTCCTTCGCAACGGCGTGCGTCGACTACAAAAAATTGCTTGAGCTCTCAGAGGAGGAGCATGCCGCATTACAGGAAGACACCATAGAGCAGTCGCTGAGCCTCCGGTGGAAACAAGAAAGGAGAAAGCGGCTTACGGTGTCTTTTTGGTAGAGTATGCAGGATGCGCCCCTCTACAAGTCGTGTGGGTGCAGTTAAGGACATCTTGTACCGGGACATTGATACCGCTTCACTGAAGCACAAGAGGAGGTATGAGTCCATTGCGATTGCGGAGTTAGAAAAGCACGCGGGAGTAAAAGTCAGTCGGTGCGGTCTTTTCGTTGACAAGGTCTGTAGCTTTCTGGCAGCCAGGCCCGACGGCCTGATTGCGGACGACGGCCTCGTCGAAGTGAAATGTCCATCGTCGGCATACGGCAAACTCCTGTTGAGGCTGTTCACTCAAAGAAGATTGTGTACTGCACTGAGGTGGAAGGCAAGTTGAAACTGAAGAGGACGCACCCGTAATAGTACCAAGTCCAGGGCCAGCTCCATGTGACAGGCCGGCAGTACTGCCTCTTCGTAGTCTGGACAGGTGCCAGCACGATCTCAATGGAGAGGATTGACAGGGACGACGCCTTTTGGAACGACAGCATGGTTGTCCACCTTCAGCGTTTCTATGACGGCTACCTCCTGCCAGAGCTTGTTGATCTTCGCCATTTCCGCAGTATGCCAATAAGAAATCCAGACTACAGAGCAAAATACACTGGGTCCAAGTAGGCATCACGAGTACGTTGCACAGCACGTATGCATTTTGTACAGCCTCGTATTCTGGAATTCTGTGTCGACACCTTCGCCTCATGTGCACCTTCGTGGGCACTGGCATCACCCGTCGTCTGTGCTTCTGTATCCTGAGCAGAAAACGGCTAAGAAATTACTAAAGAATGCGTTGTGAGGATACTCCCTCTTGACGTCACTGACGCCAAGAATTGCGACCGCGTCGCTATGCACAGGCTGGTGGCTCATGAACCAACCATTGCTGAACCAACTGGTTTCTACTCCCTCCCTCCCGCAGTACGGAGGACTTCGACGTGAAGGGACACGATTATACCGAGGCTGGACTTTCATACAAATTCACATGTGCAATTGTTTGTGCAATTTAACGTCGATTTCACAGCAGCGAAGTGCGTATTTCAGATATGACTGAATATTTTGGGCTTTAGTTACATGCCAATATTTCGGGCTATAGTTACATGACAATATTTTGGGCAATAATTACATGTCAGTATTTTGGGCTTTAGTTACATGTCAATATTGTGGGCTTTAGTTACGTCTGTCTGTCACTAATGCATCTATCCAGTAGCTTCAAGGCGCTCGGAAACCATCACCCATTGTTGCGCACTTGCGGACATGAAAGTCGTTTCTGAACGCAGAAAAGGATTGCGCAGTGAACTAACACTGCAGTGCAAAATATACAGACTAAAGGGTGTGGCTCACACTGAGCGTCCACCAAGCACCTCGCTTTGGCAGTTTACCGTGCACAGCTGTGCATTTTATAGCCAGATAACATTTATTTATAATAGTTTATGTTTCAACGGGGACTTCGATCACTTTATTTTGAGGTACGCTCAATTTTTCGATACCGGTTCCCTGGAGTTTCCATCTTTCGACACTCCTTGCTGGTTGCGCGTGGGATGACCCAAAACCTGTACCCGTCTGTTTTTGCACCGGGAACAAAGGGAGGCCTACTGACGAAGATAAGGAAATGCTCCGGGTCACTGGGGATTCTCCGCTGAACTAGTGACTCTACGCTGAACGAAAGGTCTGGTGTAATGTGAAGTACCCTGTGAAAACCAAGGAGTGTCTAAAAATATAGTACTGAAATTTCTGGGTAATAATCAGCGCATTATGAGACGGAATTTGTGCTCCGCGGCCTTCTCGCGCGTTCCTTTCATTTTATCTTGTTCATTTATACATAAAGACGAAGTTCAAGGGTTTTTAGGAGCTTCCTTCTCCTTTTTTTCTTTTTTTGAATAGCTGTTGCTAAATGCAATGCATTTATTTAGTGCATTGAGTGTAAGTATTGAGCCTATCAAAAGGCCGAAAATCATAACGCCGAACTATCAGAAGGCCGAAAGCCAAAAGGCCGAAAACTCATAACACCGAATTATCAGAAGGCCGAAAGCCAAAAACCGAAAAATCATAATGCCGAACTGTTAGAAGGGCGAAAATCAGAAGGCTGAAAATGGAAAGGCCAAAGAGACACAGGGTGGACACCCCAGTGAATGACCACTGAATGGGATGGTGCAGATTATGAAAAAGTTGTGGCTCTTATATTACAAATCAAATAACTGGAATGCATAGCATTTGGTGCTCGGAAATAGACTAGCCAGAGAAGATAAATAAAAAAAAAACAATAATCTGCATCATGTTTACTACGAAAAGAAAGTGTGTGGTGGGTAAAGTGCGGATAATTCCCCTGTCCCCCTATCACTGTCCACTGTAATAAGTCCCCTGTCACTGGGGGGTTGTCGACTAACATCAATTTTCTGGGCTGGTGTAATATGAAATAAAAAGAAGGGAAAACTGGGGTGAAAGGAGTCTTTCAAATATGTTACTGAAGTTTCCGGGTAATAATAAGCAGTCTATTTTGCGACGGAAATTTTGAAAAGTATTTTGCACCAACGCCTTGAAAATGAATTCAGATATTTGATAATACTTACTTACCGGAAATACGAGGGAGGATTCAAAAGTTCCCGGACTGAACCTATAGCTTAAAAATGTTTTGCACCAGAGCGACTGCGATAACGTTTCTGTGTTAATACGTTCTCCCCCTCTTCTAAAAGTGGTATGACCCAAATCACGTGGTCGGTGGCTCGCCACGGCGTCGTATTTTGTAGGCAGATGCATTTAGTAACTGGCGATTAAAAGAAACGGCGTTTGTTGGACAGAAAATTAATATCAAATTTTGTCATGTGTTTTTGTGTTATCAATCAAACGCAAGCTTTTGAGTGGCATCGACGTTTCAGAGAAGGCAGGGAAAGTGCCGAAGATGACGAACGCGTTAGCCGTCCGCAGACTTCCCGCACCGCTGAAAACTTGATTTTCTTGACTTTCGCTGACTTTCTTGCGAAAATGAAAACAACTGTTTTGCCACATCCTCCTTACTCCCCTGATCTCGGCCCCGGTGACTTCAGCCTATTTCCTGAACTGGCAAGTCGCTTGCAGAGTCGTCGATTAAGTTAAAAGTGCATTGCAGGCTGAATTAAAGGACATGGCTAAAGATGGATTCCAGAAATGTTTCGATGACCTTTACAAGCGATGGCAAAAGTGTGTTGTTGCGCAAGGGTCTTATTTCGAAGGAGAATGTGTTTCAGCAATTTAATTGATAATACGTTTTGAGTTGTAGACTCAGTCCGGGAACTTTTGAATCCTACCTCGTATACATACCAAAATGTCATTTTTGCATGAATAATAGAGGCATTATCGAGGTAAATTGCGTGTAAGCGAGTACAGAAATAAAAAGAATACTGTTTCGAGCACTAGATTTTCCAGACTGGCATTGTAAGCTCTGTGTGCAGCCTAATTTACAGCTGCTGGTACGTCCAGTTGAGAGCCTATGAGATACCGGCATCTCGGGCGAGCATAACCTTAGCTCCAAGCAAGTAACCTTTCCGTGGCCATTTTCTGATTTCTTAATTGGCAGTTGACTAGTGCTCAGACTCAGTGTTGGCAACATTCGTTTATAATACCATCTGTGTGAGTATTTGCCTTATTACCATCCGTACTATCCGATCACACTTGTACGTCGGCATACAGTAAGCATGCACTAGTACAACAATACAAGGGCAACTAAAATTACGTAGTCACTCAGTATGGATGCCAGTGACTTGTGAAAACAATAATTGTAGCATAAATATATAACAAAATAAAAATAACAAAGTACTCGTATAGCAATAGGCAGGAGACAAGAAAAAAGACGTGAATGTCTCGAATCAAACTGCGGACCTTTATTTGTATCAAAGTCCGACACTTTACCTCTCGACAAACAGCGCAGGGGAGCAAGCCGCCTTAAACTCGCGACCTCAACCGTGCACAGTGGGGATTGTTTCGGAGTTGGAGGCGAACGGCGTGATGAGGACGGCGAGCGTGGCGCCATCTAGAATCGGGAAAATCGTGAATCGGAGTTGCTCCCCGACTGGTATGGCCTGCTAAACCAACACGTTTGAAACCGAAGTGATTGGATGCACAATCGAGCTTCCCGAATAGACCATATGCAGAGCCGTATATTAAAAGGGAGTCTGGCCATTAATGGGTCATGCCTATACCTGAAGCTCCACCCACTTTTTCAGCTTTGCTACCAATAGAGTTCTGAAATATGGGGTGCTATCAATCAACGTATCCTCACTATTTGTCCCCGTATCCAACATGGGCAGCGCCATTTTGGGTGGCAAATGGATTGGATGGGATTGAAATGGATACCTCACACAATCTGCAAAACTAGTGGATTTTTGGTGCAAATCTGATGTGCGCCACCAAGGGAGCGTAAGGCACATCGGGAACTGTCGTCTGCTTCCGTCGTTGTACCCACTGATCTCGATTGTAAAAGGCTGGATCGCGGATAGGGAGCGCGAGCGTGAAGAAACCGGCCGCCATCTTACAGTACCCACAACAGTCGCCGCAGCGATCATGGCAACGTCTTGCAATTACGGTCGTACCAACCGTACTGGCAAGGTTACAGGGCCTAAATTTATACAGTTGAGTCACTCTTCATCAAAGAATAAATAGGCGTCCATTATGTATATTTAGTTGACCATTATGAAGTTTTTTTGCTCAAAACGAGCACTGGATGCAGGTTGCTTGATCGCTCTTCCGACGTTCAATCGAGCACACTTGCATTTTACCCGGCGGCAAATACAGTTTGAGTGCATAATATGCTTGAAAGAACATGTTACACTACACAGGTAGTGTTGTCATCAATATATGTGCGAGCACTCGAGCGCTTTTTTGCATGCATTGCTAGCATGGTACACGGTGTTCTCTGCGGAAGCAAGTGCCACATTCATTTCTTTGAATTACCTTCGCGCACAAGTTCGGTATTACGTCATAATGAGACCACGATTGTCACCTTTTTTCATGTATTGGTATTGTTTTGTGCCTTGGTTTGATTTGTGACAAAGAAACTACGTAACGCCTTTGTGTCTGAGCTGTATCGTCAGCTTGTTACGATAGTAATAATTTGTAGCGTGTCGTGCTATTTGTAGCAGTTTTTAAGGCAAAAGTGGTCTCTCAATACAGGTTTCGTCATGAGGGCTACCCAGTGAATAATCTGTGCAGTTTGATACGGCTGGGTGTACAGGTAAGCATCACGTTCCTCATCCACTGGTTTCTACTTTACAGGAAGGAACAACCTCAGTGCACGCACTGTGGTTAGCCTCTCTCAGTTTTGCATATTTTCTTACATGTTCACATCAGAAACACACCTTAGACTTTAGGCTCCTTCACCCAGCAATATAATAATTAGAGATTATAATTCTTTTAGAAGAGTTCCCCATATTCTTTTTAGAATAGTTTTTAATCTTTTTAATTTTTAGAAGATACAGGGATTGTAAACCATGTTTTAAACTGATGTTTTAACATTTGTCCAATGCGTTTATTAAACAACATATTCATTTTTAACTGGTTGCACCCAAACCAATGTTTTGATGTATTATTTCCTTTGTTGTCGATGCACCATAAAAATTGGAATAATAATCATCAATGCAGGTTACTTCACAGCTGCCTCGACATACTCAAGAAATGGGTGCAGAACCTGCGTAATGCCCACAAACCTTGACTACCACAGCACCTCCAGAAAGTAAAGGCATATGTGTCACATGGGATTTTTAAAGGCATTCACAGTATATAATACCTTGTATGAACTGTTGTAGATCTAAGCAGTCTCTACAGTACACTCTCAGAAGTTAAAACTTGTCATGGAACTGTGATAATTGTTTCAGTTAATAGGCATGCACATATACGCTATAAGAAGAAAATTATTTATTGAGAATGCACTTCTCTGGCTACTCATGTTGTTTACATCTACTGTTGATCACATTCATTTATCACATACAGTGAAACCTTCCTATGTTGGACACCACGGTGCAGCAGAAGCGTGTCCTACTTATAGAGGTGTCCGAGTTACAGAAAATGAGGGAAACAAAAAATGGAAAAGATCACAGCTGTGTTGCCGGAAATGTCCCGCTCCTTCAATTTATGGTCCTGAGTGGTACCTGGTGGCAGTGGTACCTCTACCCACTCTTCACTGATAATTATTACTGATTTTAGTAGATTCAATTCTGTTCAGATTCCACTCAATGGCATTACCTCTGGAGCTTTTTGAGCAGCGATGACTTGTCTCTGAAGCGTCAGCCCACTTTTCGTTGCTTTGGTGCAGTGTGCGTTCAAAGGCTCTAGACAAACCGAAGACAAATGCTCACACAAAGAATTACGATGTACACTGACAGCACTTGTTTTTGGACTCGGAAAAACTAAAGCAACAAAATTCTGAGACCAGTATAGGGGAAAAAAGGGGCGAAAGTCAGGGCCACTGGCTCGTTTTGGGTATTTTTGGTGCAAAGATGGGCCGGTAATTTGGCCAGGGTTTTGTCCGACTTAGCAGGGAAAACCCTGTCCAACTTACGAGATAGGGAGGTGTCCGATATAGAGAATTTCGTCCCCGTGTAGTTTCAATGGGAGCCTGCCCGTGCAATGAAATCTTGTCCGACATGGGGAGTTGTCCGAGGTAAGGAGGTGTTCAACTTTGGAGGTTTTACTGTATTATATTCTTATATATTATTATTATATTATCACATATTCGATCACATTAAATTTAAAATTTAGCATATATGAGAAAATATCAGGAGGAAAATTGCTATTCATTGCTCATTCGAACCTAAAATTGAGAGAGCGTACCTGACCATTGTCATTCCTAAAATATATATTACCATTGTAGCAAGGTCACAAAACAATAAATGTAGTCTTTTGCGACCTCCCTGCACGTTCATTGTACCCTGAAACGCATAAGTGCAAGAAATAAATCTTGAACTTGAATGAACTTGATGTTGTATCAACTTGACATAAAATGTTGAATAATCTAATGAATGATATAAAATATTAAATAAACTTGAACTCGTATATTCTCTTTACTCATCATCAGTGATCTTCATTACAAAAGCATATCGTGTTAGACTTTTTTGTTTGCGTTTCACAGACTGGGTACACGAGAGCCAAAATGACAAAATCACAACTGTTTCAAGCTCCAAATAGTCCTGTTGCAATTTGAAGACCATACCTGGAGCTGCATTTTTTGGAACATGCTCCACATAACAAGCATGACAAAGTCAGCACTGGATAGCAGGACCCCGTCCCCAAGCAGCTTTTCTCACGCTGCAATTGTATTCAACAACAGCATGTGAGTGCTGGAGAAGAACATTCAGTTTGGCACAACCGCGCCTGCAAATAATCAGAACAAATAAAGGAAGAAGCAAACAAACATAGAAGGACTGTACTTCAAAAAGAGATAAGTCCTGTGTCTCAAGGAGGTGTTACCACTTTCTAAGTAACTTAATTGATTAAGCTTACATCACTACCTGATTAACTGTCCTAACGAGTGTGATCTAATTGCGTGACGTAATTATTTGGGCTGCTTCGGTGTGTCCATATTTGCGAGGCAAAGCACCCCTGTCGTTTACTAAAAGACTCTTTCTAAGGCGATGCTTGATATAAATCATACTAAACGCATACACGGCTAAAACAACGGCTGTGATTCTACAGAACGATCTCTTTCTGCCATGCGAGTATATCTTTTCCCGGACCGTTCTTTATGGAACAATTTTTGTCCAGAACGCAGTACAGGATATTATATACATGGTTGTTGTTAACCTCAAGTCGTTTCTTATTGAAATATTGGCTGGGAAACGTGCTGTAGTACAATCCCCAGCGCTGCACTGCAGTGACGGTCTAGTTTCGGAATGCAAAACATAACATAATTAAGAATCGAACGGCAGGACACCTGTGAAACACTGTTAGGATACATCAGTATACTGGCACCTTACAAAATTGTGTGATGACAAACAACGACCAATGCTTGCAGCGCAATAAATACTCACGATCTCTGTTGCCTCCCATTGTTTTCTATGGGCACACACAGCACTTTAGGGCCCACCAACATGGCGGCGCGAAGGCACGCCTCTCCCCCACGAGCCCCTCTCCCATGCGCGAGCCATCCTTTATACATAGAGATCAGTGGTTGTACCACTGCCGGCAGAGCCACCTGCTGGGACAGATTCTGTCGTCGGTATGTTTTTTAAACAAATCTACATGAATAGTTAGAAGGCAAGAGTGTTTACATCCATGAAATCCAGCAATTAAATATAAGATTGTACAGCACAGCGCCGTTTTTGTTATGGTTTCGTTGTGATCGCCGTGTTCACTAGGCCTAACACGTCGACAAAACGTATTATTTTCAGTTAGATATCAATGGATGAGCATAAGATGAAACTGATTTCCGAGAAACTTATATTAGGATGTACATTTGCAGCGTAAAATCAGGTTAATCTGTGAAAATTTTTTGTAACGAAATCCCCGCTTCACTGTGTTTGTTTTCGTCGCCATTTTGGGTGGCAGTATGGTGTCATGGCGACCCCCTTGGTAAAAAGGAAACCAATCAGAGGAGCGAAACTGTGATTGACAAGCCGAGCCTCTTTTTGTGACTCCTCCCAATGGCCGGACTCCTTTTTAATATACGGCTCTGACCATATGCAAAACTTAGCGCGATCTTGTAGCACTCCCGGGAACCTACCGGCGTCCTACCCGGCCCGTGCAATGCAAACGACTGTCATGCAACAGTTCCCTCGCGTGTCATGCTTCTCACATCTGCTGTTTTACTATCTTATTTGTGTGATTGACGAGATGCGGGTTTCAAAAGGGAATGTAAACCAGGTAAGACAGCCCCAAAGACATGCATTCCTTATCGCATTGAAAGCGTTGAGCGCGGTGACATAGGTTGGTCAAGAAAATTACGTTAACCTAGTGCAACAATGCTTTGTTATCCCGTCCCAGGAGAAATTTATACAGTTTAGTACAGCTCATTTGAGAACTTGTTAGTGCATACACCGGAAACATTTGGTGCAAAATAAAAGTTTAGTGCGATTGCAGTTGTTGCTATGAAACCCGCTGTGAGACACACCGTTACGCACTGGTATAAAATGTGGTCTTTCTCAGCTCGGTGAATCTGAGTTTTCGTTATCTGAGCATCTCCAACATAATTGTCATGTTTGGTTGCACTGCATTTCATGTAACTGCTTACCAGACAGATAGTCCTCCTTAAATGTGCTCCTCAGATGGTGCACTCTGACTGTTTCAGTCATTTTGTGCGAGGACATTTCATGATCGCCTTACAGTCACCTTCAACAGCTTCCCTGAGACAGAAATGACTGCTAGCCATCAAGTGAAAGGATAAATTCAATGCTGGCACAGTAAAGGTGTGTTCACGGCACTTCAAAGAGACTGACTTTGTCCCAAACGTGCCAAATGGAAGACGGGGCCACTATGAATTTGCTGTTCCATCAGTCTTCTCATTCAAGGAGTAGTCAGAGGAAAAGCTACCAAGGGAACGCGTGATGCAACACTATTGATAAGTCATCGATAGTGTCTAGAAGCATCGATGGTATTAGGATAATTGACTTCGGTACTTGGCGCAATCGTACTAAGGTTTTATTTTGTACAAAATGGAAATGTTTATGCGTATACGGTAACTAAATAGTTCTTAAATGGACTGTACTGAACTGTCTAGGTATGTCATAGGATGGCATTAAAGAGCAGCTTTGTACTAGGTTAACGTAATTTTCTCCCCCACTATCGAAATGACCGCGCACTGATGCAACAAGTAATCCAGAATTTCTCTTACCTTGCTTGCATTCCCTTTTGAACCCCTCGTCTCACCATGTGAATAAAATAGTGAAACAGCACATGTGTGAGGCAAGCCACACGATAGACCAGCTGGAGGTGAATAGTGTGGATGACTTGGGTCGGGGAGGGAGCCTCAGACATGGCGGAATTCCGGAGGTTTCCGTTCGGGCTACAAGAGGGCGCTGCGTTTTGCATATCATCTAATGCTGAAAAGAAAAACAGACTTTCACAAACGTCAAAGTTCCACCGAATCACGAAAACGAGTGTTTCAAGTATAGCGTGCTGGCACTCTTGCATCCGTTGAGGAACAACCCATACGATTATGTCAGACACCGCAAATACATGAATCCTTCAAATCCAGAGACGCGCGTAACGTACTGGCTGCCCTGCTTCAAAGTCGCTTACGAAGACATTACACTGTGGGAGAGAAAAAACAATCTCCGTGTACATCTACGTGTTTCGACGAGCAGACGAATTCGATATCTACCGGACGGGTTCCCTGCACGCTCTATAAGGACAAAGTCCATCTGCTCTAGGTTAGGGAGCATTTCTATGGAATCCGATAATTTAGCACTTTCATGGGACGAAGTGACTATGCTTATTGCGAAAAATGCACGAGCGGTTATGGGACAAGAGAGGCGTTGGAGCAGCACGAACGTCTGTGTCGAGACGTTAACAAAGTAATTCTCGAAATGCCAAAAGCAGGGGAGAGCGTCTACTTCACCAAGATACAGTACATGCATTCCTACCCCTATTTCGCGGTATTAGACACGGAGGGTGTTTTGGAAAAAGATGCACTCATTAAGGACGCCGTGAGTGTGCACAGGATGAGCTCGTACTGGATCGTTGTAGTGAGAAGTTGCGACGGAAAAATAGTAGAAATAATAGTAAATAATAGAAATAATAATAGTAGAAAAAATAGTAGGAAGAAAAGGCTATTTGGGACCCAACGTGCCAGAAAAATGCTTGCTCGCGCTCAAAGGATTTAGCGATCAAATCGAGAGGTTGAACCGCTATCCCTCGCCGTTGGTCATGAGTGTGGAAGACCACTTTTGACACGAGAGCGCAACACACTGTGAATTTTGTGGAATTTAATTTAACCGACATACGCGGAAGGTGTCGCATCACGACCACACCCGCTTCATAGAGCCCGGTTCCTCGAATTTTGTCGTGACGCTGTGTGACACGTGTAACCTTACATGTCGTAACACCAAAGAACTTGTCGTGTGTGTGCACAACCTGCAATATGACTTGAGCTGTCTTCTCTGCCACATGCACGTTGTAAATCTGGGTGAACTGTGTATCTTAGCTTCGAGCTCAGAAAAGATAAAAGGGTTCAACATTGGCGATCTCTATTTCCGCGATACCATACAGTTTTTCAACCACACCATAAATCGTTAAGTCCACCGATGCTTTCCCAATAGCGCGTGTTGTTGGCTCTGTGTTTGAGCCGAACCCATACAGCGTCTTGTCGCAAGGTAGAATGTTCAGTCCACACATCACGGCTACTGATGCTTGGAGTACGCAACTAGAGCTGCCTGTATCCAGCATTTCCTGTACCTCGTGAGAACCATTGATCTTGGCAACCTTGATGAACTTGTCGGGTCCACAGGGGTTGACGTTCTCGGCCACGACAAACTGCGATGATCCCCGACTTGCGTCGCGCGCTTGACGATTGGAGTTTGTATCCTTAACAGCTGGTGATTGTTGTCGTCGAGACGGCTCTGGACAATCACGAGCTATATGCCCTCTTTTATTACAGTTCTTCTGATTCTCTGACTTGGGCACCTGTACCTGCGATTTCTCTGAAGCGTTTTCTTTCGACTGTTCAGGTGGTCTTCCTTTCTGGTGCCTTTCTGTGGACTGTCCTCTGGTGAGTTGGACTCTTTCCTCTATCTTCTTGATGTGCCGTAACAGTTCCTTGGTGTTCTTGTAGTCTCTCACACTCAAAGCTTGAACGAGCTTCATGTCGGTGAGCCCTGTGATGATGTGTTCGATAACGTCTGGCTCGGAGAGGTTGCACTGTCTTGCCTTCGTCTCCTTGTAGTAAAAGTACTCTTCTGATGTCTCCCCTGGACGTTTTCTTCTGGCAACC
Source organism: Ornithodoros turicata (assembly GCF_037126465.1). Classification (NCBI taxonomy): domain Eukaryota; kingdom Metazoa; phylum Arthropoda; class Arachnida; order Ixodida; family Argasidae; genus Ornithodoros; species Ornithodoros turicata. The sequence goes on from NC_088206.1 coordinate 51,186,560, forward strand.
ATTTCTCTGTGAGCGACTGAAAGCCTGATGTGGAGGGAAATGACTCGTGCAACAGTTCTTTCCATTCCTCCCAAGTTCGACGGCGTACGGACACACCCTCATACCACGTTCGTGCCATTCCTCTGAGTTTCGGAAGAGCCACCACAACTGTGTCCAGATCTGACCAGCCAAATGTTTCTGCAAGTTCGTCAATACGTTTCGTCCACCTTTCTGCTGTCATCACCTTGTCCTGATCCGGATGAACTCGGGAACGACATCCTTCATGTCGTTGACACGGTGGTGAGGAGGACGCGCTGCGTTTTGCTGCAGAGCTGGTGATATGCCAGCAATTGCTGCTCTGACCGCTGTCTCAAACGCGGTTTTAAGAATTGCCTGGAAGTCGGGTTGCTGTGTGCCCTCGGTGGTCGAAGTCACATTCGGTGCGGTGGAGCCTTCTTCGCAGGTAATAGAAGAACCTATGGTCGCCTCACGGCTCTCATGTTCACCATCGTCAGCGGGGTCTTGCACAGACTGACCAATTGTATCGGTAGTTGGTGTTGTGCCATCTCCCGAAGGTGAAATATGAGTGTTCGAAGCAGATGTATCTCCTGCTGCCTGCGGCTGAGCTCCCGACTGCGGACGCATCTTCTTCGGTCGTCCCATTGTTAGCTATAGGCCTAAATTCCAACGAGGAGTCTGCTTACTTGACTTTCGCTTGTTGTCTTCGTCCGATGGTGTGTTCACAATCCCACTTCTGATTAATTTTGCGTAATCCTGTAGTTTATTTCGTCCCAATGGTGTTACACATCAATACACAATACATTATTTTGGTACACAAAGGAATGAATCCGAACAACGTCGCTCACACCGATGAACTGACGCACCCTTTCGTCTCAATACACTTGAGAATATACCCTTTGGATTCTGAGTATACGGTTACAGTCTCTCGCCTGGCGCTGGCTGGCGCTTCTCACTTTTCCTTCTGGCGTCTACATCTTCATTTTTTTTTGTTTAATCCCCTACACTATGGGCGCAGCAACGAGGTCATTGCGAACGTATAGCGCAGTTCTGCTCTCGGAGGATTGATGAGATCGATAGATTGTGTTTCCATTAACGTGATGTCCAGAATCCATGCCGTGTTCCCATACAGCTATGAAAGGGAACTTGTACTGCTGCAGATGTGATTTAGGGTCGATTCACACGATGCAACTTTAGTTGCGCCACAAGGTTGCATCGTGTGAACGGCGGCGCTGTGGTTGCGCAACCCGAGTTGCAGGAGTTGCCCGGCCGATCGCTTCACGAGCGATTTCTCCTGCAACTCTAGGAGCAACCTGTCAATCATATGGCTCCTCCTTAGAAGCTCGCCCAATTAGAACGATCCACTGCTGTACGTAATTTCCGCTCTGAAACTTCCGCAAGCGACTGGTTCTGCGTGTGTCCGCGTCGTCTGCATCTAGGATGGAATTTTGAACGCATGTGACTGAGCACGATGGAAGTAACACCAGCGACTCAGGTATTATTTAGAACCAAAATATGATAACTCTTCTTCAGTGAATAAAATCAACTTTCTCATTGCACGCTGTCAATCGTGTTTCTATAGTTCAGGTGGACAAGCGACGGGATTAGGCGTCTCATAGACTTCTACAGAGAAAACAAATTTCTGCACAACCCAAAACACCCACACTACAAGCGCAAATCTTTGCTACGAGAGAAGCTGCAGGAATTAGCAGGAAAACTTGGTTGTTCAGGTAAATGTTAAGAGGAAGTCTTTTACGTATTTACTTGTTGCCCCGCTTTTCTTTGCTGTGTATTTGGGCATTTGAGGGCGTGCATGTCTCTCCATGTCACTGTACTTTACCGGCTCCCGTGGCTCAGTGGTTAGCGTGCTGGCCATGTCACGTCGAGACTGGGAGGTATCCGGATTCGAATCCAGGTGCCGGCTGTGCTGTCTGGGGTTTTTCGTGGGTTTTCCTCAGACGCTTACATACATATGTCGGCACAGTTTCCTTAGAAGTCGACCCAGGACGCACATTCCTCCAGGGCGTCAGTCGTGACGTTGCCCACCTCTGTGAGGCCGACAACGGCGAGCCCTTTCACCAGCAGCATAAGCACCACCACTGTACTTCTACATATTTTATACCATTCTACTGCACGGCGTGCTTGCGTAGCTAAAAGAAATTCACTTACATAAATGTGTGCTCTGACTGTATGTTGGGGACAACGTTGAACATTTCCGCGATTTAGGTGTGGCACGCTGTAGAAAAATTTGCACGACGCTGTCCAGTTCTTGAAGAACAAAACCATTAATTGCAAGAGTACTTTCTTCACAACAGTTTAATAAGCATGGCAGCCCAGAGCTGAGAAACTAAAATACATTCCTGCACACAACAACTCCGTATTTCTGAGGTGTTTGTATACCCTTGTACTCTGTGCGTCACTGATAAGAACATGATTTTCTTTGCAGTGGAAGACATCATCATCAAAATTTCACACGCTCAGAACGTACGAGTATTTCATACGAGGGTGGGCAAAGGTGGAGAGAAGCGAAAAGTCAGGGGCGGGAACCAGTGACGTATACGGGGGGTCTCGAAATGGGACTTTTAGTGAGCTCCTTTTTCTAAAATCTGGCAATGCTGTTCGCTCGTCATCATCAATCCCAGACATGGGCACTTCCACAGCAACACAAGTAAGCACACTGTACAGCATGCGCTAAGTAGGAGCAACTAGTAGCCAGGCACCAGCAGTGGCGTATCTAGGGTGTGGCAGGTGTGGACAGGTGCCATGGGCGCCAGGTGAACAGGGGCGGCATTATGTGGTCGTGTGTGAATGTGCCAGGTCGGGCACTCAACCTGGCACATTCATAAATGATCGAAAGCACCCGCCATTAGAGAGGTTGTAGTGTGAAACCTAGTGCGGACCACACGAAAACGCATCCCCAAAGACATCATGTTAACCATGTTGCCATGGGCGCAGGTAGTTCTAGATACGCCACTGGGCACCAGTGCTAGCAATGTACACATTCCATTCCATTCCTTCGAGTGGAAAGGTGTTTTCAATTCCTATTCTGTTCATCCAATTCCGGAAACAACCTACATGTGGACAGTTCTGTAATGCGCCAGAAAACATAATTGTAGCAGCAGTGGCCACAGCAAACCTTGGCTGGTATGGAAACTGCATTTGGCACCAGTAGTAAGCATCGTCCCAGTGGGTATCCCTTTTTCATGGCTATTTCTGTTCAAGTCCTAGAGCTTCCATAAGGGCGTGCACATAACTTCACCTGTTCCATTCTGACAAAAAAGTGGCCCAGTATCCCGTTCCAGACCTACTATCGCAGTCCCCATTTTATTCAGATTTTGTCCCATGTTCCCAGACAGAACACTTTCTCCTGTGGACGTCCGAAACAGATCCCAAGGTCCATATCCGGAAATCTATATCCGTCGGATATCTCTGGGAGCCTCATACATGGACGTCCCAGGATCTGTATCCACAGGATGTCCGGTCGCGGCTGTTTCAGGAATTGTCCGAGTTAGATCCCCGTCGGGATGTTACACCGATCATTTATTGCGGGAGAGATTGAAACGGGTGGTGATGTAGCACTGCGAAGTTTGACTTTCGATGTACCAGCTGAATATCTCTAACCAAAACCAGTAAGAAACACAGACGTTGTCTCGATAGCGAGTTAATACACAGAACAATTTCTCACTTCGTTGTTGTATGCGTGCGTAATCGAATTAAAGTTAGCCAACTCACCCATCATTTTGATTCACAGGCGAGAAGGTATGGGGACGCTCGCTAGACAAGCAGTATATAGTATCTGTTTTTTTCTTTGGAAGGAAATGGCACTGCCTTTCGAAGTGAGCTTCTGGGACTGGGTGGTCCTGTCGGAGCTTTTATATATTATCTTTCTTATTGAAACGCTGCGTTCGTTCTCCATCATGGCATGTACGAGAAAGAAAGAGGAGCAACAGAAATTAAAAGGTGCGGAGGCATGGATTAAAACAAAATGGCAGGAAGAACTATCCTGATTTCTACGAAAACTGGTGATGAATGTCTTTCTCCTCTACGGATGTTTGTATATTCATACAACCTGTGCATGTACATAAGTATGTCCGTGGAATGTCCAAACATCTCCATGTAACATCCTGTGAGGACAAACGACGGATATATGTGGAAAGTCCGAATCGGCGCCACTCGGAGATGTGGGGGACGTCCGTCGGAAAAATGTCTGTCTCCCAGGGAGATCCGAATTTCCGTGAAAGGATATCCACAGGAACACCCCGGGAGGTTTTGTTCTGTTTGGGTTCTGAAGAAGGGGAGGGATTCCAGAATCATCCCAACTGTAGAGTGACAACTCCAAAACCCTGCCTTGGACTATATAATGTCCACACTCATGCAAGGAATAAAAGTATACAAAAGTATTAAAGTTCACTTAGTTATTTTAGGAGTATATGAGGTGAAAAAGTAACTGCAAAGTACCATACACTGAGCCTTGGAAAGTGTCCTACACAGAGTGCCTTGAATAGAGTATTAAGTTATGCACAAGTCTGCTCTGATGCCCATTGTAACGAGATTACATTGTTACGAGATTGTCATTACATAATTCATATATTTTCGTACTGCAGGATGGGTGTTCTAAAAGGTCAGTCACATTTTCGTGCGTGACGCGATACTTCCTTGACCGATAACTCATTGATGCACAGACTTCCGTTGCCTCAGAGTAAAGAATTTATGCCACAGATACCTAAGAAAAATTTTTGGTTACAAAGCACTGTGTAACAAAATAAACACGACCACGAAAACTTCCGTCTTCATCCATCGGTATAGCGCATAGGAAATGCACAAAGAAGAAAGTTTGCGTGGTCATATTTATTTTTTTACGCAGTGCACAGCAACCGAAATTATTTTGTACGTTTCTCTGGCACAAATTATTTACTGTGTGGTAGCGGAAGCCTGTCTCTCAAGCAGATATAGCGTCACACGCGAAAATGTGACCTCTTATAGCACCCACCCTGTATATACACAATTCAAACAAAGACCTTTTCAGCAGGGAAAGTAAACAAATTTTGTTGCAGGAATGTGCAGGGACGTCACAAAGTGACAACTTTCTGACACTTGGTAGTGGAAGCGAGGATGTGGAGGATGATGAGGAGGCCCTGCCATCAGCAAAGAAGAAGAAGAAGACATCTGGGAATATTCGTGAAAGGGTATATCAGGAAGCCTTGAAGAGACTGGTCGGTGCGGCCACTCCTCGGGACGCGGACACTGTCTTCGGCGAAGCTGTGGCGGCCAGCATAAGGGACCTGGATCAGTTAAGAACGGACATGGTCAAGGCTAAAGTAATGGAATTGATATTTCAGCTGAAACATAATGTGCAAGTCATCCATCAAGCTACATAATGTTATTTATTCTTCGGTGCATACCAACTATGGAAACATGGGGTACAGTGAGTCATGTGGAAGCATTCTACAACAGACATATCTGCAGTATGTCGCGCTGAGTTCATGTACCCATATTTGTCTTTTATATTTTTCTTCTCTCAGTTTGAGAGATAGATTTGAGTATTTGCTACATGTGCCTTGTCTTCTAGTCAAGTTTTTGACAGCTCAATATCTGTAGCCGTCTTTTTCATTTTTCTTCTCTCTGTGTTGAAAGATGAGATGTGGAGGTTCTAGTCAAGTTTTTCGACAGCCCGCTACATGTATTCGTGTGTTTTATTTTTCTTATCTTAGAGCTGGGACAAGATTTTCAGTCATACTGGAAGAAATTTTTATTAAGCAGTTTATTGAGAAGTTTTTAAAATACTCTAAGTAAAAAAAATATTTTGATTACTTATAAAGTGTGATGCCTGTAATAAAGGATATTGATGTGCTGCCTTACCCTCCGAAGTTATACAAATTGTCGTCCTGGCAGGGAACGCTGCCTTCATGCACGAAGTAATCCTGCAGCTCATCCCTGACCTGGCAGGCCTCCGCCGACGCATGCACGCTACGGTGCTGAAATGGCTCCAGACACCCTCGGCCTGACGCAGTGTCCTGCAGTACTGGCGTGTTGCTGTCCTGCATCACTTCATGCGCTTTCAGGAAATTGCGCACGGAACAGGAGGCCAGCACAAGCTTGGTTGCATTCCCCTGCGTTGCTTGTATGCGCTTCTGGAGTATCCTGAATTTCTGGGACAGCGTGCCGAAGTAGCACTCTACCATCCTTCTTGCTGTAGAGTGCCTGTGTAAAGTATGGCACAATGACAATTACTTCGCTATTGTATCCCTTTGTATCCCCTTATGTGTCTTAAGATGTACCTATAGTTGTACACTAGTTGTCCATGTGTCATGCTGTTGCCCCGTGTGGCCGCATTACATTGCAGGTTAATGAAAATGCTCCATCCCCAAGGAATACGTAGGGCAATGGCATTTGCCTCCCTGGAGCATATATCGTTTATAAATTGATTTCATGCAAGGAATAGGGCTCGTGCATTGCTTTTACATTCCCGTTTGCCCCTCACCTGGAAGCGGTTCATTAGGTGGAAGTTTCAGCTCTCCGTTCACGATCTTTTGGTGAAAGGGTGTTCGCTTGAATACTGCGGAGTCATGAACCCTTCCATATTTGTCCCAGCATTGACATAGAGTGCCTGAAAATATAAAGTGCATTGAACAGTCATTCATTGGTAGCAGAAGCTAGCACCCCCAAGTTTAGTCAGTATTCCACACTGTTCACTTTCCCCACTTTCCCATGGCAACTGTAATCCCCATTTCTACCTTCCCGTCTGCATCAACAACTGCCAAAAGTATGATGCTGAATTGTCTCTTGTAATTATAGTAATAGGATCCACTGTTTCTGGGGCAGTAGATTGTGATGTGTTTCCCATCGATTGCTCCGAGACAATGTGGGTAGTGGCACGTGGAATTGAACTTGTTGGCGACGTCGAGCCACTGTTCAGCCGTGGAAGGCAGCTTGGAATGTCATGAGCAGTATTTTGAGGCAACTGTGCAATGTCCACCTGTACAACTGTGAGATTTCTACTCCGACGGTAAATAACGGATGCAGAAATACCTACTTCTGCCCCAAAATCTTGATCAATGCAGAACATGTGTCCCATCCGGTACTGATAGTGTCGAGACCTCATTGACTCACCTGAAATGATGAGGCACATTAAAGTAAAAGCTAGAAAATATGTACGGTCCTTGCAGTCGAAAATCATAAGCTGAACTATTTGCAAACTCAGGTGGTTCCATGTTCCACATAAGCTGGCTGATGGAACAAATCCCAGCAAAGACTAGCTCAGATGAATACACCTGAAATCAGCTTTGATGTATCCAGCTGGAATTGTTTCAACTGGATATTATCCAGCTTGTACCAATTGTACATGGACTCCAGTTCTGCTGGAACCTTTGTAACTGGATATTATCCAGCTTAATTAAACCAGTTGTACATGGACTCCAGTTCTGCTGGAACCATCTCAGCTGGCCAGATTTCCCGCTTAGGCCACCCCAGCTGGTCTCCTGTGGTAAGTTGGAACAAGTTCAAACCCACAAGAACCATTCAGAACCAGCATGATCCCTAAGTGGCTCCAGCTTGTGATTTTCGACTGGGTTATACATGCACACGCATGAAATACATGTTGCTATCCAGCCAGATGGTGTAGCCAGCTTTTTTGAATGAATTTCTTTATTTTATTTTCTGAATTGCTCATCGGTAAAGGTCGTACCTGTCGCGAGGAATCGGAGAGTGAGGTCCAGGCGCTCTTCCGGCTGTATGCTTCCGGCTCTTTCGCGCATATTTGTGTCCTCCTTTTGGATGTACCATGCGTAGAAGTTCCTCGAAAGAGTCTGGGGTCATTCGGAGATAACGACGGTACTCGAAAGAGTCCTCAATAACATCATCGACGCCGGACAAAAGTGGACTAGTGGGCCATGGGTAATGACATGGTGCACAATGTCATGCTTAACAGGACGAGTCCAGTCCGGTGGTTTCGTCAGCTCTGGAAAGTCCTCGAGGATCGCCGAATAGGCTGACTGAGGCGCGCAGAACGATAGTGTGTGGTAGGGTGGTATGGGACTTCGAATTCCGTGAACGTGGTAGATTCCGGCTGGTGGTAGAATCGAGAAGGCGCTTCCGAGAGACGTCGACGAGAAGCCGAAATTGCGTGAGGAAATCGTGACCTATGATAGCTTGGGAAAAGTCGGCGACGTGGAACAGGCAACGGAACTCCCTTCGGAGGCCGAGATTAAGGGTCAAGGATTGCTGGCCGTATACAGGGATAGTCGAAGCGTTCGCGGCCTTCAATTTGAAGCTGGGCTGATGGCGTCGATGAACTTTAGTGGTGGGTAGCACGCTTACGTCGGCACCGGTGTCTGTGAGGAATCGTCGTCTACGACATGGAAGAGGCGACTTTCCGCAAAGTCCTGTCTACCTGTCGCCATTAGTGACGAGGCGGGGCGTTTCCCGCCCACGAGCACGGTTGAAAACAATGTCGGACCTCGGCGCCGAACCGCTGATGGTACCAGCACATCCCGTTGGCCTGGGGGCTTGAGAAGCGGTGACCGCGGGAAAGGCGCGACCGACGGCGGTAGCGACGGGGACTGGGTGAACGGCTTCGCGTGGCTAGCTCAGAGACAAGGTGGTTGAGGCTGTTCACCTGTTGCGTAAGGTTTTCAATGGCAGACAAGCATGGAGAACCATCATGCGAATGTGCTTGAGCAGACATGGGAGCAGGAGGAATCGGAGGTGGTACATCTACGTACATTCATTACAGTCGGTGAGACCACTTCCATGACTGCGTCAGCGAGGGTGGCTAGCTCGTCTGTGGATAGGTTCGAGGTTGCGGCGAGAACCATCTGAACGTTCCGCGGGAGTCTTTGTAGGAACAGCTCCCGGATGAAACTGTCACTGGTTGATGATGCTCCGTCGCCGAGTAGGTGCTTCATACGGCGCAACAGTTGTGTAGGGCGTCTTTTCGCAGAGCTCTTCGGCCGATAGTACACTCTTAACTCGGTACCCTTTAGTAAAGGGTAAAAAATCGCAATATTTTACCCTCTATTTTAGAAGCTACCAGGTACCCTCTGAGCAGTACCTTTTATAAAAGTTACAAGGAAACCCACTAATTAGAGGTTACGGCCTTCAGTCCAGCACCTGCCCGTAAAGGTTACGCCAACGTGCGGCTTTTTATACAGGATGTTCATTTTTATTCGCAACAGAGTAGCGCTCATTTGGCAGGTGGGTTATGTGAATTTTTGCTAATTAATCGATCCGTAGTTACAAACACATGCGTCAGGAAATGTCGGAAATGTTTGTAACTACGGATGGGTTAATTTGCGAAAATTAACATAACCCACCTGTCAAATGAGCGCTAGTGTGATGCGAATAAAAACAAACACCCTGTGTGTGGGATATGGACAGACATTTACAGAACACACCAAGGTACCAAAATGAACCAGCAGAAAAGGAGATCTTGAACATATGTATATTACAAAAACAGAAGTCTGTCGAGAGGTGACACATAGTGCACAAGTGCGATTCTGATGTGAGGAGAAACCATGGTCGCTTTACCATGTATGTGGAAAAAAGAACTATCTTCTAAGTGAGAAGCAATGCATAAAAGTGCGAGGAAGCCAGCGAGTCAAAACAACTGACCTATGTTTGCTAAGCTGAACAGACCCAACGAAATGGAGAATTGCAGCAGAAAAAAATTTATTTCACATTCGTGTTGCAGAGGCGAGCGCAAATGGCAATACAGTATTACATAAAACGCACACAACCTTGAGGAATATGAGTGTACAGTAACGCAGGAGACACTACATTACTGCGTTATCAGCGTTGGAGGCGCTCTGGGACGAGTTTGTGAGGTACTGCATTGCGCTGGTGACGGTGTGTGAACCTGCATGTGGGATCCTGGGAACAAAAGTTTGGCCAATGAGAGTAAGATTTACGGAACCATTCAAATCCGTACAAAGCACAAGGTACAAAGCAGCATAAATGCGGGAAGGCGTTCACTCCGCGATTGAGTCTAAGAATACAAATAGGAAGCTGTGAATTATATATCTGGATGCATATATCCGCAGCTCGCAAAATGCACGCCGGTGTATTGACTTGGCGACCAAGTAAGAGCAGAAAAGTAGCAAGCGTAAGTGGCGTTCATATGCAGGACCGCAAAACGCTTGCCATAATCACAACAAACATGCGCTAAGAGCTCTTGCTATCAAAATAACGCACGTACCTAGCACAACGCTATATTTATTAATAACGCGTCCTGGAGTAGCCAGTCCCGAGTGGCTCGAGACTACCATCTCAATTTTCTTCTTTTAAAATCAATCAATCACCTAGCACAAAATGTACACTTACCCAGTGTATCAAGTGTGTGAATTAGGGCTGCGGTTGTGACGTTCGTTTTCGGTTATATATTCTTTGCAATCTTCGCACTCACTACACTTTCCCCTGAGAACACCGAAAATATCCTTGTTTGCTAGCGACATCTAGCTTTTCCGTTGTTCCTGACGATACTATGACAAACGCGAGGAAAACCACTGATTAAAACAGATTACACTTGTTAACGGACGGACGACGAGCGTTAAGCGTTTCAAGGAAACCGCTCTCAGTGTGGATAGACCTAGACCAGGCTCGGCTACGCAGCGAAATTGGAAATCTTGGTGGTTGCGGCATTGACAATGGTTTTCCACCCTTTAGAAAGAAACATACTATCAGTATTCCAGACTGCGAACTTATAATCTGTGTTCATAGAGCATTGATAACATGTAGTCGACGTATAGATGACGCTGAAACAGATAAAAAATAACAGCGTAGATTCGCAACTGTCGTCTCGAATGGGAAGCTGAAACGCGGCATTATGCTGAAAAACAGAAGGAAAACAAACGATAAGAAACTAACAAAGAAATTATCGTTGGAGATTTCGCGTAGAAGTTACAGTGTCGGAGTAGAGGGTAGATTTATAAGTTACAACAAGCTGTTTTTGTTTTTTCCGAGATGTAACTTCTATTCGTGTTGTAAAGACATGACTTTGGTCGCTTTTAACCTCTAAATATACGTTGCAGTGGTGTAACCTATAAGAAATCTTGAAATCTACGTCTATATAGAAGTTACATGCTTCTAAAAGTTACAATAAAAGGTACGGGTTTAAGAGTGTAGTTGTTGAAGGCGCGCGCGGCCCGAGCAGGTCGTTCGCTTGAGCAGGGCAGCCTTTAGTTTGTCGTACGGGATGTCCAAAGGAGACGAAGCAATGATGTCGTAAACCTCCTCAGCCGCAGATGGGAAAGCGCGGAAATGACGTGATAGAACTTGGTGGATTGTGCAGCAATGCCAGCCAGATAGAACTGGGCTTCGGCTTGTATGAACCACGTGGCAGGGTTACGATCCCAAAAGTGTGGGAACTTGACAGTGACTGCGGTGACGGTGGCGGGCTGTCGAACCGGGCTGAAGGGGGCGGTTAGTGGTGCCAAATTGGGATCGCCGTCTCCTGTAGACATGATGATGCGGTTAAAGCAGGTAAGACTCACGTCCGGGTCACCAGTTGTAGCGGTTGGCAGGAAGGAGACGGAGAACTGGTTGCTGTTCTGTCGGAAGCCAGAACTGGACTGGCCCGAGATTTATTTCTCGCGCCCCGTGCTCCAGGGGCGCTGCCGGTGTCGCTGGTAGTGTGGCTGCTACAAGGTGATGCTGGGCCCCATGCGACTCCCTTCGCATACCGAGCTTCTTCACTGAAGTCGTCCGCGCTTTCTTTGGTCGATCCTCCTCTGAGAGGAGCATAAGAAGCACGGCGGCAGCCCTCTGGGCACTGGAATTGCTCATTGTGATTCTGGGAAAACTTTGTGAAGCAAGCAGCGCAACGCCTACAACTTTCGGGATGTGCGCGCGGCAAAACTGGAGCGCGAAACGCAAATCTAGTGGACTTCCGCACGATTATATAAGAATGATGATAAGGATATTTTCCTCCCGCCATCTTTCGGGCACGATGAGCACTACGAAGCTCCAAGTTGCCCGCTGTGTGAAAGGATCCTTCTGCGTACAACTTCGGTTGCGTGCAACCGTTGTGAGAACGAATTTGCAGCAATAAGTTGCACCGTGTGAATCGACCCTTAAAATCAGGAAGCTTGTTACGCAGTTAAGTAATGCAGCAATTTCGGCTTATTGGTACATGAGCATCGTGTTACAAGCGCAGCTTAAAAGGGACAAAGGGGAGACAGACAGTAAGTTCAATAAAGTTGTTGGAAGTTAGCGCTGTATTGTCTATCTTCCCTTTGTCCCTGTTAAGCTGCGCTTGTAACACGATGTTGTTACGCAGGCTTCGAGGATACCACTGCATCGCCATGGCCTTTCTATACATGGCTGTCATACTGAGGTAAAGGTAATGCCTCCAGTGCCAGAAGCGGTTGGACCTCGGGCAGTTACGGCGCACCAGGAAATGCAGAGACAATTTCCTTAAGTGCTTCGAGTACCGCAGAGAAGAGTCCCAAAGAAGGCACCGTAGGACCGTACGGAGACGAAAAGAAAACCATCTCGGTCGAAACGGTGGTGCATAACGTGTTGTTGGGCTAGCAGGCGTATCTCACTAGCGACTGCATTAGGATTCACCTTCCAGAAGGAGTAGTCACTAGATTCTGGCCGAAATAGTATGGGAATACCACAGGCCCCGTTCTTCCTGTAGGTGACAGTGGTGAGCGGGTAATCAAGAGTTGCAGCAGTGTGGGCAGCGTTCATCTGATCTGTCCGGTGGGGAGCCGCCGGTACCGAAGAGTCCATGGTGTTACCAGGAACATTCATATCTTGTGGATTGTCGGCATCACCCGAGTCAGGGCTCTGAACCCCTTGTCGTTTTGCAGGGCTTGGAGGAACCTGTTGACCTGGAGGGACCTGTTGATCTGTAGGAAGCGTTATACAGACATCGGACCTCGCGTCCACATCACGGCGGGAGGTCCGTGAAGCTTTCTAAATGGCTTCTGCTACGGAATATCTTGTGACTAAGCTGTAGGATATTCCGCGCGGTTAGAAGAGCACGAAAAGGCATGACCCACATAGCAGACGCCACCATTGGTCCTACCTTTTGCTACGGAATATCTTGTGACTACAATATGCAGACTGCTACTGGTTTCGAGGTCATACGACAATACGCCGTTTAATCAGGTACATAATGTCGCAAAATGACTTGACACTACTAATTACCCAGGTTCAAAAATAACTATACAAGGTGTGTGCAGAAAAAGTAGTCCCACATTTGCGCACACACCGCGTTCCCTTACCGTACGACCTTCCGGTGGCGCACGACGACGCATTTACGCGATGAAAACCAACAAGAAAATCGTGGTAACGAAACTCTGCGTAACAAAAATGTTAGCCATGCAAACTTTGCTCTCCGTGCGCTTCCAATGGGACATGGTGCTGTCGGCACAGTTGCGTCGCCCATTCGCTAGAGGTGCCACCTGTGCAAAAACACGAACGATATCTAGCAGCCCTAGTAGTAGCTGGATGCAACTGTGCCGTGACCGCCATGTTGACATTGTCAAGGCAATTCGAGATGCAGGGAGAGCAAAGTTTGCGTCGCACACTTTTTTTGTTACGCAGAGTTTGGTTACTACGGTTTTTTTTGTTGGTTTTCATCGCATAAATGCGTCGTCGTGCGCCACCGGAAGTTCGTACGGTAAGCAGGAAACGCGCTACATGCGTAAATGTGCAGCTACTTTTTCTGCACACACCCTGTACTCTAATCTAAATGAATCTGTGTTGGACTCAATGCGTCTTGTTGTGTTGTGCATTGTGTGTTCTCTTAGGCAAATTGCTTTCCACCCAGATAACTTCACAAGAATCCACAAAAGATATTCTTCGTGTGGGTCATGCTTGTCATTTGGTTAATTAATTTGATTAAGTGATTGATTGCTCGATGCACCATAATGCAGTATGCTTCCCCTATACCTTAGCATTGCATAGCGGTAAAAATTATCAAAGCACTACCCTAATTATCTGGTTGGGTGTGCATTGTTTTTATAACACGTCACTATCCAACTTTTGGATTCACAAGTGATTCTTTCATGCCAGTCACATTAGCTGTACGCAACTTGTATATAACCGTTTTCTTCTTTTTCAAAGGACAAGCGCGGCCGGCAGAAGCTCAAACGGAAAAACTGGGGTACATTTCTTCCAAGGGTCCAACTATGCAATGCATACCCTTCTGTTTTGTTCTTTGTGATTTCATCCTTGCGTTGCTTCTATCTTATTCTTTGGTTCCTCCTGTCATCGATATCCCAGTGCTTATATAACCAACGTTTTGCCTGAAGAAAGGCAGGCTCTGCCCGAAAGTTTACATATTAAATAGCTACTCTGACTTCATGCTTCATTCTTTCGTTATCATTTTTCTTGACTTGGCTTAGTACAGTCATGTTTTCCAACTGGCTCAACAAATGCTCGGAAAGTGTCAACCCTTAATTCGATTCTATTCGGGAGTTTTCTGGACACCTTATATAACTAAGTTCTCACCACTACAAGCCATTTCGCTCATATTTTTGTTGTTGTGATTTCAATTGTTTTTCCCGCAGGATTCCATCGCCCAAGCCTCTTCTCCTTTTCTCCCGCCTCACCTCACATCAATCCCTTTTCTGGAAATTCTTCCTCCTCTAACCTCACCTCAATCTCCATTTCAGAAATTTTCACTCACCTCACCTCAACGTCCTTGTCGGAAAACGTTCCTCACCTCACCTCTCCTCAACCTCGCTCTCGAAAATTTTTTCTCATCTCACCTCAATTCATTGCTCGGGAAGATTTCCTCACCTCACCTCACCTCAATGTGCGTGAAGTGGGGTGAGGACACCCTCACCATAATTTGCCCTCGTGAGGATGCCCATCTTTACTCAGCGTACATCGCGGAGCGTTGACCGGTTGAGTGAACGAAGTTTTTGAAACGCACGGGTTCCTTTTATGTCCTCATGTCCTCTTTTAGCGCGCTCGAGAGTATGAGACACCCGGAGCGGCCACTAAACAGGGAAAAACAACTTTGGAACGCCACACTCACTGATCTCTATGTATAAAGTGTCTCTTTTACAAGCGAGATCAGTGACTACACTGCTTGCTCCCTGATGCCGCTTCCTCTTGTCTGCTCATGCAGTGCACAGACGGATGATACGTTGGCTCAGTTTGAACCACAAGGTTGGAGGAGACGACTGCAGCGGTTGTCAAGCGTGTGTCAGCGGTGTGAACGAAACGGAAAAGATGGGAATTTGTAACAGACACTATAGGCGCTGTTTACTGTGAAGATGACTGCATGGCGTGAAGATATCTGCATTAAAGCACCGCATATCGACGATATCCGACGATATCCGTGTGGAAGTTGTCCACTAATATACAAAAGGATGATAACAGTTATAAAAATATCACAGTTTACTAAAATCGGAGCATTGAGTAAGATAGTAAGTCAGCATTTTGCTTCCGAGCTCACACTTCGAAGGTCGTCCTGGTGGCGCTCAACAGGAAGTACGTCACGGAAAATCTCAAGCACCCGGGTGCTTGTCGTCTGCTACCATGCACCCAAATGAAACGGGAGCGCGAAAAGCGGCTCGGAGTCTCACAGTCCGACACTCGTGCCCCGGGGCGCCTACTTAACGCACCCTTTCTTTGCGGTGTTGTCATATTGCAGCACACAAAGACTTGAGGAACAGTTGTGATTCCAGCCATGAGATTACCAGAAGCTCAGTCGCAGTAGATTGCCTGCGGGCAGTAGATATGCTCCAGCCTTTGCTGCTCAATGGGTGCTGCATTTGACGTGTCTTTATAACCACATGACTTTCGCTTTCATAAATTTTCAGATATCAAAATACTGATCGACAATGAAGATTAGTCACTAGAAAAAATTGCCGCCGCTAAGTTTATTAGAACAAGGAGTGCGCTGCAAGCTAACTTGACTGCCAAATGTCTTACTAATGTTTCCAGAACAACCACCTATGTTCTTTTCCTTTACCTGGCTGGAAAACAAAGAAGACATTCGAACGCAACGAACCCAACGCTTGGACGAAGAAGAAGCAGAAGGAAGAAGCAGGAAGAAATCAGCCATAGCAATAACGATCGTGCGAGGACATGGACCTCGAAGAACCCGTTGACACTGTGACCCGTCCGTCAGTCTCTACGGTTAGCAATGATGAACAAACCTGGCCTACCCCGAGATTCCACAGCAGCGAATCCCTGCTCTTGCACCCAGGAGGGGATCACCTTCAGCTCGACAAGATTATACAAAAGAAACTGAGCCTCACTCAAGCCTCACCGGTCGACGACCAAATGAACCACTTGGAGCAAGCTATACTTGTGCAGCAAAATCGCTCCGAAAGTTACCGCAGCGATTCTGAAGTCACGGAGGACGCCGCTGTCGATGAGCCTCAAAAACTTGTCATTGGTATTCGTAGGAAGAAGGATGGAAGGAAAAAGTCCCCAACTGTTTTGAGCATAGCGCTGGGAGACGATGGTTCTCTGCAGTTGACGCAGGGCTCTGAAAGCACCGACGCAAGCACAGCTGAAAACGGAGTGCAACAGAAAGAATCAAGCCCCGGGGACAAGAAAGTGAAATTCCAAGATGATGGTCTCGATACGAGCGAGGAATCCTCACGATCACAGGGAGCCGCAAAAAAAGGCAAGAAACGAAATAAAAGTGGGAGCGATGAGGATGATCGCGGACGACGTCGAGGCAAGAAGCGTGACCGTGATAGCGAAGAGGACAGTGACAAGGAGGACGGCAGCGACCGTCGCAGAGGTAGAGGCAGAGGTCGAAGTCGAGGTGGCCGTGGTAGGGGTCGTGGCAAAAATCGCTCCAGAGACCGAGCCAGTGATAAAGATGAGGAAGACAGCGGCCGTGGTAGAGCTCGTGGTCGTGGTCGGGGCAGGAACCGCGCCAGAGACCGAGCAAGTGATAAAGAGGACGAGGAAGGCAGCGAGAGTAATAGAGGTCGTGACCGTGGCAGGAGCCGCAACAAAGACGGTGATGAGGACGATGATAGTGGACGCACTAAAGGTCGGAAACGTGGGAAAAACCGTGTCGAAGACAGCGATGAAGACGCTGAGAGTGGACAAACCAGAAGTCGTGGTCGTGACAAACCTGGTAAGCGAGATCGGAGTAAGGACCGCAACAGAGACAAGGACGAAGAGGAAGACACCATGACCAAGAAGAGGTCGCGAGGAATTGAAAACGATGATGATGAAGGTTCTCCACGTGATAAGAAATCCAAGAAAGTGGTGTCAGCCTCGGAATTATCGAGTAGCAGGTACAAGATGTTCGAGCCCACGAGCGTCATAACGATTAATAAGCGCGGCGATATTCTTTCACCGGAAGAACTCTCCGTGGAAATTGCAGAGCGAGAGGACTCTTCCGAGAAGTTCAAAAGAAGGACCTTCCTGGACGGCAAAGAGGTATCTATCCCAGAAAAGAAGAAGAAGAAGAAAAAGAAGAAAGTA
This sequence comes from Ornithodoros turicata, assembly GCF_037126465.1. Lineage (NCBI taxonomy): Eukaryota > Metazoa > Arthropoda > Arachnida > Ixodida > Argasidae > Ornithodoros > Ornithodoros turicata. The sequence continues at coordinate 51,203,969 of NC_088206.1, forward strand.
ACGAAGCCAATCGTAAGAACGGCGTCAGTTCCCATACAGACCCCGTCAACAGAATGGCAGATGGGAAGAATTGACTCTGGATTTTCTTGGAGTGCAACGGCTCCGCCGACACCGCCGAGAAGAACCGGCGCATTCAAGAACGAAAAACGAAAGCCACAAAGTGAGTTGAAAAACTCCAAGGCTACTCTAGACTCTTTGCTTTCGACTCTGCCAACCGAGCCTCAGTTCGTTGTCAAAAGATGTGAGCGTCACAAACGCGATTACGTTGTGATGATGCCAAGCTACACAGAATCTCCTCTGTATTACCCCAGTGTAACTGCGATAACGAGACAGCCTCCAAACTATATGGAAGATATCAAAAGGATGACACGCAGGCCGCCACCAAGGATGCAAAGCAACCCATCGGAACGGCCGCGACCTTCGGCTTTGCGAGTCTTAAGAAATGAAGGCGATTTGTGGATCGAACAGGTACCGCTTGACCATGTACGTTCTACTCAGAGAACAAGGGGACGAACTATGTCGCTGGAAAGAGATCCCGATCCCGTATGTACTTGCTCAAGAGAGGACCCGAGCGGCATAACGGATGTACCGTCTCGGGCAGCACGCAATATACAAATAAGGAGGCGACCGAGATCGTCTCCAACACCAACTAGAATGACTGTAAAACGGTCTCTAGGGCCTAAGACGACAGAATCAAGCGAAACGACAAACCTGTCAGACAGCCAGCTTTCGGAGGAGCCTGACATCCACATCCACATCTCGAGACCCAAGAGACCCAAGACGAAAACGAAACCCAAAGACGAGAAAGACGTAGGTGACTCCCCGCCTAGAAAGACAAAGAAGGGGAAGAAATCAAAAACAGATGACGAATCTCCTAAGAAAGGAAGAGACGATGATGAAGTACAAGCCTACATGTTCCATACCTATCAAGGAAGAAAGGGAGGAGTGTCGCAAGTTAGCTTTGTCGGTCCATGGAAGGCTCTAAGCCTTGACACAGCTCAAAAATGTGTGCAAGACGATGAGAAATTGATGCAGTCAAGCACGGCGTCATTCGAAAACAATTTTACGAGAAATGAGCCTCATAAGCCTGAAGGAGTTAGTGATTCCTGTCCTCTTCCGACACTCGGCCACACACAGCAAGAAGCTATCAGCAAGACACGCCTTCGAGACAAGCCATATATTTCGTCGACCACCATATTTGACTACCAGTCGGCAGAGTCACTTTTGTCCTCCAACAGGGTGCACCAGCTGAGTCGCGTTCTAAAGTCCCGCAAGGTGATTGCGTATCCATCGCTCGTCTTGGTGGCTCTGGCACTAATAACTGGAATGACGGCAGTGTTTCTGCCCAGCAACGTCAGGTACCCTGTCAGCAGTAACCCCAGTCTCCAGCGTGTTTACAGTCACTCGACGAACATCACTGACAAGGACTTGTCGACGACAGCAGAGAGCTCAGGTGAAAATGACGTCTGTGATACAGCTTGGTGTCAAGAGGACGGTGCGTATCTAAAAGAACTAATTTCGTGGGATCTAAATCCGTGCGACGACTTCTACCGTTTCGTATGTAGTCGGTGGAGAAGCAGTATCCGTGAAACGCATTATGGTGGAAGCGTTCAGGATGACCTTGTACATTTGTTGGAGACCAAGGTCATGCATTTATTGCAGCGCTCCGATATCCCTGAGGAACTGTCAATGTCGAAAGCGATTTTCAAGGAGTGCTTGGACTTCCACAAGAAGAGCAGTGAGGACTGGGGCGATATGCTGGAGTTACTGTGGATGGCAAAACTGGACGGATTTCCGTTCACTTCAACGCCGGATAACATATCCGTTTGGGGTGTGGCAGCAAGGCTTTTACGGCTGTCAGGGACAGAGACGCTGCTCAGCATCCGGACAGTTCGAAATCCATACAACAGAAATGGAGCCATAATCGCGGTCGGAGCCGCGGAGCCCTTGTCCCCATTCCCTGGCGATGTCCAGAGAACCACTGGGTTCTACAATGCCGCTGCCTACGTCGCGATGAAGACGGTGAGGAAGGAAGGGAACGCTTCACTCTACTCTCTTGACGTCGCAAACTTTGCTGCCAGGTTGGAGTTGCTCTCTTCCAACAGGACGCTATTGGTGGGTCCTAATCAAATAGACACGTTGAGAGGTAGACCGGAGCTGATGGCGTTCGTCTCCGAGATATTCACTACGGGTGATTCTCCCTTGTACGCTGGGGCGTTCACTGACATCCTACTGTTGTGTCCCGACTACTTGAACGAAGTTTTAAGTCTCATGACCAAGGCGGAGATGCGTGCTGTGTTGAATTATTTCGGAGTACGGCTTATGGTAGAAATGTCAGCTTTCTCACCGAGTTCAGGAACGTCCTTGGCCGATGCCTTGGCGCAGCACCTGTACGGCGCCTCGTTACGAGCGTTGCCTCGCTGGAAGTTGTGCGTGCGCATGACTGAACGCGCTACGCCTCTCCTTTTCTTGCACGCTGTACAGATCGTGACCAGCAGAAACATATCTGATCTCCGTGACATCGTTCATCACTTGGAAATATCGCTGGACAAGCTGGGCATCCTGGGTGAAGAGTCCAGAAGAGAAGCATGGGAGAGTCTTAACCAGACCAGGATTGCCCTGTTCCACCCGTCCTGGCTTACTGACAGGACAAAGCTCAAGGAATATGTGAGCACATTCCCGAAGATGTTCGAAGGAAAAAGTTTACGATCATTTTACAATATTCGTAGCCACAGCTTTTATCGTGCTGTGCGCGAAGATCCCGACAACCAATGGCTGGGCTCTGCTTTCGACCTTGACTGCCGTACGGACGTGGACACTATCTACGTTCCTACGCTGCTGATCAATGTAACGCTTCTCAACCTTAGTGGGCGTTTTGAGCTTCCGTACGCCGGAACGCGTATCTTCCGGTGTCTACTGCGGCTCATACTCCGCAACGTCCGATTGAGCCGGGCAGAGAAACGACGCTGGTGGCCGGACCTTGGTCATTCGTACTTAGGGAGCGCACTTGTGTGCATTGAGCGATACGGAATACAGAAGACGGATTCCTTGGCCCTTCTGGAGTCAACGGCGGCACTAGAGCCCGCCGTGGAATTGTTCTTGCAGGGACGAAAGAGGCGTTTCTCAACATTGCGAAAGTTGGAGGTGGACCAGCTCTTTTTCGTGTACTACGCGCGCGGGACTTGTCTTGAGGGCAATGTCTCCGCTGCCATAGCCCAGCAGGTGAATATACCGCTGTGGAACAACCGCCTCTTTCAGGAGATGTTTCGGTGCTCCGTTGGTACGCGAATGAACCCTTCCAAGAAGTGTCCCCTCTGGCGAGATACCCGTTAAGCCGGTGTTATGTGATAATAAATGCTGTCCTCAACCACCCACGTGTATGCGACGTTTTTTTCTTTTTTGCTGTTAAACACGTGGGAGTACTATCATTGCACGAATACACATTTGCGCATGCCCACCTATATTTTCCAATCTGGCTATGCATGGTTCCGATAATGGCTCCTGAAAGGACAGTCAATGGCGCAGTGCATCCTGATGCCTCACAGGCGGTGAGAGACGTCTAAATAGAAAGCTATGCACTTGTGAGCCGTTTGACTGAGCTAAACTCGTTTGTCTTGAGGTAAGACAATGTCCACTCTGGAACTTTGCTGTTGAATACAGTTTCCCAAAAAATGCCTCCAAGGTTAAATCAAGGGACAGAATGGAATTATGGTTCACTGGGAACGTGGTGAATTTGTTTCAGTTAGTAGACAGCACCGTCCTGGCACCCTTAATGATCTTACTACCCGCCCCAATTTTTTGTGCGCTAGTTCCTGATGCCATATATGTGCCGAGCATGGCAAAAATACAGACAGGCTGAGCACTAAACAGAGTTAGGAAACTCCAACGATACGGAGGACAGGAAGAGACCATGGAACCTCCGAATTATGCGCCCATCTTGATAACGTCGGTTTGCACTCGCACCGAGTGCTTACTAAAGCTTAAAATGTCGGTTTGTGGACCCTACCCCTACCGTGTCGACCACGTTTGCTCCTACGAATGAAGAACGTTTTCACGGAGAAGACTGGACATACGGCCGGCATGCTGGTAAGCGAACTGCTAAGATAGCCTGAGCTAGAGCCCTGCGCGGATGAGGTTTTTGGCATCCGCATCCGACCCGCATCCGCGCACACGTTATCCGCATCCGCACCATACACAACAGTTTACATCCGCATCCGATCCGCTGAGCAAAACTCACCATCCGCATCCGATCCGCAAAAATCCGCACGTTTCGAAAGACGCGTAAAGACCGCCGGAAGCATGTTGGTATAATTTCGGATGCCTCCATGCTGTCACGGAAGGACTCAGTCATGACGACAAGCAAAGGTAAACCTTTAAACAAACGCGATATGGAGAGACTTATGGAACGCGTGGAACGCTACCTCGTCGGCGCTCGCGCGGTTCGAGACGCCTGAATGCTTCCTCTCCCGTCTTGGCGCCGTGCATGGTCAAAGGTGAACCAGAGCATGCGCTCGCTGTCGTCTGTCGGCGCGCAATACAAATAAATTGCGGGTGGAAAAATGACAGCATGCGGTATATCCGCATCCGATCCGCTACCGATCCGCTGCCTTCGTATCCGCATCCGATCCGCATCCGACCTCGAGCCATCCGCATCCGATCCGCACACTGCAGAAAGTGCTAAATTTTCATCCGAATCCGCAAGTATATTGCGGATATCCGCTTCCATCCGCGGATGGTGCAGGGCTCTACGAGTGACTGTTTGTAACACAGTGCGAGGCGATAGGCATAGAGCTGGAAGACAGGCAGAATGTGGTATTTGCTGAATAGGGGTGTGGCAGAAGCATCGTATGGTACGCCTTCAATTATCCGGAGAGCACGCTTTTGCAGGACATACGGCTGCTGAAGGGACGTCCTGGATGCAGATCCCCACACAAGAGCACAATAATTCAGCCGAGACCGAATTAGAGCCTCATAGAGCAGCAATTTGGCCGAGGCGGGAAGCAAGTATTTGTACTTCCGCAAAGATCCGAGCGCCACACTGATTTGCGATGCAATGGATGAAATATGATCGTGCCAGCGCAACTTCTTGTCAAAAATGACTCCCAGAATTTTTACGCTGTCGGCAAGCCTAATTTTGGAGTCACCGATGAATATGTCCTGTTCGGGTACTCTGCACGGACTAGGTGGAGTAAACAGTGTAGCGACTGTTTTTTGAATATTTATTTTTAGGCGGTTGTGCGAGGCTCAGGAGGCTACGTCACGAAGGATAACGTTTGCTGTCATGGCTGCGCTAACGGGTGTACTGCCGCTGATTAAAAGGGAGGCGTCATCAGCATAAAGAGTGATATCAGAATGTATAATGGTCAGGTCGTTGATATATAGTAAAAATAACAGGGTACCTAATATGCTCCCTTGCGGAACCCCTGCTGTGATGTGCAATGTGCGAGATTCATTGTATGAGTCCAAGGAAACGTACTGATAACGATTTGATAGGTACAATTGAAAGAATGATAGGCTGTGACCGCGGATGTCGTAGTGGTTCATTTTGCCAAGAGTATAGAGTGGTCAAGCATGTGGAAGGCCTTAGAAAAGTCAATATACAGGGTGTCCACGCTAAGTGTGAACAGATTTTTTAAAAATATATCAATCACTTTTTCCGAAATGAAATCAATTGCAATATAGCATATGCTGAAGGGCACTCCCTAGTGGGGCATTAACAGACTCCTAAGGCAATGTCTTAATTAACTTTCAATAATTAACTTTTTAATTATAAAAGCTACGAAGTTGCTCCAATGAGAATATCTAATCTCTTCGGTCACCAGATACCAAAACCGTTTTCAGAACAAAAATCCGTTCGGTAGATCGTCCGCAAAACATTCGTGAAGGAACGCCATTTTTTTCTTTATTTGGTTTATTGCGCATCTTCAAAGAAGTGGCTTTCCTTTACCCCCAGTGTGAGAGAGTGAAAGAGCACCATCGTTCCATCACTTTCCCCATAGAGCTGGTGAGGCTGATGGGACGATAGGAGCTGATGTATGTAGTCGGTTTGCCAGGTTTGAGGACTGGGACCACTTGTGCTGTTTTCCAGTCCTTGGGGAGCTGTCCAACTTGCCATGTGGACTTGTAGTGTGCTAGTAAGCTGTCCGTGGCTGTTGGGCCCAGGTTTGCCAGGTGGTTATATGTGACCTTGTCATGTCCGGCGGCTGTCTTCTTGCTTGCGGCCTTGTGTATTGCCTGTCGCAGCTCGGTGATAGTGAAGTCTGCATCCAGTTCTGGAGTTGCAGGGGGCGTTGTGATATTAATGAATACCTTGGCTGAGCGCGCTGATTGCCAATGCAGGGGACTCGTTGCTGCGTTGGATGGTCTCGTAATTGAAGCCAAAAATCTTTCTGCCACGGTCTTCTCCGCTACGTTAGCTTTGACGGCTATGGCACGAAATGGAGATATCAGTGACGGCGGCGCCTTCAAGCCCGTGATTATGCACCATAACCTAGAGGAATGTACAGCGGGGTTCAGAGCACAACATGTATCAGTCCAATTTTTTACTGCTAATGCCTTGAGGTGTCTCCGGATCTTGTCTTTCAGGGTGCTGGCCTCTTTCCAGTGTGTTATGTCGCCCGATCTCCTATAGCGACGCTCTGCTCTTCTACGTTGAGCACGAAGATGCTCGAATTCTGTATCAACTTTGGAATATGTAGCAGGAATGTTTACAGTCTTGCTGGATTGGTTTAAAATTTTGCGTATTCCTGCTGCGAAATCCGTCAGGGATCCGCAGTTTTGCAGACACTTCGTGTTAAGGTGCCTTGCACCATCCGCGGATGGAAACGGATATCCGCAAGATGCTTGCGGGTTCGGATGAAAATTTAGAACTTTCTGCGGTGTGCGGATCGGATGCAGGTGGCGCGAGGTCGGATGGCGATCGCATGCGGTTACGAAGGCAGCGGATCGGTAGCGGATCGGATGCGGATATACCGCGTGCTGTAATTTGTCCACTAGCAATTTATTTGCATTGCGCGGCGACAGCGGGCGGATGCTCGGGTTCACCTTTGACCATGCACGGCCAAGACAGGAGAGAACGTATTCTGACGTCTCGAACCGCAGGTGCACCGACAAGCTAGCGTTCCACGCGTTCCAGAAGTCTCTCCCTATCGCGTTTGTTGAAACGTTTCCCGTCGCTTGTCGTCATGAGTCCTTCCGTGACAGCGTGGAGGCATATCCGAAATTATACCAACATATGTTTGCGGCGGTCTTTACGCGTCCTTCGAAACGTGCGGATTTTGCGGATCGGATGCGGATTGTGCGTTTTTGTCAGCGGATCGGATGCGGATGTAAACTGTTGTGTATGCTGCGGATGCGGATGCCAAAAATCTCATCCGCGCAGGGCTCTAACTCATAGCCGAGAACGATCTGTTAGATCTAGGACACGTCCGCGAAAACACAAGACCCTATCATACCCGACCCCCGACCCTCTTTTTGTACCCTTCTCCCGCTCGGGATATGGCACCCAGAGACTGCAAGTCATCATACCGCGTCTACTAAATATCCTTCATAATCATAATTGGTGGGCTCTGCGGATCCGAAATGTGGACTACTGTTAATCCAATTCTCCTGTTTATGCAGCTGTTTCACGCATCATGCCAGTGGCATCATCCAGTAAACGGCACATGTATGCAGACATCATTCTGGAATTCTACCTGCTCTTCTAACCTGTTTGTCAACAACGCACAAGAAAATCCACGTGCGCTTCTGGATATCATCGATGCGCCAATCACCGCTGGTTTTGGACTTCACCGTTGCACGACAGCACTGCTCCCCGATGAACTCTTCATAAGGCTCTACGGTCATAGTGTGCACAGTGGGCTCTGCGGATCCGAAATGTGGACTACTGTTAATCCAATTCTCCTGTTTATGCAGCTATTTCACGCATCATGCCAGTGGCATCATCCAGTAAACGGCACATGTATGCAGACATCATTCTGGAATTCTACCTGCTCTTCTAACCTGTTTGTCAACAACGCACAAGAAAATCCACGTGCGCTTCTGGATATCATCGATGCGCCAATCACCGCTGGTTTTGGACTTCACCGTTGCACGACAGCACTGCTCCCCGATGAACTCTTCATAAGGCTCTACGGTCATAGTGTGCACAGTGGGCTCTGCGGATCCGAAATGTGGACTACTGTTAATCCAATTCTCCTGTTTATGCAGGTGAGAAATGATATTTCATTATCCAAACATAAAACTAGCAACAGATGGCTTCTGGATCTGCAGTGCCCACTTTGTTTCCGCACAGTAGTGTGTTATCTTCTGTATACTAAGTATCTTTGCCAACTAGCTCTGAATGACTATGGTGCCGTTAAACGTCTACTTCTTCTGTCCGGCGACGTCGAGCAAAATCCGGGACCCCCAAAGTCGGACACGCAAGCAAAGCAGCTTGATACAATTTTACAGGTTCTACAAGAACTTAACTCTCGTTCTGCAGTCCTTGAGACACGTTCAGCGTCACTCGAAAAAGGACAGACAGACCTTCTTGCGGCTGTTAAGTCAGTACAAGATACACAAAACGATATTATAGAAAAGATTTCTAATATCAGCACACGACTCGAAATTGTCGAATCGAAAGCTTCTGAAGTCGACACCCTAAAGTCAGAAATAAAAAGACTCAGAGCCGAAAATGAATTAATTCGCGCAAGCTTAACTGATCAGGAGGACAGATCAAGGCGAAACAATTTAATCTTTCATGGCATCACAGACGTCGACGGTGAGAGATGGGAGGAATCCGAGAAGAAAGTTCTAGGCGCCATTGATGACATGTTCGGGTTAAAGATAGGAAGCGACACTATAGAACGTGCACATAGAATAGGCTCCTATAGAAATAGCGGGAATCGCCCTATAATTGTGAAGTTCACATCTTTTAAGACACGTGATCTTATACTCCAAACGAAACCTAAATCTAACGTAAATGCTGTGTCAGTTGCTCCCGATTTCTCACTGTCTACGCGTATTGCTCGGAAGAAATTAATTGAATACGGGAAAGCTTTGGATACACCATTCAAAGTTCGCTATAATAAGCTTTATGTTAAGGACAAGTGTTTCGTTTACGATCCACCTACTGATAGTGTTAGGGAATTTCAAACAAGACATTCAGGTGGATTTGGAGCCTCAAACACTCCTGCAGCGCAGAATGATTGTCCCGATAATAATGCTCAATCATGTCCTGTCTTTGACAATCCCTCTCACGATCAGCCATAGCAATCACGCTTAATTAAGCAGAACTCATCGCATTTACAAATTTCTATTCTCTACACTAATATTCGGAGCATTACTAGACATCGAGATGAATTATGCTCGATTATGGACTCGTGTGATGCAGACTTCGTCATTCTAACCGAAACCTGGCTATCATCTAAAATATGCAACAAGGAATTATTTCACTGCAACAAGTTATATAACATTTATCGCAACGACCGAGGTCAAAGAACCGGAGGCGGTGTCCTTATTGCGGTATCTAATCATATTAGCTCTCAGCTGATTGATATTAACTCACCTTTAGAAATGATCTGGGTGAGTGCGGATTGTAAACACAGGAGAATGATAATTGGTGTATGTTACAGGCCGCCTTCATGTGGAAATATCTTCTTATCTCAGTTACATGATGCACTTAATCTGGTTGTGGCACGATTTCCCCATTTGCCTATATTTCTTATGGGTGACTTTAACTACCCTTCCATCAATTGGCAAGCCCATGACACACACGTTATGTCAACATCCCATGAATGTGCTACCTTCATAGAAATGTGTAACACCTTTAACCTTTCACAGTTAGTTACAAGTCCTACTAGAGTAACCCAATCATCTTCCAACATACTAGACTTGCTGTTAACTTCAACACCCGATCTTGTTGATAGGCTTTCCAACTTCGACGGGCTTAGTGATCACTCTATACTTCATTATTACATTAATACGTCAGTCGGTCGTGGTAAGGACAGAAAGATAATTAGGGACTATAAAAATGCCAACTTTACTGCTATAAATGATGAACTTTATGAATACCTTAATTTTTATTTAGCTGACTTTCCACTCCGTTCGGTTGAAAGTAACTGGCACCTGTTCAAGAGCAAGGTGATGCAGCTCATCGATAAATATATCCCACAAATAACCATTTCCACTCATTCTCAAACGCCTTGGTTCAACAAAACGCTAAGAAGGCTTCTAAATAGGAAGAAACGGCTATTTCGTCGCTCGAAGCTATCTCCTAGCCCGTCGAGTTTGGACGCCTATTATAACGCCCTGAAAGCATACAGGCTAGAGCTTCATGATGCCAAGAATAACTATTTTAAGAACACTTTACCCGAAATGCTAAAACGGAACCCTAAGCAGTTTTGGAACTTTGTAAATCGAAAGAATAACACAGAAATCACATTACGTACTCCAGACGGTGTTGTAATACCCCCATCACAGTGTGCTAATGCATTGAACGATGCATTTGTTAGCGCTTTTTCCTCTGTTACTTCCGACAACCTTTCCGAATTGAGTGTTCACAATTACATTACTATGAATCCTATACTTATTGATACCTATGGCATTATTAAGATAATTGATACTCTGAAACTATCTGCTAGTTCTGGGCATGATGATATTAATACTAAGTTTTTGAAAAACACTGCCACATGTTCGGCATTATTTCTAACTCACATTTTTATGCAGTCGCTAGAGTCTGGTTGCATTCCTCATGATTGGTCTATCGCGAAGGTGGTTCCCTTCTTTAAATCTGGTGATAGACACTGCGCAAGTAACTATCGCCCCATTTCTTTAACTAGCATTCCCTGTAAAATAATGGAACATATAATTTACTCTCACTTAGTCCAGCACCTTGAATTTAACTCGTTTTTTCACCATAGTCAACATGGATTTAGGAAAAATTTCTCTTGCGAAACCCAACTCGTCTCTTTCCTAGATGACCTTCATCAGGCCCTTGATCGCGGGTCCTGCACAGACTGCATATTCATTGATCTATCTAAAGCATTTGACAAAGTCGCGCACAGGCATTTACTTCTAAAATTAACAAGACTTAATGTTGACAAAAATGTTATAGCCTGGATTCACTCTTTCTTATCTGATCGCTTGCAGTATGTCGTTACTAACAATGGGAATTCAAACATAGCTTCTGTCTTATCTGGTGTACCGCAAGGCTCCGTTCTCGGCCCCTTACTTTTTCTTATCTATATCAACGACCTTCCTAACCTCTTCTCCTCTTCTGTTCGTCTCTACGCCGACGATTGTGTTATCTATCGAAAAGTAACTACCGCTTCTGACTCTGACTTATTACAAAAAGACCTCGATACGCTACTAACATGGTGCTCCACGTGGCACATGGAACTAAACCTCGGAAAGTGTAAGCACATGAGAATATGCCGCAACAACGAACCTTGTCATACATACATGATTAATAACACTGCATTGGAACGTGTTTCTACATATAAATATCTTGGCATTTTCATATCTTCTAACCTATCCTGGAAACCACACATCGAGTATATAACCAAAAACGCCACACGCACTCTAGGGTACATCCGCCGTAATTACAGCCTTGGTCCACTAAATCTAAAACTCATGTTATACCGAACCCTCGTGCTTCCGAAGCTCGAATATGCTGCTTCTGTGTGGGACCCGGGACAGGCGACACTCATTGCTCAAGTGGAAAGTGTACAAAACCGCGCAGCACGGTTCATTCTCGGTAATTATGCCAGGACAGCCAGTGTTACCTCCATGAAAGCTAGTCTTAACCTATCTCATCTCTCAGTTCGACGCAATGTTACTCGTCTTTGTCTATTTCACAAAATTTTTTATCATAACGATATCCTCCGACACTCTTTAATTTCTTGTCCGTCACATATCTCTTCACGGCTGGACAATGCACAGAAGGTTGGCATTCCCTTTTGCACTACTAACGTATACTTTCAGTCATTTCTGCCCAAAACCTCACTCGAGTGGGACCGCCTTCCCGGCTCTATTTCATCCATTACTGCCCCTTCATTATTTAAGAATGCTCTTTGTGATCATCTGAACGCCACATAGTGATTATTTCTTTCCTTTTTTTCGCCTAATTTTTCATTGTTTTGTGTCTTCTGTATGCATCCTCTTATATTTGAACTTATTGTTACATACGCCCCTCCCCTCTGTAATGCTCAAAGCCCTGAGGGTATCATAAATAAATAAATAAATAAAATAAATAATGTCAATGTGCGAATCACATCTTTTCGAAACCTTAAGAAGACGATGCGTGACAATACGTTCCGTATTGTTTGACCCTCAAGCTCGCGTTCTCATCACCAAGCCTGCGTTCCCTTTATCATATCTTTATATGTCAACTTTCTCTCCAATTCTTTTTCTTTCTTTCTTCCTCGTTGTTTACCCTGTAAACAAAAGAGTAGGCCTGCGTAAAGAACTACACATGTGCACTTATTTGTCCATATAATGTGTTGTGCAATTGAATGTACATGTAGTGAAGTGTATGGAAATGTATATGTAGCCGCTGGTGCTGGGGAGCCGAGGTGCTCGTCAAGCCTGAAGGCTTTTTTACCTCGGTCCCTTCACCCAGTAGGGTGAAAAACAAGAAATAAATAAAAATAAATAAATAAATATGTGGCACTCCTAGGATAGGTCTTCGGAAAAAAAGGGTCTTAACGACCTATACAATTTCAATCTGATCATGGCCCAGATATACATCGACTAAGTTATTTACTACTTTGTTTTTTGGCGGATATAGTTCAGCTTTCGTTTTGTTTCGTTTGCAAGTAAATGGTTAATTTCTGCCCAGTGGCTTATTGCCTGAACGGCGGTGTTTGCCATCCGAGTTACTGCGTCAACTGTGGCACCAGCGAAAAATATGGCAGTATCATCTGCATAAATAAAAAACGTAGCATCGGACGCCACATTAACAATGTCGTTAATGTACAGGTTAAACAGCAAGGGCCCTAAGATACTGCCCTGCGGAACACTGGTCACGATATTCAGTTTATCGGAGCAATATCCCTCCATTGAGACATATTGCTCACGTGAAGTTAAATAAGAAGATACGAAGGCAGAAAAAATAGGCGATGTCAAGTTGCCGGTGGTGAGTAAATCAAAGAGTGATATTAAACGGTAGGAACAACTTATTTATTTACACATGGTAAACAAGACTTTCGTGCACGAGACTGCACTTCTTCAGGTTACAAAAATGTAAGCATGGTACAGGCACATATATACAGTTGAAGGGGGAGTTCTGGCATGAGAGGGTAACAGGTTGATGGAAAGGATGCAAACAACAGATAAAAATCACAAGAACATAAATACAAAAGCAGGGGTATCAGAAGCGAAACAACGCGAGCCCAAGGGCTTATACACAGGAAACGAGAACACTTGTTGGTGACGTTCGAGGAATTAAGGATAAAAAGGGGGGGTTATGGCGACGGAATGAGGACACGGGTGCGGAGTACAAAGGTGACCAGTGGACCGTGAGAAAGTGAAGACGGAGGTGGTCTCAGGATAGAGACAAACGAAGAAAAATGTGGAAGTTGGAGAGTAGTGTGTGTGTGTTTATCATTATCTTCTTTTATTTGAAAAATTATATTTACGGGTTCAATAATTGTAGTGGGCCTGCGTGGATGTTCAAACCATGAGGCTTCAAAGACTGGAATTTTGCAATTAAAAAGGATTCGCGATTTTTGCGCTTCATGTCACTGTTATAACCCGATTCAAGGATAACGATTTTGAGGTCTGTACCTAAATCGTGTCCAGGAAGGTTAAAATGTGTAGAAACGGGTGTAGGATGGTTATTAACAATATCGGATTTATGGCCGTAAAACCTTTCCCTCATGGTGTTCGAGGTTTCTCCAATGTACTGAATACAACATTTCGTGCACATAATGAGGTAACATACGTTAAAAGAGTTGCAGTGCAATCCCTGTCGGATTTCGAAAATAAAAGAGTTTGAGGTGCTCGAGATAAATGTACATGGGCTAATGAAATGACATGTTTGGCAGCGTTTGTTACCACAAGGGGAACACCCAGGATTTGGTCGGGATAGACGGGATGAAACTAGTAAGTTACGAATGTTACGTGATCGACGGAATGTGATATTGGGGGGAGCAGGAAAAATTATTTTAAGTTTTTCGTCGCTGTGAAGTATGTTGAGATGGCGGGTGAAGATGGACCCTGCGCCACTCAGTGCTTTGTTATAGGCGGTAACGAAGGATAAGGGGTTTTGTTGCTGCCGCGGTTCATGTGAAAGTAATTTTTCTCGATCTAGAGATTTGCACGCGGAGAGAGCATTGTTTATAAGGTTGGGAGGGTAGTTTCGTTTTCTAAAATCGTTGGACATTTCTTCGGCGCATGCCTCAAAATCTTCTGGGTTAGAGCATATGCGTTTTAGACGTGTAAATTGACCAAAGGGGATGTTCCTCTTCTGAGTATTAGGATGGTAGCTGTTAAAATGAAGGTACTGGCGTTTGTCAGTGGGTTTCTTGTATAGATTCGTGACCAGCTTACCAGACTGTATAGAGACAGTCACGTCTAGAAAATTCACTGATGCGTGGGAAAGATTACACGTGAACTTGATGGCCTGATGTACGGAGTTAAAATGCTCGAAAAACGCAATTAAGGATGGTTCATCACCCGACCATACGATGAAAATGTCGTCAATGTACCTTAAGAAGACTAAAGGTTTGATCGGGAAGGATGCTAATGTTTTTTCTTCGAATTGCCCCATGAAAAGATTCGCATAGTTGGGAGACACGCGTGACCCCATTGCTGCACCTTGAATTTGGACAAAATGTTTTTCGTTAAATATAAAGTTGTTGTACATGAGCACAAGCTCAAGGAGCGAGAGGACAGCTGATGTCTGGAGGAATTCAGACGGAAAAGATTCAAGAAAAACTTTCACCGCCTCGAGACCCTCATCGTGTGGTATGTTTGTATAAAGGGATGTAACATCCATAGTAGCCAAGATGACGTTGCTCAAATCGCTGTTCTGCTTATTAATCGAATCGACTTTGAGGAGAAAGTCATTGGTGTCTTTTACGTAAGAGGGCAGAAGCGGAGGAACGTGTTTGATACAATGGTCTAAAAGGAGAGAAATGTTTTCGGTGGGTGTGTTTATTCCTGATATTATAGGCCTGCCGGGGTTATTTTCCTTGTGTACCTTAATCAATAGGTAAAATGAACCTGGAGTAGCATTTTTGGGTCTAATGAACTCCGCAATGTTACGTGGAATAGAATCGTTAGCGATTAGCGCGCTGATCTTTTGGTTAATTGTGCGACAAAATAGTGGGGTGGGGTCAGAGTCAAGAGGCTTGTAGAACCTAGCATCACTGAGGTGCTCATTTGCTTTGCTGACGTAGTCTGAAGTATTCATCACGACAATTCCTCCGCCTTTATCAGCGGGCCTGATTATGATATCATCACGAGACTTGAGATTCCGTAGTGCTATCCTTTCTTGCTTAGATAAATTAAATGATTCCCGGTTGTCAAAAATGTTAAGAAGGCCTTTGATGTCATTGGATACTGCCTTAATATAATTGTCGATCATAGGGCTAGTTTTTGATGGGTCAGGGGTCCAGACGGAAGGTTTCTTAAATGGCGTAACTTCAGTGCGTGCACTGCCGTGAAAAAATGTTTGCAAGTGCATTCGTCTACCTAAATTTTGGAGATCATTTAGAATTTCAAATTCATCAACACCATGGGGAGTGGGGACAAAGCTCAGTCCTTTGGATAAAACGCTGGTTTCAGCTTTCCCTAACGTAACGCCTGATAGGTTAAAAACAACACTTAGTGGTGGACCTACAGAAGTCTGTGGGTGGTCTAATAAAACAGTACAAAGATTAAGGCTGGTGATGTCTGTAAGGTGGATATTATCGCGACAAGCTTTCTTACACTTCGTGCGCTGTAATTGGGCGAGCTTATCGGAAGAAAAACGATTGAGTGTGAGCAATTCTTCTGGCGTTAGAGCGTGAGCTAGTTGACGGAGCTGGTTGTCTATGTCTTTGATTATGTAAGAACTTTCTGTTCGCAGAATTCTGATCAGTTCTATAGAAGCATGCGTTAATATGTTACGCCATCTCTTGGGAAAGGTTTTACGGCCATAAATCCGATATTGTTAATAACCATCCTACACCCGTTTCTACACATTTTAACCTTCCTGGACACGATTTAGGTACAGACCTCAAAATCGTTATCCTTGAATCGGGTTATAACAGTGACATGAAGCGCAAAAATCGCGAATCCTTTTTAATTGCAAAATTCCAGTCTTTGAAGCCTCATGGTTTGAACATCCACGCAGGCCCACTACAATTATTGAACCCGTAAATATAATTTTTCAAATAAAAGAAGATAATGATAAACACACACACACTACTCTCCAACTTCCACATTTTTCTTCGTTTGTCTCTATCCTGAGACCACCTCCGTCTTCACTTTCTCACGGTCCACTGGTCACCTTTGTACTCCGCACCCGTGTCCTCATTCCGTCGCCATAACCCCCCCTTTTTATCCTTAATTCCTCGAACGTCACCAACAAGTGTTCTCGTTTCCTGTGTATAAGCCCTTGGGCTCGCGTTGTTTCGCTTCTGATACCCCTGCTTTTGTATTTATGTTCTTGTGATTTTTATCTGTTGTTTGCATCCTTTCCATCAACCTGTTACCCTCTCATGCCAGAACTCCCCCTTCAACTGTATATATGTGCCTGTACCATGCTTACATTTTTGTAACCTGAAGAAGTGCAGTCTCGTGCACGAAAGTCTTGTTTACCATGTGTAAATAAATAAGTTGTTCCTACCGTTTAATATCACTCTTTGAAGTTAAATACGAAGAAAGAAGCAAAAGTGCATTGCCACGAATTCCGTATTTCTCTAGTTTGTTTAGTAATACTGAGTGGTCAAGAAGGTCAAACGCCTTTGTGAGGTCGATGTAGACTGCTAAGGTGAATTGCCTGTTTTCGATGTTGCGAATGATTTGTTCTTTTTGACATAAAAGTGCGGTCTCACTTAAACGTGACTTACGAAACCCAAACTGACGGTCAGTAATGACATCGTATTTCTCAAAGAAAGCCGACAATCTTTTGTGAATAATACGTTCAAAGCCTTTCGAAAATATGGGCGATAAAGATATTGGCCTGTAATTGCCAAATACATTGGGGTCCCCACCTTTACTTAGTAGTATCACCTTAGCCACTTTAACCATAGAAGAAAAAAAATCATAGAAGAAAAAAAATAATAGAAGGGAAAACCCCGGTTGCAAAAGACAAGTTGAAAATGTGTGTCAAAAAAGGAGCTAGTAAGTCAATAACATGCTTAATTGGTTTGACTTACCAGTCACCGACTTACCAGTTACCGAACTTACCAGTGGATCTCTGACTACCTCACAGATAGGACAATGGAAATGATAACAGCAGACGGAAAAACCAACTCAGTGCCAGTTAACCAAGGAGTACCACAAGGGGGAGTACTTAGCCCAACCCTTTTCAATATTGTCATGGCTGGACTGATACTCCTACTCCCCCAAGGTGTGAAGATCACTGTGTACGCGGACGATGTGTGTATCTAGGGCCAGCGGACGACATGACAGCCGAATCAGGAACACTTTGGAATATGCCATGGAATCAATCACAGCATTCTTCGAAGAGAGCGCTATGGACCTTTCCCCGAAAAAAAAAAAACTGTGTTCATGGCCTTCACGAGGGAAAAAACTCAAGGACTTCAGTTTAACAGTAAGGGGTGAAGCAATCAAGAGAACATCCAGCCACAAATTCTTAGGAATCGTCCTACACAGAAACTTGTCGCGGACACAAGAGATTCGAAAACTTCAGCAGAAGACCAAAACCTATATCAACATTATGAAGATTATGGCCGGTGTAAGGTGGGGCAACACGAGCATGATCATGAACTCTCATCAGGCACTGGTACGCCAATCACTGGCACATAGCATTCCACACCTACAAAATACCACTGCTCATCAGGAAAGACAACGGGATGCAATCCTAGGAAGGAGCCTTAGGATTTGCCTTGGAGTGCTAAGAACAACCAGAACGTCTCTTGTTCTCGCAGAAGCACGGGAGCCTCCTGCGGTTGCACTTAGGAGCCAAGAGCTAGAAAGACATCTTGTTCGACTCATCACACGGCACTCCGATAACGAGTTCATCAAAAAAGTGGCAAGTAGGCACAAGAGCAGCGCAGCACGGACGCTAAAGCAATTACTGAGAAGTCTTCCAAAGACAAGGATACACACCATAAAGCAAAACCGACTTCCTTGGCTCTTTGCACGAGCCTAGAGTACACATGACCATTCCAAGCATCAATAAGAAGGCTGACACAAACTCATCAGTGCTCCGAACATTGGCCCTGACACATCTAGAAGAAAAGTTTCCAGCCAAGACAATGATATATACAGATGGTTCCTGCTCCCAGGGAAAATCTGCGAGTGCTTTTGTTGTCGAAGACGTCAGGAAAGGATACCGGCTCTCCCATGGCACATCATTGACTATGGCCGAATTGCATGGGATCTTCAAAGCCCTGTGCCGTATCAGAAAATCTACACCAAAAGAATGGATCATCTGCAGCGACTCCTTGTCCTCCCTACACATGATCAGCCTAGGGAGTGACACATACCTCGTATACAAAATTCTTACTAATGTCACCGATATCAACCAAGCAGGACACAGTGTTGCCTTTCAGTGGGTTCCTTCCCACTGTGGAATCCAAGGGAACGAGGCTGCGGACGGAACAGCTAGAGAAGCGCTCGCCAAGGGAACCCTCAGTGGAATACCTTTCACAAAAGCTGATGCCAAATCATATATCCGACAACGGACAGCACAACGATCGGTACACCAGTGGAACAGAAATCTCAGACTGCCCGACTACCTATCCCACATCGATCCGGAACTAAATGGTATCATCCCTAGAAATCAGCATAGGTCTATCCAAACAGCCGTCCACAGAATTCTCCTGGGACAACTCTACACTCAGGCGACTCTTTACCGAATGAGGAGATCAGCATCGCCACTATGCGCAACATGTAAGACGAGGGAAGATACGCTCCACGTGATCATCCAATGCCCCGCCTTCAAACAGCACCGAGAAAGGCTGGAAGCTGTCCTAAGCAAGCTCGACTCGCGCGCCTTCAGTTTTTGTAAGCTGCTAGGTAAATGGCCATGCTCAAAATTGCAAAAGAAATAGGAGAAAGCCCTCTTCGTGTTTCTTAAAGAAAGCGGCATCGCAGACCGCTTCTAAACCTGAACTCAAAAACATGAGACCCAAAGCAAAAGTGTCACGTGTCATTCACTCAAGAGCGACACATGCTAAACACTTTTCTGTGGATATCACCTATATCACCTACAAGAAATGGAGCTGCTGGCGACACACACCATAGCTCTACCACATGGCTCTAGCAAACATCCAGTTAAAAGAAGAAGAAGAAGATAGCGTTTCAAGCTGCGCATGAATATCACAATGCACGTGAATACGAAAAACTGTCGGCGTGTTATCGTGTTCGTCGTTAATGCAATGAGAGACAAAAGCATAAGCATATAATGACGAAAGTATTAGCAGATGGCTCATCGTGTTGTCATAAGTGAGGTTACAACGCTAGGGGAGATTAGTATTGTGCATACCCGTTTCAGCAACATATCACGAAGCTAATGTAACAGGGGCGGAAATAGGGACGCGAGTGCCTGAAAAAAAAAAGACAAGAAAAGAAAGGGGGAAAAAAAGGGTTTCTTTCAGTGTTTTCCCTGAAAAATTGGTTTAGAAGGTACTCAACTGTCAAAACTGTCGCCAGGTAAACTGCTCGCAATGTCCAACACAATCCGGGCGCCGGCCGTGCCCGGTGTTTTCAGACGCTTTTAGACAAATGTCGGCCCAGCACGCATTGTTCCCCTCGCGGGCAACATGCCGACCAGATCGCTCGGAAATAACACGGCAGCGCCAACACATAAAAAAAAAATGTAGAAACAGACATCCTGGCGAAATATAGTGCATAAACCAGGCTGAAATATATATATATATATAGGGTGAAGTAAAAGGATTATCAAACGGCCACGAAGTTTTACAGAAATTCAAAAAAAGACGCGGAAACAGATTTTAGGGAAGTTACAAACACTAGTTTATTACATGGGGAGACGTTAAAAAGTAAAATGGGCAAGGGGTCGACGTTTCGACAGTGGCACTGTCTTCGTCAGGACAAAAGATGCGTAGCTCATTACACATTTCTTAAATAGGTTTGTTACATGACGTCATAATCGGTACGGGCATGCCACAGGCATTTGTCAGTGAGTCAGATTCGGGAATATTCCAGAAGGTCAAGTCCGGGTGGTGATGTCATTCGCCGTAGGTCACTGTCCGCTTTGGGGAAAATTCCCGGCAGGGTGAGCGCTGCTTCAATCTTTGCTGAAAAAAAAAAAAAAAGAAAGAAAGAAAAACAGAAAGGAAACGAAAAGGAAGTGTAGCTCGTCTAAGCGGCCAAATTTCTTAACGTTGAAAGTGCTCCCAGATCTTCGTTAATGGTTGATTGGAATTTGTAAATGAGATAAGATTCGCGTTGTTCCCTGCACCGATCTGAGCTAAAATTTGACTAGAGAATAAAAAGTGACACGTTATTTAGTGAATGACCACGGCTGTCACCCGTGCGATGGTCGAAGGTGTCAAATATGCAAATTAATGCAAAGCACCCAAGTACTTAAAAGTACTAATTCCAATTTTTTCGTCAAAATTAATGTTGACTTCGACTGTAATTCATCTAACGTCATTTATGTCATTCAGTGCGGCATGTGCCAAGCACAATACGTAGGTCAGACTGAAACATCATTTCGGATCAGGACAACCACCGATCTGACGTTACCAAAAAGCCAAATCTCCCGGTCTCTCGCCATTTCAAACAACCAGGTCATTTCACTAAATAACGTGTCACTTTTTATTCTCCAGTCAAATTTTAGCTCAGATCGGTGCAGGGAACAACGCGAATCTTATCTCATTTACAAATTCCAATCAACCATTAACGAAGATCTGGGAGCACTTTCAACGGTAAGAAATTTGGCCGCCTACACTTTCTTCCTTTTCGTTTCCCTTCTGTTTTTCTTTTTTTCCTTTTTTTTTTTTCAGCAAAGTTTGAAGCAGCGCTCACCCTGCCCGGAATTTGCCCCAAAGCGGACAGTGACCTACGGCGAATGACATCACCACCCGGACTTGACCTTCTGGAATATTCCCGAATACCCGAATTCCCGGAATTCCCGAATACTCACTGACAAACGCCTGTGGCGTGCCCGTACCGATTATGACGTCATGTAACAAACCTATTTAAGAAATGTGTAATCAGCTACGCATCTTTTTTCCTGACGAAGACAGTGCCACTGTCGAAACGTCGACCCCTTGCCCATTTTACTTTTTAACGTCTCCCCATGTAGTAAACTAGTGTTTGTAACTTCCCTAAAATCTGTTTCCGCGTCTTTTTTTGAACTTATATATTGTGAAGAAGACGAGCAACGGGCAGCCGCGTCGCTATCGTTGGGTTAGCACCCGCCGCTTTCGAATATTGAGCGTCGCTCAGTAAACGGTCTCTTGCCCTCCTACCCTGCCTCTACTGTCCTGCTTACACTTGGTGGAGATGCAGGGACAATATATATATATATATATATATATATATATATATATAGGTATATATATATTCGGTATAGGTACTAACAAAATATGAGGCAGACAACGAAGATGTAGGAAGTAGAAAAAGGGGGAGTTATTTATTTACTAGTGGAAAGTTAAGGGGGAAGTCAACGTTGCGGCGGAAGCTCCGCCTTCGTCAGGACTGAAGAATGACAAATGACACTTGGAGTTTTATACAGTGCTACAATGACGTCACAATCGGGGGGTCCCGCCACCTGGCGGCCGTCAGCAGGTCAAGTACAAGGAAGTGGTTGAGTCATGTCCGGTGAAGAGGTCATAGTCCGGGAGGTGGGATGGAATCCAAGGGCTGTGGACTGTTGTTCTGCAAAGAAAAGGGGAACAAGCAGCAGTACACTATCTAAGCAGATAAGTTTCTTATTGTTGACAGTACACCGGGGTCCTCGTTTATGATAGATTGGAATTTGTAGATAAGGTAAGATTGGCGCTGTTCTCGGCACCGATCGGAACTGAAGTTTGTTTGAAGAAGGAAAATTGAAACATCGTTACTTGAATGGCCTGGCTGGCTAAAATGGCGTGAAACTGGAAGATTCGGTTTTTTCGTCACGTCCGATCGGTGATTGTTAAATCTGATTCTGAATGCGGTTTTTGTCTGGCCCACGTACTGTGCTTGGCATGCGTTACATTGAATGAGATAGATAACGTTGGACGAATTACAGTCTAGGTTTGCTCTAATTGTCACTCTGAAGTGAGAACTAGTACTTTCGGCTATGGTGGTGTTTTGCATTGATTTGCATATTTGACATCTGCGGCCTTCACATGGGTGACAACCCATTGGTGAATCATTTGGTTCGTTGATTTTAGAATGAACTAAGCTATCTAGCAGATTGCGTGCGCGCCTGTAGGTGACACGAGGTGCCTGCGGA
This sequence comes from Ornithodoros turicata, assembly GCF_037126465.1. NCBI lineage: Eukaryota > Metazoa > Arthropoda > Arachnida > Ixodida > Argasidae > Ornithodoros > Ornithodoros turicata. The sequence goes on from NC_088206.1 coordinate 51,226,539, forward strand.
AAAATTTCCTTTGTGCGCTCGGATTCGGATATCGGATTCGGATTCGGACTCGGATATCATAAACGAGGACCCCGGTGTACTGTCAACAATAAGAAACTTATCTGCTTAGATAGTGTACTGCTGCTTGTTCCCCTTTTCTTTGCAGAACAACAGTCCACAGCCCTTGGATTCCATCCCACCTCCCGGACTATGACCTCTTCACCGGACATGACTCAACCACTTCCTTGTACTTGACCTGCTGACGGCCGCCAGGTGGCGGGACCCCCCGATTGTGACGTCATTGTAGCACTGTATAAAACTCCAAGTGTCATTTGTCATTCTTCAGTCCTGACGAAGGCGGAGCTTCCGCCGCAACGTTGACTTCCCCCTTAACTTTCCACTAGTAAATAAACTATATATATATATATATATATATATATATAACATATGCGTCTTTGAGCTAGACCAAATAAAAGCTCTTCCACCTTTTATTTGTACGGTGAACAACTCATTGAACAATAGAAAGTTAGGTTAGCTACTGAAGCCGAAATCTCCCTTTTTATTTTTCTTTCAAATCAGCCAATCATTCATGATTTTTTTTAAAGTCTTCCCGAAAGGAATATATGAGAAAGCCGTTCTTTTTATCATCTTTTTGTCATTTATATTTTCTCTCCGTTTGTTTACATATAATGCAGGCCAAACCATTTTCCCAAGCAGGAGAGGCTGTACATTAATGAGTCAGGACATCATAAGCGAATACAACCGTAACCACGTGATACAATGAAATTTACACGCAAGAAGAAACCCAAGCAGCACAATGTACTGAAAGTCGAGTGCAATAGGGGTGGACGGTATGTGTCTTATCAATGTTCTTTAGTTTCACGGGTCTGTTCAAGGTCTTCCACCTATCCGTCCACCCCTATTGCACTCGACTTTCAGTGCATTGTGCTGCTTGGGAAGGTAAGGTTACAGATAAAATATCATATACGCAGGCAAGCTGGTGGATTAGATCCATGACGATGAAAGCATGAACTTGGGCACGTACAACAACACTCAACAACCAGCTCGTCTCGGCTCGTGTGTGTTACGTCTTGCTTGTTGAGTGTTGTCGCACCCAAGCTCAGGCTTTCATCGTCATTGAAGGGTAGGAGGGAATAAATTAAAACAAAAAGACCTTTCGAGCCACCGTTCACGCCATATTATTATACTAAGATTGTGAGGTGGGTCGGGCCCGGCAGGTCAAGAGGGAAGCTTTGTTACTCTAGTCGACCAATACATGGCAAACTGCAACTGCAACTGATTGAAACCGCGGCATGGTTCAAGCGGAGAACAATGCAAGCGTCGGCATGCACACCGAACACATCTCAACGTGCGCGCTTCTTCCGGTCTCTCTCCCCATGGTTGGCAGACGAGCTGCTGGACATTTCCGACGGGCGTTCGCCTCTCACAAGATATGCTCCCTAATGTTTTCTGATAAATCTAAATCGTACAAAAGTAAAAATTTCGGATATTTTACATCCCATTGCGCAGGTCGCGCATTTGGGAACGTAGTGTTACAGGCCGGAACACCGTAGCGGCAAAGGAGAAATCCATCGGAGAACCCCCGCTCTGTCGCGCTCCTAGCGTAGAAATATGGATATTCCATTGTCACGCTTTTTCTATTGTTCTCTCCCCACATTGGCAGGCCGCACCAGCGCAGCAAAGGAGAGCTATCGAGGGGCTGTGCTCGGGCTATCTTAATATGTTCGGCCGAAGCTCGTGATATTATCATCAACCCATCAGCCTTAAACCCTTATGACTCCCCGTCAGCTACTGTTCCACTCAGAGAGCTGTCTGAACTGGCGGACAGAATTATCGAAGCCACTCCTCCTTTCGTTAATGCCCCTCCGCTTGTTTCACTGCAGACCACAGCTATGCTTGCGCCTAGGCACGGGCCGACTTTTCCGGGTCCGACCCGGCCCGGGCGCATCGAAAAATGGCCCGACCCGACCCGGGCCCGGACCTTCATATTTTTATGCGGCCCGGCCCGGCCCGGTGACCCAGTGACTAGAGCCCGGCCCGGCGTCTAAGCAAATAGAGCCCGGCCCGGTGACCCGGCGAGTAGATCCCGGCCTAGTATTTCCAGCCGCGACGTAAGCGTTTCTGGCGATTATCAAACAAATTTATAAGTAAATTTATAAGGAGAGAATACAAACATACAAGTGATGGCGGTTTAACACCGTAACCGCACGAGACCAAATTAAATCCAGAACGCACGCTGGCATGGGCATTATCGTTACACAGTCAAGATTTTGCGGAGGTAGAGCATGCTGTCGACAAACTGCTTCTCCCAGTCCCTTCCCATCTCACCAAGCTTTGCCAAAGTGATTGTGAAATACGTGAGGAGCAATGTAAAGTGGCTTTGAGAATGTTCTAGAGGGTAGAATCATATGCATAATGCAGTATCCTTTGCTTGTCTTTGCAAAATATGCACAGGAATGACGCAAGCGCATGATGATATGAACTAATGCATCTCCATTGTGTGGAATTAGCTGCGTGGCCCGGTCGGGCCTGACTCTCGGGAACATATTTGTCGGCCCGGGCCCGGCCCGGCCCGCGGTGGTGGCGTATTTTGTCGGCCCGGGCTCGGCCCGCCCCGGAGCAGACAGCCAATAACAAGCCCGGCCCGCGGGCCGGGTCGGGGGCCCGGGCCCGTGCAGGGCTCTACTTGCGCCCTCGACTACCCCTAACGCCAGTTGTTCTAGAGCGACCAGACCACTTTCCCAAATCCCTATGGAGCGGCTGTCCCCGGGACCTCCTCGCCCTTTCCTTCTCTCAATGGTGAAACGCCCGCTTGGCGCGCTGCCCACATTCCCTAAAACAGCGAGCCGCCGGATTGGGACGTGTGACGACAGGCTGTTCATGTACATATTGCCACGAATCATCATCGCGAAACTTCCAGGGCAGGCACGAAACGGTACATCTCATCCCGGCGCATGCTGAAGAAGAAGCAAGAAGCTTACAGACACATCGCCTGCTCTCTGGCAAACGCACGTGCTGTTTCTAGACTTTTCGGCGCGACGCTTAAATGCTTGTGCGCTCCAAGCTGGAGCATTCATTCTTTGGACTCAGTTGTGTTCAGAGAGCTATCACTCTTGTGTTTTGCTACCAAGTAGTCTAATAAACCGTTCGCTGTTTATTCGACGACTCGCCGACCCATTTCGCTTCGTGACATTTCTGGTGGAGGTGCGGGGCATCCCTTGTCCAACGGCCTGGAAGACCAACTGCGACAAAGCAGAAGACAGCTTGGTCTGCCTGCAGAATTCGGTCCATTAGAACCCCCTAAACGCAAGAAGAAGATGACTGCGGAGACCAGTACCCAAGTGGCGCAACCTGTTGGCACGCCCATAGCCCCTGCACGGTCGCCGAAGACATTCAGCGGGGAGTATTACGACGACGTGGACGATTGGGTCGACCACTATGAGCGGATCGCCAAGTTCAACAACTGGAGTGACGACCAAAAGTTCGTCAACGTCTATTTCTCCCTGGAAGGCACCGCGAAGACATGGTTCGAGAACAGGGAGGCTTCGCTCACGTCCTGGGACGTCTTCAAAAGCAAACTCCGCGAGGCGTTCGCTTTTCAACAACGAGCTGAACGCGCTGAACATCTGCTCCAGAGACGGATTCAGCTGCCAAACGAAAGCGTTACAGGCTTCGTCGAAGATGTGTTGCGGCTCTTCCGGCGAGCTGACCCCAAAGCATCCGAGGAGAAGAAAGTTCAGCGACTCATGAGGGGCGTAAAAGAAGAAATTTTTCGCGCCCTGTCCCGGGATCCACCCGCCACGACCGACGCTTTTCTGGACGAAGCCGTCCGCATTGAGAGCACCCTGCTCTCTCGCGTTACCGTCAACGAACGACACCAGGGCTACGAGGCTTTCTCCACGACGGCTGACCTCGACGTCGGATCGCTCAGACAGCTGATTCGAGAGGTGGTACGCGAAGAAGTACGAGCTCTCCTCTGTCCTGAGAAGGCTCAAGACCCTTTGTCTTCGATGGGTGCGATCATCAAGGACGAGGTTCAGCAGGCAATCCAGACATCGTCAACCGCCAACCCCGACGCGGAAGTACCGAGACCAACCTACGCCGCCGCTGTGAGACAGGTGCCACCTACTCGTCCGTCGTTCTACGGAAACCGTTGGACGCCCCCTCGGCCTGTCCAACCTACTCCGAGCGTCCCGCCACACTCTCAGCCGTTTCGCAAAACGGACGTTTGGCGGACTCCCGACTTCAGACCGCTCTGCTACCACTGCGGAGAGGCCAACCACGTCTATCGCCGATGTCCCTACCGACGACTTGGCCTTCCCGGTTTTTCACCCGACGCCCCTCGCCGCAATTGAAGACTATCTACGGCAGCAGAATGCTTCTGCTGGCTCGCGACGCGACCTGTCCCCGAGCGTCCGCCACCGCAGCAGGTCGCCAGGAAGAGCACGTTCACCGTCACCGGCAAGACGACCTGTGTGGCGCAGCCCTAACCGGGAAAACCGAAGACTGCAGCTCCGGGAGGTGAAGCTGCGGACCGACGACAAGTTACAATTCCTCCAACTCGACGAACAGCAACGCAGCACCAACACGACGCTCGAAAAATTACCAATAACCTGAAAATACTCATCGACGGCCATGAGATGATTGCGTTAATCGATACTGGAGCCGACGACTCTGTTATAAGTGGTAGGTTGGCTAAGAAGCTTCGCAAGGTGCAAACGAAGTGGGATGAGCCTAACATCGGCACTGCTGGTGGACACGTCGTAACACCGACTGGCCGATGCACGGCAGTCATACAAGTGCGTGACATCCAGTACGTCGTCAGCTTTGCCGTCTTGCCGAACTGCCCACGGGATGTAATACTCGGAATGGACTTTCTAGTCGAAAACGAAGCAATCATCGACTTCACAAATGGAGTTATCTCTTTTAAAACGACGGAAACAGCAGAAGACAAGTGGTGGGCACGAATAACCCCGGAGAAACGCGCAAACACGGACGTAACCGCCGTGACGGCTCAGCACGTCAACCTGCCTCCCTTGTCGTCAGTCCTTGTGACCGCTACGTGCAAGAGAGCACCGACTGGCTGTTTGTTGGCTGAAGGCAACACGCAGCTTCTCCTCGAACGAGGAATTGGGATAGCAAGAGGAATTGTGCCCGTAAGAAACGGAATATTCGAACCCCTGGTCACAAATTTTCGCTCGGAGCCACAACACCTGGCGAACGGCACGAAGATAGCCGTCATCGTAGACCAATACTCCACCACGGATGTTTGCCTGATGGACACTGCTCGCATCGCGGTCACCACGGAGCACGAGGCCGAACATTTCGACGTAAACCCTCAACTCAATACAACTCAAAAGCAAACCCTTCTCCAGATGCTCAACGATTTCAGTGACTGCTTCGCTGCATCGTCGAAAGTAAGACAAACGCCCATTGCGAAGCACCGCATCATCGTCGACGAAAAGGCCCGTCCAATTCACCGCATGCCGTATCGGGTCTCCTGCAAAGAGCGAGAAACGATCCGAACGCAAGTAGAAGAGATGCTAAGAGATGACATTATCCAGCCGTCGACCAGTCCGTGGGCATCGCCGGTGGTACTAGTGAAGAAGAAGGACGGAACACTCAGGTTCTGCGTCGACTACCGGAAACTCAATGAGATAACGAAGAAGGACGTCTACCCGTTACCGCGCATCGACGACACGCTCGATCGCCTTCAAAACGCAAAATTTTTCTCTTCCATGGACCTCAAGACGGGGTACTGGCAAATTGAAGTCGACGAACGGGACGGGAGAAGACTGCCTTCGTCACTCCGGATAGACTTTACGAATTCAAGGTTATGCCTTTCGGCCTTTGCACAGCACCAGCGACGTTCCAGCGTGTTATGGATACAGTTCTCGCCGGGTTGAAGTGGCAAACCTGCCTGGTGTACCTCGACGATGTTGTCGTCTTCGCATGAACATTCGAAGAACATGTTGAACGGCTAAAGCAAGTCCTCGAGACTATCAGAACTGCAGGGCTGACGTTGAAGCCTCAGAAGTGTCGATTCGGCTACGAGGAACTCAGATTTCTCGGCCATCTCGTGAGCAGCGACGGCGTACGCCCCGACCCCGAGAAGACGGCGGCCGTCGCAAATTACCGTGTTCCTTCTAACGTGAAAGACGTTCGAAGCTTTCTTGGCCTTTGCGCCTACTACCGACGGTTCATTCCGAACTTTTCAAGAATTGCGTCACCCCTGAATGCCCTCACGAAGGACGGATCCACGTTTATCTGGAGTGAAGCCCAGCAACAGGCGTTTGATGAATTGAAGACGCGTCTAGAGACCGCACCCGTGTTTGCCCACTTCGATCCAAACGCCGAAACAGAAATACACACCGACGCAAGCAACGATGGTCTAGGAGCCGTGCTCGTTCAACTTCACTATGGCGTCGAACGTGTCATCGCTTACGCAAGCAGAACGCTAACCAAGGCAGAGAAGAACTATTCGACGACCGAAAAAGAGTGCCTTGCACTCATATGGGCCATCACAAAGTTGCGCCCCTACCTGTACGGACGGCCGTTGAAGGTGGTAACAGACCACCATTCTCTGTGCTGGCTGGCTGGTTTAAGGGACCCCTCAGGACGCCTAGCGAGATGGAGCCTTCGATTACAGGAGTATGACGTAACCGTCACTTACAAGTCAGGAAGAAAACACAACGACGCCGACTGCCTGTCCCGAGCACCACTCCAGCGACAGGACAACAGCCTCGAGGACGACGACGCCTTCCTCGGTCTAATGAGCGCGACTACCATGTCTACCAAGCAGTATAACGACCCCGAATTGAAGACACTCGTCGACTATCTGCAGGGCCGCGCCGACAATGTTCCTCCCATCTTCAGAAGATCACTCCCAAGTTTTTCCCTACGTAATGGTGTTCTCTACAAAGAAAACCACAAGGCGCTACGTGGCTTCTCGTTGTACCTGGGGACATGCGCACCGAGATTCTTGAATCCTGCCACGACGAACCGTCATCAGGTCATTTGGGATACAGCCGGACACTGGCCCGTATAAGGGAAAAGTACTACTGGCCAAAACTGGCCAAGACCGTACACCACTACGTAAGGACGTGCCAGGAATGCCAACGACGAAAAACGCCGCCGGTACGACCTTCTGGGTACCTTCAGCCAATCGCACCGCCGTCGGCACCGTTCGAGCAGATTGGGATGGATCTACTCGGGCCCTTCCCACGTTCGTCTTCCGGAAATCGTTGGATAATCGTCGCCACCGACTACCTGACACGCTATGCTGAGACTAAAGCACTTCCACAGGGCTCAGCAACAGAAGTGGCGAAGTTCTTCATCGAGAACATCGTACTACGGCACGGAGCTCCGACCGCCTTAATCACCGATAGGGGAACGGCATTTACAAGCAGGCTAACACAAGAAATCCTTCGACTCAGCCACACCGCTCACCGGAGGACAACGGCGTACCATCCGCAGACGAACGGGCTCACCGAACGCCTAAACAAAACCCTTGCCGACATGATTTCGATGTACGTCGACGTCGAGCACAAGACATGGGACGAAATACTGCCTTACGTCACGTTCGCCTATAACACGGCTGTCCAGGAAACAATGGGATTCACACCGTTCCGCCTTGCACACGGCCATGACGCATCGACTATGCTAGACGCGATGCTGCCCCACGAACCCAGTGATGTGGAAAACGACGCTCTGGACTTCACACAGCGAGCAGAAGAAGCCCGCCAGCTGGCCAGACTACGGATTGGTCAACAACAACGCGTCGATGAAAGAAGATACAATTTGCGCCGACGAGACGTGCGCTTCAGTCAGGCGACTTGGTATGGGTTTGGACGCCGATTCGACGACGAGGCCTGAGCGAGAAGCTACTGAAGCGGTACTTCGGTCCCTACAAAGTACTTCGACGCATTGGAGACCTGAGGGCAGCGTTCCCTCTCGACGACCCCCGAGGACTGAAATAGTTCACGTCGTTCGACTCAAGCCGTACTACAGCAGGTAGCGCTGAAGACTGGCTGGAAGGAAACAACATGAAAAAAAAAGAGAAGGAGAAGAAACGGCATCGAGACGATGCCCCGTCTACGGAGGGGGCAATGCCACGAATCATCATCGCGAAACTTCCAGGGCAGGCACGAAACGGTACATCTCATCCCGGCGCATGCTGAAGAAGAAGCAAGAAGCTTACAGACACATCGCCTGCTCTCTGGCAAACGCACGTGCTGTTTCTAGACTTTTCGGCGCGACGCTTAAATGCTTGTGCGCTCCAAGCTGGAGTATTCATTCTTTGGACTCAGTTGTGTTCAGAGAGCTATCACTCTTGTGTTTTGCTACCAAGTAGTCTAATAAACCATTCGCTGTTTATTCGACGACTCGCCGACCCATTTCGCTTCGTGACAATATTTTCGGCGTCTATATTGACGTGTAATGTACAATATCGACTCCTGTACACGCTTTGTAGGGACATACTTTACATGTATGGTATTTCTTCTTTCGTCGTGCGGTGGTCAGTGGCGTAGCCAGACCTCAAAGGTAGGGGGGACTCGATACGAAAACTCGCCCCCCCCCGCTGATTCTGTGTCGACAACACACACATACTTGTGCACACTGCAAACTGAGGATTAAAAAAGGGAACGAAAATAGTTGATTTAGACGTTCACAGTACGATTACATGTATAGGCTGTCATGACCAATGAAGTGGTGTCACGAGATTGGAAGAATTTTGAAAAGCTCATACTTCGAAGAACATTCAAGAGTGCTTCTTAGATAGACGCCATGAACTGCACGAACTTTCGCGATAGTCACACTGGTCCCCCCCTCCCATATATTATGTTCTCGGATTTGCACGATTTGTGTGGGTCGGTCCGTGGCAGGTAGGGGGGGCTCGAGCCCCCCCTAGCCCTCCCCCCTCCCCCGTGGCTACGCCACTGGCGGTGGTACAGCCAATAAGCATCCAGGCGCTTGACGCGAGCGCATCTCCTAGCAGTATAAGATACTTTATTTGATACCGCACCGTGTTTCACAAACAAGTTCCTTCATACAGCTATCGCTGTAAAAACCGAATCAGCTCATTGGAGATCCAGCAGCGAAACCTATGATGCTCGTCACCAGTGGCGTAGCCAGACCTCCAAGGTAGGGGGGGGGGGGCTCGATACGAATACCAGCCCCAGTTCCGAGCCCCCCGCTGATACTGGGTGTGCCACCACACGCATCCCAGGCAAAAATCTGGAGTGGGACCACTTCGAAGTGGATTATCGGACAGGAACCACTTGGAATGTGGAACCATTCACTGGCTGGGACCAGTTAAAAGTGGAACCAGTTTCACGGAGGTGCCACTTGAAGTGGAACCAATGGAATTTATCCAGTGGTCCCCTCTGCTAAGTGGTCTAGGATCGGACCACTTAGCATATGGGACCACTAAATGCATGACCGAAAGTAATGCATAGAAAAGCACATACTGTTGAAGTAAATATTGTTTATTCTGCTATGAGCATACACTAAGGATAAAGAAATAATCGATACATCTCTCACGTACGAAGTCGCACACGGGTAATCACTCACAGCGTTCAGACGAGGCATGTGCTTGTGTTGAATTTGCGATGGACTCACGGACAACAGGGAACATAGCGTTTTGTTGACCACCTCACACCTGTATTTTCGCAGAGAAGATGACACCTCCGTCCATGTAGGTCGCGGCATGTACCATTTTCCTCTTCACCAAACGATCCTAATCTTTATACTCGTCTTAACCATGTTTCTCAGGTTCCTCTAGCTCCTGAAATAAAACATACAGGGTGTCCCAGAAAACGTGTCATTGAATTATAATAAAAAAACTACACCACCTAGAGTCATGCGGTCATTTGTTCTTAAAGGGACGGTCGCATCCGGTCCGGTCGGTTCCGAATCTAAAGTGCCGTTTCACTCCCTTTTTATCACTGATAATAGCGCCGCAAACCCGACGCGAATTGGTGGCGTTGTTCCTGTGCAGTTTGATGTAACTCATGACAAGAGCAGACGACGCGTATTGAAAGTATTCCGGGATTCCCTCTCCGGAGAGCCACGAAAACGTCATCCGGACCAAAGGAGACACATGATCAGACTGCGCCAATGAGGGCGCGCCTCCCGGCACAGCTGGCAGGCGGGCGTCTGCAAGGCGCCATCTCCAGTTGTCTGCTATCATGTCGGAATTAGAAAGGGATGTCGCGTCGCTGTCAAGCGATTTTGAAGAAGCCACCATCGATGAAGTGGTGGTAGACGATGACCCATATTCGACAGACCCGCTACCACTTCATCCTGCTCGTGATAGAGGTGAGATATTGGACGTGAGCTTCACGACAACACGCAGTTTGAGGTACGTTTCATTACCGGACCGCAGGCGTACGACGAACCTTTCCGCACACCGGCTTCACAGGTCCACTTGGCAATGACAGGTACTTCTGCGACTGCTGTAATACCGGAGAAGCATGGATGAGCACCTGCTGCAGTTCTGTGAGCCAGATATCTGCTCTGTGTGAAAACGCAGGTACCCACACTTCAACGAGCTTTGCGTTCAGAGAGAGCTGCTGGTAGTCTACACGCCTCGTGTTGCCGATGCGATCACCGGATGCAGCTTCTGTATTCAAGGGACAACAGGTTCAGTGGTGCACAAGCTTTTACGCTATATCCTCCGAAGTACAGTCTTCCCCCGTTTGTGCGGACCACAGTTCCCGACGGAAATGCTCGTATCCAGTCCGGATAAAAGGGGGTGGACTAAGCACGTAATGATTTCACGTGCACCGGTGTAGTTTTGAAGAGCTTTCTTGTTCTAACAGCAGACTTAGTTCGTGATCAGAGCTACACCGTGTACACGCTATATATGCCGTGTAATTTTTATGGTAGTCAAGTACATGCAGCATTAATTTTCTGTCACTCTTTGTCTGTTCCAAAACAGATGCCTGCTACTTACATCATATTAGTCATTGCAAGCTGGGCCCCAGAAACAGTATCCAAATTCCAGTGTGTGCTTTACACCTAATCAGAGGACACTATAGTCACAGTCATATTATGGATATTAACAACATCAGTACGTTTCAGGTAAGCTTCTGCCATGTCTGCAGTGCAAAGTGTGATTGATAGGATTTTGTTTTTTGTTCTTGGAGCTGCATGTAATTTTTTAAACCCTATTCGAAATAATTTTCCACAATTGTCATGTTCTGTACATGGAAACTGTGTTGGCTTTGGAGTAAACTCAGTGACTATGAAGGTTCACAAGGAAATAATCTGAAGTGATGCTTTTGAAAAAACACTCCTACAGCATAACCAAAAAGTAGACAAACTCCAATCAACAAATCTTACGTTGGTTCACCGTTGCAAATATCAGCTGACTTGACACTCCTCTGTTGTTTGAGCGTGGGTAAGAACAGCCAGATGTGGTGTTTTTGGTGCAGTTTTTATTACCTTCTTTTATAGTACCATGCAATTATTTGATTACAATGAATCATGGACAGGTTCTAGAACTTCATTTATTACAGATAAATAATTCACACAAACCATGTATTGGAGTGAAAAATAAGTCATATTACACAACATGTTATGCCTGTGTACCTAAAAGCTTTTTATGACATTATAGCTTTGACGTAATACAGTGCTGATGTGCCCCGGATAAAACTTGAAAAAAAAAGTGAACATGGTACATTATGAGTCTTGTTCCTATCATTACCTTACCTCTTTCAGGCATATGACCCTTCTTCGACAGCTGTGAACAGAACTTCATTCAAGACCACCGCGATGCTTCCCACATGTCAGTGTGCGCAGTAGGAAGACAAAATATCTGGCACAGTTATGCCACCTCATAAGTATCTACATATTCCTTCAAAAGCTTACAGAACAGAGGGTTGACATACTTCCTCACAGGACTGACGCCGTATCAGCGAACTGGTGTGGATGCAATTACAAATATGTGGCTAGGCTACCAAGGTGCCCACCTGTCAGTGTGTCAGCTACGGACGAATTTTGCGGCTTAGGTGGCAGTTCTAAGAAGAAATACATGCCAACCCTGTGTTCTGTTGGAACTTTTGTCGGAATCTGTAGATACATGTTGGGCTTATTTGGTGGCAAAGATAGAACACTGTAGCAATATTTTATGCTCAATTCTGTTGGCTATTGTGTTATCACCGGGTGTAAAAGATCAAGGAAGGACCCACGGGATACAACCACATCTTACTACATCCCCGCTAGCAATCCTTCCCCTATACCACGCAAAGCTGTTGAAAAACACTTATTTTGGCATGTAGAGTGAAATGAACGAATCTCACTCTCTAGGTTAGGGAATGTACTCCGTACATAAAATACAAGCCAGGAAAGCGGCGTAGCTGAGACCTCCTGTTGGGTGCCACCACTGTTGGTGAATATTCCAGAGCTCTCATGACCTCAGCATTGTTGCAGGTCCTTCAAGACTTCTTCTGAAAAAAATAAAAAAAATAAAAACTGATTTCAATTAGTTCGATACTGCCATTTTTCCAACACCTTTACTTCTAAACAGTCTAGGTAGTGCCACAATACTTTAGTTGTATGAATATGTAAAACTGGTTTCATATATTAGCATGCAAATTGGGTTTACCATAAAGCAACACTTGTCTCTGTGTAAAGCATTGGGTGGCCCTGAAAAGGGCCTTTTTTTTGTTCTTTTTCTTCTTTGTCATGGTTTCTGAAAGGTCTGAAGTGTCAGCGTGTGAGGTGGTCACAGTCCTCACTTCCGGAACCTAAGAAGAAAAGTGCAAAGTGTAATTGAACGACTAGTGGCCATAGTATGCAGGTGGCAAACAGCTCACATACCTGGCCTGGTGCTTTTCCACAGCTTGTGCCAAAGCTGGTCTTTCACCATATGTTGATGCACGTGGTGGTCCAATTTCCACAAAAACAGGCTCCTTTAGGTGTTTTTCTATGCGAGACGACACCTCGCCAATGAGGATTGACGTATAGTCTAAAAGAAAAGGAGAAAGTGTGAAATGGCCACAAAACTGTGTAGCACTTTAGGAGCATGACAGCAACTACACTCTTAAAAATGAACTTCACCGCATAGCACGCTCCTAACCAACCATCATCTTGAATGATATCGTTATCTGCCCAGAGCCATGAGATATATTCCTTTATTAATGAAAGCAATCTCTATACATATTATAAAAGATACTATCACTATATATTACTGCTAGGCAGGCTACTACTGACAGACAACACGCGCACTACCAATGCTATAAGAGAAGATATATTGTTGTTGACATACCAAATGGAGCAGACTCCATCATGCTGCCTGACTGAGCCAGTAATAGAAATACAGTGTTTAAGAAAGAGAAATAGATACATATGAAAGCACTCGAAGCAGACACTTTACACGCGCCATGTGAGGGGATAATAACCGCATCTTCAGTCTCGTTATGGTTGTGCCGTCGATGTCCCGCAATGTGCACATTTGCCGGCCAATAAATAGTATTGGTTGTTGGATAGTTCTGTTTGGAAATCACGACTGCCTAACTGCACACTATACTGCTATATATATTACACTATACCGCTCTCGGACTGAACTAAAAGCTTACCTCGTCACTGGGCATGTCAAGGCTTTCCACTTGTTCCGGGAACAACGTGGGCATAGCGTCAGGTTTTAGCCGCCTTCGTTTTGGAGCAAACCCGAGGCGAACCTGCATGATGTCTGTCTCCAGATAAGCTTCGTCAGAGGAGTGCGAAGAACATATGGTGCGGAACACGACGTTCTTTCTCCATAGCAGGATATCTGCTGGCGATGGCCGCCTCCCATTTTCGTTTTGTGTCATTGTCCCTCGGTCGGTGAAACGTTAGTTCCGGGTTGGCCGCCGACGAATTCATGCAGCCAGGAACATAACATCTCGTTCCTGTACTCGTAGACATGATACAATCTCCTTTGGGAGAAAATATCACAGGGAAACACGTGAAATATGGACGTATATCATGAAGTCGAAGCAGACGGTCTCAGACACAAACTTCGACGGAGAAGCTCGAGGACCGACTACGCTCTGATTCGTCCGTCGCGTCATGGTCCGATGCACGTCACAACGATGTCGCTGTTGCTGCGACGCTCGCCGCCGTAGAGGCCGCGCGAAATTCAAAATATGATTGTGAAATAACTAAACAATTCTCGCGAGAGAAAAATCGCCAAGTAGGTTGTCGGAGGATGCGGAACATCATGGTAACAGTTTCATGCCCACGTTCCCGGATGCGACCGTCCCTTTAATGGGTTTTTGCCACCTCCTCATGTGAATGTCGTGTAACGTAAGTTTAATTATGTAAATGTTTGCGAGCTTAAGTCGGAAATTTGCCTAGTAAAGGTCACTTTTTTGCCCCACCAATGTGAAGAGCGTGTCTAATTTAGTCAAATTAGTGATAATTGGCAGGGATATTCAGGAGCTATCCCATCGGAAAAAATAGCCGAACATCATGCTCTACGGAGGTCGCACAGAATAGCGCACGATGAATTTTTCAGCGCAATCTTTGTCAGTCCGACGAAAGGAGGTTGGAAACCCAGCCCTCCCCGACATCGCAGAAAGAGATAAAACAGGCACGGCTTATCACGTTCGACTTTCGCTGGGATAATGCATAATGCATAATGCTGGCATATATTTTATCGAAGACGTAAACGGATAAAAAACAAGAAATATAGATCATACGTGTGCTAAAATACATCAAAATAATGGCTAAAAAAGCAACAAAAAATAAAAAAAAACAGAAGGGTATATGGCAAGAGTGGACACTTCTTCCCCTAACGGATCTCAAAGGGGGAAGCTGCCCAACTTGGAATCTCAAGTGGTTCAATTGACCATTGTGGGAACAAAATGGTACCTGCGAGGCTCCCACTGTAAGTTCTGGAACCATTTGAGGCCAGAGTGGTACCACTGATTTCACCAATGTGGAACCAGCCACCCCACTTGAGAATCCATCTGGGACCATTAAGATTCAACTGGAACCATTCCGGGGCCATCCA
Organism: Ornithodoros turicata; assembly: GCF_037126465.1. NCBI lineage: Eukaryota > Metazoa > Arthropoda > Arachnida > Ixodida > Argasidae > Ornithodoros > Ornithodoros turicata. The sequence continues at coordinate 51,241,540 of NC_088206.1, forward strand.
CATTCAAATGGAACCATTCTGGAACCAGTCCAGATTTTTGCCTGGGATACTTGGGCATACCGCAAGATAGGAGATGCAACTCTAGCATAATTGATTTGAACGTTCACAATGCGATTACGTTTAGGCTGTCATGAGGCCGTGTCACCAGATTCCAGAACGGAAGTATTTTGAAAGGCTCATACTTTGAAAATCATTTAAAGATGTAGATAGACGCCGGGAACAAGAACTTTCGCGATCGTCACATTGGTCCCCCCCCCCTCCCGCCCATATAGCATTTTCTCCTCGGATTTGCACGGTTTGCGTGGGTCGGCCCGTGGCAGGTAGGGGGGGGGCTCGAGCCCCCCCCTAGCCCCCCCGTGGCTACGCCACTGCTCGTCACGTAAGTGGAAGCGCGCAGGGACTGAGACGGGAACGGAACCGAAAACCGCTTGAAACCAAAATATCTTCCTGAACGATAACCAGAATGCAAGCGCAATTAACCGAAATCATAACCTGAACCGAAAAATGTGATTTCGGTTACCGGTTCATACGAGTCGGTTCAAGCGTGAACCCTATCAACTTTGGATGCGATATTTGCATTGCTTTACAACTCTGACTAGTGGTGTTGTACGTTCTTCTGTTGAAGTAGATCTCTTCATCATATGATGGCTGCACTTCTCCTCAAAGTAAAGAGGAAACAGTTCGAGACGTTGTCGCATACATAGCGGTAGTGCACGTGCTGCTAATTGGGAGGGGGGGGGTATGCTTATAAAAAAAAAAGGGAAAGGTTAGCCAGGCAAAGAGCCGGTCAGGCTTTTCGAATAACATTCTCTGCAAACGATAAATGTCTTCATTTTTACTCGTTTGTGCTTTGTAGCTCATTTTGCGACAGCCACGCAGCCTACACATCCTAGAGAAAGAGAAAAAAAAATACCAGTTCAGCTGTTTGGTTACCGGTAACCGCCATATTAAAACGGCGAATCCCGTAACCGTAACCGTATTCAGAGTTCTGACACTGAACCGTAACTGAATCGGTATTCGTTTCGGTTTCAGTCCCTGAGTGATGGGCTAAGGCCCGGTTGCGTATTTCGAAACCCTGACCGATACAGAAGGGCGGCGGCGGCGGCGGCGGAAAACCCTGAAAACCCGATGCGTTGCGTTGGCGGCGCAGGACGCTGCTGACATGATGGCGGCTGTAGGCGGTGTTACGTTTTGTGGTGTTGGGACAGATGGGATGAGTGAAAAGAAACAGATAGATTTGGCTTGCTGGTTGAGTACGTGTTAAGTAACGCGCGAGTTCTTCCAACATTTATGCTCCTTGTGGTTGAAAGCGAGAGTCCGCAGAGAGCCGGTGTTTTCAATGTATGTGAGCGATGTTGTGCTGCTACTTGGATGGTTGTTGGCATTAATACACGGCATGGAAGTTGAAAATGTTCGAATGTAAAAGTGGGACAGAAACTGAAAATAGGTCCTTGCGGCGTGTAGAGAAGTTTGAAGTGAATCTGCAAAAGCAAAGTCTCCGTACTGAAGTCTGTGCGTAGAGCCTGCACAAGGACTGTGTGTGTGGTTCTGATTAGAGTCACTAATAGTGACTCTAGTTCTGACGTTTTCAGGTTATATTCTTTTTGGCTATTTTTCTCTCGCAGGGAAAGTTGCATGTAGTGGTCTTGAGCGTCAAATCCAAATAATGTGCACCCAGTTTAGTTCATGATTGAAACGTGATTGAATTCAGGGCGATACTTTGTTTAACACGAACTCTTCAGACTCTGGGGTGGAGTCGGGTATAACACGTAATCAGGCTGTATCTATGGTGCATTTCAGTGCACTTCATGTATCTTTCTGACCAATATTTATAAGCTTTTATGACCATAGTGTTGATACAGCTTGCTTTTGTGGTTTCATGTTGGCAAAAAGTCAAGTACACTTGCCTTTCATTATTAAATGTTGTGGATAACTGTACACAGTATGACAAAGAATGTACGCAGGTTTTTCTATTGCTATATTTTGTCTTTTATTCAGTGTTTCTGACTGCTAACAGGGAAGTATCGGTCAGGGTTTCAAAATACGCAACAGGTAACTGTGGCCTGAATGTGAGGAAACATTATGCATAATATACACATGCATACCTAAAGATAGCAAGTGGACCAAAATAGCAAGACTAAAACGAATGAAAAGCATACTTCTACAAAAGCTACCAGTAAAATCAAAAACAATAATGAAGTCAGTATCACTGCATTAGTCATCTTATGATGAGGAATAGCAATCACATTATTTGTTTTCTGGAGAGAGAAGGGATGCTTTGACGAGTTGACCATTTAGGTATAGCTGCTTGCACAGTCCCTTGATAGCTTCCTGGTCATGCAGCTCTGGCGAAAAGTTGGCCGAGGGACAAAAGGCGCCGCGTGGAGGCGCCGCGATCGGAACCCGGGAGAAGTCACCGCGTGAGCTAGCTGTGGAAGTGGTAGATGCGTTGTTGCTTTTGCGTTTTTCCTAACTTCCTACAACGAAATTATCTGTTGCGATCAATTCCTGCTAAGTTGCTAAGTTGGAGCAGCTGTGATGTGAATTATCGTTTTCTGTTTGACTTTATTCTATGCGGAAAGCTGCTGCAGATCGCTGCGAGTGACATCGACGTATTGTCGCGAGTCTCTGATCTTCGTAACCCTCAACGGTAAATTCTGGCACGGTTTATGTGCATCTTGCCCGGCGGTAAGATGTCCCGTACTTTGTTACGCGTACAGAGACGTTCCACGATAAATCGCGGACAGTTACTGCGCGCACGACAGCGTAGTAATTGACGCGGTCGGCCGCTCGCGATCACATGATATATTGCATATGCCTTTTTGTTTGTTGCAATACGGGTATAAAAAATACCAACCCGATAGGGATTCCACTTCTGGGCTAATCAGGCACTTCTTGTCATGGTGAGAGATCACGAAAATGCACAAAGCGAAGGGACAATGTACAGTCACTAAATGTACTGCACTTGTTGGCATGCCAGGGGACAAATCGAGCTCAAAAGCCCAAATGCTTGAGCAATTCTCTGCGAGATTCTATCAGCAAGAGTACTGAGTAGTCAATGCCCCCTTATGCCGCAACCCGAGCTATAATTATCTTCCCTGTTTTTATTTTATTCATCTCATTCGTGGTGGTGCCAGTGTGGTCTCCACAATGCAGAGGTGGAGAAATTACTTTTATTTTGTAATGCATTACCATTACTCATTACTTGTATAAAAACTAATGCATTACATTACTCATTACTTTTTGGATATTAGTAATGCATTAGTAATGCCATTATTTTAACGAAGTAATGGCATTACTCTGGCATTACATTTACGTTTTAGGGCATAAGCTTCATAGGCGCTATGCATAAGTTTTTTCCTTGCTTTTTTTTTTTTGCTATAGGCAATAACCACACGAGTATCCCCAAATCGGTGCCACTAAATCCCCACAGAAGCGAGTCTGACATGCAAAAACTATACATAAGATTTAGTGCAGATGATGCCTTTTCTAGCATTATGAAGCCGGCGGATGAAGCTCAGCCTACAGTTCTGTCCTAGCAGAGAAACTACCTCTGACAGCATAAGAGAAACTAACACGGTACCATACCAAAACAGTGAATCCCTACAGAAATTGTTACGTGTTATCCTCACAGAGGCTATGTTTCTATTTCATTGATTTTCCTTTAGTCCAAATGCGCACAGGAGAAAATCGGTGATATCACCATGTAGACACTTGTGACACACACCGCCAACTGTTGAACTCTTGCAGAATTCCCCAAGGCTGCGCCTTTCTCTTTCCTTGTTGCCCTGTGCTCATTGTTAAAGGCGGGTTGAAGAAAATTTGGATGTTCCCAATCTTCACGTGGCGCAATGAACATTCGACAAAAGTAATGAGTAATGCCACCCTGCATTACTCAGTCGAAATGTAATGCATTACCATTACTCATTACTTGCTGGCAAAATGTAATTCATTACCATTACTCATTACTCAAAAGTAATGCATTACCGGTAATGCATTACTTTGTAATGCATTACTCCCCACCTCTGCCACAATGTGAGCTTCTCATTGATTACGCAGGAGTAAGCCTCATGCTGAAGCATTTGGGTGGCCCTGAAAAGGGCCGTTTTGTGTTCTTGTATTGGGTGGTCTCCCTTGCAAAAATTTTTTTGGACATGCTTTAGAATTCCAATTGAAAAAAGTCAAAAGAGGCAATTGAAATTCAGTAGAATTGCTTTTGAATTTATTTGGAAAAACGTTTGGAACTTCTTTTGACTCCATTTGGTTATTTCGGACGGACTTCCTTTTGACATTTGTCAAAAGAATCTCTTTTGAACTTCTGCAATTGCCATTCAATTGACACTTTTATGACTTCAATTGGTCATTCTTTTGACACCTATTTGCCATTCATTTGATTTTCTTTTGACATAATGCACAAATTTACCTCGTTGGCCCCCATATAACACCCAGTACCCCTGGTATTCACGACAAAGAAGTCATCTGTTAGTGATAATACACATAATTTATTACGGGTGATTATTCCATTTTCGAAAGCATGGACACAACACTCTCCTTGATCTCTTGCAGACTTGTTGTTTTCTTGCATCTGCATGGTGCAAAAGAAGTGCAGATTACTATCTTGGTCTACTTCTGGCAGTCCAGATGCAACTCTTAGAACATGGTTGTTGCTGCCAATGGCACTGCAAAAGTGTGCCACATGAATGTGATGCATCCAGCAAGCCAAATCGCGAGGTTGACACCAGCAGTAACCAGCTACTTCATGTAGACAAAGCCAGAGTTTGGCCAAATCAAAAGCAGCCGGACATTTTCTGTATGGAACCACAACTCAACAATGAATTTTAGAATCAATAGCCTCACACTCCAGAGCAGCAAGCTTACTTACAACAGCCTAAGCTAAGAGTTCAAAATGGTCCGCATTCCCAATATGCAGGACGGGGTGATCCACATAAGGGGGCCATTCTATGCCAAATGTCTCAGGCGTGAATTCGACCCTCACTGTGGTGCAAAAATACACAGTTTTGTTATGAGATGTGAGCACTACGGTTTAATTTTTTGTCTTCAAATTCTCTGTTGAAATCATCGAAATTGGACGGGTACCCTAGTCAAAAACTAATGGTGCTGAAAAGAAAGATATCAATGATGGTCGAATTCACGTCTAGCACGCTTGGCATGGAATGATCAGTGTTTGTTGGTTCTCGTCCAATTTACCTTCCTCACCATTAAAAAGAATGAAAAGTGACCCACGGCTATAATCTGTGATGCCAAGAACGTGTTGCAAAGTGTCACTGGCTCGACACATGCAGAACTTGAATGCCAATGGACGTGCAGTAATGAAGACAGAAAGGGGTCCTTACCCAGAACTGCTTCACGCCGTGTCTCATCCGCTGCAGGTTTCAGAGTAGCATCTTTGTGGGCGTTGCGTTGTATCCCATATGAAGTTTGACCAATCATCTCCTCAGGAGAAAACACTGCCCAAATGAGGGCATGGGCCAGCCTGCAAATTAAAGAGCATGTCAAGAAATGGAACAATGAAACTTGATACCAAAAGAGAAAAATGGGCGAATTGGGCAAGAGAGATAGCTATGCTAATGCAGTCGTACCTTGTCCTATCCCCTTTGCAGCTCCTCTCTGAAGAACACCGGCGTCCTAACACCTAAGCCGATGTCCAGCTGCATAGAAAAGAGGTATTACACGAATTATCCTGCAAACAGTTAACTACCAATGATATATCTTTCAAGCACACTCTTACGGCTCATCCGCACTTACCAAACACAAATAAAATATCAAAATCTGAGTTCCGCAGGTGAGACGAACATTACCATTGGTGCTGCTGTAACAGCAGCAGCGCTCTGGTTGGAGGCAGTCTGCATTAGATTTTCCATTTGATCCACCGTGTTGGTCATGACTGAAAATAAGTACCTGCTACATGCCTGTCACAACATATGTAAAAAAAAAAAGCCAGCTTACCACAATGGCATCAGTAGTGAGACTTAGCTCGTTAATTAAGACTTGTTCGGTCAGGTTTCTGTGCAAAATTCATGCTGGGGTATCTTCACGTTGGAATGGCATCAGTAGTGAGACCTGGCTTATGTTGGGTCAGGTTTCGGTGCACAATTCATGCCGGGGTATCTTCACGTTGGAACGGCATCAGTAGTGAGACTTAGCTTATTTATTCGGTCAGGTTTCCGTGCCAAATTCATGCTGGGGTATCTTCACGTTGGAATGGCATCAGTAGTGGGACCTGGCTTATGTCGGGTCAGGTTTCGGTGCACAATTCATGCCGGGGTATCTTCACGTTGGAACGGCATCAGTAGTGAGACTTAGCTTATGTGTTCGGTCAGGTTTGTGTGCCAAATTCATGATGGGGTATCTTCACGTTGGAATGGCATCAGTAGTGAGACCTGGCTTATGTTGGGTCAACATGACGACAAAAGTCATAAGATAACTTGCCTCTTCGTTCCCTCTCCTGCATTCCTTTCATCTTTTCTCGCAGCAGGTCAAATATGCTTGAGTCAAACCCAAAATCTGCTTTTACGTTGCGCATGTAGCCGTAAATAAGCCGTGGAGAAGGGAGCGGCGAGTAGTCGTTCTCTCGGAGGAAGACGTAGACGGCTGTTGACTTTATCTTCAGGAGGAGGCTGTCGTAGACCCATTCAGCAGTGTACCTACATGCATGATGTTATTGCATGGTTTGTGGCTTCTATTTCAATGAACATAAATGAACAACTTGTACCTCATTGCAGATGGGGTCTTTGCACAGGCTTTCTTGAGGCTTTGGTCCAGTATGAGCATTCTGCCTGGTAGAAAGCTTCGCTACTGCAGCAACCTTGTCGTGAGATGAGTGTTTGGTTGCGCAGGTCTTCTTCTGTTCCGCTAGCTTCTTCTGAAGCGCCCGCACCTTCTTTAGTGTGGTCCACAGCTTTGTCTTTAAATGCTCAAATTCAGCTTTGGAGCAGATTTCCGTATCTGTCTGGCATGACTGGTCTGAAATACCAAAGTGTCTGTTTTAAAACTAACTGCGTGTTCACCAAAAGCATGTTCTTACCAGTCATGTTAGATGGATGCTTCGTACCGGCTCGGACGTCGTAGGAATCATCTCCTGCAAAAAGACACCAGATAGCAGTCAGCACGGGGCCAAGCATGGTTCTTGTTACCGGCTCGCAAGGAAAAGGAAACGAACAAGCTCTTGGCCACATCGCGTACCTGTGTCTGCAACTGCCTGTGTCTCGTGAGTGCCTAGCAGGGAACTCTCAGGTGCAGCAGACGGTGGCGTGGACGCTGTGTTCGTCGTTGGAGTCGACGGCGCACGCTTTCTTTTCACCGGGCCGTTTCCTTGGGCTCGTTGTCTGACGGAGCGGCTTCGCGGTTTCGGCGTGCTCAAGTACGACGGACAGCCATCGAATATGCGTGGTACCGCATCTTCCCGAAGCTTTGGTTTGCCACGCTTGTGCAGCACAACCTCGCCGTTGATGATGAAATGCCACACGACGTCGGACTTGTCGAAATGCTTCTCGCAGACACGTGTGTGAGGCGAGTCGAACGTGAACCGCCCACTTTCAATGCGAGGAATGGCACGTTTCCACTTCTCACGCTTGTCGGGATACGCAGGAAACGCGAACATGGACACCTTGTCACCTCCAGCATACCCAGAACGGCATTTGGTAACACAGCATGTTTCTGGCATGCTGCTAGCACACAGTTATCGTGTGACAACAGCCGAAACACATGTACTGCAATGGGAGACGCAGGCGTTTCTCTCCCGGGTTCCGATGGCAACGCCACCACGCGGGCGCTTCGGTCCCTGGGCGAAGCTCCCCCATAGTTACGGAGGAGCTGCGTGACCAGAAAGCTATCAAGGGACCGTGCTACTTGTGTCTCACTTGATATCACCCAACCAGAACTGACCCATTTTTGTCACACAATTATTCCTGAGATGTTTCTTTTCTCATTTGAAGTGCTAGAACTGAACGAAAGTATTAATTACGTTACTTGTTGTAGATTAGTTCATTATTACGCAGCTCAGCAAGACATTACTTTGGTAACTTTGTGGTTTGCAAATGCCCACGTTCCATGAGGAATATTGAAACCGGCCCAGACTTGATCCCGTTTGGTATTGCTGGTTCTGCTGAAGCTATCCTCCAAAATTTGGACGGCATTGTTGGAAGACATCTGCTCCTGAGCACTAAAGTTATGAAAGTTCTCTCTCTCTCTCTTTTATCGGTCATGATGTACTTTGCAAACTTGGCTGCTCTCTGGTGGCGTCCAGCGTCCATGAAAACAAAGTACAGGCCACTGCTCAGCATGGAGCGAACACTAAGAGCTGTTGCGCTGAGAGTGCGCGCTCGTTTTGAGAGACGCTCACTTCAGCCAGTAGGAAGAGTCTCCTCTGCTGGAACTGCTTTTGTTTTCCCCTTTGCTACGGGTACCAAAGAGGAAAAGAAAAACAGGGTATATATACACTATGTCACTGCTGTCCCCCTTTTCGGCTTTTCGCGATGCAACAAGCTTTCTATTGAAGAATATGCTGATGCTGAAGAAATGATGCTGAAATAGAAAGCTTGTTGCATCGCGAAAAGCCGGGAACGAGGGAGAGCAGTGACATAGTGTATATACTCTGTTCTGAAATTGTAAGCAAAAACCATTGCTTCTACGACGAAGGTATAAAAAAGACAGAGTGTTCCTACAGGATGTGACTTTCTGTCTAAACAGGATCTCACCTTCCACTACCTCTAGTACGATGTTCGCCACAAATACATAGTACACCGCGACTTTTGTTTGTCAAGCGCAGGGTGTCGGAGCGCGAAAACCGGAACGAAAAAAAAAAAAAAACTGCGACTTTGGTGCGAACCGAAACGGAATCGAAACCGTATACGTTTTTTTCCCTCAGGAGGGAAACCGAAAAATTTATTTAACGCTTTTCGCTCAAAGCAAAAACTTCGCCGGTTTGGACTACGAGTAGGCGAATGAAATTTTCGTCGTGTGTTCTGAAGTCATGCCATGGATACTTTACGAGGGTTACTGTTACGGTGCAATGTATGTCGGTATACTATGACCCTTACGCTCCCTTTGTAACGTTTTATCGTTCGCGCACATAGACTTAGATGTACATGTGACCGATTGTGACTCTCTACCAATGTGCGACCCAAGGGTGCTGCGAAACGGCTTCTCTATCGGTAATCTCGCGCAACGCGTCCCTTGTTTGAGAGCAGCGAAGTTGAATACATGTACGTATTCGCGAGGCAAGCGCGTGCGAAGTGGTGCCTCTTTTGTGGACAGGGCACGAAGAAAAGAAAACGGAGCCGTCGAGCGCGTTTGTGAGTGAAGGTGTTCCTCGATTTGCGTCGTACTCGTGCGGTAGTGCTTTCTGGCGAGCAAGCAGCAACAGGCATTCGGATAGGACGCTATCGCACCAATCCAGCAAGAACGTACTGTACGTATGACATCACGACAAACAAGTCCGTCTGTATCATGCGCTTCAAGAAAAGAGAAAGCCTATTTGAACAGACAGTCACCTACAGGAACCAGGAGCTACTAATTTCACTGCTGCCTATTAATATTAAATACGATGTATGCATATCAACGGGTTTACATTTTGCAGCATTGATTTTTTTTCTGGGAATGAATATGTCCACCAGAAGCGGAACCGGTTAAAGCCGGTATGAACCGTTATTTTTTTGCTCCGGAGCAGAACCGGTACCGGACCGTTTATGATAGAACCGAAACGAAAACCGGAACGAAAAACATTTCGGTTCGACACCCTGGTCAAGCGACTCGATTACATGTTACGAGGTATATAAGGAGATGTTCTTCAGCTTGCATAATTTGATGTCAAGCATTGGCTTAGGTATCTGATTGATTTTCCAAATACTCTGCATCTATTAGTACAAGACGCTGTTTGCGGAAATGGCGTCTGAAACAAAATTTCAGCATGAGTATGGAAGGATTTGCGTGACTTTCAGAGCGTGTATCACGATGGTCAGTGTGTCGCGCCCAAAACGTATACATTGTGCACCAGTGTATCACTGCGTTATACGACAAGCGCAATCATATTGAGTTGTACAACAATGGCGTGTAAAAGAAATCCTGCAGCCAAAATTTTAGCAGCCTTCTACCATGACTCAAAACGGCAGATAAGCCGAGTGACCTTTCCTTGGAACGCATTGAAACACTGCCTTTACCACAACATTCCAAAACGCGAACTCGTCCGTCCGTCGTAATCATATCTCCGAAGCGTGACGTATCAGCACGCCCACATTTTACCCTCTCTCCCTCCGTATCTGCCATCTGCCATTGATTGCTTCAATTTCGGCCATCGCAGGAACTCCTTGGCGTTTTCAGGTGCTCTTTGCACATGGGGTCACATGGCCGTGAGGGCGCAAGAAGCGGCAGCGGGCCGAGCCCTTGGTAGCCACCTGTCGGCAGGCCCATCGTCACGACCCGGTTTCAGTCGCCGTTCAGCACACCATTCATTCTAGCTCACCATACGCCCACTGTGACACATGTGCAAAGGGTGCAGGACACGGAAATGTACTCGTGCGGTAGTTGAATTCGTATATGTGCACGAGTGGGGCAACAGAAAGTTTTTTCTACATTGGAATTATGAATAACTTACTAGTACACACACAAACCATGCCCATGTTGTAAACTTTTTCTGTTTACGATCGTACCTCTACTACCAACACCCAGGATCGCTCGCGCTTCTTGCTGGTAGCCTTGCCGATGGGTCTGATTTGGTCTTTTCGCTTGTTTTGCTACCAGTTTAGATATTCCTTGGTATCATTGCAGCAACGTTGCAAAGCTAATTTAAACATTGTGGCAATGTTGGAGCAATGTTCGCGTGTAACGTTACTAGGATATGGCTTCAAAAGGACATTAGCCACGTTTTGACAACGTTTGGCGGCAACATTGCAACAATGTTCCGGCAACATTTTGTGTTACTAATGTTCCGGTGACATTTCAGAGTGTGACGTATTATGCTGTTCAGTAATTATCCGATAGTAGAAAATGTGATTTGTCATGCTTGACACTTTGCTATTTGAACAGACGTGTGTGTAATTTTTCACTGCTCACGGTTGCGGGCCCATGTTTTTCGTTTATGCAGAAGAAGTATGTGCCGCTTGGTGGCGCTCAATGGTGTACTGTCAGGAGAAATGGGTGTGTTCGATTGTTGTTTTTGTTGTTGCTTGTGTATTCACTTTGCTCCATATGCTGACGAAGAAAGCTGTTTGCAGTTATCGGTATTTGAGCAGAAATGCTGGTATCCTAGCGCAGGGTAGACATTCCTATGAAGCACGTCACCCTCAGGGGTGTTTGGTAAATTAATTATTTTCACTGTGAGTCTGCAGTGTGTCACGACTGTGTCGCTACCGTCGGCCCCAGACTACAGCTAATCAGCACCGTCATCGTCGGGCACGGGCAAACGTCATCCGGCTCGTGCACGGAAGCCAACAAAACTGGGGAGCACGAGAGCTTATGGTCCTCTTGGCTGTTCTGGGCCCTCTTCATGTCAGCCAGAGTTTCCGCCTCTGATTAAAATCCAGATTCTGGACCTCTGTCGTCAATTTGGGGGAAGGAATAGGCCAGACGGTATAGGCTGAAATGGGAAGGAAGAAGAACTTGGAGCGCTTGATTGATAGTAATCTAAGTAGTAGCACAATTACATTATAGAGGACGAGTGGCAGTTTCCATTGAGAGTCAAATTTTAAGACTCCTAAAATTATCGTTGAGCTTATTCAGAGTAGTAAGGGCTTTGTGTTATGGTTTTTCTAAACTGCAACGCAAGAGTGAAAATTAGTAGGATAAAGAAATTAACCTGGTGATGTTGACAATATATTCCTGAAACCTTTGTATGGAGACATCCTGTCTAGTCCTCGGTCGTGCGCGAATGGAAAATTTGCCCCCCCCCCCCCCCAGACTTTCGCGCCTTTTCGCTGGCTGTCGTGGTGGCAGGTGTAGGCTCAGACAATGAGAATGTGAGCATAGAAAAGGTTGTGCGTCATACATCACATAAGCCTAGTGATGATGTTGAGTGTTCCATGGTCTCAATTATTATTTTTTTCTTCTATATTCTAGAGAGCAGTGGTAGCAGTTTTCATAATGAGTGAGGATTTTACTGCTATTGAGATTTTAATGACTGAAAGTAGCAAGGGTGCTTTTTGAGAAATCTTTGGGGTGAAAATGCTCAACTCCTTTGCCGCTGTCTAGCGCGGCTCTACGCATCCTCAGGCAGGTTGTGATGACGTCATGCAGTGGCTCTATGTTTCAGGTGTCTGTTGCATTGGGTTGACCGTTATGGGAGAAAAAGTGTAGCCTCAGAAAATGGGAGTTTTGGTTTTCATTGGTCGATTGTGTACATTTTCCTGGATTTTGTGATGAGCGAATTTATTATAAGGACTCTTTTATATACGTAGAGTGTGTGTGTTTAGAAATAGTTTGATGTTGGAGAGTCTGTTTTGAGTTGTCTCTCGAGTTGTCTTTTGAGTTGTTGTTTTGAGAGTCTCTGCACTTGCTTTCCTTTGTTGTCTATCAATCGTGCGATTTTTCCTCGCACGACAGTGCTCCTTGAGCAATGCCCTGACAGGCCCAGACATGTTCTGTCTTATGATGCATGCTTTCTTTTTGTTGACACATGTAGTTCGGTATTTTTCTTTTTTGTCAAGAAAAATTGTTGTTGAAACAGTGACTTGACGATGGCGGTAGTCCTGCCGTGCCCTTGATCTGTAGGGGAATAGCGCTGCCATGATTCTTAATAAATTTGCGATTAAATTTGTTGAAAAAGTAACCGCAAGGGAGACAGGTGCGTGGTTCTATTCAGCTGAAAAAAAGCACGATTATTCACTTCTCTCCCTGGCACTCGGATGGAACGGACGTGCCTCACTGTTCTCTTCATTACCGATGCTCTGGGTTGATTTGTTGTGTACTTAGTCCTCGTTATTAGTTATTGATGGTGTTCCTTGTTTGAATATTTTGTTATTCCTTGTTTTTGATAAGTCTCATTTAGTAATTCTTTGGGATAAAAATGCTTAATTTCTATGATCAGCTTTGATGCATGATATTTTGTGCTTTTCTGCAATAGTTTTTCTGTTTTTTATGCAATCATTATAGTAGGAGAAAGGGGAAATAATCTTGGGATAGTGAATCAATAAATAATAGGTCTCCTGTCTAGAGCGCAGCCGTACGCGTCATTGAACCACGCAGCTGCGTGCCTGGGAAAGGGGGTGATGACGTTGTTGAATATATTGTAGAAGACAATATGGAAGTACGATATACCCCACGAGCATTCTGTATCACTTGTCTATTCTTCTCATGCCTCTGTAAAGCATCGTCATCCAACAGTCTCTCTGTCCTATCTTCTACAACTGGTGCCGTGACCAGGATCACTCGAATCGATTGCTCATTTATGCAACGCTGAACGAGAAGATTTCGGAGAGTTCTACAGACGTCATGCCGTGGCTCTATTGTTTCAAGTGGACCTTGTCCCTAGCAGCTGTGTTGGACGTTAGTGGAAGAAAACAGTGTAGCCTTGAGACAATGGGATGACGTCACGACCAATGAGTAAGGCCCGCAGAGGGCGCAGGGATTCATTTATCTCTTAGCCTCTCGCAGGTACGGACGTGTCGGTGGTGGATGGCACGCATCACTTCTCTCCACAGCAGTTGCGTTGGCCGTTAGTGGAAAATTGTAGCCAGACCCCCACAGCTCCCCCTCTTTCCGGCTCTAAAAAATATTTCCACGTCATAACCACGTGATATTGTTGCGTCATGCGTCATCACTAATATCCGTTGGCCGAGCAGCATTGCGTTGCTCCGATTAGTTAACAAAGTTTGGAAATATTTTTTCGCGGGCGACCGCCTGAGCAGCAAAGTCCAAGATGATGAAGGAACGAATAATCGAGAGACACGGGACACGAAGACAAGCACAGGAGTTCTCAGACACAGTAATGATTTAATAACACCGAGCCTCCTAAATACCCAACAACTCCCGGAGGGGAGGGAGAGGGATAAAGGATGGCCTATTTACACTGTTCCCACGTTGCGTTATCGCCACCGTCTCCTTCAAAAGTCTTTTCCACTTATCCCTTTTTCCCTAGACACAACCACTGTATTGTTGAAAATTAAATTGTGCTTCTCTGCTCTATATCTCTATTTTTTTATTTTTTAGGACCGTGAGTATCAGGAAACATGCAGTGTGGTCCGGAGACGAATTATATGTTCCCCATTTAGTGAGGTGACTCACTGGATGATGCTAATTACTGAGGAATCCTAGATGCTAATTAATTGCTAATTTAATGGTGTCCAAGCGCCTTGGGTGTTTCCTGATACTTCTGGTCAGGGATTACTACGCCATCTTGATCCGATCATAGATATGTTACGTTCAAATGTTTAGGAGAATAGGAACGATATTTTTAAAGAGTCTCTGACCAGAACCAGGTAAATGTTGTTGTTTGTAAGGATAACGAACCTACATGGTGCCTCCAAGTTACAGTTGAAACGTTTCGTCTCTGCGGAGCCCCGAACTATTCTAAACAAGGAGCCGAAAAGCGGTTTCGTTTTCAACCGTCAACTCATCTGATCAGCGCAGAAATCTAGCTATTATGCATTGGTTTTCCTTAGTGTATGACGTAAAACGCCCGCGACGTTTATTGGAGGAAAGTCCACACCGGAAGCTTTGGTGGTTTCCGCAACTTCCGTGTTGCTGGGTGCTGTTTTCAACGTGGACGTCGAAGGAGGAAGCACAGCGGAGTCAACAAGTCAGCTTTTCAGCTACCTTTCAGTAACTGAGAGGGGGGTTCTGCTACGTGCAGCAGAGTTCGGAAGCCTGGCTTTTGAAATGTTGAGCCGCGAATCGACTTCAGCATGAAGAGGAAGTTCCATACGCATCGGGCACGCAAGACGTAGACAACGTAAACAACAGACTGCTATATGAGCTTTCAGCATTCATCATGATGAAGCACATGAACAGTTTGTGTAAATTTGGTGTTTGACGTCGCCGTCTTTTTAAGGTGCCGGTGTGGTTCATGCATAATCCCTGCCGGGGTGTACTTCCGTACCGGGACCACTCGTTTCCCAGGCAAAAATCTGGAGTGGGACCACTTCAAAGTGGAACCAGTTTCACGATGGTCCCACTCGATGTGGAAGCAGTGGAATTGATCCAGTGGTCCCCTCTGGCTAAATGGTCCGGGATCCGGCCACGTAGCAGCTGGGACCACTGAATCCATGACCGAAAATAATGCGTCGAAATGCACATACTGCTCAAGTAAATACCGTTTATTCTGCTTAAAGCATACACTGAGCAGAAAGAATTAATCAACACATCTCTACATATACATACTACGTAGTACAAGTCTGATCACTCACTATGTCTAGACAAAGCATATGCATGACTGTGCGATGCACTCACGGACCACAGGGAGCTTTCGTTTGTTGGCCACCTCACATCTTGTATTTTCTTAGAGAAGATGACACATGACACTCCTGTTTTCCATGCAGGTCGCGACATACACCCCCTTCCTCTTCACCGCACGTTCGGAATCTTCTTATCCTGTTTCTCTTCAAGTTCCTCCTAAGTTTCTAAAATGAAACATCTAATTAATAGTAATCAAAACATCACGGTCATCACTCATACCTGCAAACATTCGCGACGTGCAGTCCGATTGGAGTTTCACAGTGCGTTCTTGCCCCTACGCCGTTCACGTCTTCTTGGCGTCAAAAGTCTTGCGGGAAATCGACAATGTGTTGCAGCCATTGTCATCGCATTGTGTTAGAAAGCGCACTAAAACACACGCAAATACTGCACAGGAGATACAGAGATTACATCCTTGCAATATGGCAACCGAAGACTAAACCAACTTGTTGCGACGCGTCCAAGTTCCAACTGCCACTCTAGCCCTCTCCCTCTCGGCTCTCACCGTTTGAAGTAGAGCCCTGCACGGGCCGGGGCCCCCGACCAGGCCCGCGCGCCGAGCCGGGCTTGTTATTGGCTGTGTGCTCCGGGCCGGGCCGACCCCGGGCCGAAAAATACGCTAGCACAGCGGGCAGGGCCGGGCCGTTAAAATACGCCACCATCGCGGGCCGGGCCGGGCACGGGCCGACAAATATGTTTCCGAGAGTCAGGCCCGGCCGTGCCACGCAGCTAATTCCACACAATGGAGATGCATTAGTTCATATCATCATGCGCTTGCGTCATTCCTGTGCATATTTTGCAAAGACAAGCAAGGGATACTGCACTAGGCATATGATTCGACCCTCTAGAACGTTCTGAAAGCCACTTTACATTGCTCCTCACTCCTCACGTATTTCTCAATCACTTGGCAAAGCTTGGTGAGAGGGGTATGGACTGGGAGAAGGAGTTTGTCGACAGCATCCTCTACCTCCGCAAAATCTCGACAGTGTAACGATAACGCCCGTGCCCGCGTACGTTCTGGATATAATTTGGTCTGGTGCGGTTATGGTGTTAAACCGCCATCACTTGTATGTTTGTCTTCTCTCCTTATAAATTTACTGCAAATCTACTGCAAAATTACTGATAAATTTGTTTGATAATCGCCAGAAACGCGTACGTCGCGGCTGGAAATACTATGCCGGGATCTACTCGCCGGGTCACCAGGCCGGGCCGGGGCGGGCTGCATAAAAATATGAAGGTCCGGGCCTGGGTCGGGCCGGGCCATTTTTCGATGCGGCCGGGCCGGGTCGGGCTCGGAAAAGTCGGCCCGTGCAGGGCTCTAGTTTGAAGTTTGAATTTGTAGCCGCCGTGGCGTCTTCACATTGCATCAGCCTCTGCAATTACCTTCTCTTCGTTTTCTCGTTTTCATTCTTCTAGTTATTTAGCTTAGTTTTTGTCATTGTTGAGGTGTATTTTTTATTTATTTCTCTGGTACTTAATATCTTGTGATGATATTCACCTTCAGACGAGAATATGTGCACGAATTGAAGTTACAAGGATACAGCATATATTTCATCGTAAACGTGCGCACCTGAATAAAAAATAATAAAAAGATCATGCATGTGCTAAAATAGATCAAAGTAATAGATCTAACGAAACCAGAATGATATATGGCAAGTGTGGACAAGTTGGAATCTCAAGGGGGGAAGCTGGGAAGCTGCCCAACATTCTCAAGTGACCATTCTGGAAACAAAATGGTACCTGTGAGGCTCCAGGTGGAACTTCTGGAACCATCTGAGACCAGAGTGGTACCACTGATGTCATCAACGTGGAACCAGCCACCACACTTGGGAATCCAGCTGAGACCATCCACATTCAACTGGAACCATTCCGGGACCATCAAACATCCAACTGGAACCAGTCCAAGTTCAACTGGAACCATTCTGGGACCAGTCCAGATTTTCACCCGGGTTTTAAAAATTAGTGAAAGCGTTAGGAAGGTAAATATTGCATAGAAGTGGAAGAAGGTCCTATACTGAATCTAAAAGGGTAAGAATTATAAAATTACCGGCCTCGGTGGCTCAGTCGGTAGCGTGTGCGCCTTCTGATCCCGAGATCGCGGGTTCGAACCCGGCCGAGGACGCCAGCAACTTGGTGGCAGGGTACAAGTTGCTTATACGGGGTGCCATGTGATGAGCTTTCATCGCACGTTAAAGAACCCTCAGGTGGGCAAAAGCAATCCACAGACCGACCGCTGTGGCGTCGCTCATGATCTCAGTTGTCAACACCGAATTATTATTATTAATTATAAAATTCTGTGGACTGGAACTTTTTTATATGCATTTCAACAACCCCACCTGATTCACTTTTAGCGCAGGAGAAACACGGGAAAGCGAAGCCTAACGGACTCGAAACGTGCCATCTTGCAAGAGGTAGGGTCGTTGAATTGGGCTAAATCGCCTCACTTTAGTAACGTTAGTCTAGGTTAGGTTCTACAGATTGGGGGGCGCCTCCCACCCCCCCACCCACCCCGGCACGCACTAGGCGGTGCGGGCGTCGAGACTGTGCCTCGGGTTAGATCAGAAGGTCCCCAGTAAAGATGGCGGATCGCCGTCCAGAAACGGGCGATAAAATTCAATTTTTATATGTTTCACGCAAAATACGAGGGTCATTCCTGTTTAATTTCGTTACTAGTTAGCTCCACTTTCACGTAAAAGCGTTTGATTTTTGTTTTTATTCGTTGTTCTTTAAAAAAAGCCAGTGGTCCCGATACGACACTACATCCTAATGCCAAAAGAAGTCGAGTGCTTATGCTGCAAGGAGCCGTCCTTAGAGTAGCATATTTAGAGCTTCGAGGGCAGCACGAACCTATGGGCGCTCATATTCACAAGGACGAAGCGTGTCTTACGCACACTCATGGGTGGTGGGTTTCAATACAAAACAGTTATTCTGAACTTTTCGTCATTGTTCATCACTTATTCAGAAAGAGTGCAGCTGAAATAATACTCGGCGTCCTACTAGCTTTAGTTTTGTTCAGAGCTTGCGTGTCTCATACAGGAAATACAGATGCACTAGATACCAACAGTTTGTGAGATGGGTCAGAGTTGCGCCCAACTCGTTACAAGTAACTCATTACTTGGTAACGGTTACTTTTTTTGGTAACGAAGTAACCATTCAGTTACTTTTAAAAAAATGGTAATAGTAACGGAATCAGTTACAAAAATTGGTAACTCGTTACTGACGTTACTCGTTCCTTTTCTTCAGCGCGGGGGAGCACATTTCGGCACTCTGTGTGGCGCAGTGCATGCAGATTCGACCGGCGTGACGTGTGACTCAAAGTATTATTGCAGTCCCTCGCTGAATGTGTTGTTGTCATTTCTCTTGTTTCCGTAATCTCCGACCATCACTCCTTCCCAAGAATGGCCACCAATTGTGGTATAGCTACAAAAAACGCGTTTCGACTTCCAGCCTTCTCTTGCCTTTGCTAAGCTTCTGAGCGCTCTAAATTATGACGCAGCAACCTCGTCTGTTTTTGGGAACCGTTGGTGATCGGTGGCATGAAAACCAGTGTTTTTTCTTGTGTTTTCGTAATCTCCGATCACCCCCACTTCGGAAACAAGGGAGAAGGTCCAGGCAAACTGATATACAATCATGGTAACGCGCCGAGAGACACGGAACACGAAGGACGGACGACAAATTTCGAGTATGAGCTTCATCTGAAGTGCAATTCCTCATTAATAAAGAGTTGAAGGCAAGTGATGGCATGTTCGTTGGCTCCTTTAACTATGCTGCGGTAACGTAAAAGTAACTCGTTACCGGTGAGTAACGAGAACTCGTTACTTTTGTATGTCGGTAACGAGTAACGTATTTAGTTACTTTTTCCTGAAGTAACGGGTAACGGTATTTAGTTCCTTTTTTCCGGTAGCGGGCACAAGTCTGAGATGGGTGCTGCAAAAACTTGGAAAATCAAGAGAATGGGTTATACCAGCCTGTGCGGTGAACAGGATACTCAAAGCCACTCTCATAGTAAGTACTACATGCTTTAAATACCCAAGATACTAGGTGGAGGTACGTCTTACCATAATTTCCCTCATTTCGTTCATATTTACGAAAAAGTGGACTAGTATATGGACAGCTTGTGTTCATAAGTAACTTAGTCCAGTACAGTTCGTGGTCATTCATAGCCATACTATACGAATATTAAGACTATAACAACATTTGAAAAATCTTTGAGACACTTTATAACCCAGATTTAAATTCTGTACCCTACATGGTGCTATTAAACATATTTGTAACATGAGTTATCCAGTATGTGATGACAAAAGTTGATTGCCAGATTAGCAGTAGTCATATGGGTAATTCATGTTCTAGCATGACAAAAAACAACATGAGCACATTTTTTAAAACTTTTGTGAGCCACTTTGTCAATATCCCTTTTGCAAGCGTTTGCATTGTAAGAGACGGGGCTCTTGAATGTAAATGCAGAGAGAAATTGTGGTGTATACCTTCACAGGACCAACACGTTGCAGGGAACAGGAACAGATACACTTGCAGACAGACGACTGTGCACAGACGTGTATCCAGGATTTTTCTGAGGGGTTGTCCTGCCTTGGACAGCATGCTATTACACCACCAAAGTCAATTGAAACTCTGTGTAATAACTGAAATTGAGAAGGGGGGTCAGAACGTCTTGACCCCCCCTCCCCTTAAATCCACCCCTGACTGTGTATTCTATGCACCTCACATTAAGTGTACTGACTCCTGTTCAGTGCTTCGGTTCATTTCTTTGGTGTTCTGCAAGCTTTTGTCAAGACGTGTACATGCATTGGTCAAACATGCATTACTGACATTGTCCCACAGCTTACGTGTAGTTCACAGACAAAGGAGGGGACCTCAGTACTTAGAACTAGAAGAAATTGATTTTCTCTCTTTTTTCACAAACAGTATCCGTTTGTAGAACTGTTTCCGCGCATGGCCACCGTCGAGAGGCAATGGGCGAACAGGAGCACAGCTGTAACCACAGAATGTTGTCTGGTGTGCACAGTGGCGTCACTAAGGGGTGCGGTCCGCACCGGGTGATGCGACAGAAGGGTGTGAGATGCTGCACCAGTACCGCCACCTCCTCTCTTTTTCTGTAGCGGGGTGACGTCAAAACCAACATAAGAAGCCCTCGGCGAGCATGTGACTGCTGAGAAGTGCTCACTAATCAAATTAACTATCCAAAACCTAAATCTTCCTTTTGTGCGCAAAGCGTGCGTTCAGTGCGAGCAGGATGTAGACCTTGAGTAACCAAGCTTTGTATCTTGGGCTGCACAAATATACTCAAATATGCATGTTGTAGTCGAAGATGATGTAACATGAAATGTGTTTCATATATATGGTTTTTGTAGCACTCAGATAATATCTCCGTAATATGTCTGCAGAGATTGTTCCAAAATAGCATATGATGCAGCATCATACATTATTGGGCTTCTGGGAAAAATCATATTTCATCTGAGACAGACGGCAGCCTTGTTAACGGTGTCTGACACGTTTTTAGGAGCCATTGTTTTAAAATAATATGCATAAAAAATGCTCCAACTATGACGAAGTTCTTTTGAACATGCTGGCAATTGATGTTCTGAGGATGGAACACATAGTAGAACGTGAAGAAAAACAATGTGCAAGTTTCTGGCGATGCAGAATCAAAAATAACAAAGACGGTTAAGAGCATCAGCTGTTTACTATATACATTAAAAACAAGACTTTCGTGCAGTAGGCTGCACTTCTTCACCTGAAGAAGTGCAGCCTACTGCACGAAAGTCTTGTTTTTAATGTATATAGTAAACAGCTGATGCTCTTAAAGGGACCGAAAAGTGAATATAAACCTATCAAAACTTTATGTTCAGCGAGAAGCTTGAACCTTCAAAAGTTCAAATATCAAAGAACTCCGCTGAAATCGCTGTAGTTTTTCTGTAATCGAATTTTCCATAATTGCATGTCCAGGGACCCAGTAGGAAACCGAGCAGTCTGTCAACAATTGCATGACCCCGCGCCATCTGTCGAGGACGCATGTAATACGCGCACTTCCGGGCGCTAATCCGGCGAAAACGAAAATGGCAGTGGGCATTTGTGACCACTTTCTATGTCGAGAATGTCGAGCCTCTTGGACATGAGTGCGCTGGAATTCCGCATTCGAGAACTGTCGCTCACACAGAACTGTTGTTCGTGCGTTAGCGTGCTGGAAAGTGTGTTCTTCGCAGCAGAAGATTCCTCGTCCAGAGGTTAATCGGAGTCACATTCGTCCTCAGCAGTAGCTCACCGTGCCGTGAACATGAACTGCTTTGTGAAATTTCCATGTATCAGGGAGAAGCACTTGTGTAAGCCGAAACAAGCGCTGTTTTTTCGTCGTGCAGGTGTTCATGTGTGAAATGCAAACGGACGGATACTACGGATGGATACTACGGTTTTTGCTGCCGACTGGTAGAGAATGCGTGTAAAAAGCAGACAGACGATTGCATCAGAACTAACGAATATTTCGAAATACTGTGCCTTGACACCGAAGTACTGCAAGTGTCTTTTACATACATCCGAGAAACCGAAGAGCATGGCAACCCGGCAGCGCCGTGTGGTCTTTACGCGCTACTTGAAGGGAAAACCCTTATTTCTTCAGGAACAGCATATTATAATTACTAGTTTGTTCCTGAAGGGTTAAGTAACCTGTGGGCATAGATGTATTTGTAGGTTATACTCATGTCTCAATTGAGTCTCATGTGAGGAGTAAGAAAGATAATTTTCATCAGTGTCATTCACCTGAACTATGTTCATAACCTTTTAGTATACTTCTTAGTGACCACGTTTCCAAATGTCAACTAATAATTGAACCAAGATTGGGATCTAACACTTGGGATTCATTATCACGTCACCCATTAGACGTCACCAACATTTGTAAAGAAGGACTTGAGGGCTGACTTCAAGTATTATTAACCCTTGATCTGGTTTCAAAGTTAACCATGCACCATTGGTGTGCATAGTACTCCAAAATGGCTAAATAATTTATTGCATAAGTTCTCTGTTACGGTAATTGAGATGTACTTTTTACTGCCCGGCAAATTGAAACTGGCTTCAGCGTACACTACAAATGCATCGTAACATTTAATTAAAATATAATATAACAGCAGAAGCAACATTTTGTCACAACTCAAACTATATCTTTCTTTTTTATTGTCCAGGGATTTAGGAAACAGAGTAGGACTTCCTGCCCTCTGATGTTTTGACGTACTTGATAGAGTTGTAAAACCTGCAACAAAATAAACAAGAGCAGTATAAACAGTTTCGTCTTTCCCTTTTGAATTTAACAAGCTAGTTATATTTTACCATTTGTTCACTTTTGTATTCTCTGTTGGTGAAAAGATTACAGGAACAATAATGCTGCAGATCGAACAATGACCTGTCATCTTGATGAAGATCAGAACACTTCTTCAGGCATGCTAAGTGAGACAAAAGAAATGTACAATGAAGGTTGTACAAAAACAGCAAATCTCCGTCGATTAAAACTTTATATATGTAGATGTTACCACATCGTGTAGTTTCTATCCAAAAGTAGGACTAAGCAAGGTTGTTTGGTAGGTTGTTGGCATGTCGATGTGCTATACCGTTACAGCACATCAATATAGATGAGGGGCAAACACAGTAGACAGCATGATGGCTCTCAAACTCAAGTGAAGATTTATTCAACAGAACAAGAAACCGAAAGCATGAGTATAGAGAAAGGCAGTACCCATGCAGTGTATGGTGAACCACATTAATCTCTGAGAAGGTAGGATCGGAACAGCAATAAAGAGAAATGACAGTTGCGTCCGAGATAGGGGAACTCTGCAAATTTAGGACCAATATGATGTGGTAACCTTGCATGGCTCACTGCAGCTCTGACGCACATTGAACAATTCCAGTAGTGGGACTTCAAAGACAATGAACGTTTGCTGTTTCACTGGGCATTCAAGTGTAGAGGATGCATCTCTAGAAAATTAATTAGCGTTCCTTAGTCATAAAGTCACAACTACATCTCAACAGGAAGTATTCTTGTACCCTTCAAACAAGCTAGTAGTTCTCACCAGTTTCTTCTCCCCTTGTTGACGTCATACTAATGTTCTGCACCTGTCCAAAGACTAAACAAAATGTCACAATGTCTGCAACACGTAACAAATCTAGTGCTTCCATCTGTGGACTCTGCATACCTGTTTTCAGCTATTTCTGTCATGTCAGTGCCTGGATCACACACACACGAAACAGTTTTGAGCCACTTCAACACTGGAAGGCCCCTAAAATTAAATTTGTTGATGTTGACAATGTTGAGTACGGGTCAAGTAGGATAACATAAGTTAAATGGAATACGTCGTCGCTATATTATAATTTATACATGTGTGACGCCTGTACATACCTAAGACGTTGTGTTGAACTCGTCACCTCGGTGAAGCAAAATCACTGGTTACTGAACGGCAGTTTCCTTCGGACGTCTTCGCAATTCGCCTTCTACGGCATCTTCTTAGTCATCGGCAGCAAAATGAGCTCAGCACACACGACACGACTGCTACATCTAATAACCGAGTGTTTCGAACCACATTCGTTTTCGCGCACTCTCTTCTTGAATCTTGTGGTAGAAAACGCCCGCCGCCGATGGTGAACGAACATGATTTTTGCATCCCCGAACTCCAAAACTACACCAGGCACATGTAGGCCTCTCGAATAATTGACACAACAACCACGAACATGTCATCTCTTCAACATCTCTTCGCGCGACCAACACGACCACCCACGACGTAAACAATAAACGCGATAACACAGACGGCCTTGCAGATGGCGCGGCGGATCGTAGCTCGTAGCTGCGAAGTACCTGAATGCTTTATTAATCAAAGAGTGATATTAAACGGTAGGAACAACTTATTTATTTACACATGGTAAACAAGACTTTCGTGCACGAGTCTGCACTTCTTCAGGTTACAAAAATATAAACATGGTACAGGCACATATATACAGTTGAAGGGGGAGTTCTGGCATGAGAGGGTAACAGGTTGATGGAAAGGATGCAAACACTGATAAAAATCAAAAGAACATAAATACAAAAGCAGGGGTATCAGAAGCGAAACATAACGCGAGCCCAAGGGCTTATACACAGGAAACGAGAACACTTGTTGGTGATGTTCGAGGAATTAAGGATAAAAAGGGGGCGTTATGGCGACGGAATGAGGACACAGGTGCGGAGTACAAAGGTGACCAGTGAACCGTGAGAAAGTGAAGACGGAGGTGGTCTCAGGAGAGAGACAAACGAAGAAAATGTGGAAATTGGATAGTTGTGTGTGTGTGTGTGTTTATCATTATTTTTTTATTTGAAAAATTATATTTACGGGTTCAATAATTGTAGTGGGCCTGCGTGGATGTTCAAACCATGAGGCTTCAGAGACTGGAATTTTGCAATTAAAAAAGATTCGCGATTTTTGCGCTTCATGTCACTGTTATAACCCGATTCAAGGATAACGATTTTGAGGTCTGTACCTAAAGCGTGTCCAGGAAGGTTAAAATGTGTAGAAACGGGTGTAGGATGGTTATTAACAATATCTGATTTATGGCCGTAAAACCTTTCCCTCATGGTGTTCGAGGTTTCTCCAATATATTGAATACAACATTTAGTGCACATAATGAGGTAACATACGTTAAAAGAGTTGCAGTGCAATCCCTGTCGGATTTCGAAAATAAAAGAGTTTGAGGTGCTCGAGATAAATGTACATGGGCTAATGAAATGACATGTTTGGCAGCGTTTGTTACCACAAGGGGAACACCCAGGATTTGGTCGGGATAGACGGGATGAAACTAGTAAGTTACGAATGTTACGTGATCGACGGAATGTGATATTGGGGGGAGCAGGAAAAATTAGTTTGTTTTTCGTCGCTGTGAAGTATGTTGAGATGGCGGGTGAAGATGGACCCTGCGCCACTCAGTGCTTTGTTATAGGCGGTAACGAAGGATAAAGGGTTTTGTTGCTGCCGCGGTTCATGTGAAAGTAATTTATCCCGATCTAGAGATTTGCACGCGGAGAGAGCATTGCTTATAAGGTTGGGAGGGTAGTTTCGTTTTTTAAAATCGTTGGACATTTCTTCAGCGCATGCCTCAAAATCTTCTGGGTTAGAGCATATGCGTTTTAGACGTGTGAATTGACCAAAGGGGATGTTCCTTTTCTGAGTATTAGGATGGTAGCTGTTAAAATGAAGGTACTGGCGTTTGTCAGTGGGTTTCTTGTATAGACTCGTGACCAGCTTACCAGACTGTATAGAGACAGTCACGTCTAGAAAATTCAATGATGCGTGGGAAAGATTACACGTGAACTTGAACTGTCTCTATACAGTCTGGTAAGCTGGTCACGAGTCTATACAAGAAACCCACTGACAAACGCCAGTACCTTCATTTTAACAGCTACCATCCTAATACTCAGAAAAGGAACATCCCCTTTGGTCAATTCACACGTCTAAAACGCATATGCTCTAACCCAGAAGATTTTGAGGCATGCGCTGAAGAAATGTCCAACGATTTTAAAAAACGAAACTACCCTCCCAACCTTATAAGCAATGCTCTCTCCGCGTGCAAATCTCTAGATCGGGATAAATTACTTTCACATGAACCGCGGCAGCAACAAAACCCTTTATCCTTCGTTACCGCCTATAACAAAGCACTGAGTGGCGCAGGGTCCATCTTCACCCGCCATCTCAACATACTTCACAGCGACGAAAAACTTAAACTAATTTTTCCTGCTCCCCCCAATATCACATTCCGTCGATCACGTAACATTCGTAACTTACTAGTTTCATCCCGTCTATCCCGACCAAATCCTGGGTGTTCCCCTTGTGGTAACAAACGCTGCCAAACATGTCATTTCATTAGCCCATGTACATTTATCTCGAGCACCTCAAACTCTTTTATTTTCGAAATCCGACAGGGATTGCACTGCAACTCTTTTAACGTATGTTACCTCATTATGTGCACTAAATGTTGTATTCAATATATTGGAGAAACCTCGAACACCATGAGGGAAAGGTTTTACGGCCATAAAGCAGATATTGTTAATAACCATCCTACACCCGTTTCTACACATTTTAACCTTCCTGGACACGCTTTAGGTACAGACTTCAAAATCGTTATCCTTGAATCGGGTTATAACAGTGACATGAAGCGCAAAAATC
Organism: Ornithodoros turicata; assembly: GCF_037126465.1. Taxonomy (NCBI): domain Eukaryota; kingdom Metazoa; phylum Arthropoda; class Arachnida; order Ixodida; family Argasidae; genus Ornithodoros; species Ornithodoros turicata. The sequence goes on from NC_088206.1 coordinate 51,268,131, forward strand.
GCGAATCTTTTTTAATTGCAAAATTCCAGTCTCTGAAGCATCATGGTTTGAACATCCACGCAGGCCCACTACAATTATTGAACCCGTAAATATAATTTTTCAAATAAAAAAATAATGATAAACACACACACACACAACTCTCCAATTTCCACATTTTCTTCGTTGGTCTCTCTCCTGAGACCACCTCCGTCTTCACTTTCTCACGGTTCACTGGTCACCTTTGTACTCCGCACCTGTGTCCTCATTCCGTCGCCATAACGCCCCCTTTTTATCCTTAATTCCTCGAACATCACCAACAAGTGTTCTCGTTTCCTGTGTATAAGCCCTTGGGCTCGCGTTATGTTTCGCTTCTGATACCCCTGCTTTTGTATTTATGTTCTTTTGATTTTTACCTGTGTTAGCATCCTTTCCATCAACCTGTTACCCTCTCATGCCAGAACTCCCCCTTCAACTGTATATATGTGCCTGTACCATGTTTATATTTTTGTAACCTGAAGAAGTGCAGACTCGTGCACGAAAGTCTTGTTTACCATGTGTAAATAAATAAGTTGTTCCTACCGTTTAATATCACTCTTTGATTTACTCACCACCGGCAACTTGACATCGCCTATTTTTTCTGCTTTATTAATGTAAAAGCTATGGAAGTGAGCGTCATTTTTAAAATGGCGTTTAGCTGTAAGATAATGTGCGTCAGCTTTGTTCTCTACAAAATTAACTCTCACGTGGTAAGGGTTGACCAATCACTGGGAGTCCTGGACCTGAAACCCAAGTTGCTCTTTTTGGCCGTTCGCTGGCAGCACCGTCCATGTTCCGGCAATCTTCAAAATATTTATACGTAAAAAATATGCGGAATTGAGAAGTAATGCTTTCTGTATCTTATCAAACAACGATGTTGTGCACGACAGTGGGCAAAAATACGGGGGTTATTTTTCACTTTTCGGTCCCTTTAACCGTCTTTGTTATTTTTGATGGAACACATAGAAAGGACAAATACATACAAAGCCTCAAGTGCTAACAAATGAATGATGAAAGAAAGAAGTCACTGAAAAGGTTAGCCAGCAGTAGGACTCGGACCCACATCTTATGGATTACCGATTGCTCTTACCAATTGAGGTAAGCTAACACATCCCTCCAGTTACTTCCGAGGGTGCTGGAGAGGCGTGTTGGTAAGAGCCCTGGATCGCTAATCCAGAAGATGTGGGTTCGAGTCCTACAGTGGCTAACCTTTTCAATGACTTCCTTCTTTCATCATGAAGTTCTTTTATTCAAGTTTGAAATTTATTTGAGCTCTCTTCAGCAACCCCCTGTATGCTGCCCTCTGCTTGCTCAGTCACGTTTTATGGGCAGGAGAACATTAGTCACTGTTATTATACAGGCATAACTCTCTGTCCAGCATGATCGCCACGGAGCACATTTGCAGGAACTCACAGGTACAAAACCTGGATAATAAATATGTGATAACCTCAAACAGCTATTACATGTAATAAATAGGACATGGAACTCCAATAGCAGATGGTCAGGCAGTATAACACAGGTAATCTTGCCATCACTATGAATTTTCCCAAAATGCTGAAAATAAATTGATAGAATTACTGCAATGAACTGCTCAATTTTTCACCTTAGATACATTTTTAGCACTCTACATATCTTTCTTCTACATATCTACAGTCGTTCACGTTTCTACATATACATGCATCAAACCAGCAGCAGCTTGTGTGTAAGAAGAGTCACACACCTCATGTGCAACTGGCAGGTCTAAGTTGTATTGTCAAGCCCGTATGCATGCTCACCACCTATAGATTTCATTAAAGGACGCAAAAACTATTTGTTAGTAACAACTTCACGCTATATACCACATTTATAAGAGAAATTGGTCCCGTACCTGACAGAGAACTGTCATGACCATTGCAGATGTCTTCCTCTCCTGTTCCTTCCACACCCATGAAGTCATCACCCTAACATTCTTTTAAAAAAAGCCTCATAAATTTACAAATTTATGAGGATCTCTATTTTCAATTCAGTTAATTTTGATTTTTCCTTTAATAGAAAATGAAATGAGGCTACCATGCACAAAAGGCATCAGCCTGATGAGGTGCCCTGCACCAATACAGTGTGCGACAACTGAGATATTACCACTACGAGCATACAGCAAATCACAATCACATAAATAAAATACACAATTGCACCAAGCTGTGCACATATTCGCAAACACACATACACAGCACGCACACGCACACAAAAACGTAACAGAGTGGCCTGTCTCTAATAAGACTTCAACAAGTTTGTGTACCTCTGTTTTGAAACTGGACACAGGAAGGCCATTTCCAATCAGCTGACAAAATTTGTCCAGAAAAGGAAGGGTGTCTCCTGACTTCCGCAGTTGGTCCGTAGCAGTGGAACTTTGCAAGGTGGCACAGTGATGGATTTCATACCGTAATGGCAAGTCAAGTGTTTGGGATGGCGCTAAAATATCTTGAATTTGCAAGGCGATTTTGTGTAAATGTCTCATTTCCAAGTGAACACTTTGTCTCACTCTAAGTATTTGCATGTCCTGAAGGAGCTGAGGGGCATGTGCACCTGTAGACATGGTTGTCGTACACCAGGCTATCCTTTGTGTGTGTGTGCGCACTGCAATTTTGTCGTAGTTGCCCTCTGTGTTGTTTCCCCAGATTTGACAAAAATAGTAGCTTGGTGTAAACTAAGGATTTCAACTGGGTTGGTTTAAAATCTCGAACCCTCCTTTACTGTATGCAGTATGCTGCATATTACAAGGAAAACAAATAGAATAAAACTGATCCCTGATCCCTGCCTTGTATTTTTAACATTTGGTTCCACATCTTGTCCAAAGAAGTCATTATCTACATTGGTGCACATTGCTGTGACAATTAAAATGTTACACCTAGATGCGTAATGCACAGCTTCATTTTACGTACTGTGGATGCTTACTGCATTGGCATGGCTGCATTCTGAACAACACACGGAATTGTACGGTATATCTTTTGATTTAGTGCGTAAACTTCAATTGGCTCCCCATTATTTTACTTTGTTGCGTAAATGATCTCCTAAAATCTGCACGCCACAACGTAATTCTCACAAGCAGAGTAATCACTATATAAATTATACAGAATACACAAACCTCGTCACGTGCTGATGCAACAGTCTTTGAAGGTAGATTCAAGGAAGGGCACTGCGGACTGCTGTAGGCGGCGTTTCTTTGTACCCAAACCCAGTTGTTGCACAGCTGACGGGTCCCTCTCATAGTCTGCGTTCTTCAAATGCGATTGGCAAAATCTGTACTTCTCTACGTCGCTGTCAAGACACCCTCCAATACTGTCAAGCCTCTCCGGGACCGAAACTCTTTTTCAGGCAGGAGAGCCTTGTTTGGTGTAGTGACGGAGAGGCTACGCAGCTGGAACCGTCGGGCATGCTTGAGTTTGCGCTGCTCTGCTGCTTGACAGTTTACTACGTAAAACGACGTGACATACCCTGCTGCTTTTGGCCAGTTGTTAGGCCTGCTGCAAATATATGTTGTGGGCGACGACGAATTCTCGAAGCCGTACAGAAAGCCACGGCTTTCGCAGCTGCTAAAATCGCTGAAGGTCAAATAAAGAGCGGTTCAGTATTTAGATCGCCTTTTGTCTTTGTCCTGCATGTGCTTGCAACACGTTGGTCACCTTCGCGTACGTTACAGATGCACACTTCGGCGAGTGTGTATTACCACTACTGATACCAAAGCGTAAACGCACAATACATGATGCGCGTCGTGCATTTTGCTGTGCGTGCGATACGTCACGTATACGGATTATGTCACCACAAACATGTTCCTCTCTGTTGTGTGTGGACTGTATACTTCTTGGACAACTGCACCCCTTAGACGGGCGTACCTCTTAGACGGCTGTACCTCATAGACGGCTGTACCTCTTAGACGCATGTACCTCTTAGACGCATGTACCTCTTAGACGCATGTACCTGTTAGACGGATGCACGTCTTAGACGGGCGTACCTCTTAAGACTGATTCACATTACAGCGTTTACGGGCACGTACGGCGTCTTACGTGTACCTTCGTTCTATCCTGAAGGATGTTCCGTTTTAATGATTCGCTGTCAGAGGACGTAACACGCAAGCGCAACCGTAAACGCAGCAGTGTGAATCAGGCTTTAGACGGCAGTACCTCTTATACGGGTGTACCGGCTAGACGGCTGTACCCTTTATACGGGGATACCTGTTAGACGGCAGCACCTTAAATGTGTTGTACCTTGTAGGCGCTTTCGTACCGCATAAAATAGAGAGTACATTTTTGCAAAAATGTACCTTATAAAAGGGGTTTTAAGAGGTACAGATTTTAGAGTGTAGCCGAAGCATTGACGAATAAGAAGTGCCCAGATAACATTTTGAACTTAATTGTATCATTTTTTGCAAAAAAAGATCATATGCTATGAAGAAATTGAAGTCCTGAGGCTGGAACACATAGAAAGGTCAAGGTAGAGCCCTGGATCGGTAATCCAGAAGATGTGGGTTCGAGTCCTACAGCTGGCTAACCTTTTCAGTGACTTCCATCTTTCATCATGTGTTATTAAATCACATATGGGTACAATATCTAGAGAAACAAGCTCTGGATGCCCTCAACGATTACCGTGCCAACTGTAGGATGGGGAAAGCAAAAGCTAGCCCACATCACATTTCAAAAATGCTACTGCCCTCGCCCTAGAAACGAAGAGCAGGATCAACTACTGCTAGGCAGGCAGTCCCACGGAACCGCCGTTGATTCCACTTTTGTGGAACGTTGCATTGAATTCTATTTTTGACATTCAGTTCCCAACAGTCAAGTTAGATGGCAATAGCATTAAATTTACCATTCACATGAAAATCTTGGGTGTGATACTTCGATAACAATTTATCTTTTTTATCGCATCTACAGGCCATTTACAAGAAGGTTATCAATTTAAAGAAGGTAAGAAATCCTATCTGCATGTATTTAGTTACGGGCTTAATAGATGTAATATTGTTCTTCTACACTTCGTAATTCTATTTACAATATATTGTTCAATTCTTCTCCTTCATAACTTGTGCAGCGTTAATACAAAAGCACACTCTCTTTCGTATTCGGGCGAGTACACGCACCGCCGTTCAGATACCTCTATCCATCGTTACGTCATCTGAAGAATTGTAGCACCCAATCAGACGTCAACGCGGAGGTACACATAACGTTCTGCTTGACCCTCTTCAAGATGAGGGGGGGGGGGGGGTGATGGCAGGATAGGCTCGCCGTTGTTGGCCACACAGAAGTGGGCGTCGTCACGACTATAGCAAAAAAAAGAAAAGGAAAACGCATAGCAAAACAAAACACAAAGGAAGGACGGACGGATGGAGGATAGAGGAGGTTGAAGGATGGGGATGCGGTGAGTTGCACGAGTTCATCGGGGAGAGTACAGTATTAGATGGGTCGATCAGCAAGGCCTGTCTTCAGCAGGAAGAGAATGAGGTTTCTTGCTTTGGCGGACCGTTCATCAGAAGAACCAGCAAGATGAACTTCACTACATGGCACGCTTTTAGCCAACCATCATCCCGAATGACAACGTTGTCGTCTCTGATTTGTTGAGAACGGGAGGTGTAGCCCATTTTGTAGCCGCGCATAACAGATACATAATAGGCTTCGCCTCTCGTTATCAACAAATCATGGGCGAGAACGTTGTCATTCGGGAAGATGGTTGGCTAGGAGCATGCTATGTGCTGAAGATACGCACCTATCAAATTCACCTACACAAAAGGTGTCACAGACAACACGTTGAAATCGCCGTTTGGAGCCGACACAGTCGGCGGGCTCGCTTGGTACAGTTCATAGCTCCTTTAACCTTACACATATCAAGAATCAGCATCTCAAGATTCAAAAATGCTCAACTAACGGAAGTATTTTATGAAAGAGGTATTGAAAGAATGATTGTCTATGGGGCCCCAGAATCGGTTTAAAGAGGAAAAGAACGCCTATATGCTAAGGAAACTCAAAACAATCCAAAGAATTCCGTTGATAATAATTGCAAAAGCTTACCGAACAGTGTCTAACGATGACTTACCCGTAATAAGTAATATTTTACCTATTGAAATGAAAATAACAGTAGAATTCAAAATGCTCCGAATATGGCAAGAGAAGACGTGTATAAACATCAGTGGAACTTCGATAACAGAGCCTGGTGGAATATCTCTAAGATATTTGGCAAACTAATCCAGCTGATTATACAGGGTGTCCCAGAAAACGTGTCATTGAATTATAATAAAAAAACTACACCACCTAGAGTCATGCGGTCAATGGCATTTGTTCTTACTGGGTTTTTGCCACCTCCTCATGTGACTGTCGTGTAACGTAAGTTTAATTAAGTAAATTTTTGCGAGCTTAAGTCGGAAATTTGCCTAGTAAAGGTCACTTTTTTACCCCACCAATGTGAAGAGCGTGTCTAATTTAGTCAAATTAATGATAATTGACAGGGATATTCAGGAGCTCTCCCATCGGAAAAAAATAGCCGAACATCATGCTCTACGGAGGTCGCACAGAATAGCGCACGTTGAATTTTTCAGCGCAATCTTTGTCAGTCCGACGAAAGGAGGTTGGAAACCCAGCCCTCCCCGACATCGCAGAAAGAGATACAACAGGAACGGCTTATCACGTCCGACTTTCGCTGAGATAATGCTTTCCCTCTCCCAATTTTAGGAACTGTTACTTTTTCTACTATCACTCTGTGGGCTGGCTTCGGAACCTCCTTTCGTCGGACTGAGAGCGATCGCGCTCAAAAAGCCATCGCGCGCTATGGTTCGGTGCTCCGAAAAGCATGATATTCGGCTATTTTTTCCGATGGGATAGCTCGTGAATATCACTGCGAATTATCATGAATTTGAGTGAACTCGGCACGCTCTTCATATTGGTGGGGTAAAAAAGTGACCTTTACTTGGCAAATTTCCGAGTTCAGTTCGCAAATATTTACATAATTAAACTTGGAGTACATGACATTAACATTAGGAGGTGGCAAAAACCTAATAAGAACAAATGCTGTTGACCGCGTGATTCTAGGTGGCGTAGTTTTTTTATTATAATTCAATGACACGTTTTCTGGGACACCCTGTATATCTATTAGGTGTAACAGACCGAATGTGGTAAAATACGGGAGTTTCACAACATTTACAGACGGATCGAAGGCATTGTGTACGGCCAAAGCCTTGCCTCATGGATGGTACAAGAATTGTACATTATGATCAATTTAAATTACCGAGCCATTCCTCAGTTTTTGATGCCGAATTAACAGCAATGGTTGAAGGCATTGAATATATAATGCAGTTAACGGAAATAATTTTATGTTTATTCTGACAGTTTATCTGTATTATTGGCACTGGAGAACCCTACCCACAGAAACTTTCGGATTCAAAGTATAAAAGAAGAAAATAATCAGCATTTAGAGGAACATATTGCTGGAATTTAATTCTCATACCAATATACTTGGGAATGATTATGCCGATGAGGTGGCCAAGAGGGCCCGAGTGCACAGTAAACTTTTTACACTTTTTTGGTGTACATGGCTTGTCCCATGACACACACCTTTTTCGTGTTGCCTTTACACCCAAATGAAGGGTGTTTTCTAAAACACCCTCAAATTAGGTACGAAGGGAGTTGCCTAAGGACGAGAGCCGCTGATATTTCGAAATGAGACTGTTCTTCTTCTGGGCACCGTCCTCATCATTGGCATGGTATTTAAAAGTTAGGTATGACGTGTTAAAGGTCCATGCGAATTGTGGGTCAACAGCCCGGAGGGAAGAAAAGGTCCGTACAGGCTTTTACGGCCGGAAAAGCTTAAGTGCCAGTAAATGACAAAGCTGTCATCATCTCGCACACCACGGAAGGACTGTATATGAAACGTCTCGGAAATATTTTGAGCACAATGTTCGCGGTAAACAGGGTTGTGCATCAAAAGCCGACAGACTGGTTTTGTGCCTGCAGGTATTATTATTATTTTTATTATTATTATTATTTTGTGCCTGCGGGTATACCCGCGTAATCCGCGGAGGCAGTGCGGGTCTACCAGCAGCTTACCCGCAACCCGCGATGACACGTAAATATGTACCCGCGAAGAACAAACTTGGGCGGATACCTGCGGGTATCCGCAGGTGTACCTGCACCACACTCATCTTTACTCCTGAATATCCCTGTCAATTATCATCAGTTTGAGTAAATATGACACGCTCTTCACATTGATGGTGTAAAAAGTGACCTTTCCTTGGCAAATTTCCAAGTTCAGTTCGCAAAAAATTTACATAATAAAGATTACGATACATGACATACACTTCAGGAAGTGGCAAAAAGCTAGTAAGAACAAATGCCGCTGACCACATGTTTCTAGGTGGCGTTAGTTTTTTATTATAATTCGATGACACGTTTTCTGGGACACACTGTATAAGAACTACTCGTACAACCAGAACATCCTCAGCCGAGTCAACTGAAGAAGGAGAAGAAGCTTGCGATCATAAAGAATGTAATTATCGTCCTCTTAGTAAAGTTTAGAAAAGTTACTTAAAGACATGTGCAGCATTGTGCTTGCAGAAGTGCTATTGCTTAACTTTAAAGGAGCATGGAAGTGACCCCCAAAATTTTTTTGTTTTTCGCTGCGGCATCTTCTGCAACAAATAAAATGAGCTCCTGAGAAAGAACGATAAGCGCAGGTGACCAGCAGAGCACGCGCAAGGCTCTGTTCTGCACACCTAAAAAAAACAAAAAAAAAAAAACTACGGACTTGTTTGCGTTGCTACTTCGCTGGTGCCATTGCGTACTAAGAAAGTATGTGTGGCTGCTCCTACAAATATCAAGACCATGTATTTTCTATAAACAATGCGCTTGTGCTTGCAGGTTCCCCTCACAGTCGCTCAGCTGTGCCGAAGAACGGGATGCAGAACCTACGCCAACATGCCAATTTGTTCCACTGTTCTTTTAATCTGTGAGGTACTGTGGAAGTAAATAAACTGCTGTGTTAACCCGTATGTGCAGTTGCTCCTACAGCTTGTGTGATAAGTCATATGCATGTGCATGCTCTTCGTGCACAGCGCTTCGAATTTCTGTAATGAAATACGCTGACAGCTGAACAACTGCAAAACACTCGTGACAATAACGTTATTTTAAGATGAGGAATGGAGAGTTTCATTGCCACTCCACCCCATTGCTGGTGGTGACGTGGTGAATTAAATAACGAGCCCCTTCAGAATAAGGATCGAGGTCTTATTGCAGAACACACACAGAGACACTCGTAGACCATAATACGATAATGGAAAAAGTCAAACGAGAACCGTACAATACCAAACCAAATAATAACCAACGAGAACCGCGGAACACCACACGAAAACCTAACAACAAACGAAAAATATAAAAGCGGAAGTACCTTACAATAACAAACAGTATACAGAAACCGACACTGAAGATCTTCAGTGTCGGTTTCTGTATTTTGTTTATGTGATCTACAGGACTTGACTCCCCTCTCGTATACGCTTCAATAACAAACAGTGTGAAACCTTTCTGAGTAAAAATAATTAATTTTATAGGTTGACATTCACCAAATTCACCTTCATGCGTATGCGCCCTGTGCACGACAGTTACGACCCCCTATTCGGAATACAGGCAGCGGAGAAGAAAAAGAAAGCAATTACCATTAAAAACTACAGGAACACGGCTGAAGCACGTTTGGAATACATCAGCACACTGATTCCTAAGAAAGATGCGTGCTACTCAGCAATGAGGAGCGTTTAAAGCGCAATAAATACTCCAAATCAAATCGCTTCCCATTGTTTCCTATGGGAGCAGCCGGCGTCAGTGGGCCCTCCAACATGGCGGCCGGTTGTCGCACCTCTCTCCCACGAGCCCCTGTCCTATACGCGGTCCAGCCTTTATACATAGGGCGTTTGTGTTTAATCGCCCGGAGGCGCTCGGAGCGGATATGTCGTCACAGAGCTGGCTCGAGGGCGTATGAGAATTGGCTCAGATCCGCCCGCTTTGGGTTTGGATATTCGCTTAGAGTCATCTCCGAGGCAGCTCGCTTCGCTCGGAGCTTGGAGGGCGAGCTCGCAGATCCTTCCCACAATTCCTGAGCTAGAGGATGGCGGCTCTTTTGAAATTTTGAGAAGGCTTTCATCCAGACAATCTAGACCGCCGTACCACACGAACCAGTTGTGGAATTAGTGCTTGAAAATGTAAAAGTCTCTGACAGATGTCGAGAAACGTTATGTGACACAGGCTTTGATGCAGAGTTTGCAGCCAGCGTCGTGATGGACGAACGCGCGAGTGGCCCTCACTGATCTCTATGTATAAAGGCTGCATCGCGCATGGGAGAGGGGCTCGTGGGGGAGAGGCGTGCCTTCGGGACGCCATGTTGGTGGGCCCTAAAGTGCTGTGTGTACCCATAGAAAACAATGGGAGGCAACAGAGATTGTGAGTATTTATTGCGCTGCTAGCATTGATCGTTGTTTGTCATCACAAAATTTTGTAAGGTGCCAGTATACTGATGTATCCTAACAGTGTTTCACAGGTGTCCTGCCGTTCGATTCTTAATTACGTTATGTTTTGCATTCTGAAACTGGACCGTCACTGCAGTGCAGCGCTGGGGATGGACCTTTTTCACATACGCGTCGTATCCTAGCGGCTCTCCAAGGAACCATGCTCGGCGCGCGTCAAAACAAATACACGTGGACAGCACAAAGGACCAAAACCGGTCCAGAGTGGGGCCGACAAGGTCGCGCCATTCGTGCGGTCTCCCCACTGATCCCCACTTCTGTCGTCCCCATGGTGTGCCATTCTAGTGAAGACGGAGATAATCCTCTCCGGCACCTCAAGGTCATACGCATGCGCATAGGCCATTGTGAAAAAGGTCGATTGTACTACAGCACGTTTCCCAGACAATATTTCAATAAGAAGCGACTTGAGGTTAACAACAACCATGTATATAATATCCCGTACTGCGTTCTGGACAGAAATTGTTCCATAAAGAAGGGTCCGGGAAAAGATATACTCGCATGGCAGAAAGAGATCGTTCTGTAGAATCACAGCCGTTGTTTTAGCCGTGTATGCGTTTAGTATGATTTATATCAAGCATCGCCTTAGAGTCTTTTAGTAAACGACAGCGGTGCTTTGCCTCGCAAATATGGACACAGCGAAGCAGCCCAAATATCACGCAATTAGATCACACTCGTTAGGACAGTTAATCAGGTAGTGATGTAAGCTTAATTAAGTTACTAAGAAAGTGGTAACACCTCCTTGAGACACAGGACTTATCTCTTTTTGAAGTACAGCCCTTCTATGTTTGTTTGCTTCTTCCTCTATTTGTTCTGATTACTTGCAGGCGCGGTTGTGCCCAACTGAATGTACTTCTCCAGCACTCACATGCTTTTGTTGAATACAACTGCAGCGTGAACAAAGCTGCTTGAGGACGGGGGCCCGCTATCCAGTGCCGACTTTGTCATGCTTGTTATGTGGAGCATGTTCCAAAAAATGCAGCTCCACATATGGTCTTCAAGTTGCAACAGGACTACTTGGAGCTTGAAACAGTTGTGATTTTGTCATTTTGGCCCTCGTGGAGCCCGTCTGTGAAACGTAAACAAGAAAGTCTAACACGATATGCTAACACGATTTTGTGATGAAGATGACTGATGATGAGTAAAGAAAATATACAAGTTCAAGTTTATTCAATAATTTCTATCATTCATTATATTATTCAGTATTTTATGTCAACTTTATACAACATCAAGTTTATTCAAGTTCAAGATCTATTTATTGCACTTATGCGTTTCAGGATACAATGAACGTGCAGGGAGGTCGCAAAAGACTGCATTTATTGTTTTGTGACCTTGCTACAATGACAATATATATTTTAGGAATGACAATGGTCAGGTACGCTCTCTAAATTTGTAGCACTCAATTTTATGTTGGAATGAGCAATGAATAGCAACTTCCATCCTGTTATTTTCTCATATATGCTAAATTTTAAATGTAATGTGATCGAATATGTGATAACATAATAATATATAAGAATATAATATGTGATAAATGAATGTGATCAACAGTAGATGTAAACAACATGGGTAGCCAGACAAGTGCATTCTCAATAAATAATTTTCTTCTTATAGTGTATATGTGAACATAACTGAAACAATTATCATAATAAGATCATGATAACTGAAACAATTATCACAGTTCCCTGACAAGTTTTAATTCCTGAGAGTGTACTGTAGAGGCTGCTTAGATCTACAACAGTTCATATAAGGTATTATATACTGTGAATGCCTTTAAAAATCCCATGTGACACATATGCCTTTACTTTCTGGAGGTGCTGTGGTAGTCAAAGTTTGTGGGCATTACGCAGGTTCTGCACCCATTTCTTGAGTATGTCGAGGCAGCTGTGAAGTAACCTGCATTGATGATGATTATTCCAATTTTTATGGTGCATCGACAACAAAGGAAATAATACATCAGAACATTGGTTTGGGTGCAACCAGTTAAAAATGAATATGTTGTTTAATAAATGCATTGGACAAATGTTAAAACATCAGTTTAAAACATGGTTTACAATCCCTGTATCTTCTAAAAATTAAAAAGATTAAAAACTATTCTAAAAAGAATTATAATCTCTAATTATTATATTGCTGGGTGAAGGAGCCTAAAGTGTAAGGTGTGTTTCTGATGTGAACATGTAAGAAATTATGCAAAACTGAGAGGGGCTAACCACAGTGCGTGCACTTAGGTTGTTCCTTCCTGTAAAGTAGAAACCAGTGGATGAGGAACGTGATACTTACCTGTACACACACTGAGTTTGTGTGCATAATATGCTTGAAAGAACACGTTACACTACACAGGTAGCGTTGTCATCAATATTTGTGCGAGCACTCGAGCGCTTTTTTGCATGCATTGCTAGCATGGTACACCGTGTTCTCTGCGGAAGCAAGTGCCACATTCATTTCTTTGAATTACCTTCACGCACAAGTTCGGTATTACGTCATAATGAGACCACGATTGTCACCTTTTTTCATGTATTGGTATCGTTTTGTGCCTTGGTTTGATTCAAGGTTATCACACTGCACAGATTATTCAGTGGGTAGCCCTCATGACGAAACCTGTATTGAGAGACAACTTTTGCCTTAAAGGAGCTCTGAAAGCCATCTCAAAAATTTTCCGTTCCGAACGCGTTGTGGAAGCAGGTAACTTAACTTGATGATTAACACGAAAATTTTCTCTGTGCGCGATGTTTTTCGTAGAAAAAAAGACACTGGAACATCGCCGCGCGTGTTCCCACTCGACTCGCTCCTCCGGGTCAAACGAGGAGGAGAAAGAAAAAAACGTCATTGGTGACGTAATAAAAGTTGAAAGCGGCGACCGCGCTTCTATCCGGGTCAGTGCTAACCGGTTTTCTTTTCTTTCTTTCCGTTTTCTTTCACCCTGCTTTCTCTCTGTCAAGGGATGAATAAGCGAGGACCTCGATATTCATGGTCGTGAAACCCCCGTTCTCGAAATTCATGTCCTGGAAACAAGGAAAAGGGGAAATGCTGCTTCGTAAGATGTTATGCCGCGATTAAGAACATAACATCACTATTTAACCACTCAAATTCAGGAATTTTCTATATGTGTTCAAGTCGCCTTAGCGAACGAAAGACACATTTAGAAGCCATTTGGCTTAGTAGGGCGGCATGTTGGTTGGTTAGTTGTGTGCTTGCAATATTATGGGTGGGTTAGTCACAGTTTGCCGTTGGCAGTTTTCCGCGAGCAACATGTGCATTTGATAGTCAGCTAAAATTTACGCTAGTCACGTGTTGTTTCAGTGCACGCTGATATGTCGTCGGACGCAAACTTAACCGGCGTTGTCGGCATAAGTAAGCATAAGTGTACAAAAAAGGTGTACGTCTCCCGTTTTCCACAAATCAGGGCAGGTAGCGATATCATTCGAGATGATGGTTGGCTATGAGCGTGCTATGTGGTGAAGTTCATTTTGAAGAGTGTATGGTGGATAAAACTGATGCACTATATGGTGACAAAACAAATGGCGCCGAGCACGGATGAACTCAAACTTGCGTGTCTGCGTCGTTCACATTTGTAGTCTGCATCGGCCAATTCTCGTTTAGCTCGATGGTTGGTAAGTTGACCATAAATTGTGGTGGTCTTATGACACTGCTTGGCAATGTTGGTGTGTAACTCAGGCAATGAATGTTCAACTCCTGATGCCACGATGTGCCGCGCGACGGCATATTGCGATAGATTTCACTGGATTGTATCTGGCAACGTATGGGCAAGAACACTCCTCCAGCTGAATAAGGAATTAACTGAATGGCTAACAAAGTTGCTAGTCAAAGTGACGGGCACTAGTGATCATAGCGAATTAGTGATATAGCGTATATTGATATAATGACATAGCGGACGGAATTAGTGGTCATAGCCATGCAGCGATCATTTCGAGGCGTGAAGTGAAGCAGCGCTTAGTGCCGCAGTGTGTTTATACGTATTGCCACCGACAACACAAGAAACAGTCACCACGATAACGAACAGCATACAAAACACAGACACGGACAGAACAGCGTTCAACTGGCACCTGAAGTTTATTTTCATAATCCACCTACTCCGGAAGGTCGCTTTAGGGAAAGCAAGGTCAAGCAGGGAGAGGTTGACCGATTTTTGGTTGACTTCGCTGGGGAGTTCAATGAGGAGGCCTCTACAATCTCTAACCTTGAACAGTGTCTGTAGACCAGTCTTCGTTTACTGTATCTGATAAACCAAAGAAAAAGCAAAAGAAACGTCTTCCACCGTTGCAGCGGGGTTCCGAGTGAAAAATAGCAGACGACGTTCTTCGAAACCAATCAGGGGCTCCACCTTTCTCACGTCAAAATGACGCAAGCGGCTCGACGGCTCGTTCCGGGTATTGCCACCGTTGCGCACGGTCGCGATTTTCAAAATCGAATTCTGGGATAGTAATGCACCTGTTGATAGTATTACTTCGCATGGTGCATTTTAATATGCTTATTAACCACTTGGTTAAAAAAAATGCTAGTGATTAAAGGGCTTTCCTAGCTCCTTTAAAAACTGCTACAAATAGCACGACACGCTACAAATTATTACTATCGTAACAAGCTGACGATACAGCTCAGACACAAAGGCGTTATTCAAGTCGCGCCACACCACCGTTACGTAGGATTCTTTGTCACAAATCAAACCAAGGCACAAAACGATACCAATACATGAAAAAAAGGTGACAATCGTGGTCTCATTATGACGTAATACCGAACTTGTGCGTGAAGGTAATTCAAAGAAATGAATGTGGCACTTGCTTCCGCAGAGAACACAGTGTACCATGCTAGCAATGCATGCAAAAAAGCGCTCGAGTGCTTACACATATATTGATGACAACACTACCTGTGTAGTGTAACGTGTTCTTTCAAGCATATTATGCACCCAAACTGTATTTGCCGCCGGGTAAAATGCAAGTGTGCTCGATTGAACGTCGGAAGAGCGATCAAGCAACCTGCATCCAGTGCTCGTTTTGGGCAAAAAAACACTTCATAATGGTAAACTAAATATACAGAATGGACGCCTATTTATTCCTCGATAAAGACTGACTCACCTGTATAAATTTAGGCCCTGTAACCTTGCCAGTACGGTTGGTACGACCGTAATTGCAAGAAGTTGCCATGATCGCTGCGGCGACTGTTGTGGGTACAGTAAGATGGCGGCCGGTTTCTTCACGCTCGCGCTCCCTATCCGCGATCCAGCCTTTTACAATCGAGATCAGTGGTGGCCCCGCGTGAACGGCAAGCAAATCTGTCGTCGTCGTCTTCCACACACTACGTGCAACATGGAATGAAACGTGAAATGATGTACAAAAAGAAAAAAAGGAAGGAACACAACATCAGAAAAACTGACAGAAGCGAAACCTCCAAGCCACTGACGCATAAACGGTGACCTACGACGAACACCAACGGAAGCAGACGACACAGCAATAGATACTGCGCAAGCGCAAAGCCGTTGTCGCTCGGTCGCGTATGGAATTTAATTTTCTCCTCGCTTTACACCCGACCGATCGATTTCCGGTTCGGTGACACACTTCCACTCAGGTCGGGCTCTGCTCCCGGGCTAGCGAATAAACATAAACGCCCATAGAGATCAGTGGTTCCTACTATGGCGTTCTAGAATGATCCTTCTAGCCCGCCATATTCCTACGTTACGCGAGGCTCGTGCCTTTCGTCGGCGACTTCTTTCTCCGGCTGTCTTTTGTAAATTTTAGTGCGCAGTGACAATACACCGCAGATCGAAAATATTTTGCATGGTGACTCCTGGTGGACAGCTTTACAGATGAGACAGGGTATCGAGCCATGTTAAATGTCACTTCCATGCACCTTTAAACTAATCAACTCAACTCAACTCAACCCAACTCATTTTATTACAACATAAGTTACACCATAGTACAGTTAATCAGTAAACTTGTACGCATAACCAACACAATTCACGAAAACTGTTCAGTACCACAGATTGTGTCAATCGAGTGTTTTCAGTGTCCTATTTGAATTTAGCGTACCACAATCACAAAAAAAATGACACATTTCAGAACTGAAGAGGTTTTAAACATTTGTAGAGCTGTGTAATCCACGTAAAGCATTACAATGATGATAATGATGATGATCTGTAACTGTTGTAAAAACACACGTCCCGTGGCACAGGTATTGCAAGTGTAAAGGGCGAAACGCATTGGACGTTTTCTCAGCGTCAAAACAACGCCATGGCCTCGCACACGCGGCGAAGAAACGCCAGCGAGGCGACCACCCGAAACGCATGGGACGCGTACGGAGCGAGTGACGCACGCCACTGTTGCTATAGTCGTCGACCACAAATATCTGTTAGAACGTGCAGATGCTCTTCTTTCCTGTGGTTCATGCGTTCCTTCATTCCAGATACCATTAAAATGTTCACGTAAACTTAGTGTGATGGTTAATGTCCCAAAAATTTATGCGAGCTGCTCATACGCCACCTTGTCTGCCGCACGACGGCCATGGTTCTGTCTACTTCTCGGAAAACGCGCCCAGACGCGCGCGAATATCTGTAGACGACAGATTCCGGCGTACGCCCTCCGCGCGCGTTGAAAAACTGTTTTTTACGAGGTCACACGCACGACGAGCGCGCGCGCGTCCTGAAAACGTCGAAAAAACGCTCCATGCGCTCCAATGCAACGCATTACAAACGGAGCATATGTTGGCTTGCTGAGCGCAAGGTCGCCCCAAGCAACACAATGTACTGAAAGTCGAGTGCAATAGGGGTGGACGGTATGTGTCTTATCAATGTTCTTTGGTTTCACGAATCTGTTCAAGGCCTTTCACCTACCCGTGCACCCCCATTGCACTCGACTTTCAGTGCATTTTGCTGCTTGGGGCGGGTTCGATACTAGCCGAGGACGGTAGAAGTGTAGAAGAGGTAAACATTGCTTCCAGCACCGTGTGTCGGACACTGTCGGCGCTCAAAAGAACCCTAGTTGTCGAAATTATCCGCAGTCCTACACAGCGCCACGTGCAGCATGTCGCCTTACGACTTTACAGCCTACACCTTACGACCGCTGTCATTATGACGGGTGGTAGACGACGAAGTTGATAAGAAGAGTGCTCGTGGTGTTGCTTGCTGGCAGGGTAGCGGAATCCGTCCATATATCATCGAACACTATGGGTATGAATTTGCATTATGTATTTGGTGTGATTTTTCTACCGGACAAGCCTGTTTCTTTTTCTCACGTCGTTCGATTACCCGTTTCCCCGTTGAAGACTACCGAAAACTATATTTCTTTCTGCCTGCATCAGTCGGTCGCATGCAATAACTGGTCTACTCCTGCTACAGACAATTCTGCATTAGCGTGCCGTAGCAGTAATACCGTCTGGCAACAACGCCATCGTATCGCCATCATCGCGAACATCGTACCGTTTGCCTCTAATGTCTCCGAAATGTTTTTTGCTGCGGGATCATTACTAAAGTTTCTGCCTGCCTACAAGTCGAGACAAGCGTTGATTGTTTTTATTTTTTGTTTACTTTACGTAAGCATAACGCCCTCATAAACCCCGATTAAAGAACAGCCCCCGTCTTTTACGAATTTGTGCCTTGTGTGTTCTGGTCAAGGGTGCCTCCTCTTGAATACTGACCCACGGTACCATGACAAGCGCGACGTCATCGCCAGTGAAACTCATAAAGAACCTGGTCGAGTGGGACGCTCGACAGCGCAGAGAGGGAACCTGAACCACATGATGCATGTTTATTCGCATATTAGTGGCACACAATTAGTTCGATTTTTTTAAGCTCTCAGACAACACTGCGAAAACTGCGCTTGCATGACACACGTAATAGAAGTTGGTTATCTTTTCAGATGAAGAACATGTGTCCGAAATGGCAATGCAACACAGTTAGTATTTCTTTATCCTTTACGCCGCCAGGGCTGTTTTATGTCGAGGCTCGCTCGAGAACCATGGCCCTATTTGAAAGCGGCGGAATTGTTCGATAATTTTCCCAGACACGTGGTTTCAAAAGCACGCATTTGGACGACGTCTGCGGTCGCTCAAGTTCATACATGGAGGATAGAAGGAAGTATTCGTGTTGTCCTGAGAAGCCAGTTCGAGGACGACACGGGTCTCTTTCGTTTGCTCCATAAAAAAAAAAAAAAAGTGAAAGACGAAAAAAAAAAAAAAGAAACTGACTAGTAGTACTTCAATGTGACTTCATGGCAAGGACGACAACTATTCATTTAGGACTCACGTTAAATGAGAACAAATGCAGAATCAGGTTACAGTGCACGGCATTACAGTGGTTTGGTTCATGATGTTTTCATGATGTTTCTTCCCACAGTTGCCGACGAGGAACATGCCGGTAAGAGAATGCCAAGAAAATATCTGCAAAGTTTTCTTACTTCTTCATTTCGTTTCAGCCGAGTAAGTACCCAATACCCATCGCAGTTGCCAACTTAGAAAGCGATGTAAATGAACACAAGGGGCAGAAGCGAAGGGACAATAACTTTTCATTCAGGCAGAGACGCAAAAAGAACGTCAGGGTTGCTGTGGGTGTCACAACCGCGCTCTTGGTCGTCGCCACCGTTTTCAGCGTGGCATTGTACCAGGTGCTGGGGAAAAGCAGTGAGTAGTGTTCAGTAACTTCTTGAATCAGGATGGCGCTAAAGGCGCCTACAGAGTCGACCATTCCTGTTGTTGATGTGGGGTTTATGAGGGCGATGCCGAAGCCCTAGTAGGTTGCCGCAGCATTTGGAGCCGAAGCGAGAACGTCTCGTATCATATAGAGGGCATTCATTGGTGTGGGACTGTTTTATGGGTACTTGATGCAAGTCTCATATCGTTTATCAGCGGAAGAAGGCATCCCTGGCGGAGAAGAAGAAGCTGTTCGTGAAACAACGAAAGACACGTCCGGAGCCGCAACGGAGACAATTATCACCGGCTTATTCACCCCCGGTACGCGACCTTCTTGACGTATTCCGTGTAGTCCAAGATTGTCAATTCTATGTTATTGGCTACACTGTATCGAAAGTACAAAAAGAAAATTCCTTGTCGGCTGTTCTACCGAGCACGACAAAAGAGCCCTTATAGAAGCACTGAGGTGACACCCCCCCCCCCTTTTTTGTGTGTGTGTGTGCTGCGGCGTGTTCTGCAACGAATGTAAAATGAGCTCTTGCGAAAGAACGACGGGTGTAGGTAACCTACGGAGTGCGCGCGATGCCTCTTCCGCACACATTTAAAGAAATCTTGGACCCGTGAGCATATCGAAGGACGAGGGAACCTCGTGACTTAACGTGGTCCCTGGGCACGTGACTCGTGACGTAGAGCGGTACAACTCAAGCAGGTATAACCGGCACGCGTGATGAGAAAGAACCAAAAGTCGCGCGAGGATCGTGTCCACTGTCAGGGGTAGCTTTCTCCTACTGTTTTTGTAGATATGATTGTGCAGTCACACCGCAGAGCGAAAATACTTTGCATTGCGGCTCATGATGGACAGCTTGAAGAATGAGACACGGATTCGAGCCACGTTAAATGTCACCTCATTGCTCCTTTGACAAGTACTTACACAGAATGTGTTATAATGAAGATGAAGAATGTTATAATGAAGAAGTTATAATATACTGCTGCATTGGTATTGTAAGATTGTTGTAAGATATGTGCTCTATTGTACCATTGCTGAGACCACGGTAGGTGGCGTGACAGGTAAAAATGGCAGCACTGCACGGTCAACGACTCCGCCAACAAGCATGCCACGGCGACCTCTTCTGTGCACCCTGGGTAGTCACGCGCTTCTACCTCAACAGTATCCACCCGACGGCTTGTGCCATTTACTGTTCTACACCCACGTCATTTTCGACAACGGCCACTTCGCTCCTGTTGAGAGTCCGGGCAGTTGGAGACTCTTCCAGCAGATGGCAGGGGCTTCCACTGCAACCCACTATGGTATATCCTTCGACTTTGGGTGAGCATCACCACAGGCTGGTCAGAGGGCTGCCCCATGACGCTATGAGCTTCAAACTTGGCACCTGAACCTAGGACGAGTAATGCAATGGGCGGTCGCGTGTCAAGGGACTTTGATGAACTTCGACTAAACTCGCAGACCATTCCACGCAAGCTGTTTTTTTTTCCCTTTTCGTCTAATAAACATATCCCCCCCCCCCCCCTGGTAACAACCCTGAAGTTAATCAGAATTTGGTCGTGTCTCTTGTGGGGCATGGGTTCTCCGCCGGGCTTTCAGCACAGAAAGCAGAAAACGACACTTGGTGCGAAGTTTGAAGGTTGGAAGGAGGCACTGAAATGTTTAGAAAGCCTTAGGAAGCCCAGGTGGGGCTATTTTTGGCGTTATCGGGTAAAAGCACACGAGTGGCTACGTGTCGGGCGAAATAGAAGGTTTGGCGTCGAGCTCTGACGTCAGAGGTGCCATTATTCCCATCGGTCTCGCCGCTGTGAGAGTGAGATGCTACGCCTGTGTTAATTATTCCTTTTGCTGTAAAACACGCAATGCAGATTCACATGTTGAAATAATGGTGTAGTTGGTATCAAGTTAATACAAAAAAGTGAAGCTGCTAAAGACAGACGACACGAGCAACTGCTAGCTGTTTTTTTTTTGTTGTTGTTGTTGTTGTTGCCGTCCGGTCTTTGGCTGCTTCTGCTTCGCTATATTTGACATTCCTAGGGAAGACCCTGGGCTCTTGGTCTACGTCACCCCCAAAGGACTCTTCCAAAAAAAGCAATGCCTGTAGCTTGATTATCAAGTCAACGTACGTGGCATAAGTCTCGTTGTTATTTCCTTTGTCTAGCAAAATACTAATAAAGTAGATGTAACAGGGTGCGGTGTAGCACAATAGAAGGTCCCTATCTCGAGTGATCTGTCCAGCCGCATGCTGAGGCGGTGGCCGTTACAATGGAACGGAGCTCCTGACGATTAATAGAAGGGCCCAGTGATTACATCGATTGAGAGGTTCATTGAGAAAGGGGTGCGATTGCAGAGCCATTGATAATCTGCAAACCGCACTGAGCGGAAAAGCTGGTCAGGAAGATTTCGCCGCCTTGTTTCATGGGAAGATCCAACACCACGGGACCCTCAATGTCGTTGGAAATAAGACCTATTTGCAGCAGGCCATGAGTCGCCTGAAGACGATCCTGCCGGTACGCTCTGCCTGCATGGAGATTTAAGGTGAGTTTTTTTTTTAATAAATGTATTCATTGCAGTTAGTCGTGGGCCTCCACTCTCTGAACACCGCGGATTCGAACAAGCAGAGCTACATAGTCATTGGCGTGGAAATGACAAACCCATTGGCGGACGGGAGCTACCTGTCCCCGACGCTTCACGAAGCTGCCAAGTAAGAACAATGGTGCTGCCAGGATGAAGCATATTGAGGTTATAGGCGTCGCTCAGACGAAGACTCACAATGTGAGAATACTGGCGTCACCAGAGTACGCGTCACCCGGTACGGGAGCACTTTGCGTCTCCCCCATCAATGGATCCCTTTCCAGACCAGGCGAGACGACTGATAACAATAATACACCACACGCAGAAAATATCACACGCTCGTAGGGGGGACTTCACACGTTGTTTTGTGACGTTTCGGCGCCGCGAAGAAAGAGAGGAAACGGCGGTAACCTCCCTCTCTCTCTCTATTATGCGTGGGTAAGGTGCGTCGTGTTACGCCCTTCTGTCGCGTCACCTGGCACGGAACGCACCCCTCTAGTGACGCCACTGTGTGAGAATGGAATGTATCACGTCCCTCAAGTACACCGATATTCGTACGAAATATCATGCGAGTTGATTTGCAATGTATCTTCCTCGCCGGACAGGACATTTGCGAATATTCTACTGGTACGAACTCACGTCTCATCGTGGGACATGAAGGAAGACAAGGGCACGGCAGGTGCTTCTATGTGGATAAATTCCAGAGGAATTGGGAAACACGATCTGGTAAGTGGCTAATTCCACTTGTCGTTGTCACAGGGCAAAGTGAACATCATTCCCAACGAATGACAGTCGCGTTGAATGTCACTTGCTCGAGCAAGATGGAGCTACACAGCAAAGAAAGATGAGGATCCGTGAAATAGGTTGACCGTGCTATGTGCGAGCATTGGTGGGCATTTTCTACTTTAGAAACTACACTTACGGACGTCGTTGGCTCAACTAAGCAAACTAAACTATTAGCTTCGCTTTGACGATGGTGAAAGGCATATTAGCATAGACGAACACGCAACTGAATCTCAATCGACAGGCGGTTGATAGGGTTGTATAGTATTTGGGCATGGCACAAATCACTGAACGAGTAGGAGTAGTTCTTGAAAACCAGTGATGGCCACTAACTACTTCTACAGTAGTTTAACTATAACTACTAACTACTTTGCGATTGAGTAGTTTAACTAGTAGTTCAACTACTTTTCAGTGGAGTAGTTAAAACTACTTCTTTAACTACTGCAATGTAGTTTAACTACATCTATAACTACTTAACGTTGTCCATCAACACCAATCCCTTGTAGTGTTCTTGGACACCTAAATATGAATCACAAGCAATGATAAACTTTGGCTCAAGCCATTGCTACGATCGTCAAACACAAAGCTTGCGGCGAAATTCTTTTTGTGCCTACGCGATAAACTAAATTGCAGAATTATTTCACAGCAAATGAGGCTTCACTAGACAAGCATTATTTATTTATTTATTCACATACCCCAAAGGCCATACCCTGGGGGACACCAGTTGATACGTGACAAAAGGACGAGGAATGGTTGTTCACGAAAGTGGACTGGAGGCGGTCAGTTAAGAACATATTAATCCACGAGAGAACATGTGCATCAAGGCCTAGTTGTGAGAGTTTAACCATTAATCTAGCGTGCGGTACAGAATCAAAGGCTTTAGCAAAGTCCAGGAACACGGCATCTGTTTGAGTAGAACTGTCCATATTTGAGTGGAGGTCGTGGATGAAATCAGCTATATAGTTGTGAGAAATTTTTACGGAAGCCATGCTGGCAGGGGGAAAAGTAAGCATTTGACTGTAGGAAGTTGATTACCTGCGAATATATAATGTGTTCCATGATTTTGCAGGGGACGCGGGTAATGGAGATTGGTCTATAGTTCAACGGTGAATGAGTGACACCACTTTTATGCACTGGTATTATCATTCCCCGACGCCAGTCTTCTGGCAGAACTGAACTATTAAGTAGGAAGGGAGTTGCCTCAGGAGAGAAGCCGCCGATATTTCGAACAGGGACTGTTCTTTTTCTGGGCACCGTCCTCATCATTGGCATGGTATATAAAGGGTTAGGTGTGACGGGTTCAAAGGTTCATGCGAATTGTCCCTTTAAATCATGCCAATGATGAGGACGGTGCCCAGAAGAAGAACAGTCTCTGTTCGAAATATCGGCGGCTTCTGTCCTGAGGCAACTCCCTTCCTACATCTCTACCGGTTCGCTGGATTTCTACCCATCTATGAGCTATTATGTGATTGTTGGAATATTGCAGCAAAAAATCTGCTCGAGTGAGCCTTTGTATTTTTAAGAATTTTGCTGTTTATTCCATCGAAACCAGCAGAGGAGGAAACCTTGATGGACGAGATAATCTTTTCAATGCCAGCAGGAGATATCGCTATCGGTGACATGCTATTGAAGATGGATGTGGGAGGCGCGGCAGGGGGAGTTGTGTCTTCGTTGGTGAACACGCTTGCAAATGCGTTATTGAAGATAAGAGACATTGGTTATCTCTAACAAAATTACCATCACGATCTTTCAGTTGGATGTTTACCGATGGAGATTTTGGGTTTATAACTTTATAGAATGCTTTGGGGTTGTGCTTCAAGAGGTTAACGAGGCCCTCGCTATAGAACCTGCGTTTTGAAGAAGTCACCAATGAGATGTATTTCCGGGCGCACTCTTGATATTAGCAGTGATGATGCAGACTTACAGCGCTTAGCAAGCCTGTACAGACGTTTCTTTTTACGGGCGAGCAGTTTGATTTCATGATTGTACCATGGGGCATGACAATGTGTCTTGATGATAATGGAGGGTATATAGGCTTCAATAAGTGCATTAATCTCGGATTTGTATAAATACCAGTTTTCCTCAACTGTCCGTACTTCAAAATTAGCGAGAAAGTTAGCCAAGTAATTGGATAATTCAGAATTTATTTGGTCGTAGTTACCCTTATTGATCTTATGCGTTTGCACGAGGAACGACGGGGCACGCTGGGGACAGGTATTGTAAAGTGTAGTACTTTGTGATCACTCAAGGCGCATGGAGAAAATACAGAACCTACTATATCTGGGTCGTTAATGAGGATTAGGTCTAGGATGTTTGATGAGGTGGGAGTTACACGGGTGGGTTCATGAACCACCTGATGAAGGTCAAACACATGACACAAATCGATGAAAGAACGTGCTTCACTGCCAGAGGCTGAGGTGGATCTCCAATTCATTGAGGGGTAGTTGAAATCACCAAGAATAATAACCTTTGAATTTGGGAATTTGGGAAATATATGATGTAGTGATTTGTGTAATTCTGGGATGAATGCATTGCTTGAGGGAGGTCGATAGCATGCACCAACTACTAATCTACACGTGACGCAGTCAATCAATACCCACGTTACTTCGATAGAAAGTGTACAATGAACAGCATATGATTTAAAACAGTTTTTAACGGCGAGTCAAACACCACCTTCTCGTCT
Source organism: Ornithodoros turicata (assembly GCF_037126465.1). NCBI lineage: Eukaryota > Metazoa > Arthropoda > Arachnida > Ixodida > Argasidae > Ornithodoros > Ornithodoros turicata. Next base: position 51,293,340 of record NC_088206.1, read on the forward strand.
ATTTACGCGATCACAGCGATAGAAGGTAAAGCCAGGACACTCTGGTAACAGCTCACTGTCTCTTATATCTGGCGATAACCAAGTTTCAGTAAGTGCAACAGGGTCACATTCACAGGATTGCAACGAACTACACAAATCCTTACGCTTTGGAATCAAACTGCGGACGTCACAAAAAAACAACAGATAAAGCATGTGCGGTAGTACCGTGGTGGGAAACAGAACAGATCAGCTATGGTGTACGTTCAACAACCTGTTTTAAACATTGTTTTAAAGCAACCTGTTTTAAAGCATTAAAAGTGAAGATTTAGTACACATGCACGACACAATTGCTCTGCACCTCCGTTCTCATCAAACGAGTAGCTCAAGATAAAAGTCGGAAGCACAATCGTGCCGTAAAGGTTACGGCAAAATCGGAAGTAGTTGGCGCCTTCAGTAACCTAACTACTGTAGTTAACTACTTAAAATAGTAGTTTAACTAGTAGTTGCCACTACATTTCTGCAAGTAGTTGATAACTACTTTTTAACTACAATCAGGTAGTTTAACTAGTAGTTTAACTACATGTAGTTAACTACTGGCCATCACTGTTGAAAACTATACGTAAAGATTCCCTTCTTCAATTTGTTGTTTGACGTTGTTTTTTTGCTGCCTCTCTGCCGTCGAGGGAATGCAGTTGGTGCGAGGCAGAAAAGCGAATGAGCTCCCCGAACGCAGAACTCATGAAATGCCATGTGGCGTCACCGTGTGGCACTGAACGAGTGACATTCAATTTGCCGTGTGACAGTGCAACGTATATCGCGTTTCGTTCCGTTCGTTTCGACACTGAACCCACACCGACTGGCGCGGAAACGACCTCTTGGGGCAATACAAGTGTGAGCTTTTACAAATAGGTGTGTCCTTGGGTTTAGAGCATACTGCTGGTTCATTGGAGGGTATTTTCGGAAGCCCTTTCTGTGGTAAAATAATTGTATTGGTAATGGTATGGGAATGAGAGTGCGCGTCTGTGGTGGAAGTTAATTTTTCTTACAGAGTCGCTTGTTTAAAATATCCACTGCTTGGTTGAAAGTGTTTCTCCCAACCAATCTGTTTTGAAGCGTCAAGGCATCTGAAGCCTCTTCGCCATCAGGATTTTAGTATCTTGAGGAGTGTTGCCAGGTTGGAGGTTGTCATTCCAGGTCTAAAGGGTGCTACAGTCTAGTGGAATAAGTTTGATTTAGAGGCTGGAATGAAATCTGGAGGTTTCGCTTTTCTTTTGCGATATCTATTGCATAGTGCCTTGTAGTTACGTGTTAGAAGTTAAAATGTGTTTTTGAATTAATCGCGCCATGCAACGAATCGGCATCAGATGACGAAAAACATTACAAAACCACCTCAAAACATCCACACTTTAATTCTTAAAACTTCAACCCATCGGAAAACGGCAGCAGAAACTTGCGCAGAATTTTTATCTTTGAGCGGGAAGCACCGTATCCGCACTTTTCATACTTTTTTTGTTTGTTTCTGGCACACATTTCGGGTAGTGTTAGGAGTTCTATGACATTCTATTGCAACATCTAGTGCAGTAATTCTAGATCTAAAGGTACAAGAAGTCTTGAATCGGCTGCAAATTTCAAGAAAACGTAATAGGAACACGCTCGACTGCACTGACAACGAAGCCCAGCATCACAACACGTATTTCGCAGGATCAGGGAAACGAAATTTCAGATGATATCCTGCCAATCTTCTGGACGTTCTGTCTTCATTTATTAGGTCCAGCTTATTCGCCAATCTTTCTTGTTTCAGTGGGCTTGTTGTTTTTGCAAAGAAATATATTTTATGCACCTCTTGTGGTTAACTGAGGTGAGCAATGGGTGTTTTCATGAAGCTGTATTCGACGAAAGTATGCGAGTCGATATCTCGATATCGATTGTACCGGTGCCTCAGGTATATTAGATACCTCAAGATCAGTGTAGCCAGGTCTGATCCGCATGTCCCTCGAAACGGGTCCAGAAAACCCTTCGAATTCGCCTCCATATGTGAATTGTCCTCAGAAACAACGCTATCACGGTGGAAGTTGGTGGCGAAACACCTAGTTAAAAGTACATTAAAAAGTACACTAAAAGATTATATATATAATCTTTTAACTAGGTGTTTCGCCACCAACTTCCACCGTGATAGCGTTGTTTCTGAGGACAATTCACATATGGAGGCGAATTCGGAGGGTTTTCTGGATCCGTTTGGAGGGACATGCGGATCAGACCTGGCAACACTGATCTTGAGGTATCTAATATACCTGAGGCACCGGTACAATCTCTGATGATGATAAACGTATATGCATCCAAAGGGACCGCCCCGACGGCTTACTGCCTGCTCGCATGGCGTTACAAAGTACCGCATGTGATTAGAAGGTGCCGTGCGCGTCTAAATTAAAGAGGTGCATTTTAACAAAAATGTACCTGCTGTTTAAGCGGTACTTATTCGTTACGAGACTGTGTGCAAGTGTGAGTGCAAGCAATAACCTTACCAGGTCATCTGTGCAGAATTCAACATTGTCAGCTATCCAGGACTTGTCAAGACCACCACACCAATGCATAGTCATGATGTCTATGACGCTGGCGGTGGCATCATTCCACATGGGCCGATCTGAACATCTAATCGACAGAGACACATCTAGCAGCAAGCCAATGAACTTTGGTCTTGTCGACTTCAACAAGGTATGTTAGAACATGTGTAACATAATGGTGTCTCAGCTGGAGTTCATTTTCAGGCGTGCATGTCTTCAGTAACTGAAACCAAAGTTGTGGAACCGGAAAAAATCGTTCTAGGTGCAGACCCCCAAGAACAGCAGCAAATAATTTACGAGTCTGAGGACACAATGATCGCTAAGGTACGTCCTAAGGTCCAAAGAAGGTCCTGCTCTGATGGCTAGTAGCGGCTTGCGATAAGACAACGATGATGACGGTGGTTGCAGGTGCGACTTGTGCACGAGAAACACCAAGACCGTCCCAGCGGAATTCTCGATGTCAGCTGGGCCTTATTTGACGTTGACTACGGAGACTACAGTGGCGCTTGCGGCAGAGGAACAAGTTTCAGTCGCCTCGAAGCTGTGCGTCGCGAAATGGACAAAATTTCCCCAGCACGTTAATAGTAACTATTGATCAATAACGAAATTAAAGAGAAGTTTCCTCTTGTCAGGACTCGTTTTATTATGAACAAAGCCTAGGAAAGGTGGGACGGGCGAAAGATTGTGGGATTTGCTCCTGCAAGTAGCCTTCCCCACCGGGTTGTGGTCTAAATAACCGGCACGTTCCCTATCGCCAACCAAGAATGCCTGTGACACAGGTTTTGAATAACTTCCCTTCCCTGATTCCTTCCAAGTCCCAGGCACGAGTGACCCCTTCCTCCCCAGGGTGCCCTCCCGCGACACCTTCCACTGACCTTCTTCCGAAGCGCCAAATCGGCCCACGCGGCCCGACTGGCCAGTGGAAAATCCCTATGTCGAGGGATCGCCTGGGGGGTTTGAGGTCATGGGACTATTCCCCACGTGTCACCCAAACTGGGTCACCACAAGATTGATGCTTGAATGAGTCACCTGCCGCCCCTGATGCTGAAGGCCAATAGCAACGCGTCAGGTGCGTTGATGCAGGTTGACGCGCGTCATGCGAGCTGATGATGACGTCGCACGTTACAGTTGAGATGACTGCTGCGAGCACAATGTAGGGAGCGTTTCCGGGAGAAGGCGTGTAGATATGATCCATGGCCATAGACGAAAAACGTATGTCGGCCGTGGGCATTTGTCCTAAAAGACTAACGTTGTGTGAAGTAAGACTGTCGAATCGCTGGCAGATGTGACAGGACGAAACATAATCGCGCGCTGAGAGTTGCATGGATGGATGGCGCTGCCGTTCTACGTTTATCGAGGAATATCAGCCAAAACTACTTTCATGTGCCATGGCTTACGTATTTGCTCATTCGCGGAACCAAAATCTGCACCCACCCATCTGTGTCCTGGAAATGTTATTTGTTAGAGCTGTGCGAATATTCGAAACTTGGAATTCGAATCGAATGCGATGGGAACTATTTTCACAGTTTTCAAATATTGTCACTGTGGCATTGAGGAGTGCTCAGTCACCCTCTCAGGTGGATATCGCTCGCTGAGCGACCCCTGGTTTGCCAATCACGAATGATGCGCAGCTACCCAGAGCTGACGAACCGTAAACACGGCGAAACACGTGTCCTCTGGTGCTGTCGCATCGTTCGTATATATATAGAAAGAGAGAGAGAGAGAGAGGGAGGGAGGGAGATAGGGAAAAAAGACACAAGAGACTAAAAAAGGGAGTGGGGGGAGTATTAAACTGGCATTAAAACTAAGGGTCTGGGGAAGTCTACGTTTCGGCGGAGGCTCCACCTTCCTCGTTTAGTCCCGAGGAAAAGCTAATAAGAAGGCGTGGGATTCTTCCTGGCAGCTGACCAGCGAGTTGTGATCACCAACCTGCTTGATGTCTTTTGTATGTTTTGATACATGTCAAGCTATTTCTTTTCGAACATAGTGCGACTCACATAGTAATGGGCAGGAATTAAAATACTTGTAGTATTTGTAGTTAAGCTACTGATTAAACTACTTTTCTTGTAGTTGAATGGTAGGTACCCTTACTCTGCAAAGGGTAGCCATCATTCTGTCAGGTGTCCTGAAAGCACCTTTGCACACTGCAGATATTTTCTGGGCACCAAACCGTCTACAAAACACATGAGAAGTCGAAGAGGAGCCATCACGTGAGTGGATCAACAGCAAGGGTGCTCTCTTTGTTCATAAAACTAAAGGACTTCAATGCAATGAAATTGTTTCTTACTTAGGTTGTACTTACAATCGTGGACTTGTGCAGGAAAACACAGAACGGTAGCGACGAATTCATGACCAATACATTCAGTACAGGTAACTGATGGCAACACAAGACATTTCCTGCTATTGTGAGCTGGCAGTGAGAACATACTAAGTACTTGTCTTAAAATTATCATCAGAAAGCTAGAGGAGTCATGGTTGTTGTCATGATCTGTTCTGAGTGTTCTGTCATCGTCCTGTCTGAGTTTCCCATTGCACTCGTTCGCCATGCTGGTAAGCTGCTTCCACGGTATTGTACTACCACTTTTGTGATATGCAGGATGGCATGGCAACATGTTATATAAACATTAATGTCTGATTAGTCTTATAAATGATTGTTGTTGTGACCTCACTATCTTATCTCCAGGTGTCAAGGATCATGAAATTACCGCGTTGGAGCCAGCCTTTAACATTTACCGCTCTGATAGCGCTCATCGTCGTGGAGGTGGTGTCCTGATTGCGATCAGGCGGGACATTCCTTGTACGCCAATTGATGTTGCATCTGAGCTGGAAATGTGCTGGGTTCGTATCAGGCTTACGCATGTCAATTTACTTATTGGCGTGTTCTACAGGCCACCTGATTATGTCAATCTTGTACCGCAGTTTGCCAATGTGTTGTCTTCGCTTGTTCCCAATTTTTCTAACGCAAAGGTGTGTATGTTTGGCGATTTTAATTATGCTGGCATTGACTGGTCTGTGCCCAGTGGTGTTTCTCCTGAGGAGTCTAACTTTGTCGATGTCTGGGAGACATTCGGATTGGTACAGTTAGTCCATGAACCAACCAGAGTCTCGTTCACCACATCATGATTCTTGATCTGATTCTTGTGAATGATCCTACCATTTTTGGTGATATCTCATTTCCAGTGGCGTAGCCACGGACCGACCCACGCAAATCGTGCAAATCCGAGGAGAACATAATACATGGGGGTGGGAGGGGGGACTAGAGTGACGATCGCGAAAGTTCTTGCAGTTCATGTCCTATTGAAAAATCCTACAAAACTTTCTTACAAGATTAGAGCTTTCTTTTAGGAATTCTCACAGAGGATGTGGGTTCCTACAGACATCCTTACAGAGAACATATTTTCTTACACAAGACCCTTTAAATGAACTTCTGATGGTGCATCTTAAGAGAAATTGGAATTCTATATGACTCGCAATAATGACCACTTCACCGCGATATGCTTTATCATAACTAAAACAGCTTATCCCGCACAGTAGTCACCATTACCTGCGAGTATAAATTAATACTCCGACTGAACTGAGCGTGTGTATCACAATTGTGGTTTTCTGGCCTAGATTATGATTTTTATTGCACCATATGCCTGTATTCAAAATGTGTGCTCCTTCATCCAATTTCCGCACGCACATGCCTTGCCTGCTTTTCCAAACAAGAGCATATGTACGAGGGGCGTTCAAGTCAAACCGGGACTTTCTGTCTCCTCTGACAAATGGCTCCCGCTACTTCTTTTCCATCATTTTCACACGCGACAGGCCTCCGCGTTCACCACGTAGTGGTCCAAAGTTTGTGCAAAACAGAAGACACGTGCTAGCAAGATGGCCGACAACGAGGTGAGCGCGCACAACGAACAGCGAATTGTCATGAAGTTTCTCGTGAATGAAGGCGTAAAGTCATCTGAAATTCACAGAAGACTTCAGGCTCAGTATGGCCACGATACGCTTAGCCGCAGCAAAGCGTTTGAGTGGTGCAAACGGTTCCGAGACGGCCGTACATCAGTGCAGGACGATCCCGGCCGGGGCGGCTCAGAGCCCAGTGTCAGAGTTCCTGAGAACATCCAACTTGTGGAGCGCCTGATCCTCAAGGACCGACGGATAACATGTCTCGAACTGGCTCGAAAGACGGGCCTTTCGGTGGGAACGTTGAACACCATCATTCATGAACACATCCAGTTCCAGAAAGCCGGGCCTCATCACCAAAGGAGTCCTCCTCCTGCAGGACAATGCACGCCCGCATACTGCACATCTCACGACACGCACCTTACAGGAACTTGGCTGGGAGTTGCTGCCACATCCCCCTTACAGTCCAGACCTCGCCACCAGCGATTTCGATCTCTTCGGCCCACTGAAGGCGTTCCTTGGGGGCCGCCACTTCAGCTGCGCGACGAGGTCAAGAATGCGTTCCGATCATGGCTGCTACGCGTCGGTAAGGATTTCTACGCTGCTGGCATCCAAGCCCTCGTGAAACGCTGGGACAAGTGCATTAGTGCCCAGCTGGAGATTACGTTGAAAAATAAAACTAATTTCTCGCCTGTAACTTCATTTTACAATTGCGAAAAATGAAAAGTATCGGTTTGACTTGAACGCCCCTTGTAGCATCGTAATGTCACAATTGACATTATGACGTTCTTACTTTCTTTTCTTTTTTCTTTCAGATGCATATAAACGATATCTTAATGAGAGGCCCTCAGATCCACCGAAGGCTGCAAGGCTGGGTTCTTTGTTCTGCACATGCGATTTTTTTTGAACGATTTAAATAAAGAGTGAACAGATTACACAGATTGTCACTTGGTGTAGAACATCATTTCTTTACTGTCTCCTGCAAATCTTATAAGAACATTTGGACTGAGTCTTGTGAGAAACAAGCTATAAGAATGTCTATGAGAAACCCTTAAAACAAACTTTATGAGATCTCATAGAGATCCGGTGAGAAGTTCTATGAGAAAACCTCTAAGAATTTGGGCAATAATCCCATAGAATTTCTCTTCGGATTCTGTGAGATGTTTCTTGTGAGAATTCCTGTAGGATTTTTCAATAGGGTGGCGTCTATCTAAGCAGCACTCTTGAATGGTTTTCAAAGTAGGGCTTTCCAAAATACTTCCAATCGCGTGACTCCACCTCATTGGTCATGACAGCCTATACATGTAAGCGTATTGTGAACGTCCAAACCAAATATTTTCGTTCCTTTTTTGTTTTGCATCCGCACTTTGCAGTGTGCACAAGTAAGTGTGCTTCCCCCCTCCTGGGGGGGGGAGTGGGGCGAGTTTCGGTATCGAGCCCCCCCCCCCCCCCCCACACACACACCTTGGAGGTCTGGCTACGCCGCTGCTCATTTCCACTGTCTCTTAGTGACCACATGTGCCGTTGCGGTTTATCGCGTCCGCTAAAAACCATCTGTGCGGAAAACTATAAACTATAAAACTGTGTCATAAAGCCGACTTTCAATCTGTTCATGTTGACCTTCTTTCTTATTTCCCTTCGTTTATTTCCGGTTTGAATGCACGCTCCGTTGACGATAACGGGCAGATATTCCGCAATAAACTTATCCAGTTAGTAGAAACCTACGTCCCTACAATTGTTATACGCCAGTCAACCATGTCTCTGTGGTATACTCATAGCCTCAGAAAGCTCGCTAACAAGAAGGAATGCTTATTTGATCAGGCGAGACGCACGGGCTCCATTACCGCCATCTCGTGATATCGGGAAAGCTCCAAATTCTATGCTATGGCTGTACGTAAAGACAAAAAGGATTTTTACTCGGTCCAGCTCCCGGGTATGCTTTCTGGGAACCCTCGTAAGTTTGGGAGAGCGATATGTCCCTCTCGTGCCGAGTCTGTATCTCTAACGGGAACTGATGGCTCTAACCTTACTGACGCTGACTGCGCGGTTACATTTAACGAAGCCTTTGCAAGTGTCCTTTACACAGCATGCACGATTAGCACGCTCACGTGTCACCAACTCGCGCAGCATCTCCGCTCTAATGGATAAGATTGTGTTCACGCAGGCTGGCAGGGGGTAATCAAAATCATTGAGCGTTTGAAGTTGTCATCCTCCCATGCGGGTTCGACCTCAGAAATTCTAAAGTACTTAAAAACACGAAAGATGCGCCCTGATTATACTTGTGTGCCATTTTTTCACAATCCCTTGAGCATGGGGAAGTCCCGAGTGACTGGCGGCAGACAAAGGTCATTCCGGTTTTAAGTGCGGAGATAGCTCATCGCCCCAGAATTATCTACCCATTTCATTAACAAGCATATGCTGCAAGATACTCGAACACATTATGTATTCTGCACTCTCACATCATTTGGAATCTAACATCTACTTCTTTCCATTTCAACACGGGTTTCGTAAAAGTTTTTCTTGTGAACCGCAATTAGCCTTATTTAGCTTGATATCAGATTTGGAAAGAGGCTTTAGTTGTCCCAATCTTGAAACAACGCAAACCCCCAAATGCCCTATCCTCCTTTCGCTCCGTGAGCCTGACAAGCTGTATGGGCAAACTGATGGAGAGAATGGTCTTGCATCGCCTCGACTGGTGACTGGAAACACAAGGTGCGTTCCTTCAGGAAATAGCTGGATTTCGCTGCCACCGAAGCTCTATGGATCCAGTTCTCGATCTGGGTCTCTACCGTCCAACATGCTCGTGCTCATCGGCGGATCGTTTTATCGGTCCTCCTGGACATTAAGCGCGCCTATGATATCGTCTCGCACACCTGTGTCCTCCACGGGTTGCGGTCTTTTGGAGGTATCTGTCGACTTTTCAGCTGGCTTCACGATTTCCTTACGGACCGAACTGTCGCTGTCCGCACATCCCACGGCCAAAGCCCCAAGCACCCTGTTCATCAAGGCGTACCCCAAGGAAGCATTCTCAGTCCTACACTTTTAAATGTGGTCATGGCAGGACTAAAATCGATAGTTCCACCCAAGGTCGCATTCTCCGTGTATGCCGAAGACGTTGCCCTTTGGACTGTAGGCAAGTCACGACCAGCCAGCGCCTTTTACAACAAGCCTTAAACAAGTTCCATCTCTACCTTACGCGACTTGAATGTACCTTTCGCTCGAAGGTGCGTCGAGCTCCCTTTCACACAGAAGGCTATGAGTAATTTCCGTCTTTGGGTTGGTGCACGGAAGCTCGAGCATGTGCGTTCCCATCGCTTCCTTGGTGTGGTCCTGGACTCCCACCTGCGCTGGGCTCGCCACATTAAACACCTTGAAACCAAAGTGCAGCGATGGCTTCCTGCCATTCAACATCTTTCTGGCTCGGATGGGGCTGTGATCAACGCTCCCTGTGAGGGCGACTGTGCTTTACAGCCTTCCAGTCTTGCATAGGGTTCTACAACATCGTTCAACACCCTTCGGTCCCTGTTTGCCCGAAGCCTTCGTCGCTGCTTGGCGTCCAAGAATGGCTGAAACACGGCAAGTACTAGCTCAGGCAGGAGCACGTCCCGGTGGATGTCCTCCGTGAGCGGAAAACGGCTCGACACTTCCTAGGTTTACGTGCGAACGTTCCTGAGGAAATTTCGCTAACCGTCCTGAAAGTGATTTCAATCGCGTGGCGCAGAGGACACGCCACGTTCTCACTGGCTTCATACCTACACTCTTAAAATGAAACATCACCACATAGCCCGCTCCTAGCGAACCATCATCTCAAATGATATCGCTGTCTGCCCTGATTTGTTGAAAACGGGAGGCGTACGCCTTTTTTGTGACGATTATGAACAGCATAAGTGTCACAAAAAAGTCGTACGCCTCTCGTTTTCAACAAATCAGGGCAGATACGTTATCATTCGAGATGGCGGTTGCCTAGGGTGCGTGCTATGCGGTGAAGTTTATTTTTAAGAGTGTAGGACTGTCACACCGCTGAACGCCCCTGGTCTCTTCCTGTGCCACCCACCTTCCCACGTCTTCCTGACGGCTAGGTCCGCAGACCACAGGTTCCCCCTCAAGTTCTTCGAGCCCATTTTTATGCTCTCATCGACGCGAAGTTTTCCACCTCTACCGCCGCTTACACCGATGGCGCATCTCGAAATGGCAAGTCTGCATCAGCATTTGGTCATCCCCGCCGAAGGCGTAGTTCAAGGACGTCGCCATTGGCTTGTACAGGTCCCGACAAAAGTTTACGGAACTCGCGAGCGGCGTATTTTCTCCTCGGTACGACACCTAGCGGCAAGCGGAAGCTGGCGAAATCAGGGCCAGTTCATCTGCTTCAGAGGGGGTGGACGACTCTGCTCTTAGCGACCACAGAGCGGGTAGTTTCGGTATACTACTGTTGTATGCGCCCGCAAAGTGAGATGGATTTTACTGTTGTCCTCGCCAACAACACGGATTCCCGATTGTTGAGACAGGGAGCTCGCCGCTATCATCGTGATAACAAGGATGAATCATAGTGGCAACACTTTACGTGTATTGCTTTTATTGGAAAGCCATGATGCGTAGACAAGAGAAAGTAATCTGGTAAACAGTTGTTTTATAATGGACGACGCGTGACGAGCTGATAAACAATTGACGCTGACATTGATAATTGATTGATTGATAAACAACTGACGTGAGTCACGAGTTGACGAGCACAGCACTTAAGTCCAACTCACTTCTGCGTGCACATACAACAGTAATCATACCGAAACTACCGCTGTGTGTCGCTAAGAGCGCAGTCGTCCACCCCTCCGAGGCAGTGAACTGGCCTGATTTTCGCCAACTTCCACTTGCCGCTAGGGTGTCGTACCGAGGAGAAAATACACCGCTCGAGTGTTCCGTAAACTTTTGTCGGGACCTGTACATCATCCACAGCTGCGGAACTCTACGCCATACTTTTCTTTTTGCAGCACATCGTTCCATTCCCACCCCGGAATTGGGTGGTCTTTACTGACTCGATATCTGCGCTGCAAGCAATTGAAAATTCTGGCATCCGAGGCTCCTCCGCCCCGTTGGTTATGAATGTGTTAACCCCTTACAAACTTGTCTACGAAGCAGGACATAGGCTCGCTCTCCAATGGGTTCCCGCCCATTGCGGTGTCGAAGGCAATGAGTTGGAGGACAGCGCTGCCGAAGCAGCTCTCTCGTCTCGGACACGGACGCGTATTGCACCGCTGAGAGGCGATCGGTGGTCCATACTTCAAAGCCTTGTGACTCCTCTGGCTACCCGCCAACGACCGCCCACATACTACCCCCCGCCATGCTGAGCAGAGTTGACCCAGCGCTCGCTTTCCGCATGCCAGCAGATATCTCTCGTCAAAACGCCGCATTAGTTCATCAAATGCGCCTTGACGTGGCGCTACCGCTTGGGACAAGTTAACTCTTCCCACTGCAATCACTGCGGTGTTGTTGAAGATCTCGAGCACATTGTTCTCCATTGCCCACACTACCACCCTTCCCGCTCCGTACTCTCCGCCTCCCTCAACGAGCTCCACTCCCGTCCCTCTCCCTCACCAAATTGCTTGGCCCCTGCCGCATCCAGCTCACCAACGCTCTGTCCCTCAAGGCTCTCTTCGCCTTTTGGGCGCCACAGGACTTCGATCCTCATTGTAACGAGACCCATTCCTTCATTCCCTGCTTCACCTCTAGCAATGGGGTAGAGTATCGCCCCCGGCGACGAAACTTCCCACCCATCACCCTGAAATAAAGTTGTTGTTGTTTGAGATCTCAGATGAATAACTCTACGCCAGACGGACTCCATCTTCCGAAAAGCTTTCCACTCTATATCTCACGCGGGTCTCATTCGTAGCTCTCTCTCCTTAATATCTACCCTGATGTCTTTCGCTGGATGAGTTACCTATCCAACCGGTTACAGGCTACACTTGTTAACCATACCCTTTCTCCTTTCATTCCTGTTTCTTCCGGTGTCCAGCAGGGTTTCTTGGACCTTTATTGTTTCTCATCTTTTTCAACGACCTTTCAAATTCATTAACATCCTCCATCAGGTTCTTCCATTACAAAAATAAGTTGAGCCAGTCTATTGACATCCTTTTGACACCCTATTTCCTGAATAGACTTCCTTTGGACTATTGACTTTAATGCCTGTCTGTTTTAAGTCTATAGACATCTTTTGGAGTATCGCGTATCCTTTCTTTGGCCTGTCAATGGGAAATTGGCACCAAACAGTCTATAGACAACCTGCTATAGAAAGGAAATTGATATCTGCCATTGCCTGTCTATTGACTTACTATAGGCTAACAATAGACGGGCGACTGGTCGACCATTCCCCTTCTACCATCATCATATGCACCCTATTCGGATTCATGAAACTGTGATCTGTTGAATCTGAACCTGGAATTCTGGTGAGTTCCTGTTGTGCGAAAGTGTATTAAAGTTGTTTTACCTGTGTTCAGAAGCAGTACAAGGTAATACGTGGCACACGCCTAGGATCATTGAGGATAAACCTTAGTGCCATCTGCAATAGCTTAACCAGTGCAAGGACGTAGCATGTGCACTTAGGAAGGCACATGCAGCACTGCCATCTCCTTCCTAAGAGAAAACAGATATTATATATTGCTTGACTTTCGAGCTTCCGCAAATTCGAGTGACTTGCTTGCCTCTGGCGAGTCAGAATGAAGGGTGAGGTGTCCCAGCTTAAAGGAACTGTAAAGTAAAATTTGACCCCCCCCCCCCCTGTTTCTGTGTTCTGTGTTTTGTGTGTGACCTGGTAGAGTTTGCCTGTGTGATACCGCACACACAGCCTAAGCACTCAAAGCGGGTCAATTATTACGCAGCCATAAATTAGAAAACTTAAATCGAACGGTAGTTTGCACCCCGCAACAGCGATACCTAATAGCGTCCTCGGTAAACTTGCTCCGGAATTGCCCCGAAAACCACAGTGGTGCGTGGCGCTCTACACTGGCGGTGCCCTGGGCGGGAGGCATTATCGAACATGAAACTGCATTGCACTGGTGGATCTGATGGATACTAGCATGCGCTACCTAGAGATCTGTGCTCGTTGTGGCTCGTAGGCTGCGCGACCCGTAGCGAGAGGCACCTGGCGAGCGGCACCGATCGAATGCCATGCTGACGATGACTGTCTGCTGCTACTTGCACGGCTACATCTGGCTACTTGCCGCTTCCGCCTTCCTCCGTGCTTCCGGCAATCGCGATGCTTCTTGGGGATTGCACTCTGGCGCTCGGCCGATTTTCTCGGGTGTGGGTTCGGGGCAACTCAGTGCTGCACTGAACGGGTGCACTCCTTTAATCGAGGACGTTCAGTGCGCGCCAGTGCAGTTTATCGAGGATGGCAAGCCGCACCAGTCGCACCCGGGCGCACCGGTGCAGTTTATCGAGGACGCTATAAGTAATACACGATGAACTTATGACCGGCTACTAATCTCCAATAAACACTACTTTTAGAATCACAAGAATTACGGGGACAATTCTTCAAAATACTGTCAGCGCCGTCTGTTTGCTTTCCTCCCAAGCCTATCGCGCTGTGACGGCGTGTATTGCGGCCTTGCGAGGTTTGGTGTATGCAAAGAAGTTCATTTCCTGGCGAAATTGAACAAAACTTCCCCTGACTGCGATGCCAGAGTGGACCAGGATACACCAAGTGTGCTCTTTCGACAAGGGACGTTGTGTACCACAAGATTTCAACGGATAATGCGCGGAAGCGAAAGTGGTTGCAAGCGCTTCGTCAAGACATTCGTGATCCGCGCCGTATTTGCTCAACCAATTTCTCTGATGAGTCGTACGAAATGGTAGCAGCGGACGGTCGAAAATTCTCAAACGGACCGCAGTTCCGGCGTCTGTGACGTCTGACATCTCCTTGTGACGTCTGACGATGCGAACACCAGTGCACACGAGGTATGTACCGATAAACAGGAATAATACATATATAGATATAGCTAATTTCAAATTCAGATTGATTTTTGTGATGCCTACGCTGCGTAATGTACCAAACGGAACATCCCCTTTCCATTGGGGAGCCCTGAACTCTCGCAGGATAATATAACTATCAGATAAATTGTACGCTATAGGTACTGACCGTATTACTCATTTAATTCAACGACAACAGGCTTCCTTCGTGGCTGACAAGAACGTGAAAATCGGAAGTAAAAAGTGTGCAAACGGATGATTTACCGTCGACACTTCTCAACCTTTATCCAGTGACGATTTCAGCACCTATTGTCCATACACACTCATGCTCACAGGTGGGTCAAGCTCTTGTTTTGTTTAACATTTTAACTTCTGCATTCCTTGACCACCTTGCTGGTGCATGATAGGACAATATCTTCACCACTGGAGGAAATCAGCTCTTGAGTCAACAGTTTTGAATGGTACATATATACCTGCTGATACTAGCTCTTCTACTTTGCAGTGTTGTGCCCTCAGACCAGAAGAAGTACATCAAATTCAGAACTCCACTATTAAGAACTGTTTGAGAAATGCAGGACCTACGGTGCATCGCCACACTTCTCACCGACTGAAACAGACTGAATCATTCAATAATTTATTTTACTAAAACACAAGCTTTCGAATAGCTTTTCCTTCCTTCGTCAGGTACGATACACACACACACACACCACACACACACACACACTTGGTACATAAATTTATACTTATGTACAGTAGAGAAAGGGGGACAAAGAGGTGGTGAGGAGAAACTACAATTTCTTGTTAGAAAGGATTGAGGGTGAAAAAAAAATACAAAAGAAGGCACACAAGCTTTGCGTACTTGAGTCTTGTGTTACAACAATTCTATCTCCAAAAATGACATAAAAGGTAAAAAGAACTAGCTTGTAGTTACTTATAGTAAACAATCTCAATATCCGATTGCCATGCTTGGAAATGATTATGGGCCATGTAGTCCACAAGATCTTGTAACACAGGGTTAAAAAAAGCTTGAGGCTGCGGTCAAATCCCATGCAGGTGCTGAGCTAAACCCGTGGATGCAGCATACTTGTAACCACCTTTCCAGGTGTAGTTCCAATCCTGAGGGAAATACAGAGCTTCTGCTTACCATGTAGATAAGTTAGAGCTTCCGTATACAAATGAGCTGTCATCCAGGAAACAGTGTATACTAACTTCGAGATAATTGTCTGAGTCTGACCCGGCACGCTATCAACATCTGTGACAGCCGTTACAGACCATGTTTCGATATAAAGAGCATAGGAAAGACACTTAGTCATAGCCATATTATCGTTTCTTGGCAGAGGATGCAGATCATCTCCTGACGAAACACCGACAACTTGCAAATGTGTGAGCTACAATGAAACCGTAGCGGTCTGCAGAAGCCCTGAGCCCGCACCAATGACTGCAATTGGACTGGTATGAGGGAAAACATGGGAAATTTATAATGAGAAATTGAGAAAGGATTACGAAGATGGATGTGCACAGAAAACGTCTAAAGTTTTTCTTCACATGCTTGTGGAGTCAATGATAGGAATGCCTCTGAAGAGAAGCCTCTGTTGAAGACATTGGCATGTCCCCACATGAGGCCTTCTTATATTGATGAAGTCATGAACTCGTAATGTTTGATAGGCAAGGTGACAGCCTATGTTCTCTTCGAGATTATGGACTGGAACGAGTTTGTAATAAACACCTGTGCATTGAAAAGAAGAAAACAAAAAGCATGAATTCATTGCGTTACTGGTTGGTAGGAGATTAAGCACTTGCAAATTGATATGGACACAGTATGGGATGTCCCACTTCCTTGTTTGTTGGTTTACTGCTATAACTCGTATGTTCATCCATAAAAAACAGTGATCAATAAAGCAATTTCCATTTGGTGTTTGAAGAATGTATTTTACTGTGTAGTTGGCTGTCTGGTTACTGCACAAAGTATATCGCAGACCTCTATTGTGCATGAAAGGGATACTGTGTGATCAAGCAGTGTTCGCGACCAAACCAGCCAGTGTACCAGGGTACCTCTGTCAAGATGGCAGGAGTTCGATGCTGCCCACAAGCACCTGAAAAAAAAAGTGAGAGCTTCACCTCTGTGAAAATGAATAAACACATGGTCAGACATGGATCATACACATGGTCAGACAGCACCTACTGCATCACACGTCAAAAAAGCAAAAACCTTTGTATGCTTCAGAAGGAAAGTTTTCCCTTATGGCATGTGCAGCACATGCTTCGAGGACTTTTCTGCAGTGCTCTCCTAATGGTCCCCAGAGTCCACCTGGTAAACTCTTTCCGTATTCACCAACTTCCTTAAAGGTGTTGTGACAGCTGGTTTCCAGCTTTCCCAGATAAATACGAAAAACTATTCTGTCACCCGACATCATCCCATATTCACGTTTTCAGGTCCATGACGTGAGCAGGTACGGAGAAAAACGGCCCCGAAGAAGCGACATTGGTGACGTCACACAGGAGCAGCAAGGGAAGACGCGCGTCTCCCAAGCCAAATGGGAGAGAGGGGTCCGTGAGGTCACAACCGTGGGTCGTCGTTTTTGGCTGCGCCTATTTTCCGAACCAATCTAGCGAGAGGAAAAAATATTTTTTTCACGGTGTTCTCATAATCAGTACGATGCATATACGAGGGTGGTTCCATAAGTTTCCGGCCCGACCAACTTTTAATAGTCATAGAGACGAGACAAGTGTATCACTTTTCGACATAGTCACCCTTAACTTCGATGCACTTTTGACACCTTTCAACCAGCATTCTTATACCCTTGAAAAAATAGTCCGAAGTTTTGTCCGCAAAATGCTGGAAAACTGCCTCTTGCGCCTCACTATTGTTTTGAAATCTCCGTCCTCTGAGATCCCTCTTCAAGTTTGAGAACAGGAAGTAGTCACTCGGTGCAAGTCTGGACTGTAGGGTGGGTGGTGGATTCTCTCCGAAGCCGCACTCCTTCAGTGCAGCCCTGGCAACAGAAGCCGTGTGGACAGGGACATTGTCCTGGAGCAACCGGACACCTCGACTCAACCTGCCGCTGCTCTTTTCCTTGATGGCGTCTCGCAGTCGGTGCAGGAGTGAAGCATAATAAGTCGCATTCACTGTGGTGTTCCTCTCTTTGAAGTTGATGAGGAGGATCCCGTGACAATCTCAAAATATTGTTGCCATGATCTTCTTGTGGATTGTGTGACCTTGGCTTTTCTTAGGGGTGCTTCTCCTGGTTTGCGCCATTCTATCGACTCCATTTTCGAAAGGGGATCATAGGAGAGCACCATAGTCTATCCCCTGTGGCAATTGACTTCAATATTTCTTATTCGTTCTCTTGACAGAGCTCCAAAAACTCTTTGGCACAGACGACGCGCTGTTGCTTTTGAACTGACGGGAGAAGTCGTGGCACCCATCTCGCACTGACCTTTTTCATGTGAAGGCCCTCGCCGATGATGCGAAAAAACGGTTGTTTTGGAAAGCCCCAGCCTTTCTGAGATTTCCTTCACCTTCAGACGCCTGTCGCTCAGCACTTCCTCCTCGACAACCCAGGTGGAAAATATTTGCAAGTGGAACCACTTGCAAGTTGTTTATGAAACAAATACCCCTTTGAGAAACCACTTGGAAATTGACCACTTTAAAATCCACTTGGAAGCCGTTCCACTTTGGAAACCACTTGGTAGTGGTTCCACTTCGGAAACCACTTACATATCGTTTTCCACTTTGGGACCTATTTGCAAATGGTTCCACTTGCAGAACCACTTGCTATGAGAGTCCACTTCAGTTTCCAGCTTACACTCTACGCCCAGTAACGGTTACGTACCACACGAACATCAGGTATATTATCTTCTTCTTTCTATGATTCAAGAGGTACGGCTAACGTGATAAAATATTTAGTACCGCGCACATACCGTTTCGTGCATGAGGTGCACATGCGATACGGTGCGCCTTCGTCACGTACGAACGAGACCAGACAAACGTCAAACATTGTCAGTTCTCATTTCATGCTTCCAACCTGACATGGACAAGGGAATCATGGCGCCAGCGAAGTCCAAACTGAAACAGTCTCACACATTCGCGACGTGCATAAAACACACACACACACAATGAGGTATTGAGCAACACACTATTTTATTACAAAAATACATACCTTGAAAGTGGCATCCAGGTTGACACAATAATCGAAAACATCTCGCGCACAGTGTCGGGAAATGTTTCACACGTATACACATGTTTAAATGTCACATACAAGGTATCGCACAATGGACAGACAATATGACGAGCTGCAGTCCGCGTTTCTTAAGATGATCAGGTACGATATGAATCTCGGGACATTTCGAGATCCAATATTGGAAGTGCAGCATGAAGAAAGCCAAATCTGAAATGTTCAAGGAAAAGTTCAGTCACATATTAGTCATGTTCGAACTGCAAGTTGGCCCACTGGCTTACCCTTCCAAGAAGCGAAGTCAACAGAATCGAGACTGAAAGACATTGGCTTGTACCACTGGACTCAGCGACTGCACTTCCACATCTGGAGTGAGATGGTAGTAGAGCATAAACGTTTCTTTCTCATATGCAGCCGGAGCTAGAGGTATGTCTTTCCGCTTCAGCTTGTGAAGCAAATTCATATATCCTTTAGAGTAGATCGATCGTTGAAAGTCAAAGTCATCTGTGTACTGTTGTCCACCAACATCAAGCACAGCTCTCTTAAGCTTGAAATTTTCAAGTTTAAATGGATTCCTTTGTCTGTTACCCTGGTAGGCTTCACTTCTAACCATCAATACTGTCAGCTTTGAGGAACTCGTTCACTGTAAAGGTCATCGAAATCACTTGAGATTGATTTGGAGCAATTGTCCTGTACTTAATCTCTAATCCTCGAAGGAGGTATGATGCTGGAGTTGTCTGAAGTCTTCGTTCGATGCCGACGAGTACACTTGGAGAAACCTGCACACGTCGCAGGTACAACACAATTCGTGAAAACTCTATAGTGTGTTTTTCAGTCTCGCTGGCAGGTGCAAGAAGTCGAAAATCATCTGTGTTCTGACGAAGGACAACTCTTATGTCGACTCCATTGAGAAGAAACTTTTCCTGTTGACATATATCACTGAAGATAGGGGAATAAAGATCGCAGAGTGCCGAACCTTTGGGTCCGTTTGTAGCGTGCAAAAATTCCTTTTGCCTCAACAGGAGCGGCAAAATTTTCAGATTCTCCCACTGGATCTGGTTCGTAGAGCATTGCAGAGAGGGTGTGAGTTTGAGTAACATTATTAGCATTTGTTATTATGTCCAAGTATGAACGATATGCATAATTTTCGAAGTTAGAAACCAGTGTCGAATTAAGGTAGACGTGGACATGATGAAAGAGCGAGGATGCAAATGCTTGCACAGGTATCACACTATCTGGTGTCACTGTACTGCCAACTGTACTTGATGCTGTATCTCCATTTTTCCGTACAATTTTGCATTGAATGTGTAGAAAACTAGACTGCAAGTCAAAGAATCCACCTCCGAGACCTGGAACATTATATTCGATTACACCACTTGCTGTAGGGGCAGAAACTGGAAAAAACTCCACATATTCTGACTTCTCCATGGAAAAGTTTGTTGGAGGAAGGAGGAAAACAGTTCCAATTGGTTTGTGGTGCAGAGGCAGGAATTCTTATGTACTATTGCGATGCTAGACATTTTCTGTAGTAAAAAAATCGACCTTTCTTCGCTTCTTCAGGGATTTTACTGACCGACCCACCCTCTTACGTTTGCTTTTATTGTTGACAGATTGTTTTCTTTTCCTTCCTTTTCCTCTGAGCCTCTGAAGCAACTCGTCACGTGTTGAATGGATTGTACGACCAACTCCTTTCCTTAGAGCTTCTCTAAACGTTGATCCCTGCTTACTTCTTCTGCTATGTGTCGTCCAGTGTCGAGGAGCTTTCGACCCACGTAGGGAGCTACCTTCTTCGTTAGTATAGGTATAAACTGCTGCACTAAATCAGAGAAATAACCAGATCCGACTTGATAAAGAGGAGCTGAATAATGTGGCAGTGGTTGATCACGTTTGCCCGTACCATAATGTGCTATGCAACAGGGTGCCTGTGTTATATACATTTTCGAAAATGCAGTGTCACTCCAACACGTCCTGAGCCGGCAATGAATGGAATGAAATCACCTATCTCGTTTGCCAGTTCGATTTGAATGGTGGTCAGTTCTTTTGCTATCACATATTTATAGTAAAGATTAGTGAAAGAATATGAAATCACTTCATTCGACTCTGCACTCTGAAAGGGAGTAAACGGAGAAGAGGTGCCGTGATATCACCGACAGCTTTCATTCTCGATGATGTCACTGTAAATAAAGATATAATTTTGTGCTGGAAAAAGACAGACATCCCGCTGGGCTACAGCAAAACTTGAGAAGGTTGTCCTTTTTCCGAATCCAAGCATCAGAGCCAAATATGGATGAAATGTGACATAACCCTCGCTACGACCTTCCAGCTGACAAACTCCATTGTATGGATTATAAAACAAAACACGTGCACTTTCTGGTAGCCCTAGCTTTGTTCGGTATGCATGATTTATTGCATCAACTAGGTCCTTTCCCGACTCGTAATACCCTTCCGGAATTTCATATTTTGTTGTACGTGAGCGGTACGTGATTAAAGTAATTTTTTCTTCTGTATCCTCTTGATACTTCAATACTTTTACTGGTTGACCTTCATCCACTTCCGAACATCCAATAATCTTTTCAGGAAAACCAAGCTTGGCAGAGAGAGCTAGGCTCAACTCAAGTCCGGTATTGAGTGGCAGTTGTAGCTCATAATGTCCAGTGACACGTAGAATCCTTGCTTGGCTTTTTAAATGTTTCGTTAGGAATTGTCGAATTGGTAAGATAATGTTTTCTCCTGCGCGAAACTTAATTTGCTCTGTTGTGAGTGTAGGAGCAAAGAGACTAGTTTCAGATATAGCGTTAACAGTGTCCGTGACGTTCTTAATTGCAAACGGGACATTCACCTCTGTCAGGGCAACTTCCCACTTCCCATCTAAGTGCACGGGATGAGCAAGTTTAACTCTGAACTTACTCATCGTGTTATTAGGGAATACATCGGTGGAAGCGTTTGAGAGTAAATTGATGTAGAACTGGTCTGCCATTTTTTATTGTTCTGACTAATCTCCGTTTGCATGCACCGTTTTTATAAGACTGAGGCGTGTGCCCAGTCTTAGTTATTTACATAGTAGGTGTGCATGCAACTAATAAGAAGCGCGTGTTGCGCGTGCGAGGGACTTGCTGGAGGCTGGCTTACGATATGGGGGCTGGTGCCCACGTGGTTAATTCCTCAGATGACACAGTGAGGTCGGTATCACTCTGACGTGGTTTACTCCAACACAGTAGGGCGTGCACCTAATTATAATATTAAGAAAGGCATGTTGCAGGGATGGCTTACCAGATAGAGTCGTGAAAGTGGGCTGGTGCCCACGTGGTTAATTCCTCAGATGATACAGTGAGGTCGGTATATGTGGGCTGGCACTCACGTGGTTTAGCCCTAATTAACATTCGCAAGAGCGGGATGGGGCGGGGACGGGGGCGGTCTTGTTTGTTGATGCTAAATACGCTAGCTAGCGTATCTAGCAATTGTTTTGCTAGATAGGCACTGCTAGGTGGGCTACAAAATTTGACTACTGTATTGCACCGCTGAGAGGCGATCGGTGGTCCATACTTCAAAGCCTTGTGACTCCTCTGGCTACCCGCCAACGGACCGCCCACATACTACCCCCCGCCATGCTGAGCAGAGTTGACCCAGCGCTCGCTTTCCGCATGCCAGCAGATATCTCTCGTCAAAACGCCGCATTAGTTCATCAAATGCGCCCTTGGCGTGGCGCTACCGCTTGGGACAAGTTAACTCTTCCCACTGCAATCACTGCGGTGTTGTTGAAGATCTCGAGCACATTGTTCTCCATTGCCCACACTACCACCCTTCCCGCTCCGTACTCTCCGCCTCCCTCAACGAGCTCCACTCCCGTCCCCTCTCCCTCACCAAATTGCTTGGCCCCTGGCCGCATCCAGCTCACCAACGCTCTGTCCTCAAGGCTCTCTTCGCCTTTTTGGGCGCCACAGGACTTCGATCCTCATTGTAACGAGACCCATTCCTTCATTCCCTGCTTCACCTCTAGCAATGGGTAGAGTATCGCCCCCGGCGACGAAACTTCCCACCCATCACCCTGAAATAAAGTTGTTGTTGTTTGAGATCTCAGATGAATAACTCTACGCAGACGGACTCCATCTTCCGAAAAGCTTTCCACTCTATATCTCACGCGGGTCTCATTCGTAAGCTCTCTCTCCTTAATATCTACCCTGATGTCTTTCGCTGGATGAGTTACCTATCCAACCGGTTACAGGCTACACTTGTTAACCATACCCTTTCTCCTTTCATTCCTGTTTCTTCCGGTGTCCAGCAGGGTTTCTTGGACCTTTATTGTTTCTCATCTTTTTCAACGACCTTTCAAATTCATTAACATCCTCCATCAGGTTCTTCCATTACAAAAATAAGTTGAGCCAGTCTATTGACATCCTTTTGACACCCTATTTCCTGAATAGACTTCCTTTGGACTATTGACTTTAATGCCTGTCTGTTTTAAGTCTATAGACATCTTTTGGAGTATCGCGTATCCTTTCTTTGGCCTGTCAATGGGAAATTGGCACCAACAGTCTATAGACAACCTGCTATAGAAAGGAAATTGATATCTGCCATTGCCTGTCTATTGACTTACTATAGGCTAACAATAGACGGGCGACTGGTCGACCATTCCCCTTCTACCATCATCATATGCACCCTATTCGGATTCATGAACTGTGATCTGTTGAATCTGAACCTGGAATTCTGGTGAGTTCCTGTTGTGCGAAAGTGTATTAAAGTTGTTTTACCTGTGTTCAGAAGCAGTACAAGGTAATACGTGGCACACGCCTAGGATCATTGAGGATAAACCTTAGTGCCATCTGCAATAGCTTAACCAGTGCAAGGACGTAGCATGTGCACTTAGGAAGGCACATGCAGCACTGCCATCTCCTTCCTAAGAGAAAACAGATATTATATATTGCTTGACTTTCGAGCTTCCGCAAATTCGAGTGACTTGCTTGCCTCTGGCGAGTCAGAATGAAGGGTGAGGTGTCCCAGCTTAAAGGAACTGTAAAGTAAAATTTGACCCCCCCCCCCCCTGTTTCTGTGTTCTGTGTTTTGTGTGTGACCTGGTAGAGTTTGCCTGTGTGATACCGCACACACAGCCTAAGCACTCAAAGCGGGTCAATTATTACGCAGCATAAATTAGAAAACTTAAATCGAACGGTAGTTTGCACCCCGCAACAGCGATACCTAATAGCGTCCTCGGTAAACTTGCTCCGGAATTGCCCCGAAACCACAGTGGTGCGTGCGCTCTACACTGGCGGTGCCCTGGGCGGAGGCATTATCGAACATGAAACTGCATTGCACTGGTGGATCTGATGGATACTAGCATGCGCTACCTAGAGATCTGTGCTCGTTGTGGCTCGTAGGCTGCGCGACCCGTAGCGAGAGGCACCTGGCGAGCGGCACCGATCGAATGCCATGCTGACGATGACTGTCTGCTGCTACTTGCACGGCTACATCTGGCTACTTGCCGCTTCCGCCTTCCTCCGTGCTTCCGGCAATCGCGATGCTTCTTGGGATTGCACTCTGGCGCTCGGCCGATTTTCTCGGTGTGGGTTCGGGGCAACTCAGTGCTGCACTGAACGGGTGCACTCCTTTAATCGAGGACGTTCAGTGCGCGCCAGTGCAGTTTATCGAGGATGGCAAGCCGCACCAGGTCGCACCGGGGCGCACCGGTGCAGTTTATCGAGGACGCTATAAGTAATACACGATGAACTTATGACCGGCTACTAATCTCCAATAAACACTACTTTTAGAATCACAAGAATTACGGGGACAATTCTTCAAAATACTGTCAGCGCCGTCTGTTTGCTTTCCTCCCAAGCCTATCGCGCTGTGACGGCGTGTATTGCGGCCTTGCGAGGTTTGTGTATGCAAAGAAGTTCATTTCCTGGCGAAATTGAACAAAACTTCCCCTGACAGCGATGCCAGAGTGGACCAGGATACACCAAGTGTGCTCTTTCGACAAGGGACGTTGTGTACCACAAGATTTCAACGGATAATGCGCGGAAGCGAAAGTGGTTGCAAGCGCTTCGTCAAGACATTCGTGATCCGCGCCGTATTTGCTCAACCAATTTCTCTGATGAGTCGTACGAAATGGTAGCAGCGGACGGTCGAAAATTCTCAAACGGACCGCAGTTCCGGCGTCTGTGACGTCTGACATCTCCTTGTGACGTCTGACGATGCGAACACCAGTGCACACGAGGTATGTACCGATAAACAGGAATAATACATATATAGATATAGCTAATTTCAAATTCAGATTGATTTTTGTGATGCCTACGCTGCGTAATGTACCAAACGGAACATCCCCTTTCCATTGGGGAGCCCTGAACTCTCGCAGGATAATATAACTATCAGATAAATTGTACGCTATAGGTACTGACCGTATTACTCATTTATATCAACGACACAGGCTTCCATCGTGGCTGACAAGAACGTGAAAATCGGAAGTAAAAGTGTGCAAACGGATGATTTACCGTCGACACTTCTCAACCTTTATCCAGTGACGATTTCAGCACCTATTGTCCATACACACTCATGCTCACAGGTGGGTCAAGCTCTTGTTTTGTTTAACATTTTAACTTCTGCATTCCTTGACCACCTTGCTGGTGCATGATAGGACAATATCTTCACCACTGGAGGAATCAGCTCTTGAGTCAACAGTTTTGAATGGTACATATATAGCCTGCTGATACTAGCTCTTCTACTTTGCAGTGTTGTGCCCTCAGACCAGAAGAAGTACATCAAATTCAGAACTCCACTATTAGAACTGTTTGAGAAATGCAGGACCTACGGTGCATCGCCACACTTCTCACCGACTGAAACAGACTGAATCATTCAAATAATTTATTTTACTAAAACACAAGCTTTCGAATAGCTTTCCTTCCTTCGTCAGGTACTATACACACACACACACACACACACACACACACACACACTTGGTACATAAATTTATACTTATGTACAGTAGAGAAAGGGGACAAAGAAGGTGGTGAGGAGAAACTACAATTTCTTGTTAGAAAGGATTGAGGGTGAAAAAAAAATACAAAAGAAGGCACACAAGCTTTGCGTACTTGAGTCTTGTGTTACAACAATTCTATCTCCAAAAATGACATAAAAGGTAAAAAGAACTAGCTTGTAGTTACTTATAGTAAACAATCTCAATATCCGATTGCCATGCTTGGAAATGATTATGGGCCATGTAGTCCACAAGATCTTGTAACACAGGGTTAAAAAAAAGCTTGAGGCTGCGGTCAAATCCCATGCAGGTGCTGAGCTAAACCCGTGGATGCAGCATACTTGTAACCACCTTTCCAGGTGTAGTTCCAATCCTGAGGGAAATACAGAGCTTCTGCTTACCATGTAGATAAGTTAGAGCTTCCGTATACAAATGAGCTGTCATCCAGGAAACAGTGTATACTAACTTCGAGATAATTGTCTGAGTCTGACCCGGCACGCTATCAACATCTGTGACAGCCGTTACAGACCATGTTTCGATATAAAGAGCATAGGAAAGACACTTAGTCATAGCCATATTATCGTTTCTTGGCAGAGGATGCAGATCATCTCCTGACGAAACACCGACAACTTGCAAATGTGTGAGCTACAATGAAACCGTAGCGGTCTGCAGAAGCCCTGAGCCCGCACCAATGACTGCAATTGGACTGGTATGAGGGAAAACATGGGAAATTTATAATGAGAAATTGAGAAAGGATTACGAAGATGGATGTGCACAGAAAACGTCTAAAGTTTTTCTTCACATGCTTGTGGAGTCAATGATAGGAATGCCTCTGAAGAGAAGCCTCTGTTGAAGACATTGGCATGTCCCCACATGAGGCCTTCTTATATTGATGAAGTCATGAACTCGTAATGTTTGATAGGCAAGGTGACAGCCTATGTTCTCTTCGAGATTATGGACTGGAACGAGTTTGTAATAAACACCTGTGCATTGAAAAGAAGAAAACAAAAAGCATGAATTCATTGCGTTACTGGTTGGTAGGAGATTAAGCACTTGCAAATTGATATGGACACAGTATGGGGATGTCCCACTTCCTTGTTTGTTGGTTTACTGCTATAACTCGTATGTTCATCCATAAAAACAGTGATCAATAAAGCAATTTCCATTTGGTGTTTGAAGAATGTATTTTACTGTGTAGTGGCTGTCTGGTTACTGCACAAAGTATATCGCAGACCTCTATTGTGCATGAAAGGGATACTGTGTGATCAAGCAGTGTTCGCGACCAAACCAGCCAGTGTACCAGGGTACCTCTGTCAAGATGGCAGGAGTTCGATGCTGCCCACAAGCACCTGAAAAAAAAAAGTGAGAGCTTCACCTCTGTGAAAATGAATAAACACATGGTCAGACATGGATCATACACATGGTCAGACAGCACCTACTGCATCACACGTCAAAAAAGCAAAAACCTTTGTATGCTTCAGAAGGAAAGTTTTCCCTTATGGCATGTGCAGCACATGCTTCGAGGACTTTTCTGCAGTGCTCTCCTAATGGTCCCCAGAGTCACCTGGTAAACTCTTTCCGTATTCACCAACTTCCTTAAAGGTGTTGTGACAGCTGGTTTCCAGCTTTCCCAGATAAATACGAAAAACTATTCTGTCACCCGACATCATCCCATATTCACGTTTTCAGGTCCATGACGTGAGCAGGTACGGAGAAAAACGGCCCCGAAGAAGCGACATTGGTGACGTCACACAGGAGCAGCAAGGGAAGACGCGCGTCTCCCAAGCCAAATGGGAGAGAGGGGTCCGTGAGGTCACACCGTGGGTCGTCGTTTTTGGCTGCGCCTATTTTCCGAACCAATCTAGCGAGAGGAAAAAATATTTTTTTCACGGTGTTCTCATAATCAGTACGATGCATATACGAGGGTGGTTCCATAAGTTTCCGGCCCGACCAACTTTTAATAGTCATAGAGACGAGACAAGTGTATCACTTTTCGACATAGTCACCCTTAACTTCGATGCACTTTTGACACCTTTCAACCAGCATTCTTATACCCTTGAAAAAATAGTCCGAAGTTTTGTCCGCAAAATGCTGGAAAACTGCCTCTTGCGCCTCACTATTGTTTTGAAATCTCCGTCCTCTGAGATCCCTCTTCAAGTTTGAGAACAGGAAGTAGTCACTCGGTGCAAGTCTGGACTGTAGGGTGGGTGGTGGATTTCTCCGAAGCCGCACTCCTTCAGTGCAGCCCTGGCAACAGAAGCCGTGTGGACAGGGACATTGTCCTGGAGCAACCGGACACCTCGACTCAACCTGCCGCTGCTCTTTTCCTTGATGGCGTCTCGCAGTCGGTGCAGGAGTGAAGCATAATAAGTCGCATTCACTGTGGTGTTCCTCTCTTTGAAGTTGATGAGGAGGATCCCGTGACAATCTCAAAATATTGTTGCCATGATCTTCTTTGTGGATTGTGTGACCTTGGCTTTTCTTAGGGGTGCTTCTCCTGGTTTGCGCCATTCTATCGACTCCATTTTCGAAAGGGGATCATAGGAGAGCACCATAGTCTTATCCCCTGTGGCAATTGACTTCAATATTTCTTATTCGTTCTCTTGACAGAGCTCCAAAAACTCTTTGGCACAGACGACGCGCTGTTGCTTTTGAACTGACGGGAGAAGTCGTGGCACCCATCTCGCACTGACCTTTTTCATGTGAAGGCCCTCGCCGATGATGCGAAAAACGGTTGTTTTGGAAAGCCCCAGCCTTTCTGAGATTTCCTTCACCTTCAGACGCCTGTCGCTCAGCACTTCCTCCTCGACAACCCAGGTGGAAAATATTTGCAAGTGGAACCACTTGCAAGTTGTTTATGAAACAAATACCCCTTTGAGAAACCACTTGGAAATTGACCACTTTAAAATCCACTTGGAAGCCGTTCCACTTTGGAAACCACTTGGTAGTGGTTCCACTTCGGAAACCACTTACATATCGTTTTCCACTTTGGGACCTATTTGCAAATGGTTCCACTTGCAGAACCACTTGCTATGAGAGTCCACTTCAGTTTCCAGCTTACACTCTACGCCCAGTAACGGTTACGTACCACACGAACATCAGGTATATTATCTTCTTCTTTCTATGATTCAAGAGGTACGGCTAACGTGATAAAATATTTAGTACCGCGCACATACCGTTTCGTGCATGAGGTGCACATGCGATACGGTGCGCCTTCGTCACGTACGAACGAGACCAGACAAACGTCAAACATTGTCAGTTCTCATTTCATGCTTCCAACCTGACATGGACAAGGGAATCATGGCGCCAGCGAAGTCCAAACTGAAACAGTCTCACACATTCGCGACGTGCATAAAACACACACACACACAATGAGGTATTGAGCAACACACTATTTTATTACAAAAATACATACCTTGAAAGTGGCATCCAGGTTGACACAATAATCGAAAACATCTCGCGCACAGTGTCGGGAAATGTTTCACACGTATACACATGTTTAAATGTCACATACAAGGTATCGCACAATGGACAGACAATATGACGAGCTGCAGTCCGCGTTTCTTAAGATGATCAGGTACGATATGAATCTCGGGACATTTCGAGATCCAATATTGGAAGTGCAGCATGAAGAAAGCCAAATCTGAAATGTTCAAGGAAAAGTTCAGTCACATATTAGTCATGTTCGAACTGCAAGTTGGCCCACTGGCTTACCCTTCCAAGAAGCGAAGTCAACAGAATCGAGACTGAAAGTAGCAGAAGCAGCTCACGACGCAGAAATCACATTCTCCTTTGTTCTTCATCCGAGCCATGCGAGCGAGCACCGTGGAACGCCTGTTCTGTTGCAACTTGCAATCGGGTGATATCAGCGGCGATGGCGGTTTCGTGGCGAGGCGAGGCATTGAGTTTCACCTCCTATCCCCAAGAACACAATGACCTCCTAGGTATGTCCGAGGAAAGTCATCAGCGGACAGGAATAACATCCCCAGGACTTCCCTACCATGTCCTCAATTTGTTAGAAATGTGACAAAGTGAGACTCCCCGTCATGTCCTCAGGACCTCCTATGGGAGCTACCAAATGACGCGGCTAGTACAGTTCTGGGAGCAAGCAAATACCTTAGTGAATTATTTATTGTGGGAAGTGAGGGCACATTTGCAGCACCCAGTCAGCGTGTGTGTGTTTTTTATATATTTTCAACCTCGGTCACCAGCTACCATTCGTGGTTTCTCATCTGTATTTCGTTCAGCGTATTTCTCATCACAAACAATGAGTGTCACAGTTTAAAAGGCAAAAAAAAAGAGAGATACATAAAAGGCCCCTAGGTCACTAAAACCTGCGAAACCACTTAGAAAGGCATATGATGCAGCAGCATTTCCTTTCTAAGACAGAACAGATACAAGTTATTGCTTGTCTTCCGAACTTCAGCAGATTCGGGAGTCCTCTTCGCATGTCAGTCAAAACAAAGGGTGAGGTATCTAAGTTTAACTTGATTTCGCACATAACCAACAATGAAGTGAGAAATTCCTTGGAGTATTAAATCGCTATCAAGGTAGTGTCCGTGTTTCTTACTGCTTTGGTTTGTTGCATGCATAGTAAGTGAAGCTTGAGCAGTGAAACGCTATTATTTTACGTCTCTTCGGAAATAAAAGGCTCCGCGCAACCTCCTGCCAGGGACCCTCTGCGGACACTCATGCAACAAGACCGCAGTGAAAGGTCTAGCAAACTGTGTTTTAGTGCACGTCAAACGCTGCACATGGACGGATTCCTTTAAAATCCGACAATCAGTATTTGCGCCCCTATATCTCTTTTTATTTTATATTTTTGTTCGTTTTTTTTAATTTATGCATGAGCACTCCTTCTTTGATTGTATTGGGTAATGAGAAATAAATCGGGAAGTTGATTACTGGCTAGCAGGTATTAAAATGCACAACGCAGTATTAAAATAATTTACTTCTCCTGTGCTTGTCCTTCGGTTGACGACCGCAGGATGTACGCAAATGACAATCACTGGAAGCTCCTATGATGACAGCCTGTGGACCTCCTCCGTTCATCCCATCACGGACGAGGACGTGATGACACTTTGAGGACATCCTGAGGACCGCGTGTGCTCTTGGGGATATGCGCCTGAAGCACGCTGAACTTGGAATATAATGCTGGGCAGTTTCAGTAGCTCCATTGTATTGCTCTATCCAACCGACGCAACTTTGAAATCGTTCAAATGATACGCAGACATGGATTGGATTGGATTGCCTTTCCTTTCGTGTTTAGTGTTCCTCATGTGATACCCCAAGCGGATCCTGTCTAACCCACACTGACTTTCAAAGTGGTTACAGTTTAACCCACAAGGGCTCTGTCTAACCCACTGTGACTTCCACATTGGCAAGATAATGGTTCCATTTCAAACCACTTTGCTGACCAAGTGGTTCCACCTTAAACCACTTTGCTGACAAAGTGGTTCCACTTTGACTCACTTTGTTGTTCAAGTGGTTCCACTATATTCCACTTGGGATTCCACTTTATTTTTTCACCTGGGAAGAGACAAATTTTCTTGTGTCACCACTTCCACTGGACTACCATCGCGTGGATCATCTTCAATGGACTCTCGCCCCGGTCGAAACTGCTTAGCCCAGTCTTTTACCGTTGTGTACGACGGAGAGGCTTCCCTGTACACGTTGTCCAGTCGGGCTTTAATTTCTTTAGGCGAAAGTCTCTCTTTTGTCAAGAATTTTATCACAGCGCGGTGCTCGATTTTTTTTCCATTTTAACTGAAGAGTGCACCCTGGCTGTTTGAAATGCCGCTCTCCAACCGACAAAAGCATGGAGAGGGTTGAGGGTGGTGCTCCGGCCCTCCAACAGATGGCGCCACGCGTCCTTAATCGCATTTTCAAATTCGCGCACATTTTCTACCTCGTGCCGGAAACTTATGGAACCACCCTCGTATATTATGCTTCAACACATGAGAGAAAGTGTCGCACCACCTTTAAACTATTGGTTTAGTGACGTCGGCTTTAAATCGATCACGTGAGACTTTCGTTCGCCAATCCTGGATCACCACCCCATGCTACCACCTGCTGCTGTGAAGCCTATGGCAGCGCACATAGCGAGCTTCCTGCACAGCGCATGCGCATTTCACCAGAGTCTGCCAGAATCGGTGGTGGCCGGTAGGCCTAATCCCCGGTTCACGAAGAATTTTTCATCAAATTTTGGGTAAGTTTCGATTAGTATAGTTACTAGAAGCGCACAGGAGACGGATTTGATCACAATGGGACGAATATTTGCCTCAAATGTTCCATTTCGATCATCCACCCAAGCTACTTAATCTGGTGGTGTAAGCCCCATGCATTTGAATGGGACGTATTTTAAACTAGGGGAGGGGCTAGTGTAACGTCGGTCTAAGTGCGTTGCAACTACTGTGGCTGTGCTGTGTGTGTTGAAAAAAAAAACTATCGTAGACTGTTGCGGTATGTGATGTTGCACTAATTCGAAGTTAGCTGGTAAAAATTAAGCAGAATCGTTTTAAATGCACGGTTACTAAATAAAAACGGCGTGACGCTTGACCGGGTGTACGAAATGCGGCTGTTGTTTTTAGAAGGCGCTATTGCGAACTTTTGCATGACAAACGTAAAAAGCACCGTCAAAGTGTGGTCAAAGAGAGTGACATCGACATGTGCCACTGGACAAAATCCATATACCAATCCAAGGGACCGAGAGAGCGTTCGGATGGCCGACCGTCAATGTGCATCTTCAAAAACAAAGCATAAGTATATAGTGCTGGCGCTTATTATGAGCGTCATCTCCTGTGATACACACTGTTAGCGCCCCCGTCATTGTACAGTAGGAGCGATAACATGCTAGATGATTTTTGCGAGCCCAGATTGAGAAATTGAGGGGTGTTATCCACTGGCATGCTTATCAACCATCCCAGTATCTATCATCTCTTCGCAGCGTGTCTAATCTCCAGAGACACTTAACAGTAAAATAGGACTGATCATAAAGTGCATTAGTGTCTTGCGGCTGCTGTGTGGATACAATCAAGGCATGGAGATACTGCATGTTGTTGCACTACACTGAACACGAAATCTGAGCAGATTTTACGTTCAAAGATTATGAAAATACCGGAGCAAAAGCGAAGGAGGCCCTCATTTCCCCTGTATTCACATGCAAGCTTAGATGAAACTGATATGTGTGTTTTACTTATTTCAGCATGTTAAATAACATAGTTAAATAGCATAGTTAAATCAGTTATTCAGGTATCGTGTTGCCACTGCTACATTAGAAAACATTCAAAGGGACAGCTGCTTACTTCTATATTGATTTATCATTTGGTAACAGTAGATGTGCTTTTGTAGGGCTGCTTCTGCAAAAGATACTACACAGCAATGTGCTAAAGGAGGCTGCAAACCTTTTGGAAGCATCATTACTAGTGCAGGTACATAACCATGACCAATCACTGACAGTTTTTCTGCATTGTATAAGCACATATATTCTGGAGATCCTCTCTTGAAAATGTATGCTATTGACTCATTCATCACAATAACTTTGTATTCACGAGCTTCTGATATTCAGATATTCAGACAATATTCAGACAATAAAGGCTACTTTTTTCATAGAAGCGTGCCCTCTGGATATCCCGCTCAATTAGTTGTCAAGGTCACATGAGAACATAAGTGAGCAATATCGCACAAGGGGAAAAAAAATCCTTGCTACATTCCACATGCTGATTCCACAAATATATCTGAGGTGTCGTACTGCAGTAGAATTGCACAGGAATAAAGGGCAATGTGTACAGAAACTTTGAAGCTCCCTTGCTCTCATTGAACTGCACTTAAAGTTGAAAATTAGATCAACTGCAATTACTGCATATATTACCTTCCAGATGAATATAACAAAACATGGGCTATAGAATCATCACTAGATAGTATTGACAATTATAAAGGAGTCAGCGGGTTCATGCAACCTCAAAATGGAAATGGGATTCTCCCATACTGTAGCATGAGCGCATGGATAAATTGTACATGGCCACGTGACAGTTGTCAACTACTTAAAAGAAAGTTAGCTTGCGTTAACATGGGTACAGATTTGTCCAGCCAGTGCAGCCGTTTATATCCACACTGAGCACATGAGCACGTGGAAGAACATGCACCCATGTTAACGGTAGCTATCGTTCTTTTACGTTATTGACAGCTGCCGTATGGCCGCATAGTTTATTTCTGTGCTCATGTGTTCAGTGTGGACATAGACGTCAGTAGTAAAGCAGGGTAAACAAGCACCTATATTACACTAGCTGTCCTTCTTTTATGTCGTTGATAGCTGTCATATGGCCACAGATTTTATCCATATGCTCATCTGTTCAGTGTGAATACAGCGCTAAACAAAAAAATGGTGTCCCTTTTGTGTCCCTTGAAGCTTAAGGCTTTTTTTTTCAAGCAAAAATGTACGCATGCTGTTCTGCATCATTTTGTGAGCAGGACTGTTAAAAATTGCTCGACGCACTGCAGCTTTACACTCGTGTGATCTGTGCACCCTTATGTGTAGCCTCATATCCTGTACAGGTAGATCTTAAGAATCAAAAACACATTCCTATGGAATCATGCCACATGATTTATCATATACACCTGCATCCACATTGCAATCATGTTTCTATTTATCGCAAATGCCACAATGCCTCTAATTGTAGTACGGAAATTTATTGACTGTAACGGCATACAACACACACGAAACACTACCCTCTAATTCGTCTGTGTTGTGCATGTCTTTAACGTGTTCTGAATAGCTGAGTTACAAAACAGTGAACCAAACCAATATCCTGCTAATATGCATATATGTAGTACATCACTTTACCTTCAATTATGTTACAACTTGTTCTCCTTGCAACAGCTCAGGTGCATGTTAAGTGTCCACGGTTTTTGCTGTATGACATGTCCTGTACATTGGTACTCTCATTTCACGCCAGCTTTACTCGTCCTCATAGGTGGGCATTTTGGTGAAACCTCACTCGCCCTCACCCTCACGGCCCTCACGGGCTCATGCCCTCACTCGCCCTCACCCTCACCGCCCTCACGGGCTCATGCCCTCACTCGCCCTCACCCTCACGGCCCTCACGGGCTCATGCCCTCACTCGCCCTCACCCTCACCGCCCTCACGAGCACAGGCCCTCACTCGCCCTCGCCCTCACGGCCCTCATGGGCATATGCCCTCACTCGCCCTCACCCTCACGGCCCTCACGGGCACATGCCCTCACTCGCCCTCACCCTTACGGCCCTCACAGACACATGCCCTCAATCGCCCTAACGAGCACAGGCCCTCACTCATCCTCACCCTCACGGCACTCACAAACGCAAGCCCTGAGTGTCTTACCCTCATAACTTCTCCTGTGAGTGCACTCATGAGGTCTGAGGGGCGCCAGGTCTCTGTGAGTAAAGTCACTGGTGAGGCCTGAGGTGTGTGAGGTCAGTATGAGGGCATTCAGAAATGAGGTCAAATGACGCATACCAGACGTGCGCAGATTAAATTATGAAGGCATTGATGATATGGTTCCAGCGACACAACCACCGGATGTGCACACTTTAAAGGGCTGGTGTGCACGTATTTAGCAATTTCGTCTACGTCGCGCTGGGCACACAGCAAAGCGTCCTGAGCTGACTGATTAGTTGGTGATATGATTGCAGTGACCCAACTACCGAGAGGGTGCACTTTAAAGGGCTGGTGTGCCAGTTTTTAGCAATTTAGTCTATGTCGCGCTGGGAACACAGCAAAGCGTCCTGAGCTGACTGATTACTTGGTGAAATGGTTCCAGTGATCGAACTACTGGCAGGGTGCACTTTAAAGGGCTGGTGTGCACGTTTTTACAAATTTAGTCTATGTCGCGCTGGGAACACAGCAAAGCGTCCTGAGCTGACTGACTACTTGGTGAAATGGTTCCAGTGACCGAACTACCGGCAGGGTGCACTTTAAAGGGCTGGTGTGCACGTTTTTACAAATTTAGTCTATGTCGCGCTGGGAACACAGCAAAGCGTCCTGAGCTGACTGATTACTTGGTGAAATGGTTCCAGTGACCGAACTACCGGCAGGGTGCACTTTAAAGGGCTGGTGTGCACGTTTTTACAAATTTAGTCTATGTCGCGCTGGGAACACAGCAAAGCGTCCTGAGCTGACTGATTTCTTGGTGAAATGGTTCCAGTGACCGAACTACCGGCAGGGTGCACTTTAAAGGGCTGGTGTGCACGTTTTTACAAATTATGTCGCGCTGGGAACACAGCAAAGCGTCCTGAGCTGACTGATTACTTGGTGATATGGTTCCAGTGACCGAACTACCGGCAGGGTGCACTTTGAAGGGCTGGTATGCCCGTTTTTAGCAATTTGTCTATGTCGCACTGGGAACACAGCAAAGCGTCCTGAGCTGACTGATTACTTGGCGATATGGTTCCAGTGACCAAACTACCGGCAGGGTGCACTTTAAAGGGCTGGTGTGCCCCGTTTTAGCAATTTCGTGTACATCGCGCTGGGAACAGAACAAAGTCTTCAGAGCAGACTGATTACTTCGCGATATGGTTCCAGCGACCCAATAACCGGCAGGGTGCACTTTGAAGGCGCTGGTGTGCCCGTTTTTATCAATTTCGTCTACGTCGCGCTGGGAACACAGCAAATCGTCCTGAGCCGACTGATTACTTGGCGATATGGCTCCATCGACCCATATACAGGCAGGGTGCACTTTAAAAAGCTGGTGTGCCCGTTTTTAGCAATTTCGTCTATGTCGCGCTGGGAACACAACAAACCCCAGGACAATTGGCTGTGTTCCCAGCGCGACGTAGACGAAATTGCTAAGAACGTGCACATCAGCCATTTAAAGTGCACCCTTCCTGTTGTTGGGTCACTGGACCCACATCACCAAGTAATTAGTCAGCTCAGGACGCGTGGCTGTGTTCCCAGAGCGACGTAGACTAAGTTGCTAAAAACGGGCACACCAGCCCTTTAAAGTGCACCCTGCCGGTAGCTGGGTCTCTGGAACCATGTCATGAAGTAATCAGTCAGCTCAGGAGGCTTTGTTGTGTTCCCAGCACGACGTAGACGAAATTGGTAAAAACGTGCACACGAGCCCTTTAAAGCGCCATGCCTGGAGTTGGGTCGCTGGAACCATATCGCCAAGTCATCAGTCAACTCAGGACACGTGGCTGTGTTCCCAGCTCGACGTGGACGAAATTGCTAAAAACGGGGCCTCGGTGGCTCAGTCGGTAGCGTGTTCGCCTTCTGATCCCGAGATCGCGGGTTCGAACCCGGCCGAGGACGCAGCAACTTGGTGGCAGGGTACAAGTTGCTTAGACACGCCGTCTTCGGCGATGGCCGTTAAATACGGGTTGCCGTGTGATGAGCTTTCATCGCACGTTAAAGAACCCTCAGGTGGGCAAAAGCAATCCACAGACCGACCGCTGTGGCGTCGCTCATGATCTCAGTTGTCTCGCGACGTAAACACCCAATTATTAGATTAGCTAAAAACGGGCACACCAGCCCTTTGAAGGGCACCCGACCGGTATAGTTGGGTGGCTGGAACCATGTCACCAAGTAATCAGTCAGCCAAGACGCTTTGCTGTGTTCCCAGCGCGACATATACGAAACTGCTAAAAACGGGCAGACCAGCCCTTTAAAGTGCACACTGCGTGTAGGTGGGTCGATGGAACCATATCACCAAGTAATCAGTCAGCTCAGGATGCTTTCCTCTATTCCCAGCGCGGCATAGACGAAATTGCTAAAAACGGGCACACCAGCCCTTTAAAGTGCACTTTGCCGGTAGCTCTATCGCTGGAACCATATCACTAGTGCCTTCATAATTTGCCCACGTCTCTAAGCGTCATTTAACCTAATTTCTGAATGCACTTATACTGACCTCACACCCCTCAGGCCTCACCAGTGACTTCACTCACACAGACCTGGCGCCCCTCAGACCTCATGAGTGCACTCACAGGAGGTCTCATGAGGGGCAAAACCTCATGAGTGCACTCACAGAAGACTTCGTGAGGGTAAGACCTCATGAGTGCACTCACAGGAGACCTCATGAGGGTAAGAACCTCATGAGTGCACTCACGGATGGCCTGATCGCGGGCTTGCCCTCACTCACCCTCACCTCAAAGGCGTGAGGTGAGGGTGAGGGGCACTCATGAGGGCCCTCATGAGTGAGTTCGCCCAGCTATGCTCGTCCTTGACTCGCACTCCACCCATAAATGTACAGCAGTGAGTGGAGGATAAACAGAATATGGGCATACTACGGTCACAAAGTTCTGGTGTAACTAAGAATGTGTCATCAGCATCGTGACAAATGATTATAACATCTATGGATCTGTCATTCGAAACAGTGCCTGAATGCTGTTGCAGTACAAGATACCACGTGCATTCATTTACTGTTGGAAAGCCTTCACATATCACCACCAGGAGAATATGTGGCGTCCCGTGCACACAGCTTTCACTACATGACTGGCACCAAATGCCTGTGACGTATGATTGTGTATGTGTCACACTTGATTATTTATTTTGTTTCCGGTAACCAGTTCTTCAATGCCATATGCGAAGAAAATAACTGCTATACAAATGTATTGCTATTCAAATATGTGGCTGGCATTAGCTTAGGCATACCATGCCATGCCCTACAAAAAACATGTCTGTGTAAGAGCTAGCTTCACCATAGGTACAGAAATCTTGTGGTTGTGTGTGTGGCATTTTTCATTTCTTTTTAATGGGAAATTCACACTACTACTGTTTCTTTTTAGAACCCCCCTCTCCCCTCACATTTTCTATGGTACTCTTAGGGGTGCTAAAAGTTCAGTGAAGTGGACCGAAGTGGTTCCATGCTCTTCTTGTGTGCCAAGGTAATGCATATGCCCAAAATCTGAGAAACTGTTGCTTTGGGTGCTGGTATCTTGCAAACCATCTCCTATATGTTATGCATTAATTACCAGAAGTTGCCTGAAGACTCTGCATGTTCATCACTCATTACTGAAGTTAGGTGGTTAGTCATGTAGAGGCATCTACATTATTTTACCACGAATTCAGCATTGTGTCCCATACATCTGCTCCCAGGCTCCTTGATGATACGTATACACCATGCTCACTACATTAAACTGTCCAGTTGCATAGATTTGTGCTGACACAACTGGATCAATATGTCGGCTTCTGCAAAGTGCCAACTACCAATGTGGCTAAAAAAACTGAAATCGCGGAAGAAAGATATACAATCATGTAAATTTTAATAAAAGTAATACAGCACATTGTAGCTAAGATGCACATGATTTCAAGTTGCATCCTTTTTTTTTGTATCAGCTTATTTGCATTGCGTCCATTTTTCCACTGCAGACTTCCTCGTACGGTATGATACAGATCAATATAGAAAGCGAGCAGGCAATAATCAGTGCTGCTGTTTTGCTGTGGCACTAAGATTTCATGTTAGAATTAGCATCTCTATAGGCGTGCCTTGCTGTGGTATTCCAGTGTGTTGTTTCTCAAGAAATAGCACAATCTCTCAGTACAAAGGTGCACAGTCAAACCGCATAACCACACAGTGCAGAAATGCAGCCTGTGCAATAATTTTTCATAGCTTTATCATCTGCGTAAACAAAGAAAATTAGTCGAAGCAGGCCACAAATACGGACGATACAAACATGTATGCCTCGAACGCCCAGTTGCGGAGTTGCTTGAATCATCATCTGTATTTCAGGATGTGTGCAATCCAGTAAAGTATAGAAAACTGGGAATAGTCCGAGAACTATTGCATGACTGGAAAACTAAAAAAAATGTCAAGAAAGCGGTGAAGAACTGCTGAAGTAACAATTCCCTAAATAAGTTTACACAATTGTACAGTGGCGATTATCTTTCTCATGGCATCACACAGGCCTCTTATGTCATTTCACAGTCAAAGTTGAGTGATATGTGTAAGAGTGAAGTGATAACTGTAACTGCATCGCTATGCAAATTCTTTCGTAAATTAAAAAAAAAAGCCTGAGTAAGGTGTGATTTCAAAGATAATAGTGAATGATGCAGTCGTCGTCCTTCTGTCCACGTCTCTTTGCTGCGGAATGAATTCGTACCAACTACCCCGGCTTCATACGCTTGTTTAGTGCATGATGTAATGTTGGCAGCTGTATTATAGCATGGCATGAGCTGTGGGGAGTTTTTAGGCATTGGTGGTGGTGATGGTTTGGCATGTAATGGTGCGATGATAATGCCAGTGAAATTGCTTACAATGCCAGTATGGAGTCGAGAGAGAAGTTTGTAAAGAATGAGCATGAAAAAATAGATAAGTCCCCAACCAGGTATGTAAAAGTGTTTCCTGAATAATATATGGCTTTGAACAAATAAGCACA
This sequence comes from Ornithodoros turicata, assembly GCF_037126465.1. Taxonomy (NCBI): domain Eukaryota; kingdom Metazoa; phylum Arthropoda; class Arachnida; order Ixodida; family Argasidae; genus Ornithodoros; species Ornithodoros turicata. Next base: position 51,333,218 of record NC_088206.1, read on the forward strand.
ACACAATTATTGAACAAAATGGCAACACAGGCTTGTTTGTGGCTGATGTTGCAGCTGTTGTTGTGTGTGTTTTCTTTGGTCCTTTCCTATTTGCTCCATCCTTGAAACCGGTATAAGATATCCTTCTTTACGAGCTATTTGGTTAATTTTAACAACTATTTAGCACATTAACACATTTAACATCTATATTTTGTGTACATGGTCTCAAACTACAAATTCTGAATGGCTCGGATGCAGTGTAATTTCATTAAAGGGACTATGAAATGATTTTTTTCTCGTTTTCATCAGAAAGTAAACCGTTTTCTGAGTCTAGAACCAAAATTTTACCTTCATCACGCGAGGAGTATTCTCGGGAGCGAATTTAAACGGAGCGGCGAAGGGAGGACAGCTGGCGCCGCACCGTGGCGAGCTGCCGAGCGGAGACTCAGCGGGCAACTTGACGGGACCACGGCCGGCTCGGCAACACGTCATCGTGACGTGTGGCCGAGCCGAAGGATCCCGCCAGGAGCATGCGCCGTAGGATCCCGCGTGTGCGTTCATCGGGAGTGGAAATCTCCATGACGGCAGCTTCCGCGCGATGGTCGCAGTTTATCGCAGTCGTATCCTGTGGTTTTCGTCGACATGCCGAGACGATGTTGGATAGTTGGTTGCCCTAATTTACGTCAATACTCGCCTGGTATCCAATGTCTCATGCTTCCCAGTGACGAGACGGACAGCTTTTGATGCCACGAAGCAATCGGACCGCCGGAGTGGAAAGACGATGTATTGCCATCGACTGCTCGCGTTTTTAGCGGACATTTGCATGATCGAATTTACGAAGGGTACGCTGAATCTCTTCAACGTACTGGATAACGAGCTCAGTGTCGTCTGATACAAGGTGTAGCAACCTGCCCCCCCCCCCCCCCCCACACACACACACCGGAGAAAGAACATCCACCTAAACGGCGCAAAGGTGTGAGTATTTTTCGTTATTGGGGCTAACAGAGGTCTCAGTCCCTGTGATTCAAATGCTATCCGAGATTTCAGTATTGCGTGAATGGGTTAATTCTCATCTGCGTGACTCTGAACCTTGCCGCCGCTTACGGCACAGAGAGAGTAAAAGAAAAGAAAATAGAAGTTATCGAATCTAGTCCCTAAACTCAGGTGGTGCACTGTTGATAAAATTACACTTCGTTTAGCATGATCTTAGAAACCATACTTCAACGGAATATTTATGTGATATGTTGAACATACGTATCCGTTCCTTTCTCTTCACTCAGCTGCTTTCATGTTCACAGGTGACTTCCTCAGCGGAGCCGGAAACCCCTTAGGTGAGACAGCATAATCATTGTAACCCACTATTCAGAGCAGACAAATGCCTGTGCACCCTCTTTCCAGATTCTTTTTTAATGCAGTGTCTTGCCTACCATTCGGGCTCTGTATATTGTTCACAAGTTTCTTTTTACCTTTTTTGTCATTTGATTTACAGTTTGCTTTATCATGTGCACAAATATGATATTGAGGGGGACATTTTCTTGTTTACACTCCTTATCTTATAATCACTGTTGCTCAGTTAGATTACATCATTCGCATTCACCCGAACGTCCGGGTCAAAAGAAAGACTTCAGCTGCCATACACATGGGCCAGTACTGGCCCATGTGTATGGCAGCTGAAGTCTTTCACCAGGGTAACATGCCAGGACAACTCCAGCAAGTGCTGTGCAGGTCACCTCTAAATTAAAGGAACCTACCTTTGATGCACTACGTCCTCATGAGATTTTGTTCCTGCTACAACTCTGCGCTTTGTTTCACTTTACCAAAAAATAACCCTACCAACCATTATCATACCGGTGTACTGCTGTGTTCAACCAGTTCAACTTGCTCTGGCCGTGCAGCTACTTCAGCCCTTATTTGCTGGTAACACTGGTGCCAATACAGTTGTTAGATGAGGTGTGACAGTGTAAAATAGAGCATATCCTGTGTTATATTGAAAATAAAAATTATGCATGTATAGCATATAACGTGTATACGTAGATGTTAGGTCTTAGTTATTGTACTATTTGAGCTAAATGTCGATGTTTCAGCTGTTAGAGCCTGATGCCCTCGTCTTTGACGCATATACAAGTGCGCCCACACCCTCGGAGGACTCTGCCCACAGCGAGGACTCTGTCCCTGTGGCAAATGGAACAGTTCTTTCACAAAGAAAGCAGATTTCCGCCAGAAGACCAACAAGCAGTTTACTTGAAATAGTACCAATTACTTGTCGTTTTTCTAATTGCAAAATATTGGGCATGCTACGTCAGTACTGGTGTTTTTTTGCTTCTTTCCAGTTACCTCAACTGGTGACTTCAAGCTTACGTAACACAATAATATAAGAGGGCATGAAGCAGACGAACTGGTGTCGTGATATTGTGTCCCCCAGTCTTAGGGATGTATTACACAGTATTGGAAACCTGATTGAACAATAAATTTGTTAAACGACAAACAGTTATCAGATGTGCAGTGACGATGTGCAGAATACTCTTACACAATACGCTACAGCTGAGTTTTGTAGGCATGGTGGTTGGCAATGCTAAATGTTCAGATTTACGACGTGCTCAACATTGAATACAGAATACGTGCTGATAAATAAATTCTTGCATGAAACATAATCTTAGGCAAACAAGAAGTCCTTGTTGTCCGAAGCAAAGATGAAGACGGCCAGAAAGAAGAAATACAGGCAAGAAATACATATAAATACGGCAAGAAATACAGTCATCTGTAGAACAATAAATGCACAGTAAATCAAAATCGCCGGCAGACGCGAAGCTGCTTTGAATAATAACAGTAATGATGACGAAGAACACGAGTTGAAACAAAGTAAAACAAAACATTAGACCACCCAGTCTTTTACGATAATTTGTGCAAACAAATCGAGCAACAAAGGGGGCATCTTCCAAATATCACAGTCACACTTCACAACGCACTTCCTTTGTTGTCAGATTGCCAACACGTAAACATAACTGCAACTGACGTAAATATAACTGCAACGCCAAGCAACCACCAGACACTTTCCATTGGTGACGGCGATACAACCAATACACGTTGCGGTGAATCGCTAGAGGCTCACGTAACTCATCAGCAAAACTCTCAAAGCCACGGAGGTACTTGAGTTCCTTGTTGTGAACGGCCGCAGAGCAGAGGACGAATACATTCGATGAAAAAGTACAGCTCACATGTCATACTTGTCAGCTCAACTGCAGCAAACGATTTACACGCAAAAAGCTGTTCATTATAGCGTGCTATCCGAACGCCTCCAACCAAGAAAACGTAATGCTCCAACTTCAACCCTCAGACGCGACCAGAGACCTTGTGACCTTCTATGTGCGACTGGACGGCGCCAGCCACAGCGCGCTCGCAGCATTACTTGACATTGCGCAACTCCGGTGACGTAACGGGAACAGAAGCGCGGTCCGTACAGTTACACCATCGACGGGAGAATGTGCGCGGGAGAGGAGGGACGCGGAAGAGACATTTCGAGCGCGCGCTCCTCACAGAGTGGAGCGATTTTTGGCCCGGAAAAATTTAATGCATATTAGTTTCTCGGCGGGAAGAACAGTTTCCAGCGAAAAAAAAGTATGGGGGTTCGGGAAACTTCATAGTCCCTTTAAAGTGTGGCCGTTTATTTTAGCAATTATTACGTCTGTAATGTCAAGTGCATCATAGCAGATGACAAGTAAGGACAAATATATACATTAGGTATGTTCCCATTGTGTGAAATTTCATCAGAGCAAGAGACAGTCGCAACGTAATGATCAATCTTTGTTGGCTGAACAGAACAACCATTAATGTAGTGCATTAATGATTTGTACAATAATCTTATATGCAGAAATAAAGCAGGTCAGAGGTAAGCACAGCACCGCACTAGCAGGGGTTCACGACACTGGCAAATTCCACGCTCACAAGCAGGGACGCCCTGGGTAACTGACGAAAACAGCGCTAAACAAACAAAGAAAAAAACACACACAGGACGAGGACGTAAACAAGGCTGCACCCTGAGTACGTTTTCCGTATGAGTCACACTCCAAAGAAACACAGCCAGCAAAGAGATGGTCTAACACGTTGCAGATTTGTGACACGTTGAAAGTACCACGTCGATTTCTTAAAACTATAATACTAAAAGCTATGCGTGGGAGAGTCACCTGCAGGATAAGGTCACCCTTGCATCAGTGCTGTTTCCGTTTACAGCATACAATGATCAAGCACTTGTACACACGTTGCGAACATGACATCAGGCTCGAAAGCGTATAAAAGACGCTGCTGGAATGCCCCATCAATCGAGAGGCTATCTTGATCGTTGCAGTTCACCACACGGGCCGCACAACAGACGATAAAAAAGCGGTGGTCGATGCGGATGACGTTATTATACGCAACCACAATCGACGACCGTACACCGACAAAAGCACAACGATCACCTGCGCGAGGGTACCTACTGCTGCCTTTCAAGTAACATGGCAAACGCTCTCTTTTTAGCGACCATATCAAGAGCTTATCATTAACAAACACAGAGGTAGGCATAGCGCATAACCGACGATTACCGACACCCGATCCGCAACCATACAGCAGCGCCAGCGCCGCCTGAACTTTTCTTCCGTTAACATCATAAAAAAAAAAAAAAAAAACGGGAGCCTTCCCCTTCACAATTCTGTCGTCTGCTACGTTCTCTCTCCCCTCAACCATCTCGTGACAATGTCAATAGTGCGTATGCGTTGTGGTCACCCTTTGGTCAACCGCTCTTCCTAGGCCTCCATGTCAGGTCCCCCAAGGTCGCCATTTTCCCATGTATTTGTTCCTATCCCGATGCGTGCAATGCCGGAGGCCGCCTTTAGATACCCCATTGTTGCCAGACGTTGGCTTGCGTTTGATTGTAGCGCGCTAAAGATCCAGTTGAAGCACTATCCAAGCCAGGCCAAGTCACCGAAGGAGAAATGGACGACTGCGCCTGCGGCGCCTGGTACGACAGGTACGCTATGTGATGCACGCAGCCGTGCACTAGATCTTTCCGATCGCTCAACACGTTTAAAAACGGGACCAAAAAGTGAAACACGACACAGAAAGTTGTTATACGCGTTTTATTTGGACATATTAAGACTAGATTCATTCGTAGAAACAACAAAAACATTTTGCCGCTAAACTTAGCGCGCTGAAGTGATCCGGAACGGCAACAGTGGGGTATCTAGTGGCGGCCTTCTTCGTTGCACGCTTTTCCGAGGTGAGTTTGGGGGACCTGCTCCATGTATTACACCAGGGGCAGATTACTGGCCACCACCGCCGTGCGTCGGCCGAGCGTGGCCCCGCCCATCGTCGCCAGAGCGCGCGCTGCCGACGCACGGCTCAGAAATGCCAGTAAAGCATGGTTCACACTGCAGCGTTTGGATGCGTGCGGACGCCCGCGTGCGACGCGTGCGACACAGACCGTCCGTAGAACTGTTCACATACATACGTGCGCCGCTAGCGTGAACCAATGAGCGCTTCACGTGATGTCATCGCGGATGAACGTCAATATGGCGGCAGATATGTAGTCCACGAAATCTGGTGTCACAGACAGAGACGATAATTCATACGACAGCGTAAATAGTATGGCTGTTAAGTGTGTTACGACCTATATATGAGAAGCTGAGGTTGTTGACTGGGCTCTTGTCGCCCAATTCACGGCGGCAGCTCTTCTGCTTGAACGGCAGAGACGGGAGGGTCGAGATTGGGTCCGCGACCTCTTGCTACCGCGAAGAGAATTCGGTGAATTTCACCATTTCGTCCGGGACATGCGTCTTGGCGACGGCCAAGACTTCTTTGACTACTTCAGGATGTCGAGAGAAAGGTACTCATTCTTACGTCTATATTTGGTTCGAAAGAGTTATCGATATGCTGGGTCTCATTACAGATTTGATCACCTCCTGTCACTAGTCGGACCTTTACTTGAGAGGCAAAATACGTCATTTCGAGAGTCAATATCGCCAGCTGAAAGGCTTAGCATCACACTAAGGTAACTATGTTGCCGCTGCGTAATGATGACCCATGCACGTGATACCTGTGTACTCTTTTGACATGTTATTCAATTCAATGCTATACTTTCGACGCAAAGGTACCTCGCACATGGTTCATCACAGCGAATATGTGCCATTAACTACAGGATTGGAAGGTCCACAGCAAGCGGCATCGTACGGAGTACATGTGAGGCCATCAGGCAAGCTCTGCAGCCAATCTATTTGCCGGTAATTTCCCATTGGGTCGCTATTCACACCTTATATTTTTTAAACCTAATGAAATATAATTTCAGGCCCGATCAAAGGATGCATTTGCAAAGATAGCGGAATACTTCTCTACAATCTGGAACTTCCCGAACTGTATAGGCGCATTAGATGGCAAGCATGTAGTAGTCCAGGCCCCTGCCAAATGTGGTTCCCTATACTACAATTATAAAGGAACGAATAGCATTGTGCTTCTTGCAACATGTGATGCGAACTACAAGTTCATAATGATTGATGTGGGGGAATGCGGATCTAGAAGCGATGGGGGTATCTTCCGAAACAGTGATCTTTATGAAATGTTGCAGGACATGAACAACTTGCCAGAACCGATGAATCTCCCAAATACGCCAGTAAAAATGCCTTGTGTAATTGTAGGGGACGAAGCTTTTCCTCTGATGAATAACCTAATACGGCCATATCCAGGAAGACATCTAGCCATCTCATGTAAGGTGTTTAATTATCGGCTGTCAAGAGCTAGGAGAACCATCGAAAATGCCTTCGGAATTCTCTCTAGTCGGTGCAGGATATACCGTCAGCCTATAAACGCCTCCCTTGAGACAGTAAATGCCATCGTGCACGCTACTGTGTGCCTGCATAACTACCTCAGCACATGTGACCAAGCACAAGGGAGACATGCGTATTGTCCTACTGGATATCCAGACTATGAGGATATGTCCGGCAACATGCACCCAAGTCAGTGGAGACAGAGTATTTCAGAGAGTGATGCTCTCAGGGACATCCCAAGAGCAGGATCAAACATGCATGCAACGTCGGCAAAAGAACTTAGAGACGTATTTGCTAACTACTTCTGCTCTCAATCTGGGGAGCTTTCTTGGCAATATTCTGTTGTGCTAAGAGGGTCGCACCCTAAGTGATCTGTCTAGCATGTAAGTGAGTGATATACTCTAATGACAAACTCTCGGATGGAGGTGTGTGTCAAATAATTGGTAATGAATGATAATAGAGAGTCAACTCCTGTATTTATTCATCAAACTGTATATTAAATAGGAGCTCTTGCATGCGCACTTGTGCGAGTCGTCTTTTCTATTACATCCAGTGATTTTAAAATTCCTCTCAGGCTTAGGAGAAACATAGTTTCTTCATCATCGATGTCAATGTGAGGCCTTGGGCACTTGCTTCCACTCTGCATATTTTGGGTTGCAGAGCTTAAAATCTGGATCAGGCTGTTGTCCTCGGAGTTCTTCCTTTTTTTGGGCCCGGGCCTTTCCGGTGGAGGTGTTGGTGTTTCATTTCGCTTTTCCTGGCCTCTCAGGAGCGCAAATGTCGCAGACGGAGAGAATGGACCATCTGTGCTTTCCTAAACACCACATGTTATATGTCATAAAAGGCTATACCACAGTAGGCAGTTCTAGACAGCAAGACACAGAAATTCAATGTTGTCCCCATATTTTAATTTAACTTTAAGTTGAATTAAGCTTATCTCAGGTGGTTATCTTGTGGTCTATTTTTGAAGCGTGATGTGGGCAAGCTAACGCTTGTCCCATTCTACAGTTGGCGATATATTCACCTATAGAGATAAGGCAACACGTGCATGCACACAGAAAAGAAAAAAAAAATGTCGCAGCTGGATGTGTATTTATGGTATTTACACAGTCGACCCACCGAGCACTGTTTTAATCCATCTGTCTCAATTGCAAACCCGGTACTTAACTTGAACAACCATGCATAATACACCCTTATATTATATACCCTTATGAAAAAAGTTTTCCAGATTGTATACAAACTGTATACAAAATCCTGGGTTGGGTGGATTAAAGGTATATACATATTGTATACAGCTCCAATCCAGTTTCTTCTAAGAAATGGGCGCGGGAGTAGTTACAAATTAGGTAGCCAAAATGTATACAAACTGGAAAGGAAATTGTATAGAACTTGTATACATATTAGTTACAAATTCTAAAGTGGCTGTATACAGTAAGACGTATACACATATGGAGCATTTATCTGGCTTCAGTGTGGTTCCTTTCAATAATTGGTGATGAAAAAAATTGGATGGCAAATTTGAATAGAGGCTGGAAACGATATTTTATAGAAACTAAAAACAATATTAGGTAGGAATTTGAGAGCATATTACAAGTCGTATAGAATATGAATAGAATCTCGTTTCATTTTCGATGCAGCTTCGACAACTGGTTGACTACGCATTGTTTGCGCCGCCTAGGCGATGGGAGGAGGAGTGTCGTTGGGAGGAACCCGAGAGGTCTGCCTTCCTGATTAGGCGGCATGTTTCTCGGGAAGGGAAAGGTGGTGGAGAGGAGGAGAGGAAAGGGTGAAGTGGAAGACCGAGCGGAATCCGCTCGGGGGGAGGATAGCTGCGTCCATGGGCCGACTTCAGGGGAACTGTGCCGGCATACGCCTATTACACGTCTGAGGGAAACCCAGGAAAAACCCCAGACGGCACAGCCGGCCCGCGGATTCAAGCCGCGGACCTCCCAGTCTCCAAGCGCACGCGTTACCGCTGCGCCGCCGGAGCTGGTAGGCGATGGGAGTAGCTCGAAAATCTTCTTTTGTATTTCAAAAACCGCCAAAAACATTTATTTTACCGCCACATCCCACTACAAACAAGACAAAGAGAGAGAGAGAGAGAGAGAGAGAGAAAAGACTTAAGAAATACGTAAAATACACAAAAGGAAGAGGGAAACACCTGCACACGCACAAGCCTATGACGTCTTTGCAGAGGAACAAATACTGCTACAACGAAATGGCTAGGCCACATGTGGAGCCGTCTTAGCTCGAGATGCAACCACACGGGTGAGGAGAGCACGCATAGATTGTTATTTCGGTAGCGAATAACAGTCACTAAAATATTTCCTCCAACTGGTTAATATATTACTGCATTAAGGAGTGTGTTTATTACTCAAATTACTCGAACTAACCCAGCACAATCTCCACACCTAATTAATGTGGTGCTGCACGTTACTCATGCATGGAGCCCGCCCCGTACTATACGATTAGCTACTGCTATCAGTGAGTTACACTTGGTTTAAACGATGGTATAGACAGTTGAAATAGGTACAAAAATTGTACTACCGCCCTGGTTTACCTTTTTATACATACGCTTTTTATACCTTTTCCTCTGACAGTGTAGAAGCAGCAGTTCGTCAAGTGCAACATTAAAAAGTACTAAACGGTAAATGTTCACGTTGCCTGAAGTGATAAGTCACAATATTGCTATTAGCATTTGTATCCATATTCATACACGCACATGTCAAATGTATTAGTTGTTCTTCAAATATACAACAAAAAACAAGTAACAGATGTCCGTAAATAAGATCTTTCGGGGCAGCTAGTATTAGCTCTATAGAGACTGTATAGAGAATGTATACATTCTAGAGTCTGAAGTCTGTACAGAAACTGTGTACAGTTTACCAGTTAAAAACCCTATACAGCTTCTATCTATTTCCTATGCACAAGATTGACACGTACTAGACACGATAGATAGATTCTCTATACGTCCTGTATAGAAACTAGAAAATTATTTTCATAAGGGTTCGTCGGACTGACAAAGATTGAGTTGAAAAATTCATCGTGCGCTATCCTGTGGGAGCTCCATAGAGCGTAATGTTCGGTAATGTTTTCCGACGGTATAGCTCCTGAATTATCAATTATCGTTAATTTGAGTACTTCAGTACTGAGCTCTTCACATTGGTGGGGTGAAAAAGCGACCTTCACTTGAAAATTTCTGACTTAAACTCGCAAAAATTTACATAATTAAACTTACGTTACATGACATTTACATCGGGAGGTGGCAAAGACCCAGTAAGAACAAATGCCGTTTACTGCATGAGGCTATAGGTCGATTAGTTGCTTCTTTTTTAATAATTCGATGGCACGTGCCATCGAATTATAACAAAAAAGAAAAAGAAAACTACTACTGTCCCGCATGTCTTGCAGACTTAACAATTCGGACTTCAGCACAGGGAGGAAAAAAACCGTGCACGGCGGTTTTCCTCGTGTGCTGAATTGTACAGTTTAAGTGAAGTACAGTTAGTGAAATCGCACAGTCAGTGAAAGATCAGAAAAGATCTTCCCGGAACAGCGCCGCAAGCGGTACTGCCCCGACGACCTTGTTATCGGCCGCGCGTTCAAAGACACGGCCCACCCAGGGGCGGACCGCGTTATCAAGGGGCCCTTCTCCAAATATGAAGGACCGGCTCCCTTTCGCCTCCCTCCACCGCGAGAGATCCTTGCCCAAAGGCGAAAAGCGAAAGGCGACAGTTAGTGAATGAGATTGAAATGACCATGGCCATTTCATGCTCCTTCACTCTTGTGCACGATACGTTGTATCAGATGTTTATAGAGCTTTCTCTTTAGAAGGTGAAGAAAAGTTGTTCTGCACGAGGCAGGAGAACAGATACCGGGGCAAGCTGGAAGAGTAGAATATTTCTGCTTGTCGTGGTGGACAGATAGCCGCGAAATTGTCCAAATTCTTTGTTCTCGCGTACGTGTATTTTACAAATGCTGAGCCCAGCACTACTGGAACACAAGTATGCAATTTTGGGATCACAGTACGGCCAACTGTACGACAAACAATGCACGATACTCTGGTGCGTAGGTACATAACCTCAACCCGTGGCACATCAACAGTGATAAAAACGATTTTGAAGTCTCTGTCAATGTAAGGCGCTTGTGAAAGAATGGTCAATGGCATGGCCCATTAAATAAGAAATGGAGCAGTGAATTCTTTTTTTAGTACTGCATGTGCGTACATTGTGATGGGGTTCACAAGTCATAAAATACTGCGGCTGAATAAATACTGAATAGGAACTAGTTACAAAACGGACAGAACTTTCTGTATAAAATCTGTATAGGGTGTTATTGTACAGAAATTGATAAGTGCTGGTTACAAAGTGGTTAGGAATTCCTGTATAGAAAATGTATACAGTGCGCTCAATAAATCCTGTATCCAGTTTTAATCTAGTTTCTATCTGCTAGATTGGGACTGAATAGGCTGGATGCATCCTGGTTAAGACCTGTATACAAACTAGAAAATCATTTTCATAAGGGTACCCTTATATACCCTTAAGAGCTTGTTAGTATGGCATGTTCAGAATAGTTGCTACAACACCTGAACATTAAACACTATTTCTGATGTGATTTCTGTCCTGTTCGGCTTGTGTGCTATCTGTCGCTTGTACAAAACCACATACATGACTGGAACCTGTCTCGGCAGTGCTCCTGCCATCTTCTACACTTGATGGTTCCTGAGTACGGCCTCCAAGACAGGAAAGCAACAAACCTCGGGCAAACACCATGATGTCACAACTTGTATGCCTCTCAACGAACAAGAGCTGCCACATTTACAGATGAAATTCTGCTGTTGTAAGCATGCTAGAAAACAAATACCTACTAGACACTTCATTCCCAACTTGTTCATGCCCATGCGAACTTGTGTCACCACTATACTGAATGCGAGAACACAAGGCTGCTGGTGGGCACGTTGTTTCCCCCTCCATTTGATCGGGACGCTGACACCTTCTTCGTCTTGAAAGAGAAATGAAGTAAGATTAAGGAATTACATTAGCTGGGGTTCACATCGCTGCACACGGTATCTCCATGTTCTATCTTCTTCCTGTCCTGTCCTAACTGAATCCAAATTGAAGTACTTCAGCGCATGCACTCTTTGTGTGTCCTCAGTAGAAGAACCATAACATCTTTGTTTGGAACCCTAACCATGACAACCCGACGAATAATTGTGAAGAGAGACTTGGAGAATTTCAGACCTCGTCTGTGTCGGTTATCGTCCCGAGCCTCTGCGTTTTACCACCATGTATTCTAGTTACCAGCTTGCTTGCTATTTAGCAATACTCTCAATAACTGTAAAGTGTTGTGGCTGATTACTTTATATTCTTGCGGTCGCTGCCGCGTGCACACATGCGCACAAAACGTGCAGCTGAGGAAACGCTCTGTAAACACAACGTCTCTCTATCTACCTATTCGTAAACACGACGTGCCTTGAAGCGTGTGAAAAAAAGCACTGAAAACTATGTAGTGATAATGTGTTCGTACCTGCGTGGCCGTATGAACTCCTTTAGGAATTCCAGGCTGCCAAAAAGCGGCCAACTCGGCTTGTACAGCGCGGCGGTGGACATGCCGCTTCGCTTGTCCTCACAAGCCCGTAGCTCACGTGCGTATTTGTCTCTTATGTTTTTCCACGTTTTTGACAGTCGTGTGCTGTAAGTAAATGATGTCTGTACCGTCCATGCTGAAAAGAAACCGTGGCCACAGAAATGCACCACTCCTCACCTGTCATCGACACTTCGCGTCCAATCGCAGCCCAGGCATTGTCACGCTTCAGGGCGTCCTTATAGTCCCCACGGGAACAGTCATACAGCCAAATCTTGACGCTGATCTTGACCAAAGTGCCAAAACTAATCCATGTGTGAAGAAATGTCTATGGCACGTGAATCAATTCTTATGGCATTTGGATTAAAATGATTGGGAAAACCTGATGCTGGTACATGGCATTATATAACAAGGTATCAGCTCAAATCGAGGGCACTACGCAGAACTGTGCCCACTTTCCTGCATTTCATAAGTATGAACAATTTCAGTGAATGTCACGAGTGATGAATGCAAAGCTGTATGAATTCATCCTTGGAAGCAAGCAACAATATGACAGAACAACCCCTGAGGGGTGCACACTAACATACAGCCTATAAAGCTTTGCTTGCAATGTAAACTTAAATGCTTTCTGCATATTTCATAATCTATGTAACAACAAACATAAACAGGAAACTCATAGCTAGCACATTAAGAGCATAATAGCCCTTATGGCAGTAGTAGTTGGCGTCTTCAAAACGTGGGTCGTGTGTGCTGGGTTCCATTATAGCAACCTTTGTACCATCAACTGCACCTTAAAAAACAGAAAATACATAACTACCAGTGATGGCCAGTAGTTAACTACATGTAGTTTAACTACTAGTTAAACTACCTGATTGTAGTTAAAAAGTAGTTATCAACTACTTGCAGAAATGTAGTGGCAACTACTAGTTAAACTACTATTTTAAGTAGTTAACTACAGTAGTTAGGTTACTGAAGGCGCCCACTACTTCCGATTTTGCCGCAACCTTTACGGCACGATTGTGCTTCCGACTTTTACCTTGAGCTACTTGTTTGATGAGAACGGAGGTGCAGAGCAATTGTGTCGTGCATGTGTACTAAATCTTCACTTTTAATGCTTTAAAACAGGTTGCTTTAAAACAATGTTTAAAATAGGTTGTTGAACGTACACCATAGCTGATCTGTTCTGTTTCCCACCACTGTACTACCGCACATGCTTTATCTGTTGTTTTTTGTAACGTCCCAGTTTGATTCCAAAGCGTAAGGGTTTGTGTAGTTTGTTACAATCCTGTGAATGTGACCCTCTTGCACTTACTGAAACTTGGTTATCGCCGGATATAAGAGACAGTGAGCTGTTACCAGAGTGTCCTGGCTTTACCTTCTATCGCTGTGATGCATTCATCCCAGAATTACACAAATCACTACATCGTATATTTCACAAATTCCAAAATTCAAAGGTTATTCTTCTTGGTGATTTCAACTACCCCTCAATTAATTGGAGATCCACCTCAGCCTCTGGCAGTGAAGAACGTTCTTTCATTGATTTGTGTGATTTGTTTGACCTTCATCAGGTGGTTCATGAACCCACCCGTGTAACTCCCACCTCATCAAACATCCTAGACCTAATCCTCCCTAACGACCCAGATATAGTAGGTTCTGTATTTTCTCCATGCGCCTTGAGTGACGACAAAGTGCTACACTTTACAATATCTGTCCCCAGCGTGCCCCGTCGTTCCTCGTGCAAACGCATAAGATTATACGATAAGGGTAACTACGGCCAAATAAATTCTGAATTATCCAATTACTTGGCTAAGTTTCTCGCTAATTTTGAAGTAGGGACAGTCGCGGAAACTGATATTTATACAAATCCAAGATTAATGCACTTATTGAAGCCTATATACACTCCATTCTCATCAAGACACATTGTCATGCCCCATGTTACAATCATGAAATCAAACTTCTTGCCCGTAAAAAGAAACGTCTGTACAGGCTTGCTAAGCGCTAAGTCTGCATCATCACTGCTAAAATATCAAGGGTGCGCCCGGAAATACAAATCATTGGTGACTTCTTCGAAACGCATGTTCTATAGCGAGAGCCTCGTTAACCTCTTGAAGCACAACCCCAAAGCATTCTACAAAGTTATAAACCCAATATCTTCATCGGTAAACATCCAACTCAAAGATCATGATGGTAATTTTGTTAGAGATAACCAACGTTCTCTTATCCCCAATCTCTTATCTCCAATAACGCATTCGCAAGCGTGTTCACCAACGAAGACACAACTCCCCCTGCCGCGCCTCCCACATCCATTTTCAATAGCATGTCACCGATAGCGATATCTCCTGCTGGCATTGAAAAGATTATCTCTTCCATCAAGGTTTCCTCCTCTGCTGGTTTCGATGGAATAAACAGCAAAATTCTTAAAAACACAAAGGCTCACTCGAGCAGATTTCTTGCTGCAATATTCCAGCAATCACTTAATAGTTCATAGATGGGTAGAAATCCAGCGAACCGGTAGAGATGTACGAAGGGAGTTGCGTCAGGACAGAATATTTCGAACGGAGACTATTCTTCTTCTGAGCACCGTCCTCATCATTGGCATGGTTTAAAGGGACAATTCGCATGAACCTTTAAACACGTCACACCTAACCCTTTAAATACCATGCCAATGATGAGGACGATCCCCAGAAAAAGAACAGTCTATGTTCGAAATATCGGCGACTTCTGTCCTGAGGCAACTCCCTTCCTACTTAATAGTTCAGTTCTGCCAGAAGACTGGCGTCGGGGAATGATAATACCAGTGCATAAAAGGGGTGTCACTCATTCACCGCTGAACTATAGACCAATCTCCATTACCAGCGTCCCCTGCAAAATCATGGAACACATTATATATTCGCAGGTAATCAACTTCCTAGAGTCAAATGCTTACTTTTCCCTTTGCCAGCATGGCTTCCGTAAAAATTTCTCGTGTGAAACACAACTAGCTGGTTTTATCCACGACCTCCACACAAATATGGACAGTTCTACTCAAACAGATGCCATGTTCCTGGACTTTGCTAAAGCCTTTGATTCTGTACCGCACGCTAGATTAATGGTAAAACTCTCACAACTAGGCCTTGATGCACATGTTCTCTCCTGGATTCATATGTTCTTAACTGACCGCCTCCAGTCCACTTTCGTGAACAACCATTCGTCGTCCTTTTGTCACGTATCATCTGGTGTCCCCCAGGGTATGGCCTTTGGGGTATGTGAATAAATAAATAAATACTGCTTGTCTAGTGAAGCCTCATTTGCTGTGAAATAATTCTGCAATTTAGTTTATCGCGTAGGCACAGAAAGAATTTCGCCGCAAGCTTTCTATTTGACGATCGTAGCAATGGCTTGAGCCAAATTTTATCATTGCTTGTGATTCATATTTAGGTCTCCAAGAACACTACAAGGGATTGGTGTTGATGGACAACGTTAAGTAGTTATAGATGTAGTTAAACTACATTGCAGTAGTTAAAGAAGTAGTTTTAACTACTCCCCTGAAAAGTAGTTGAACTACTAGTTAAACTACTCAATCGCAAAGTAGTTAGTAGTTATAGTTAAACTACTGTAGAAGTAGTTAGTGGCCATCACTGATAACTACATAGGCGCACATTCATAAGTACACATGTAAGTATAGAGGAAATACAATTCGCCCTAGCTGTGTTCTGAGACAATAAATTGTGCCACATTTAAGTGTGGCAGCTGTGAGTGACCCACTGTGGTGTGTTTCCAGTGGCCCACTGGAAACACTGACACTTTCAGAATGAAAATGTAAGGATAGTGAGGAATCTGGATAAATGAAATTTGGGAGTTTCCCATTTTTCCTGTCAGCAGAGTAGCCAAGTAACTCTGTCCGTCCATGAAACGTGACATTGAGAAGTCCATATAAATGAACTAACACTGCACTTCCATTGTAATGCATTTTCATCTATATGGCAATTTGTACAACATAAATACAACTACTTCTACTCTACTGTGAACCAATTCAAAAAATCAATATGCCCTACAGGAACGTGTAAGCTTACCCACACAGCCAGGGAAACCTGCTATCTCGTAAAACCCTCGTAAAACCCTTCTGTCCTGAGGCAACCACCAGCTCCGGTGGCGCAGCGGTAACGCGTGCGCTTGGAGACTGGGAGGTCCGCGGTTCGAATCCGCGGGCCGGCTGTGCCGTCTGGGGTTTTTCCTGGGTTTCCCTCAGATGTGTAATAGGCGTATGCCGGCACAGTTCCCCTGAAGTCGGCCCATGGACGCAGCTATCCTCCCCCCGA
This sequence comes from Ornithodoros turicata, assembly GCF_037126465.1. Classification (NCBI taxonomy): domain Eukaryota; kingdom Metazoa; phylum Arthropoda; class Arachnida; order Ixodida; family Argasidae; genus Ornithodoros; species Ornithodoros turicata. The sequence continues at coordinate 51,349,869 of NC_088206.1, forward strand.
GCGGATTCCGCTCGGTCTTCCACTTCACCCTTTCCTCTCCATCACCTTTCCCTTCCCGAGAAACATGCCGCCTAATCAGGCAGGCAGACCTCTCGGGTTCCTCCCAACGACACTCCTCCTCCTCCTGAGGCAACTCCCTTCCCTCGTTTTAATTGGAGCTTTTCGTCTTCCGTCGAGGGAAACCTCATGTATTTTGGTGCGAGTCTCATGATGATCGCAAGATTGACATCGTGGATCGCCTCAAACACAGCGTGTTTGCTGCACGCAAAATATTCTTCATTGGTGAGATTGCCGAGAAATGCTCCGGTGGCTTAGAATCTTAATGCCATGAGCACTCTCTGTTCCACCGCCAATGTCGTCCTGCGCCAACGTTGTTCTGTGCAAAAGGAAAAATAATGAAACTCGATCACTTTAGAAACTTCTGAAGCACTTGAACTGATGGGAATCATGTAATTGTGCGCTTTCCGACTAGTGCTACACGAGAGTGCAGAATAAAACAACTCCATAGCTATGTACGTTTCTGTTTTCGCGATCACTGACACGCAGTCAACATTTTACGACTGCCGCGGCTACAAATGCTATAAAACCATATAATGATTATCAGTTGGTCCTATCACATTGCGCTGTGCTTGGAATACATCGGCTTTCAAGTTGACTATAACGAGGGGAACAATGCTCGTAAGTTTCAATGTTGTGAAAACACCGTAACATATACCTCTTTGAATGTCTTCGCGAACAGCGTCGCAAACTTCCTTGGCGGCATCCTTTGAAAGACGGAAGAGAGAAACGAACTGCTCCTCTGTGAGTGTGGTGAACGCGTCTTTATGGGCACGGAACGACCGGGACAATTCCTCTGAATCAACGCCTTGATCTTTAAGAAAAGCATGAACAAGCGCCATTTTGAACAACGAACGGCCCACAGTCTTGAGTAAGACAGATATCCCACATTAGACACGCTCCGATCTAACCCTGGGAACGAGGCTTAGACGGAAGTGAGCACAGTCTCGAACAACTGCGGGGGGGGGGGGGATACCACCCCGGACACCCCCCCCCCCCCCGCGCGTGTAATATGTACTGACCTAACCTAACCTCACTAAGGAATTTGCAAATTACAGCGCAATTTATTACTAGCGTACGCGCGACTTCCGGTTAGCCCTGTTCCCAGGAGGGGGGTCCGATATGGGAATTTTGCAATTTCGCACAGTCTTGCGTCGGCTGACCTCCTCGCCCAACGGCTACGAAGGCCAGACGCCCGGCGACGGTGCAAGGCTGCGAGCAGCCGCCGGCTCTAAAGCGAAACGCACCGCCTCGAAAATATTGTCGCCACCGGCGTGCGAGCTCGGAAGATCTCTGATTGGCTACGCATTATATGTATAAATATTTGGATGCTGATTGGTCTCAAGAACTGGCGTCAGTTTCCTTCACGCTGATTGGGCGACAGTCATTTGATTGAGGCGCGCGTATCCAAACCAGCCGCCGGCTCTAAAGCGAAACGCACCGCCTCGAAAATATTGTCGCCACCGGCGTGCCAGCTCGGAAGACCTCTCATTGGTTGCGCATTATATGTATAAATATTTGGATGCTCATTGGTCTAAAAAACTGGCGTCAGTTTCCTTCGCGCTGATTGGGCGAGAGTCATTTGAGTGAGGAGCGAGCATCCGAACGCGCGAACCGCTCAACGGAAGCAGTCGAACGAACGGAGGAGAAAGAAGAACGACAGAGAAGACATCGCGTCTGTCCGGCCATGCGTGTTCTCTTGGACTGCAACCGTTGCGCACGCAGACGCTACGGGGTAGTTTGAGGGCTTTGAATGCTTTAGATTTAGATTGTGGCGAACTGCTAATGTGAGAACGGAATGGCACATCCACCCCATCATCACAATAGCGGGAAGACGAACATGACATGGAATCCGCCTGCACCTCCAAAGGACGCAGAGATCGTCAGAGAGGAAGTCTGCACTCTTTCCGACGTACTGCAGGTGAACGGTAAGACAAGTTTGATTACTTTTTTGTGACTGAAGGAAGTAATGCAGGTTTATCACGTTAAGTGTATTACGTACAGCATGCGTTTCATTGTGCAGTGCATTGCCGTAACTTGTACGTTTCTGATATGCCGTTAATCAAAATATGTGTGGTTATGCTAGTTGCCCCTCATGCGCGTCTCAGCCGTTCATTCACTGTGATCTACAAACATTCGTGACAAATGCCTTGGTGTTCAAATACGAAATCAAGATAGATTGCCTATCATAGCAGTGATTTTCGTGCAGAGTTACTGATCATCAATGTATTTTTTGTTTTGTTTTAGTTCTCCCGCAACCATCGGCAACAACGACGCACATAGCTCAGCATTGGCTTTTGAACGGCCCTTGGATGTCGAAGTACCTAAAGCTCCAGTGAAGCCTGTTACAAGACGTAAAAAGATATGTACTGTAGCTTTTTCGAGGCAGTTCCCGAGGACAAATAAAGTTGATTTGTCATACACCATTGCTTTTTGATTGTCTGCTTCGGGACAGCATGATCGTTGCTCTACAGCAAGACAACAAGCGCCGAAGACAAACGGACGAGTCTGGGGGGGGGTAGGGGGGACGAGAGGAGAGATAAAAAACCCGAGGAGAGAAGGGGAAGGAGGTTGGGAAAGCAGTTGGTCTGCGCATGCGCACTGGGCCCCAGCTTTTTTCCCGCGCAGCAGCTCGGGGACGCTGTGAGTGGCTCCTCGAGATCACGTGGTTTGGGCGCCCGCCATTTTCCCTGGACCATTGCGTAAACGGCAGCTTCCGGCGGATGTCCAAACGGTCAGTCGAACGGAGGAGAAAGAAAAACGACAGAGGAGACATCGCGTCTGTCCGGCCACGCATGTTCTCTCGGACTTCGGACTGCAGCCGTTGTGCACGCAGACGCTAGGGGTAGTTTGACGGTTTTGAATGCTTTAGATTTAGATTGTGGCCAACTGCTCATGTGAGAACGGGATGGCACATCCACCTGATCATCACAACAGCGAGAAGACGAACATGACATGGAATCCCTGCACCTCCAAAGGACGCAGAAATCGTCAGAGAGGAAGTCTGCACTCTTTCCGACGTACTGCAGGTGAACGGTAAGAGAAGTTTGATTACTTTTTTGTGACCGAAGGAAGTAATGCAGGTTTATCACGTTAAGTGTATTACGTACACCATTTACGAGTCACTCGGTACGTTAGCGGCGTTTCATTGTGCAGTGCATTGCCGTAACTTGTACGTTTCTGATATGCAGCTAATCAAATTATGTGTGGTTTTGCTAGTTGCTCCTCATGCACGTCGCAGCCGTTCATTCACTGTGATCTACGAACATTCGTGACAAATGTGCTTTGGTGTTCAAATACGAAATCAAGATCGATTATCTATGATAGCAGTGATTTTCGTGCGGAGTTACGGATCATCAATAGATTTTTTTTTGTTTGTTTTAGTTCACCCGCAGCCATCGGCAACGACGACGCACATAGCTCAGCATTGGCTTCTGAACTGCCCTTCGATGTCGAAGCACCTAAAGCTCCGGTGAAGCCTGTTACAAGACGTAAAAAGATATGTACTGTAGCTTTTTCGAGGCAGTTCCCGAGGATAAATAAACTTGATTTGTCATACACCATTGCTTTTTGATTGTCTGCTTCGGGACAGCATGATCGTTGCTCTACAGCAAGACAACAAGCGCCGAAGACAAACGGACGAGTCTGGGGGGGGTAGGGGGACGAGAGGAGATACGAAAAACCCGAGGCGAGAATGGGAAGGAGGTTGGGAAAGTCGATCGGCCTCCGCATGCGCACTGGGCCCCGGCTTTTTCCCCGCGCTGCAGCTCGGTGCCGCTGTGAGTGGCTCCTGGAGATCACGTGGTTTGGGCGCCCTCCATTTTCCCTGGACCATTGCGTATAAACGGGAGCTTCCGGTGGACGGCTGCGAGTAAGGGCACTTCTTCCTTCTCCCGACCATGGAGGTAAGAAAGAAACTAAGGAGATGCCCTAAGCGCCTCTCCCAATGCAAGCGATCGTGCTGTGACCCGCGCATGGCATTGTTGTTAGTTGCCCACACACGTGACCCATAAACGTCACGGCAAGACGTCATAAAACATGGCGTCCTCCATGTCCGCGACGTATCTTACCTGAATACAGAGACCAGCTGCGGCCGAATTACTTGTTTCCGCTTTCATAACATCTTTGGAGTTCGAAGTTATCACACCCGTTGAAACACAAGATAGATCATCTCAGTGTGGAAGCAATGAATCACTAAATCGCTAGAAGACGTACGTACGTCATCGTGACATTGCCTGGCTTCTCTTCTGTTTTGCTCAACTTTTGTTGTGATTTATCACGCGGCAAATGTTGAAACGGCCCAAAACCTTCAAAGTATTGTGCGAATAGACTCCTTGAAGGTAAGACTTTGCTAAAGATGAGGTTTGCTAAACTTCCAAGCCTCCGCGCAGACCGCCATAACGCCGAAACACGGGGGGGTCACGTGACCGGGCAACTAGATGGGCGTGGTATTGCCAGGAGCGACCGCTAGAGGGGTCCCACGGCCCTCCGATCTTATAGCCCTCTCCTTAGTTTCTTACCTCCATGCTCCCGACGAAGCGAGTCACGTGCAGCACGCGTAGCTATGGAGACGACACTGCGCTACGCACCGACAAGTGGCCAGTAATCCGCCCCAGGCCTGAAAGCTTCGCGATTTCCCCATTGAAAGCGTGTGCCGGACTTAGTTCACTTGTGTGCCACATGGCGCTCGCTACATGGCCCAGGATGGCGATGCTATTGGGACCTTGCCAGGTTTCGGAGCTTCCGCGCAGTTCTGCGCTCTCGGAAATGTGTCGTGTGGGAACCTCTCAACGACGATGATTTGGCCACGTGGATTTGGTCTTGTGAGTGTGTCTGTGTTGCGTGCCTGCTCGTAAGAAAGGGAGAACTATAACTCGCATGCGTGAGCATTTTTGAACAATGCGAATCGATTTCGCTTGTCATCATAATGAACGAAAGGGAAATGGCACAAGCAAGACCCCCCCTTCCCCTTCTTTCTTTCAATGCCTCCTATATTCTGTAATGCCTGGCAAGACGGTCGCTCCGTACTCCAGAGCCCCTTTCCTGTTCCTCCTCTCCCGCGGCCCTCTTTTTGCAGCGGTGGCGCTAGTTCCCGAGGGTCGCGAGAACTGTCGTCTGCTATCGGTCCGTCATTTTTCGAACTGTTTCGATTGTTTTCGAAATCTTTCGAATTGAAGTGCTTCTTGCCGCAACGCGAGGCTAAATTCTGCTTGCGGACGGCTGCTGCACCTACAGATGCTGTGTGCGTGTCACGTGGTGCGTATCCTAGGGATTTGGCGCCAGCTGACGGAGGCCCTCATACTAACGCGTACATACGCGAAGACCGGGGAGCCCGCTGACTTGACAGGCATAGAGATACAGGAGGCATTGCTTTCTTTTCATACCTCAAACGCCCAAACTCTACTTTTTCTCTTTCTCTCGAGTGAGGAGGCGGCAGGGCTAGCATATGACCACTGATCTTCTGCGAAAAATACATTTTCAACTCCGACAGCATTTCCTCAGAAGACTACGCACGTGATTTCGCAGGCTAGGTCTCGAAAAAAAAACAAAAACAAACGAACAAAAAACAAAGAATTACAGAAATCCAAACAACTTTTATAACCGAGGAACTTGTGTGATAACAATGGTTGTCGTCTGCTAGCATCGTCTGCTAGCCACCGAATGCGCCGGGCACACGGTCCACACCGAAATCAATGCTCTTGGTCAAAAGTTTTCCGGACAAACGTCTATTCTAACATACGGGGACAGTAATTCATGCGTGAGTAGAGCGCACAACCGCCACAATCCGTGGAGGAAGCTGCTTCGCGCTGTACCATGAGCGAAGGTGGTGGTGTAGTATAGTCTTTTCCTCAATGCGGATCGCGGTCTGCTTAGCAGCCTTTTGGGCCATGTAGGAAGCGCCAATGTGGCAGGTAAACGAACTAAGTGCGGCACAGCTTTTTCTTCGGAGCTTTCAGGCCTGGTGTAATACATGGAGGCCTAGGCTCTTCACAGCCGGAGAGATCACGTGATCGATTTAAACCCGACGTCACTAAACCAACGGTTCAAGTCGGCTGGTGAATACAGGCTATGTAGGCAACGCACCGGAAGTTCCTGCATGTACCATGGGCAGCGTAAAATTATGATATGCAACTTTAATGATAACAAACTGAATGCACACGCGAATGAACTCACCTGTTCACTTCGCTGTTCCTGATAAGGGCGTAGTTGTCGCTTTCTCTCACGTAGCAGTAGAACACCTGGAGCACCTCAGTCTCCAGCCACAGTATTTCAAAGTACATATTTCTTGAAATGCAACCAGTGACCTGCTTCAGTAACGTCACATTTCGCGGGAACAAAGGCATTCGTCTGCCGTCGGCATCGGCACGCGTTTGCCGCAAGGACACCTGAACCGAAGGAGCAATACCATATTTCCGCTGTGAGGCTTTCAATATTGTCATTACACATGAAGACCGTTTCCCACGCGGCCAGGTGACGGCTATGACGGCTATTCATCCTCCGTCGAAGACTCTGCGGATAATATCGTGTCATGCTGTGTCTCCGGCGTGCCCTCGTAAGAACAAAAGTTTTGCCGGCGTGACTGCTGGACTATCCCACACTCTAAGAAAAAAAGGTAGAATTTCCTACCCAAACTTGCAGCAGGACAGTACTTCTACCATTTCATGCCAGTCCACACGCGACTTCTCCCCCGCGGGTATAAGCCTGGCGTCCCTTTCCCTTGCTCCTCTCTCTCACGTTTGCTCTAAGAGAAAATGGTAGAATTTCCTACCCAAGCTGGTAGAGCGACAGTTTCTACTCTGTACTTATACTCAAAAGGTAAAACTGGTTGGAGTAGAAACGTGGTTGCAATGCAGCTCTACCAAAATGGGTAGCAAATCATACCTTTTTTTCTCAGAGTGCAAGCTCGAGAGCATTCAGGTTTGGAAAAATCAACATCGCACGGCGTGGACCCCAAGACATTTCGGCCATTATGGTTTCGCCACAGACCAGGACGCGGATGAGAAAGGCGAGACTAGCCATAGCAGACACGAGCCAACCCAGTGTTGTTGCTGAGGGAGTACTCAGCTTTGCGCTCGAATGCAATATTTGAAATTCGGTTACTCAAAGAAAAGAGGGATTCGAAAATAAATATTTCGTAACTGAGATGTACTCTTCCTAGGCTTCCATAAAATCATCAGGTTACCCTGGGTTGAAATTCACTTTACAGTTACTTTAATTTGATGATGCATACACCCAACACCGAAGTGAGGAATTGCTTGGAGTATTAACTCACCACCAAGATAACACCTGTGTTTGTAACTGCTTTCGGTTTAAGACATTCAGTAGGTCCAGTGAAAGTTAAACTTGTGCAGTGCGTAATTTGCCGTGCAGGTTCACATTGGTGCATATAGCCATCAAGCAATATATGGTATCTGTTTTCTCTTAGAAAGGAGGTGCCAATGCTACGTACTCAGAGGTGGACGTCCTGAAAGCACTGGAATTAAGCTATTGCGAATGGTACTGATGATTATCCACGATGATCCTAGACGTGTGCCAATGATGGCCACGTATTGCTTGTCAGCACAGGTTAAAGAACATCAGTACACTTTCACACATCAGGAACTCAACAGAATTCCAGATTCAGATTCGACATATCACATTTCATGAATCCGAATTGGGTGCATATGATGATGATAGAAAGGCAATGGTGGACCAGTGGGCAGTCTATTGTCAGTCTATAGATTGTCAATAGACAGGCAATGGCAGATGAGCATTTCCTTTCTATAGCAGTTTGTCTATAGACCGTTGGTGCCAATCTCCCATCGACAGGCCAAAGAAAGAATAAACGGTAGTTCAAAAGATGTCTATAGACTTGAAACAGACGGGCTATATATTCAATAGACACTTTGTCTATAGACAGGCTATAGGTTGGGCGTAATTTTTTTCATAAGGGTTTGCTGACGACTGTGTACTTTATCGACAAATGAAGTCTTAACTAGAGGAATTTCGTTTTTATAAATGGTGATGATAAAGCTCAGATCAAATGAATCCTTCTGAAACATCACAAGGTGGCAAAACAAAATGCGATTAAATACGAATGACTGCATGTGTGTAACTAGGAGCCTTTCTTGTTGTCTTCTGATATGGGTACCTGCCATCTTACGGTGTTGCAGCTTATTCTTCATGTTTATGGCATGGGTGTTTTTACAATATTGTGCCTTATCGTTTAAGACACGTAACAGTATGAAAAATGAGGCTTCTGCATTGCCTTTGTAGTTTTGTTTTCGGTACAGAACATTATTTGATTTGTAATGTGCCTGAGCAAGTATGCTCGTTCATTCAAGTTAACTTTCTTTATCTATATAATTATATGTCATATTTGTGTGAATGTGTGAAAGGTTACAGAAACTTTATCCTTTAAAGCAGGAAACTGTTTGGACATTTTGTTCGTTGTCAATATCACACAATTTGTTTACTTATTGTGTACCTGAAAGAGCATGGTTCAGTTCTGCTGCATCTCCTTATTTAATTTTAAACAAATTTGTGAATGCGCCAGACGAGCATAGAACAGTACTAGTCAGTTTTCTAGAACATATAACTGTTTGGAACAGCTAAAGTTCTAGTTTGTATTCACTCTTCCGCTCAGGGCAGTTCTTTGATCCATAATGGGCCAGAGCAAGAATGGTAGTCCATTAACCCATTTCATTCATTTAATGGTACAGGTTATATTTATTTATTTATTTAAGTACGTTAAAGACCCCCAGGGTGTATTACATAACGGAGTGGAGAGAAGCACATAAGAAAAGTACAATAGAAACGCGTAACAAAAGTATTACAAAAAGTTAAAAATGAAATATCAAGTTGATAAGGGAAGAAGACCATGTGTACCATGGGAAGAGCATGATGAACCTGAAGCCCTGGACTGGAGGAGGGCAGCCTTAAAATCAGCAGGGTCATGTGTACAAGCAACATGTTCAGGCAAGAGATTCCAGTCACTAATTGTTTTAGGAAAGAATGACGTTAGAAAGGAAGTGGCGTTACAGTGGGGTAGCTTAATCTTATGGATGTGGTCCAGATGAGATGAAATGTAGTTAGCAGGGACTAGGAGACGATCGCGAGCGTTTGTGTTGTGATAAATTTTATGGAAGAGGCACAGCCTGGCTATTAACCGTCTTGACGAGAGAAGATCAACGTCAAGGTTATTTACGTGAAACACTTGCGTCTCTAGAATAGTTGGATGTAATGAAGCGCATCGCTCTGTTTTGAACTGACTCTAATGCTTGAATTAAGTACTCTTGATGGGGATCCCATATGGCCGATGCGTATTCGAGTTTGGGCAGCACGAATGCACGGTATGAAAGCAGTTTTACATGAGGTGGTGCAAGCACAAGGTGCCTACGACGATACCCGAGGCTCCTATTGGCGTCGGCGACAACTTTTTGGATATGAAGTGCCCAACTCATACTCGAATCCAAATGTAGCCCCAGATACTTATATGTTGAAACTCATGAGAGCTGAATGTTGTTAAGTGAGCAGGATGGGTTCGGACTACTTTGAGAACGTGCAAAAGTAATAATTTTGCATTTTGAAACATTTAGTGACATGAGCCATGTTTGCACGACTGAGAAATTGTAAAAAGATCATTTTGAATGAGTTCGGTATCAGCACTAGACTCTACCTGACGATAAATGACACAGTCGTTAGCAAATAGACGGACGGAACAAGAAAGGGATTGGGGTAGATCATTAATGTATATGAGGAAAAGAAGTGATCCTAGGACGGATCCTTGAGGTATGCCTGATGAGACACGGAGAAACTCTGACAAGGTATCGTTAGCAAAAACCGCCTGTCTTCTGCGTGATAAAAATGCACTGATAAAGTTGAGGGCCGCGGGGTCGATGTTTAGTGACGCAAGTTTGTATAGAAGTCGAGAGTGGGGAACTGTGTCAAAGGGTTTTTGCAAAATCCAAAAATATCGCGTCTGTACGACCCCTGTTGTCAAGTGACATTTGAATGTCATGGACGAACTCGACCAGCTGGGTTTCACAAGAGAACCCCTTTCTGAAACCATGCTGGTATTTCGAAAAGAAGTTAATGCGTTCGAGGTGCTTGGCAATATGAGGGTGAACGATATGCTCCAACAGCTTGCATGGGATGCTGGTCAATGAGATGAATCTGAAGTTTGAGGGAACAGAAAGATGTCCGCTCTTTGGAATAGGAATGACTTTCGCTTGGCGCCAATCCATTGGAACCTCCCCAACTTGTAGGCATTGGTTAAAGATAAGGGATAAGATATGACTAGAAGTATGTCGGGTACTTTTCAGTATTTCGGAGTTAATCATGTCAAGGCCAGGCGATGAAGATGACTTCAGGGACTCTATGAGCTTCACAATGCCAGCCGGAAAAATGGAAATAGGTGACATAGTTATATAGCTTACAGGATCAGGTGAAGGAAGTTGCAATGTGGTTTCAACAACAACCACTGAGGCGAAATAACTATTGAGCGTGGCAGCGCTTTCTTCGGCAGGAACATCATCACCAGAGTCATTTTTTCAGTTGAATAACAGAGTCATGGGCGGGGTTGATAATTTTCCAAAATTTTGGGGGGTTACTATTCAGAAGGGCAGGAAGGGTGGATTTCAAGAAAATTTCCATTGCTTCCTTCATAGCTCTCATATATTCGCTTGAAGCTGTCTTGTACGCATCCCAGGAAGCTACACTACAACGCATCCTAGCTTTCCGATAGGCTCGTTTTTTCTTATTTGCTAAGCGCTTTAATTGGCGCGTGTACCACGGAGCACTTTCACATGATCGGATAGTAATCTTTGGCACATAACGCTCGGTTAAGCGGTTTAAGACAGTCTTAAACGCTGACCAGTTTTCCTCATCAGAGCGAGTGTGACATACCTCAGAAAAACTCTCCAGAAAGTTACAGAGTTCCCAGTTTATGGCATCGTAGTTGCCTCTATTATAGTCTCTTATTTCGATGCATCTAGATTTGTGTTCAGCTCGAGGGAGGTTTATAAAACTGTATAATCCTGTGATCACTAAGACCATCGAGAAATACAAGTGAAGAAAATAACTCTGGTGATGATGTAAGCATGAGGTCAAGAATACTCTCACGTGATTCGCAAATGCGTATTGGTTCAGTAACCAGTTGTTTGAGGTCAAACGTTAAGCACAATTCACAGAACTCAGAGCTACATGAGTTAGGAGCTTTGGGTTGGTAAACGTTACTCCAGTCAATATCCGGATAATCAAAATCACCAAGGAGAACAACTTTATGCGCAGGAAAACAGCGCCGGACAAATGAGAGTGCATCGTGGAGTTTAGTGACAAAACAGATATCATCGGGGGGTCGGTAACATACACCGACTAGTACCTTCACATATTGTGGCCCAAGCATACACCAAACCATTTCAATGTCACCAGGCACAGCAATGGGACGCGAACATATTGCACTTTTAACACCGAGAAGAACACCACCGCCACGTCTGCCAACACGATCATGGCGATACACTGTAAAGCTAGGCAAGACTTCAGAGCTCTCTACATTTGGTGTCAGCCAAGTTTCAGTTAAGGCAATGATGTCAGTTTCGGTTGTAACTAGTAAACACTGTAATTCATCCCGCTTAGGAAGAATGCTACGTATGTTTGAGAACAGAACTGACATAGGAATGCACAGTGGAGAAACGAGCTCAGAACGCTGTGGTTGCTACACAATGGCGGGATAAGTACTGTTCCCTTCTGCATCAGCGGCCAGAGAAGAATGTGAGCGCATAGACTGGACATCGCGGACTTCGTTTGCTGCCTCATCAAAGATGTAGCATTTGTTTCCGATTTGTAACTTGTTAAAGCGAAGGCGGAAAGGCTGCCCTTGCGTGTGCCCAAATGCAATCAATTTCCTCCTGGCATTTCGGACCGACGGCGTAAAGTCTTCGGGTACTACTAGTGCAGTACCTTTAAGTTTGAATGCATTTCTCAAGATTGCTTCCTTGGTTTTGTAGCTTGAGAACTTTACAATAATCGGACACGTTTTGGATTCTTGGAAACGTCCCACACGGTGCGCCCTTTCAATCTGTTAGGAGTGAACTGTGACACCCAAATTGTCATGGCACATTGTCCGCATCTTCTCTTCCGATTCCTTCCACGTTTCATTGCTAGTGTCCGTGATGCCATAAAAAACAAGATTGTCCCTTCTAGATCTGCCTTCGAGGTCGTCAATACGGGTCCTCAATGTAGCTATCTCCGAAGAAGCCACGGATAAACTACCCTGCACGTCCTTTACTTCTGGTATCCGATTTTGTATTTCCGATATGTCTGACTCGATTCTATCAACACGTGAATTAAGTTCGGTTAAGGGTGCCTTAAACTCATGCTGCTCTGTCTGGATTGCTTTCACCTCCTTCAGCAATGTGTCCTGACCTGTGCTTAGTTTGTCAAGCAAGGTCATCATAGGATTGAACTGGGTCTCTTGTTCTACGATAGCTACGATGTTCGGCTATTTTTTTCGTTGGGATATTTCGTGAATATCATTGTCAATTATCATGAACTTGAGTGAATTCGGCACACTCTTCATATTGGTAGTGTACAAAAGTGACCTTTACTGGGCAAATATCTGAGTTCAGTTCGCAAATAGTATTTACATAATTCAATTATGTAAATACTTAGGATACATGACATTCACATCAGTAAAAAAACTACCGTAAAATTTACGTATATTTTAATGGCAGCTATGTTGCCGGACTTTTCCCGTTAAAATTACGGCCACTTCGGAAGAAGTACTGCCGTTAAATTTACAGTAATTTTGATGTAACCAGAATGCTGTTTTTTTCCCGTGAAAATTACTGTGCCTTACAAAAAATGCAGCCGTAAAATTTACAGGGATTTTAATGGCAGCTATGTTGCCGGCTCTTTCCCATAATTTTCACGGCCACCTGAGAGAGTCGGCTTTTGTTTGAAGTGTGGAGTGCATTAATTCCCACAAATATGGGAACAGCACCGAAGGATGTGTAATTGTGTTTGTCTTCCTTTAATGGAATTGCAAGTCATACAGTTATGTGTGACACAAGTCATAGAGTACAGGACTGAGCATTTATTGTACATACAGAGAAATGGTGAAAAATCTGTGACATCTGTTGAATCTGCAGCGATAAAAAAAAACATCTTAGAGTTGCAAAGTATATTAAGTGTATCTGGTTACCAAGTAAAACGTTCCCTTACACTTGTGCTGTTTTCGACACAATCTCCAGAACTTCTTCATAGGTTCTGGCTTTGTTCTTCAGCTTGCTGCCCCTGCAGGGCTGATCCACAGTATACCCCTGTAAGAAAGAAAATGCAGGATATGTAGTACGACAGTTACTACCATTTGAATGCAGGTCCACATGCACACACCTCTGCACATTACACGTTCAGTATGGTTGCACTAGTACAGGCACCTTCATGGTGCTGGCTGAGTACTTTCCAATACAAGCGAAGAAATATCTTAAGGTCTTATACTGTTCATAAAGACCTTCACTCATACTGGGATAGTACATATATCAATTTAAATATTGTTAGATATTGATGATTTCATGTTGAGTGACTGTGTGAAGATGCAATGATCTTACAGTGTTTCTCATTATAGATGTAGCCTAAAATTGTTGAAACGAAGAATATGTTTGGTTATGAAATAAGCACGCTTCACTCGTATAATCACAAATGTCACTGAGATTGTTCCAGGAAATACATGCCAAGCAATTCAACAGGTAGTTCCAATCACAAAATACGTTTTTAATGAACGAATCAGCAACGCCATTAGTGAACAAAGTACAAATTTTTACTTTTGATGACTAGTGACACGGGTGATGTATGTTGGGATGAGATGGTTAGTTTATGGAAAATCACTGCTCACCATGCACCATCTAATCTCACCATGCACAAGAGAATTGCGTGCTTGTGTTTTGTTATAAAATATGTACCACATAAATTCGCTGCACCCTAATGTCCTTCATACTGACACATGCACGTCCCGCACCTGTACTACTCATCACCGAAAAAAAAAGGGAGAGAAAGCACACAATTTCCATGTTGAATCTAACACTGATTTCTTTGTTCGGCACACAAATCATGATTAGAGCTACCTCCCCGTTTGCCTCGCATCCATTTTACCCACTAATCATTTTAAAACAGCATACTCCAATTGTGTCGCACCAGTATAATATTTTGTGATCAAAATGGGCTTTCTGTACAACTCAGTTTTTAGACTATAGTCATAACAAAGAAACAACTTTGTAATGCTTCTTGCATTCTGAATGTATAAATACTATGGAGGGCAGACCACAGCATCACGGTGCACCAGCGTACAGAGGGCACCACACTTTCTTACTGCTAGGGAGAAACAGAAGATGGGTGATTTCACGCAGGATCAGGCAGGGTGGTCTGGTCAACCTCTCCAATTTTTTCTTTCAAACATATATTAAAGCCTCGTCCCTAGGAAGCATACTGGCACTGAAAGTAGTTTAAAATAATTGATGGTTATTTTTTAATGAATTATCATTCAGATGTGGGCATTTCGACCATTGCACTTCGTACGCAGTTCAACGCCACATATCTTCATATCTATTTGACATATTCAGCTGAATTTGTTTTCAAGTGTTGTGTCAGGTGGGTAGCACTGCGTCCTATGCTCTGAGAATCCTAAGGTTTGCCTCTGAGGAGATAAAAAAATCGCAAAGTTGCCTCATTTGTAAAATATGATACGTTTTGAGAACCTCACAGCTCGGCCCCCACTTGTGATGCTTGAAAATGATCTGCATCATTTTGTTTGTTTCGAAATGACCTTTCTCCGCATAGCGATTACATCGTATCGCGAATTGCACCCCAACGGTCTTTTTGTGAATGGTATCTACGGAAAATGCGTATACTCGACATCGCACATCCTATATATTCCCACTCGTAAACTAACAAACGTTCTTCATGACGACTCAAAACAGCACATAAAAAAAATGCTTCAGACATGGTCGAAATTACGTTGCGAATGACATTGAGTTACGAACGTAACTTCGACCATCCCTGAAGCAAATTTTTGTGTGTGCTGTTTCGAGTCTTCTCGGAGAATGTTTGTGAGTAAAATGAACGATGTCACGAATGGGAATATATGGGATACACGCTGTCGAATTTACGCATTTCTCGTAGACACCCTTCATAAGCGGACTGTTGGGGCCGTTGCCATAATTCACAATGCAATGTACTTGTTATGCGAGGAAAGGGCATTTCGAGACGAACGCAATGATGTGGATAATTTTCCGGTATCACAAATGGGGGACGAGTTATGAGCTTCCCAAAACGTATCATATTTTACAAATGAAGCAACTTTGCGATTTTTTGCTCATCAAAGATGCACCTTCTTACAATGCAGAACTTCGTATGCAGTGCTACCCATCCCAGGCAATACACGGATAACAAATTCAGCTAAATATGTCAAATAGTTATGAAGATACTTGGCGTCAAACTGCATAGAAAGCGCAATGGTCGAAATGCACACATCTGAATGATAGTACATTAAAAAATAACCACCAATTATTTTCAACTACTTTCAGCGCCAATATACCTCCTAGGAACAAAGCTTTAAAGGGACTCTGACCAGAAGTTCGACAAATATTTCGTTTGCATCTATTACGAAGGTATAATATGCCTCCAAGCCACACGCGGAATATTTTGGCTGTGCGCGGAGGCAAAGTTTGCCAAACGGGGAGCTGAAAACTGGCTTCGCTTTTCCCCCTCAACTCGCGCAATCGGGGCCGAAATCTAGCCTCTTTGCAGTGGACATCCGCCAATTTTCGTGTGCGTGACGAAATCACGAGGGCCACGTTTCATTGGGCGCCCGGACCGGAAGTTCTGTTGTTAGTGAGTTTGTGAGAGCGCCGGCATCCGTCCGGAAAGCGATCTTCAATATGGACGTCGAAGGAAGAAATGCGGAGACTTCGAGCACGGAACTTCTTTCTGACCTTTCTGCGATCGAGAGGAAAATTCTGCGTGCTGAACAGCTCGGTAGGCTTTCGAAACGTCGCCGATGCCGCGAATGCGAGACGAAGTTAGAGCTCTACGAACATCAGTCACAGATGAAGCAAACAGCATGAGTCGCCTGTCTTCAGGTAAGCGATGAGCTTTTTAACGCACACTGTGATCGAACATGTAAACGTTCTCAGAAATTTCGTGTTCTGATATCTAATGCGCACTTGCTGTTCATGGTGCCGGTGTGGCTGGTGTGTCATAATGCCGAAGGAGATCGAATGCTTGTGCTGCAAGGAGCTCGAAAACACTGCCGAATGACTGCAGTATGAGTGCATTACAACCCACAAAGATTTCCAACTTCGATTCTTCAACATGACTGTCCTGAAGGTCGCATATTGAACTCCGTGGGCAGCGCGAACCTATGAGCGACTATATTCACAAGTAAGTCACATGTGTCCTTGTCGAACGATGTTAAAATTTGGGCGCCCAAAACTGGTTTGGTCCTGCAATAAAGTCGTTAAAAACTCCAGTACAGGGCGCAGCACATAAAAAGGCTATACAGTACACGACTCTGAACTGGAGAAAACCAATGTAGGCAATTTTGTAATTGTCAGTGTGCTGTGTCCTGAGTCACGTTTTTATGTATTGCCCTGTGCATAATATTTTAGCGTAGGTTTTTAGCGATATTGAGTGTTCTTGATTGTCGATTCAGTGAAAAGTAAAACAATGTTGGGTTCTAAAAGAACACAGCATGTGTAGTAATGTACAAGGTGTGGGCAGGTAAACTGTAGTTGCTCTCAGGTACATGTAGAAATGACATTGCACACACACTGTACTGTAACCGGTTACCTATTTGCCTAAACTATATTTTATGTACATCTGTGTACATGCAGATACACTGCGTATCGCCAGTTTGCAAGGTGAGTATGGCACAAGCTTGGGAAAAACAAGATCATGGTCATCCCAGCCTGTGCAGTGAAGAGAGTCTGGCAAGCCTTTCCCACAGTAAATGCCACAGGTTTCAAGTACCCAAGATCCTAACTGGGGGTACCTCTTCGCACAGCTCGTCTATCACATTTAAAATAATTCAGCATCTGTATTTAGGATTATCTATAGCTCTCAGGATGATGCATGGTTCATGAGTTCAACATGTTGTGTTGAAACACAACACTAGTGCTTTTTAATTAGTCTTGCGGAACGATAGATGAGCACTCCTTTCGTGACATTGTGTACCATTGCTACAGTGAACAATTTCTTGAGCAAGACTGATGAGCGAACGAAAAATAGTCTTGTCTTCCAAATATGTATGTTCCTTGTAACTTCCGTATTTGTTAAGTGACTCATGTTGATGTCCCCCTCATGTAATGCCTGCAATGGCCTTTGAGATATATTCATAAATAAATAAATATCAAAACCGGAAAAAGATGTAACACGTATCCTCTCTTTGTGTGAATGATACATAAACATTCTCATAAGATTTGTACGTAGTCACACTTTGCCTCATTTTGCATAAAGCCTAGTACATCATCTCCACATCTTCAATCTCCAAAGCAGTACAAGGCTAAAGTAATCAGCTACTACATAAAAAGAAGGAGGGGAGGAAAACAAACGCTGGCACATCTAAAATTCGAAGAAACCCTGGTGCTTTCACGGGGCTACTCACGGCTCAGTGCTGGATCAGATCCCGATGGAAAACAGCTTTTCTGAGCCTCAGTGATAGATTCCCTTGATTGCACTGACTGTGAGGCACAACTCATTGGCTTGGTGGCAAGTGGGCTTGCGTCTGATAGTAAGATTTGGAAGAAAGGGAGCAAGGAACATCTCTCTACGGTCTTAAGAAGGATATCAACATTACCTGTCAAGGTACAGCATTTCATGTTGCTTTCAGTAAGTACAACACTCCTCATAGCAGTTACCATTCGTGTTGGGAAAGCATGCTGAAGTTAGCTCAGGCAGTGCATCCAGAACTGTGAATCGGGTTCATAGAGAGCACCTGGTGAGAGGGACAGCAACAGTGTCCAGTAAAGACTCTCCAGGAATTTCGTGCAGGTTTGGGGGACACAGCTTTTAATAGTGTTGATGGAAAGCAGGGTGTGTGAAACACTGACTTCTGGTAGATGAATTCTTGTTATTTATAACCAGGTACCCATGTTCTAGTAATCTAGAAAAAGCCTTGGCTCTCTTGGAGGAAATTGCTAATGAATCTGAGTGTCTTTTGTGGAAACAGGTTGTAACTGCCTTTCTATCCACCCTTCTTAGTTGCCCTAGCAAAAGCAAATATGTAATGATGTACACCATATCTGATGCTAGCACACTAATTGCTTTGAGTGTTCTCAGGCTTCTGAAATGGAGCTACCTCGTACATACGCTGTGCCATGTCGGCAAGAACATAAATCAGATTGCCTTTACTTTTTAAGTTGGCCCTTCAGTGCTTCATGTGACTGCAACGATGGCACCCCCAAAACAATAGGCAGCAAGAATGATTTCTGCAATGTATTGAGCTTTGTAAAACAACAACTTTATTTGAAAATATATTCCAAAAGCCGGGTGACAACCTCATAATGTAGCATCCTTTACTGCAAACACCGCTCAACACAACGAATAAAAACAGAGCGTAAACGTTTTGTCGCCTATCCGGGTGGCATCATCAGTACAACAAAGGCCAAAGATGAGCACATCAGCCTATCTAAGAGGGAATCTTACACATCCGATAGGGGGCCACGGTATGTATTACAGGCTGAAGCATCACGCCTGATAAAGCAGGATTCTAAGAACTTTCTAGGGCCCCATCGCTAGTCATGAGCAAAGGTTACTGCACCATCAAAATATATGTCCCTTAGGACAGCAGTGGTAGACTGATTCGGTCCTGTTTAGTTAAGCTAAGCATTAGTAGCCCTGGCAACTGGCTCTTTTAGTCTTGTCCCACGTCTTTTGTCTATCTCGCCAATGTAGGTTGCATCACATTCTATGCACTCGACTTGATATGCACAGTCAAAATGCCTGATGGGCACAGTGCCCTCCAAATAGCGTATGAAATACGTTGGATGAAAGGAATGCGGACCACTGATTTGACTCCTTTGATGTTGTTTTTGATTGTTCTCTGTTGGAGGGATGATGCCACCTGGATAGGCAATGAAATGTTTACTCTCTTTATTCTTAATTGTTGTGTTAAGCCAGTGTTCTGAGTAAAGGATTTTACATTATGAACTTTGTTTGAATGATGATTAGTGGCGAGCTTCATACTGTGGTGTCTCCACCTGTATCTCAGAGCGGAAGAAACTATGTCCGATCTCCTGTAAGCCTGTTCCCAAAAGAAGACTTCCTCGTCTTCCACTTTATTCACGTGCCCCCATGATCTGGCTACATCATCTTCCTCTCACTACACCACATCTTCCCCCTTGTAGACAAACTGTTCCGTAACGGAAATAAACCCAAATAAACCCAATAAAAATCCCACACAAAATTCTAGTTCTTTCATGTAGCCTCGTAGCGAACCGGTGGTCGTCGATTCCTTGTACTGCGTCGAAGTGCAGGCAGTGGTGAAGTCACTGGTGCAGATGTAAAGTCCAAGGGACGAGGCTGGGGCTCTGCTGGAAATTCCACGGAAAACCAAGGGTTCCATGTGCGATTGCTGACGCTGGATGCTGCCACAGGTGCAAATTTAGATGAATGCCAAACCTTCCCGTCCTCCAAAAGAAAGGACAAAGGGCCTCGTCTAGCGATGATTTTGAGAGGAGGGCTGAATCGGAAAGTACCTTTCCGTTGCCGACGCGGATTACGGACACGCACATAGTCGCCTACAGCGTAATTTCTTGCATGGGACCCACGACGATTGTCTGTGTACACTTTCTGTTTCGACTGCCTCATCTTGACGCGTTCTTCAAGTACCGCACTCTGCGGTGTTGAGCTGTAGAGATGAGTTTGGTTATAACCCGCGATGTGTAGGCGTGTTCGCAAATTTCTTCCATGAAGTAGAACTGCTGGTGGTACCCCCGTGGTAGCATGCGGTGTTGCTCTGTATACTGTGAGGTACTCCAGAACCGCAGCAGAAATAGGCTTGCTCTCCAATGCGGATAGTTGAATGATGTTCTTCAAGACACCATTAAATCTTTCGACCAACCCGTTTGCTTGAGGGTAGTACAGTGATACGTTGGAATGCCGAATGCCACGCTGGTGGAGAAAATCCTTGAATTCTGTTGCAACAAATTGAGGACCATTGTCAGTAACGATTTCGTCCGGAAAGCCTTCTCTGCTGAATACGTGTTTAAGAAAGTTAGTAATCGCAGATGTTGTAACTGATGAAGCGAAAGCAATCTCAGGCCATTTGCTGTGGTAATCTACCAGTGTGATGGCGTACTTGCAATGAGCTGGTAAATGGTCGAAAGGTCCAACAATGTCGATAGCAAGTTTTGACCACGGCGCAGTTGGGAACGGGACTGGGTGCAGTGGTGGCACACTTGTTTTCGCTGATTTGTCAGCAGACTGACAAACGTTGCAAGAGCTGACGAGTTGTTCCACTCGTTTATCCATGCCAGGCCACCAGTACTGCTCTCGGAGTCTTTGTTTTGTGCGGACAATCCCAGGATGAGTCTCATGAGCGAGCTCCAGGAAACGGCTTGTCAACGCCATGGGCACAATCACACGATCACCTCGTAACAAAAGTTCGTTCATGACTGAAAGTTCTGCACGACATCGATAAAACGGAAGAATGTCTTCGGAGCGTGATCCTGAAGATGGCCACGAGTCATTCTTCACGTGCTGCATTACCTCTTGCAATATGGGATCGCTGCGTGTGGCGCTTTGTATCTCTTGCTTCGTTACTGCAGACACTATGCAAATTACTTCTTCCTCCGAAGTATCTTGCGCTGGCAAGGGAAGTCTTGAAAGAGCATCGGCGACACAATTCTCGGCGCCTTTCTTGTATTGTACGGTGAAGTTGTAGTAGAACAAACGTGCAGACCACCTCGAAATGCGCAGAGGACGATGCCCTAAACCTTGCGAACCAAGAAGTGTAACCAAGGCCTTATGGTCGGTGCATAATGTAAATGGTCGACCCCACAGGTATATATGCCAGTATTCACATGCCCAAAGGCATGCCAGGGCTTCGCGTTCACCCACGGAGTATTTTCGTTCTTGTTCCGATAGTGTACGTGAACCAAATGCAACGGTTCGGAGCTGTGAGCCATCGTGCTGCTGAAGAACTGCACCCAACCCGTACGAGGAGGCATCAGTTGTAACGGTCACTGGAAGGGTAGGATTGAACATGGTGAGATTCGGGCAGGTCACCAAAAGCTTCTTCACTTGCTTGAAGCCTTGGTCAGCAGCAGCAGTCCAAGCAAAAGGCTGCTTTCGGCGTAGCAGGTCACGCATCGGCTCTACCACTTCGGCATAATGGGGTATGAACTTTGAATAATACCCGGCCAACCCGAGGAATGAGCGAAGCGACTTCAGGTCCTTGGGAGGTGGTGCCTTTTCAATGGCGGTAACTGCTGTCTGTTGCGGTAGTAATCCCGAAGAAGTGACTGTGTGACCCAAAAAAGGTAATTCACTGACATTAAACAGACATTTGTCGTTGAGTTTGAGTCCCTCGGAAGCAAGGCGTCGTAAAACGGCGCGGACGTTCTGCATGTGTTCTTCCTCCGTTCGGCCGTAAATGATGATATCATCAATGTAAAATAGTACTCCTTTGCAACCTTGTAATACCAGGGACATCATGTGCTGAAAAGCGGACGGTGCGGAAGCAAGGCCAAAACACACTCGTTTGAAACGGAAAAGTCCTTCGTGTGTTATGAAAGCAGTCAAGTCGCGGCTCTCTGGGTGGAGTAGGACTTGGTGATATGCAGAAGCTAGATCAAGCTTCGTGAAGCGTTTGGCGCCAGACAAAGCGTTCAAGAGTTCCTCTGTGTGAGGAAGAGGAAAACAATCTGGAACTACTGCCTTGTTTGCCTCCCGAAGATCGACGCAAAGACGGATGTTGCCATTCTTTTTCTTGACAACAACGATCGGAGACACCCATTCAGATGCTGTTATCCTTTCAATAATATCATCCGCTTCTAATCGTCGAAGTTCCTCAGACACTTTCTCGCGTACAGTATGGGGTAGACGTCGGAGCTTCGACGTCACCGGCGCAACATTGTGACGCACTGTGACTCTGTGCACGTAGTTTCTTGCTAAACCAGGTCTGCCGTCGAAAAGTTGGAAGAATTCTTCTGTGAGCTCCGCTGGCAAAGGTGTTGAAATTGTAGCTGTGTTGAAACATGAGAGTTGCATGCCGTCGATGTTTATTCCTAAGGACGTAAGTGCATCCAGACCCAAAAGTGAAGTGCCATCCTGCACAACGTAAAATACGAGGCACGTCGCCTTATCTTTGTAAGCTACTTGCGCTGGAAAGCATCCCAGTACTGGAATATGGCGTTTCGAGAAGTCCAGTAGGCGAACAGTTGCCGGCTGTAACGGATGCTGCGACGCAAACATGGAGTCGTACGTGTCATGGCACATAACTGACACTGAAGAACCTGTGTCGATCAAAAACTGCATGCGTCTGTCTTCAACGTTCAGCGTAACGTATATTCCAGTTTTCGTCTTCTCGCGGGTGTGAAGTTGTAGCACCGTTGGGTTTGTGTCGAAGATTTCTGCCTCTCCAGGCGACTGCGATGACGTCAATTGTTGAAGAGGTTTTGTAGATCGGCATACAGGAGCAAAATGTCCTACCTTCCCGCAGGAGAAACATTTCTGGTTTCGTGCTTTACACGATGGCGAATTAGCGAGGTGAAAGGAAGACCCGCAACGATAGCAGTGAGATCCCGCTTGAGTGTGCCGTGGCTTCAACGGTCCAGTCTTCTGTCGGTTGCTGACAGATTTCTTCGTGCTTTTCTTGAAAAGTCGTTGAACTGTATTTTCAGAAGTATTCGCGAACTCTCTTACGTCTCGGTGAACTTGTTCTAGCTGGCGTGCAATCTGTACTGTTCTCGCCAAAGTAAGCGACGGTCCTTCCAGAAGTAGACGATCACGTAAGTGCGGAATGTTTGTAGACTCAACGATTTGGTCACGAATCATAAGATCCGAAGTCGATCCGAAATCGCAGGTATTTGC
Source organism: Ornithodoros turicata (assembly GCF_037126465.1). Lineage (NCBI taxonomy): Eukaryota > Metazoa > Arthropoda > Arachnida > Ixodida > Argasidae > Ornithodoros > Ornithodoros turicata. The sequence goes on from NC_088206.1 coordinate 51,372,993, forward strand.
AAGTTTCCGAAGTGCAATGACAAAATCATCAAGAGATTCGCCGTATTGCTGGCCACGCTGGCGGAAACGATGACGTTCGGCGATAGGGTTAGCTGCAACTGCGTAGTGCAAATCCAACTTCTGCAGAGCACTATTGTACGCATCAGTTTGTGAAGAGCCAGGAGCTTCTGAATCTGCTGAAGGCGAAGGTAGTAGGTCGAAAAGTCGTTGACCTTCAGTGCCTAGGCAATGATACAGGATTGCCGCCTTGCGGGCTACTGCTGTGGACTCAAAACCAGCGGCGAGCACGTAGTTTTCGAACGTCTTCCGCCATGACTGCCATGGCATTGCTGGCCTCCCAGGCGTGGACAGAAAGAAAGGCGGTGGAGGTAAACCAGACATGGTACGGTCGAGGTCAAGGGAAATAGTATTAGGTTCTCACCAGGCTCGTCGCCAAAAATTAATGTGGTGTCTCCACCTGTATCTCAGAGCGGAAGAAACTATGTCCGATCTCCTGTAAGCCTGTTCCCAAAAGAAGACTTCCTCGTCTTCCACTTTATTCACGTGCCCCCATGATCTGGCTACATCATCTTCCTCTCACTACACCACACATACCCTGGGCCACTACTCTAACAATTGCTTGTGGTAGTGTGGCGAAATGGAATAACGAGCCTTGTAGACAATTTACTTGGCAATATATTTATTTCTCTCTCATAGGTTGAAGAACCCAGTGTGGTGTTACATAACGGAGGGGCACGTAATTATACAAGACCGATCACCAAAAGGCCTTGCTTTTGACTAGATTAAAATGTGAAGCGATTGTAATATAACAAATGCTGCATGGTGGCGATATGATAGGTTCTCCTCACGAGTTGTCGCCACAGTTACGGTTAGAAACTGCATATCCAGCTAGCAGGATCAAATTTTAATTAGGCTACTTTGGCCAACACGCGAGCATAGAGCACAGTGTCAAAAGCCCTTACAAAATAAAAAGAATACTACATCTACGTGGACCCAGAAATCAAGACAGTTTGAAATGCTGTGAACGAATTCCACTACGTTAGTTTTGCCTGAATACCCTTTTCTAAAGCCATGCTGGAATTTAAAAAAAGGAATCGACATGGTAGTACATGATGTCCTCCATTAGTTTACAGGGAACCCTAAAAAGTGGAGCTGGTTAATAGATAGAAGGAGCATAGTTGTCACCTCTTCTGAAGACAGGAATAAGCTTGAGACCTATGTCCTCGACTCGCACACATACTAAGAACCTTTGACACAGATTAACATATCTTCATTCCAGCTCTTTCACTTTCAGATGTTCATCTCTGTTGAGTGGTCTGTCATTCTTGTAATACAGATTGGAATTGAAATGCAGGTGCATAAGGGATGCTCTGAAAGAAAAGTGTTTGGTTTTAGTCCTGTTAATGTTTCTGAAAACGAAAACAAACTTCACGGTGACTATGAAATGAGCAATTCCAGGATGGCAGCAAAAAATATATCTCGCCATATCATTATATCCACCTGGCACTTCAATTGAATAATGGCAGTTGAAGATGATGATGATTCAATTTAATGACGCATAAGCAACTCGGGCTATAGTGCACCAAAACCATGATAAAACTGTGACTTGTTAAATATCAGACGATTATACTAAAATAATATACTTTGTTGGTTGGTAAATTGAGATATAGACAAAAACATGATATGATAAAAATAAGCAATTGAAGAAAAGGCAATTGTTGGCTTTGTGTGACTGATGTCGAATTTGCCACACTACGTGTTGAATAACAATGTATGCTGATATGCTGTAGCATATAAAGTACAATCATACACACGCTCAATATGTGGTGGATATGTGAAACCAATATACACATACTTACATTTCAAACTTTCTTGAAAAAGGCAGTCCAAGTCTGTCGGATTTGCCAGACTCTATACAAAGCCAGTAAGCACAGTGTGGAATGACTGATTCATCTTTCGAAGGCAGAGGTGCAGCTACCACGACGCTTCGTCACCTCAATGCTTCGGAGCGGCATAGCCTAGTAAGAAGCCATCAGAAGGATCTCATAAAGATAACTTGGTTGAAAAAGTGGAGGGTTCTGTGGGATATGTAAGAAAGCATACGCGTTACACAACAGCTACGAGAATGATCGACTGCACCTGCATGGCTGTCAGTACCTAGACTTGAAGCTGAAAAATAAATGTGCTAACCTTGTTGATACTACTTTTCCGTCAGGACCACACGAGAGCAAATTTGGTTTCTTTAGTTGAAGGTATCATCAGATCCCCATGCTCCTTTGAGATGCAGCCGACAGAAGTTCGCTGAGGCGAGTGACTGCCGTTGCGGTTCGTCGCTTCGCAGCAGATCAAGAACAGTACACCGCAACGATAGGTGAAACGTTCAGAATATGGTGACCAACTCCAACACCAACCCAATGACCCGAACAAAAAGGATGAACCGGGAGTCACACAAGTTCGCAGTTCGCAAGCTCGGCATACGGCATCCATTACAACTGACCGGATACGGAAGCACGCCGTGTACAGATTGAAAAGAAAATCGTAGAAACTGTTGGAGGTGATAAACGCAGGGTATATTTTTTCTTTTTGAGGCTCTGTAACAAAAACATATTAACGTAGAAATGCCATTTCATCAAGGAAATTGACAAATATTGCGTGACCACGTGACGCGTTTGAGCCAATTGTGGGTGTTGCGAGTGGCCCCCGTGTTGACGTCATCTTGATGGTGGGCCGGGGTGGATATTCTATATAAAGGTATGTTTTCTCGGTTTGACGCTAGGCGTGCTGCACTCGGATGAAGTCGAATGTTTAAAATTCGAGTTTAGAGAAACCGTGGGGTTTTAATGCGTGAATTTTCGCATGGAGAGTCCTTGTTGGGTGCTTTATCGACTACAAGTACGAAAGAGCTCCCACGGTTTCTGGTCAGAGTCCCTTTAAAATATGTTTGAAAGAAAAAAAATGAAGAGGTCGACCGGACCACCCTGTCTGATCCGGTGTGGTCACCCAGCTTTCAATATATTAAGATATGGAGCTACACGTACTAGCCAGCCACCAGTAGCTTTACTCAACGACTTTGTTTCCAACAAAAAATAAGGAGAGGGACACCGAACATTATCCGCCATGCTATGCACTTATTGACACAAATTCTAAGTGGGTAAGAAGGCACAATTTCAATTGCAAAGGAATGCTAATGTTCAAGGGTGGACAAGCAGCATGCCAACCCAACAAAATACCCTAATTCCATGTGAAGTTATAAGGGACACCAGCTCCTTATGTTCTACCTTTCGAGACATTGGTGTGACATTTAAGTTATGAACACAACAAGCATGTGTTACCGTCACTAAAGAACAGCAGTACAAACAGCTAAATGAAATAAGCTGGAATAATATCAGTTTCTAGTTGAAATGTGCTCCTGCAGAGTGAAGGATTGAAATGATAAAGTGATGCAATGCTGATTGATGATAAAAACTGAAATACTCACTCAGTATCACGAGAAACCATGCAAAAGAGATGCCCCCTCCTGGATCTTCTTCCAGAAAGTGATCCAAGGCCAAGGGTGTCTTGGATGTCTTTCCACACGACTTGGCCGGGAAGGATGGTGTGCCCAGAAGTGACCATCTCTGCTGCAACAGATTGGAACCAAACAAATTATGCAGGGTCAAGAACACGTTAAACATGTTCAACAATCATGACATCGTTCAAGTAACACCACATTGACAAGTCATACGCATATGAAGCATGTGATACGTCATATACGCATGTTCTTAGATCTTTTCACCTAGAATACAAAATTTACAGCAGAGCGGTTTAGCATTCAGTATCTTGGAGCACTGAAGTATGCAAAGAAGTAAATCTAACACATCAGCGAGATAATCCAGGTTACATCAGTGGGCATATGCGCACGGAGCTTGCTCAGCTTCTTTTAGCCGGCAGCAGCTTCAAGTAACGGTGACTGGAAATAGTACACAGGATCATTTCCCTTTTCGCATACAATAAGGCGAAAGTATGTGTCTTCTGGGAGTACCCCAGGCAAACATTTTTTTCACTGGTACCAGTTGAACTGTGTTATCGAACAGGGACCAGTGCAACCGGTTCCAGCTCAACTAGTACCAGTTGGGACAACTGGTCTCTGTTCGATAACACAGTTCACCCAGTCCCAGTTGCAACTGGTCCCAGCAGAGACTGGGACCAGAAATCAGTTGGGCCAACTGGTACCAGTTGTGACTAGAACCAGCCAGAAACCATTTGGCCCAACTGGTTTCTAACCGGTCGCAGTCTCGGCTGGAGCTGGTTGCAAACCTAATTGTTGAACTTGGACCAGTTGAAGTAGTTTGACTTACAGTGGCCTGCTCGGACAGAGGCTAGCTGGTAGGCAACCAGTGCCACTTCGCAGGATCGCTGTTCCCAGCAACGACAGATCCAAAGAACAATGCAAATGCAAAATTACATTTCACTTGTAATCAAACATTGCACATATTCTAATGTACATGTAGCATAACTATAATGTAATTAAACAAAGGAGTAGAGGAACTACAGAGTTACATGGAATAGATAATATTTCATGGCTGATGGGTCCCTTGCTCGACTACCTTGTGGTCATCTTGAATCATTCAACAAAGTATGTGAATTGTTCTTAATAGCACACGATGGATCGACATTTTCCTTTGAGCCCAAGCAGCTTAAGGTTTCTGGAAAGTTGAAAAGGCACAAGTAAATATGCATTCAATTGCAACATGTAATTAGAGTGTGCAGTTAATTTGAGCAGTCGCGGCCCCAAAAAGCATGCAAATCTCTCAACACTTCTGTTGTGGAGTAGTTGGACATATCAACTAAGAGATTCGCCAGCTTTCGGGGGCAATGAGGGCATTGTTTTGGTAGGCGTCACCATTCCCCAAGTCGGCTTCACCTAGCGCACGGGTGCATTAGGTAAAGCCCACCTTACAAAACTACCATTGTGGCCAGATTGTAGGTAAGTTTCCGCCATGAATGGCGAAATGTAGCAAATTGGTAACAGGTGAAGCCCACTTTACGGAGCAGCTAATGTAGCTTCGTGTCATTTTCTCCCCTTGGTATTCTTTGTAAAAAAATTTGCATTTTTTGGCACACTTTCTTTTCTTCTTTATTTTTTATTTTGCTCTTTCCTTTGTAACTTTACTTGTGCATTTTTATCTTGCTTTTTGTGTACTATGCAAGTGAGCGAAAAAAAAAAAAAACGAACATTACGGGACAGTGACCGCAACGTTGCTTCTTTTCGCCTCTCCGTCTGTATCATGGGCGTCCGTGTGACTTTTTTTCAGCGTAGGGCAAAGTAATTCATTCACGGGGAGGGGGTTAGAACGTACAATAGATAAACACAGGACATGTATGCACAAGACAAGCATGAGGACAATCGAATGCTCTGATAATGTTCAAACCATTTTGACGATATCTGAGTATAGCTCTTGATTTCTTTACACCTGGCCCACTCATTCGGCAGAGCGTCGCACCGGGCACGAAAGTAGCGACAGACGCATGACAAGACTACAAGTGCATAAGCTACCTGCGCGGGTCAACGGGACACACGTGAATCTGCAGTACGCAACAGTTAACCACAACATGAAACGAGAGGGTAGCAAGCGAGCTGGTGGTATAGATCCATAACTTAAAAACCCGAGACTAAGGGACAAAAAAAAAAAACAAAAAACGAAGAAGAGTTGAATTCAAGAGAACCATTGAGAACCTTGTCTGTGTTTGTCGTTTTTTTTTGTCCCCTAGTCTCGGGTTTTTAAGTTATGGATCACAACATGAAGTTTGTGTGTCCCGTGACGGGCACTACACCCAGCGTATAACTAACATACCCTAACGTCTAACCTAACCTAACCCAACCTAACCTAACCTACAGGAGAGCACTACCGTGTATGGAGTTCTAGATTGAGCAGTGCGACAAATATAAAAATGGAAGCCATTGACATGCTCATTAAAATGAGTCGTCCAAGTAATCCGACGAACGGTGGAGGTTGTAGCGCGGATAGCGAAGGCAATCTCGCGTTCTTGATTAGCTTGATGCGAAAAAGAAATTGACATTACAGCACCAGAAACTGAAATACTTGTTGATGCTTTCAATGAATGCGGTAAGATAAATTTATAGAAGTAAGTGAGAGATAGCGTGTTTCTTCATTTTTCTATTTTTGTTCTTGTCGAAAATACAATTATTTCGTGATTTGTCAAAAGTACAACGATTTGCAAATAATCATTACAACTGCACTTTACAGGCTTTGTCGATTGTTCTGGCAATGACTCAGGCAAAGCAGCCAGGTATGCCTCACGAGTCATCAAACGTACCATCCAAGACCTCTATACAGGGTGTTTCACCTAAGGTGATAAAATATTCTAAATGGCTACGCACTCCCCAGAGGATTGTCGGACTTTCGGAAATTACCTCCTGGAAACTTTTGCGACGATTGAGGAAGAGTTTGGACAATTTTTAATTGTGGATAATTTATTTTTTCAATTCAACTTTGAAAACTGCCAAGCGAACCTCACTTTTTTTCACAGAAATATGAAGTCCTCCACTGATAACCACACACCCAACCGAAACTATGCACTGTATAGAAACAGAAATAGTCTAAAAAATTAGTAAAAATTCGGCTTTAGCCCCGCCTACTTGATTGTTGCAAAGAAAAGCGCACGGTATTTGCGAGGAGAGGAGGAAGTTTTCCCGCCTCTTGTTTTACCTTTCTTTGCGCCGCGTTGACCTTGATGCTGGTGTCAACCGACTTATCACAGGCTCGCAGGTGGTCAAGAATTATACTGGGATATCGTCTAATAATTTGGACATTATCAGAGGGCCGTCTGCATGTCAGAGCATTCGATTGTCCTCATGCTATTGTCTTGGGTCTATTGGTTGTACGTTTTTGCCCCCCACCCTCCCTTCGGGAATCCTTTGCCCTACGCTGAAAAAAAGTAACAGGGACGCCCATGTTACAGACGGAGAAATCGTGCCAAAAATGCACATAATTTTACAAAGAATACGAAGGGGAGACAACGATACGAAGCAACACAAGCTGCTCCGTAAGGTGTGTCGTGAGGCTGGAACATACAGACGGACAAACAGAACGACCAGCCCCGCGTGATCCAGTATCGCACCTGACCGGCAATCATGACGTACAGGCGCATGTCCCACTGTTGTTTGCTTTTCTTTTTTATTGTTGTGGTTAATCGCTACGACCTTTCATGGAGCCGAACCCAGCGCTCACATGCTCCTTTCCCTTGACGACCTTCACAGCGTGATGTCACCGGTGGACTATAGCTGGTGGACGTTGACCCCACGGAGATGAGGTCGCGTTCACGAGGTAAATAAATACTTTCTTTGATAACCCACACCATATGCGCAAGTTCCACCACATTACACGCTATAAATTCATTACTGTCAAGTTGAAAGTGCCACTCCGTTATGGGGTACACGACCCCACAACACAAACAAGGAAAAGCAAAGAAGAGTTTAGTAAAATTGGAGCTTAGTAAAATAAATGGGGGTACGGGGGAAGGGGGCTAGGCGGGGGGAGTTCCGGCTCTTCACTCACAGCTAGGTAGTCAAGAACTATACCCGGCTAACCTTTCCTTCTTTTTCCCGGTTGAGCTAACCTTTCCGTCTTTTTTTCTTAATAAATATATCCCCCCCCCTTGTTATCTCATAATAGTGATTTCAACCTCACCACCGTCTGCATATCCGAGCTTTCGATTGCCCTCATGCTAGTCTTTTGCCTATTAGTTGTAAGTTCCTCTGTCCCCCCCCCCCCCGCCCCCCAGGGAATTCTTTGTGGTAGTACAAAAAAAAGGCAGAAAAGGAAGGTCCAAAACGAAAACAAAAAAGAGAAAGAAATCGTGCGAAATAGAAATGCACATAATGTTACAAAGGATAAAAGGGGGAGGAAACGACACGAAGCAGCACAAGCGGCTCCGTAAAGTGGGCTTCACCTGTTACCAAATTGCTACATTTCGCCATTCATGGCGGAAACTTACCTACAATCTGGCCACAATGGTAGTTTTGTAAGGTGGGCTTCACCTAATGCACCCGTGCGCTAGGTGAAGCCGACTTGGGGAATGGTGACGCCTACCAAAACAATGCCGTAACTGGCAGACAAATCCTTTCGATTATAAAACCAACGCCTGTGTCACACATCACGCTAATAACGAGCAAAAAAGCGTTGCACAGACAAGCCGCTAAGCAAGCGACCGTTGCACAGTGAACGCATCATTCTTCACGGGAGCAGGAACGCACAAAATACAAATATAAGAATTCCAAAATAACATTCGTTAACGCTAATGAAGTTTTCCAAAAATTGAAATATTATTTTTTTCTACTAATAAAATTACTTTAACTTCGCTTTGCAATCTTTATATTAACATGTCATGGCACTGAAACCGAAACTTCCCCCAAACATGTAAACTGGTCCAGTTCGAACTGGCACCACCTCACTTCCAGTTGCTCACCAGACCAACTTCAACTGGTACCATCTAATGAAATACAATGCATACCAACACTGTGCCACCATATGCATGTATACATGTACAGCAATCGGCCATTTATTAAAATTCACTGTTCCCAGCAAGCGTAGCACAATGTCAGATACTGGAATCCAATGTGAAGGTGTGGCAGACTTCCGTAATATCTACAGTCATTTGACCGTAATCAGGATTACGGGCACACTACTGTCTTATTTACGTGATAACAGTCATAATAACGGCATATTTCATTGGTGCCGTATTAATTACACTACTTCGACCGTATTTCCAATTACAGTAGCATACCTGTTCTTTTTACGGCAAAAAATAGATTTTGACCGTAAAATTTACGGCAATTTTTTACAGTGCTTGGAAAATCCTAGTAAGAACAAATGCCGTTGACCGCATGATTCTAGGTGGTGTAGCTTTTTTATTATAATTCAATGACACGTTTCCATGGACAACCTGTATATGCGAGCACTCGAGCGGTTTTCTGCATGCATTGCTAGCACGGTACACGGTATTCTTTACCGAAGCACGTCCACAGTCATTTCTTTGAATCACCTTAGCACACAAGTTCAGTGTTACATCGTAATGAGACTAAGAGGGTAGCCCTTTTTCATCTATTGGTATTGTTTTCTGCCCTGGTTTGATTTGCGACAAAAAATCCTACGTAACGGTGGTGTGGTGTGACGTGGATACCGCCTTGTTGGGATGATAATAATTTGTAGCGTGCCGTGTTACTTGTAGCAGTGTTTAAGGCAAAAGTGGTCTCTCGATACAGATTTCCTGTCATGGGGGCCACCCAGAGGTTCGTCTGTGCACTGTGATACGATCGGGCTTACAGATAAGTACCATGTTCCTCATCCACGGGTTCCTACTTCACGGGGAGGAACCACCTCATTGCACGCACTGTGGTCAACGTGAACCTCTCTCAATTTAGCCCATTTCTCTTCACATCATGACACACATCACTTCCAAGATCGGCTAAGATTGTCAATATTGGTCCAATATGGGCTGCGAATATTGGACCAATATGGGGAGTGCAACCAGGCTCCATATTGGACCAATATGGGCTGCCAATATTGGCAAGCCCATTTTGGGCCAATATTGCCAATATTTCGGTGATAACGCCAACGGGGAGCCGTGTACTAATAAAGCATTATCCGGTTTGCTATCCACCACTGATATTCCTTCTCTGTTCTTTTTCATTTCTGCAGATCTCATCGATCCACGTTGCAGACAATTACAAAAAAAAAAAAAAAGAAGAAGGGAAAAACACTGCGTCGCCCCAAAAACGAAGAACAGGTGCTACGCCCGTCTTACTGGAGGACACAAGCAGTCCCACGGCACTGCCAATGCCAAAGATCCCTCAGAAGCCTTCATTGGGATCGCAATGTTCTATGAACCAAAAATTTTCAACCCGCTCCGCGAGTACAAAGCAGCGAAACCCTTTCGTGTTCCGTTTGTACGTATTGTACTAACTTTGGTCTGTGCATGGTGGCCATAAACAACGCTTCTGATGCCGTGATAACGGCGGACTAGCTCATGAGACTGTGCCTATGTGCAACGCCTCGCAGCTGTTGCTTCGTCGGTGACTGTACACCATATATGTACTGGCAAGGAAGCACGGCCGCGTCGGAAACTGAAAAAACTTGGTTCCTAGAGGGCACTTCTTGTATGTGTTGCTGCAATTTACGATGCAACAGTTTGTGCGAGACATGCCGAACGTTCCACGTTGCTCCGACTATCTCAAATACACACTGTTGTCTGTAATATGATCACAACGCCTACTTCTGCCTCCAGTCACCACTTTGTCGCCCACTTCCTATACGCAGTGTGAGAGCGACGAGGAAAATAAAATGTTGTGCATAATGCAAAACTCTCTACCGTGTACTCGAAAGGAGGAAAGCAGTGGTGGGCAATTAGAAATCTCTTTGCAGGCTCGTTCATTAGCTATAGCTTCTGGTTCTCGATAATTAGTGAAAAGCACCAATAAACGTAAACAGCTAAGTTCATCGCGCGGTCGATGGAAATGATTTATACACCGTTGATCACCGGAATGAGCACTTCAAATCAATCAATTTTAATTCCCTTGACTTCATGTTTAACTACAATGGACAAAGCAAATGAAATCATCCACTTTAAAATAAGTAAACGAGCACTATATCCCGCCTGTCACACCGCACAGGTTAAAAATACCCCTGTATGATAGCCAAGCGGGTCCCTGATCTTCAACTAGTCTTTATCCCATAGCGCGCGTTAAATGGATAACGTGATTCGCCACGAGCTCTTGGACGAGCCTACACACAGCGGCTTTGGAGCGCGCGAACTTTAAATATGACGATAACGATCGCTACGTGAAAGTTGAAGATTGGGACGCTGGAGCAGTGCGTTCGAAGTCTACATACGACATTCCTGCTATACTTCCCGCCGACTGTCTTCAAATTTAAAATATGGCCATCAAGAGCCACATATAGGTGGTGGGCGAAATACTCACGTAGCAACTAATCAATAAAATTGAATACAGGGGTGACATGAGCGATTTGGCAAAATCAATGCGCACACGTACGCACGAGTGCCAGCCCAAAATCACCTACTCAAAAACTCCAAATCAAATTTTCATAACAGTGAGTCAGTGGCAGGCGCGGCAGGTGTAAGTTCCAACATAGACGCACAGGTACCCATTTATGTACCGAACGGTACACATTAACGGCATTTACTCGTGCCTCTGACAGGCAAAAATAGAAATAAATATGTTCTTATGCAAAACGCTCCGGATGTGTACTACCACTTTGAGCATCAACGTCAGACCGATGTAGCGAAAAACAGCGACATCGCGACAAGATGAGTGCGGACTCGCACGATAACGGCGTGGAAGGGAACGATTTCGTTCGGAGCCCAACACAGTGGTTCTCGTTACTACCGCTCTGGGACGTCACAGCATGAGTGCAGTAAGCGAGTTCGCGGTATCTCGGTGCAGCATGGGCGCAATCACAATAATCGCGTTGCCATGTCAACCAGATAGTAGATTATCGCATAGGTGCTGCATGCTGTGTGAAAACAAGTACGCGATGTTGCTCACGAAAACGAGCACACAGTCGGTACGATCGGCGATAGTGGTAGTACGTATCGTGAGTTATCGCGCCCATGAATAATTTTGCCGAGCTCTTACTCCCTTACAGGTAAGATTTTCAAAGTGTGTAGCCCGTGTACGAATGTAGCTCAGAGATTACGAGGTAATGTTGCGACGCCCATGTGTCATGGTGGTGGGCATGTTTTCGGGAAACGTTAACGAAACGTCGCATTCTTTCTCCATTCTTTTCCAAGTGATTTGACGCGCTGATTCAAATGCACATAAAACTGACTTGGTATACGTTGTTGCGCTATCCCTTGCACTTTCTTACACAAAATGTCTACTCAACATTGAAAAAAACTTGTTCTGTTTTGCCTAGACTAAGGTTTTGCTCAGGCTTGTGCCCGTTACTTGGAAAAAGTAATTGATTACCGTTACCGTTACTTGTACGCAACAGGTATTTGATTACCATTACCAATTACGCGACTCAAAATGTAATTGAGTAACGAGCAGAAAAGTAACGCCTTACTCCGGTCGATACTCTGCATTCGCCCAAATTAAACCCGTCTTTGTGTGCCTGAGAAAGCAGAATCTCGGTGAAACAGGGGAGGTCAAGTCCGATAAGAAATGTAGCACCCTATTTTGCAGTACCTATTAGCAAGCGTACCTATTTTGTTTTTCACTATGTACCTTCCCCCCAATTTTTGTCGGGTCTGCTTATTCTAAACTTTCTCTCTCTCTGTATATATATATTTATATACTTCTATACGCGAACTTCACACCTTGTACCTGATGAAGCGTGGTCCCCCACGCGAAAGCTTGTATATATTAAACTAAGGAAGCTTCAGTGTTGCTTTTGGTATTGTGCCTCAGAAAAAAAAAGAAACTAAAAAAATTAAACAGGAACACAGCTAAAATAACACGAAAAACTAAAACTGCGGGACAAGTACATCCGTACGTCTAACGTATTTATCGCCCGGGAAGACGTTGAACATTGCGTGGAACTTCCCCATGACTCACTAAACCTCCAAAGCTACAGGTACCACTACACTGGTGTTTACCACTACACAGGAAGAGATTAGGGAGATAGACCCTGAAATTCCGGAATGTTATCGCAATGACGTCCCAACAAAGGCTGACGGCACGAGGGGCTTGACATGGGGCAGAACATATGAAAGACAAGTTAATCTCTACGGGAAAAGTAACCAGCTACTGAGTAATCGATTAGTCAGAAATGTAATGAATTACTCGAAAAATTACTTTGACAGTAAAGTAACTGATTACTAGAAAAATTACTCAAAAAGTAATTGATTACAAGTAACGCAATTACTAGTAAGCGTTACGCACAAGTCTGGTTTTGCTTCGCTTTCTGACGTGAGATAATTAGTGCGGCGCAGCATGATCCAAGATATCTTTGCGCGGAAAATTGCAAATGAAACTCAAACTTCCTGACGTGAGCTGCACAGATCTTAAATGTGCTTGAGAAAAAGAAACAGTTCATCAGATATGTAGGTAGCACCGCTCCAATTCCGTATTCACCAGCCGACTTAAACCATTGGTTTAGTGACGTCTGGTTTAAATCGATCACGTGATCTCTCCGGCTGGTGACCAGGGTGTCGGCAATCGGCGGTTGGGCCCACCTCTGTATTTATTGATGAAATCTCAGCGACATATGGTTGATATGGGCGCTAAAAAAGTGTACACAGCGAGCCTTTGCCATGTTATTTGAAATACAGCAGTACGTATCTTCGCGTAAGTGATCGTTGTGCTTTTGTCGGTGTTCGGTCGTCGATTGTGGTTGCGTATAACTTCACCGCATCGACCATCGCTTGTTTATCGTCTATTGTGCGACCTGTGTGGTGAATTGCACAACATAGCCTCTCGATTGCTGGGGCATTCCAGCACAGTCTTTTATACGCTTTCGAGCCTGATGCAACGTGTGTGCAAGCGCTTGATCACGGTAGGCTATGAAAGAACATTGATGCAAGGGCGGCCTTATCCTGCATGGGACTCCCACATGCATAAGTTTTACGGTGTTATGGTTTTAAGAAATCGACATGATACTTCCAACGTGTGACAAATCTGCAATGCGTTGAGCATCTCTTTGCTGGCTGTATTTATTCGGAGCACAACTCATACGGAAAACGTACTCAAGGTGCTGCCTTGTTTACGTCCTCGTCCTGTATGTGTGTTTGTGCCTGTTTTGTTTTTGTTTAGCGCTGTTTCGTCATGTTACCCAGGGCGTCCCTGCTTGTGAGCGTGGAAGTTGCCACTGTCGTGACACCCTGTCAGTGCGGTGCTGTGCTTAACTCTGACCTCTTTTATTTCTGCATTTCTGCACATAAGATTATTGCACAAATCATCAAGCACTAAATTCATTGTTCTGTTCAGCCAACAAAGATTCATTATTACGTTGTGACTGGCTGATGAAATTTCACAAATATGGGAACGTCCCTATTGTATATACTTGTCATTGCAATTATTGAGCGTACTTGTCATCTGATATGATGCACTTGACATCACAGAAGTGATGGTTGCAAAAATAAAAGACCTCACTTTAAAGCTCAGCTACGCCGATTTTCGAGTGTTACAGAATGGAATGGTACTCACACGATGTGTTCATAAGGGAACACTGATTATGTATGCAAGATAGTTATCCCAAACTCCTCGCGGTTTTCCGAAAAAGTGAATTTTTAATTTCACTGACATCCCGTCTTGTGGCCCGCAAACCCTGTGTCGACGACACATTCGTGGTCTGCCCGACTTTTGGCTTGGTTTCTTCCGCCAAGCCGGCCAGTTTCTTCTGCCGAGCCGTCTGCTGCGCAGATTCACATTGGGGAAGTGATAAACAGTTCGCTATTAGGGAGCCAGTATATTTCTGGACTTCACTAAACCCACGAGGAATATGAGTTTTGCTTCCTTCGACTGCAAAGCATTTGCTAGGCCAGTACAGACTTCCTGGTGTGATTCGTGTTCTGTGCTGCGTGCCGAGAATGTGTGAGCGTTTTGCTCCCGTCTGCAAGAACACTTCAGCATGCAGTTCCTATGTTTTAAACCACAATTTTCCGAATGGCGAAATAGAAATCTATTGACTACAACAATCGGTTACAACTCCGACTGGGTGCCACCTTCGAAAGGAGCGATTTGATCTGTTCATCTGGCTCATACGAATGTTACGGAAGCAATGCGCAACTTGTTTCACAAGAAGCCGAAGATGTCTCGTCCGGGATGCTGTGCCAACCTTATCTGCAGCAGGAGATTGCAAGGGCAGGACTAGGCAGCAGATAAAGGTAAGACGCGTAATATGTTAGACAAGTCAGTCATGCGGTGCAAATTGCATCACGTAGAAGAGAAAAATACGCTATCTGTCGGTTACTGCTTCATCCTTTAGAGATTACGCCCCAGCGGGTGTATTCTCAGTACAGATTTGGAATTGCCGTATTTGTTAAATGATTTCGCAAGCATGCTGGCACCACCGAAAAGCTTGCACTCCACGTCTCAACTATCACCGTCTGGGTTTCAAGCTGAAGGCTGTCACCAGTGCCAACCAGACGCCCCTTCAAAGTTCATCTGTTTTTGTTGACGGAACAGTGACACCTGGTACTGAGACATTTCATTTTCTGATTAATCAAGTGCATTCCATCACTTGTGCTCGACTTCTTGTGTTCGTTTACCCTTGCTGTTGCTCGCTAGCTTAGAGCAACCATGCTTGAGGTGGCAGCGCTTTCAGAGTACATTTAAGCAGTATCATCGTATCATATGCACGGCAGCAAATCTTGTGTATTTTGAGTAAGGTATAAATTCAATGTTGGCTCAGCTGTTGTATTTTGGTCACAAATAAGGTGTTTTTCCAGAGCGCTCGAGGGCAGTTCAAGCAGTTTCATGTGTGGAACAGCACATACTTTTTCTCAGTTTTGACTAAGGTAAATCGAAATCTTCCAGTTGATGTCTTTTGGTCATAAATTATGTTTTTCGAGACATTCAAACAGCATCATGTGTGCAACAGTGCATACTTTTTCTGAGGTGAAGTAAGGTAAATCTGTCTGCCGTGATGTTCTGGCAGTGCAGCAGAAGCTTGTGTTGCATTCAAGTGGTATCATGTATACAAAAACTTGTTTTATGCCTTTCTGTAGCTGCTGTACTAATATTGTGAGTACAGAGACATTCCTGCAGAACATATCGGAGCATCATGTGTGCTATTGTTTGTATCATCTGCAGCGGTATATTGATAATGTTAATTATTCAATGACTTCAGCTAACATTTACATTCTTACTTCCAGGTAAACCTGTCACGCAGATGCCCTACCCCTTGGTATGCATAGTTCAAGATTGTACCGCAACATTCCACCTGGAGCATTATTCTTCAATTGGCAGTGGCATTACTATCACAACACACCACATACTGCATGTGTATGGTGCGTGTACAATGCATCAAACCTATTCTCAGGTACAGGCCAGCTGGTACGCAATTACAACATGAAACAACTGACACAGAGACCGTAAAGTCATGCCTTTTCCTCCGCGCCTCGGGTTTCATGTTATTATCCTCACATGCAGCTCAATTCGCTTGTGCTGTGCAGCATGAGCAAAAGAATATATTGTTTGTGGTCACATGACACGAACATAAATACAGTGAAACCTTCCTATGTTGGACACCCGCGGTGCAGCCGAAGCGTCTCCTACTTATAGAGGTGTCCGAGTTACAGAATATGACGGCAACAAAAAATGGAAGAGATCACAGTTGTGAGAAATGTCCCCCTTCTTCAATTTAAGGTCCTTAGTGGTACCTGGTGGTGGTGCCTGGTAGTGGTACCTCTACCCACTCTTCACTGATAATTATTACTGATTTTAGTATATTCAATTCCGTTCAGATTCTACTCAATGGCATTACCTCTGGAGCTCTTCGAGCAGCAAGCACTTGTCTCTGAAGCGTCAGCCCATTTCTGATAGCTTTGGTGCAGTGCTCGTTCAAAGGCTCTAGACAAACTGAAGACAAGTGCTCACATAAAGAATTACAATGTAGACTGACAGCACTTGTTTTTGGACTCTAAAAACTAAAGCAACAAAATGCTGTGACCAGTATAGAGAAAAAAGGGGCAAAAGTCAAGGCCACTGGCTCATTTTGGGTTTTTTGGTGCAAAGATGGGCCGATATTGAGGTAATTTGGCCAGGGTTTTGTCCGACTTTGCAGGGAAAACCCTATCCTACTTCCAAGATAGGGAGGTGTCCGACATAGAGAATTTCGTCCCCATGTAGTTTCAATGGGAGCCTGCCCGTGCAATGAAATCATGGGGAGTTGTCCGAGGTAGGGAGGTGTCCGCCTTTGGTGGTTTTACTGTACTATAGAGCATTCTACATCATGTAATCTAACAGTTGTTCACTTTTGGATATTTTAACCATGGAATTTACCCTGCATGCACCATACCATGTCCAAACACGAACAACTGCTAGAAAGCAGCATGTACTGTTTCCGTATAGCACTTATGGCTTGCGTCCTGTGATCGGAAACAGTGATGTCTTTTTTCTGCTACAACCAGTGAACTACAGTAACGATTTAGAAATACTGTGTCATACCATAAAGCACTATGGGAAATGGCAGTTTGAAAAACTGGAGAAGACTGTCATTAGAATGGGGGACATGTTCTACGGTGAAATTTTTTACAGTGTGTGCTGTACCACGTAATGCACTGCAGGCCTACCACAGTATGGTAACGCTCTGAATACTAATTTGCTCAAAAAAGGAATGTGTGCGTTTCTTGTACTAACTTCCCCTTACGCAGGGTTGTAGAAAAATGTTTTCAGCTAATGGGGAGGGAGAGGACATCATTCTGGAGTCTCGTTGACCTACAATGTGTCGTGTGTGAAGGTCATTTTGAAGAGTGTAGGTGGTAAAAGACTGTGTTCCGACATTCTTGGCAGTGTTGACTAATAACCATAATGAACTAGAGAGTACATTTGTTGCTTCATATATTTGTGTCATGGCAAAGTATGTAGAGATACATCTGTCTCAACATGCAGGTGCCAAAACTGCTTTTTGTGCCTAAAATATGACAAATAGTTGTCTGTTCAACACCACTAATCATGTGCCGGCCTCCATGACCTGTCTGTGACATTCCAAAGTGATTAACATGTCCCATAGATGTGTGCAATGCTGAAGATGATTGTGTACCTTCTATGGATTCTTGTTTCAAGAAAAGTACTGTGCGATTTGCTAACAGCACCTAGCTGTACCTTCACAATTCTGCATAAAAATATGTCAAGTTTCCGGAAGGAAACATCATGAAGGTCCATAGCGAAAAACCCTGAGACGAGGGATAGGAAGGGACATACACAATGTCTCAACATAGCGTGTTTATGTCCCTTCTTCTATCTCCTCTTCAGGTTTCGCCATCATGGACACTATCACCAGCTCGCTTGCTGTTGAACCGTTCTTTCAACAATAAGGGTCACTTTCATGGACTGGATGGCAGCCAACATGCTGTCAATAAAAAGAATAATGGAAGGAGCTAAATATGATCCTTAGGCTGTGCGTGGTCATTGCTTTCTGACAAATGGTGACTTAGAATTTCAGGACAGTGCCTGCAGTGGTAGTATTCTTGTGTTCTCACCCTTGACGCCCATTGTGTGTCATCGGTCACCTGTAATCCGCTAATATGCACATAGCTAAAACAAAGTATATTTGTATTTCTTTGAATACAGTTGGTACAGCACATTGTTTTTTACATGTTCTATGGAAAATAAAAATAAAAAATTCTCTACTCTGCAAGTCTCCTGACACCTCTACAAGGCAGCTTCGAATTTCACTAGAAGCCACGTGTGAAACCTAGACCAAACTAGTGGTGAGGGTCCATATAGGTCATAGATAGATACTATTATTATTATTATTATTATTAGATCATAGGTCAGGCTTAGGTCCTGGTTGGTAGCAACGCATTTGAATCTCATTAAAAATTGGTGCAGGAGGTGACCAACATAACTAAATACACCGACTGACTCTCACAAATTTTGTGGAGTTATACTTTTGAAACAACATTAATACGCCGCAGTGGTCTTTTCTCCTTTGTTCCTTTTAACCTAGAAATATTAGGTCTTCGGCATCACCAGCCTTAGTTGCTGAGCATGCAGTTATTTACGTTGAGCACTGCAGTTTCATATTTGTTTCTCTGGACAAGCAAGCCCGCTTCCCCATTCTGATAAGAGTCTTTCAGCTTTGACAGGGCATTTGTGGACAAGGAAAACATTTGGACTATTGTGTATTTTGCTATGAAGTGCACCGTACAAGGCAGAGGATACCATCAACCATTTCCACCAAGGTTATTAAATTTGTGATAAAGTACATATACCTTTTGTCACTGACTAATTTGGTGGCAAAGTTACTTGAGTGGCAGTTGTGGAATTTTAAGCGCATGTTTAAAAAAAATAGGATATGGGAAGTGCTGACTGGTTGAACAGGTGGAGTACCCAATATAATAATTGGGGGTTTACGTCGCGAGACAACTGAGTGTGGAATACACAGCACAGTGTAATGTTCCTTATTCTGGCAATGTTAGCATGGTTCAAGAAGTGGGAAATGTTGCACTACCCTTAATAACATCTGTTGGGCCCAGCAAACAGGATACACAGTGAGCCCATTTGAGCCCATTTTCAGCGAAACCGTGGTTGTGTCTAGGGAAAGGGATAAGTGGAAAAGACTTTTGAAAGAGACGGTGGCGATAACGCAACGTGGGAACAGTGTAAATAGGCCATCCTTTATCCCTCTCCCTCCCCTCCGGGAGTTGTTAGGTATTTAGGAGGTTTGTGTGTTATTAAATCTTTACTGTGTCTGAGAACTCTTGTGCTTGTCTTCGTGTCCCGTGTCTCTCGGTTATTCGTTCCTTCATCATCATGCACCAGTTAGTCTGCGCCCTATCTCTTTTATCGAGGATACACATGCCCTGATCTGAAGACACTATGCCTAACTCAAAAGCAATATGAGATCGACCCGTACGTGTTTATTTGCGAAACTATTATGAATGAAATATGGCCTGTGTGGTATAGAACAATGCGCACACTCAAGTAAACATGCAAAAAATACGTATAAGGGCTCTCGACCTACATGCCGCGATGCGCTCTACGAGATAAACAACACACTACAAAACTACATCCAACACTTTTTGTGCGGGGCAACTCTATTGAGCACTTTCATATAACCCACGAATGGTTCAACGAGTGCAGTTCGAGTGGTCACGATACATTCCTACGTCGTTCATTGCAGTCGCTCTATGATGCTGCACAATATATGTATCTCGTGTAACAAGCCTGGCAATCGCACGATGTGCATGGGCAGAAATACGCAGAAATGGGCAGAAATACGATGCAGAAATCTGCAGGTCTGGTCCTCTGACCAGACCTGCAGAGGACTGGTCTTTGAAGACCAGTCCTCTGCAGGTATATGCTCAAACGATCACCAAGTCTCACGTTGTTGCTCAATCGCTCCCATTCCTGCACTTGTAGTAAAAGCAGCAAACGGGTTGACGTGAATGGCAGCTGAACGGTTGAACTGCGAAGTTCTCGAGCACATAATCATAATTTCACGTCGAAAATGATGTTGAGGTGAGTTCGCGGTTGTTGTTTCCATCGTTCAATAGTTCTCGGGATTACCTCGGACGAAACGCTCATCGTAGCCGGCGGCCATAACTGGATTTCCTCGCAAACGGGAGAAGACGCCAGGGAAGTCAGAGAAAGCCTCAGCTTTCATCCAATCAGACGCACGATTCTCTACCTACGTAGATGGAGCAGGTTTATCCCATTTACGTCACAAAAATGGCTGCGCCCATGGCTTGTTTTGGTTTCTTTGATGAATTAATTTTCGTAATAGGAAGACAAAATTGAGAAACGAAGGTGCGTTTCGGGGGCAGTTGGATGTGCTCGTTCTGAATATCACAACCATTTCAACACATCGGGAAATCGGTGTAGCTGACCTTTAATGCTATTACACTACATCCGAGCCATTCAGAAGTTGTTGTTTCTTGAGACCTTGTAAACAAAATACAAACAATTTTCTGCTTGATGTTAAAATGAACCAAATATCTCATAGAGAAGGAGGTCTTATGCCGGTTTCAATAGTGTTGTTTCAAGGGGGGGGGGGGGTGGAACACACACAACAACAGTTGCAACATCAGCTACAAACAAGACTGTGCTGTGCTATTTTATTCAATAATTGCATTGTTTATTTATTCATTTATTTTCCATACCCTCAGGGCCCCAAGGGCACAAAAGAGGGGAGGGGTTTGATACATAATGGAACATACGAGAAGCATAGTTACAACAAGGCGCGATGGGCAGTCACAAAGAATGTAGAATGCAACGCACTGGGATGGCACACAGGGCAGGGTCACAGACAGTAAGCATGTAATGACGTAAGCATGTAAGTGCACACTGGTGGGAAAATTATTAGACGTTGCAAATGAGCCACAGTCTGATGCCCCAAAATAAAATTGTGCTTATTTGTTCGAAGTCTCGCATTATCGAGGAAACACTTGTACACACCAGGTTGGAGACTTATCTGTTGTTCCATGCGCATTCTTTACAAGCTTCTCTCTCGACTTCATACTGGCATTGTAAACAATTTCACTAGCATTATCATCGCACCATTACATGTCAAACCATCACCACCACCAATGCCTAAAAACTCCCCACTGCTCATGCCATGCTCTGATACGGCTGCCACCAGCAAGTCATGCCCTAAAGAAGCGTATGAAGGCGGGGTAGTTGGTACCAATTCATGGAGTGTGGACAGCAGAAAGACGCGGATAACTCCACTAAACTCTGTGAAATCACTCCTTATTCAGGTTTTTAATTTAGGCTTCTTGTTCAGAAAGAATTTGCATAGTGATTCGGTTACACTTATCACTCTACTCTAACACAGATCACTCAACTTTGACTGTGAAAATGACATAAGAGGCCTGTGTGATGCCATGAGAAAGATAATTACCGCTGTACAATTGCGTAAACCTATTTAGTGAATTTTTCCTTCAGCAGCTCTTCACCGCTTTCTTGACATTTTTGTTTAGCTTTCCAGTCATGCAATACTTCTCGATAATTTACGCAACTAAGCAACTGGGCGTTCGAGGCTTACATGTTTGTGTCGTCGATATTTGTGGCCTGCCTCGGCTAATACTCGTTGCTTACACGTATGATAAACCTCTGAAAAATTATTGCACAGGCTGCATTTCTGCACTGTGTGGTTGTGCAGTTTCACTGTACAACTTTGTACTTGTGCTATTTCTTGAGAACCAACACAGTGGAATATCAAAGCAAGGCACACCTGGGGGTGCTTTCTAGCATGAAATCTGAGTGCCACAGCAAGCAGTAGCACTGACCATTTTCTGGTCGTGTTCTGTATTGATACATACCAGACAGCAAGTGGAACTCCGCAATGGACAAATGGATGCAATGCAAATAAGCTCATACAAAGAAAAGAATGCAACTTGAAATCAGGTGCATCTTAGCTGCAATGTGCTGTATTATTTTTATTAAAATTTACATGATTGCATATCTTTCTTCCACATTTTCAGTTATTTTTTAGCTACTTCGGTAGTTATTACTTTGCAGAAGCCGACACATTCATCAAGTTGTGTCAGCGCAATGGACAATTCCAGTAACTGGACAGTTTAAAGGTCAGCTATGCCGATATCCCAAATAGTCGAAACGGTTGTGATATTCTGAAAGCCCACATCCAGCTCTCCTCAAAATGCACCTTCATTCTCTCAGTTCGGTACAGTTCCATGTCAAAAAATAGATAATTCATTCCGAAACACATATGGGCGCAGCCATTTTTATGACGTAGATGCACCCGAACGGGCATTGTGACGTGTACGCGCCTTCGTACTTGTCAGTGGATTTCAGCTACGGCTTCTCGCGGCTTCACGTATCTGTTCTTGAAGATGGCAGACAGCCGGGTTCCACCGTTCGGCGATAAGTAAACAGTGCAGCAGCTGCGAACTCATTCGCGAACCAACCTCTGTGCGATGTTGTGACTGGAATTCGTCGTTTGTGTTTTGTGAGCACGTACAATTTGTATCAAGTCGCGTCTGCGTTAGCCCCTTTACAGCACTTGCCCATTGTAGAGACTGACGTTTCGACAGCCGTGTTAGCAAGAAAATGCCGGCAGCGTTTTATTCCTGCAGGAAAAGATTGTGCTATGTATTTGAGAAACCGCATACTGCTATGGGACAAGTTTTACGTACGATTTATCAATGTGCAACAGCGTCGACGATGGTATGTAACGACGAGTGACGTAAAACGAAATACAAATCACATTTTAAACTTTTTGTGGGATTCTGTGCATCGGGTTATCTTGGTGTTGAGTTACTACTCCAAGCAATTTCTCACTTCGGGGATAGAAGTAGGCATAATAAAATTAAGCTGGAACACCTCACCATTCATTCTGACTCGTCAAAGGCAAGCAAGCCACTCGAATTTGTGGAAACTCGAAAGTCAAGCAATATATGATATCTCTTTTCTGCTAGGAAGAAGATGACGGTGCTGCATATGCCTTTCTAACTGCACGTGCTACGTTCTTGCACTGGTTAAGCTATTGCAGATGGCACTAAGGATTATCCTCAATAAGTGTGCCAATGATGGCCAAGTATTGCTTCTCAACACAGGGAAAAACATCACTTTTACACAACAGGATCTCAGCAGAATTCCAGGTTTGGATTCAGCTCATCACGGTTCATGAATCCAAATAGGGGGCATATCATGATGGTAGAAGGGGAATGTTGACCACTGCTCAATCTATCGTCAGCCTATAGAAAGTCAATAGACAGGCAATGGCAGATATATGTTCCCTTTCTATGGCAGGTTGTCTATAGACTGTTGGTGCCAATCTCCCATTGACGGGCCAAAGAAAGAATACAAGGTAGTCCAAAGGATGTCTATAGACTTGAAACAGACAGGCTATATATTCAGTAGTCCAAAGGAAGTCTATTCAAGAAATCGAACGTCCAAAGGATGTCAATAGACTGGCTAAACTTATTTTTGTAAGGGTAATGTGCAGAAAAAATGGCTAGGAAGCAAGCGAGCTGGTGAAGATGATGCATATGTAAAACCCCGAGACTAGGGAACACAAAGGAACGTGTTTGTGTCTGTCCCTTCGTGTTCCCTAGTCTTGGGGTTTTACATCATGCATAATGTGCAGCTTTCCATTCACGCTTGATTGCCGTAGCAGTAATGCATGAAGGCCACTGCTAAGTCGTGTTGAGAAACACCACTTTATGTTTGCCATGTCTAAATGAAACGTTGATCAAAGGGAGGAAAAGGGGGAGTTGGTGATAGTTCATGTCGCTACAATGCAGCACTGAGACGGGACGAAGGGCGGTTAAAACAAGGAGACAAACGTATCTGCAAACTCTCAACTGACAGAAATTTATTTGCGCAGGCATATTTAAACAATCAAAAGGAAAATAGGGTGCGCACTAGCTACACAAAATTCTATGCCCCTAGTGTGGTCCACGTGGGCCCGCAAGGTCAACTCCACACTCCACGTTTAGAAACTCTTTTTCTAGGTCAGCGCAAGGGACGGGGCACTGATACAGTGCATCCCTTTTCTGTGAATACAAAAGGCTTCAATTATCTCCCGTACAGTTTTATCAGAGTTCTTGCACAGAACAGATGTTTTTTCGAAGCATGGTATGCACTCGCAGTCCCTACAGTGCAGGCCAAGGTGGCCTGATGGGGTGCGGCGTATTGTCGATGCATGTTCCATAAGTCGGACGTTCAAGCACCGCCCCGACTGACCAATATAGCACGCACCACAATCTAGAGGAATAGAATATATGCCGCCTAAGTCGCAGGCAACAAAAGGCTTCTTGTGGCGAATGCCACACCCGCAAACATTAGGTTCTTTATTAATGTGTGAGCAAAGACTTTGCAACTTGCGTGGAGCAGAGAATATAACCTGAATATCAAACCTGCCCGCAATCCTTTTTATATTGTGAGATACCATGTGTACATAGGGTATGACCACTGGCCTGGCAAGGGGCATGACAAAGGTCCTTTTCGGAGTAGATCCCCTAAGCGGCTTCAGTAAAGCCTCAGCAACATCTACTATCACATTCTCAGGAAATCCAGCACATCGCAGTCTGGTTATTTGGGTCTCGAAGCTACTGTTCAACATGTGCTGACACGATTTTACCAGAGCTGCACGCATTACTGATTTGGCCAAACCCCTCTTCACTAACGTGGAGTGAGCCGAAGCATATGGCAGGAGGCCTTTTTTGGACCTAGGGTTGTACTTATAGCAGACATGCTGTTGGGTCTTATGAATGAGAAGGTCTTTACTTTAACTTTACATTTTTTGGACCTTCTCATCCATAAGACCCAACAGCATATCTGCTATAAGTACAACCCTAGGTCCAAAAAAGGCCTCCTGCCATATGCTTCGGCACACTCCAAGTTAGTGAAGAGGGGTTTGGCCAAATCACACACACACACACACACACACAAGTAGAGATACGATCATCTACATCAGCTACAAACAAGACTGTGCTGTGCTATTTTATTCAATAATTGCATTGTTTATTTATTCATTTATTTTCCATACCCTCAGGGCCCCAAGGGCACAAAAGAGGGGAGGGGTTTGATACATAATGGAACATACGAGAAGCATAGTTACAACAAGGCGCGATGGGCAGTCACAAAGAATGTAGAATGCAACGCACTGGGATGGCACACAGGGCAGGGTCACAGACAGTAAGCATGTAATGATGTAAGCATGTAAGTGCACACTGGTGGGAAAATTATTAGACGTTGCAAATGAGCCACAGTCTGATGCCCCAAAATAAAATTGTGCTTATTTGTTCGAAGTCTCGCATTATCGAGGAAACACTTGTACACACCAGGTTGGAGACTTATCTGTTGTTCCATGCGCATTCTTTACAAGCTTCTCTCTCGACTTCATACTGGCATTGTAAACAATTTCACTAGCATTATCATCGCACCATTACATGTCAAACCATCACCACCACCAATGCCTAAAAACTCCCCACTGCTCATGCCATGCTCTGATACGGCTGCCACCAGCAAGTCATGCCCTAAAGAAGCGTATGAAGGCGGGGTAGTTGGTACCAATTCATGGAGTGTGGACAGCAGAAAGACGCGGATAACTCCACTAAACTCTGTGAAATCACTCCTTATTCAGGTTTTTAATTTAGGCTTCTTGTTCAGAAAGAATTTGCATAGTGATTCGGTTACACTTATCACTCTACTCTAACACAGATCACTCAACTTTGACTGTGAAAATGACATAAGAGGCCTGTGTGATGCCATGAGAAAGATAATTACCGCTGTACAATTGCGTAAACCTATTTAGTGAATTTTTCCTTCAGCAGCTCTTCACCGCTTTCTTGACATTTTTGTTTAGCTTTCCAGTCATGCAATACTTCTCGATAATTTACGCAACTAAGCAACTGGGCGTTCGAGGCTTACATGTTTGTGTCGTCGATATTTGTGGCCTGCCTCGGCTAATACTCGTTGCTTACACGTATGATAAACCTCTGAAAAATTATTGCACAGGCTGCATTTCTGCACTGTGTGGTTGTGTTTTGTGAGCACGTACAATTTGTATCAAGTCGCGTCTGCGTTAGCCCCTTTACAGCACTTGCCCATTGTAGAGACTGACGTTTCGACAGCCGTGTTAGCAAGAAAATGCCGGCAGCGTTTTATTCCTGCAGGAAAAGATTGTGCTATGTATTTGAGAAACCGCATACTGCTATGGGACAAGTTTTACGTACGATTTATCAATGTGCAACAGCGTCGACGATGGTATGTAACGACGAGTGACGTAAAACGAAATACAAATCACATTTTAAACTTTTTGTGGGATTCTGTGCATCGGGTTATCTTGGTGTTGAGTTACTACTCCAAGCAATTTCTCACTTCGGGGATAGAAGTAGGCATAATAAAATTAAGCTGGAACACCTCACCATTCATTCTGACTCGTCAAAGGCAAGCAAGCCACTCGAATTTGTGGAAACTCGAAAGTCAAGCAATATATGATATCTCTTTTCTGCTAGGAAGAAGATGACGGTGCTGCATATGCCTTTCTAACTGCACGTGCTACGTTCTTGCACTGGTTAAGCTATTGCAGATGGCACTAAGGATTATCCTCAATAAGTGTGCCAATGATGGCCAAGTATTGCTTCTCAACACAGGGAAAAACATCACTTTTACACAACAGGATCTCAGCAGAATTCCAGGTTTGGATTCAGCTCATCACGGTTCATGAATCCAAATAGGGGGCATATCATGATGGTAGAAGGGGAATGTTGACCACTGCTCAATCTATCGTCAGCCTATAGAAAGTCAATAGACAGGCAATGGCAGATATATGTTCCCTTTCTATGGCAGGTTGTCTATAGACTGTTGGTGCCAATCTCCCATTGACGGGCCAAAGAAAGGATACAAGGTAGTCCAAAGGATGTCTATAGACTTGAAACAGACAGGCTATATATTCAGTAGTCCAAAGGAAGTCTATTCAAGAAATCGAACGTCCAAAGGATGTCAATAGACTGGCTAAACTTATTTTTGTAAGGGTAATGTGCAGAAAAAATGGCTAGGAAGCAAGCGAGCTGGTGAAGATGATGCATATGTAAAACCCCGAGACTAGGGAACACAAAGGAACGTGTTTGTGTCTGTCCCTTCGTGTTCCCTAGTCTTGGGGTTTTACATCATGCATAATGTGCAGCTTTCCATTCACGCTTGATTGCCGTAGCAGTAATGCATGAAGGCCACTGCTAAGTCGTGTTGAGAATACACCACTTTATGTTTGCCATGTCTAAATGAAACGTTGATCAAAGGGAGGAAAAGGGGGAGTTGGTGATAGTTCATGTCGCTACAATGCAGCACTGAGACGGGACGAAGGGCGGTTAAAACAAGGAGACAAACGTATCTGCAAACTCTCAACTGACAGAAATTTATTTGCGCAGGCATATTTAAACAATCAAAAGGAAAATAGGGTGCGCACTAGCTACACAAAATTCTATGCCCCTAGTGTGGTCCACGTGGGCCCGCAAGGTCAACTCCACACTCCACGTTTAGAAACTCTTTTTCTAGGTCAGCGCAAGGGACGGGGCACTGATACAGTGCATCCCTTTTCTGTGAATACAAAAGGCTTCAATTATCTCCCGTACAGTTTTATCAGAGTTCTTGCACAGAACAGATGGTTTTTCGAAGCATGGTATGCACTCGCAGTCCCTACAGTGCAGGCCAAGGTGGCCTGATGGGGTGCGGCGTATTGTCGATGCATGTTCCATAAGTCGGACGTTCAAGCACCGCCCCGACTGACCAATATAGCACGCACCACAATCTAGAGGAATAGAATATATGCCGCCTAAGTCGCAGGCAACAAAAGGCTTCTTGTGGCGAATGCCACACCCGCAAACATTAGGTTCTTTATTAATGTGTGAGCAAAGACTTTGCAACTTGCGTGGAGCAGAGAATATAACCTGAATATCAAACCTGCCCGCAATCCTTTTTATATTGTGAGATACCATGTGTACATAGGGTATGACCACTGGCCTGGCAAGGGGCATGACAAAGGTCCTTTTCGGAGTAGATCCCCTAAGCGGCTTCAGTAAAGCCTCAGCAACATCTACTATCACATTCTCAGGAAATCCAGCACATCGCAGTCTGGTTATTTGGGTCTCGAAGCTACTGTTCAACATGTGCTGACACGATTTTACCAGAGCTGCACGCATTACTGATTTGGCCAAACCCCTCTTCACTAACGTGGAGTGAGCCGAAGCATATGGCAGGAGGCCTTTTTTGGACCTAGGGTTGTACTTATAGCAGACATGCTGTTGGGTCTTATGAATGAGAAGGTCTTTACTTTAACTTTACATTTTTTGGACCTTCTCATCCATAAGACCCAACAGCATATCTGCTATAAGTACAACCCTAGGTCCAAAAAAGGCCTCCTGCCATATGCTTCGGCACACTCCAAGTTAGTGAAGAGGGGTTTGGCCAAATCACACACACACACACACACACACACACACAAATAGAGATACGATGCTGAGATGGGGCTGATGCCGGCCAGCAGGCTGGGCGCTGCCCCAGTGCCACTTGTACGTGATGAGAGATGATGATGGATATGATAAGGGGTCCGGTAATCAAAGCAGGGTGGAGAGGCCAGTTGATGACAAGAAGTCCCAGAGGTGACGCAGACCTTGGCGTGTATGAGCTGGACTGGACCATGGGCCCAGCACCTTGCCTATGGTAAAGGGGCGATGATCGATCGCATGCAGTTCGTGCTGCAATATCGCAGTCCGGGCAGTCCATAAGTAGGTGGTGCAGGTCTGCACGCACACTGCATGCTGCACAAAGGTCCGAGGGCGCACGGCCAAGACTCTGCCTCATAACTGGTGTAAATGCAACATTCAGCCGCATGCGGTGAAGCAGGGATGCTTAGTGTCGCGGAAGGCGATGAGGAAGCGACAGTGAAAGAGAAGGATCCACTGCGTGGAGCAGAGAGTAGGGTGTAATGTCATGCAGCCACTGTGATCTTGTCTTGTCTGCAGAGAGAGCACGGACGAGGGCCTGATGACCACCTTCGGGCAAGATGATAGAGTGGGATGAAGCTATATGATGACCCCGCAGGGCCGCCCGGTCGGCCTCTCCATTGCCGGGTACGCCGACATGACCAGGTACCCACTGTAATACTACGCAGTGGCCCAGGTCTAGCAGCTCCTTGTAAGTTTCAAGCACGTCAGCAACAATGGACGCGAGAGGACCTCGAATGCCCATTGTTGCGAGGCATTGGATAGCAGCTTTCGAGTCTGTGTAGATGACCCATGGCCGAGATGAACACCGCAGGATCTTGTGCATGGCAAAGAGCAAAGCATGTAGCTCAGCACATGTTGACGACGTCAGATGCGAGAGACGGAAGATAGCAGTTATGTCTTCGGACGGAATAATATAGGCGAATGCAGAGCTGGATTTTGTGGACGAGCCATCCGTAAAAACAGGAGTAAAGCCTGCATACAGCTCGCTCATCATATCCAGTGTGAGCGCCTTGGACACTCCTGCAGCGACATCATCCTTTCTCTGCAGCCCGGGAACGGATACTGAAGCAGATGGCAGAGGGAGGGTCCAAGGTGGAGTTGAACGCGCCTGGGGTTCAACTTGAAAACGTGGCAGGTGAGGCTTTAGCTGTTGAATGCAGGACCTGAACTTGTTATTCCTGCGACGGGAAAGCTTCAGCAGTAAAGGGTGGTGCCGGTGATGAGCCAACAAACGGAGATAGTGACGGCTCGTCTCATTAAAGCGCTGGATAGCAAGCGGAGTCTCTCTCGCTTCTGCCATGACTAAACAAGTATCCGTTGTTCTTGGCACGCCCAGGCACACACGAAGGCTACGTGCCAAAAGACACTGAAGCTTGGACTCGGAGGATGGCGAAATCCCGTGTAATACTGGAAGGCTGTATAGGAGCGGACCACGCACCAAGGCTCGATGAATGGCCAAAAGAGATCGCGCATCGCAGCCCCACATGAGGTGGAGGTGGTGAGGTGGTGGCCAAATCAGTAATGCGTGCAGCTCTGGTAAAATCGTGTCAGCACATGTTGAACAGTAGCTTCGAGACCCAAATAACCAGACTGAGATGTGCTGGATTTCCTGAGAATGTGCTAGTAGATGTTGCTGAGGCCTTACTGAAGCAGCTTAGGGGATCTACTCCGAAATGGACCTTTCTCATGCCCCTTGCCAGGCCAGTGGTCATACCCTATGTACACAGGGTATCTCACAATATAAAAAGGATTGCGGGCAGGTTTGATATTCAGGTTATATTCTCTGCTCCACGCAAGTTGCAAAGTCTTTGCTCACACATTAATAAAGAACCTAATGTTTGGGGGTGTGGCATTCGCCAGAAGAAGCCTTTTGTTGCCTGCGACGTAGGCGCCATATATTATATGGCGCCTAAGTCGCTAATATATATATATATATATATATTTTTTTTTTCGGACGTTAATAAAAAGCCAAATCTTCCTGTTTCTCGTCATTTCAACCAGTCTGGTCATTCAATAAATGACGTTGCCATTTTTATTCTTCAATCAAACTTTACCTCCGATAGAGGCAGGGAACAACGCGAGTCTTACCTCATTTACAAATTCCAATCAATCATTAACGAAGATCCCGGTGTACTTTCAACAGTAAGGAATCTGGTCGTCTAGATGGGATATACTTTCCCATTTTTTTCCCTTTTATTTTCCTTTTTTTTTCTTTTCAGCTATGTCCTCAGTACAGCTCACCCTGAGCTGGCTCCCCAAGAAAGATGACATCACCACCCGGACTTGACCTTGCGGAATGTTCCAGAATATGACTCAGACAACTGCCACGTGGCATACTTGCGCCGATTGTGACGTCACCCAGGAAACCTATTTAAGCAATATGCAACCCTTGTACCTCTTTTGTCCTGACGAAGACAGTGCCACTGTCGAAACGTCGACCATTCTTTTTTTAATCTATGTGTTAAATTGCCCATTAAATAATTTAGTTTTTGTTAACGTTCCTGTAATCTGTAGTCCAAGTCTTATTATTTCACTTTTATTCAACTTCGTAGCCGTCTGATATATTAACCTATTTGTTCTATATATATATATATATATTATATATATATTATATTATATATTCTATTCCTCTAGATTGTGGTGCGTGCTATATTGGTCAGTCGGGGCGGTGCTTGAACGTCCGACTTATGGAACATGCATCGACTATACGCCGCACTCCATCAGGCCACCTTGGCCTGCACTGTAGGGACTGCGAGTGCATACCATGCTTCGAAAAAACATCTGTTCTGTGCAAGAACTCTGATAAGACTGTACGGGAGATAACTGAAGCCTTTTGTATTCACAGAAAAGGGATGCACTGTATCAGTGCCCTGTCCCTTGCGCTGACTGACCTAGAAAAAGGGTTTCTAAACGTGGAGTGTGGGGTTGACCT
The DNA here is from genome assembly GCF_037126465.1 of Ornithodoros turicata. Lineage (NCBI taxonomy): Eukaryota > Metazoa > Arthropoda > Arachnida > Ixodida > Argasidae > Ornithodoros > Ornithodoros turicata. Next base: position 51,404,527 of record NC_088206.1, read on the forward strand.
TGCGGGCCCACGTGGACCACACTAGGGGCATAGAATTTTGTGTAGCTAGTGCGCCACGTATTTTCCTTTTGATTGTTTAAATATGCCTGCGCAAATAAATTCCTGTCAGTTGAGAGTTTGCAGATACGTTTGTCTCCTTGTTTTAACCGCTCTTCGTCCCGTCTCAGTGCTGCATTGTAGCGACATAAATGAAACATACCTGACCTGATCCAAATTAACCGTTCTGAGTCTGGAACACACAAAGAGAAAAACGCAACACACGCCACAACATTAACAGATAGGCAAATGAGCTGTAGCGAGCTCCACCTTGGGGCAAAGTCAACAAGTAATTCACCAAAAGTCAATGAGCGCCTGAAATGTAACATCTCTGACTGGTAGCAGGACGGTCCACGTTCAATTCCTGGTGCTAGCACTGACTGGCTTTTTCATGAATTATTTGTTGAAGTTTCGGTGTGCTTGAGAACCACTCGTCAACCATAGTATCCTCATGAGGTGATGAGGGTTTGTCATCCCAAAGAGACTCCCTTTCTGGCATGTGTCCTTATGGATGCTCATGACTGCAGAAAAAAAAATAAAGAAAGAGCACTTAATGACAAGAAATGGATAGTCGTATTTACTGTATAATGATTGTGCACAACAGAAAGAAGACTTTCGCACAGAAGGCTGTACTTCTCGAGGTCTAACATCAAGTTACAAAATTCCAGAATATATAAGACATGTTGTAAGGTAGAGAACAAGTAGAGTTATTGAGTTATCGAGTTGTGTTGAGGGGGGAGTTGTACCCCCTTTTTATTTTATTATATATGATTGTACAATTATTTTTATGTCTGTACCAACCCTCGCTCTCTACATTACAACATGTTTTATATATTCTGGAATTTTGTAACTTCATGTTAGACGTTAACAAGAGCAGCCTTGTGCACGAAAGTCTCGTCTCATTAAAGTTTAGATGCTCTCAACAGTCTTCTTTCTGTTGTGAATCTCTATTGCAGCGTACCTGCACATTGCTGTTCTACGTACTGTGACTTTGCACTAAGAGTATGGACTTTGGGTAAAAAGACTACACAGCACTGTTCAGGTACTTTTTTCCTATCGAACAGTATGTATGTATGCAGTATGCACACAGTATTTGTGCACCGGACGCACTAAAAACGTAATGAATGTGGCATTGCCCACAGTAATGCACCAAATTCAACACAATTATTGTAGAATCCAGGTATTTTAGCTTACATGTCAATCCAGTACCACATCCAGTGTGAAGTTGTGACAAATAAATAGTTTCCATTTTTCTTAGCTCTCAGAACACAGACAGTGAATTAATAAGAGTAGACAATGTTAACATGAATTCTAGGGCTATTCTTCAATTAAAGATTCAGAGATAGTAAAGGCACCTTCCTCAATGGACGTTGATGACACTGAAAATTCTAAAACGTTATCAGAGGCGACATCAGCTTCTGTGTGTCAAAGGATTGTATGTCCAACAGCAATCCAGTTAACAGTAACAAAAATGTGCAAAAGGCAAATTAACTGAACTAATGTAATGTACCTTCTATATCAGACAGTGAAGCTTGTAACACCCCATCCACAGGAACCAGTGTCCAGGCAGCAAAAGTGCTTGAAGTGGGAGGTAGCAGCTAATTGGAATAGCGACCTTTGTTTTCCACCCTGAAAGCACAGGTTGTAATCAGGGTGTCGAACCGAACCCGAACCGAAAACCGTACCCGAACCGTTAATTTTGCCGGAACCGTACCCGAACCCGAACCGAAATTTTCATGACACTGTTGAACCCGAACCGGAGCAGAACCGTAAAAAGTAATAGCGGTAACCGGTTCGCAACAAAACGGTTCGGACATAAAAGAAGTCAGCATAAGAGTTCCTCTCAATCCCAGGACGAAGACACATTGGTATCATCATCAAACGTCCACATCATGAATTTCGGAAATTATCACCTAACAGACAAACGAGGACATATAGTAAGTATACTCTCAGCGTCTTTTTAACACGCTGAAGCGCAGTTGTCCTTGTGAGCGCCGTGTCTAGCGCCCCACGCACGCGCTGCGGCGTCGACTCTTCAGAGACGAGGCGCCAAGCGGACGAATGAAACAGGAATGGAGTAGGCCAGTTATGTAGCTCTATAGGACGAATATGTGATTAAGTAAGCTCCCAACATTTTCCTTTACACCTGAGCAGTAAAAATTACACTAGTTAGAAACATGAGAAGTGGAGAAGTAGCGTACGCAGAAGAGTGCCTGTTTGAATGGTCGTGGTTTGAAAAGTAAATGCAGTTCTGCTTATTGGTAGTGCAGTTGTGTCGCCTGTTGCCTTGCCTTTGTCTTGCATTTGCCTTTGTGTTGTGGATTAACTAGTACACTGCTGTGAGCTCGGACAGAATAAGGCTGGCAGGCTTATTTTCGACATGCTTCAGTACGGTTTCAGATCGATTCACGCTGCGAATGCAGTCTGCCGGCAAGTACCGTCGTCTATGTAACGCTGTCCATCTTATTAGGCTTCCTTTAAGTGTATCTTGCTGGTACTGTGCGTGTGCAAAAAGAGATTTTAGGAACAGAAAGTAGCAGGTCTACGACCGCTCATCCATTTCTCCTTTCTCTCGCTACAGTGAGTACCTGACCGCTAAAAACGTCAATGCAGGCAACAGCGGTACGCTATTAGCCACGCATTTCCTGATAAAAGCAGTTTTATGGAACATATAAAATAGAAGCGTTGAACCAGTTCGTGAACCGGTTCGAGATTGAGAACCGGTTTGCGAACCGGTTCGATTTTTGGCATGGCCGAACCGGAACTGAACCGGAACGAAATCAAAGCAACGCGAACCCGTACCAGAACCGAACCCGTATTGTTTGCGGTTCGACACCCTGGTTGTAACTGTGAGGGCAGACTTAAAAGTGGTGTCAAGATGTCTGCATGCGAGTGCACATGAAAAGTTGAACATACGTGAATACTCAAATTATAACATCACGTTGTCATACCTGTTGGTGGAGGTAGACTGCAACTAATGTGTCAGCAATTGAAGATGAAAGATGAGCACTGAGTCTTGAATGAGTCTTGAATGAAAGATGAGGCTTGAAAGATGAGCACTGGGCACAGAGGGTTCTAATAATAGGTTCTCTACTTCATGTGGACCAACGTACAGGTTGGGACAAAAGTTTACAGAACGCGTGAGCGACGTACCTTTTCTTCGGTGCGACACCCTTAGCGGCTGCCGGAAGAGGGTGAGTTCACTGTCTCGGAGGGGTGGAAGGGTGCGCTGCTAGCGACACACAGTGGTAGTTCCGGTGTCGCTGGGAAGTGGAAACTACCGCTGTGTGTCGCTAACAGCGGACCCTTTCACCCCTCCGAAACGGTGAACTCACCCCCTTCCGGTGGCCGCTAGGCTGTCACACCTGAGAAAAAGTATGCCGCTCGCGTGTTCCGTAAACTTTTGCTCCAACCTCTAGCTTCGATTGCTCATCTTAGCTATCGCGCAACCTTTGGTGACGATGACGCAAATGAAAAACTCGACGTCGTAAGGTTTTTATACGACTTTGCCAAATTGCGGAACATTTTATGCCCGGACAACACCTTCACCCTGACACCGAACGCAAGCCTTGAATTTCCGAGCTGTTAGGGTGACAACCCTAAGAAGGTACAAAATATGAATATGTAAGCCCATTCCTACCCATCGGAACCTCTTTTTCCGTTTTTCTTTTTTTTTTTGTGTGTGTGTGTGGTACGCGCAAGTGTCTACAAGGTGTATTCCCGCATTAAACATCTGCTCATGGAGACATTTTCCCGCTTCCAAGGCAGGTTCCTGAGTCACGAACAGCAATGTCTGTTTTATGCAATTATTATACCTGTGACTGAAAGTAGACCACTCTTGCTAAACAACTGAACAGGCTGAACGGAGTACGTTCACCAAGCTACCATTTCCAGACAGGAGAATCTTTCGCATTTTCAGTGATAGCTGTCTTTGAGCCAGACATGTACAAGATACTCAAAAATGTATTTAAGATAAGATAATAAATGCTAATGTTAGAATGTCATTAAGGTAGAGTATAGATACATGAAAATTAAAGTAACTAAGATAGAGAACAAAATATATCAAAAAGTATTTGAAATACAGTTAAGATACTACTTATCCTTCAACGCAAAAAGGCACGGGTCACTGGTCAATGCGTCAAGTCGCCGCTATGTGACATGAATCACCTAAACCCCGCGTACAACGCTAGCCGCCGCTGTGTGATAGGAGTCATCTGAACACAAGTCCCAAAAAGATGACAAAGAGATACCACATAACTCCACTAAGTATATGTGACCCAGTACAAAGCAAACTTCTAGCAGGTCCCTGCTCGGCGAGGTCAGAATTCAGCGTCACCGCGTCAGGGCACACGTAACAGAACCCTCACAGGCCAAGGATTAGTATACATGGGGCAAGATCTCTAAATGAAGACTTCGAAGAAGGGCCAGTGTCCGGGTCAAGTCCGAGGGGCTCAGGAAATTTCCACTGAACAAGCAAGACAATGGAAGACTAGACACAGAGAGAGAGAGAGAGAGAGAGAGAATATATGATGACGATGATATGGGGGGGGGATGACTTCCGCTCATTGAGCAGAATGCTACCCCAGAAAGTTTGAGAGGGATATTCAAAATATGTAATTAGAGTATTGAGTAGAAAATAATTTATAAAATAAAATATTTTAAGTATTTTAAATAGAGTAGAAATACGCAAAACAAAAAGTATTGAGTAGAGTACCAAAATACCACAAATTGTATTTAAAATACAGTATTTTAAATACAATACTCCAAATACGTACACGTCTGCTTTGAGCCGAGCACACTTGACAAAATCTTGTCATGCAACTTGGCAATACCCGAGGTAACCTAACATCATCAATTCATCATATAAGTGAAATAAGTATTAGAATTTATAACTATTTTTCTTTTACTGGACACATGATCACCTGCGTATGACGATTCCTAATGTAGTTGTTTTTTTTATATTTATTTAATTATTTCAATGCTTCACCTTTATCTCGAGAATCCTGGCGGAACTGATGTCGGATAACAAAGTTGTTCATCCATCAGTTGGACACCGACCCGACCCGACCCAACCCGCGAGGCAGACTTTTGTGTTATTATTGCAATGTTTTCGTTATTTTGTTTTTCTTTTTTAAACAGTAGGTAACCTATTGTAACTTTTCCACACTTCTTGTGACAGGAAGCAGCAGCATTTCTTCCGTAGAGACATTTTCCTGGTCAAGGCACCTTAATTGTAAGAGCGATAAAACCCCGGTGCAGGGGACACAGAGAGACAAAACAGACGAAGCACACCTTAATTGCCTGATTCTGTCCTGCTTTCTTGCTTTTTTCAGTTTGTCATAAATGGATATGCTATACCATGAGGATATTTTCAGTGTGGGCAGTACAATTTTGGAGGGTAAACAAATAGGCACAGCGAAACCAAAACTGTCTGCCCTGTCAGATATATGACACTTCTGGAGTCATTTTGATAAACAACGTCACGTTTCAGTGACTTTAGATCTATTTAATGAATCTTAGTACGTCTACACCAGCCTACAGAGTAGTCATTTAGACATAACAGATTACGGATCTGGAAGGGTTACGTTTCACAGCAAAATCATCCAGTTCAATCAAACTATATTATTTTTCGAAAACGCCGCCTCTGTATTCGTAACACCAAAGAAAATGACGTCAAGTTGCCTTATTTAATACAATTTGTCAAAGATAAATACCGTATTCGTTTCTCAAACATTTCAGAACATGTTTTCCAGGCAACGATAGAGTATAGACAGGGGTGACACACAAACAGATTTTCCTCGCTGTTCGTGAAGGCACGTGGTCGCTGATCTTCCATTTTTGAGCGTCATGTCTGCGGCCGGAGCTACAGTTTGCTACAGACAACCAACGATCGGAAAAATGCGGGGAAAAATTGGGACAAAAAATACGATCGGAAAGGTTAAAACTTCGCTACCCGACAGCGGCGCGCCGATCGACTGAAACGGCAGCAGCGAGCATAAATTGACCGGCGGCGTGGCGGCGCGGCGCACACCTCTACGTGCTGTCCGTTCGGCGGGAAGAGTCGCATTGTGGCACAGAACCAAATTCTTTTCGTTTGGTTTGCTGGCCGTTGTCTGCACTGTTTCCTTCATCCATGATTTGGACAACAAAGTACAGGTGCAGCTCAGCAACCCATACGAAAAGCAGCAACTTCTCCACGAGTGTACGCGGGGTCGGTCGTGTCAACCTCGATCGGCTAGTTCAGTATTTCACCGCCGCGCGGCGTCAATTTAACAGAAAAGCGAATACCTCTTCCCTCGACGTTAACGAGGTGGGGACCATGAAGGAAAGAAACATAGGAGGGGCGGTTTCCAAGTGATATCCGTGGAACCCTTCTGGCGGTCGAACCAAAACCGCCATTATTTCCTGCCCGCCATGTGACTTTCTTTTCAGTTTCGGTTTGGATCGCTTTGTTACGTGCGTTGGTGTCCGTGTCATTATTCGCGTTAGTAATTCTATGCCACCTTTTATATGCTTATTCTTTTATACTGACCTCCTTACAGCACCAAATTCAGACGGATCACTTTTCATCAATTGAGATCGCCGTTGTGTTTGGGTCATGTGTGCGGCTAGGTGGTAGTCAGGACTATCCAACAACCCTACGCGCCGGAGGAGAGCGATCCGACAGCCCCCCCCCCCCCCTTCCCTCGGGCGGGTCAATATAAAAGAGTACGCGTTAGACGTGTGCGCCGAAAACTATTTTTCTGGCGGCGGCGTCCCGCACATTTCCGAACCGGCGTCAGCGTCACACCGATCTCCTTTCGTCGGCGTGGCTCACTATTTCTTTTTTGTGTGTGTGTGTGTGAATTCGGGTGGTCATTTCGTGACAACACGACCTATCGCTTGCAAGTTCATAGGTCGGCGCTCGCGCCAGATCACGTGACCGTTGCCACCCGAATCCGAGTACCAGGAATCTAGCGCTTTTAGTAGCTGGGATCACGGTAGGGACATCGCGGTTGCTCGTCTTCGATGGTGGTGGTGGAGGTGATGGAACTGCTTGCCTGGAATGCCATCACCGTAACCACTAGACCACGGGAGGCTCGTTTTCGGGTTCCGTCGTCTGCTTACCCTATGTGAACATCGACGTGCGGGCCAATGACGGCACACGCCACCCTGCCGGTGACGACCGCGATGTGATGATGTGACGACACCGGATGTAACTTAGCAATCCGCTGCTCGGTCGCTTCAAAGCCGGGCGGAAAAAGTGCTAGCTGGCAATAGACCTCTTCCTCTTTGTAAACAAATAACGTCATAGTGTTCGACAGCGCCACCAATTTGGTAGAGTTGAACTGCGCTCGAAGTTAGAGGCGAACAAGGTCGCGCCCGAAAGCCACGGTCTTGAGGGAATTACGATGATCCCTGACAGGGACGCGGCCTTCGGTCCTACAGCCTATCAATAGGAGGCAGCGAACAAATGCCCACTCGTAGAACCCAGCCTTCCCCTCCCCTCCCGATTTGTTTTGGTTTCAGTCTGTCTACCAACCTCATGATGACGTTTTCCGTATAGAGGTCTATTCCTGGCGCTCGGAAAGCGCCACGAGTACACACGAGATGACTACGTTTTGACGAAGCGAACGCAGTTGCTCGGAATGTGGCAAAAAAAAGAAAAGAAAAAAGAAAGAAAGAAAAAGGACCTGCCAGGAATTGACCACGCCAATTCGCCATTTGTTTTCTCTTCGCAGTTACAAGATGCGCATCACTTAGTTGCAAGAAATACGTAGGGATTATGAATGCGAGTTGGTAAAATGTGTAATCACGTAAAATCACGTTGCGTTTATTGACCGTTACGGTGTTGAGAAAGGTAGGTGTGGACGCGATCACATGATCGATTCACGCAAGCTGCCGCTAAAGTGCCCACAGTTTTACTTACTTATCTGTAAAAGAAATAAACCTAAGACATAATAGGGCCTATCGGGAACGATTGACTGATAATGATTGCCTGAAAAGATCATGACAGTACAGGTTGCTGAAAAATGAGTGACAGCTCAACGCTAGAGGTCCAACGTGATAAGGGTGCACTGACTGATAGAGATAGGCTGTTGGCTACTATTTGCTGAGAAAGATTGTCGAACTAGTTCCCTCCATCACAAATAATCAGTCCTTATCAGAAACCACAGAGAACTGATCATGCCCTATCAATCAGTCATATCTAGCCTACACTCCAAGCAGCAAAATGTACTGAAAGTCGAGTGCAATAGGGGCGGACGGGTAGGTGGAAGGCCTTGAACAGACCCGCGAAACTAAAGAATATTGATAAGACACATACCGTCCACCCCTACTGCACTCAACTTTCAGTACATTGTGCTGCTTGGGACAGTGCCACCCATTATCTCTCAGTATCGTTATCAGTAGCCAGTGTTGTACCCGCTACCCAAAACTAACATCGTTCAGTGCCTCAGCCGTCTCGCCCGCGCGGGCCACAGCGTTTGGCTTTAGTGTGTCCCCGGTCACACAGGCCTCCCCGGCAACACATCCGCCGACGCCGCTGCGAAGCAGGCCCACACCTCTGCACCATTGCTATCGGTCCCGCTATCACCCTCGTCATGCCGACTCCACATACGCCGCATGTGCGCCCAGCACACTCGCCTCTTCACTGAGAGCGCCGTCCCAGCCCGCACTTTCCTTCATTCCATCGATCCCAAGATGGATCTCACCGTCCCACTGAGCCTCTCTCGAAGGGTGAGCTCACTCCTTCACCGCTTACGACTCAACGTCGCTAAGACCCCATCGCGCCAGTTCCTCATGGGCAACATAGGTTCTCCACTATGCACGAAATGTGATGTGGTGGCGGACACTACCCACCTCCTCCTGCACTGCCGCCTTTACTCCTCAGCCAGAGCCGCACTTGAGCAACAGCTCACACACCTCGGCCTGCACCTCACGCTGCGGACCTTACTCGGCCCCGTGCAGCGCGCCCGACAGTGCGTAGTCACCAGACTGCTCCTCCGTTACCGCGCTGCAACCGACCTACTGGTCGCCCTGTGAACCGGACTGTGCCCGCCTGGGTACTCGCTCTCTGTTTTCTTTTTTTTGGGGGGGGGGGGGGGGGAATAGCAAGCCGACACCCTGTCTGGCTGACCTTTCCCTCGTTCCTCTTCTTTGTTATTATTAAACATATACCCCCCCCCCCAAAACTAAGTAACGAAATACCGCTAGCCACTACACCACAGAAAAGTAACGCAATACTATAGTATCGCTACAAATTTGACAAAAAGCAACGAGATACCGTTACCAAGTAAAAGTAACGTAAATACTATGCCGCTACATATCCGCTACCGTACCGTTCTCTATGCAGTACCTTACCGAAGGTATCCCTTTGTCGAATGTGCCTAAAGACGGTGCAATATTTAAGTTCCCTCACATAGCCCGCACGCAGCATTAGCTATGTATACCACTACATACAGCCAACATATATTATTTTACATTGATCTCGACCCTGAGGTGATGCGCATTTAGGACATAATTTAATAGCGGCATGTGGACATTTTTCCAGTCAGCATGTTTGCAACACAAGACGATTTTTCTGCAGTGATAGTATTTTGTCCGAGATATCCGTGCAACAGCGATTATAAGCGACCACACGTGGAGTCATCAATAAGTGGCTACCATGAGGTGAAAACAAATGGCCTAATGTTTGCTCTCGCTAAGGCATACGCCGTGCTGTTGGCACACTGCACCAAAGCTTAGGTCTCACAGGAACTATAGGAGTTCGTGTTGTTGCCTGTCCCCTGCTTCTCTTCTTCCAGCCACACGACGGCTTCCCTTACAAAGCGTTTAACTATACGAAAATCTACGTCTAATGTGCTTTTGCGGGAGTATGAGCTTCTCTGTAAGAGTCTACCTGTGAGAGATCACCTCCGTAAGGAAACATTTCGAGAGAGAAAAATATTACGTAGCTTCCCTGAACATGCCAAACGCTGTCAGCAGTACGTCACCACGCAAGTGTGCAAAGAGCCGACTCCCGGATAATAATATTATTTATTTATTTGGCGTGGCTCATATACCCGCAGTGTACGGCGGCAACCGCATGGAGGACTTTGCCAACTGGATGGCAGCAGAACTTGAAAGGAACGGTGACCTACTAAGCGAACAATAGACGACGGACCGATGAGCCGGTTTGAGCCAATGATAGATATTTAGTCTGAGGAGAGGAAATGACAGCACCCAACGGAACCGTGTGCGCCAATGAAAACACGCTTCATAAGAAATGCCACAAGCACATGACAAAGTCACCTGTGACTATGCCTGTGACCGCTTTTTTTTTTTCGGGCTTTGCCCTCTTCGGCCTGCCTCCTAGAAGGACACGCAGGTGGCCCGTCGCGCGGACTTCGACGTGGATGTATTAATATCAGAGGTTTCAAGGAGGCTACCCCTTTGGAACGTCAAACTTGTTCAGTATAAGGACATCAACTTAAAACATATATTTTGGCAGGACGTGGCAAGGTTTGTGCAAGGCGAAGGTGACTAAATGAAACATACAAATATTGTTTGTGGCACATGGCAAATCGGGAATGTGTTAGGAGATAACGGTAACAAAAATGCACTCTGATATTTCTTTAGTGAGCATTGCTAGAAACACACATAAGCCAACATTCTCTTCGTATCTCAAAATTTCTTGCAATTTCTTGATTTCTAGATGTTACTAGCACCGTACTTTTTCAAGAACCGATAAAATGTCATTTATGTTACTAAACAATGCGTACAGCAGTTTACTACAATAAACATTGCCACATCGCGTGCAACCAGAGGTGGTAAACGCTAGGCCGACGCTTCACCATGACAACCTCAACTGGACATTCTGCCCCGCAGTTGCTTACGACGTGAATGATCTGGCTGCGTTACTGGACAGTATCCCTGCGCATTACGTAGTCTGCGGAGACCTCAACGCCCACAACACGATCTGGGGCAGTGCACGCACGGACACCCGAGGTATGCGACTGGCGGCCCTCTTTAAGAGCCGGGACCTCTACATTTTGAACGACGGTTCCCCGACATACGTGCAGTCGACTCAGCTCTCATCATGCCTGGATCTCACTGTTGTGTCGGCCTCGGTTGCACGGCTCTTCAGATGGCAAGTCAATACAGACACCTTCGGAAGTGACCACTTCCCAATCTTGATCAGCGTACATGACGCACCGCGCAGCCCGGCTGGACATCTCGTCAAGCGGACCGACTGGCGGTCGTACAGATGCTTAGCCCTCTTAGCCCTCCTCGTACAGTGCTTAGCCCTCTTCTTTTCAACATCGTTATGGCTTCCCTACCGGCACTCCTACGCGACCACACCAATATCACAGTCTACGCGGACGACATCTGCCTCTGGACGTCCAGCCTGCGCCGCGATGTGATCCAACGCCGTCTCCAAGGAGCCCTCAGTAGTAGTGTATCAGCTCAAGTATCCGGAAACTCACACAGTCGCCTGGACGCCATTAATTAGCAATTAGAGCAATTTGGGACCCCCCCACAGTAATTAGGATCATTCAGGGAGTCATTACACTAATTGGGGATCATCTAAGACGTGTCCAGACCACTGTGTGAGTTTCCGGCTACTTGAGCTGATAAAAAATAAAAAAATAGGTAGAAAATAAAATGAAAAGATAGAAATAGAGTGGAGAGAAGGAGTTTAGTTGAAGATCAACGACGTCATCTTGAAGAAAGCGGCCCGGAACGGCCGCTGACCGTCGCTGGCAACGGAGCACAGAGGCAGGTTGCAAAGCATCGCAGCACCAGTTCCGGACATCCTGTGACGTCAGCTGTGACGTCATCATGGCATGTCTAGGCAAGTTAGGACAGCTCTGGACATGCAAGAAGAAAAACACTCGTAATACAGAGGCTGGAAAAGCAAGAGTATGCAAACCATCAATAGCTAACAACAAAGAGAATTAATTACACAACAAATGAGCCCACCAGAACAGGAGCGCAGAACCATGCGACTGCTCCATCCGAGAGGCAGGCAGAGAACTGACTCGTAATGGTTTTTTCTCCTGTATAAAGCCCCGCAGCTGCACCCCCTAGCGGTTACTTTCTCAACTAATCTCACAACAAAATTATTAAGAATCACGCCAGCGCTACTCCCGTTCCCAAGGCAGAAGCTGATAGAAAATGTCGGGGATGCCCGGACAACAGCAACCAGCACCCGACGTGCACGGGCACGAAAATCGCAAACAAAGCGGGAACAAAGTTGACGAAAGTTACACAACAAATCACCTCACCACAGCAGGAGCGCAGACCGATGCGACTGCTCTCCGTGACAACCAGCCAGAAACTGAGCGAGCGCGGGGAGCGCACGTCTGCTTTCCGCGACAGCCAGAGAGAAACTGACTGGGCGCCGCTCCGCGGCCGCTACGCATACGCGCTCCTAGCGCCCTCTGGGGCGACTACCTCCGAGAGGCTAAGAGTGAAGAGCATTCCTGCGCCCCCTGCTGGCCATTCTCATTGGTCGTGAGGCTAAGAGAGAAGAGCATTCCTGCGCTCCCTGCTGGCCGTTCTCATTGGTCGTGACGTCATCCTATTGTCTCAGGGCTACCCTGTTTTTTTCCACTAATGCTCCTTTGGTCAATCTACAATGAAGCCACAGTATGACGTCATCATGCACCTGCGTGGCTCAAGGACGCGTACGCTCTAGACAGGGGACCTATTATTTATTGAATCACTATCCCATGATTATTTCCTTTATTCTTCTATAACAATTGAATAGGAAGCTATTGCAGAAGAGCACCATGCATGAAAGCTGATCGTAGGAATTCCAAAGTCTTACTAAATGAGACTTGCAAAAGAACAAAATATCCTAACACGTAACTCCATCAACGACAAATAAGAGGACTAGGTACTCAACAAATCAACACAGAGTACGGGTAACCAGGAGCGCAAAACTCAGGGCAGCACTATCGTCAAGACAACAATGTTCCTTGTCAAAAGGGAAAAAAATACTAAGCGTCAACAAAGGAAAGCATGCATATCGGGGCATGTCAGGACACGTCAGGACAAATCGTACGACTGCTGGGCAACAGAGGAAAACAAACACTTGAACAGAGTGAAAAAGACGCTCACCATCATTTTTCCCGTTCACAGCATTCCCTCATTGTAAATCCGCTCGTCACAAAATCCACCTGCATCGTCGAACACCATTCACCAGTGACGAACCACACATCCGCATCCCATCAGAGGCAGACAGAACCCCACCGAAGCTACGTCCTTCCACTGACGGCCAACGCCAGGAGCAAAATTTGCGTGTCCAGACCCGTCAGTGTCCAAGAGAGAAGTGAATCCTTGCGCCCCCTGCAGGCCGTTCTCATTGGTCGTGACGTCATCCTATTGTTTCAGGGCTACCCTGTTTTTTTCCACTAATGCTCCTCTAGACAAGGTCAACCTGAAACAATAGTCTCTCGGTATGACGTCATCATGCAGGTGCGTGGCTCAAGGACGCGTACGCTCTAGACAGGGCACCTGTTATTTATTGAATCACTATCCCTAGATTATTTCCTTTATTCTACTATAATGATTGCATAGGAAACTATTGCAGAAGAGCACCATAGACAGGAGGAGACTGTAGCATTTCATTCCCAAAGTCTTACTGTACAGGGAAAAAAATAATGGTTCAGCAAGACATGTCCATCCCAGCCGAGAGCCATGCAGCTAAGTGAATAATGACGCTTTGTTCCTCCTGAATAAAGTCACACACCTCTCCCCCTCGCGGTTACTCTCTGAACTAAATGAATCGCAAAATTATTAAGAATAGCTCTACTCCCATTCAAGGCAGCACTATCGTCAAGAATATTTCTTGTACAAAAAGAAAAAAGCTACATGTAGAAGGAAAGCATATCAGAACAAGCCCAGGCATGTCAGCACATGTTTGTCAGACAAGGGGGGAAAAAGCGAAAAGAAACAAAGAAGGAAACCAGCATCAAACTATTTCTAAGCACACGCACTCCTCTTATTCAAAAACAGTGCTCATCATAAATCTGCCCAGGACAATACACACTATTTTTCTATTGCCACACTTTTTTCCAGTAACGGTCAATGCATTGCTACAGACTGCGTGACGTCATCACATCCTGTCTGAAGAAGACACCGGCAAAGACTCCTATTATTCATTGAATCGCAAGATTATTTCCTTTGTCCTACTCTTAATGACATTCATTCTCTCATTAAAATTCAACAAAAAAGCACCCTGCATATTAACGATTTTCACCCCAAAGGCTCATCACGGTCATTAGAATTACAGTAAACTACCACTGCTCTTTTTAAATAATAAGTGAGACCACTCAACATCACCTCCAGGATTATGTAATACCTGACCCTTTCTATGCTCATACATTCGTTGTCTGAGGCTACACCTGCGAGCAAAAAAGCGCGGAAGCCGGGGGGGCAAAGTTCCATTCGCGCATTGCGAGCAAAAAGGCGGGAAAGCCGGGAGCAAAGTTCCATTCGCGCACGCCAAAACACAAGACAGAACGCCTTTACGGGAACACGATGGCATTCGTATACTATATTAATGATTATTGCATTGCAGTTTAGAAAAACTACTACAAAACTATAATTTAGGAGCCCATTAAAATTCTACTTTCTATGGAAACTATAATTGCCCTATTACTTGGATCGCTATTAATGAAGCGCTCCAATTTTTTCTCTCTTCCCATTTCAGCCTTGTCATGCAGGGAAGCAGACTCACATCCAAAATAATTAATTTACACTGAGGGTGCCGTGCTTCAGGAATTCCTATCCTGCGCTCAGATGCAAGCATTTCTTCACGGATACCTTTAACAGCTGACTTCCTCAACATACCGAGCTCCTAACAACATCTAACAAACAATCAGAGAAACCCTCTTCTCAGCTGTACCATGCGACTTTCTTCTGCGTAAAATCGGTGATTGGAGGAAGAGAGCAGCGAAAAATTGCGCGCACTTGTGCTTGACTTAAAAAACCTGAAGCATATGCCAATAAACCAAGAAAAAGACACTCATGTCTGCTATCTGATAGTGCCACATACACAGACGCATTGTCGCAAAGAAAGCACAGGACAGGGATACACAACTTTCCTTAGGTGAGCAGGGAAAAGGCTTAAGACCTCAGGAATAATAGCAGAGTCACTGGACATCGCTACGCGGCTAACACAAGATAATAGCGGCGGGTAAAATTGCAACACTGCTAAACAAGCCCCAACATGCCATCATGACGTCGCAAACCAGGAAAAAGAAGCACGCGCACGCACACAGCAGCTCAGGAATGCACAAGGAGAGGTGCTTTATAGGAATTTCTACTCCACACACTCAGATACCAGCATTTCTGCACAAATACCTATGACGGCTGACTTCCTCAACATATCGAGGAAAGCGAATACTGACACTCAACATATAACAAAAAACAAACAAATTCCATTCTCATGAACTCTCCTCTGCCGAGCGGCTTTCTCCCGCTCTACCTGGATGCTGACTGTTTCCCCTTATCTACATTCTGAGTAAAAGCCGTGAAAGGAGAAAAGAACCGCGAAAAATTACACGCATTTGTGCTCCAATAGCTGTACGTAACTGCAAGAAACCGTAGCGCACGCCAATACACTGAGAAAAAGACACCCATTTCTGCCACCAGATAATTCTTGCATAATGCCACATACACAGCCGCATTACCCTTGCGTAAAGAAAGCACAGGACAAGGATACACAAATTTCCATAAGTGACCAGGGAAAAGGCTTCAGTCGAACCGCTCAGAAATAACCGGAGAATCAACGCTTATCGCAACGAAACTCGACGGCTAGCACAACATGACACCAACAACATACTAGCAGCGGGTAAAATTGCAACACTGCTAAACAAGTCCAGACATGCCACGATGACTTCACAAATCAGGAAAAAACAGCACACGCATGCACGCACAGAGGACAACGCATTAAACACACGGAGCGCTCAGGAATAATCGTAGCGTTACCGCACATCGCTACGAAGCTCAATGTCTAACACAAGACGGCAGCAACAAGATATTAGCGAAGGGTAAAAATTGCAACACTACTGAACAAGTCTAGACATGCGACATCGAATGCGAAAACACTGGTGATCGGGGAAAAGGCCTAAGCCTGCGGCGGATCATCATAGAGCATACACAACTTCATTTTTCTATTTTGCGTAAACTAAACGCGGTCTGCTTGGAAAACGACGTACAAATTTTCTTAGGGAGCAGAGAAATATAGAAATTTGTACTCCGTGCTCAGATACCAGCATTTCTGCTCAAAAACCTGCAAAATTAAGCTCTGCTTACTTCGTCAAGATATCGAACACCCAACAAAATCAAACAAACAACCCCACTTCCACTGGTAGAACACTATTCAGCTTTTACGCAGGAGGCTTTCCTCTACATAAAAAGTAGAGAAAATAAGAAAAGAGCAGCGAAATATTACACACACTTTTGTTCGCATAGCTATTAGAGAAAAATAAATAAATAAAAGAACGACGCACACGCTAATAAACTGTGACAAAGACACCCTTTTCTGCTATCAGATAATTATTGCATAATGCTAAATACTCATTTGCATTGGCCCTGCGTGAAGAAAGCACAGGACAGGGATACACAATCTATCTTAAGCGAGCACGGAAAGTCACTTCTACTCGAACAGCTTAATACCATAAAGTCTGAATTTTTGCAAAGAAAATAAAGCCTGAACAGCGCTACGAAGGTGACAGACACATACTAACAAACAAACAAACACCTCTTCGAGTCTGTATTATCTTTTAAAAAATAACGAAAGCACGCATAAAAAAAATCAAATCGGCTAGGTAGCCTACCAGACGTTGTGCCTTAAAGTTGGCTGCACGCAATGCGCGGAAGCATGCTGTGAAGCCAACTTGCGGTTTTGCTGGATGCACATGAAGTCCGATTCCAATTGGAAATCGCGCTAAGGACGTGCCAAACGTGGAATTTTCGCAAGATTAATCCCAATACCTGGAATTCTATTCATTTTAGCGGGAATGCTGGCGCTTGTGCTCCATTATTCGTCGAAATTCTGATTATCAAATTTTCGAATACGAATAGGGTTCGAATATCAACAATATTCGAACAATATTCGAAATTTCGAATATTCGCACACCTCTAGTGAATACTGACACTCAACGATATATAACAAAAAACAAACAAATTCCATTCTCATGAACTCTCCTCTGCCGAGCGGCTTTCTCCTGCTCTACCTGGATGCTGACTTTTGACTTTCTGACCTGGATGTTTGTTTGTTTGTTTGTTTGTTTGTTTGTATCTGTCACGTTCGTAGCGCTGTTCAAGCGCTAGCCGCGTAGCGATAAGCGGTGATTCTCCGATTATTCCTTAGCGGTACGACTTAAGCCTTTTCCCTGCTCACTTAAGAGAATTTGTGTATCCCTGTCCTGTGACACAAATGCGTGTAATTTTTCGCGGTTCTTTTCTTCTGTCACTGATTTTACTCAGAATGTAGGTGAGGGGGGAAAAAGTCAGCATCCAGGTAGAGCAGGAGAAAGCCGCTCGGCAGAGGAGAGTTCATGAGAATGGAATTTGTTTGTTTTTTGTTATATATCGTTGAGTGTCAGTATTCACTAGAGGTGTGCGAATATTCGAAATTTCGAATATTGTTCGAATATTGTTGATATTCGAACCCTATTCGTATTCGAAAATTTGATAATCAGAATTTCGAATAATGGAGCACAAGCGCCAGCATTCCCGCTAAAATGAATAGAATTCCAGGTATTGGGATTAATCTTGCGAAAATTCCACGTTTGGCACGTCCTTAGCGCGATTTCCAATTGGAATCGGACTTCATGTGCATCCAGCAAAACCGCAAGTTGGCTTCACAGCATGCTTCCGCGCATTGCGTGCAGCCAACTTTAAGGCACAACGTCTGGTAGGCTACCTAGCCGATTTGATTTTTTTTATGCGTGCTTTCGTTATTTTTTAAAAGATAATACAGACTCGAAGAGGTGTTTGTTTGTTTGTTAGTATGTGTCTGTCACCTTCGTAGCGCTGTTCAGGCTTTATTTTCTTTGCAAAAATTCAGACTTTATGGTATTAAGCTGTTCGAGTAGAAGTGACTTTCCGTGCTCGCTTAAGATAGATTGTGTATCCCTGTCCTGTGCTTTCTTCACGCAGGGCCAATGCAAATGAGTATTTAGCATTATGCAATAATTATCTGATAGCAGAAAAGGGTGTCTTTGTCACAGTTTATTAGCGTGTGCGTCGTTCTTTTATTTATTTATTTTTCTCTAATAGCTATGCGAACAAAAGTGTGTGTAATATTTCGCTGCTCTTTTCTTATTTTCTCTACTTTTTATGTAGAGGAAAGCCTCCTGCGTAAAAGCTGAATAGTGTTCTACCAGTGGAAGTGGGGTTGTTTGTTTGATTTTGTTGGGTGTTCGATATCTTGACGAAGTAAGCAGAGCTTAATTTTGCAGGTTTTTGAGCAGAAATGCTGGTATCTGAGCACGGAGTACAAATTTCTATATTTCTCTGCTCCCTAAGAAAATTTGTACGTCGTTTTCCAAGCAGACCGCGTTTAGTTTACGCAAAATAGAAAAATGAAGTTGTGTATGCTCTATGATGATCCGCCGCAGGCTTAGGCCTTTTCCCCGATCACCAGTGTTTTCGCATTCGATGTCGCATGTCTAGACTTGTTCAGTAGTGTTGCAATTTTTACCCTTCGCTAATATCTTGTTGCTGCCGTCTTGTGTTAGACGTTGAGCTTCGTAGCGATGTGCGGTAACGCTACGATTAATCCTGAGCGCTCCGTGTGTTTAATGCGTTGTCCTCTGTGCGTGCATGCGTGTGCTTTTTTTTCCTGATTTGTGACGTCATCGTGGCATGTCTGGACTTGTTTAGCAGTGTTGCAATTTTACCCGCTGCTAGTATGTTGTTGGTGTCATGTTGTGCTAGCCGTCGAGTTTCGTTGCGATAAGCGTTGATTCTCCGGTTATTTCTGAGCGGTTCGACTGAAGCCTTTTCCCTGGTCACTTATGGAAATTTGTGTATCCTTGTCCTGTGCTTTCTTTACGCAAGGGTAATGCGGCTGTGTATGTGGCATTATGCAAGAATTATCTGGTGGCAGAAATGGGTGTCTTTTTCTCAGTGTATTGGCGTGCGCTACGGTTTCTTGCAGTTACGTACAGCTATTGGAGCACAAATGCGTGTAATTTTTCGCGGTTCTTTTCTCCTTTCACGGCTTTTACTCAGAATGTAGATAAGGGGAAACAGTCAGCATCCAGGTAGAGCGGGAGAAAGCCGCTCGGCAGAGGAGAGTTCATGAGAATGGAATTTGTTTGTTTTTTGTTATATGTTGAGTGTCAGTATTCGCTTTCCTCGATATGTTGAGGAAGTCAGCCGTTATAGGTATTTGTGCAGAAATGCTGGTATCTGAGTGTGTGGAGTAGAAATTCCTATAAAGCACCTCTCCTTGTGCATTCCTGAGCTGCTGTGTGCGTGCGCGTGCTTCTTTTTCCTGGTTTGCGACGTCATGATGGCATGTTGGGGCTTGTTTAGCAGTGTTGCAATTTTACCCGCCGCTATTATCTTGTGTTAGCCGCGTAGCGATGTCCAGTGACTCTGCTATTATTCCTGAGGTCTTAAGCCTTTTCCCTGCTCACCTAAGGAAAGTTGTGTATCCCTGTCCTGTGCTTTCTTTGCGACAATGCGTCTGTGTATGTGGCACTATCAGATAGCAGACATGAGTGTCTTTTTCTTGGTTTATTGGCATATGCTTCAGGTTTTTTAAGTCAAGCACAAGTGCACGCAATTTTTCGCTGCTCTCTTCCTCAAATCACCGATTTTACGCAGAAGAAAGTCGCATGGTACAGCTGAGAAGAGGGTTTCTCTGATTGTTTGTTAGATGTTGTTAGGAGCTCGGTATGTTGAGGAAGTCAGCTGTTAAAGGTATCCGTGAAGAAATGCTTGCATCTGAGCGCATGATAGGAATTCCTGAAGCACGGCACCCTCAGTGTAAATTAATTATTTTGGATGTGAGTCTGCTTCCCTGCATGACAAGGCTGAAATGGGAAGAGAGAAAAAATTGGAGCGCTTCATTAATAGCGATCCAAGTAATAGGGCAATTATAGTTTCCATAGAAAGTAGAATTTTAATGGGCTCCTAAATTATAGTTTTGTAGTAGTTTTTCTAAACTGCAATGCAATAATCATTAATATAGTATACGAATGCCATCGTGTTCCCGTAAAGGCGTTCTGTCTTGTGTTTTGGCGTGCGCGAATGGAACTTTGCTCCCGGCTTTCCCGCCTTTTTGCTCGCAATGCGCGAATGGAACTTTGCCCCCCCGGCTTCCGCGCTTTTTTGCTCGCAGGTGTAGCCTCAGACAACGAATGTATGAGCATAGAAAGGGTCAGGTATTACATAATCCTGGAGGTGATGTTGAGTGGTCTCACTTATTATTTAAAAAGAGCAGTGGTAGTTTACTGTAATTCTAATGACCGTGATGAGCCTTTGGGGTGAAAATCGTTAATATGCAGGGTGCTTTTTTGTTGAATTTTAATGAGAGAATGAATGTCATTAAGAGTAGGACAAAGGAAATAATCTTGCGATTCAATGAATAATAGGAGTCTTTGCCGGTGTCTTCTTCAGACAGGATGTGATGACGTCACGCAGTCTGTAGCAATGCATTGACCGTTACTGGAAAAAAGTGTGGCAATAGAAAAATAGTGTGTATTGTCCTGGGCAGATTTATGATGAGCACTGTTTTTGAATAAGAGGAGTGCGTGTGCTTAGAAATAGTTTGATGCTGGTTTCCTTCTTTGTTTCTTTTCGCTTTTTCCCCCTTGTCTGACAAACATGTGCTGACATGCCTGGGCTTGTTCTGATATGCTTTCCTTCTACATGTAGCTTTTTTCTTTTTGTACAAGAAATATTCTTGACGATAGTGCTGCCTTGAATGGGAGTAGAGCTATTCTTAATAATTTTGCGATTCATTTAGTTCAGAGAGTAACCGCGAGGGGGAGAGGTGTGTGACTTTATTCAGGAGGAACAAAGCGTCATTATTCACTTAGCTGCATGGCTCTCGGCTGGGATGGACATGTCTTGCTGAACCATTATTTTTTTCCCTGTACAGTAAGACTTTGGGAATGAAATGCTACAGTCTCCTCCTGTCTATGGTGCTCTTCTGCAATAGTTTCCTATGCAATCATTATAGTAGAATAAAGGAAATAATCTAGGGATAGTGATTCAATAAATAACAGGTGCCCTGTCTAGAGCGTACACGTCCTTGAGCCACGCACCTGCATGATGACGTCATACCGAGAGACTATTGTTTCAGGTTGACCTTGTCTAGAGGAGCATTAGTGGAAAAAAACAGGGTAGCCCTGAAACAATAGGATGAGGTCACGACCAATGAGAACGGCCTGCAGGGGGCGCAAGGATTCACTTCTCTCTTGGACACTGACGGGTCTGGACACGCAAATTTTGCTCCTGGCGTTGGCCGTCAGTGGAAGGACGTAGCTTCGGTGGGGTTCTGTCTGCCTCTGATGGGATGCGGATGTGTGGTTCGTCACTGGTGAATGGTGTTCGACGATGCAGGTGGATTTTGTGACGAGCGGATTTACAATGAGGGAATGCTGTGAACGGGAAAAATGATGGTGAGCGTCTTTTTCACTCTGTTCAAGTGTTTGTTTTCCTCTGTTGCCCAGCAGTCGTACGATTTGTCCTGACGTGTCCTGACATGCCCCGATATGCATGCTTTCCTTTGTTGACGCTTAGTATTTTTTTCCCTTTTGACAAGGAACATTGTTGTCTTGACGATAGTGCTGCCCTGAGTTTTGCGCTCCTGGTTACCCGTACTCTGTGTTGATTTGTTGAGTACCTAGTCCTCTTATTTGTCGTTGATGGAGTTACGTGTTAGGATATTTTGTTCTTTTGCAAGTCTCATTTAGTAAGACTTTGGAATTCCTACGATCAGCTTTCATGCATGGTGCTCTTCTGCAATAGCTTCCTATTCAATTGTTATAGAAGAATAAAGGAAATAATCATGGGATAGTGATTCAATAAATAATAGGTCCCCTGTCTAGAGCGTACGCGTCCTTGAGCCACGCAGGTGCATGATGACGTCATACTGTGGCTTCATTGTAGATTGACCAAAGGAGCATTAGTGGAAAAAAACAGGGTAGCCCTGAGACAATAGGATGACGTCACGACCAATGAGAACGGCCAGCAGGGAGCGCAGGAATGCTCTTCTCTCTTAGCCTCACGACCAATGAGAATGGCCAGCAGGGGGCGCAGGAATGCTCTTCACTCTTAGCCTCTCGGAGGTAGTCGCCCCAGAGGGCGCTAGGAGCGCGTATGCGTAGCGGCCGCGGAGCGGCGCCCAGTCAGTTTCTCTCTGGCTGTCGCGGAAAGCAGACGTGCGCTCCCCGCGCTCGCTCAGTTTCTGGCTGGTTGTCACGGAGAGCAGTCGCATCGGTCTGCGCTCCTGCTGTGGTGAGGTGATTTGTTGTGTAACTTTCGTCAACTTTGTTCCCGCGTTGTTTGCGATTTTCGTGCCCGTGCACGTCGGGTGCTGGTTGCTGTTGTCCGGGCGTCCCCGGCATTTTCTATCAGCTTCTGCCTTGGGAACGGGAGTAGCGCTGGCGTGATTCTTAATAATTTTGTTGTGAGATTAGTTGAGAAAGTAACCGCTAGGGGGTGCAGCTGCGGGGCTTTATACAGGAGAAAAAACCATTACGAGTCAGTTCTCTGCCTGCCTCTCGGATGGAGCAGTCGCATGGTTCTGCGCTCCTGTTCTGGTGGGCTCATTTGTTGTGTAATTAATTCTCTTTGTTGTTAGCTATTGATGGTTTGCATACTCTTGCTTTTCCAGCCTCTGTATTACGAGTGTTTTTCTTCTTGCATGTCCAGAGCTGTCCTAACTTGCCTAGACATGCCATGATGACGTCACAGCTGACGTCACAGGATGTCCGGAACTGGTGCTGCGATGCTTTGCAACCTGCCTCTGTGCTCCGTTGCCAGCGACGGTCAGCGGCCGTTCCGGGCCGCTTTCTTCAAGATGACGTCGTTGATCTTCAACTAAACTCCTTCTCTCCACTCTATTTCTATCTTTTCATTTTATTTTCTACCTATTTTTTTATTTTTTATCAGCTCAAGTAGCCGGAAACTCACACAGTGGTCTGGACACGTCTTAGATGATCCCCAATTAGTGTAATGACTCCCTGAATGATCCTAATTACTGTGGGGGGGTCCCAAATTGCTCTAATTGCTAATTAATGGCGTCCAGGCGACTGTGTGAGTTTCCGGATACTTGAGCTGATACACTACTACTGCCCTCGACACGGTCGTAGCATACCTTTCTGATCGTAGGCTGTCTATCTCCCCAACCAAAACTGTCGCCATGGCATTTACCCGCCGCTCCTTCCGTAGCTTCCCACTCCACGTCGCTCGATGCATTTTGCATCGAGCTACAGGTACCTGGGCATCACTATCGACAGGGGCCTGACCTGGTCGAAGCACCTCAAATATCTCTCTTCTAAGGTAAACAACATCGTCAGCGTTCTTCGTCGCGTCTCTGGAATGTCGTGGAGCCCTACTTGTGCTGACCTTAGTTTTGTCCACTGCTCCCTTGTACTTGGAACGTTGCGCTACAGCCTCCCCATCTTACATGGACTAAGTAGAGCTAGTGAACGGGAGCTCCTTAACCTCCAGGCCCGCAGCCTTCGCGTCTGCCTGGGCGTCCGTAAGACGACAGAGACCGTCTTTGTTCTCGCAGAGGCGAGGGAGTCACCGATGCCCACCTTGCGTGACAAGGAGACACTCCGCATCTACACAAGGTACCTGACACGTCACCTGCACCACTACTTGGCAGATATCGCCATGGAGCGCACATCATCCGCTTTCGGGTCCTGCGTTCTGCGGCTGAGGACGTCTATTCCCTCGCCCTCCAACATGCCGTCTCATCCCCCTCCCATGTGGACCCTCGCTACTCCTCCCGTGCACTGCAGCATCCCTGGCGCCTTCAAAAAAGGCGACCACCCTCCAGTCGCTTTGCTCCAACTCGCCGGAACATTTTAATAACGTGCACTCCCGAAGAATAGTGGTCTACACGGACGCGTCGGTCTCCGCGGGCGCCTCAACTTTAGCCGTTGTTGCGCCTTCAGAAAATTACGAACTAGCGCTCAAGCTTTCTCACGAGACATCCTACACCGAAGCAGAGCTCGTCGCCATCAATGAAGCCCTGAAACTTATATCAACGAGGCCCCCAAACAACTGGACTGTGCTTACGGACAGCAAGGCGGCGCTGCAAATATCATCCTCTCCTTGCTCCAAGATCGTCACAGACATCTGCTCCCTAGCCCTCACGACATACAGCCATCTCACAGCCTCCGGCCACAGCGTGTGGCTTCAATGGGTCCCCAGCCACATCGGCATGCCGGGAAATACCCGCGCTGACGCTGCGGCGAGACGCGCGCGCGGGGCAGCTGCCACCACAATGACCACCACCATTCCTCTCACTCCATCAGCCTGCCTGATACAGATCCGCCGCCAGACGTCTCGCAGCACCCTCGCGTTTAGCTAAAACGCTGTAGCGGCAAACACGTTCCTCCACTCCATCGACCCGAGGATGGAACCCATCCTCTCCCAGCGGCTGTCGCGACAGGACGAGTCGATCCTCCATCGCCTACGCCTCGATGTTGCCCTGACCCCGCTGCTCCTCTCTAAGATGGATAGACGGACATCCCCGATGTGTCCCTGCTGTGCTGCAGTCGCCAACATACGCCATCTTTTGTTGCACTGCAAGCCGTACGCCGGCCCCCGAGCCGTCCTCGCCACAAATCTCACTTCCCTAGGCCACAGGGAACTTTCCCAGGCGACGCTGCTGGGACCTGTCCGGCACTCCAGACAGTGGGCAGGCACCCGAGCCCTCCTGCGTTACCTGAAGGACACTGGGCTGCACCAGCAGCCTTTGAGCCTTGAGCCACCCCATCAACCACCCCCATCGTCCCCTGCCACTTTCTCTTTTTCTTTTCTGCTTATTTTTTCTCTTTCTTTCTTTCTTTTTTCTCTTTTGGGAATAGCAAGTCGGTCTTGCCCTGTCTGACCTTCCCCCCTTTCTTTATCTTTAATAATCATATCCCCCCCCCCTTCATTCTGCTCCATGCGGTTGCATAGCTTCGATACCGTTCCGTTCACGCTGAGTTGGCGCTCCGTTGGCCTGATTCAGTTGGCAAAAGTCATGCGGTTGGAAAATAACTAAACTGCGTTCGGCAGACTGTGTAAGCTTAGGTAATTCTATCTCGCCAGAAATGCTTCACCTGATGCAGAACACCTTCAAAGGCAGCGGTACATCTGGAGTGCAGTGAACGGCTATAGCGATATCCCATCGCGTTTCCGATATATTTTCACATTCTTGTTCCAAGAGAGAAGACGCGGCTTATCTGGTCCGAACAATAAAGCTTCAAAACACAGTTTTAAATGTGCTATCAACACGCTCACACTCGTCATCATGTATTTCTCTCTCTCTCTCTCACTATATAGTTTTGCAACTGATTGTATGACAGAAACTAACTTTGCAGCTAATATTATGCAGTATGTTATACATACCTGTGTTTATTTCGCAAATGTGAGCTCAAAAGTTAGAAAATGCACAGAATAACACAAATTATATTCCTAACTATTCAATTCCGCTAGCTTGTATCCAATGTATGTGTGTGTGTGTCCGCTAGCTTATAAAAGTTAGTCAAATTGAGGAAGACCGTCACATCAGTCTGCCTGAT
This sequence comes from Ornithodoros turicata, assembly GCF_037126465.1. Taxonomy (NCBI): domain Eukaryota; kingdom Metazoa; phylum Arthropoda; class Arachnida; order Ixodida; family Argasidae; genus Ornithodoros; species Ornithodoros turicata. Next base: position 51,430,305 of record NC_088206.1, read on the forward strand.
TCACAAGTAACTAAAAGGAATGACAAGAAGAAATTCTGCTTCATCGTTATCTCACTTTTGCTCTCTGTGTTCCACGTCTTCATACCTGGGTAAATTACTTCTAAAATGTAATTAAATTACATTACTCATTACTAGAAAAAGTAATGACATTACAAGGTCATTACTGCGAGCTTAATCGTAACGATATTGAGGATGTGGAAATTCATTGTGAGACAACATTATGTTGTAACAAGAAGATATATTTTATTTTGCGCGTCACAAGGATTGTCACTTCTTATTGCAAAAAGCGCTTGTGCTTGTTGCAGCGTAGAAGCAACTGACTGACTTTCGAAGTGGCCGCCGGTTAGGCTGTCCCTCTTGTGACTGAATGTGTCTTTAGCCATGCTGAAGACTCGATCGATCGATACAGACGATGGCAACGCGGTGTTGTAGTCAATGAACATGGCTTTGATGATGGCAAAGGCATGAAGACTGGAGAACCCCTGTGACTTGGTGTTGGTTAGCCTCCAGCGCCCAAGCTCGTCGGTGCATGTGCCGTGTCGCCCTCCGATTGAGTGCGTCACCGTTCATAGTGGTCGTTGGAATTCTTTTAACTGGCCACTCGTCAGCTCTCTTTCTGCCAAGAGCCAACACAGAACACACACTCCATTCTTTTGTACAAAGTAATGAGTAATGTCGTTGAAATTACTGCTCAAATGTAATTAAATTACATTACGAATTACACAATGTCGAAAGTAATGCATTACATTAAAAATTACCAGAAAAAGTAATTCACTACTGTAATTTTATTATACTAATGACATTACTACCCAGGTATGCACGTCTTCCATATTATGAAAAGTAGCGGGTAGCGGTGAAAGAGTCCGCCGTTACCCGTAATTTGTAGTTGAATTACTTTTTTCGTTACCAATTTAAAATATAGCGCGATCCTTACTCCGCTATCGAAAAAAAGTAGCGAATGCGGTAGCGACGCTACTAGTATCGCCGCTATGTACAACACTGTCAGTAACATAGCCCATATCAGGAATTATAGCTCAGTGAATATTTATCGGCAACCCATGGAAAGTACCCCAAATGGGTCGGGCATTTTGTGTGTGTCCAGTGTTCACCACTCCTTCCGCACACTTAATCAGTCGATAGGTTCCAATTGCCTGATATAGCAAAAGATGTGTGCTTATTAATAGTTATTCGTTCACTTGGAGTCACCATACAGAAACAACAACTAGCACTCCATATCAGTTGATAGCTTCATACCTGCTACGTAAACCAGTTAATGGTCACTTCTTATCAACAAGCCAGTTGAGTGAGTTTCCATCAACAATTCTCTATCAGTTGAACGGAAACATCTTGAGTCTGAGTAGCAACGGACACGGGGCTCCTCGGACTCAAGGAGATCTTTCCGTTCAATCGTATACACAGCTCACTTGCCTCTTCTACTTATGTTCTCTATCAGTCTCAATCTCACACTTAAATTCGTCAGCGACGTCACCAATTGGTACCAATCAATTCTTATGAGTCGCTGGGCCCTTAGGCGGTAACCGCATGGAGCAACTTTTGCCAACTGAATTCAGTCAACGGAGCGGCAACTGATACGAGATGAGCGTGAACGGAACGAAACCGAAACGTTGCAACTGCATGGAGCAGAATCTCCACCTTGAGGTTGTCATGGTGAAGCGTCGGCCTAGCGCTTACCGCCGGTTGTTGCACGCGATGCTGCAATGCGTATTTTAGTAAACTGCTGTACGCATTGTCTAGTACCATAAATGATATTTTAGCGATTCTTGAAAAAACACGGTGCGTTTAGAAAGCAACCGAATAGCGAGGTATTTACAATAAATTTTGAGATACGAAGCTGTGGTGAAACCGAGGTCGTGGGAGGTTTCTCTCCGGATCTCTCATCGCCGTGTGTTGGAAGACCTCGAGGCTTGTTTTCGACGCAGGTTCTGTTATTTAATCCACGACCTGCTATATTGTAGTCGGTAACACTGAGAACGTGACTCTATTTAAACGTTGATGTTCTTATATATATTGAACAACTTTAACGTTCCAAAGTGGTGGTCTTTTTGTAACTTCCGATATTAAAATATCTATATATATATAGGGACCATCTTCGTGATCTCCCAGGAGACAGGGCGAAAAGGGCAAAGACAAAAAAGAAAAAAAAAGAAAGAAAAAAGAAATGTGGTCACAGGCGATTTTGTCACGTGCTTGTGGCATTTCATGTAAAGCACGTTTTCACTGGCGCACACCGTTCCGTCGGGTGGTCTCTCCTCTGACCAAATGTCTATCCTTCGCAGAAACCGGTGCATCGGTCGGTCGTCTATTGTTCGCTTAGTTAGTCACCATTCCATTCAGGTGCTGCTGCCATTCAGCTGGCAAAAGTGCATCGTTATCAATGAATCGTTCCTCATGGGCCCCATTCACTCATTTCTAGGAAACCGGTGGACACTTTAATGGGGACTTCCGTGGATTGATCATGTGATCGTCCACAACTGTCTCTTAAAAATGTATCTAAATATCACTATAATTTAATCATCCGACAGGATGTCTGACTTCAGATCTCGTGTAGTAATTTAGTGAATTTCCAAGATAACTGCTCTTGATTATTGTTTCTAAACTCATAACGGGAATCCAGAAAATATTAGAGAAGTTAGAACTTGGTACGAGGATTGAAAACGGTGATACGTGGATTACATTCGACACACGGATTAAAATGCGGTGGCAGTGGTGCAAGGAGTAAAAGTGTCGGAACAAGGACTAAATACGGCGGTAAACATGATCACGATAGAACAATGATCTTCATAAAGAGACCTGACGATCCTGATACACTCTGTACTAGGTGTCCTGTGTATCTTCTTCTGCACAATTTGTTCAGAATTTGTTCAAACGACACAGATTACGCTGAGAAGCTTGACGAACTCTGCAGTACACTTGCCCAAAGGGACTATCCAGACTCCCTCCTAACCGAATTCCATCGCAAGGCACTCACACTTAGGGTTGCCACCAGGCCGGTATTATACCGGCACGGCCGGTTATTTGCTCGCTCTGCCGATTGCCGGTAAGCAGGTGATACCGGCAGCCTTTTGCCGGTATTTGTGGCTCAAGACATTTCACAGGTGCTTTTGCGAGGTTTTCGCTTCAACAAATCTGGAGCACAGACCCAAGTCCGCAACCACCAGCCGTTTTCTTAGTTATTCATTAGTATTATTAATATTATTACTATTCATTAAGTCTTGTGTTAGGAGGGGACAAGATCAGTGGTTGTGAAATGCTATTGGTGGTTGTGTCGAGCCAGGTATCTCCTCCTGCAAAGAAGGGTTTGCGTGCATCGATGCGTTTTTCAAAGTAAATGACAGTCCAATCCGGTTGCTCCAATACGATCCAGTGTACCGTTCGTGCCTGTTTATAGCAATTTCTAACATCAATGATCCAGCCACACACAGGAACTTATGTTTTTTCGTATAATCTTGAGCGAGCACGTCCGCTCTTTCTCTCTCTCTCTCTGTGCTCATCCATCCTCATCCACTTTCCCTTTCCCGCGAACCTTTCCCCTTTCCCTCTATTCAGCCTCCTCTCCCTCAGCCAGTATTTTTCACTACGAAAGGTGGCAACCCTACTCACACTAGATCGAGACGAGGTTCTGGAAAGCCGCAAAAATCCTGACGCGTGCCAAATAAGCTTCATCACAAGATATTCCAACGCACTTCCAAACATCAAAGCCATTCTACAGAAGCACGAGCCCCTCCTCCAAAGCAGTGACCGACTTAGCAATATATTCACAAATCCCATACAGGTGACATACCGACGCCCAAAAAACCTGGCAGACTCCTTGGTCAACGCCAAAATCAGCAAAACGAGTACCCCGTACACGGGAACACGACCCTGCAACCTCCCGCGCTGCAAAACATGCAAGCACGTTCAACACGCTAACTCCATCAAAAGCACTGCGAGCAATTACACCCACCCCGTTAACCACGCATTCACATGCACAAGCTCCCATGTCATATACTGCATTGAATGCGGCGACTGCTCTATGCAATACATTGGTGAAACCGGCCAACAAATGAACAACCGCCTTACCGGACACAGAACCGACACGTCCGACAAACTCCCCAAAGCAGTCGCCGAACACGTTAACGTTCCTGGTCACAATTTTGACAACATTAAACTATATATTCCAGAAACTGGGTTTAGATCCACACGTGACAGACGTGATAGGGAGTCTTATCTCATATACAAGTTCAACGCTCTTCGTCCGTCTGGTATCAACAAATCACAAGGCACCCTAGAAACACTTCACAAATAAAATATGCTATTCCCTTCTACCTCCATTATCATCTGTTATGTTCTGCATGGCCACTGCTTTCTACTTTCTTTATTGCATGCCACAACTTTGTATTACATAATAAAAAAAAAATTGCTCGTTCTGGAATTTTCCCCACGTAACCACTAACCTCCTTATCTTTCGCTATGCTTGCCAATTCTTGCCTGTTGTCCCGTTTCGTCCACGTGTTCGTGAACCTTCCATTTTTCTGTAACCGGTCTGTAGCCTAGATCACTACGTTCACATAATCCCCTCCACACTCTAACAAAGCAGCCATTCACTCCGGCCGTAGAAGCCCGTACGGAAGCTTATTCCCTCCGGGCTGTTGACCCACAATTCGCATGAACCTTTAAACACGTCACACCTAACCCTTTAAATACCATGCCAATGATGAGGACGGTGCCAAGAAGAACAGTCTCTGTTCGAAATATCGGCGGCTTCTGTCCTGAGGCAACTCCCTTCCTCCTTCTTCTGCAATAGTTTTTCTTTGCCTCATGAGTTGTAGCGTGTTTTTGTCGGAGAAGCTGTGAACATCACATGCGTTCTCAACCAGAAGCTCTCCGGTCAACTTTGACCTTGAGTAGTCGTATTGTTGTCAGTTCTAACAATTCATACCGACTCTTTTCTTTTTTTTTTTTTTTTTCAGTTTCCAAAAATTCATCGGATGAATCACGGCGTGAGGATTCTGAACTAACACGATGCCAGAGAATACACCAAAAACCTTGCATGGATTCCGCAAGGGACCTAAACCGGCTCTGTTCTGCGGAATATTAATTCGTGAGTTCCAACAGCTTGTAACGACATAAGCGTTTCGATTCGTAGTGGTCCGGTGTTAGTAGCATTTCCTGGGGACACAAGCAAAAGATAAAACACGAAGTAAGCGAACGTTCCGGCTTTCCAGCGCCAGTGTCAAGGACTTTATCATCGGACCTGCACCAGTTCGCTTGTATTTCCCTTCTCTGTTAGAAGCACTGCCACATTTCTCTCCTGGTCAGATCTATATAACTTCCGCAATTCACTTTGACTTAATCTATCCGCAGTGGTGGTGTTGACCTACGTAACTTTCTGGAACTCAAATCTGCTGTTCAACCATCTTCACGAAATCAATCGGGCCGCAGAATCAAGTGAGTGTTTTACCTTTGGTTGAAACTTCACCATGCTTATCGAAACCGCTCGGCTGGCGGCGGTTTTCCCGGATTAGAGAAAGCTTAAACTATAGCACGCATGGCTAATTTCGTCTCTAATTTTCATTACATGTCAATACATATGTATGGTGATTCTCCCCGATTCCAACTATGCCGTGAATACAAAAGTGGTGGTGGTGGTGGTGGTGGTGAAAGGGGTCGCCGCTGTCGGCCTCACAGAGATGGGCAACGTCATGACTGACGCCCTGGGGGAATGTGCGTCCTGGGCCGACTTCTAAGGGAACTTCACACAAAATACATTGCGAGACAATCCAGATATACAGAACGATACGTTCATTCTTCTTTCTTCCTTGCAAACGAGTGGTGTGCGCGAAAAAACGCACGCGCCTCGTCTGCAAATTATCATAAGAAAGAAGGACGTCATTATGAATAACCATATGTTATGTGTGTGTCATGCGATGCATAGTTTTATTTTAACTGCATCCAGATCGGAATATGTCATTGTGGTTGCCGTATGGGAAATGATACTCAGTGACGAAGCTTTTAGTAATTCTGTGTTACGCCGTGAAGCAACTGTTGTCGTGTGCTGCGTACAGACTTGGACACTTGACACCAGGAAGGAGTGGAGGAGACTGACCGTAAGCGTGCGTCCTGGGCCCACCTCAGGTTAGCTGTACCGACGTTCGTCTGAAATGTCTGCCTGAAAACCTAGGGAAAACCTCAGACAGCACAGCCGGTGGCAGGATTCAAACCCATCACCTCCCAGTCTCCAGCACGACCTTGGATATCATGAACGAGCGAACCTTGCACAACCTTGGTGGGACGAAACCAAAATAACAAGATAGGGTAGTTTCATTTATAATCGAATGATGCCCGCCGGTCACATTTTTTATTTCTCTCGAAAAAAAATATATGTTATCCCACCCACAAAGAGATGCAAAAGGTGCCTGACCGCAGGTCTCTGCGATATTTTCTTCTCCGTCCACGGCGCTTCGAAGCAACCGGCGCGATTTCGTGGCTTAAATTTTTTCCAAATTTGTGACCTTGTATCTCTTGAACGAGATGTCCCATTTGAACGATTTTTTTTTTGCTGAGAGAGTGGGTGGTTCACGTTCCACCGTGGGCTATTAAATTTATATGGTCAAGAGAAAAGTATACAAAAAAAAATCCCAAATACGCAACAGAGAACCGTTTTACCGCGCGTTTGGAAGGTCATGGTCGCGGCGCGGAATCTCCGACTGTGATGTTCTTCCCATGAGCAGAATGATCATTCTTTGCTCTTTCGTTTGTCGTCAAACACATTGCTTTATCTTCAGCCATTATCTCGTAACAATGCCGTGAACACGGAAGGGTAGGGGAAAATTCTCATTTTCGCGGCAGTTTTTACCCAAAAAGGACATCTTGAAAATTTCCAATATTTCGTACAAACATAGCTGAGACATAGCTCTTTCACGATATGCAATAAAATGTTTGCTTATTTTGGTCCCAGAGGGCGCGCAAATTTTTTTTCAAACCCCTATTGGGCAGCGCTCGCAGGGGTCAGACAGACGTACAAAGAGTGGACTTCCACCCCACCCCCTGATTGTTTTTTCCTTTTTTTTTTTTGCTTTCGGTGAGGGTGCCGTCATGCCGAAGGCCGACTGTAGTAATATGCACAGATCACTGTGACGTCCGCAGACAAGCAAAAGTTCGTTGCTTAGGCTTTCCCACCCGGTTAATCCCTTCAAGGTTACGTGCTTGAAGGAAATCGGACATGGGAACATGACATTTGTAAATACTGCGTCTTTGCCGAACCGAAACGCGAGACGTCTATTCTCTTGTAATTTTGTTTTGTTATTTGCTGGTTTCTTCTACTTCTGTTTCTTCTACTTTGTCTACTACGGGTGCCTCAGTGGGCTCACACCAATATCTTACTCTGATATGCTCCTGTTCACAGTCTACACAATTTCGGTGGGGTACGTCAGTGAAGTCAGCGTCATCAGGGCTTGAAGCCGGAGGATCTTGTTCACCTGAAGGCCCTGCCTCAGCAACCTGCAGTCGAAACGTGTTGTAGCAGTTCACACATATTTCGTCGGTGTCGTGAACATGGACTGCCTCCGAGGGTGGGAAAGCCTAAGCAACGAACTTTTTCTTGTCCGCGGACATCACAGAGATCTGTGCATATTACTATAATTGGCCTTCGGCATGACGGCACCCTCACCGAAAGCAAAAAAAAAATAAAAAATCAGGGGGTGGGGTAGAAGTCCACTCTTTGTACGTCTGTCTGACCCCTGCGAGCGCTGCCCAATAGGGGTGCGAAAAAAAAATTGCGCGCCCTCTGGGACCAAAATAAGCAAACATTTTATTGCATATCGTGAAAGAACTATGTCTCAGCTATGTTAGTGCGAAATATTGGAAAATTTCAAGATGTCCTTTTTGGGTAAAAACTGCCGCGAAAATGAGAATTTTCCTACACTCTTCCGCGTTCACGGCGTTGTTACAGGATAATGGCTGAAGATAAAGCAATGTGTTTGACGCCAAACGAAAGAGCAAAGAATGATCTTTCTGCTCATGCAAAGAACATCACAGTCGGAGATCCAGCGCCGCGGCCATGACCTTCCAAACGTGCGGTAAAACGGTTCTCTGTTGTGTTTTCGGGGTTTTTTTTCGTATACTTTTCTTTTGACCATATAAATTTAATAGCCTACGGTGGAACGTGCACCATCCACTCTCTCAGCAAAAAAACAAAAACAAAATTCGTTCAAATGGGACATCTCGTTCAAGAGATACAAGGTCACAAAGTTGGAAAAAATTTAAGCCGCGAAATCACGCCTGTTGCTTCGAAGGCTGTACGCCGAAATAAATCTTTTAAAATAAAACATTAAAAAATCCACGCTTAAAATTCTACCCTTCGAAAGCCATTTTCTGAAATAAAACGTTTAAAAATACACGTCCTCAAAATAAACGCTGTTAAAATAAATCATGGTTAGGCTTAGGAAGGTAATGCTCCGTATCATAGTAGTGATAGCCGTATGGGCGACACGATGTTCTTTTCGGCGAAACATGCTATTATGATGTTTCTTACTCATGTTTGTATTGCTATCAATTACATAACAACTTAGGATTTCGAAATATCCAGCTTAAAACTGATGACGACGGTGCGCGTACGAATACACGACACGCACACTTGATCATACCTGGGTAGTAATAGCATTACTGTAATGAATTACTTTTTCTGGTAATTTGTAATGTAACGCATTACTTTTGACATTAGGTTATTTGTAATGTAATTTAATTACATTTGGGTTGTAATCTTAATGACATTACTCATCATTTTTTACAAAAGAATCGAGTGTGTGTTCTGTGTTGGCACTTGGCAGAAAGAGACTTGGGGGACTGGCAAATGAAAAGAATTCCAACGGCACTATGAACGGTGACGCACTCAATCGGCACGTGGAATGTCAATTCCCTTCTACGAGCCAGTCGCCTTAGGCAGGGCACTCACAAACAAACGTTGTTAGGTCAACGGTTTGTAGCCCTCGAGAATCATTGTTTGCGGGCCCCATCCTCCTGACAATCTTCCTGTTGTCGTGATACATTGTGTCTCCTTTGTCTCTACATTGTGGAACGATACGTCATACGTGGCACACTAGCATGACATGTAGAAGAGACAAATAGAAGAGTACAACCTAACTGTTGATACATTGTAAGCATACATTTTTCTCCTCGAATTTCGGGGAAGGCAAGTTTCGTCAACTTGGTCCCTTTGCCTTCCACAAACTCGGCAACATGTATGCCAATAAAGGTAAAGTAATGACTTTGTAATGTCATTACTTTTTGTAGTAATTGTAATGTAATTTTAGTGCGTTTCAATTGCAGTAATGAGTAATGTAATTTAATTAAATTCTAACTGGAGTAATGTAATTTAATTACATTTTAGAAGTAATTTACCCAGGTATGCTCTTGAACCTTGAGCCAGCTGAGTGCTGTGGACGGATTGCGCGGCGACGGTCATTCGCACTGGTAAAAGAAAGGCCAAGAAAGCGCGCACGCACACGAAAAAGAGAAACGCAAAATCAGAAAACATACCAAAGAATGGCCAAACTGTCCTGATAGTCGGCTCTATATTAGACTGTATTACACCGATGTCGCGCGTTACTTGCACTGCTAAAACAGAACTTCACCGAATAATACGCTCCCGGGCATCCGTCATTCCGAATGATATCAGCCCCCCGCCCCCCTACTAAGTTGGCAAAACTTGTCACGGATCACATGCAGACAGACAACCTACTTCCGGTGTAACGAAATCCTCGTTCACAGTTATAGCCCTGGCTAGCCCCAAGCGCGAGGAGGGTACTATTTTCCGCGGCGGACGTAGAGTCGTCGGCTGTCCACCAATCAGGGACGATGGATGTTAAAAGATTTATTTCGAAGCGTTTATTCTTCAAAGTTTATTTTTCGGAGTTTATTTCGACAGCGTGGATTTTCTCATGATTTATATTGAAGAGTTTATTTTGCAAATTTGATATTTAAGATATTTATTTTTGAACGTTTTATTTTTACATGATTTATTTCGGCGTCATCCCGCTTCGAAGCGCCGTGGACGGAGAAGAAAATATCGCAGAGACCTGCGGTCAGGCACCTTTTGCATCTCTTTGTGGGTGGGATAACATATATTTTTTTCGAGAGAAATAAAAAATGTGATCGGCAGGCATCATTCGATTATAAATGAAACTACCCGATAGTGATGATTCAGCGAGCTCTTTGGGCAGGCTTTCTTCGACAGCCGCAGTTATCTCTCATCTCTCTAGTCCTCTGAATGGGACAAAGAACTGCCAAGCTGCCTGTGTTGGCTCTGCCAAGACAGACTGCCAAGCGGGAAGGCCACCTGCTTCTGACGTCACATCTAGTTTCACAGTCGCGCCAGGGAGTTCGCAGCAGTCGCATTTTTGGCCGTTGTATTTTAGTTATATCTTCGTCATCCTAACTATGGTTCATACTGCGCATAGTGAATGTATTCGAATCCAAGAGTGGACTAAAGATGGTTACATACGTCTTGAGGATCTCTTCATGGCCTTCTTTAAGTGTCACCAGAGACCAAGGGCATACAACGCCTTGTTCTACACATACGAGTAGCTCAGCATTCCGGGCCTTCAAAAACTGACGATCACACTCATCTTATAAGGCGCACGTTCGAGCCCTGCTACAAACCCACGTGAAGATCGACGTGGCGTATCGGTGAGCTCGATCATGCCGCATATTAGCGCACTCATCAGATGACATTACACCTGCTCTGTTTACAAGTGCGATGCTATCCGGTGAGTACCCTGAGCTCGTATAGCAAGGCCCGAACTCACGCCTTATCAGATGATTGTGATCGTGAGCTTCCAGGCCCGAAATGCCGAGCTATGGCTCTACAGCGCAGGTGAAACACCCCTATTTTCCTCCTCGCACTACTAAGAATAGAAGGAAGACAGCGCTTGCCAATATTGCCCAATAAAGAGGCTCCGTTCGCCATGACGTTGGGGTAGCTGTGTGATTGTTTTCCTCCACATTCCCCCGTATCGCGTTGTCGGCGTGGAAATGGCCAGCGCGGAAATGCCAGTGCATCACGTTGCCACGACATGCCGCGTGACTTGAGTGGGAGACAGAGAGAGCGCTCTACGCTCCACTGTGCAAGTGAGAATGCGAAGGCAGAAAACAGGGCTAGGTTTAAAGGGAGTGTGAAATGATTTTTTTCTCGTTTTCATCAGAAAGAAAACAATTTTCTGAGTCTAGAACCAAAAGTTTTACCTTCCTCACGCCACGAGTATTCTCGGGAGCGAATTTAAACGAATCGGCGAGGGGAGTACAACTGGCGCCGCGCCGTGGCGAGCTGCCGTGCGGAAATACAGCGAGCAACTTGACGGGACCACGGCCAGGTCCGCGACACGTCATCGTAACACGTCGTGTGCCCGCCAGGAGCATGCCGAGACGATGTTGGATGGTTGGTTGCTCTAATTCACGTCAATATTCGCCGGACATCCAATGTCATATGCTTCCCAGTGACGAGACGGACAGCTTTTGATGTCACGAAGGAATCGGACCGCCGGAATGGAAAGACGGTGCGGTGCATCGACTGCTCGTGTTTGTAGCGAACATTTGCATGATTGCGATTACGCTGAATTTCTTCAACGTACTGGATAACGAGCTCAAGTTTGAATAAAGATGTTGCACCATCACAGTACATGTCCACACCGGGGAAAGAACATCCACCTAAAACATCCACCGCAAAAGTGTGAGTACTTTTCGTTATTGGGGCTAACCAAGATATCTCAGTCCGTGTGGTCCAAATGCTATCACAGATTTCAGGATTGCGTAAATGGGTTAATTCTCGTCTGCGTGACTTGGAACCTTGCGGCCGCTTACGGCACACAAGAGGGAGAGAGAGAGAGTAAAAAAAGACAAAATAGAAGTTACCGAATCTAGTCACTAACCTCAGGTGGTGCACTGTTGATAAAAACAGACTTCGTTTAGCATGATCTTAGAAACCATACCTTAGCAGAATATTTATGTAATATATTGAACATATGTATCCATTCTTTTCTCTTCACTCATCTGCTTTCATGTTTACAGGTAACTTCCTCAGCGGAGCCTAAAACCCCTGAGGTGAGACAGCGTGATCACTGCAACCCACTATTCAGAGCAGATAAATGTTGTGCAGCCTCCTTCCAGATTCCTCTTTGCAGCATTGTCTTGCCTACCATTCGGGCTCTGTATATTGTTCACAAGTTTTTTTTTTTATATATTTCAGTTTGCTTCATCATGCACAAATATAACATTGAGGGGGACATTTTCTTGTTTACACCTAAATAAGCTAGGATGCTTTTAAGAGCTGCAGACTCTTGTTCCTTATCTTATAATCATTACTCAGCGGATTACATCCATTTACACTCACCGGAACTGGAGTTGCATACTGTGTTATTCATTTTCTTCTCTGAAACCAGGGCGACCCATGTGTACGGCAGCTGAAGTCTTTCACCAGAGTAACATGCCAGAACAACTCCAGCAAGTGCTCTGCAGTTCACCTTTAAAATAAAGAAACCTGAGAAACTAAAGAAAAAGAAGTTTGGTGCATTATGTCCTCATGAGATTTTGTTCCTGCTACAACTCTACACTTTGTTTTACATTACCCAAAATAACCTTACCAATCATTACCATACCAGTGTTGTACTGCTGTGTTCAACCAGTTCAACTTGCTCTGGGCATCCTGTAAAGCCTGTGCAGCTACTTCAGCCCTTATTTGCTGGTAACTTTGGTGCCAATACAGTTGTAAAATGGGCTGTGTGACAGTGTAAAATAGAATACATCCTGTGTTTGCATATGCATAAAAATTATGCATGTGTAGCATATAATGTGTATATGTAGATGTTCAGTTATTAGGTCTTATGTATCGTACTATTTGAGCCGACATTTTAGCTGTTTGAGCCTGGTGCCCTCATCCTGGACACATATACAAGTGGGTCCACGTCCTCGGTGGAGCCTGCACAGCTGAGAACTCTCTGTCCATGTGGCAAATTAAACAGTTCTTTTACAAAGAAGACCAAAAAGCAGTTTATTTGAAGAAGTACCAATTACTTCTCGTTTTTAATTGCAAAATATAGGGCATGTTACGTGCCTACTGGGGCTTTTTGCTCCTTTCCAGGAACCTCAACTGGTGGCTTCAAGCTTATGTAACACAATGGTATAAGGTGGCAATGAAGCAGGAGAGCTGGTGTCGTTAGTTTGTGTGTAGTGCATAGTATTGGAGACCTGGTTGAACAATAAATGTGTTAAACAACAGTTATCAGAAATAAATACGATGTGCAGAATACTCTTACAGAATATGCCGCAGTTGAGTTTCTGTAGGCATGGTTGTTGTTAATGCTAACAGTTCAGATTTACGACGTGCTCAACATTGAATACCTCATAAAACACAACTTCTTGCGTGAAACATATTCTTAGGCAAATAAGTCCTCCGACGGAAGGAAATACAGTCAGCCCGTCCCGTCTGTAGACCACGAAATGCAGAGTAAATCAGAATCGCTTCCCTATTGGAAAAAAGTTCTGAAGGACCATCAGGCTAATGGTCCTGACGTCTTATGGGACCCACGAGGTCCATCAGGTCCAGTAGGCCATCAGGTCCAGTAGGCCATCAGGTTCAGCAGGCCATCATGTCCAGTAGACCATCAGGTTCAGTAGACCATCAGGTCTAGTTGGTCCACAAGTCCCATTATAGTCGTATACATCCTCAAGAACCAACGAAAATAAGGTTCGCCATTTTGGGTTGGTTGGGTTTGTGAACAGCGGCAGAGAAGCGCCATCTCACGTCATGCACTGTAACCTTCTTCGTCGTGTTTCATCAGTTCTCTAGGTGAACACGATTATAGCTATTATAATCGCCTATCGCCACTATAACACCACTAGAGGATCATCAGCTGAATTTTCAAAACGCACTGCTCACACTCCGCAAGTTTTATTCTTACGCAGGGCACACCACAGCTTCTCGCTCAGCACCCGGTGAAAAGGCTTCATCCTTGCTTCGATTTCGCGCGCAGACGCACCTGTGCTTCTGATGCGGCTGACGACGAATTCTGAAAGACAAGGAAAAAGCTTTTAATATAAATCTGCACTTCACGGCCATCAAGAGCCCATCAAGATGTCCTGATGGGGACTCCATCGGGACGCCCTGAAGGAGCAATATAGTTCGATCAGGACCCACCAAGGGGTCTTGATGGGACCATCACCCATAAAAAAAATTCTGATGAATCATTAGACATTTTTCCAATGGGGAGTGGACAATGATTGTTGAATGTAAGCAGACACCAGTTTCTGCCAAGTACGGCCTTGGTTGAAAACGATTTTTAGTGGCATCTCAGGCTTGTGATCTTTTGAACATGATGGCAATTGATGTTCTGAGGCCGGAACACTTCAGTGACCTCCTTCTTTCATCATTGTGATCTTTGATAAGAAATTTGGCAGAAAGAGTATCAAACGGTGCAGCTTGTATCGATTGGCATAGCAACTGAAGGCCGCTATCATGAGAACCGAGCATATTCGCTCCTTCAAAAAGCCAACAGTTTTCCGAAAAGGGTGTCAAAAGTTTACTGATAGCTTCCTGTTTCTTAGTTTCGAAAGTATTTACATGAAGGACCACAAAACTAGCACTTTTGTCCGTTTGTAACAGACGCAAGCACTTGGAGCGAGGCTCATCATTTATGGAGGAATATGGTAGAAGAAACCTGACAGCTGAGTTTGAGACCGTGTTGCGTTGTCTGTTATCGTCCTCTACATTGTCTCGGGTTTTCAAGTCATGGATCGTCACAACCAGTTCGCTTGCTACCTAACCTTCCTTTCGTTATTCATTTGTATTTCTGCGGCTAGTACTCCCAATGAAAAGATGTCCTCCGTTGCGAATCATGACCAAAGCTAAACGCTGCATCCACTCACGATTAAGAAAGCAATTTTTGTTGACTACATCTCTCCTGTCATCAAAAAATACGGTTTAGTACGGATAAAATAATGGCATTAGTTGAGAACTGATTGGCGCCAACTATTGCCTCAGGAATATTGTGGTTCCAGGGGTGCGTAACGCTAATAGACGGCTGTTCTTTGCTTTGGGGTATTTTGTATTTGTGTGTGTGTGAATCAGTGTTTAATGTCACGTGTCAAGGTATCATTTTGCGTTACGTAAAACTCTTCTAAAACCTCTTCGAATCAACCCATTACTTACCTGTGCATTATACCCTTTATTTAGACCACTTTTTGGGAAACGATGATAGGAACGTTAATAATAGAATGGGATAAATGTGACATGCGGTTTCGGTCTGTGAGAGAAACGCCTCCTCAAACGCCTCGCTTTTCTTCCTCAACTCCCGCAATCTGGGCAGAAATCTAGCCTCTTTGTAGTGGACATCCTCCAATTTCCGTGTGCATGACGAAAGCAGGTGACGAAAGGTCCACGTTTCATTGGACGCCTGGACCGGAAGTTCTGTTGTTAGTGAGTTTGTGAGCGCGGCGGCATCCGTCTGGAAAGTGATCTTCAATATGGACGTCGAAGCAAGAAATGCGGAGACTAGTCGCACCGGAACCTTTTTTTGTCCTTTCTGCGATCGAGAAGGAAATTCTGCGTGCTGAACCTTGCTTTCGAAACGTCGCCGATGCTGCGAATGAGAGACGAAGTTAGAGCTCTACGAACATCGGTCACACATCGGTCGGAATATCGGTCGCCTGTCTTCGACAGACAGGTAAGCGATGAGCTTTTTAACGCACACTGTGATCGAACATCGTAAAGGTTCTCTGAAATTTCGTGTCCTGATATTTAATGCGCACTTGCTGTTTCTGGTGCCGGTGCGGCTGGTGTGTCATAACGCCGAAGGAGATCGAATGCTTGTGCTGCAAGGAGCTCGAAAACACTGCCGAATGACTGCAGTAAGTGCATTACAACCCACGAAGATTTCGAACTTCTGTGCTTCAATATGACTGTCCTGAAGGTGGCATATTTTGAACTTCGTGGGCAGCGCGAACCTATGAGCGACTATATTCACAAGTAAGTCACATGTGTCCTTGTCGAACAACGTTAAAATTTGGGCGCTCAAAACTGGTTTGGTCCTGCATTAAAGTCGCTAAAAACTCCAGTACAGGGCGCAGCACATAAAAAGACTATGCAATACACAACTCTGAACTAGACAAAAGCAATACAGGCAATTTTGCAATTGCCAGTGAGCTGTGTCCTGAGTCACCTTTTCATGTTTTGCCCTGTGCATAGGGTTTTAGCGTAGGTTTTTAGCGATATTAAGTGTTCTTGATTGTCGATTCAGTGAAATCTAAAACAATGTTGGTTTCTAAAAGAACACAGCATGTGTAGTAATATACAGGGTTGTGGGCAGGTAAACTGCGGTTGCTCTCAGGTACATGTGGAAATGACACTGCACACACACTGTACTGTAACCGGTTACCTATTTGCCTAAACTATATTTTATGTACATCTGTGTAGATGATACAGATACACTGCGTATCGCCAGTTTGCAAGGTGAGTATGGCACAAGCTTGGGAAAAACAAGAGCATGGTCATCCCAGCCTGTGCAGTGAAGAGGGTCTGGCAAGCCTTCCCCACAGAAACTGACACAGGCTTCAAGTACCCAAGATCCTAACTGTAGGTACCTCTTCGCACAGCTCACCTATCGCATGTAAAATAATTCAGCATCTGTATTTAGGATGGTTTATAGCTCTCAGGATAATGCATCGTTCATGAGTTCAATATGTTGTGTTGAAATACAACACTAGTCCTTTTTAATGAGTCTTGCGGAACGAGAGATGAGCGCTCTTTTCGTGACATTGTGTACCATTGCTACAGTGAACAATTTCTTGAGCAAGACTGATAAACAAACGAAAAAACAGTCTGTCTTTCAAATATGCATGTTCCTTGTAACTTGTGTATTTGTTAAGTGACCCATGTTGATGTCCCCCCACATGTAATGCCCACAAGGGCCTTTGAGGTATATTCACGAATAAATAAATATCAAAACCGGAAAAAGATGTAACATCTATTGTAATACCTATCCTCTCTTTGTGTGAATGATACATAAACATTCTCAGAAGATATGTAGTCACACTTTGCCTCACTGTGCCTAAAGCCTGGTTCCACCTCTTACATCATCTCCACATCTTCAATCTCCAAAGCAGTACACGGCTAAAGTAATCAGCTAGTACATAAAAAAAGGAGGGGGAGGAAAATAAAGCTGGCACAACAAAAATTCGAAGAAACCCTGGTGCTTTCACGGGGCTACTCATGTCTCAGTCCTGGATCAGATCCCGATGGAAAACAGCTTATCTGAGCCTCAGTGATAGATTCCCTTGATTGACTGTGACTGTGAGGCACAACTCATTGGCTTGGTGGCAAGTGGGCTTGCGTCTGATAGTGCGGTTTGGAATAAAGTTAGCAAGGAACATCTCTCTACGGTCTTAAGAAGGATATCAACATTGCCTGTCAAGGCACAGCATTTCATATCGCTTTCAGTAAGTACAACACTCCTCATAGCAGTTACCATTCATGTTGGGAAAACATGCTGAAGTTAGCTCCAGTGCTTCCAAAACTGTGAGTCAAGTTCATAGAGAGCACCTTATGAGAGGGACAGCAACAGTGTCCAGTGAAGACTCTCCAGGAATTTTGCGCAGGTATGGGGGTCACACCTTTTAATAGTTTAGATGGAAAGCAGGGTGTGTGAAACACTGACCTCTAGTGGATGAATTCTTGTTATTTATAACCAGGTGCCCATGTTCTAATAATCTATAGGAATGCCTTAGCTCTTTTGCAGGAAATTGCTAATGAATCTGAGTGCCTTTTATAGAGAGAGGTTGTAGCTGCCTTTCTATCCACCCTTCTTAGTTGCCCTAGCAAAAGCAAATATGTAATGCTGTACCCCATATCTAATGCTAGCACACTAATTGCTTTGAATATTCTCAGGCTTCTGAAATGGTGCTACCTGGTGCATACGCTGTGCCATGTCGGCAAGAACATAAATCAGATTGCCTTAATTTTTTCAAATCGGCCCTTCAGTGCTTCATGTGACTGCAACATTGGTATCCCCTTAAAAATAGGCAATAAGAATGATTTCTGCAATGTATTGAGCTTTGTAAAACAACAACTTTATTTGAAAATATATTGCAAAAGCCGGGTAACGACCTCATAATGTAACGTCCTATAGTGCAAACACCATTCAACATACCGATTAAAAACCGATCGTAAACGTTTTGCCGCCTATCCGGGTGGCGTCATCAGTACAACACAGGCCAAAGACGAGCACATCAGCCTATCTAAGAGGGCATCATACATATCCGATAGGGGGGCACGGTTTGTATTAGAGGCTGAGGCATCACACCTGATAAAGCAGGACTCTAAGAATTTTCTAGGGCCCCATCGCTAGTCATGTGCAAAGGGTACTGCACCATCAAAATTAAATATATGTCCCTTAGGCCAGCAATGGTAGCTAATTCGGTCCTGGTTCGAGTAGCACTCGTAGCCGTGGCAACGTCCCTTGTGTGTCCTTTTAGTCTCGTCCCACATCTTTTGTCTATATCTCGCCAATGTAGGCTGCATCACATTCTATGCGCTCAACTTTATATGCACAGTCTTAATGGGCACAGTGCTCTCCAAATGGCATATGAAACACCTTGGATGAAAGGAATGCACACCACCGATTTGACCACCTTTGATGTTGTTTTTGATTGTTCTCTGTAGTAGCGATTATGCTACCTGGATAGGCAACGAAACGTTTACTCTCTTTGTTCTTAATAGTTGTGCTAAGCCGGTGTTCTCAGTAAAGGATTTTAGATTATGAACTTTGTTTGAATGATGATTAGTGGCGAGCTTCATACTCTGGGCCACTACTCTAACAATTGCTTGTGGTACTGTGGTGAAATGGAATAACGAGCCTTGTAAACAATTTACTTGGCAATATATTTATTTATCTGTCATAGGTTGAAGAACCCAGCGTGGTGTTACATAATGGAGGGGCGTGTAATTATACAAGACCGATCACCAAAAGTCATGGCTTTTGACTAGATTAAAATGTGATGTGATTGTAATAGACAAATGCTGCATTGTGGCGATATGATAGGTTTTCCTCACGAGTTGTCGCTACGGTTGCGGTTAGTTGAGAAACTGCGTATCCAGTTAATGGTAGCAGGATCAAAGGTTAATTAGGCTAGTTTGGCCAACACGCGAGCATAAATCAGTGTCAGAAGCCCTTACAAAATAAAAAAATACTACATCTACGTGGACCGAGAAATCAAGACAGTTCAAAATGCTGTGAACGAATTCCGCTACATTAGTTTTTCCTGAATACCCTTTTCTAAAGCAATGCTGGAATTTAAAATAAGAAATTGACAGACTCAACTTGGTTGACAACGTGGTAGTACATGATGTGCTCCATTAGTTTCCAGGGAACCCTAAAAAGTGGAGCTGGTTAGTAGATAGAAGGAGCATAGTTGTCACCTCTTCGGAAGACAGGAACTAGCTTGAGACCTATGCCCTCGACTCAGACACATACAAAGCACCTTTCACACAGATTAACGCATCTTCATTCCAGCTCTTTCGCTTTCAGATGTTCATCGCTGTTGAGTGGTCCGTCATTCTTGTATAACACAGATTAGAATTGACATGCGGGTGCATAAGGGATGCTCTGAAAGCAAAGTGTTTGGTTTTAGTCCACTTAATGTTTCCGAAAATGAAAACAAACTTCACGGTGACTATTCTTCTGAAATGAGCAATTCCAGGATGAAAGCAAAAAATATATCTCGCCATATCATTGTATCCAACTGAAACCTGGCACTTCAATTGAATAGTGGCAGTTCAAGATGATGATGATGATTCAATGTAATGGCGCATAAGCAACTCCGGTTATAGTGCACCAAAACCATGGTAAAACTGTGACTAGTTAAAAATCAGACGATCATACTAAAATAATATACTTTGTTGGTTGGTAAATTGAGATATAGACAAAAACATATGATAAAAATAAGCAATTGAATGAAAGGCAGAAACAGTTGTTGGCATTGTGTGACTCATGTCGAGTTTGCCACACTAGGTGTTGAATAATAATGTACGCTGATATGCTGTAGCATATAAAGTACAATCATACACACACTCAATATGTGGTGGATATGTGAAACCAATATACACATACTTACATTTCAAACTTTCTTGAAAAAGGCAGTCCAAGTCTGTCGGATTAGCCAGACTCTATACAAAGCCAGTAAGCACAGTGTGGAATGCCTGTTTCATCTTTCGAAAGCAGAGGTGCAGCCACCACGACGCTTCGTCATCTCAATGCTTCGGAGCGGCATAGCCTAGTAAGAGGCCATCAGAGAGGATCTCATAAATATACCTGGGTTGAAAAAGCGGTGAGTTCTGTGGGATACGTACGAAAGCATCCGCGTTACACAACAGCTATGGGAATGATCGACTGCACGTGCATGGTTTTCAGTGCGTAGACTTGGAACTGAAAAATAAATGCACTAACATTGTTGAAACTACTTTTTCGCCAGGACCACACGAGAGCACACTTGGTTTCTTTAGTTGAAGGTTTAGGTGAAGGGGTGAAGGTATCATCAGGTCCCGATGCTCCTTTGAGATGCAGCAGACAAAATTTCGCTGAGGCGAGTGACTGCCCTTGCGGTTCGTTGCTTCGCAGCAAATCAAGAACAGTGCACCGCAATGATAGGTGAAACGTTCAGAGTATGGCGAACAACTCCAACACCAAATGCGATGACCCGAAAACGGCAGGATGAGCCGGGAATCACATAAGTTCGCAGTTCGCAAGCTCGGCATACGGTACCCATTACAGCTGACCGGATACAGAATCATATGGAACGCCGTGCACAGATTGAAAAGAAAATCATAGAAGCTATTGCAGGTGATAAATGCAGGGTATATTTTTCTTTTTGAGGCTCTGTAACAAAAACATTTTAACATATAAATGCCATTTCATGAAGGAAATTGACAGGTATTGCGTGGCCACGTGGCGCGTTTGAGCCAGTTGTGGGTGTTGCCAGTGGCCCTCGTGTTGACGTCATCTTGATGGTGAGCCGGGGTGGATATTCTATATAAAGGTATGTTTTCTCGGTTTGACGCTAGGCGTGCTGCACTCGGATGAAGTCGAATGTTTAAAATTCGAGTTTAGAGAAACCGTGGGGTTTTAATGCATTTTCTAATTGAGAGTCCTTGTTGGGTGCTTTATCGACTGTAAGTACGAAGGAGCTCCCACAGTTTCTGGTAAGAGTTCCTTTAATCTAGAGATCATATTGCTCTAGAGTTGGCACCTACGTAGCCCTAGTTTAGGCCGTGTGAAACGTTAGAGGGAACCAGTCTGTGTGGCTGGTCTTCCACTCCGATGGCAATACATGTCAAACGTGCCGGTTCAGTCTCTACAGTATTCATGTTGAAGTTACTTACCTCCCATGATGAAACGTATGTCAACACCAACACGACGCGCACAAACAAGAGGTCTTGTTCGTGCTTCTTTCTCGCTCTCAGTCTCGGATTTTTCTTTCTGGATGCATGATACCTACTCGGCACTCTCGAAGCATTCTATCATTTATGAGTAGTTTAGCACCTACAGAGAAAATAAACTAAAACCGACAACTTTATCAGGCTCACAGATATATCGGATATTTTTGCAAAAACAACAAAAAATGTCATTTTCGAAAAGCGCGGCAGTAGTAATCACGCCGCCGATCTGTGCTGACGCCGCCGCAGCCGGCAGAAATGTGCCCAACGCCGCCGCCGCCAAGAAGAACAGCATCGGCGCGCACGTTTAGCCTGGCTTAAATTATAATGATGATGTAAGTATCGCTGGGGCATCCTCAGCTGCAGGGGGAAAGCGAATCTTTGAAACTGGTTTATTGAATATGTAAGTTGTTTTCGGAAGCGAAACTTGGCCAAATGGATTGTGAAACGGTGCCGAAGATTCCCGTGTCGGTCTCATACACGCGTTTCCAGAAGTCATAGTCCCTTTAATGCGCAACCGGGAACGTTCAGAACATTGCACACTTGAATTCCTGTACCGCCGTATCGCGGTGTACCGCCGTACCGGCCGAGGACGGTGGCAATGTGAGGGAGGTGAACATTGCTTCCAGCATCGTGTATCGGAGATTTCCGGCGCACGTGCTTTTAGGAATCCCAGGTTGACGAAATTATGCGCAGTTCTACACTGCTGCACGTGCACATAGCCACACAAATCTGGATGGGCTCCCCTTACGTCTACAAATCTACTCCCAATTATTAATATTATTCTCTTTCTTTATTTTATATAGGTTTGGATGAAGGTACTGGCAGTGGTTTCTTCATGTTCATCGAAACTGCTGGTCACGACAGCCTCAACGCACGTCAGGCCTGCGCCATCGAGTCGGCTTCACTGCACCATCCTACGTTCACCGTTCGATTTTTTGTTACCGCACCACCGTCGAACAGTTGTACCTATTTCAATCTTTTACGGCAAATATCCAACATCAAAATCAAATTCGTCAATGTCGAACAAGTCTTGGCTGGCACTCCACTTGAGTACTGGTACAGGTCCCCGCAAAGGCAACAAAGCCCGTTTGCCGTAAGCCACCTCAGCGACGCATTAAGATTCTTCATGCTCTGGCGTTACGGGGGTATCTACGCGGACACGGACGTCATTGTGAAGAGTCCAATGTCAGGCCTAAGAAATACGCTGGGCAAAGAGCACGCAGCAGGAATGGGGAGCGCCGTGCTGGTCTTGGACAGAGAGCAACCGTTTCTTGCTGACGCCGTACATAACTTTGCGGAGACGTACCAGCCTTACGACTGGGACTACAACGGTCCGGGTCTACTGAACAGGATGTTGCAGAAACGTTGTCCAGGTGCCTGGAACGTAACAGACGCTTCTTTGACGTGCGGTAATATCACAGTGTTATCGAGCAGTGCATTCTTTGCGGTTCCGTTCCCGATGTGGGAAATGTTCTTTAACCTTTCGAGGACGGAGGAGGTGCTACAGGTAACAAGGAACAGCTACGCGGTGCACTTCTGGAACAATCTGAGCAAAAACACAAAGGTGATTGTGGGATCAGGTGCAGCGTACGATGTGCTTGCGAGGACGAACTGCCCTAAGGTGTACGAAGTAATGAGGACAATGGGGTATTTCTAAATTTTCCAGAAACTAGTATTTCCTACTTGTACCACAGGCTATACGATGTATCTAGTTCAAATCTTGCTTGGTTACTAAGTATTTGTTGCTTCGGCCATAACACCTCGAATGCCGTTCACAATATTGTCTTACACTCTTAAGGAGCACGGAAAGCCTCCAGAACAAATATGTCATGATAACCAGAAATTAGGATTACAAGGCCTGGGACACACATTGGCACAAAAACTACGAGTGCAGCGCGTAATCCTGAAAAGCAAGATAGCTTTCAATCTCGCGGATCAGAAACCCCGCTCTCCTCGCGGCTGCCAGCCTGCAACGTCATGTGCTTCGCCAATACTGAGGCGAGCGCCTTCTTTTGTCTTTCTTTCTTTTTGCAGTTGCACTTCACCCCTCCCTCCCGCGTCTCGACTGGTCGCTATCGCTAGCAGGTGATTCTCGGTGGCCAAATTAAGAGTCATCTGCCACTTGACGTCACGAGGCGCGAGGGGCGGCTGGGCGAGCCCGCTGCGCTCTCTCTTCCAAAGCTATTTTCTCGGTAAATTCGCAGTTCCCAACGGAAATATTTTGCGCGATAGTTCCTCAAGCTAATATGCTCACGTGACGCACTAAAAAAGTATATGTTCTAAGTGCCTTCCATGCTCCTTTAATACAGACCTTCACCGCATAACAGCTCCTAGCGAACCATCATTCCAAATGATAATGTCCTCCCCCCGATCTGTTGAAAATGGGTGACGTTCCCCTGTTTTGAATACTTTACAAAGTCAGAAGACTGAACGATATCCTGCGCCTGTGGCGCTGTTACGTGGCACAGTTCTGCTTCTACCATGTACACAAGTGACCTGTGTGCGCTAGGCACGCGTTTCGTGTTGAGCACGACCGGTACCTGCGCGAACGCACCTCTGAGTGCCTACCCTCAGTGCGGTTACAGACGCACCGCTTCGTGTGCCATCCTAACAGGACAATAGAGGCGATGCACTTCAGCTGACGAATAAACGAGCGCTGCTCCTACGTCGTTTTCGAAACATGTTCACGCACCGATGTGCATGCAGTTTAGCCTCGTTGTGTTTAGCTGATAAATTTGCATTGTCTTTGTCAAGTTCACCGTGTCTCATGTCTCATTATTCCACTTCTCCATGCTACTGCAATCAATCGGGTAGAGTTTCCCCCAGGCGATGAAACTCGCCACTCATCATCATTCAAATAAAGTTATTGTTTCGTGATGTGAGGTGATGCAACGATTATTTATATTAACAACAACGACAACAAATTGTGTTGATGATGAGGATTGGGGTGATTCATCGCCGCACGCTATATTTTACCCCATGACCCCATGCGCTTCGAGATCGAACGGTGTCGGCTCGCTACGGAGAAACGATGGACTGCCGTAGTGTGGATAGCTTCCTCGCGTCGTCTGCTTTTACACGTTTATTCCGCGTTCAGTGCAGTGCACTCTAAAAACAGAACTTCATCGCATAGGATGTGGTTGCCAAACTTTGCTACGAGTAGTTTTACCGTTTCCGATTCGAAGAGACAGGGAGGCATACGCCTTTTTGTGTCAATTACCATATATCCAATTCGACACAAAAAGGCGTACATCCCCTCCCACTTTCGAATCAGAAGCGATAACCCTATCATTCGTGGCAATGGCTGGTTCAGAGCGTGCATTGCGGTGAATTTCTGTTGAGGTGAGAGCTCAGAGACCTGCGGTCAGGCACCTTTTGCATCTCTTTGTGGGTGGGATAACATATATTTTTTTCGAGAGAAATAAAAAATGTGATCGGCAGGCATCATTCGATTATAAATGAAACTACCCGATAGTGATGATTCAGCGAGCTCTTTGGGCAGGCTTTCTTCGACAGCCGCAGTTATCTCTCATCTCTCTAGTCCTCTGAATGGGACAAAGAACTGCCAAGCTGCCTGTGTTGGCTCTGCCAAGACAGACTGCCAAGCGGGAAGGCCACCTGCTTCTGACGTCACATCTAGTTTCACAGTCGCGCCAGGGAGTTCGCAGCAGTCGCATTTTTGGCCGTTGTATTTTAGTTATATCTTCGTCATCCTAACTATGGTTCATACTGCGCATAGTGAATGTATTCGAATCCAAGAGTGGACTAAAGATGGTTACATACGTCTTGAGGATCTCTTCATGGCCTTCTTTAAGTGTCACCAGAGACCAAGGGCATACAACGCCTTGTTCTACACATACGAGTAGCTCAGCATTCCGGGCCTTCAAAAACTGACGATCACACTCATCTTATAAGGCGCACGTTCGAGCCCTGCTACAAACCCACGTGAAGATCGACGTGGCGTATCGGTGAGCTCGATCATGCCGCATATTAGCGCACTCATCAGATGACATTACACCTGCTCTGTTTACAAGTGCGATGCTATCCGGTGAGTACCCTGAGCTCGTATAGCAAGGCCCGAACTCACGCCTTATCAGATGATTGTGATCGTGAGCTTCCAGGCCCGAAATGCCGAGCTATGGCTCTACAGCGCAGGTGAAACACCCCTATTTTCCTCCTCGCACTACTAAGAATAGAAGGAAGACAGCGCTTGCCAATATTGCCCAATAAAGAGGCTCCGTTCGCCATGACGTTGGGGTAGCTGTGTGATTGTTTTCCTCCACATTCCCCCGTATCGCGTTGTCGGCGTGGAAATGGCCAGCGCGGAAATGCCAGTGCATCACGTTGCCACGACATGCCGCGTGACTTGAGTGGGAGACAGAGAGAGCGCTCTACGCTCCACTGTGCAAGTGAGAATGCGAAGGCAGAAAACAGGGCTAGGTTTAAAGGGAGTGTGAAATGATTTTTTTCTCGTTTTCATCAGAAAGAAAACAATTTTCTGAGTCTAGAACCAAAAGTTTTACCTTCCTCACGCCACGAGTATTCTCGGGAGCGAATTTAAACGAATCGGCGAGGGGAGTACAACTGGCGCCGCGCCGTGGCGAGCTGCCGTGCGGAAATACAGCGAGCAACTTGACGGGACCACGGCCAGGTCCGCGACACGTCATCGTAACACGTCGTGTGCCCGCCAGGAGCATGCCGAGACGATGTTGGATGGTTGGTTGCTCTAATTCACGTCAATATTCGCCGGACATCCAATGTCATATGCTTCCCAGTGACGAGACGGACAGCTTTTGATGTCACGAAGGAATCGGACCGCCGGAATGGAAAGACGGTGCGGTGCATCGACTGCTCGTGTTTGTAGCGAACATTTGCATGATTGCGATTACGCTGAATTTCTTCAACGTACTGGATAACGAGCTCAAGTTTGAATAAAGATGTTGCACCATCACAGTACATGTCCACACCGGGGAAAGAACATCCACCTAAAACATCCACCGCAAAAGTGTGAGTACTTTTCGTTATTGGGGCTAACCAAGATATCTCAGTCCGTGTGGTCCAAATGCTATCACAGATTTCAGGATTGCGTAAATGGGTTAATTCTCGTCTGCGTGACTTGGAACCTTGCGGCCGCTTACGGCACACAAGAGGGAGAGAGAGAGAGTAAAAAAAGACAAAATAGAAGTTACCGAATCTAGTCACTAACCTCAGGTGGTGCACTGTTGATAAAAACAGACTTCGTTTA
Organism: Ornithodoros turicata; assembly: GCF_037126465.1. NCBI lineage: Eukaryota > Metazoa > Arthropoda > Arachnida > Ixodida > Argasidae > Ornithodoros > Ornithodoros turicata. Next base: position 51,457,028 of record NC_088206.1, read on the forward strand.
GCATGATCTTAGAAACCATACCTTAGCAGAATATTTATGTAATATATTGAACATATGTATCCATTCTTTTCTCTTCACTCATCTGCTTTCATGTTTACAGGTAACTTCCTCAGCGGAGCCTAAAACCCCTGAGGTGAGACAGCGTGATCACTGCAACCCACTATTCAGAGCAGATAAATGTTGTGCAGCCTCCTTCCAGATTCCTCTTTGCAGCATTGTCTTGCCTACCATTCGGGCTCTGTATATTGTTCACAAGTTTTTTTTTTTATATATTTCAGTTTGCTTCATCATGCACAAATATAACATTGAGGGGGACATTTTCTTGTTTACACCTAAATAAGCTAGGATGCTTTTAAGAGCTGCAGACTCTTGTTCCTTATCTTATAATCATTACTCAGCGGATTACATCCATTTACACTCACCGGAACTGGAGTTGCATACTGTGTTATTCATTTTCTTCTCTGAAACCAGGGCGACCCATGTGTACGGCAGCTGAAGTCTTTCACCAGAGTAACATGCCAGAACAACTCCAGCAAGTGCTCTGCAGTTCACCTTTAAAATAAAGAAACCTGAGAAACTAAAGAAAAAGAAGTTTGGTGCATTATGTCCTCATGAGATTTTGTTCCTGCTACAACTCTACACTTTGTTTTACATTACCCAAAATAACCTTACCAATCATTACCATACCAGTGTTGTACTGCTGTGTTCAACCAGTTCAACTTGCTCTGGGCATCCTGTAAAGCCTGTGCAGCTACTTCAGCCCTTATTTGCTGGTAACTTTGGTGCCAATACAGTTGTAAAATGGGCTGTGTGACAGTGTAAAATAGAATACATCCTGTGTTTGCATATGCATAAAAATTATGCATGTGTAGCATATAATGTGTATATGTAGATGTTCAGTTATTAGGTCTTATGTATCGTACTATTTGAGCCGACATTTTAGCTGTTTGAGCCTGGTGCCCTCATCCTGGACACATATACAAGTGGGTCCACGTCCTCGGTGGAGCCTGCACAGCTGAGAACTCTCTGTCCATGTGGCAAATTAAACAGTTCTTTTACAAAGAAGACCAAAAAGCAGTTTATTTGAAGAAGTACCAATTACTTCTCGTTTTTAATTGCAAAATATAGGGCATGTTACGTGCCTACTGGGGCTTTTTGCTCCTTTCCAGGAACCTCAACTGGTGGCTTCAAGCTTATGTAACACAATGGTATAAGGTGGCAATGAAGCAGGAGAGCTGGTGTCGTTAGTTTGTGTGTAGTGCATAGTATTGGAGACCTGGTTGAACAATAAATGTGTTAAACAACAGTTATCAGAAATAAATACGATGTGCAGAATACTCTTACAGAATATGCCGCAGTTGAGTTTCTGTAGGCATGGTTGTTGTTAATGCTAACAGTTCAGATTTACGACGTGCTCAACATTGAATACCTCATAAAACACAACTTCTTGCGTGAAACATATTCTTAGGCAAATAAGTCCTCCGACGGAAGGAAATACAGTCAGCCCGTCCCGTCTGTAGACCACGAAATGCAGAGTAAATCAGAATCGCTTCCCTATTGGAAAAAAGTTCTGAAGGACCATCAGGCTAATGGTCCTGACGTCTTATGGGACCCACGAGGTCCATCAGGTCCAGTAGGCCATCAGGTCCAGTAGGCCATCAGGTTCAGCAGGCCATCATGTCCAGTAGACCATCAGGTTCAGTAGACCATCAGGTCTAGTTGGTCCACAAGTCCCATTATAGTCGTATACATCCTCAAGAACCAACGAAAATAAGGTTCGCCATTTTGGGTTGGTTGGGTTTGTGAACAGCGGCAGAGAAGCGCCATCTCACGTCATGCACTGTAACCTTCTTCGTCGTGTTTCATCAGTTCTCTAGGTGAACACGATTATAGCTATTATAATCGCCTATCGCCACTATAACACCACTAGAGGATCATCAGCTGAATTTTCAAAACGCACTGCTCACACTCCGCAAGTTTTATTCTTACGCAGGGCACACCACAGCTTCTCGCTCAGCACCCGGTGAAAAGGCTTCATCCTTGCTTCGATTTCGCGCGCAGACGCACCTGTGCTTCTGATGCGGCTGACGACGAATTCTGAAAGACAAGGAAAAAGCTTTTAATATAAATCTGCACTTCACGGCCATCAAGAGCCCATCAAGATGTCCTGATGGGGACTCCATCGGGACGCCCTGAAGGAGCAATATAGTTCGATCAGGACCCACCAAGGGGTCTTGATGGGACCATCACCCATAAAAAAAATTCTGATGAATCATTAGACATTTTTCCAATGGGGAGTGGACAATGATTGTTGAATGTAAGCAGACACCAGTTTCTGCCAAGTACGGCCTTGGTTGAAAACGATTTTTAGTGGCATCTCAGGCTTGTGATCTTTTGAACATGATGGCAATTGATGTTCTGAGGCCGGAACACTTCAGTGACCTCCTTCTTTCATCATTGTGATCTTTGATAAGAAATTTGGCAGAAAGAGTATCAAACGGTGCAGCTTGTATCGATTGGCATAGCAACTGAAGGCCGCTATCATGAGAACCGAGCATATTCGCTCCTTCAAAAAGCCAACAGTTTTCCGAAAAGGGTGTCAAAAGTTTACTGATAGCTTCCTGTTTCTTAGTTTCGAAAGTATTTACATGAAGGACCACAAAACTAGCACTTTTGTCCGTTTGTAACAGACGCAAGCACTTGGAGCGAGGCTCATCATTTATGGAGGAATATGGTAGAAGAAACCTGACAGCTGAGTTTGAGACCGTGTTGCGTTGTCTGTTATCGTCCTCTACATTGTCTCGGGTTTTCAAGTCATGGATCGTCACAACCAGTTCGCTTGCTACCTAACCTTCCTTTCGTTATTCATTTGTATTTCTGCGGCTAGTACTCCCAATGAAAAGATGTCCTCCGTTGCGAATCATGACCAAAGCTAAACGCTGCATCCACTCACGATTAAGAAAGCAATTTTTGTTGACTACATCTCTCCTGTCATCAAAAAATACGGTTTAGTACGGATAAAATAATGGCATTAGTTGAGAACTGATTGGCGCCAACTATTGCCTCAGGAATATTGTGGTTCCAGGGGTGCGTAACGCTAATAGACGGCTGTTCTTTGCTTTGGGGTATTTTGTATTTGTGTGTGTGTGAATCAGTGTTTAATGTCACGTGTCAAGGTATCATTTTGCGTTACGTAAAACTCTTCTAAAACCTCTTCGAATCAACCCATTACTTACCTGTGCATTATACCCTTTATTTAGACCACTTTTTGGGAAACGATGATAGGAACGTTAATAATAGAATGGGATAAATGTGACATGCGGTTTCGGTCTGTGAGAGAAACGCCTCCTCAAACGCCTCGCTTTTCTTCCTCAACTCCCGCAATCTGGGCAGAAATCTAGCCTCTTTGTAGTGGACATCCTCCAATTTCCGTGTGCATGACGAAAGCAGGTGACGAAAGGTCCACGTTTCATTGGACGCCTGGACCGGAAGTTCTGTTGTTAGTGAGTTTGTGAGCGCGGCGGCATCCGTCTGGAAAGTGATCTTCAATATGGACGTCGAAGCAAGAAATGCGGAGACTAGTCGCACCGGAACCTTTTTTTGTCCTTTCTGCGATCGAGAAGGAAATTCTGCGTGCTGAACCTTGCTTTCGAAACGTCGCCGATGCTGCGAATGAGAGACGAAGTTAGAGCTCTACGAACATCGGTCACACATCGGTCGGAATATCGGTCGCCTGTCTTCGACAGACAGGTAAGCGATGAGCTTTTTAACGCACACTGTGATCGAACATCGTAAAGGTTCTCTGAAATTTCGTGTCCTGATATTTAATGCGCACTTGCTGTTTCTGGTGCCGGTGCGGCTGGTGTGTCATAACGCCGAAGGAGATCGAATGCTTGTGCTGCAAGGAGCTCGAAAACACTGCCGAATGACTGCAGTAAGTGCATTACAACCCACGAAGATTTCGAACTTCTGTGCTTCAATATGACTGTCCTGAAGGTGGCATATTTTGAACTTCGTGGGCAGCGCGAACCTATGAGCGACTATATTCACAAGTAAGTCACATGTGTCCTTGTCGAACAACGTTAAAATTTGGGCGCTCAAAACTGGTTTGGTCCTGCATTAAAGTCGCTAAAAACTCCAGTACAGGGCGCAGCACATAAAAAGACTATGCAATACACAACTCTGAACTAGACAAAAGCAATACAGGCAATTTTGCAATTGCCAGTGAGCTGTGTCCTGAGTCACCTTTTCATGTTTTGCCCTGTGCATAGGGTTTTAGCGTAGGTTTTTAGCGATATTAAGTGTTCTTGATTGTCGATTCAGTGAAATCTAAAACAATGTTGGTTTCTAAAAGAACACAGCATGTGTAGTAATATACAGGGTTGTGGGCAGGTAAACTGCGGTTGCTCTCAGGTACATGTGGAAATGACACTGCACACACACTGTACTGTAACCGGTTACCTATTTGCCTAAACTATATTTTATGTACATCTGTGTAGATGATACAGATACACTGCGTATCGCCAGTTTGCAAGGTGAGTATGGCACAAGCTTGGGAAAAACAAGAGCATGGTCATCCCAGCCTGTGCAGTGAAGAGGGTCTGGCAAGCCTTCCCCACAGAAACTGACACAGGCTTCAAGTACCCAAGATCCTAACTGTAGGTACCTCTTCGCACAGCTCACCTATCGCATGTAAAATAATTCAGCATCTGTATTTAGGATGGTTTATAGCTCTCAGGATAATGCATCGTTCATGAGTTCAATATGTTGTGTTGAAATACAACACTAGTCCTTTTTAATGAGTCTTGCGGAACGAGAGATGAGCGCTCTTTTCGTGACATTGTGTACCATTGCTACAGTGAACAATTTCTTGAGCAAGACTGATAAACAAACGAAAAAACAGTCTGTCTTTCAAATATGCATGTTCCTTGTAACTTGTGTATTTGTTAAGTGACCCATGTTGATGTCCCCCCACATGTAATGCCCACAAGGGCCTTTGAGGTATATTCACGAATAAATAAATATCAAAACCGGAAAAAGATGTAACATCTATTGTAATACCTATCCTCTCTTTGTGTGAATGATACATAAACATTCTCAGAAGATATGTAGTCACACTTTGCCTCACTGTGCCTAAAGCCTGGTTCCACCTCTTACATCATCTCCACATCTTCAATCTCCAAAGCAGTACACGGCTAAAGTAATCAGCTAGTACATAAAAAAAGGAGGGGGAGGAAAATAAAGCTGGCACAACAAAAATTCGAAGAAACCCTGGTGCTTTCACGGGGCTACTCATGTCTCAGTCCTGGATCAGATCCCGATGGAAAACAGCTTATCTGAGCCTCAGTGATAGATTCCCTTGATTGACTGTGACTGTGAGGCACAACTCATTGGCTTGGTGGCAAGTGGGCTTGCGTCTGATAGTGCGGTTTGGAATAAAGTTAGCAAGGAACATCTCTCTACGGTCTTAAGAAGGATATCAACATTGCCTGTCAAGGCACAGCATTTCATATCGCTTTCAGTAAGTACAACACTCCTCATAGCAGTTACCATTCATGTTGGGAAAACATGCTGAAGTTAGCTCCAGTGCTTCCAAAACTGTGAGTCAAGTTCATAGAGAGCACCTTATGAGAGGGACAGCAACAGTGTCCAGTGAAGACTCTCCAGGAATTTTGCGCAGGTATGGGGGTCACACCTTTTAATAGTTTAGATGGAAAGCAGGGTGTGTGAAACACTGACCTCTAGTGGATGAATTCTTGTTATTTATAACCAGGTGCCCATGTTCTAATAATCTATAGGAATGCCTTAGCTCTTTTGCAGGAAATTGCTAATGAATCTGAGTGCCTTTTATAGAGAGAGGTTGTAGCTGCCTTTCTATCCACCCTTCTTAGTTGCCCTAGCAAAAGCAAATATGTAATGCTGTACCCCATATCTAATGCTAGCACACTAATTGCTTTGAATATTCTCAGGCTTCTGAAATGGTGCTACCTGGTGCATACGCTGTGCCATGTCGGCAAGAACATAAATCAGATTGCCTTAATTTTTTCAAATCGGCCCTTCAGTGCTTCATGTGACTGCAACATTGGTATCCCCTTAAAAATAGGCAATAAGAATGATTTCTGCAATGTATTGAGCTTTGTAAAACAACAACTTTATTTGAAAATATATTGCAAAAGCCGGGTAACGACCTCATAATGTAACGTCCTATAGTGCAAACACCATTCAACATACCGATTAAAAACCGATCGTAAACGTTTTGCCGCCTATCCGGGTGGCGTCATCAGTACAACACAGGCCAAAGACGAGCACATCAGCCTATCTAAGAGGGCATCATACATATCCGATAGGGGGGCACGGTTTGTATTAGAGGCTGAGGCATCACACCTGATAAAGCAGGACTCTAAGAATTTTCTAGGGCCCCATCGCTAGTCATGTGCAAAGGGTACTGCACCATCAAAATTAAATATATGTCCCTTAGGCCAGCAATGGTAGCTAATTCGGTCCTGGTTCGAGTAGCACTCGTAGCCGTGGCAACGTCCCTTGTGTGTCCTTTTAGTCTCGTCCCACATCTTTTGTCTATATCTCGCCAATGTAGGCTGCATCACATTCTATGCGCTCAACTTTATATGCACAGTCTTAATGGGCACAGTGCTCTCCAAATGGCATATGAAACACCTTGGATGAAAGGAATGCACACCACCGATTTGACCACCTTTGATGTTGTTTTTGATTGTTCTCTGTAGTAGCGATTATGCTACCTGGATAGGCAACGAAACGTTTACTCTCTTTGTTCTTAATAGTTGTGCTAAGCCGGTGTTCTCAGTAAAGGATTTTAGATTATGAACTTTGTTTGAATGATGATTAGTGGCGAGCTTCATACTCTGGGCCACTACTCTAACAATTGCTTGTGGTACTGTGGTGAAATGGAATAACGAGCCTTGTAAACAATTTACTTGGCAATATATTTATTTATCTGTCATAGGTTGAAGAACCCAGCGTGGTGTTACATAATGGAGGGGCGTGTAATTATACAAGACCGATCACCAAAAGTCATGGCTTTTGACTAGATTAAAATGTGATGTGATTGTAATAGACAAATGCTGCATTGTGGCGATATGATAGGTTTTCCTCACGAGTTGTCGCTACGGTTGCGGTTAGTTGAGAAACTGCGTATCCAGTTAATGGTAGCAGGATCAAAGGTTAATTAGGCTAGTTTGGCCAACACGCGAGCATAAATCAGTGTCAGAAGCCCTTACAAAATAAAAAAATACTACATCTACGTGGACCGAGAAATCAAGACAGTTCAAAATGCTGTGAACGAATTCCGCTACATTAGTTTTTCCTGAATACCCTTTTCTAAAGCAATGCTGGAATTTAAAATAAGAAATTGACAGACTCAACTTGGTTGACAACGTGGTAGTACATGATGTGCTCCATTAGTTTCCAGGGAACCCTAAAAAGTGGAGCTGGTTAGTAGATAGAAGGAGCATAGTTGTCACCTCTTCGGAAGACAGGAACTAGCTTGAGACCTATGCCCTCGACTCAGACACATACAAAGCACCTTTCACACAGATTAACGCATCTTCATTCCAGCTCTTTCGCTTTCAGATGTTCATCGCTGTTGAGTGGTCCGTCATTCTTGTATAACACAGATTAGAATTGACATGCGGGTGCATAAGGGATGCTCTGAAAGCAAAGTGTTTGGTTTTAGTCCACTTAATGTTTCCGAAAATGAAAACAAACTTCACGGTGACTATTCTTCTGAAATGAGCAATTCCAGGATGAAAGCAAAAAATATATCTCGCCATATCATTGTATCCAACTGAAACCTGGCACTTCAATTGAATAGTGGCAGTTCAAGATGATGATGATGATTCAATGTAATGGCGCATAAGCAACTCCGGTTATAGTGCACCAAAACCATGGTAAAACTGTGACTAGTTAAAAATCAGACGATCATACTAAAATAATATACTTTGTTGGTTGGTAAATTGAGATATAGACAAAAACATATGATAAAAATAAGCAATTGAATGAAAGGCAGAAACAGTTGTTGGCATTGTGTGACTCATGTCGAGTTTGCCACACTAGGTGTTGAATAATAATGTACGCTGATATGCTGTAGCATATAAAGTACAATCATACACACACTCAATATGTGGTGGATATGTGAAACCAATATACACATACTTACATTTCAAACTTTCTTGAAAAAGGCAGTCCAAGTCTGTCGGATTAGCCAGACTCTATACAAAGCCAGTAAGCACAGTGTGGAATGCCTGTTTCATCTTTCGAAAGCAGAGGTGCAGCCACCACGACGCTTCGTCATCTCAATGCTTCGGAGCGGCATAGCCTAGTAAGAGGCCATCAGAGAGGATCTCATAAATATACCTGGGTTGAAAAAGCGGTGAGTTCTGTGGGATACGTACGAAAGCATCCGCGTTACACAACAGCTATGGGAATGATCGACTGCACGTGCATGGTTTTCAGTGCGTAGACTTGGAACTGAAAAATAAATGCACTAACATTGTTGAAACTACTTTTTCGCCAGGACCACACGAGAGCACACTTGGTTTCTTTAGTTGAAGGTTTAGGTGAAGGGGTGAAGGTATCATCAGGTCCCGATGCTCCTTTGAGATGCAGCAGACAAAATTTCGCTGAGGCGAGTGACTGCCCTTGCGGTTCGTTGCTTCGCAGCAAATCAAGAACAGTGCACCGCAATGATAGGTGAAACGTTCAGAGTATGGCGAACAACTCCAACACCAAATGCGATGACCCGAAAACGGCAGGATGAGCCGGGAATCACATAAGTTCGCAGTTCGCAAGCTCGGCATACGGTACCCATTACAGCTGACCGGATACAGAATCATATGGAACGCCGTGCACAGATTGAAAAGAAAATCATAGAAGCTATTGCAGGTGATAAATGCAGGGTATATTTTTCTTTTTGAGGCTCTGTAACAAAAACATTTTAACATATAAATGCCATTTCATGAAGGAAATTGACAGGTATTGCGTGGCCACGTGGCGCGTTTGAGCCAGTTGTGGGTGTTGCCAGTGGCCCTCGTGTTGACGTCATCTTGATGGTGAGCCGGGGTGGATATTCTATATAAAGGTATGTTTTCTCGGTTTGACGCTAGGCGTGCTGCACTCGGATGAAGTCGAATGTTTAAAATTCGAGTTTAGAGAAACCGTGGGGTTTTAATGCATTTTCTAATTGAGAGTCCTTGTTGGGTGCTTTATCGACTGTAAGTACGAAGGAGCTCCCACAGTTTCTGGTAAGAGTTCCTTTAATCTAGAGATCATATTGCTCTAGAGTTGGCACCTACGTAGCCCTAGTTTAGGCCGTGTGAAACGTTAGAGGGAACCAGTCTGTGTGGCTGGTCTTCCACTCCGATGGCAATACATGTCAAACGTGCCGGTTCAGTCTCTACAGTATTCATGTTGAAGTTACTTACCTCCCATGATGAAACGTATGTCAACACCAACACGACGCGCACAAACAAGAGGTCTTGTTCGTGCTTCTTTCTCGCTCTCAGTCTCGGATTTTTCTTTCTGGATGCATGATACCTACTCGGCACTCTCGAAGCATTCTATCATTTATGAGTAGTTTAGCACCTACAGAGAAAATAAACTAAAACCGACAACTTTATCAGGCTCACAGATATATCGGATATTTTGCAAAAACAACAAAAAATGTCATTTTCGAAAAGCGCGGCAGTAGTAATCACGCCGCCGATCTGTGCTGACGCCGCCGCAGCCGGCAGAAATGTGCCCAACGCCGCCGCCGCCAAGAAGAACAGCATCGGCGCGCACGTTTAGCCTGGCTTAAATTATAATGATGATGTAAGTATCGCTGGGGCATCCTCAGCTGCAGGGGGAAAGCGAATCTTTGAAACTGGTTTATTGAATATGTAAGTTGTTTTCGGAAGCGAAACTTGGCCAAATGGATTGTGAAACGGTGCCGAAGATTCCCGTGTCGGTCTCATACACGCGTTTCCAGAAGTCATAGTCCCTTTAATGCGCAACCGGGAACGTTCAGAACATTGCACACTTGAATTCCTGTACCGCCGTATCGCGGTGTACCGCCGTACCGGCCGAGGACGGTGGCAATGTGAGGGAGGTGAACATTGCTTCCAGCATCGTGTATCGGAGATTTCCGGCGCACGTGCTTTTAGGAATCCCAGGTTGACGAAATTATGCGCAGTTCTACACTGCTGCACGTGCACATAGCCACACAAATCTGGATGGGCTCCCCTTACGTCTACAAATCTACTCCCAATTATTAATATTATTCTCTTTCTTTATTTTATATAGGTTTGGATGAAGGTACTGGCAGTGGTTTCTTCATGTTCATCGAAACTGCTGGTCACGACAGCCTCAACGCACGTCAGGCCTGCGCCATCGAGTCGGCTTCACTGCACCATCCTACGTTCACCGTTCGATTTTTTGTTACCGCACCACCGTCGAACAGTTGTACCTATTTCAATCTTTTACGGCAAATATCCAACATCAAAATCAAATTCGTCAATGTCGAACAAGTCTTGGCTGGCACTCCACTTGAGTACTGGTACAGGTCCCCGCAAAGGCAACAAAGCCCGTTTGCCGTAAGCCACCTCAGCGACGCATTAAGATTCTTCATGCTCTGGCGTTACGGGGGTATCTACGCGGACACGGACGTCATTGTGAAGAGTCCAATGTCAGGCCTAAGAAATACGCTGGGCAAAGAGCACGCAGCAGGAATGGGGAGCGCCGTGCTGGTCTTGGACAGAGAGCAACCGTTTCTTGCTGACGCCGTACATAACTTTGCGGAGACGTACCAGCCTTACGACTGGGACTACAACGGTCCGGGTCTACTGAACAGGATGTTGCAGAAACGTTGTCCAGGTGCCTGGAACGTAACAGACGCTTCTTTGACGTGCGGTAATATCACAGTGTTATCGAGCAGTGCATTCTTTGCGGTTCCGTTCCCGATGTGGGAAATGTTCTTTAACCTTTCGAGGACGGAGGAGGTGCTACAGGTAACAAGGAACAGCTACGCGGTGCACTTCTGGAACAATCTGAGCAAAAACACAAAGGTGATTGTGGGATCAGGTGCAGCGTACGATGTGCTTGCGAGGACGAACTGCCCTAAGGTGTACGAAGTAATGAGGACAATGGGGTATTTCTAAATTTTCCAGAAACTAGTATTTCCTACTTGTACCACAGGCTATACGATGTATCTAGTTCAAATCTTGCTTGGTTACTAAGTATTTGTTGCTTCGGCCATAACACCTCGAATGCCGTTCACAATATTGTCTTACACTCTTAAGGAGCACGGAAGCCTCCAGAACAAATATGTCATGATAACCAGAAATTAGGATTACAAGGCCTGGGACACACATTGGCACAAAAACTACGAGTGCAGCGCGTAATCCTGAAAAGCAAGATAGCTTTCAATCTCGCGGGTCAGAAACCCCGCTCTCCTCGCGGCTGCCAGCCTGCAACGTCATGTGCTTCGCCAATACTGAGGCGAGCGCCTTCTTTTGTCTTTCTTTCTTTTTGCAGTTGCACTTCACCCCTCCCTCCCGCGTCTCGACTGGTCGCTATCGCTAGCAGGTGATTCTCGGTGGCCAAATTAAGAGTCATCTGCCACTTGACGTCACGAGGCGCGAGGGGCGGCTGGGCGAGCCCGCTGCGCTCTCTCTTCCAAAGCTATTTTCTCGGTAAATTCGCAGTTCCCAACGGAAATATTTTGCGCGATACTTCCTCAAGCTAATATGCTCACGTGACGCACTAAAAAAGTATATGTTCTAAGTGCCTTCCATGCTCCTTTAATACAGACCTTCACCGCATAACAGCTCCTAGCGAACCATCATTCCAAATGATAATGTCCTCCCCCCGATCTGTTGAAAATGGGTGACGTTCCCCTGTTTTGGATACTTTACAAAGTCAGAAGACTGAACGATATCCTGCGCCTGTGGCGCTGTTACGTGGCACAGTTCTGCTTCTACCATGTACACAAGTGACCTGTGTGCGCTAGGCACGCGTTTCGTGTTGAGCACGACCGGTACCTGCGCGAACGCACCTCTGAGTGCCTACCCTCAGTGCGGTTACAGACGCACCGCTTCGTGTGCCATCCTAACAGGACAATAGAGGCGATGCACTTCAGCTGACGAATAAACGAGCGCTGCTCCTACGTCGTTTTCGAAACATGTTCACGCACCGATGTGCATGCAGTTTAGCCTCGTTGTGTTTAGCTGATAAATTTGCATTGTCTTTGTCAAGTTCACCGTGTCTCATGTCTCATTATTCCACTTCTCCATGCTACTGCAATCAATCGGGTAGAGTTTCCCCCAGGCGATGAAACTCGCCACTCATCATCATTCAAATAAAGTTATTGTTTCGTGATGTGAGGTGATGCAACGATTATTTATATTAACAACAACGACAACAAATTGTGTTGATGATGAGGATTGGGGTGATTCATCGCCGCACGCTATATTTTACCCCATGACCCCATGCGCTTCGAGATCGAACGGTGTCGGCTCGCTACGGAGAAACGATGGACTGCCGTAGTGTGGATAGCTTCCTCGCGTCGTCTGCTTTTACACGTTTATTCCGCGTTCAGTGCAGTGCACTCTAAAAACAGAACTTCATCGCATAGGATGTGGTTGCCAAACTTTGCTACGAGTAGTTTTACCGTTTCCGATTCGAAGAGACAGGGAGGCATACGCCTTTTTGTGTCAATTACCATATATCCAATTCGACACAAAAAGGCGTACATCCCCTCCCACTTTCGAATCAGAAGCGATAACCCTATCATTCGTGGCAATGGCTGGTTCAGAGCGTGCATTGCGGTGAATTTCTGTTGAGGTGAAGTTCTGAACCGAACAGTATCGTACCGTATCGTACCGTATCGTATCGTGCGGCACTTTGTGCCAGGTCCTCCCCCCCCCCCCTAAAGGCAGCTAGATATACTCTTGTACTTCGATAATGAAGGCCACTTCTTCGTACCCATGACACACGGGCACGTTTGAACTCCTTTCAATTAGGGGTCCTTTACAGCTTCAAAGAGCACCTTCGAGAAAGAAGTTCGTGCCGGTGACACACGGCAAGAGCGAACTTCTGTTGGCGTTTCGTTTGAAAAATATACCCAAAGATGTCGCGCTAGATATTTCCATTAGAACCAGCGTACATGTATACGACATAGTAACAGTAAACGTAACAATGCGACAAACTAAAAATATTAACTACAACGTCAATACCTGCACGCAGACTTCGAGTACTTGAAAAATGAAAACACGGTGTAGCCTTCGTTCGAGAGTATCGTGCTCGTACAGCTTGGGACAAAAGCTGTCTTGGGAAGTAACTTAGTTACAGGTAACTAATTACAAAAAATGTAATTTTTTACATTTACAGAGGACAGCGCTGATCTCAGCTTCCCAAACGGAGCGCTTCGTAAAACGAGATTCTCCTTTGCCCTTTGTCAAGTCACCCAACGCCTTTTCGTTAGTTGTCTCTTTTTGTAAAGGAGTTCAAACGTGCCTGTGTGTCAGGCTGTCTACCTCCATTCGTACGTCTAGCACCTACTTTCCTTGTGTGCTACATGGTGTCAGGTGGGGGATGGAATTTTCACCGATGACTTGGGGAGTAACGCTGGTATAGTATGGACGCCGCAACGACGAGAGCGACAGCACCGTTCAGCACTTTGCTGCAGCCTTCGAAGTCATTCGATACGTCTTACGTTGACATCGCCACAGCCTGAAAAAACTAGATAAGTGAATTTTCGCTTTTTTGCTGCAGCGGGGAATATGAAGTGCTTGCCGCAAGATGTGTAGGCGTCAAAGTTTGTGATTGTGATAGGCGAGGAAGGGCCCGCAATTATAATCGTCAGTGGTCATACCGTGCAAGAACACGATGAAAGAATGTCAGAAGTTTTGACCCGGTTAAGCCAGGCAGGATTAAAGTTAAACGAGAAAAAGTGTGTTTTCTTGACACGGGAAGTAACCTTCCTTGGGTTTTGCGTCGATGCAAGAGGTATCCGCCCAACACAAGATAAGGTGGATGCAATCCGCAACGCGAGGAAGCCGTCAAATGTGAGGGAGCTGCAATCATTTCTAGGATTGTCAAACTTCTACGACCGGTTTCTGCCAAACAAAGCGACAGAACTGGAGTGCCTCTACCGCCTTCTTGACAAGAACGCCACGTGGAAATTGGCAAAAGAACATGATGCAGCATTCCACAGAGTGAAGCAGTTGCTGCGATATGATCGCCTGCTCGTCCACTACGACGTGAAACGCCCACTTACACTCAGTGTGGATGCGTCACCGTACGGATTAGGTGCAATGTTATCACATGTAATGGATAACGGGGAGGATGCGCCGGTGTTTTTCGCTTCGCGAACGATGACGACAAGTGAAAGAAACTACGCCCAAGTAGACCGTGAAGCTCTTGCGATTATCTTTGGGATAACCAAATTCCGACAGTTTGTTACAGGCAGAAGGGTGACTATTTACACAGACCACAAGCCTCTCGTGGGACTGTTCAACCCGGCGAAGCCTACACCTACGATGATTTCACCACGGATGCTAAGATGAAGCCTACACCTACGATGATTTCACCACGGATGCTAAGATGGAGCCTACAACTAGGAGCTTTGGATTACCAGATCATCTACAGGCCCGGAAAAGAGATGCTGTGCGCCGACGCTCTCAGTCGCCTTCCCGTTGAAGATGACATTGAGGACAACCTTGTGGACGACAGCGTGCAAGTCCTTATGGTGGAGGCTATGCAAGACACGTCTTGGACTGCTTTGACTGCCCAGAAGATTGCGGATGAGACCAGCAAAGACAGAGTGCTGAGAAGAGTTACGCGTTGGGTTCTACAGGGATGGTCAAAAGAGGCACAAGAGACTCCTGATTTTTTCAAGGTACGAAACGAACTTTCTATCCTCAGAGGATGTCTGTTACGAGGTGACCGCGTTGTGATCCCAGAGAGCTGCAGACAGCAGGTCCTTCAGTTGTTACACGCAGGTCATCAAGGAGTAGTGCGCACCAAGGCCCTGGCAAGAAGCTACGTTTGGTGGCCGGGGTTAGACCGGAATATTGAACAGGCCGTGGGCGAATGTAGGGCATGTCAAGCCACAAGAAATGCACCGTCACGTTGTGTGCATCCATGGCCGCTGCCGAATAACCCGTGGGAAAGACTGCATGCAGACTTCGCAGGACCTTTCAATGGGAACACATTTCTTATTGTAGTGGACTCATTTTCAAAATGGCCAGAAGTGGTTCCGGTGTCGTCCATGACTGTGGCATCTACGTGTCGGCACCTGAGAACCATGTTCGCAACTCACGGCATACCGCACACGTTGGTGACTGATAATGCGCCAACGTTCACTTCAGCAGAGTTTGAGGCTTTCCTCAGGAACAATGGAGTACAGCACATCTTATCCCCAGCTTATCACCCTGCAAGCAATGGGCAAGCGGAGCGAACAGTGCAAACGGTAAAGCAAGAACTCCGCAAACGTCAGTCTGGCGACCTTTCTACACGACTGGCACGTATTTTATTAACCTTGCGGACCACTCCAAGTTCAACTACTGGCCGGTCCCCAGCAGAATTGTTGATGCGTCGCAAGTTACGAACGATATTAGACTTAGTGTACCCGAGTCGTACTGAGCATGACCCTGTTGTCCCAGCTCGTTCTTTTGCAGTTGGAGAGCTTGTCCAGGTTCGTCAACCACCAGGTCAGAAACCAGTATGGCAGCCGGGTCGAGTCATCTCGAGGGTAGGACGTTGGATCTACCTCGTCGAGGACGCTAGGGGTTTTCAACGCCGTTGCCACGTGAACCAACTGCGGCGGGATTCCACATGTCTGGCGGACACTATGCAACACGACGACGACTACTGGAAGTTCAACGCGTCGTCGGAGACGTCAAGTCCGCATAGCTCATACGAAGCTGTGGTCTCCACGCAATCAGATACAGCAGAGGCGTTCGAAGCGGAAGACCCATGTCCGGAACGCAACTCCGATTACCAAGAAGCAGTGCCGGTCCTTCCTCGAAGATCAACTCGTCCAAGAACAAGACCCCTGCGCTATGGTGTTTTGGACACTTAAACTATTCACGGGAAATATATTGTTGTAACTATGGGTGAAGGAATGTTATGTCCTGATTATCTGCTGTGCTGCAATCGATATCTTGTTATCGTACTCTGCAATCAGGTGATGCCGCGCGCCCTTTCCCATGTCTGCCTAAAAAGGACCGAGCATTGAAGCCGGGAGTCTTTTTTCCTTGTAAGCTGCTCAGCAGGTTGCGAGCGCTGTTCGTCGTACAAGCATGTACGGTAATGAATAGAGAAGTTCGAACACGACAGCCCTAACAAAGAAATTCGAAGAGTGGTGAAAACCAGCCGCGAATCTTGTGTACCAGGATTATGTCTTCGGTACCAGAGATCAAAAACCAGGCGAACACTTTTACGATTGGCTGTCAGACTTTTTTTTTTTATCATTTACCATCAGAACGATGGGGGAGCCGAGACAAAAGGCCCGAAGCTTGAGAAACGTCTCGGCCCCCTTAAGACTCGGCCAACTTGAGACTCTTAGCAACAGTTTGACTTTGGTGATATAGAAAGCCGAATGTTACGGAGTAGAATCATACTAGGTACTAAGGACAAGGAACTTCAAAGACAACCCATCAAGGAAAATCCAAATTATGGACGCGTTATCACTGTCTGCAGAACGCATAAAAAAGTAAAGAACGATGTGAAGAATCCAATTAAAAGGAGACGCATCTACTTCAGCTGTAGAACAGGTGCGGAGTATAAGGAAACAAAGGACCCAAAGTGACAAGAGATGTAGACAGTGCGGACATAGAGCTCCCCAAGAGCGAAAGGAAAAGCTTGAAATGTGGAAAATTTTGCCACTTTGCAAGAATGTGTAAGACGGCGGTAAAGACGACAAACTAGGATAGGCGATAATTTTGGCAGCCGGACAAGAAACAAGAAAGCTGTTAAAGGGGTTGAATTCGAAGAAGGTTCATGGGTACTCCAGAAGAGAGCGACTATTGCTTCAGTGCGCGTCGAGTAAACTCCCAATCCACAGTTCCCCAGTCTGATTTTTTTAGATAAACTGCGGAGGACGCCGATAGCCAGAATAGATTCAGGCACTGATTGCTGTATAATTGCTTATCATGAACCCAAAAGTTTTCATCAAATGATGCAGCACTGCTCCGCAAGTCACCAAGGATTTTTCGGCGACCAAGTGCAGGCAATAGGCAGTATCAAATGAAGCTCAGTTATCGGGAAGCCACAGCAGAATCAGAATTCTTCATGGTAAGAGAAACCATTTCTTTTTCGTTAAGCGGTAAAGCTTCTGAAGAGTTAAAGTTGGTTAGGCGATTTTACTCGGTTGGAAATAACCTCGACGATATGCTCAGGAAATTCCAAGATGTCTTTCAACGTGTAGGCGCAATAAGAGACGTTGTGTATTCCATGGAAATCAAGCCTGGAAGTATGAGTGTTGTAAAGGCAGCAAGAACCATTCCTATCGTGCTGAAGCAATCGGTAAAGCGCAAACTGGGCAGAATGACGCGGGATCGAATAATTGAAAAAGTAACTGAACCCAGTAATTGGGCCAGTTACTTGGTATAGTCGTCCAAAAAGGCGGTATGATTAATATCTACCTGGACCCCCAGGAACCGAGTAAGGTACCGCTACGCGAGCACTAGCCAATGACGCTACCGCATGAGCTTCATGACGTAACTCACAAGCTCAGTGGAGCAAGGTACTTCTGGAAACCTGATGCTGCCCAGGGATTTTGACAAGTGAAATTAGACCGCAACAGCTCTGTGCTTTCTGTCATGAACACGCCGTCTGGCTTTACATTTTTGCGTATGCGCTTCAGCATTTGTACGGCGCTGAAGTGTTTCAACGAAACATGCGCGAAACGTTCGAAGACGATAAAATCGTTGTGGCTGTCATGGAAGATATACTGATCAGGGGCGCGCATGATACCGAGCACTATGAAAACCTCCGAAGAGGTCTACATGCTTGCCGCCTTCGAAATCGGAGAGGATGATCAGTGACGAAACCAAAATAACAAGAAAAAAAAAAAAAGCAACAACAACAATAACAAGAAACCAGAAAATTAGTGTGCTGTCTCGGCCTGCCTTTGGTCACGCGTCCGCGCTTATCATAGTCTGATCATCTATCGCGGCCTGGCTGCGATAAAACATCTGGCACCCAAGTACCTGCGCTTCACACAAACACCGGAGGAGAAGCTGGCCGTGAAACGTGGGTTCTACGACGTTGCAGGCCTGCCTGGATGCCTTGGTATGTTGTAAAAGTGCGCTCAGGGCTCAGGTGAATGTTAATACGACCTATGGGGTCCCTATTCACGCAGGTGCAGTCGACGGCACAGCGGTCGCAATCATAGCACCCAGCACCAAGGATCCACGTTTCACTGATGGCAATTATTACAGCCACAAGGGGTACCATGCACTGAACGTGCTGGGGGTACGTAATGGGAAGCATGCTTTTTAAAATAGATGATTGGTAGTAATTTTGCTATGGAAAAAAATATCAACGTTACTGTTCTTGCGCAGATTTGCGATGCACGCTATCCGTGGAGCTGTCACGACGCTGCTGTCTGGTCAATGTTCAGGATACGGCAGAGGGCTTCAGTCCTGTTCGACGGTGGAGAGTGGCTGCTGGGTAACTATTACATGATTGTAGGCTAAATAAACTTACAATCTATGTACACAAATATAGGACATTTATTCCTAAAAGAAAGGATAGTGGTAGAGACAGTAAAGAAATATACCCCATCTAGAAAGACATAGCTGGAAGGTTTGAGCATTACCATTTGTACACAATGATGGATGTTACAATGGATTTTAGCATTAATGTAGTGAACGTGTCAGATAAGACAAGGTACAAAGGCTAGTTATGGAATAACTATAGTGAACAAGTGTAACAAGTGAAATAGATACATGTACACTATACATGTTTAATAATCCTATACATGTACAACATGTAGTAGGAAATGTCAGAGGAGGACAAAGAGCTTACAGGGAAGCACAAAGGAGAGTTTAGTACCACTGATGTGGGTGAGGTGTTGGCAGTCGAAGGCAGCGCTAAACATTGACCCCAACCTCTATCAGTGTTAATAAATTCCTCTTTGTGTTTTCGTGTAAGCTCTTTGGCCCCTTTTGACTTTTCGTACTTCTGTACACACACACACACACACACATATATATATATATATATATATATATATAAAAGTGAAATAATAAGACTTGGACTACAGATTACAGGAACGTTAACAAAAACTAATTTATTTAATGGGCATTTTAACACATAGATTAAAAAAAGAATGGTCGACGTTTCGACAGTGGCACTGTCTTCGTCAGGACAAAAGAGGTCCAAGGGTTGCATATTGCTTAAATAGGTTTCCTGGGTGACGTCACAATCGGTGCAAGTATGCCACGTGGCAGTTGTCTGAGTCATATTCTGGCATACTTGCACCGATTGTGACGTCACCCAGGAAACCTATTTAAGCAATATGCAACCCTTGGACCTCTTTTGTCCTGACGAAGACAGTGCCACTGTCAAAACGTCGACCATTCTTTTTTTAATCTATGTTTTAAAATGCCCATTAAATAAATTAGTTTTTGTTAACGTTCCTGTAATCTGTAGTCCAAGTCTTATTATTTCACTTTTATTCAACTTCGTAGCCGTCTGATATATTAACCTATTTGTTCTATATATATATATATATATATATATATAGACTACAAGTAATGAAGAGACTTGGGAGGCCGTATAAGGGTTAAAAACACTTGCTACTTTTATTACATTACTAATTAAGGGGGCGCTAGGAATATATTTACAGTTAGGGGTCGACGTTTCGGCAGTCAGCGCTGCCTTCAACAGAACTAAACTTGGAAATAGGTGACAAGGGCTTATATACAAGGGAAAGGGGGAAAATGAGAGGGGAACAGTGCACGTGGAGCGGAGTTGGTGATGTTGCAGGAGCATTGTTGCTAATGGTCCATTGAGCACTTGCAGGAGCGTTGGCTGTCTTCCAGGAGAGTTCTCCTTGGTCGTCTGATAAACCTGAAATGATAACAGAGAGACGGCAGAAAGAACGAAAGAGGGTCGGGGGACTTGATCTAGGAGCTAAGATCAAGTCCCCCGACCCTCTTTCGTTCTTTCTGCCGTCTCTCTGTTATCATTTCAGGTTTATCAGACGACCAAGGAGAACTCTCCTGGAAGACAGCCAACGCTCCTGCAAGTGCTCAATGGACCATTAGCAACAATGCTCCTGCAACATCACCAACTCCGCTCCACGTGCACTGTTCCCCTCTCATTTTCCCCCTTTCCCTTGTATATAAGCCCTTGTCACCTATTTCCAAGTTTAGTTCTGTTGAAGGCAGCGCTGACTGCCGAAACGTCGACCCCTAACTGTAAATATATTCCTAGCGCCCCCTTAATTAGTAATGTAATAAAAGTAGCAAGTGTTTTTAACCCTTATACGGCCTCCCAAGTCTCTTCATTACTTGTAGTCTATTTGTTTTCGCGTCCATCTGTACTCAGTTATACATTCATATATATATATATATATAAATAAATCAGATTCCAACCCATTTAAACCGCTATCGAACTTTACGCAAGAGGCTAACCGTGAAAAGGTTCTGGACATGTACATCCGTGCAGTTCAAAAAGATGTCATTAACGCTTACAATAAATCATGCAACAACAAATCGAAGCCAAATCTAACGCCGGCTGAGCGGGGCAGCCTTTCTGACCTTCGGGACCGCAGTGACATAGTCATTAAGAAAGCTGATAAAGGTGGTGCAATCGTAGTAATGGACAAAGAAAATTACGTTAACGAAGGCATCCGGCAATTATCGTGCGCATCGTTCTACAAACTCCTCGAGGCTGACCCTACAGAGGAAATTACGACTCATATTAACCGCAGTCTAAAAGATCTAAAATCAAGTAAAAAGATAGATTCCACCCTATACGATTATCTACTCCCCAAAGACCCGCAGCGGGCAGGTTTTATATGCTCCCTAAAATCCATAAACCTGGAAATCCAGGGCGCCCAATAGTTTCATGCAACGGTACAGCTACCGAGAACATTTCAAGCTTTGTTGACCACCTTCTTAAAGATATACCTCCTAAACTACCATCCTACAATAAGGATACGAATCACTTTCTTCAAGTTTTAAGTGAATATCAGCCTCCTTCTTCCAGTTTCCTAGTCACGCTAGACGTTTCCTCTCTATATACTAACATCCCCCACGAAGATGGCATTGCTGCAGCTGAAAGGGCGTTTCCAAAATATTCTGATACCTCATACGATCCGTGTGTCCTATGCACATTTCTCAATCTTATTCTGAAAAATAACAACTTCGAATTTGACGGTAAGCACTACTTGCAAGTTCATGGCGCGGCTATGGGTACAAAAATGGCACCTAACTATGCAAATATTTTTATGGGAGCTCTAGAGGAAGAATTTCTGTCTAAGCGCGTAAAGAAGCCCACGCTTTACAAGCGGTTCCTCGACGACATCTTCATGGTGTGGCCACACTCAGAAGATGACCTAATCACATTTATCAGCGACTTTAACAAACACATCCGGCCATCAAGTTCACCCATTCTTATTCCCCTTGAACTGTTAACTTTCTCGATGTCCAAGTAAAGTTAACCAACGGGGTCTTGTCCACAAACCTGCTCCGTAAACCTACGGACTCTCAACAGTATCTAGCATTTAACAGTTGTCACCCGCGTCATACTAAACTTGCCATCCCTTACAGCCAAGCACTTCGATACAGGCGCATCTGTTCCAGTGACGATGACTTGGACAGAAATCTAGCTGAACTTAGGGAAACATTCATCGGTCGTCAATTTCCACCTAGCTTAGTTGAGGACGCACTAAACAAAGCCCGCAGAGCAGATCGCAAAGCTCTTTTCCAAAACCACAAACGCATGTTAGATAATGGTTCCGTAAACCTCATCTTAACATTTAGCAGCAATATTCCAAGCGTTAACAGTATACTAAACCGCCACCATAGTATCCTTCTCCAATCGGAGCGCATGGGACAAATTTTCCCTCAGCCACCGCGGGTAACCTACAGGCGCGCGCGCAACCTGCACGATAATCTAGTTAGCTCTAAGGTTAGCCGAGCAGCGCACACGCGTGCCAAATAAGCTTCATCACAAGATATTCTAACGCACTTCCAAACATCAAAGCCATTCTACAGAAGCACGAGCCCCTCCTCCAAAGCAGTGACCGACTTAGCAATATATTCACCCATCCCATACAGGTGACATACCGACGCGCAAAAAAACCTAGCAGACTCCTTGGTCAATGCCAAAATCAGCGAAACGAGTGCCCCGTACACGGGAACACGACCCTGCAACCTCCCGCGCTGCAAAACACGCAAGCACGTTCAACACGCTAACTCCATCAAAAGCACTGCGAGCAATTACACCCACGCCGTTAACCACGCATTCACATGCACAAGCTCCAATGTCATATACTGCATTGAATGCGGCGACTGCTCTATGCAATACATTGGTGAAACTGGCCAACAAATGAACAACCGCCTTACCGGACACAGAACCGACACGTCCAACAAACTCCCCAAAGCAGTCGCCGAACATTTTAACGTTCCTGGTCACAATTTTGACAACATTAAACTATATATTTTAGAAACCGGGTTTAGATCCACACGTGACAGACGTGATAGGGAGTCGTATCTCATATACAGGTTCAACGCTCTTCACCCGTCCGGTATCAACAAATCACAAGGCACCCTGGAAACACTTCACAAATAAAATATGCTTTTCCCTTCTATCTCCATTATCATCAGTTATGTTCTGCATGGCCACTGCCTTCTGCTTTCTTTATTGCATGCCACAACTTTGTATTACAAATATTGAAAAAAAAAAAAAAAACTTTGCTCGTTCTGAAATTTTCCCCACGTAACCACTAACCTCCTTATCTTTCGCTGTTATTGCCAATTCTTGCCTACTTTCCCATTTCGTCCACGTGTTCGTGAACCCCCCTTTTTCTGTAACCGGTCAGGAGCCTAGATGACTTCGTTCACATAATCCCCTCCACACTCTAACAAAGAGGCCATTCACTCCGGCCGTAAAAACCCGTACGGACCCTTTCTTCCCTCCGGGCTGTTGACACACAATTCGCATGAACCTTTAAACACGTCACACCTAACCCTTTAAATACCATGCCAATGATGAGGACGGTGCCCAGAAGAAGAACAGTCTCTGTTCGAAATATCGGCGCTTCTGTCCTGAGGCAACTCCCTCCCTACATCTCTACCGGTTCGCTGGATTTCTACCCATCTACCAGGAAACGGCTGTCACCCGTGCAATGGTCGCGGCTAGTTCCATCTCAAATCGAACAATCCGGTACACTTGATGTCTCGAATGAACGGGAAAAAAATATATGTCGAAGCCATCGGTGAGTTAGGAGAGGAGGAAAAAACTGCCTCTCATAAGGCGACGTCGTCGCGAGCGGGTTTGAGCGTTCGCTACAAGGCCATTTCTTCTCGCATTATAGTAATTTTTTGATCTGGCTTTGGACCACTTAGGGCACAATAGGATTCTTCGTTGGCAGTGCTGTACCGGTTTTTGTTTGTCTGCAAAAAAATATCAAAGTTGACTCAAAGTGCCGAAAAACACCATATTCACTGCAGCTTTGCGGACGATGTACAAAACGGATAAGACTGGGCTTTATGCCGTTTAATTTGCCATTTATAGGGCTATCGAATGATGTATAATTTGTTGCTCTGCTGTGTAAGGAATGTAAGCGATACCTCTTTTAGTAGCACCATACCACCGAAAAGTGACGAATTTCAGAAGCCTTTATCTAAAAAACCCCACCAAAAACTTGCCTCGAAAATTGTACATATTGTAGGCAGTTCCTTAGACTATGCACAGAAGCAAAATCAAAATTCGGATTTGATCGGTAGGCGCACTGTGAATTTTTTGCCAGCCCTATACGCGGAGCGCATTCAAGCGGAGGCACCGCGTCCCGCGTGTTGCAAAATCGAATTTTCCAAAGGGACTTTCAACTTCTGTCTTCATATAAAAAGTAATTGCTGTCATTTGAAACCATTCTGAGGTTTCAAGGTTTCCTTTTCACGGTTCTGATCGTTTGCGTTCATAACAATGGTGTAGCCGCTGAATCTAGATTGTGGAGCAACCAGATGTGCTCGCATTTTTTGCGGGATGTCACACATGCATTGCAAGTGCTGTGAGCCCGGGAAGAACAGAATGATTTTACATGTTTGTAAGAGGCATATCTGTTCAGGGTTATTCTAAACAAGCATGTTTACTATGGCAGGAGGGACGCAGTGACTTCCAGTATTCTTTGAAACATTTCCTTTCCTACGGCCCCATGACCTCGGACGGGGGAAATTGCACTGAGGAAAATGTTGTAGTGTCATACGCACACACTGAAGGCTAATTCATGGTGCCTTTTGTGAACCTTGCCGAAACAGCCCGACTGGCGCCGCTGTCCAATATGTTATTCGGTTCGACATGCTGCGACAATGGGAAGGTCCTGATCGCATTTACTCCCTGAAGACACCTTGCGCAAAGTTTTGCCTACACACAGAATACGCTTCACTCACTTCTCGACTACAGAAGTGCATGGAATGCCCTTATACAGAAAGTGGCACGATATCTACATTACTGTAGTGTGTCGTCCTGGTATCACACCTACCTCCATTGCCTCTACGTTGTACAGTGCTGATTGTGTGGATTTCGCTGACTACTGCCTCATACACAAGAAAAAAGTGCTATAGACAAAGGATTTTCGCTTTGCTTCGGAGAACGGCGTAGCTGCCATAAAGACTGTGGTTCCAGCAGAACAAGCCGAAGGCGTAACAGAAATGGTCCAGCTATGCAGAAGCTGCTTCAAGTACTTCACAGCAAAGGTGGCTGAATCACAACACGCAGCAATGTTGCCCACATTTGAAAGAAAATCTGACAAGAACCTGCCATCAAAAGTAACATTAAGGAAAGTGGCTTCCACAATGGCCTAAAGCAGTTCATGACACGAGCACTCTCATCCACCCGGAATGCTCTGCATAACTTACGTTACCTTCTTACCTTCGTCACCTTGTCTTCTTCGCTGTCAAATTCTTGTTATTATGTGTACTCTAAATATGCTTCGATATGATCACCGTGGACAAATGTACCTCTTATAAAGACGTAAAGGTATTCTAAAGCATTCTGTTCTTCACGGGCTCCCAGCACTTGCAATGCATGTGTGTCATCCCGCAAAAAATGTGAGCACATATGGTTGTTCCACAATTTACATTCAGCGATTACAACACTATTATGAACGCAAGCGCTCAGAACGGTTTCAAATGATAGCAATTACTTTTTATGTGAAGACAGAAGTTGAAAGTCCCTTTGGAAAAATTCGATTTTGCAACACGCGGGACACGGTACCACGGCTTGAATGCGCTCCGCGTATAGGGCTGGCAAAAAATTCACAGTGCGCCTACCGATAAAGTCCGACTTTTGATTTTTCTTCTGTGCATAGTCTAAGGAACTACTTACAACATAAAAAATTTTTGAGGCAAGTTTTTGGTGGGTTTTTTTAGATAAAGGCTTCCGAAATTCGTCATTTTTCGGTGGTATGGTGCTACTAAAAGAGGTATCGCTTACGTTCCTTACACAGTAGAGCGACAAATTATACATCATTCGATAGCCCTATAAATGGCAAATTAAACGGCATAAAGCCCAGTCTTATCCGTTTTGTACATCGTCCGCAAAGCTGCAGTGAATATGGTGTTTTTCTGCACTTTGAGTCAACTTTGATATTTTTTTGCAGACAAAAAACCGGTACAGCACTGCCAACGAAGGATCCTTACTTATTACTATTAATTACTATAATGCGAGAAGAAATGGCCTTGTAGCGAACGTTCAAACCCGCTCGCGACGACGTCGCCTTATGAGAGGCAGTTTTTTCCTCCTCTCCTATTTCCCGAACCGCGCAGCGCAGAGAATTCGGAAAGCGTTTATTTCTCCTAACTCACCGATGGCTTCAACATATATTTTTTTCCCGTTCATTCGAGACATCAAGTGTACCGGATTGTTCGATTTGAGATGGAACTAGCCAGGTGTCAAATATGCAAATTAATGCAAAGCACCCAAGTACTTAAAAGTACTAATTACAATTTTTCCGTCAAAATTAATGGTGGCTTCCACTGTAATTCATCTAACGTCGTTTATGTCGTTCAGTGCGGCATGTGCCAAGCACAATACGTAGGTCAGACTAAAACATCATTTCGGATCAGGTTCAACAACCACCGATCTGACGTTACAAAAAAGCCAAACCTCCCGGCCTCTCGCCATTTCAAACAACCAGGTCATTCACGAAATAATGTGTCACTTTTTATTTTCCAGTCAGATTTTAGCTCAGATCGGTGCAGGGAACAACGCGAATCTGATCTCATTTACAAATTCCATTAACCACTAATTAGTCTAATCTGGGAGCACTTTCAACGGTAAGTAATGTGGCCGCCTAGATGAGCTACACCTTTGGTTTCTTTTCTGTCTTTTTTTTTTTCAGCAAAGTTTGAAGCAGCGCTCACCCTGCCCCGGAATTTCCTCAAAGCGGACAGTGACCTACAGCGAATGACATCACCCCGACCGAATGACCAAGCTTGACCGCCGAATGACTTGATCTTCTGGAATCTTCCCCAATCTGACTCACTGACAAACGCCTGTGGCGTGCCCGTACCGATTATGACGTCATGTACGAAACCTATTTAGGTAATGTGTAACCAGCTACGCATCTTTTGTCCTGACAAAGACAGTGCCACTGTCGAAACGTCAACCCCTTGCCCATTTTACTTTTTAACGTCTCCCTATGTAATAAACTAGTGTTTGTAACTTCCCTAAAATCTGTTTCCGCGTCTTTTTTTGAACTTCTGTAAAACCTCGTGGCCGTTTGATAATCCTTTTACCTCAAACTATATATATATACACACATATGTAACATATCATTTTCTTCAAAGGAGATCTTGGTTACCCCCTTGAGCCCTGGTTGATGACTCCATTCCGGGCTCCCGCACCAGACAAAGAAGTGGCATATAATGCAGCTCTCAGCAGCACTAGGGTTCGAATCGAGCACTGCTTCGGAATGCTGAAAATGCGATTCCGGTGCCTGCAAAGGTACCACACCCTTTACTTTGCACAAGACAGAGCCTGCAATATCATCACTGCCTGTGCTGTGCTGCACAGTATGTGCATTTCATACAATTTGTCTGAGCCTGCAGAGGAGCCTGAACCGGCAGCTAGAACATGACAGTGCCACAGTTACAGTGACTGAGGACGAGCCCAGCGAGGAGGGTGAACCCATCAGTCATAATGACTCCTTGATATCACAGGCAATGCGCGTACGTGAGACAATTGTCAACAGGTACTTCTAGCAGCCTGTCAAGAAACGTATATGCATCATCACATCGGCTCACTGCAGCAATAGACGCGGACAAGGAGTTAGAACATGGAAGAGACAAACCACATGCAGACTCTCAACTAAGAGAAGTTTAATGAAAGAGGAAGTATTTGAAGAACAAACATTGTGCGTCATCAAGGGTATATCAGTACAGCACACGTCATAAGGTCACAGGTTTACCACGTGGTAGCCTAGAGGTTTTCCAATCACACTCCTGACCTTGAGGGTTCGCCTAGATTCAATAAATTATGTTCCCCGTTAAGATATTCCTTTTCTTGGTAAGTAAGTGATACGGAAGGGGAGCTGACACATTTTTCACCAAACATGTGAATTGCAAAGGCCTCCGTTATTTCACGTTCAGTTTGATCTCTACGTGTGATTGCAAAGGTCAAGGTCAGTACTGTGACTCAAGGTCCTCTAAACCTCTAGGCTACCACGTGGTAAACCTGTGACCTTATGACGTGTGCTGTACTGATATGCCCTTGATGACGCACAATGTTTGTTCTTCAAGTACTTCCTCTTTCATTAAACTTCTCTTAGTTTAGAGTCTGCAGGTGGTTTGTCTCTTCCATGTTCTAACTCATTGTCCGCGTCTATTGCTGCAGTGAGCGGATATGAACTTGTACCAACTACCCCGCTTTGTCCCTCTTGTGCAATACATCATCACAACTGCTTTGTCGTTTGTGCATCATCTTTTATTATTCGTGTGTGCTTTGAGAGCAGTAAGTCTTTTCTCACACTTTACAGCCTCTCCATTTTCGTTTGATTTTGCAACTATGGTTGTCACAAAAAGTTAGAAAGCCCTCTGTTTGTTTCGCTAACATGCCGTTCAACTGTGTTCATGCTATGTGGCCAGATAGTTGTTGAACCACCTAGTGTTTTGTTTTTGCACCTACTGTTATGTATCTCAATATGTTATACCATTACCTTGTTGCGTTTGGGCCATGTTTAACTTTGCAGTTGTACACTTTAGCTATCGGTATGCATTGTGAATTTTGTTGCATCATGCCAGCCACGGTAGCACCTCATCTCAGTTCAAGTTGGATAGCCTTGCATACCAAACTACTCAATTTTGACTTCAGTTCACAGCTCTATACATTGCATGTTTATTTCCCTGTTTACATTAAATTAATGTATTATGTCATAGGACAGATCAGGGGAGTAACTGTGCACAGCAAGCCAAGACTCAGGAAAAGTAAGAACAAGGTCTATGTTAAAGAAATATGCTGTAATTGTGTGGAAGTCAATCAGTGAAATAGCAAAAGCAGAATGGTATTGATAAATATGTTTACTTCTCAAAGCTGTGCCATCTCATTGATCAGCATGCAAACGATTTGGTCCACAACAAGAACGGGCACCCTCCTGCATCTGTGGAGACTTTCTCGTGCTTTCAGCACCCGAGGCTCCTGTGCAGGGGTTTGCGGTCTAGTAATATTTGTCACTGATGGGTTAGGTGAAGGGGTGGATGCACTTGGCCCAGCAGATTCCTGGAACCTATATTTTATCAATTTCCTCTTGGTCATCATATGTCGCTTTCTCTGCACACGCTTCTCTGTGGTTTCAGGGAGATCTTCACGTAGGATGTCCTGTGTGGGCCGAGCATAGGTCTGCAAAACAGCACTGTGTTACATAATGTGAAATAGTTTATGTAAATCTGTTGTAAATGGGTAGCACATGTATAGCATCACATACGTGCGTGTCGACATTGTCGATTCTTGTTCAGTTCCTCTATTCATATACAAATAAAAATGTACAATGAGCACTGAGTTGGTACCAAGTACAAGTGTCTCTAGTCATTGTCCACACTATTCGATCACAGCAGTACACATACGAGGGTGGTTCCATAAGTTTCCGGCCCGAGGTAGAAAATGCGCGCGAATTTGAAAATGCGATTAAGGACGCTTGGCGCCATCTGTTGGAGGGCCAGAGCACCACCCTCAACCCTCTCCATGCTTTTGTCGGTTGGAGAGCGGCATTTCAAACAGCCAGGGTGCACTCTTCAGTTAAAATGAAAAAAATCAAGTACCGCGATGTGATAAAATTCTTGACAAAAGAGGGACTTTCGCGTAAAGAAATTAAAGCGCGACTGGACAACGTGTACAGGGAAGCCTCTCCGTCGTACACAACGGTAAAAGACTGGGCTAAGCAGTCTCGACTGGGGCGAGAGTTCATTGAAGATGATCCACGCGATGGTCGTCCAGTGGAAGTGGTGACACAAGAAAGTTTGTCTCTTGTCGAGGAGGAAGTGCTGAGCGACAGGCGTCTGAAGGTTAAGGAAATCTCAGAAATGCTGGGGCTTTCCAAAACAACCATTTTTCGCATCATCGGCGAGGGCCTTCACATGAAAAAGGTCAGTGTGAGATGGGTGCCACGACTTCTCGAGTCAGTTCAAAAGCAACAGCGCGTCGTCTGTGCCAACGAGTTTTTGGAGCTCTGTCAAGAGAACGAAGAAGAAAAATTGAAGTCAATTGTCACAGGGGATGAGACTATGGTACTCTACTATGATCCCCTTTCGAAAAAGGAGTCGATGGAATGGCGCAAACCAGGAGAAGCACCCCCAAGAAAAGTCACGGTCACACAATCCACAAAGAAGATCATGGCAACAATATTTTGGGATTGTCACGGGATCCTCCTCATCGACTTCAGAGAGAAGAACACCACAGTGAATGCGGCTTATTATGCTTCACTCCTGCACCGACGGCGAGACGCCATCGAGGAAAAGAGGCGCGGCAGGTTGAGTCGAGGTGTCCGGTTGCTCCAGGACAATGCCCCTGTCCACACGGCTTCTGTTGCCAAGGCTGCACTGAAGGAGTGCGGCTTCGAAGAAATCCACCACCCACCCTACAGTCCAGACTTGGCACCGAGTGACTACTTCCTGTTCTCAAACTTGAAGAGGGATCTCAGAGGACGGAGATTTCAAAACGATAGTGAGGTGCAAGAGGCAGTTTTCCAGCATTTTGCGGACAAAACTTCGGACTATTTTTCAAGGGTATAAGAATGCTGGTTGAAAGGTGTCAAAAGTGCATCGAAGTTAAGGGTGACTATGTCGAAAAGTGATACACTTGCTTCCGTCTCTATGACTATTAAAAGTTGGTCGGGCCGGAAACTTATGGAACCACCCTCGCACCTTTTGTGTGGGGTGCCTGAATAGTATGTCCCTCTCAGTTATTTCACAGCTTCGTGAATATATACCACGGCTCTGGTACTTACTGCCGCATGTAATTAGTAAATTTACCAGGGTGTAAAAGAACTAGCATGTTCTTGTTTCAACAAAGGGTATCCGGCGAGAACGGCTTCACAGAGATAGCAGACGATTCTTGGAAAGTTCTGATTGGCTGAGGTGAAGTTGCGGTTTTATTGTTACCAAATTACGGTGCCGGCTCTTTGTCGGTGGGTAAAATGCAGCTACATTTGACAATAGACGAAATGACATTCAATTCAGGCAGAAACAATCATCACATTGATAAGTGTTTCTAATTTTTGTAGCTAAAAACAGGCGTCGGGTAGCGAGAGTAGCGTCACGAGAGCGTCCCGGATGTGGGGAGTGGAAGCGCAGCAGACGACGACGTGTTTAAAGGCGTTCTTAGCTACTCGGTGCATATCGTCATCCCAGCGTCGCGGTGACGGTGACGAACAGCGCTGACGGCTGCGCTGCGATGAGATGGCCAAGAACGCGCCCCAGGAAGCGATGACGCGTCTGTGCCAGTTGACGTCTAACTTCATTCTCCTCTCTTTGCCCCCAACCACGAGACAGTCCAGCATCATCATCTTTCGTCTCGTCACACATGGTGGGGGCTTGAATGACATCGGCCAGATGTCAAAATAGCTAAAAACATATTTACATTACTATACATGTTCGAATGACAATAATGATTAAAAACTCAGAGTAAGTTCTGCTCAGAACACTCAAACTGCAGTCTCCACGCACAGTTGAAGCACAGAATTACAGAGTTTTACAAAGAAGCACAGAAAGGCTGAATGTAAGGCTTCAGCTTATCAACATGCACAATCTCTCGCCCGCCGTTGTTGCCGAACTCTATTTCGTAGTTCACAGGCGAAAGCTTCGACACAATGCTGTGTGGACCCTCGTAGACACTTCTCTTCTTCACACCAACTGGCGGTGTCTTGAGTAGCACGAGTTGATCGAGTTGTCGATCCGACGTTTGTCGAAAAGGCGCTTCTGTTTTTCTTGCGCTAGTTTTATGTGCTTCCCTGCAAGCTGACGCGCTTTTGCAAGGTTTCCGCGAACCTGCGCAGCAAAATTAGACGCATCATGCAGTTCGGCCAACTGTCTTCGGTTGTACACTACGTCGAGAGGCAGAACGGACGGCATCCCGCCCGTACACCAAGTATATAGCCGGTATTGTAGCAAAAGATCACGTAAGGAAGTACCTCCGGCCACTTTTCCACGGTAGCTTCAACAGTCTGATCATCTGCTTAATGGCCTTGTTGGCTCTTTCCACAAGTCCATTCGCAGCAGGATGATATGCTGTAGTTGCGGAGTGGTGGATGCCTCTGTGCTCGAGGTACTTCTCCGTCGACTTCGCCATCATCTGTGTGCCGCGGTCCGTGATAATGGAGGAAGGACACCCGTGTTTGAGGATGAGCCTGGACTCAATGAAAGCCTGGATCGTTGAGGCTTCTATGTTGGTGACAGGCTTAGCCTCGACGTACTTTGTGAGGTAGTCGATAGCTAACGATCACATACTTGTATCTCCGTCCGATGATGTCGATACCCACCGTGTGAAACGCTGCTTCAGCTTGCACCGGCTGCAACAACCCATAGGGAGCTCTCGCGGACTTCATCCGCCGACAGAGGTCACATCCCTTGACATAGCGTTTTACGTGGCGGTACATATTCGGCCAAAAGTACCGTTCGTGAATTCGTGGTACTCCTCGGGGACCCTGAGCTGTTGCGTTTCGGGCAGACACAGAAGGAAACGTTGTTGCGTGACCTTGCACTCCTTCTTGTACAGTACCCCGTCGAAGATAACGAAGCGATTTCCTATCCTCTTTTCCTGCTTTTTGGTTCCCGTTCTCATCTCGAGAATATCTGTAATTTGCTTGCAAAATCCGTCGTTTTGCTGCTCTACAGATATATTGACCGGGTCCACCTGAAGAGTCTGGCAGGAGACTGCTAGTACAGTTTCAACTGGATCACTCTGTGGCGGTGAAATCCTCGAAAGACAGTCTGGGCCTCTTTGTGACGCCCCAGACTTGAAGGCCACTTCAAAGTCGAACTCCTGGAGAACCAAGGACCAGCGAAACAATCTTTGATTGCCGTCTTTGTAGCGTAAAACGCAACACAGCGCATGGTGGTCTGTCACGACCTGAAATGTCCTCTCCATTAGGTATGGTCGCAGCTGTTCCAGTGCCCACTTGACTGCTAGGGCTTCCAACTCAGTGGATGTGTAATTCTCCTCCGCCGGCTGAATAGAGCGACTGAGGTACACGACTGGACGATGGTCCCCAAAAGGATCCTCTTGTGCTAGGATTGCTCCAAGTCCAAGTCGCGAGGCATCCGTGTGTACTTGAACGCCATATTTTTCATCGTCAGAGAAGTGCTTCAGCACAGGAGGCTCACATAACACCGCCTTTAAAGCTTGAAATGCTTCCTCTTGTTCCTGATTCCCCTGGAATGGCACATCCTTTTTTAATAACTTGCGGAGAGGTACAGCTATCATACTGTTGGGGATGAACTTTCGGAAGTATGAAGTCAGTCCCAAGAACGACTGAAGCTCGGTCAGCTAATGGGGAGGAAATTTCAGGTTGGCTTCAGCGAACCGTGTGAAAACCTCTTGCAGGTCGGATACGTGGTCTTCGAAGGTTTTGCTGTATACCACGCAGTCATCCATGTATACGAGGGCGCTCTTATACTTGATGCCGGCGATCATATCGTCAACAACGCGCTGGCATGTCGCAGGAGCTCCTTTTAACCCGAATGGCATTCTGAAGTATTCGTAGAGGCCCCACTGCGTAATGAAAGCAGTCTTCGCGGTGTCTTCTGGATTCATCTTGATTTGGTGGAATCCCGAGAGAAGATCGAACGTGGAAAAGTACTTGCTTCCACTAAGAGCTGCAAGGGCATCGTCAATGCGTGGGAGGGGATAGACGTCGTTCTCTGTCACAGAGTTCAAAATTCTATAATCCACACACATTCTTGTGGAGTAGTCTTTCTTCTTCACCAATACCATGGGTGACGCCCATGGGCTACGGGATGGCTTAATGGTCTTTGCCTTCATAAGATCTGTTACCATAGCCATGGTCAGATCCCGCTGTGCCGTTGTTTGGGAAATAGGAGCAGAGTTACCCGTGTTTATGGAGTGGCGATGCAGATCGCAGCACCACAAGTCCATAGAATGCTTGGCAAAGTTTCCTTGGTTACGAGAGAGTAAGGCCCTCGCGGTTTCTTCCTCCTGCGGCGACAGCGAAATGCCGATGTTGAACATGATGCCACTTATGTCAACTTCGTTTGTGCGCGAGCGGACAATCGAAAGGTCTCCCCTCTGTTCACCCAGTGGAGGGCATGCAATTTTATGCACGACCTGTATGTCTTCTTCAGTAAGAGGAACCTCTTCCAGAGCTGTCACCTTCTCAGCCACGCCAACAGTTGTGTCTTCCACCAGTACTGCTGGACGCAAAGACGTGTTCATCATCAGTACCTGGAACGTATCTTTCTCTGTGATACCGGGCTGTACACTTAGTAGTTGACGATGAAGGGCTGCTCCGGTTCCGCTGATTTCGTAGAGATCACCAGTCGCTGAAGGAAAGTATGACCAACAATCTGTGACAGGAACTTGATTTGGCTTGACCTATACATTCCCGGGCTGTGCAGGGTAGCTAGGCCTTAGCTTAGGATAGACTGATAGTAGCAATGAAAGCTGTCGGCATTCCGCCTACCTCCCTAAAATAGAAGGCAGGAAAAAAAAAAGAAAACAAAGACATTTGATACTGACTGCTTGTCGCAGCGGTTGAAGTAAAAATGTTACTGCTGCTTAAAATATTTAAAAATAGTATCACTATTTATTTCTTTATTGTTGTATGTTACTGGATACAACGGAAGCGGGTGCCGAAGAAGAAGCGAAGACGACGACGAAGCTTGGTGCATACATGAGTTCATAGTGTATAGATGATCGTTTTAAGAAGCGATTTCCCGAGGTTACTTTTTCAAGGTGCCACGAAAGTAGTGTAAAAAAATATTAATAAAAATAATACCAGGTTTACGTAGCGAGAGAACTGAGATCATGAGCGACGCCATAGTGCTCGGTCTGTGGATTAATTTTGCCCAACACCCGGGCAAACGGCTTGACGTCCCTCCCGGGGACGGCGTGCGCATACAATCCGTATCCGCCACCGAATCGCTAGCCTCCTCGACTGGGTTGGAACCAGAGACCTCGGGATTGGAAGGCCGACACGCGCTACCAACCAAGCCACCAAGGTCGCCGTAGTGTAAAAACGAGAGGTTAAAATAGGATCAGAGGTTGAACTGGAAGCGCTTTACGAAGTTCACTTACGGAGAACCGTCATGGACTAGGTCAGGCTGCCGACCTGTTAGCATTAATAAATACCATATAACGAATTCTCGAGCAGAAAGTACAGCCGCTGGAGTTTGCAACCTGACTTTTCATGGCCCTCCCTGTGAAGTTCACTCCATGTCTGTTATGCAGAGTGCTGTGTAGAACGCTGTGCGTTGAAGGGCGTACGGCCGGACAGTTGTCTGTGTTAATAGGATGCATTAAATTAACGTAACTTAAACCTAGTGTCATTCCTGTCGGTGATGAGGACGCCCGTATACTAGTTGTAACTTAGCATTTTATAGAAAAGAAAAGTATGCACGAGGTAAAAGTTGTAACCTGGTTGCATGATGCCAAGTTTTATTTGCGACCCAGACCGCTGGTCTGCATAAGCTATTACCAGCCGAATTATTTATTTCCGCTGGATAAATTGTCAGACTTAGAAACATTTTTCAAGGCCTTTCAACTCTTTTACTATCAATGTTCCACACCTGAAACCTCACGCCTCTCAGCAATGCACTTTCAGATTTTCTATCATCGCAGCTGCCGGCTTCGCGCGAAGGCACACGTTCGGCTAAAGGAAGCAGCAGCGAGAGAGGAGCCCGCCAGCTAGAACACAATACTATCATCTTTTTCACCTTCACAAGCTTATCTCTTGGCGGCAACCAGCAGGCTATTTTCGCCTTATCATACTGGAAGCTGAAAAACCAGCACGCCGGATGAGCGGCGATTGTCAGCGGCAGTGTTAACTTTTTGTGGATAACTTCCGAAAACCGCATACTTATTAGTGAAAGGGTGTGACCGAAATCTGGGGCTTTCTACTTGAAGTAATAAAAGAAATTTTCCTCACTTTGTAGATTTCTCTCGGCCTAATTAGGTCAAATGTACCGAATAATGGAGTGCAATGATGCACACTACTGATTTAGGTGGCAGACACTTCTCAGCTAACACGTTACAAGCTCCAAATTTTTATCTTGTCAACTATCCCGTTGTCTTCGTTTCAACTTGACAGTATCACGTACAACGGCGTGTTTGGACACCGAAACACTCGCTACACTTGTTGTTATGGTCGATAAAGCACCTAAGACTTTCAAGACCGTCAACTTAGACACTCTCTCTCAGTGACCGTCGCGGTACCGGGAGCACATTGTTCATGCTTGAAGTTGTTCAAGTAACGCAGATATTTTCGCATGCTCGTGGACGCCATGGTATCACTGACCCTGAGGGGCGAGCAACAGAAACCGACCGATAAGTAATGAATAACTACCGATTCGCACCTTGCATGTCTCTCTCGAAAAATGCAGTTGTACCCGTAAAACTATTTATTTGTGTATTCCGTGTATCCAGCATTGCGCGCAGCGTGCGGTTGATCACCAACTACAGCCTTTTCTTGGACAATAGTCCACAGTAAGATCCACTTTAACTGACCATTCGGCCATATTATGTCAGAATAACGCCACGCAAGCAGCTTCCATAGATTCCAGCAGTCCTTTCGCACACGTACGCAGTTGTCAAAATCAGGTTGCGAGGTCTACTGCTATAGCCTGTATCTCCTTCGTGACACGCGCTGTAGAAAAGTTCTCCAAGATTTCAAGTCTACATATCCTAATGTGCCTGTCGTCCAAACAATTTCCACCTACCATCGGAACTGTCGGTTCCCTGAATGCACGAAGTTGTCGAATGCACGTGAGGGGAGCTACTTCTGCAGCCGATATCTCCCACGTTACTCGCGTTATGAAAAAGTTCTCCCGGATTCTGGGACTACATGACTTAAGGTACCTGCCGTCCAGACCATTTTCCTGTAGACGCAAAACTGTCGGTTCCCTAGCGGTCACCTTTTCCCCGTAGAGATCAATGTGTTAACGATAGTCATTGGGGAACCAAGACGAATGGTGCTATCGCCATCAAATTTTGTGAAGGTAGTCACCATGAACCCCTCACGTCATATCCGGGAGAACTTTGCCGTCCTACATACGCGAACAGAATTATAGGCAACATTGTCTGCTGAATACATTTATTTCTATGGGATCGGTGCTTCAAGCTTCCCCTGATGCCCCTGCGAATGTGGTGAAGTGTGCTTTACGTTTTGGAACAGATTGTTGGGAATGTCTGTGCGTACCCGCATGTACTTTCTCGTCAAGGGAGGCACGATTTGTTGCGAAACTGAGTAGACCTTCAGGGTCGGCTCGCCGGAAACCCCGAAAGAGTTCGTGGCCCAGTTGATAACTGCTTTGGACAAGCGCAGAAAGTCGTCTCCCAGTAGAATGTCGTCTTGCAGCCTCGAAACCACAATGAAGGCCAGCGTGAACTTTTCACCGTCGACTTCGACTTCACACTTCGTTTCACCGAGAACTCCCAAGGGTTCTCTATTGGCCGCTACCAGGTGAGCTGTGGTTGGTGACATGTCCAGGGGTAGCCTCCGTAGAACCCCGTCGCTGATCAAACAGCGAGACGATCCAGAGTCCAGGAGAGCTGGAAACCTGTATCGACCCAGTCGTATTGGGATAAGTTTCAGATCCGCAGATTTGGAGCACGTTATGCGCTGGACTTCCGATACCTCAATACAGGTGGTAGAGGCATCACGTGGTCGTTTCCCGCTACAGTACCACTTGCTGCTTGTGAGAACAGGCGCTGCCACTCCAGGTACTCTTGAGACAAGGGCTCGGAACACCAGGTGACAAAATGACCCATCTTCTTGCAGTTCAGGCATAACCCTTCCACATCTTTCTTTTGTGACCGGTCCGAACGTGCGGTACCAGATCTGACTAAAGTCCTCGCCTTAGAGGCTTGTGGTCCTTTCGATGCTTTCGGACTTTCGTTCCCTTTCGCAGTCTGCGTAGGCTTGCGTGCTTCGTCCTGATGAATCGTCCCACCCTTGTCTTGAATCTCCACTCGCAGAACCTCCTCTTTCCGCTTCTCCGAGGGTGCGAAATTCCGGTCATACTTCAGGAAAGACGACATAATCTTGTCCATCGACTTGAAGGTCTTGTCGAAGTAATGGCGCTTGGGTTCACTTGCCAGTGAGGAAATAATTATGGTGCATTTTTCTTCCTCTGTGCCGTCAAATGAGCAGTCCTCTAAGAGCTGAAGCTTCTCAACTGCGTACTCCGTGCAGGATGCACCAAGCTCCTGACAGCGTGCGAACATCTTCTGCCGATTTTCGACTGGGTTCTCCAAGTGATGTCGACGACGGAAAAGACGCTTCATGTCATCCTAAGTCTCGACCTTCTCTCTCAAAAGCTCGTAGCGTATCCACTCAAAATTCTTTGTGGGGAGCTTCGAAATAAGCAGGGGAACAGCTGTTTCATCAGGGATTTGGTAAATTTTCATCCAAAAATCCACTTGATGGAACCTTTGGTCAGCGTCGGCACAGCGCTCATCGCTGCTGCCGTTAGGCGCTGATCCTTAATCGCTCCCTCGTTCTGCAACTTCATCTGGCCGGTCGCCTTTGCCTTCCCTTTCTGTTTTCAGGCAGGTTTCTTCTTTGGCTCCGACTCCTCATCGGTGCCGCAGGAGGTGCTTTCACGGGATACTTGCTGCTCCAGGTGGTCAATCCTCCCGATCAGAGGAGCCAGGAGTGAATAAATAAGGGATTCCGTTGCCTGAATAATGTTCTCTCCGTTCGCATCATCTTTAGCTTGAGTGGAAGACACAGACTGTTGCCTAGGCTCTGTCGTGTGACTGTTCCACCGAAGTCAAACGTTGATGGAGTTTCTCAACTTGAATTGTCAAGCGCGAGACGTTGTTCAATGCGTTCTTGTACGCTGTAGCTTTGCCTTCCATGTCTTCTGTCATGGCTGATGGAACGTTCCTGCGAGGCCTACGTGGCTCAATCTGAAGAGGTGCAAGAATCGTTGGCTTTAACGATCTTCGTCCCCACATTCACCTGGGGCGGATTACTGGCCACTTGTCGGTGCGTAGCGCAGCGTCGTCTCCATAGTAACGCGTGCTGCACGTGACCCGCTTTGTCGTCAGAAGGAAGAAGTACTTGGCCACGATCGCTTAGCGCAGCTCGTCACCGTTGCCACGGCAACGGCGCGCGCACGTGACCCCTATCGTCACCTGGACGTGGAACGCCGTTCTTGGCCATCCTCCACCGCAGCTGCGCATCTCGGTAACCGTCATTTGGACGAGGGTGACAGACGACGGAAATCTTTGCGTCGTTCGTCCTCAGTGAGCGTCGTCTGCGAAGAAAACATGGCGGAGGTCTACGCATTTTTCGAAGATGTTGGCGTGCGTGAGGACGAAATAACACGCGTATTTCGTTCTAACAGTGACGCATTCACTGTCCTGTCAGACGATGCGTTCATCAGGCACTTCCGGCTTTCTAAAGAAGCAGTTCGAGAAGTCTGCGATGCCGTCAGGGAAGACTTGAAACGACGTATGTATTGCTTTTCATTTATTCATGGCGAAATGCTGTCATTGTATTGCCTCTACGCGGTCTTCAACATGTTAAATATCGCTAGAGCGAGTAGAGTAAGAGTAACATATAGTAAAGTAAGGTGGGATAACTTCACTGTGGATAGTATCTGTACTCACAATCGTAACACTTGCAGCGCAGCAGTGGCGATCCACCACGCTTACCGTCGAACAAAGGGTGCTCATGGCACTGCGTTTCTACGGGACCGGGGCCTTTCTTGGTAATATAGCTCATGAAGAATATTTCACCACGACCAAGGGCCCTGTCTCGGAGTCTCTACACGCCGTCAGCCTGGCTGTGATAAAACATCTCGCACCCAAGTACCTGCGCTTCCCACAAACACCGGAGGAGAAGCTGGCCGTGAAACGTGGGTTCTACGACGTTGCAGGCCTGCCTGGATGCCTAGGTATGTTGTAAAAGAACGCTCAGGGCTCAGGTGAATGTTATTACGACCTATGGGGTCCCTATTCACGCAGGTGCAGTCGACGGCACAGCGGTCGCAATCATAGCACCCAGCACCAAGGATCCACGTTTCACTGATGGCAATTATTACAGCCACAAGGGGTACCATGCACTAAACGTGCTGGGGGTACGTGATGGGAATCATGCTTTTTAGAATAGATGATTGGTAGCAATGTCGCTATGGTAAAAAATATCAACGTTACTGTTCATGCACAGATTTGCGATGCTAATCGCAGAATCCTCCACCTAAATGCACGCTATCCGGGGAGCTGTCACGACGCTGCTGTCTGGTCAATGTGCAGGATACGGCAGAGGGCTTCAGTCCTGTTCGACGATGGGGAGTGGCTGCTCGGTAAGTTCAATGCTTGTGGGCCAAATAAACTCACAATCTATGTACACAAATATGGGACATTTATGCTAAAAGAAAGGATAGTGGTAGAGACAGTAAAGAAATATATGCCATTTAGAAAGACATAGCTGGAAAGTTTGAGCATTACTATTTGTACACAATGATGGATGTTACAATGAATGTTAGCATTAATGTAGTGAACGTGTCAGATAAGACAAGGTACAAAGGCTAGTTATGGAATATTTCGAGTGAATAGTGTAACAAGTTAAATAGATACACGAACACTATACATGTTTAATAATCCTATACATGTACTATATGTAGCAGGAAAAGTCAGGGGATGACAAAGAGCTTACAGAAAAGCACAAAGGGGAGTTTGGTAACACCGATGTGGGTGAGGTGTTGGCAGACAGTGTCACAGTCCAGGAGGACTGATCGAAGGCAGCGGTAAACATTGACCCCAATCTCTATCAGTGTTAATAAATTCCTCTGTGTTTTCGTGTAAGCTCTTTGACCCCTTTTGACTTTTCGTACTTGTATAGAGTATATATATATATATATATATATATATATATATATATATATATATACACACACATATATGTAACATATCATTTTCTTCAAAGGAGATCTTGGCTACCCCCTTGAGCCATGGTTGATGACTCCATTCCGGGCTCCGGCATCAGACAAAGAAGTGGCATATAATGCAGCTCACAGCAGGACTAGGGTTCGAATCGAGCAATGCTTCGGATTGCTGAAAATGCGATTCCGGTGCCTGCAAAGGTACCGCACCCTTCACTTTGCACCAGACAGAGCCTGCAATATCATCACTGCTTGTGCTGTGCTACACAATATGTGCATTTCATACAATTTGCCTGAGCATGCAGAGGATCCTGAACCGGCAGCTACAGAACATGACAGTGCCACAGTTACAGTGACTGAGGACGAACCCAGCGAGGAGGGTGAACCAATCAGTCGAAATGACTCCTTCATATCACAGGCAATGCGTGTACGTGAGACAATTGTCAACAGGTACTTCTAGCAGCCTGTCAAGAAATGTATATACATCATCACAACTGCTTTGTCGTTTGTGCATCACCTGTAATTGTTAGTGTGTGCTTTGAGAGCAGTAAGTCTTTTTTCACACTTTACAGCCTCTCCATTTTCGTTTGATTTTCGCAACTATGGTTGTCACAAAAAGTTAGAAAGTCTTCTGTTTGTTTCGCTAACATGCCGTTCAACTGTGTTCATGCTAGGGTGGGCAGATGGTTGTTGAGCCACCTTGTGTTTTGTTTTTGCACCTACTGTTATGTATGTCAGTATGTTATGCCATTACTTTGTTGCGTTGGGTCCATGTTTAACTTTGCAGTTGTACACTTTAGCTATCAGTATGCATTGTGAATTTTGTTGCATCATTTCAGCCACGGTAGCACCTCATCTCAGTTCGAGTTGGATAGCCTTGCATACCAAACTACTCAGTTTTGACTTCAGTTCACAGCTCTATACATTGCATGTTTATTTCTCTATTTACATTAAATTAATGTATTATGTCATTGGACAGATCAGGGTGTGAGTAACTGTGCACAACAAGCCAGGACCCAGGAAAAGGTCTATGTTAAAGAAATATGCTGTAATTGTGTGGAAGTCAATCAGTGAAATAGCAAAAGCAGAATGGTATTGATAAATATGTTTACTTCTCAAAGCTGTGCCACCTCATTGATGAGCATGCAAACGGTTTGGTCCACAACAAGGACTGGCACCCTCCTGCAGCTGGGGCGACATTCTTGTGGTTTCAGCACCTGAGGATCCTTGTGCAGGGGTTTGCGGTCTAGTAACATTTGTCACTGATGCGTTGGCCCAGCAGATTCCTGGAACCTATATTTTATCAATTTCGTCTTGGTCTTCATATGTCGCTTTCTCTGCACCGTGGTTTCAGGGAGATCTTCACCTAGGATGTCCTGTGTGGGCCGAGGATAGGTCTGCAAAACAGCACTGTGTTACATAATGTGACATGGTTGATGTAAATCTGTTGTAAATGGGTAGCACATGTATAGCATCACAGATGTGCGAGTCGACATTGTCGATTCTTGTTCAGTTTCTCTATTTAAATACAAATAAAAATGTACAATGAGCACTGAGTTGGTACCAAGTACAAGTGCCTCTAGTCCTTGTCCACATACTATTCGATCACAGCAGTACACATACCTTTTGTGTGGGGTGCGTGAATAGTATGTCCCTCAGTTATTTCACAGGTCCGGGAATTCTTCCATATAGGCTAGGAGCTGCATTTTCTGCGCTTCGCACTTCGGATATCACCATTTCGCTTCAGTTGCAAGTACGTTGATAACACATTTTTCTCGTATTTAGCAGGTGTAGCAGCCGATATACCACGGCTGGATACTTACTGTCGCATGTAATTAGTAAATTTACCAGGGTGTAAAAGAACTAGCATGTTTTTGTTTCAACAAAGAGTATCCGGCGAGAACGGCTTCACAGAGATAGCAGACGATTCTTGGAAAGTTCTCATTGGCTGAGGTGAAGTTGTGGTTTTATTGTTACCAAATTACGGTGCCAGCTCTTTGTCGGTGGGTAAAATGCAGCTACATTTGACAACAGAAGAAATGACATCCAATTCAGGCAGAAACAACCATCATATCGATAAGTGTTTCTAATTTTCTAGCTAAAAACAGGCGTCGGGTAGCGAGAGTAGCGTCACGAAAGCGTCCCGGATATGGAGAGCAGAAGCGCAGCAGACGACGACGTGTTTGAAGGGCGTTCTTGGCTACTTCGTGCATATCGTCATCTTCCCAGCGTCGCGGTGACGGTGACGAACAGCGCTGACGGCTGCGCTGCGATGAGATGGCCAAGAACGCCGTGGCCATGGCCACCGTCGCCGGGCTTGTGGCGTTCGTAGCCATTGGGCGAGGAGGTCAGCCGACGCAAAACGCTGCGATGTTCGTCGTTTAAAATGGCGCTTGTGTGCGCTATTCTAGTGGAACAAGGAGCCGCTTCAGTGAAGTCAACGAGGACATTTCGTGTTCACAATGATGTCTTCACGTGGTTGTCGGAAGAGCAGTTTGTTTCCTTCTTCCGACTGTCCAAAGCCTCGTGTATACACATACAGGATGTATATGGAAACATGGACATGACATCGAGTGTTTCCCATGTAGGGAATGTTATCACCCGCATAAGCTGAGTTAGTGTGTTTGTAATCCACCATTCTGAAGTTAACTTCGTCTTGCACAAACATGGCATTCCTTTATTTATGAAATATTTGGACACTGCAATAAAAAAAAAAAAAACTAGCAATACTTGCGCTATTCATTTGTATGCTTTTTCTGCAGACGCTTGTGCGCAAAATATTGTGATATTGGAACCAGTTCCTACTGGAATGAGCGAGCACATATTTTATTGTCCGTATTGTTAGTAACTCTGATTGGCATACCTAGTATAGGCGATCCACCATTCTCCTTCGTTCTTCAAGGAGTTGGTGCGATATTTATGGTGGCGCCTGCCTCCTCCTCCGTCGGCATCTGCCTCCGCGCTGCACATTTTGAGCTTGGCTGCTTGCTGTAGCCGGCAACTCTCTGGAAGCCTCAGCAGGCTGTGTGGCGCCCTGAGCTCTTACCCGAATAACTGCTTAGTTTAGTTGTACAACTAAAAAGGAGGAGGAGGTCACTCGAAAAGCTCATCAAGCACACCGTAAGTATGGTGAGCTTACCATACCGTAAGTCCACCAAATAACTTTA
The DNA here is from genome assembly GCF_037126465.1 of Ornithodoros turicata. Classification (NCBI taxonomy): domain Eukaryota; kingdom Metazoa; phylum Arthropoda; class Arachnida; order Ixodida; family Argasidae; genus Ornithodoros; species Ornithodoros turicata. The sequence continues at coordinate 51,501,006 of NC_088206.1, forward strand.
TCCTCGTCAGTATAGCAATCTTCCACGCGGCGTATAGTGCAGAGATCACCGTTCGCGTCTTCTACGAATGTAATGCTACGCAATTAATCCTCAACACATGTTTCGCGTGAAAAAAAAAAAAAAACACACAGCTCCGAGCACCGAAGGATTCTCTTCGAGCCGATGACGGCAGCAGACGACACTGCACTGCATTCGCACTGGCTGATTCGTGTCTTAAGTGCTCATCTAGCCAAGTATGTGCAAGAAGGTTTCGTTCTACGTGGTAAAAAAAAAATTATATTTCTTAGAGGCAAATACAAAGTAAGTTACTGTCGTCAAATTTAGGCTTTTTGCTTGACAGACTTGAATCTACCATCGAGAGTAGCGTCATTGCTCCTCGCGCTGGCGAGGCTCGCCTACCCAGCGGACGACGGTGGCCTTACTGACCACTTCAGACCGTGCGTCGGCAGCACCCGACGGTGGGCGTTGCCGCGTTAGGCCGACGCACCGATGCAATGGCCAGTAATCCGCCCGTGGCATAAACGTCGTCGTTAGCGCTGCCTTCCCTGGTCCCCGTTCGGGCGCCAAGCTGTGACGTTGTAGACCGTAACGGGTCAATTCTTGGACCAGGGAGCGATTACACCAGTTGACATCACTGATCTCTATGTATAAAGGCTGGATAGCGGATGGGTGAGGGTATCGCGGGAAAGGGTACGACAACCGGCCGCCATATTGCGGTGCTCAAAAGAGCCATTACAGCCCATTGGAATGCATGTAAGCTGTGACAAGTTTTGCTGTTGTGAGCGCTTCCCTTGCTTCTTCGCTAAAATTTTGCCACGGATCGCTGCAGAAATCCCTCGTGATTGGATTCCTTACGTTTTTTGTGTGAAATCCCGTCACATACATGTTATTTCCTGTCTATTTTGTACTCGTGTGAGTTCGTGTCGTCCCAATTTTGTACTTTGAACTTCGATTATGTGATTTGCTAGTTTTGTGTGGTGTTGTATTTGTCACTGTGTGCAGCGTGTTGCTTCCCGTGTTTTTCCCATTTCCTTTCTGCTCGGGAGTGTGGAATGCCAGGGAATGTTTGTTTATGTAACCACCTTAATGCTGGGGTATAAACATTATGCTTTGCACAGGAAGTTTAGATATGACTAGTTATGACACGAAATGCCGAACGGCACTAAAGCACTTCCAAAGGACTAGAATGATATGTGATATAAAGGCTATATGACTGTAAAAACATATTGACTAGAAATATGTGCACTGGGGAAATGAATGGCGGTAAAGACAGTTCAAAATGACTAGAGGTAGAGTGAATAAGTCATAAAAAGGCTAAGTAGCAAGGTCTTGTGCTGAAAGCTCCAACATCAGAGTATCACAAGTCCAGTTGCAACAGCAAGTTTGAAGCAGTCAAGCAGGTAAGTGGGCAGAGTGCATTACTGGTTGTTGAATATGATCAACCTTGACAATTTATTTCGCAGCTGAAGCCTGGCTGTCACCTTCTCTGTATATTCCTTGGCAAGGTGGTACAGTCCGATACTGCTGTAGCACTGGGAAACTTCTTTGATCAGACTGATCACAGATACATTGATCGGGTGGGCTGCATTCAAACATGTGTTGTCGCAAACTTAAGCAGCGAGAATAAAGAGTAGACATTCGAGGTTGAAAAATTATTTATTGTCTCTAAGTAAAGTAAACATGCTGGAACGCACCAAAGCGACATGTGGCTGGTGTGTTTGTATGTCCCACTAATACAAGTTTGTACGTTAGGCAACATTTTCATGCAATACTTTTGTCTTTATATGCTTTTGCCCATCTTAGTATTGTCTTATGCGATATGGAGTGGCTTTTACTGCATATGAATGCATAATTCAGGAGTGTTTTCATATATTGTACTAGCTGCAGCTTTAAGGTGCTCTTCGTGCAGTACTGATTCCAATCATCAACCATCGCTTGAAACTCTTAACTAGGGAACATGATTCTAGAGCCTAGATTTTTATGCAAATACACACTTTTTAGCCAGAGTTCGAGGTAACTCGTTACTGTAACTAAGTTCCTTTTCTTGGTAACTATATAACTTAACTCGCTACTTTTGCGCCGTGGTAATTTTCAGAGGAACTCCTTTTTCAGGTAACTTTGCCAAAGTAACTTAAGCTACGTTCCAAGTTACTAATTCGTTTTCACTCACGTCCACTTATTTCCTTGCTTTCTTTATGGTTCTTCCACAGCATTTTATGTCATAAAACGTGATGTCCAGTCAATGACAGTATTCTGTTCAGAAAGTAAGAACTGCTGCTATTGAAATTTAGCTGAACCATCGTGTGCCCACAGGGAATAAGATGTAACGCGTTCGAATTGTTGGACATAAACGAAAACTCAACGCAGGCAACTCAGGGCCGAACTCAACTGCACCTGTGTAGTGTTATTTTGTGTCCGAAGTAACTTGGGAGTAACTCGTTCTTTTTTTAATAACTCTGTAACGTTTCCAGCTACGTTTCGGGCTGAATAACTTAGTTCTTAACTTAGTTGCATTTTTCACACGGTAACTTTGTAACGAGTTCCTTTTGACGGGCAACTTCTCGATCTATGCTTTCAACTCTGCATGCTTTTCGTACACTACATAAAGTAAGATACTTTTGCCCCAGTGAATTTGTTGTGTATTTTAAATGCATGCAAGTGAATTCCTAGAGGTGCATATTTTGAGCAAGATAAATGAATTTTTCATGCATGTGTGTTCAACCAGCTTTTAGTGCATATAAATCCGGCCTCTACATATGTCGCATGCATTACTACTTTCTGGAGGTGTTCTGGGAGGTCGAACTTGTTGGGAACAGCGTCTGTCGAAGCATTTGTTCTTCAAATGTTTGCTGCAGACCAGTGATGTCGACCAGTCGACGGCGTCCAGTCCTTTCGCCTGACATTTACCGCACATTCTGTTTAAATGTTCTGGGTGGCAGTGAGGGAACCTGCATTGAACAATTTATGCCATCAATTACGGAAGGGATGACAAGGCTAATCCAAGCAAGCAATCGTCGATACCGTGGCCAACAAACTGAGCCGCAGATACCACAGCTGACAAGCGCACTTCAACGCCTGCTGCGTGCCGAGACCATACCCGTGAACTGCAGGAAGGCTAGACTATCACAATGACTCTACCCAGATAACGTACGGCTCAAAGTTTAACGCTTAGATCTTGAGATACGATTCACAAAGTGCCGCGCACATGCATCAACAGCAACGTTTTGTCACCCAGCTCGTGAACTAATAAATCGCATTTATTTGTAAAACCAAGTCACTTACTTGTGAAATGTCGCCCCCGGTGCCTTGCCAGCACGGTCAGTGCACCCATAACCACAGCAGGTGGGCATGACACCACAAAAATGCTACGCAAAGGCGCATGCATATAATGCAGCTGAGTGGCGGACGGCAATGTTTTGAGCTTCCCAAGATGGCGGCCGGTGACCGTGGTGGTGGTGGTGTTGAAAGGGCTTGCCGTTGTCGGCCTCACGTATGTGGGCAACGTCACGACTGACGCCCTGGGGAAATGTGCGTCCTGGGCCGGCTTCAAGGGGAACTGTGCCGACATATGTCTGACCGTCTGGCCGGTGACCGTACGGTTGCACCCTCAATCCGCTATCCAGCCTATTACTATAGAGATCAGTGGTTGACATCTAACTTCATTCTCCACTCTTTGCCCCGAACCACGAGACAGTCCAGCATCATCTTCTTTCGTCTCGTCACAACGGCATATGTGCATGACCTTAAGGCGCCGGAGGGGGTTACCTGCATCTTCATTAGATGGCGTAGTAGGCGTAGATGGGGACGACAGAAGGGGGGACCAGTGGGGAGACCGCACGAACAGCGCGAGCTCGTCGGTCCCACTGCGGACCGGTTTTGGTCCTTTGTGCTACCCACGTGGATTTGTTTTGACGGGCTCCGAGCGTGGTTCGCTGGAGAGCCGCGAGGACATTAGACAGAGGCATGACGTGGTCCCGGCATGTGAAAACAATAGCCACCAAGACCAGCGGTTTTGTAAATGCTTTACGTTGCATTGCTGGATCGTCGTGGGGCCCTTCATGCGCTGACCTCCGTCACGTGCACACAGCGTTGATTCTGGGCACATTGCGGTACAGCCTGCCTGTTCTACACGGCCTCAGCATATCCGGAGAGCGTGAGCTTCTCAATATTCAGGCCCGAAGCCTCCGTGTCTGTTTGGGAGTTCCCAGAACGACAGAGACCTATTCTGTCCTGGCAGAGGCACGCGAAACTCCAGCAGGCGTCCTACGAGACGTGGAAACTCTCCGGATATATGCACGGTACCTCACACAGCATCCTTACCATCATCTTCGGCTCATTGACATTGACTGTCCGGACTCCAGCATTGGTATTGCTGTTGACCGCCTGAAAGTGCACCTCCCCACCACGCCATCAGTGCTTTCCTATGCCCCGCCGATGTGGACTCTTCGCAGGCCTCCTGTATGTGATCACATTCCTGGTCTTCTGAAGAAAAATGCTGTACCTCCCGTTGTTGCTCACCAACTTACACTGGAGCACCTTAACTTAGCGTACTCTCAACGACTCCCTGTGTACACTGACGGATCAGTGTCTCAAGGCGGATCTACTGCAGCCTTTTATATGCCAAATGAAAACCTTGAAGTGGCGCACAAGCTCCCCTACGAAACGTCATCTACAGAGTCCGAGCTCTTCGCCATACTGACAGCGTTGAACCACATAGCGGTATCACCGCCTGGCGCTTGGGTTGTGTTCACGGACAGTAAGGTGGCGCTAGAAGTTCTAGCAAATTATTGTTCCAGAACAATCGGCGGCCTAGATACCATGATAGTCGCAATATACAACCGACTTCTATCCTTTGGTCATAGCCTGTGTTTCCAATGGGTACCCAGTCACACCGGCCTGCACGGAAACACCCGCGCAGACGCCTTAGCACGTCGGGCACATGGGGACGGCACCTCCAGTAACTGTCTCCTACCACTTTCAGCCTCATCGTGTCGGTTACAGACACAGCGACTCCGTTATAACGGCACTCGGCAGTTTCAAGAGGACGCTGTCCGACTGAACGACCATCTCCGATCTATCGACCCGTCGATGGATTTCGTTGCCACACACCACTGCTCGCGTCAAGAAGCGTCCATTCTACACCGACTACGCCTTAATGTCGCCAGGACACCTCTACTTCTCTGTAAAATGGGTCTTCTCCAGTCGCCCAAATGCCCCACTTGCGCTGTTGAAGCTGATGTGCCACACCTTCTCCTCGACTGTCACAGATTCGACACCTCTCGAGCCACGCTGAGACGACGCCTACTCGAGCTGCGGTGCACGGACTTTTCCCTGGCCACTCTGCTCGGCCCAGTACGAGATCACACACAGCAGTCTGTGACCAAAGCAGTGCTGACTTTCTTGAGAGACTCAGGTCTGATGAATAGCCTGTGAACTCAGTCGTGAAATCTCATTCTTCTTTAACCTCATGCTTTCTTTTTAAAGTCATCTTCTGTGATTCATCTCATCATTCCTTCACCGTTTGTTAGTCATCTTTTTTGTCATCTTTGTCTTTAATCTACCTCATCCTTCTTTCATCATCTGGTAGTTTTTCGTTTTTTCCTACTTCTTTTTCTTTCTTTCTTTATTTATTTATTTCTTTTTCTTACTTCTTTTTCCTTTTCTTTATTTCTTATTTCTTAATTTTCTCACTTTATTTCTTTTTCTTACTTCTTTATTTTCTTTATTTATTTATTTATTTCTTATTCCTTCTTATTTATTTCTTTCTTTAATTATTCTCTTTTCTTTTTATTTATTTATTATTATTTCTTATTTCTGGAATAGCAAGCCGACGTCCCGTTTGGCTGACCTTTCCCCGTTTTTTTCCCTTTTCGTCTAATAAACATATCCCCCCCCCCCCCGCGAGGATACCACGCGTATGTGAAAAAGGTCCGTTCTTACACTTCCCAGACGGAAGTAAAGGTAAAGGAGAAGGAAAGCGAAAAGCAAAGTTAGAGTACCAGTTTGTGTAGAAGTTGCACGGTCCGTCGAATAATAGAGCCAGTGGGAATTATCACTTTGCACGCACGAATGACGCCGTCGCGTCCCGACTGAACCTCGATGATCCCTGCGAGTGACCACAGGGCTTTGGCTTAGTGAGTGAGAGACAGGAGTACCAGCTCGCCTACTGCAAAGAGCACGACCACGCAACCGGCTCACGCCCGTGAGGTGTTGCAAACGCTAAGCAAGTACGTCTTCGGAAATGTACTCCAGAGTCCACGTACGAGAGAATTCAGCAAATATAACTTGACGGCCCTGGGCTGTGTCGATGACTGATGTGCGGGTTTGATTGACATCGTCGTGGGTCAGCGAAAAATCTGGGATATGAGGGAGAAGTCTCGGGGGTCATCGGAAATGTAGGCCAGAGAGCGTGAATTAATAGTGGTCGATTTCCGTGAGGATGGTAGGGAGTTGCTCGAAGGTGAAGGAGCTGCGTCCTAGAGTTTAGCGCAAGGCATCCTCGACCGAGTGGACGAGCCACTCCCAGAACACTACCCACCAGGGTGCTCGTTCCTCAATAAATGTTCATTGATTGTGGTGGGTTCTACAATAGTCTAGTCGGGCAGGGGAGCTGACAATTTGGCCGAGATCACGTGAGACCCGCTTAAATGTGCGAAAATTATCTGAGTAAGCAAGTAAGTAATTATCTGAGTAAGCCCCTGCGGGTATGGAACGTCGTGCGGCGAATCGCTTGAAGGCTTGAAGAAAGGCGTCATGGAGGATGTGAGCTCAACGCGGAGTGCTTCAGTTACGGCGCAGGCAAATAGAACTATGGACGACTTTTGAGCCGATGGCAGTTCGTTTGATAGCAGATAGGGCGGCCGTAGTCGATCCACGTGAAGCGCAAAGGCTCGCCTTGAGATAAACGATCCTGGGGTAGCGGAGCAGTTTCCCTGGTAGCTGACTTGTTTCCATCACGTCGACAGATAAGGCAAGAAAAATGATTCTCTTGACCGTTTGACGGCCGCGTATAATAAAAAAACTCTCGCGTATCTGGGCAAGGGTTCTCTGAACGCCGGCATGCATCTGCTGAACGTGAGTGTGAGTGAGAGTAGGTGAGTGAAACAATGTCGACTGGGAGAATCATCGTGTGGATAGCAGAGAGATCCAGAGAGCTGGAAGTAAGTTGAGTTTCAAGCCGTAAGGACACCCTCTTCGTCAATGGAAGCTACAAGGGGTTTTAAACGTTCCTGCGCACCTTGATACTGTTCGAGGGGTTCTAGTTGTACTGTTCTTATCCAATATTTCTTCGCATTGTTCAGGTCGGTCGCCGAGACTGTCGCGGTATGTGGGCTAGTATGCGTTGTTCGCTTGCAACGATGAATAAAGCAGAAAATCCATGCGGTAAGAGCAAACGAACGTCGGAACGAGCTGTAGTCGTGCACAGCAAGGATGGCTTCATGCGGAGAAGATGGTGCAAGAAGGAGTCCCACTTCAGCGTCCATGTTAGAGGAGGAGTCGTTGGCGTTTGAAAGAATCTCGGGTAAGCTGAGAGTAACGGGGAAGAAGGCTGGCGCCTGTTGAAGCCCTGGGAGGACCTGAGATCCACAAGGAGCTTGTGGGGTTCTCGCAGAAGAATGAGGACAGACTACAACAGCCGTTGTCGGTGGGCGAAAGAAGAATGTTTAATTCCTGCGTGATGCAAGAGCGCGCGGCGTGGGCGGATTGTAGTGTCGTTGTCGTCGCACTACATATGCCCCCCTTCCAGCGTTCCGGAGGAAAGTTGGAGCGAGAGTAGTCTGAGCCCAAGTGACACGTCTTGGAGGCGTGGGTGGCGTGACTATGTCCGGTGGTAGAGATGAGTCAGGATTGTGGGCCGGGGCAATGTTGTCGAGGAATGCGGGCTTCAGCCGATCAATCGACACACTTTCGGGCCGGCCGCGGACGTCGAGGAGGAAGGTCTTAGAAGCGCGTTGCAGTACCTTGTAAGGGCCGGAGTAAGGAGGTTCGAGGGCGCGACGAAGGCGGTCGGTGCGCAAAAATACGTGGGTCGTGGACTGCAGTTCGGTGGGAATGAAATGTGGCGCCACGGATGAGGCACGAGTTGGAGTAAACTGGAGGGTTGCGAAGGTGTTCCGGAGTTGTGCGACGAAAGTTGAAGGGTGAACAGGCTGGGGAGGCGGGTTAAAAACGTCCGCAGGCAACCGCAGCGGGGCTCCGTAGACGAGTTCCGCGGAAGAGCAACCCAAGTCGGACTTGAGGGCAGATCGGATACCCAAAAGGACCAACGGAAGGGTTTCGGCCCAGTGATCTCGGCAGTTTTGCGCCATGATAGCTTGGTTCATGTGGCGGTGAAAACGCTCGACTAGTCCATTGCAGGCGGGGTGGTACGCGGAAGTTCGAAGCCTTTCAGTTCCGAGGGCGCTGGTAAAAGCGTGGAACAGGGCGCTCTCAAACTACGGGCTCCGATCCGTTACGACTTCCTCCGGAACGCCAAAACGGGCGACCCAAGTTGCCAAAAATGCCGTAGCGACGGTGGCAGCAGTAGCGTCGGGAATAGGGGTTGCCTCTGGCCACCGCGTGAACCGGTCGACGCAGATGAGTATGTAGCGGTTTCCTTTGGATGGTGGTAATGGACCGACCAGATCAATGTGCACCTTGGTGAAGCAGTCGGTAGGAGGCAGGCACGCTGCGAAAGGGGAAACCGTGTGCCGATGGCATTTGGAGAGCTGACACGGAACGCAAGAGCGTACCCAGCGGCGAATATCCTGACGTGCTCCAAGCCACACGAAGCGTTGGAGGACAAGTTTGATGGAAGCACGCGTTCCTGGGTGGGCAAGCCCGTGAATACTGTCAAAGACAGATTTCCGTAGAGTCGCTGGTATGACAGGACGGGGATCAGCGCAGGTGTTGTCGCAAAGAATGGGTGCGCTATGGCCCGGGAAAAGCACGTCCTGAAGCTTGAGGCTGGTGGAACGCTGTGTTCGGAGGTGAGCGATTTCAGGGTCGCGTGACTGTTCAAGGGCAATGATATCTGCGGAGAGAACAGAAGGGCTGCCGATAGAGTGAACGCGACTTAGGGCGTCAGCAGCTGCGTTCTTGGCGCCTCTGATGTGCCGAACGTCCGTTGAGAATTCCGCGATGTAAGCCAAATGCCGGATTTCACGCGGAGTGTAGTTCCGACTTGCGGAGGTGAAGGCGCCGACAAGAGGCTTATGGTCAGTCCAAATAGTAAAACTCCGACCTTCCAAGAAATGCCTGAAGTGTCGGACGGCGGAGTAAGCGGCGAGGAGTTCTTTCCCGAAAGCGCTGTACTTTGACTCGGTCTCGGAAAGTTTCCGTGAGAAAAAAGCGAGGGGAAAACGCATGCCGCCGATTTCCTGTTGAAGAGCCGCTCCGAGTGCATTGTCGGAAGCGTCGACAAGAAGGGAAGTTGGTGCATCGTGAATTGGGTGGCTGAGCATGGTGGCGCTCGCGAGTGCTTCCTTGACAGTGTCGAAGGCTTCTGCCGCGTCTTCTGACCAGGACAAGAGCGCTGCTGGCGAGCGGGACGAGCTCAGTCAATTCTCGAGTGGCCGCAAAAGCGCCGCGCAGCCTGGAACAAAACGACGATAGAAATTCAGAAGCCCGAGGAAACGTCGCAGTTGCCTGCTGGAGGTGGGGCGAGGGAACTCCCGGATGGCCCGGACCTTGCTGGGAAGAGGAACAATGCCGTCCGATGTGATTCTGTGACCGAGGAACTCAAGAGACGATTTGCGGAATTCGGATTTCTGGACGTTTATGGATGTGGACACGTCGTGATGGAGTTAAGTGCTCGAAAATCCCCACAAGACCGCCAATCACCAGTTTTTTTGGGAACCATGTGAAGCGGAGTCGCCTAATCACTGTTTGACGGACGCGCGATGCCGATGTCAAGCATATGTTGAAATTCGCCTTGAGCGATCCGCAGCTTTTCAGGGGCGAGACGGCGTGGTCGAAAGCGAACTGGGGCACCCTTCGTCTCAATATGATGAACGACATCATGTCCCACCGGCTTCGTCCAGTCTGGTGGCTTCGTGAGCGATGGGAATTCATGCACCACCTCAGCGAAAGGGGATTCAAGTGATGAGATGATGGGAGCGGGAACGGTCTCGGGTGCCGTTAAACGCAGGGCAGGCGTGCGCAATTGTGTGGTAGAGTCGACCAGGGTTCTGCGTTTCAGATCGACGAGCAAGCCGAAGTGGTGTAGGAAATCCGCGCCCAAAATGTTGTGAGTAATGGCGGCGGTGCGGAAAATCCAGTGAAATGTACGGCGAAGTCCCAAGGAGAGTGTCAAGGAACACTCGCCGTAAACGGGAATCCCAGTAGCGTTGGCGGCAGCGAGGTGATAAGTGGCTTCTTTCAACCGGTCGGCGCGAGTTGCAGGGATTAGACAAACTTCCGCCCCGGTGTCGACAAGATAGCGGCGACGAGAAACGGGGTCCGTGATATACAGGTGGCGGCTGCCGTTGACAGGAGAAGGGGTGCCGCACGCCGCCGTTAGCGGCCCCCTGGGCGGTTTCCCGGCCACGCGCAAGGAGGTCTGCGCTTTCTGGCTCCTGCGCCGAAAGACCAGTGATACCAACAAAAGTCAGTTGGGTTGTCCGGGGAAGGGGAACGGGGTCGTCGAGCGGGGCGGGAAGAGGTTGAGCGTGGTCGGCGAGAACGTGCTCTCCCGGGATCATCATCTCTTGAATTCTGCCGTCGCGGCAGCACAGCTGCGAGAAGCGAGGACATGTGGCGTACATCGTCTGTAAGTTCTGCCAGACCGTCCTGGAGCGAACGGGACGGAGTGCCAGGGATAGGTGACTCTGGAGTCTGAACGGTGGCAATCGTCGTTGGCGCGACCTCAAGTATTCTGTCAGCATGGTCGGCCAAGTCTGCGATCGGTAGGGTTGTTGATGTTGCCAGGAGCATTTGCACGGTAGGAGGGAGACGCTGAAGAAAAAGCTCCTTCAGCAAAGGCTCGTCCATCGTGGTAGCGCGGAATCCGAGAAGGGTTCGCATGTGTCGCAAAAGTTGAGACGGAGTCCGATCGCCAAGGTCCTCGGCGGACAACAGCTGCTGGAGACGCTTTCGCTCGGAAAGTGTTGTCCTCGCTCTGATCGCGGCCTTGAGGCCTTCGTACGGCGTTGTTGATAAAGGGGCGCAGAGAATGTCAGCCACGTCGCCGGCCACGTCCGAAGGTAAAGCCGTAGCGACGTGGAAATAGCGGGTGGCTTGAGACGTAATATTAGCAAGACTAAACTGACATTCTACCTGCGAAAACCACACGGCGGGATTCGCGTGCCAGAACGGCGGAATCTTCACGGCGACATGGCCGATGTGGGGCTGGGTTGCAGGCTCGCTGCTAGGACCGGCAGTCGGATCCATCGTCGCGGCTGCTGAATCACGTTCGGGTCACCAGTGTGGGGTTCTCGCAGAAGAATGAGGACAGACTACAACAGCCGTTGTCGGTGGGCGAAAGAAGAATGTTTAATTCCTGCGTGAGGCAAGAGCGCGTGGCGTGGGCGGATTGTAGTGTCGTTGTCGTCGCACTACAAGTGCATTTCTGGAAGTTCCTGCGCTGATAGGCAAGGTGACACTCACAAATGACAATTTGTTATGAAATGCTCCCACTCCGAGATCCACGAGCTGAAGGTCATCTCCAGACGAATGGGACATCAAAGACCCAGTTCACGGCTTCCTGATCTGTACATGGGCGAAGTCTGGGGCCGTGGTTAGTGACGACCAGGATGAGCACAACAGACCCGAATTATATACTCGACCAAACGGGAAACCTCCATTCGCACTTTACATTCCAAGCAGCTGTATGGTCCACGCGCACACATTTTTCTCCTCTACCCTGCTTTTCTTGCCCTTTCTTCTTCTCTTTTGCCTTTCTCCTCCTCCTCCACTGATGTCCAATGATATGGGAAATGCTATGCAGCCTCTTTGCAGTATTATTTCATTTCCGTTGACTGTGCAAGTAAATGAAGCGTTTTGCGCCACCACAACGTGGTCTGAAATTTCTAAGCCCAGGGTGACAGGAAATAAAGAAAACAGGTTGCGGTTTCGTTTCGCAATTTCCGCGTAATGTCGGTAGGCTATAACATGTCGACACAAACTTGTTTCAACCGCGTCCTCTCCAATTTAGGTTTTTTGTGTTACGAGAGATTTCGTTTATTGTATGCGCAAGCATTGCAGAAATCACACGAAACGACTGGTGACTAACCCTTCGCCCGACAACAGCACAGCACGGAACCGCAACAGATCAACGAGGAAGTTCAGGAGACAGCTGTAGAGCCTGTGCGCATTCAAGAGTCGCGCCACTAATTGTTCCGTCTGGCTGAGCGCGATATGCGTGTTTACAGGACTTGGCATGGGTGAGCACGAGCGGTCATATGTTTGCACAAGATTTCGCTTGACCCGTCGCGCGCCAAGTGAAAACAATAATAACACAAAAAGAAAAAGTTACATCAGCGGTACTGCATTTCCAAGCAAGCGCCAAACTGTTGTGAAGCGGTGACTGCGCAAACCATTTCGCTCGCTGCGCCATCCCTCGACTGTAGACGACGAAGTGCCGGCTATGATGCACCGCCTATTTGGGTGCTATCAGACAGTAAGAGTTCGAACAACACTTACGACATACTGACTGAATGGGCGGACAAAAGGATGCGTCAGAACAGGATTGGATTTGTGTCTGGTGGAATTGAGAGCCCAGTGTAATTCTTACCAGGCGGAGCAGGCTGATGAGATGGTGCTTTGTGCCAGGGGTCAGCGCAATGGTTTATCCAGAATCCCAAGCATGGAGGGGTGTTGAAAAAAGTTGGGGGGAGGGGGGTCATGATTATAGTTACATCATTACCGACATGTGTCTACAGCTGAAATTGCAAGAGCACCCCCTGCAGTGGGTACTTTCACCTCGTATTGGGTATTTAAAGCATGTAGTTGTTAGTATGGGAAGGGATTTGCGTATCCTGTTCACCGCGCAGACTCGTATAACGATTCTCTTGTTTTTTCCAAGTTTGTGCAACACCCATCTCACGAACTGTTGGTATGTAGTGTATCTATTTCCTGTATGAGACACGCAAGCTTTGAACAAAGCTAAAGCTAGTAGGACTATTAATTCAGCTTCTGAATAACTGACGAACAATAACGAAAAGTTCAGAATGACTATTTTGTATTGAAACCAACCAGCATGATTGTGCATGAGACACGCTTCTTACGTGTGAATATGAGGCTAGGTTCGGGCTGCCCTCGAAGTTCTAAATATGCTACTCTAAGAGCAGCTCCTTGCAACATAAGCACTCGACTTCTTTCGGCATTATTATGCATGAACCACTCCGGCCCTTTTACACAGCGCCGTCAAACACAAAATTTACAAAAACTGTTCATGGGCTTCATCATGGATGCTCAAAGCTCATCTAACAGTCTGTCGTTGGAACTTCCTCTTCATGGTGAAGTCGATCCGCGGCTCAACATTTCAAAAGCAAGGCCTCCAAACTCTGCTGCACGTAGCAGGCCCCTCTCAGCTGCTGAAAGGCAGCTGAAAAGCTGACTTGTCGACTCCGCTGTGCTTCCACGTCCATATTGAAAAAGCGCCCAGCAATACGGAAGTTGCGCAAACCACCCAAACTTCCGGTGTGCACTTTCCACCAATAAACCTCGCGGGCGTTTGACGTCATACACATGGGAAAACCACTGCATAATAGCTAGAGTTTTGCGCTGATCGCACGAGTTGAGGGCAGAAATCGAAACCGCTTTTCTGCTCCTTGTTTGGAATAGTTCGCGGCTCCGCAGAGAGGAAACGTTTCAGTTGCAACTTGGAGGCACCATGTAGGTTAGTTGTCCATACAAACAACGACATTGACCAGGTACTGGTCAGAGACCCTTTAAGTCAGTGGTAATCTTTTCCTGTTAGTGTGATTAGCTTTGGGAACATTTCCTACCTTCAGGTTGAAGAGCTTGTTCGGCTTGGGGGCAGTGAAGTAATGCAATCGACACGAAATATACTCGGGTACCTTCTGACGGATTGCGTTGCTGCAGAGTTTAGCTGGGTTGGTAAAAAGGGCAAGCGGAAGTTTGTGTGGCAAATCTGTTTCAGTACAATCGCCTACTTAAACTATGCCTCCAACATTCCTTGGTCGCAGTTACTGTGTATACTACATGTCAGCTCTACCCTGTGATATGTTCATGTTAGGATGGGATCAATTTTCATACTTTTTGGCGCACCGGAGTGCCTGTGCTTTGCTTGCATCAATATTCCCTTTATGGTACCGGCAACTTCATTAGCCCCCTTCGTTTCTCAGGGTACTCACCCATTTGCCTCCTACAGATCTAGCTGCTCATTCAAAGAACTGATGTTAACAGGATACATTGTTAGCTAGCTCGTTGCCAGGTGATACACAGAAGATGTTTTTCTGTGGGATTACAGAACATTCAATAAAATTTATATTCACTGTGAACAGGCTTGTGTGGCGGAACAGCTGGCATTATAAGACGTATATATAGCATACGGGGGGAGGGGACATACTGCATTAACGTCCTGGAATGCCTAGAAAAACATCCTGAAAACCCGGGTGTTGCAATGACAGTACGAATGACGTCAAATAGTATGTCATTCGGACAATCCGGGATATCTTATGGACATCTGATTGTCCCGTTGGTGACATCATACAGACGTCCTCAGGATGTGCCTTGGTTGTGTGGTACCCTGTACGAAACCGACGCAACTGTAGCCTCAGGGCCTTCTCGCCTTATGAACGGCTACGAATTTATTTCTGTGGTTCCTTCGTGTGTTTTCCGGCCTCCGGAAGTCACCGATCAAGTCCAAGTTCTCCCGCCGAGGCATACTGAGACACAGACATGATACAGGAGTGCGTGGAGCAATGTATATGGTAAATACAGACATCACCGTTTGACAATACACCCGTTTTGCGAAAACAAACAAATCCCGCGTCAACTTCCGGTGACCATAAAGACTTCCGGTCCTTCGGTGTTTACCGCGTTTTGCCCGTACGCGTGCGTTGTTTCAAGCGCTCGCTTCTTTTTTCTTTCATTCAGTGAGTAAATAATTTACGAGCGACTACTTCAAACGGCTTTCTGTCGAAGACCAGAGATGTTACGCTGTGAAAATACGATCTACAGGGCTTCATAATCCGTATGATTCACGAAATGTACAGCAAGTCACAGCGCAGTTGTGAAGTTTGCCGCCCGTATCATTGCCTCGGCTTTACACCTACTTGATCGACACCAAAGTGTATATAAGTCATTGGAAGCTTATAACTACTCCTGGAACGGGAAAGCGACAAATATCCGTGTACACGTGTGCCCCAAAACTCCTTGCCGTGAACGTCGCAGCTACTGTGTGTGCTGGGCAAAGAGAAGGAACTGAGTGGTCTTATTTGGGTGCTAGACCCGATGGGAGGATTTAGCGTAGCTGCTGTGGGAAACGGCTTTTAAAAGAGCTCTGAAAGCCATCTCAAAAATTTTCGGTTCCGAACGCGTTGTGGAAGGAGGTAACTTAACTTGATGATTAACACGAAAATTTTCTCTGCAGGCGATGTTTTCCGTAGAGAAAAAGACTTGAACATCGCCGCGCGTGTTCCCACTGTACTCGCTCCTCCGGGTCAAACGAGGAGGAGAAACGTAATTGGTTGCGTAATAAAAGTTGAAAGCGGCGACCGCGCTTCTATCCGGGTCAGTGCTGACTGGTTTTCATTTCTTCGTTCCGTCCCCCCCCCCCCCTGCTTTCTCCCTGTCAAGGGATTAATAAGAGAGGACCTCGATATTCCTGGTCGTGAAACCCCCGTTCCCGAAATTCATGTTCTGGAAACAAGGAAAAGGGGAAATGCTGCTTCGTAAGATGATATGCCGCGATTAAGAACATAACATCACTATTTAACCACTCAATTTCAGGAATTTTCTATATGTGTCGAAGTCGTCTTAGCGAACGAAAGACACATTTAGAAGCCCTTTGGCTTAGCAAGGCGGCATGTTGGTTGGTTAGTTGTGTGCTTGCAATATTATGGCTGGGTTAGTCACAGTTTGCCGTTGGCAGTTTTCCGCGCGCAACATGTGCATTTTATAGTCAGCTAAAATTTACGCTAGTCACGCGTTGTTTCAGTGCACGCTGATATGTCGTCGGACGCAAACTTAACCGGCGTTGTCGGTCACTGTATGCTGGATGAAACTGATGCACTATATGGTGACAAAACAAATGGCGCCGAGCACGGATCAACTCAAACTTGCGTGTCTGCGTCGTCCACATTTGTAGTCTGCATCGGCCAATTCTCGTTTAGCTCGATGATTGTTGAGTTGACCATAAATTGTGGTGGTCTTATGACACTGCTTGGCTATGTTGGTGTGTAACTCAGACAATGAATGTTCAACTCCTGATGCCAAGATGTGCCGGCGGTGGCATATTGCGATAGATTTCACTGGTTTGTATCTGACAACGCATGGGCAAGAACACTCCTCCAGTTGAATAAGGAATTAACTGAATGGCTAACAAAGTTGCTAGTCAAAGTGACGGGCACTAGTGATCATAGCGAATTAGTGATATAGCGTATATTGATATAATGACATAGCGGACGGAATTAGTGGTCATAGCGATGCAGCGATCATTTTGAGGCGTGAACTGAAGCAGCGCAACACAACAAGAAACAGTCACCACGATAACGAACAGCATACAAAACACAGACACGGACAGAACAGCGTTCAACTGGCACCTGAAGTTTATTTTCATAATACACCAGCAAGGTCAAGCGGGGAGAGGTTGACCGATTTTTGGTTGACTTCGCTCGGGGAGTTCAATGAGGAGGCCTCTACAAACTCACGGCCTAACCTTGAACATGTCTGTAGACCAATCTTCATTTACTGTATCTGATAAACAAAAAAAAAAAAAGAAGAAGAAAAGAAACCTCTTCCACCGTTGCCGCGGGGTTCCGAGTGAAAAATAGCAGACGACGTTCTTCCAAACCCATCAGGGGCTCCACTTTTCTGACATCAAAATGACGCAAGAGGCTCGACGGCTCGTTTCGGGTATTGCCACCGTTGCGCATGGTCGCGATTTTCAAAATCGAATTCTGCGATATTTATGCACCTGTTGATAGTATTACTTCGCATGCTGCATTTTAATAAGCTTACTAACCGCTTGGCTCAAAAAAATGCTAGTGATTAAAGTGCCTCCCTAGCTCCTTTAAGGCCCGTTCCGACAAACAGCGCTTCGCTCCAGAGCACTGGAAAACAGCACTTGGCGAAGTTGAGCTTCGGTGAACTTTCCCATCGCTGTCTCCCAGCGATAGGATCCCTGAACCAATGAGAACGCGGCTCCGCGTTCACGTGACGGGGCTGCCTTCTTTTTTCGATCACGTGAGATCACCAAGTACAGCGCTGGGACAAGCGCTGCAAGTGCGAACCCCACAGTGGAAATACAGCGCTGTTTTGCAGTGATGTGGTGCAGCGCTGCGCTGTATGTAGGAACGGGCCTTTAGAGATAAAGTGTTAGTACAAATACTGTTGCACTGGTTTGGTCATCTTCTACCTTGATAGCATGAAGGACTAAAGCATTCACATCAGTACTTTTATCAGGTGCAGGTCCAAATGGTAATTGCAGATGTCGAGTCATGCTGGTTTGCTGTATGGACGCAGAGAGCAGTGGTTGTCACGACAGTTGAGCGTCACAGAGTTTTCTGGGACCGGCTGGTACCAAAGCTGGAGTAATGGGTCTTGCAAGAGATAGTTATCCGTCGTCATGATCAGAGGAGGGATGCGGATTTGAGACGCCCTTGCTTATGTCGGCATAAGGAGGACGACAGAATGATTACGCATGAGAGCCCAACAGTGTGGCTTCACCTCAAATGTGTGAAAAGCTGATCGGGCAATGATGCGCTGGAAGACTTTGAATATTTTAAGCTGGTTGTGTTCAACCTGGATACGAACTCTCGAATTATCCTTCCAACTTCAACATCCTTTGTGCTGAGCTGCGGCTTTCCCCCAACTTGATGGTGGTATGATGAAAGATGCTTCCTTAATGGCCATAAGTATATCGTGCCTCCCAATCTTGTTAGAAATTTTTGTTAGGGCTACATCAGTAACCCTGCTTCCCTATGCCTTAGAAATAAATTCCTCCAGTGTAATGAACTCCGAATACAGATGAACTTCATTGTGTTGTGGTGCTTGTAAGCACTAAATGTTTTCCATCGTGCCTTGTTGGAGCATGACCCCTTAATCAACACCCCTGGCCAGTCTATTGTGCAGCGGAGCTGCTTCAGCTATGTGGTTGGGTGTCCTTAGCCTCGCTACACGCCGCACTGGCAGCAGGTGCACCTTCCGAACAGGCTTGAAGTGTTCATAGCGCTCGAAAACAACTTTCTCACGGGTAGGAGTCTCTTATTATGAGCAAAGACCATTAGAATCCAGTCCGGGTGATTTGGGGTGTGTGCAGGGACCCCCGAAGAAGAAAAAGTTGCTATAGTTTTTGCCAAAAGACCAAAATATAGACTTCTAAGGAATGTAACAACAACAATAAGGAATGATCACTCAATGCAAACACAAATGTACGGTGGACCTACAGCTTAGTCGAATGGGGGACTTATATCTCACGCCGAAGACATCTCTTGGAGATAAAACGCAATATCTTCCTCACCATTCAGTCACGAAGTGTTTGCTGCATTTTCCGTAATGCAGTCTGCCGGCGAGAAGTTGTCCCGTTTCACTGTGACCGCCCGCGCTTTTCGTCCCACAGATATACAGAACTTCGCCGCTAACAACTTGTTTACCCCTCCCTTCATTGTGCAAGCGAATGCACAGCAGTGTAGCATGTCGAGGAAGACTGGCAGTAAATACATCAAGCACAAAGAAAGCAACGAAGAGACACAGCTGGCTGCGACAGTGTTATCACGGCGCAGGGAGACCGCAACCGTATGCCGTTTTGGCAACCGGAGAGGGTGGGAGAGGGAAACCGGAAGCGATAAAAATGGCATGTATAGTTCCCTTTTATCTAGCATTCGTACCCGTAACGCATTAGACGGTAAATAATACCAAGCTTGCTCAAAGAGAAAATAGAAAATATCCGACACTTTCCGAGACACGCTGGGAGGGAGAGCCGTTTAGGTCTGAAAGAGCATATGTGATGAAAACCGAAATGAGTCCACAACAAATTAAAAGTGGTGTGGCATAGCCATGCAGGATCGCATTTATTCATTTTCTTTCATTAACTCATCCCAGTGCAGAGCCAGTGATGTGTGTACTGAAAAAAATTAGCCGGAGCTCTTTCGTTGCACGTATAGTGTATGTTACAAGTGCTCAAACGTCGCCATGCCAAGGGCGGACTAAAAGTGGGCGGGGGCGGTCGCCCCCCCCCCCCCCCCCCCCAAAGGCAAATGCAAGGTTTTTCACGACCCATGTCGTCTGGACTTTGTACACATTTGGTTTAGCGGAAAAACAGAGGTTCCGTTGCTTTTGTGCAACAGTGAAATATGTCATCTTGATGTGGTAATGAAATTCATGGAGGGCATTGATAGGATTTCTCTGGCTTTAGAAACCATTTCCAACTGGCAAGAACAAGGGTCCGCGAGCAAGGCGAGATCTTTGCTTTTGGCTATCCAGGACACCGAATTCCTGATCACACTAGCGAGCATTTACGATGTGCTCTCGGTGACGTCACCACTTGGCCGCATACTGCAAAGGGAAGACCTCAAATGCAGACAACATGAGAGGTGTCGAAGGACACGATTGACGGTTCAGGGAGAAGCGGAACCCGAGCAATGTGATCGCCAGCTTTGGAAATGTTTTCTGCCGCTCAACTGGTCTCGCCTCGGCCTACGGAGTAGATCTGAGGATGCCACGTGTTACAGGTCGGCAAACAAACAGACCGAATATCGAAACTGACTGCGTCGAATCATATTTTCGCGTTACTATTTATGTCCCACTCATTGAATCGGTGGTCGAGGGCCTCAGACAGAGACTCCCTCGGGAAGTTCTGAATGTTTATTGCTTGAATTGCCTGCTGCCAGCTAACAACAAGGCTTGCGATAGCTTAGCAGTTCTAGCGGACAAAATACTGCTGGTTACTTGGCCTCTGCGAAGACACATTACACAAGTACCTCCAGGCAGAGTTTACACTGTGGCAAAGAAAGTGGAAAAGAGACGTTCTTGCAACGGCCGAAAACGTGGATGAGGTCTCGCTGTGGGGAAAGATGACGGGCCTGGCATTGCTCAACATCCACAGAGACATCACTAATTGTGCTTTGCTCGTGGTGACCGGAGAAAAAGGCTTCTGGTGCTCTAACATGTTCACATTTGCGAACTTGTTTGCCGGAAATACGGATATGAAGGTTAAGATGCGGTCTAGATATTACGACTCAGGTTTCATTCAGTTATTCAGGCGAGTCTAGGGATCGGGTACGCTGGGATACCATTGCATGTTTCACGTAAAGTGGAGTCAGCGCAATATGGTAAACCACAAATATGGGACGTCATCTTCCCCACTACTAAAAGGAGTAGTATAGATATAAGCGGTATAATAATCGTTACGTACAACGACATCCTTTTTCTAATCCAAGATGGCCGATTCTAATCCAATTCTAAGCCAAAATCCAGTTCTAAGCCAACACAATCCAGTCCTAAGCCAACACAATCCACTTGTAATCCAACACAAGCCAAATCCAAAGCCATCTGATTGGCAGCCATTAGCCCCGCCCACTTCACGTTGATTGGCCACCACGCCACTGATTGGCTGACCGTAGCTCCGCTCCTTTATGCTAATTAGTTGGCTGGCCTCCTCCCAGTTCACGTTGAATGGCCCATGCTAAGCCCACTGATCATTGATTGGTTGACTGTAGCTCCGCCCCTTTATGCTAATTACTCGGCTCTTCACGCTGATTGGTGCACGCGTATGGCTGAGCACGCCCCCGTTATGCTAATTAACCGGCGACGCTGATTGGTCCATTGTAGGCCTACTGATCACTCTCCCACATTTTCTAAGCCCTCTGATTGGCCGCCGCCACCGATTGGCCCGTTCTAAGCGCGCTGATTGGCCCGTTGAACATAGCCTTCGTTGGCGCCCGCCAGATGGCAGGGACACCGCTGCGGCTTTATCTCAGATGTTCAAACTCACCTATCTCTTCATGCCCACGCTAAGCCACACCATAATGGCTGGCGGGTGGCCTACTGAACATAGCCTTCACCGGCGCCCGCCAGATGGTGCGCCGATCGCTCGGCGGCGGCTTCAGATGGTTCTAACCCATCTCAGATAGCTCTATGAGATCGAACAGACAGGGGAAAAAAATACCTTTCAACGTTTATTGAGTACGTGTTTGAGGAAAAGCATGGCAGTCTTGGAGAGGTTGATTCCTTTGATGCTGGGCGTGGTTCCACGGAAGTGACGGATCATGTAGACGTCTCCGGGACAGCGGCTGAGAAAAATTTCGTCCTCCGTGAGCTGGCACTCCGCGTGCACTGGATATCTCGTAGCTGTCGCTCACGTCCAGCGAGTGAAGGCACGTACGCAACGATCCAGTAGCGTTCCTGTCCAGGTTAATGCCGGACCGCATAGGTGCCACGTGCCACTCTCTGATGGCCAAGATGTCGCCGGGGCATTCGTGCGCGTACGTGTGCTTATCCTTCTCGAGCTTGATGCTCGCTGTACAGTTGCGGGCGTCCAGCGCCAGCGCGCACGAGACGAGCGAGAAGAGAACGAGGTGCCACATCCTTCCAGTGACGCAGGTCAAATGACGCTACTCCTACTCATCCACTGCATTATCTGTGCGGCGGCGGGGGAAAGAATGCCAAGTGAAATCTCGCTATCTACGTCATCCACTCGAGCTTACCATATTCGCAGCTTCCGTACGGGTAGGAGTCTACGTCATTGTAGAGGTATCGTTTGTCGTCGTACGCCATCAGACTTCTTTTCACATTTCTGATGGTGTACATGCACTGTCTCTTTCCCACTATCGACACCTGTTCGTGCGATACGCTGGCGTGCATGAATAGGGTATCGCGGTACGTATCATGGAGGAGGTGTTTGCGCACAATGTTCCTTTTGACCCCTTTAGCTCTTGCAATCTGTTTTCCCCCGGCTAATTTGATGGAATACATTTTGGCTTTCAAGCATATTACTTCCTCAATGGGTACGCTACCCATTTCACTTTTGAACGCGCCAAGTCTACCGCGATTCCTCGCGCTGTACAGTGGATGATCACGATCGAAGGAAGACAAGTCTAAATGGTCGTCGGCGATCGCACGTAACTGATCTTCGTAGTCCTTGCAGAATAGGCCGAGGATCAGAGAGTCCGTGTCAAAGTAGCAGGTAATCACCGGACAAGTGAGCTACTCAACAGGGTTTCATAGTAGAACGAGAACATGGTTAACTTACTCAGTTCTAAAATCGTGAAGCCAATCTGCAGGGGGAAATCGCATCGCACTTTTCTCTTGCGCATTTCGTACATGACACAATCGGGGGACAAAATTTCCATTCGTACACATTCCGCCCGACTCCCGAGGCGACTCGCCGTCTCCTCATCGAAGGCTACTCGAATGTCCCGCATATTAAATTTATTTAGCAACGTACGCCCGAAGACCGCATTATTTGAGATTTTATAGAAATTTTTCTCGAACGTCGTGCTCGAGGCGACGCGTCTGGCAACATTGTCCTCGATGTAGGGGCGCAGGAATGGTGCCTGACGAAATTTTAGAATTCTGTGAATTTTTGTCACCCGCATGCCCAGTCTACAATAGAGCGCGAGCAGCGCGTAATGAACAACGTACTCGACCTTGTCCTTGCACGTGAGCAGCAGCTTTTTGCTGTTCGCGGGCTGATACATTAACTCTTCGAGGAGCCCCCGCTGAAATGGTGAGAGCCATTCCTTCGGAACGACCGCCTTCTCGGGAGCCAGGGGGAAGTACCGCGTCAGCGCGTGGATAGATTTTGGATACTCCAAGTCGCACACGTACACGTATCCCACGTCCGAATCCGTGGGGTGACGCATAAAATCCACGGAGCTAAAATCCTCGACCCATTCGAAATCACCGACGGGGAGGTGCTTTATCATAGTGAATCCGTAAAGATTGTTGCAATCTATGTACGATATGTACACCTCCTCTTTATCGGGATCGTAGCCACTGCACAGCGGATTGTTAGCCCGTAAATGACGTCTGCTCGCCTGACAGAGCCCGCCTCTAACACCCGATTCGATGGTCCGGTACATGTCCTCGTCGATGATCAGCTCCAATTTTGCCCGCGTGTAATTTAGAGCGCATTGCCACGAATAGGATGCCAGAGAAACGCAATGAAGCAATTCCAAACCGCGCGCGTCGTAGCACAGGCGTCGGAAGTGCTGCATTACGTCAGCATGTAACAGGGCATCCGTTTCAGGTACAATGCATTATAATCCCTCAGATTCAAGCATCCAAAACGTTCAAATACGTGCAGCGCGTACTGATAGTCTTCGTCGCTTATATCCTCCCCCGTCAGATCGTTTCCGAAGGCGGATTTTGCCGGCAGAGCCAATTAGTCGTAGACCGCGAACGACCTAACGTGGCTGTACGGGAATACAGCTTTACGAAGCAAAATTTCGTAGTCGTCTCCAAATACCTGCTTCAGGCATTGGAACGTCTCTGCGCCCCCCATGGATTTGACGGTTTCCACGAGCTCTCCCAGCGACGAATTTAGGTACTGCATGGTATCTCTGAATAGGAAGGTGCCAATTTCGAACGATCGGATTTTTTCCATGGAACCGGCCACGATGAAGGGAGCTCGCTTCCACCCGAGAAGGTGAAATTCCCGCAACAGTCCGGCCAAATCGTAGGCCAGATTGTGCACCATGATGGGCAGTTTTTCCCGCGTCGTGCACGCCAAGTTACAGGGGTTGCACAGCGTCGAGATGTAATTTGTCTCGCCGACAGTACAACGCTTGGAATGGTCGTGGTGCCGGACACGCGGTAGATCTTGCGCGAACTCCCGCCCGCAGTACGCGCAGTGGGTGGCAGCTTCGTGCCGCGCTCGTTGCTCGTCATTCAGCACCATTTGCGCGGGGCAGGCGTTCAGGGCGATCATCTCGTCCTGCATTTCCATCAAAGCTCTGACGCACTGCCTCGCGGAATCTTCACCGTGGTGCGCCCTGATGCGCATCACCTTCGAGTCGTGAGTGCGCACGAGCACGACACAGAAGCGCGAGGTGACGTGACGCTGCATGCCAACACCACTGGGCGCGAGTACGCTCTCCGTGTCCAACGCGACGATGTAGTTGTACTGTTGCCTGTACTGTATGTTAGTAAATTCTACAAAGTTTTTGCCCGGTTCGCAAAATTCCAATATGATTTCGTTTACGTCCGCGCACAGGCGACGATGTTTCGCCATGCTCTCTTCCTTCACGAAAGAGCGCGTGCAACTCTCGCATACGAAATGGTTACTTCTGGTTGTCAACAAGCGTTCGAGGGACTTGATTCCGAAAAAATGTTCATCTATAGCCAATAAGTGAATTTTCTTTTCATACTCGAGTTTTGGGGATCGCGACACGTGCACTCCCTGATCGACGTACTCGTATACGTACACGGATATCTGGTTTTTCTCTTCGAATTCGTCCAGATCGGAGTAGGAAACGGGGAAGCGGCTAGGCCACCAGTACTCCGCTGCGTGTTTTTCACATTTTTTCCATGAATTCCTTTCCTGCGGGTGCAGGAGGGCGAGCGTATTGTATTTAAAACACTCACCCTCCTTACGTGCCGGTAAATGAATATTCGTTAGCACGTTCCTGCGCTTAGCCAAATGATCGGGAAGTGTCCCTTTGCATCCGAATTTTTTAGTTTTCACTGCGGAAATGCATATTTGAACGTTTTGGACGTCGGCGAACACGAACCCACTCCCTTCCCGCTGATAATTTTCGACGCGCCCAGTGGACTCCTGAATCGCGTCTATCAGGGTATCCGCGATGGCTCCGTCGCTGTGGACTTCGCGAGCAAACGCCATAAAGTGGGCTATGTGCGCGGTTATCTCCCCACGAGTCTCCTTTACCATTAAAACATCGGAACAAATGCAAAACCTAAAGGGTATTCTTTGCGCTCTCAATATAGCGAGCATATCGTGAAAGTGACTCATTAAATACTGTCGCAAATCCTCTACTCCCTGATCGTGAACAGATGCCAATAGCATGAATCTTTTGACGATACCTCTAAATGCAGAGTCAGTCTGGAAGAAGGGCAGGAAGGATGTATCCACGTCGGGGTGCGATCGCATCACGTGAGCAGACAGTGTAGGAGGTGCGCCGTCCCGAGAATCGTCGTCCGATTCATCCTCGATATCGTGAGGATCAAAAATAAAAAAATTGGACGAGAACCAACAAACAATGATCATTCCATGCCAAGCATGCTTGACGTGAATTCGACCATCATTGATATCTTTCTTTTCAGCACCATTAGTTTTTAACTAGGGTACCCGTCCAATTTCGATGATTTCAACAGAGAATTTGAAGACAAAAAATTAAACTGTAGTGTTCTCATCTCATAACAAAACTGTGTATTTTGCACCACAGTGAGGGTCGAATTCACGCCTGAGACATTTGGCATAGAATGGCCCCCTTATGTGGATCACCCCGTCCTGCATATTGGGAATGCGGACCATTTTGAACTCTTAGCTTAGGCTGTTGTAAGTAAGCTTGCTGCTCTGGAGTGTGAGGCTATTGATTCTAAAATTCATTGTTGAGTTGTGATTTCATGCAGAAAATGTCCGTCTGCTTTTGATTTGGCCAAACTCTGGCTTTGTCTACATGAAGTAGCTGGTTACTGCTTAATCAGTTATTTGTATTCCTGCAGTGTCAACCTCGCAATTTGGCTTGCTGGATCCATCACATTCATGTGGCACGCTTTTGCAGTGCCATTGGCAGCAACAACCATGTTCTAAGAGTTGCAGCTGGACTGCTAGAAGTAGACCAAGATGGTAATCTGCACTTCTTTTGCACCATACAGATGCAAGAAAATAACAAGACTGCGAGAGATCAAGGAGAGTGTTGTGTCCATGCTTCCGAAAATGGAATAATCACCCGTAATAAAGTATGTGTATTATCACTAACAGATGGCTTCCTTGTCGTGAATACCAGGGGTACTGGGTGCTATATGGGGGCCAACGAGGTAAATTTGGGCATTATGTCAAAAGAAAATCAAATGAATGGCAAATAGGTGTCAAAAGAAAGACTAATTGAAGTCATAAAAGTGTCAATTGAATGGCAATTGCAGAAGTTCAAAAGAGATTCTTTTGACAAATGTCAAACGGAAGTCCGTACCAAATAACCAAATGGAGTCAAAGAGGTTCCAAACGTTTTTCCAAATAAATTCAAAAGCAATTCTACTGAATTTCAATTGCCTCTTTTGACTTTTTTCAATTGGAATTCTAAAGCATGTCCAAACAAATTTTTACAAGGGGTGTCTTACTTGGCACGACCGTGACGAAAGATACAAGATCCCTCACAAGTCGTACGGCAACACTGGAACACTGCACAGATAGCACACTGCACATGCAACACTGGACAGACAGTCCTGCCTGGACGCGCCGTATTTGCTGAGGCCGCATCTCCTATCTGGACTGTGATGCGGCAGGCTGCGAGTTAACCTACGTGACAGCGGGTCAGTTCACAGTGCCTACACTGGACGTGGACGCCAGAGCCCTCAGGATAGTTCGGATAGAGACAGAGTCAAACAAGGTTGTAAGTAGAAACTTTACTATGAGCAGGTCGAGAGGTCGAGACCCTGGGCCTATCGCTTGTACCGGGAGCACCTCTCACGCAGACCCAGCAGACGTAACCCTCGGAGTGGACAGCGCAACGCCAGCAACCAAGCAATACTCAGAGCCAGAGGCAGGAATCCGGTGGGCAGAACAGCAGCTGGAACCAAGAACCCAGGACCAGATATGAGACAGAACCAAGAGCCGGGCGGTAGAACTTGTAGCCGATGTAGACGGTCAGCTTGAAGTCCTTGTTCTCTTCCAGAACCCGTGCACCTCCGTCCGTGCCCCTTACGTCACACCCTCTGCACGTTTCCTCCCCCCCCCCCCCCCGCTGCTTCTTTTCCCAGATGTGACCACAACCATGACATAGACATCGCGTTTTCTTTATATCACGGTTGCATCAGCATATTACTTTGTACCGTTATTCCGTGACCTTTTGTAACTACATTTTCTGTTGTCTGGTAAGAGTTACGAAATGCAAATAAAAATGTTCGCGCTGAAAGGCGTTTGCAAGCAGTCTTGTTGCATAGTATACTCTCTTGCCTGTGGCTGCTCTGGTCCCGCCTGATATAATTTATGCGTATATATGGTCAGGCTGAACATTGAATGTCTGCCTCCCATACCAGCCCCTGCGCCATGCCAGTACTGGACAGCTATTCCTGACACCATCTGCTCAAACGTTGCCTGCCGGCGTACTGCCGACGATGGCCGAAACAGCTGTCCAGTACTGGCATGGCAACGATTGAGCACTTATAAAACATACGCTATACGTGCAGCCAATGAGCTCCGGCCAGACGTGTGCCCGTTACTCGAAAAAAGTAATTGATTACCGTTACCGTTAGTAATTGATTACCGGCGAAACACGTGTCCTCTGGTGCTGTCGCATCGTTCAATGAGTATCTGTTTCCCTACGTGCAGCCATAGAAGCCATTTTAATCTGTAAGTTTGAATTTCAAACACGTCTAGCATTATTTACTTATTTTTTTAATGGCTTTCCCCCCCTTTTTATAATTCACTGGCTTGCACTGTGGCATTGAGGAGTGCTCAGTCACCCTCCCAGGTGTATATCGCTCGCTGAGTGACCCCTGGTTTGCCAATCCCGAACGATGCGCAGCTACCCAGGGCCGACGAGCCGCAAACACGGCGAAACACGTGTCCTCTGGTGCTGTCGCATCGTTCAATGAGTATCTGTTTCCCTACGTGCAGCCATAGAAGCCATTTTAATCTGTAAGTTTGAATTTCAAACACGTCTAGCATTATTTACTTATTTTTTAATGGCTTTTCCCCCCTTTTTATAATTCACTGGCTTGCACTGTGGCATTGAGGAGTGCTCAGTCACCCTCCCAGGTGTATATCGCTCGCTGAGCGAGTGGCGTCGGAAGGTCACGTGGAACGTGATGTCCTCCCGTCAGGGTGAGTGACTCACCTCTGAAAGCCCAGTGCGAAGCCAGTAAAGTACTAAATGAAGAAAAATAGCATACGCTCTTTGGCTGCACGTTGAACATATGTTTATAAGTCCCAAACGTCGCCACACCAGCATTGGACAGCTGTTTCGGCCTTATTGGGCCTTCATCAGCAATGCGTAGGTGGGCGACGTTTGAGCGAGTGGCGTCGGAAGGTCACGTGGAACGTGATGTCCTCCCGTCAGGGTGAGTGACTCACCTCTGGAAGCAAACTGCGAAGCCAGTAAAGTATTAAATGAAGAAAAATAGCATACGCTCTTTGGCTGCACGTTGAACATACGTTTATAAGTCCCAAACGTCGCCACACCAGCATTGGACAGCTGTTTCAGCCTTATTGGGCCTTCATCAGCAATGCGTAGGTGGGCGACGTTTGAGCGAGTGGCGTCGGAAGGTCACGTGGAACGTTTTACAAGGCGGGCGTTAAGACGAATCCGTGTAATTACCGACCGATATCGCTCACAAGTATTCGCTGTAAATTCCTTGAGCACGTTATCGTCTCACATTTGACAGCGTTTTTGGAAACGAACTCCTTTTTTCTTTCCGTAGCAGCATGGATTTCGAAGGGGTCATTCGTGCGAGACCCAGCTTGCTGATTTATCCGACGACATATTGTCAGGCCTTGACTCCGGTCTACAGATTGATGGTGTTTTCCTGGATCTGGCCAAGGCCTTCGATAAGGTATCACATAGTAAACTTTACGCCAAGCTGACGCACCTTAACCTTACGTACTGCAAGGATAAAAAACTTCCTTTTAGATAGGAGCCAGTACGTAATCGCCAATTCTTCGCATTCATCGCTTCTTCCAGTTTCCTCTGGCATCCCACAAGGCTCCGTCATCGGGCCACTCCTCTTTCTTATATACGTGAATGACCTCCCCCGTGATGTGATGATTGTGTTGTTTATCGGACTATTTCGAACCCATCCGATGCTGTCGAACCCCAACACGATCTCAACCTGGTATCCTCCTGGGGTATCACTTGGCAGCTTCCCATTTACGTCGGCAAGAGTAAAGTTTAGTCTTTTTGTCGACGCCATCCTTGAGTTTTTACATATATGCAATCGGTTCATCCTCTTTAGAAGGTGTCACCACGTACAAGTACTTCGGCTTACATTTCACGAGTGACATGTCCTGGTCTACGCACATCTCCCATATTGTTTCCGAGGTCAATCGAACCTTAGGGTACTTGCGTAGGCTCCTCCGTTCCTCTAACCCAATGGTAAAAAAGATGGTGTATACTACCTTCGTAAGAACAAAGTTCGAGTACGCCTCACCGATCTGGGACCCTTATCAGTAGGGCCCGGATTTTTACGCACTAACAGGTAGCACTCTTTGTTGGATAAATCATTCTCGGCCAACCAACCTTCAGAACCGCATTGTTTTATCCTCCGATACATAAAACGGTGCGCACCCCCTTTCTCAGCTTATCGGGACACAGAGCGATATCATCCGCGATGATGATTGGCATACTGCGTGCTATGCGGTCAAGAGCGCCCCCTGATAGTGCCTAAAAATCCGGGCCCTACTTATCAGGTTGCTCTCTCCCAAGCTCTCGAGTCAATACAAAACGCAGCGGTGTGTTTCATCTGTAACGATTATTCGCCATTCAGCGGTGCCTCCTTGTTGAAAAGGGACGTCGAGCTCCCTACCTTATCGCACCGCCGGAAAATAGCTTCCTTATCGCTGTTTCGCAAAATCTTTCATTCCCCTGCTTTACGGAGTCACCTACTTAGTGTCGTACTGAAAGTCGAGTGCAATAGGGGTGGATGGGTAGGTGAAAGGCCTTGAACAGACTCGTGAAACTAAAGAACATTGATAGGACACATACCGTCCACCCCTATTGCACTCGACTTTCAGTACATTGTGCTGCTTGGGTACCTACATTTCGGGTCGGCATGACCATGCACACAAATTAAAATGCCCTGTTTGCCGACATGCTTATTTATTCAAGTCATTTCTACCCCGCTCGATTCGCCTTTGGAACGACCTCCCGTCCGAGATCGTCTCACTTACTGATCTCTTTTCTTTACCGATGTTCTGCATTTTTTCCCTTGTGTATAGATGTGTCGTGCTTTCACTCCGTCATGTAATGCCCCTTTGGGGCCTTTGACGTACTGTGACATAAATAAATAAGTATGCTTGCATTTATTATTTATTACAATAAGCCTAAAGGAGTTGTGCTTCCGTTGGTTTCGTGAATGCGCCATCACCTCGCTGTTGAGCAACAAAGTTTATTTTGTGATGTCACAAAACTGGTAATTCACATCGGTTGTTGTTGTTAAGGATGCGTTGGACGCGCACAGCGCTGAAACAAGGACGGGCATAAATACACTTTTTGGGTATTTAAATATAAATACAAAATACTACATGTTTTCATGTATTTTAATACTGCCTATAAATACTTTATGATTAAAGTAATTAAATACAAAATATACATACATTAAGACAGTATTTAAATACTGTAACTACTTCCGTAAATACTTTCAGTCGTCTAGGCACATTATTCTTTTAAATTAGTGTATAAATGGAGCCACCTGTGGATGCATCTCTGCTGCACACAATGCCCACATATTTCTTTATTTTTCCGTGATGCAGTGTGATGGTTTCAGCATCTTGCGTGGGCTGATTTTCCATTGAACGGAAACGTCTCCTTGAGTCTCAGGAGCGAGGGGGTTACTAGACAGGACGGACACGGGACAAGAACCGACGACGACTAAAAACCAGCTAATGAACTCGTTATCGCTTCTTCCACTTATGTCTATGTTGAATAAAGTGTTCATTTGCCGGTTCTTGTCCCCGTCTGTCCTGTCCAGTCCCCCCCGCTGCTCCTCGGACTCAAGGAGATGTTTCCGTTCAATCGTATACACCACCTCGCTTGCCTTCTGTACTTATGTTCAGCGACTTTCCATCTTCAGCGACGACAGTGAAAAACTCCCCGTCAAAAACTGTCTGGTTCGCTGCAGCCATTGTCCTGAGTTCCCAGTGAATGACTGAGTAGAATTGCCGCTCAAGGTGACGCAAAGTGACGCAAAAGGGTCACGAATCACATTTTTCTCAAATTGGTGTTCTTCAGAGTCACTAAATAAGTCACTAGTTTTCTCATTTCTCTCCCCGCTTCCAAGACTGAAGCAACGGGGGTGGCGATGCCCTCATTCGCACATTGTGCTGTTTTCTAGAAGGACGGAAATCCCCTCTAAGGAAGATACCGTTCATCGCTGGAGGCTAACAATGTGGAACTCGAGAGACGCCCACAAATACGGGAGGATGAGATATGTGTATTTAAGTGTATTTTAAATATAAATACGCGTAAAACAGTATTTAAGTATAAATATCAATACCTTTTGCTTGCCTGTATTTAAATACGTATTTTAAATACATGTATTTATATTTTAAATACTATTTTAAATACAATGTATTTAAATACTGCCCATCCCTGCGCTGAAATTACATTGTAATTGCTATTCGCCGATAACTGTTGGGTAAACCATGCATACGCGAGGAAACACATCGAAAAACTCTGATTTCGCGAAAATGAATAAACGTCGAAAAACATACGCCGAATTCACCCAAAAATAAACATCGAAAATGCAGAACCCTTCTTATAACCCAGACCTTGACCATCTCAAATGTAACACGTAGCCACGAAGGGACGAAACCCAGCTGTCCGCCCCCACGGACCAGCCACGGCAGGTGCGCGCGCAAAGCCCGAAAATGAACTTCAGACATTTCTGAAGCGAAACTTTTCTCACTACGTTATGTGAGCTTGTTGTGAACAACATGTGGAATATGAACCACATCACGAGTAGACGAATACGGAAAATACGCAACCGAAGTTGCGTGTTTTGGCCTTACTACTCCTCACTAAATGCGCGCTAGGAAGTATGTCCAAGATTTTCCAACTTTCTCTTTTGCATGAATGGAAAGAGCGTTTAAAGACGAACACAACGATGTCACGAGGTCACCCATGTTAACCTTTTGGTATTTGCAGAAAAGCAGTTACGCGCCTAAAAAGTGAGATTTTTTCAAATGAGGCGACTTTGCGATTTTTGATCTGGACACCTGTAAGACTCAGAACCTCAATGATAGAGCAGACAGTACTGCAGTAGATAAGCAATATGTGTGAAAAAAATTAACTGCATGGGCCTTAATGGCTACGAAGATACGAGGCCTGAAGATTGAGAGGAAGCGCTGTGCTCGAAATGATCAGTTTTGAAGATTATTTTTTAAAAACAACTACAAGATCTTTTCAGCTGTTTCCTCCGCCAATGTGCTTTATAAGCTCCATCTATAATCTGAGAGGTCGACCGAACCCGACCGGACCAGAGCTCGACCTGCCTGACTGCTTGAAATCACCCAAGGGCACAAAAGTGCTGCTGTCGCAATGCCGTAAGTAAGGAACGGACGGGACGAAGTTAACGTGGCACGTGAGCCGAGGAACTTTATTCGCTATAACAAAGGAGAACTCGTTGTGTTCCAGCGGCACCACCTATTGAGATAACTAGCATGGCGACAAGCCTTGTTTGTCGGTGCATTTTCTCAACCCTTTGAGCCTGCCAGATTTTGTGGTGCCACAGCAGTTGGTCGCGTAGCATTCCAATTCCATGTCGAAAATAGCAAAGCCAAGGCTTATCCCGCTTGAAGCAGCCCGTATCTTCTCAACTACCAATTGCACCTGGAAGAAATATTAAGCTCTCAAGAAACTGGACAGGACTATGGATAAGACGTTTCCTTCACAAGAGATTCATAATTCGCCGATTCACGTCGTGAGACAGCTATAATCAGCATCCACTGGGTGTTCACGGAAACCTATATCAACCCTCCCGCGTTCGAACGTGCTCCGTCTTGGGATCATCTGTCCCAGCGAATGCAGGTATAAGGCACCAGCAGAGAGACAGGTGAAAAGCTTGTAAAGCCAGCACAACACGTTGTAAATGTGACAAAGAATGCTAAATATTGTTAAGCTGCAAGTAAAATTACGGTAAAATGGCTCGGGGCGACGTCTTGTGGGAAATAATCACAAATTTGTCGAGCAACAGTGATCTATGTGCCCACTGGCTTGCTGCTCATGACGATTACGTAGCCGACACGTAGCCAACTTCTTTTGTTTTACACACAGTGCTATGCGCATACAATGTAGTTTTGCCGCCGTAATTGGCGAGTAACACGCAGTTGGTGGGGACTTCGACAGTGTGTTGTCCGTAATTTTTAATTTAAATTCTTAAAAAAATTGAGTGCAATTGTGACAAAAACTATACTGAGGGCTATCGAATATTAAAAATTTCTGAGCTCTACTGTTTTACAGCACCTTTAACCATGGGAATATTTAGCCATAAGCGATAGTATAGTACTATAGGTCGGAAAGACCACTCAACAAAACAGGCAGATTACATCCCGCACGCAGTATAGATTACGCCAACCCTATCCAATCACCTGGGCTTCCAAGCCACACCAACATGCAAATATAGACATGCAAAGAATAGATATACACAACTGTATAACTAAATATTTTATTAATGTCAATCAGTATGGCTAGGTGTCAGGATGAAAACCAGTACATCATTCATATATTACACACTCTGCAAATTTGACTGCATATCTGACGAATAAAATCATAGCTGGCAATAATTATTCTATATAAGAGGAACGCACCACTCCGCCGCGATGAGCCATTTTGTGGCATGGATTCACTATTCTATGCTATCACTATGCTATTATCTGAGAAATAAAATCAATGCAAGCAAAAATTCTTCTTTATCATAGGAACCGACCACCTACAACCAATCTATCATAGCATATTAGACAGGCATCAAGAAACCGATAGAGGGACAAAGCACAGAGGAGTTATAATCAACAAAACTATCAAAATGAACAGTAATTGAAACTAGCAATATCAACGCTACAAACTATTAGATGGACAGAAACAACATCAAAGGTAGAGGGATAAATGAGCAGTTATCATTTTACAAACACACTATCTTGATATCATTAACCAGGGACACAACTTTAGGTTCTTATTCAGTACAATGACAATCAAAATTAAAATTCTTATTATACCACGTCTGAGCTTCCTGTATGTGACCACCATCTTCAAGACAGAGATCAACACACGGGTAGAGAAGCGATATTCACGCACAACCAATCATAGCAATAATTATCAATAATCAACTATAGAAATCTTACACCATCAGAGGAACAGGATCATATAGCGAGCAATATCAAAGCTATCGTGACATGAAAATAATAGAGGGACAGATTCGACGTGGCCCTACGGTGTCCGTGCCCCTACGTTCCCCCAGTCGGTGCCCCTACGTGTACCGACAATTTCCACACGACATTCTGGACTACACAAGGGAATACTAAAGATTGTCCTAATTCAGCCAATATGCAATCAATGTAAATAGGTGTAAGTAATATATTATTCTGTGTTCATACTATTCGAAAGCATTCGACTGAATAGTACAACACAGGATGGATAAACCACACCAACCAATCATAACATTGACTAAAATTAGCAATAGTCGCTTGTTACATCCAGCAACAAGCAAGACTATTATGTAATTATCAGAATCATAGCGAACGATTCGCAGCCAATTGTGGCAATAGTCGATGCTACAAATCAGAAGGACAAGCAAGCAAGCAAGCATCAAGGATGGTACGGGCAAAGCATAGCGAATGAAGGAATTATTATATGCTCATATTCTTCGAATGTATCACACAAAGGAGCAGTAGTCAACCAATCTATCAAAATGACCAATAATTAATTAATAGTCAATACTACAATTTTTTTTCTCGTGTTAGCGCCGCGAAGCAATTGTGGCTATGGGCGGCGTACAGACGTGGAAAGACGGAGAGAGGACAGCAGGAAGGAGTGGGGGACAGGGGGATTAATATGCGTCCTGGGCCGACTTCAAGGGGAACCGTGCCCACATTCGTCTGGGAAGTCTTCGGAAAACCCAGGGAAAACCTCAGACAGCACAGCTAGTGGTAGGATTTGAACCCACCACCTCCCAATCTACAGCACGACCTTGGTTACCACCAATGAGCGGACGCCTTAGCCCACTCGGCCACGCCGCTGGTCAACACTACAAATCTTACAATAACTGAGGGCAACATAAGAAAACCGATACAGGGACATAGCACGAGGAGTAGAATTCAAGCAATCTATTAAAACTAGCAATAGCCAATCAACTTACACTCACTAGAGCAGCATTAAATAGAATGAAAAACCATTTCGGAGTGGAGACACACACAATACACAGACACACACAATAATAGCCACAATTAAAAATAGTCGGTGTTGAGAATCAGAGGAACATCTAAGAATCGATAGAGGGATAGAAGAGCGTATATTACCGCACAACCAATCTATCAAGCTATCCTGCTTAGCGACACACAGCGACTCCAGCTGGGTCAAACACGAAGGAACATGGCAATTTTTAATTCTCAGCTGAAGCTGTTACAGGAATTACAGTAAGCTTTTTACTCTTTATGAATAAGGGATTCATTGGAGATAATGCATGCAGACCCAAAGCGACACAGAAAATATACAGGGTATAACTAATTTCCCCACCACATCCAGACACGCCAGCTCTATTCATTATCATTGCCGCTATCAAGTCAACCATTTCAGCTATCACACTTTCGACATCCACGCCCATATCTCGATGCAATTAGACTCGTTATCACTCCCTTTTGACAGCCGTCGCCGCACCTCCATATCTGGGCGGCATCACAGGCAATCGAACCCACTTGACGACTGTATCCAGTCATCAAAACTTAGTTGTATCATTAATTGGGGGCTTAATTTTAATTGATGAAGCAGATTTACACGTAAAGTAGACTTCGTGATAATACTTCTATAGCTCGGGCATTGAAGAATTATTGTTCATTTTGATAATTCGGTTGACTATCACTCCTCTGTGCTTTGTCCTCTATCGATTTCCTTGATGTCTGTCTAATATGCTATGACAGATTGGTTGAAGGTGGCCAGTTCCTGTGATACAGACTAATTATTACTAGCACTGACTTTATTTCTCAGATATTAAGATAGTGATAATATAGAATAGTGAATCCGTGCCACAAAATGGCTCATATCGCTGGAGAGTGGTGGGTTCCTCGGATATAGGATAATTACTGCCATCTCTGATTTTATTTGTCAGATATTATATCAGTATATCAGATATCAGTCCATCGTTTTTATGTGCGATGGCTCGCTCGAGGTCATCGAATTTGATATCACTCGCTTTGACTGCGTTCCTCATTAATGTTGCAAAGTGTCTAATATACGAA
This sequence comes from Ornithodoros turicata, assembly GCF_037126465.1. Taxonomy (NCBI): domain Eukaryota; kingdom Metazoa; phylum Arthropoda; class Arachnida; order Ixodida; family Argasidae; genus Ornithodoros; species Ornithodoros turicata. The sequence goes on from NC_088206.1 coordinate 51,537,454, forward strand.
TGATGCACTGCTATTCATCCTTACACCCATCTATGTTGATTGAGATTAGTAAAATATTTTTACTTGTACACTCGTGTATATGTATTCTTTGCATGTGTATACTTTGCATGTTGGCGCGGCTTTCTATGTTGCGTACAGGATGTAATCCAGATCGAGAGGCATCTGCTTTGTTGCTCAGAGGAGTCCCCGCTAATACTGACCCACCTATATATAAGAGGAACGCGAATCTACTAGCGATCTACTCGAAACGAGTGTTCAAAGCCGACGTTTTTCTCTGCGAGAGGAAGAAGACTCGAGTCACTAAAACTAGGAGCGAACTTGGAACAGGTAAATTTTACACCAAAAGCGAGGCCCGCTTGCCTTATGTTATAAGGTATAACGCAAGAGTTGTCACGTGACAGAGCGCCTGCGAAAAGAGTTGTAATAGAGTAGGCCACAAGCTATGTAGTATCTGTCGATACGCCTCGACTGTATTCCTGGACGACACGGCTGGCAAACGCTTGATAAGTGTGTCGCAAGCGGTACACTATTATTGCAGCACGTGGTTTTTCTGAAAGGTTCTTTAACTCACCTTCGTCGTCATTGAAGAAATTGTTTCAAAGATGTACCGGACTTTAAGACTTGCTTCGTCAGAAATGGAAACATGTTCTGGAGTCATATATTTCGAGGCTCTTTGCGTCTGAGTGTCCATACACGTCTGCAGGGACAAGTTCGTACACATGAACTAGTCAGTCAGTGTAGTCCTAAACTAGTCACTAGTCAGTCAGTCCAGGGCTTTTCGCACAGGAAGAACCGCGGTCCCATTCTTAGAAGCGTCCACCATATTGCAAAGGGCCTGCCGTCTGACTGAACTATGGCTTTTTGTCTGCTTAGAATAGAGAACGCCAACTTTAGAGAGACAATCGTGTGTCGTGTCACCGATCTACCTGCCTAATACAGTTCATAAGTCCAAGCTACAAATTCGAAAAGCTAAAGCACCTTCACGGAATACTGTATAAAAACGTGAATTTATTGATAACCCAACTGAAGCCGACAGGGTCAACACTGGCCCAAGAATTTGCGTTCGTAGCGCCTGCAGATACGAACCAAGCTCCTCTGGGAACGAACCATCGTTCACGGACGTTAGCTCAGTGCAGCACGATCTACAGATCTGGCTGCTTTCTAGACACTTTTGAATGATGCAGCCCAGAAAACTTTTCAGGTTGACGAAGGGCAATTTAATCGCCAGAGTCTTTTCATTCCCAGAAGTTACAAGTTCCCCCGATCTTGGATAAACAAGCAGCGACACCTGGCCGGATCTATGGGGGATTTTCGTGGGGGTAGCTTGGAAAAGAAGTGCAAAATCGGACGACACCATTTAGAAACGAAGCACTCTCTATCATCAACGTACCTGCAGTGCTACACACTCCATAAGAGAGGTGTTCTTTTACCGTGTACTCACACGAACGGCATTTCCCAGCATGCACCAGTGGTGAACTCTTTATAGCTTTGTGCTGTCACGTGAGCACTTACCGTCCTTTTCGTGCTCTTCTGACCGTGGGGAATATCGTGCGGCCCAGCCACAAGATATTCCGTAGCAGACGATAGGACCCATGGTGTCGTCTGCTAAGTGCGCAAGATGGATGAATGAATGGATCGTGGGTGCAACCCTGGCAGGCCTTTTTGTAATGTTAGTCCAGCAAATGACGGATGGTACGCCACTCACAGCTAGTGCTAAAACGCGAGCACACAAACCAGCTATCCGGAAGGACATCGTACCGATTGAGGGAAGGCCGATTGTCTGGGGAAACGGGAACGAACGTACTGTGCGTTCTTCGGCATTACATGGTGCACGGAAAGATGTATCCCGATTTAGAAGCATAGGTGTTTCAAATGTAGTGCGAAGAAGTATCCGCGAAGGTGGCTAGAAAATAGCCAAGTCCCCATTGTCCAAATTTCGGCTCCACGACGGTCAGAAAGTAGCCATATTGGTGCAAAGTAGCCAAGTGAGCGCATATTTGCTTTTTCCTCCACCAGAATATTCCGCGAGGATGCCTTTCGTGTGAATACAAGACTAAAGGAAGAAATGCCAAATGATAAGAAAGAGAGCTCGGCCGGAATATATGGCCAACCTAAACCCCGCTAAAACTTTTCGAGGCTTTGCGAGAGACGTACGCAAAATGCTCCTAACCTCCTCGTAGTCGACAAGGTTAAACTGGGAAGGTTTCCCGCTGTTACTGGTGTATACTTTATTGTCCATCCACCAGAAGAGACCAACTCCCATGGTAAGAGACAATGCCATGGTAGCACTCTTGGTGTCCATCTTCAGCATCTGGTCCACAACAGAAGACTACAAGAAGAGAACAGTTGGCTTCAATTGGATTTCATCTTAAAGAGAGGAACCAAATGAAAAAGCAGGGTACCAAGAGGAGAAGTAAAGAGAACAGCCAATAATACTTGACAACCGTGTTGATCTGAGCGCGGTGGTATAATGCATCCGGTAATGCATGCATGGAAGCCGTACTTCAGAAGTTGAAAGATTACAGCACGCTGGCTACTTTACAAGCCTGATAAAGAGCGTGGCTCGGCAGGAGAGGCAGCCACCAAGTGATACACGTGACAAAAGACCGGTTGCTCTATATAAATATGCACAACGTAAAAAAGGTGGCCAAGAACTTCCAGGTACCAGTGACATTTTGCGGCCCAAAAAAAATTAAAAAATTGGGCAGGCTATGTTCAATTGTAAAAGTGCAGCTTCACAGAGGGAGTGTCAGATCAAGTACATGGATAAGTTCGTGGATTTTAAGAACAATGTACTTTATTCCATCCCTCTGTCATGCGGGGAAAAGTACGTAGGGCAGACAGGAGGGTGTCTCAACATTACGCTGACAGAACACCGTGCCAGTACCCTAAAGCCTGGTCGAGACCGACGATGCGGGCCGTAAAGACGCGCATCGCGAGCCGCCGCCGTTGAGTTCGACGACACCTGGCAAAACGCGGCGCAGCGGCAACGCGCGACTACGTCAGCAGCTGTCGGGGGAGTCGAGCAATGCTCTACGCCTGGCGGTGGCCAGCGAGCTGTGCACGGCGTGGGCTTCGGTGGACCCGCATTTCCCAACGTGGCGTACCCCCATTGAGTTTTTGAGCGAAGCTGTTAAGGAACATTCGTGCCTACGACTGATGGACTATAGAGACAAGCAAAAGAAGGAGAATAGCTGGGAAGACGTCTTACTTTCTTATTCAATTCAGTGTCCACATTGGGTGGTACAAACCGTATTACAGTAGTACAAACATAACAGTGCCACCGATGGGAACACGGATTGCCTTTAGACGGATTCCAGCACGCGGGTACGGTTGCCAGATACGACTGCTTTCCCATTACGATATGTTAAAACCCCTGGTAGTGGTTTCGTTGCGCTGTGCTGAATAGAGTCAGACTATGACCCCGGTAGGATGAGGAAGTGTGACGTAGCGAATGCTGGCTGTCAGCGCGGAAGTTGGGCGGCGATGGGTAAACACTACGTCGGAGTCTAAACGAGGCTTAAAAGGAACGCCTCAGGACTTGTTGCTGCACTCAAAAATTTCAGAATTACGATTGTTATAGGAAAGGCTACAAAACAGCTTAGTACGGATATGGTGGACTAGAAGGACTGGTGTGCTTACCGCCATATTCAATACATGGAATGCGCGATGCCCCTGTTTTGAAGCCAAGCTCCTGAGCTCCGGCGCTATGCGCTCGCTGCGAACCAAGCGGGTTCTCGTTGAACTAGTCCAACATGTGCCGTGTGATGTATATGTGTGCTCGACTATTTTTATAGTGAATATATTTGGACCAACACTGCGTTGGTTTGCCGCACTGACTGTTTACTAGCATCAGCAGTTCTTTTTAACTAAACCACGTGACTTTTGCTACCGTCACGTCTGCCTAGCCGACGATCCCTGCAAGCGAAAGATATCGGAATGTTGCGAAACACGTGACCGCATGTCTTACTTCCTTGGATGACAGACGGGTCGAAAAACAAAATAAGGATCGGCTACTGCGTCCGAGAGCTCGCCTCCTTGATGGTTTCTTTCTCTTCACTCTTTCTTTTCAGCCTAGATTATCGAGTTGCTGTGTACAGGAAGCTGGGAACACTTTGTCACGGAACATAGGCCGATGGTAGATTGTTCCACTAAATTGTCATTTAGCGGCGCTTTCTATACAGTGTACCTCACCGCACATCTTAGTTATGTAATTCTTTTGCTCCCTATATGTAACTATAAAGGAACATGATATCGGCCATAAAAAACGAAATTGTAGCACCGCAGTAGTATTCTCTCTGCACACACGGTTTTACTGTTGACCAGTAGAACGACCGAGTCATATATATATACAGGGTGTCCCACCGAAAAAGGGCCAGGGGGCTAAAGAAAAAACGGAGTGCTCTACACAAATGGAACCAACTGTACCAACTGTACGTGCTGCCGGGCGGACCGCAAATCACTGCCCACAATCCGGCACCCGCGCGCGACGATTGCAGTGCACTCTGATAGGTGTGCCGTGAAACAGGTGAAATATCTTCCTCTTGTGTGACGTGGCCCAAGAATGGTCTCCAAGCGCTAATCTCAAGGTCAATGTACGCCGGAGGGCGCTGAAATCATCGCGCGCAGGTGCCGGATTGTGGGCAGCGATCTGCGGTCAGCCGGCATCTAAAACCAACTTTTCAACCCGGGAAAAAAACGAAACCACAAGCCATAGCGACCTCGAACCACTTCAGTTGTGTCTTTTTCGACATGTACTACAACTTCCTGATTGACATCTGAGAGCTAAAACCGATAATTAAAAAGTTAGAAAATTAATTACTGCTAATTAATTGACAAGGGGCGATGAAAAAAATATTTTTGAATAGACCACACAACTGTCAAGCACGTACAGTTGGTTCCATTTGTGTAGAGCACTCCGTTTTTCCTTTAGCCCCTGGCCCTTTTTCTGTGGAACACCCTGTATAGCGCGAAAGATATATTCCTTATTACCTTGCTCCTTCTTCCTTGCTCTTTAGTTTGTTGCAGATTATATATATATATATATATATATATATATATATATATGAGAGAGAGAGAGAGAGAGAGAGAAGAAAAAATGCCACACTTGTATTATTAACCGGAAATGCTTGAATGGAATTGATGTTATACAGAGGGTTCCTAGAACATCATGTTAAACTCACTTTATCCACTGATTGAGCGGCCTAAGAGCGCTGCTAGCGTGACATTATACAATAACAACGAATACACTGATGATGATAAATGGGGGAAATTCGCCACCTGGGTTTGTGGCCCACAACCGACAGCCTTAACGTCGTCATTATAGATGATAAAGATTCAAGTTGAAAAGCGTAATATACATGTGCCCTATCACTTGCGAAGTGCCCGCTTGGTGTGCCCCCCCCCCCCGCCATATTACTTGTGTCATACTATCCTCACTCGTTCTGAGACCTTTGTCCTTCATTTTGCAATTGATCCGTTCACCGTATGTGCATCTGTTTGCATTTTCGTCGCTTGTAGGCGTCCTGGGGTGGCCCGACTCTGTCGCGACTCATATCCCCATCTTTTTCTGTTACCTCATCACCGCCATCATCAGGTTATATTAAAAAGGGTGTAACATAGTTACAAATGAAGCCTATCGACATTGAACACGGGTAAGGATATAATGTCATGATTGTTCAGTATATGGTCCCATGTTGAAGTGTAAATTAGGAAACACCAACCGGAGTTTGAGACTTCATAAATGAAAATGCAGTACTTGATATTGCCTTTTGCTATGAGGTACACTAGAAGTCAAGAGTCTTCTCCTTCAATACGTGATCTGTTCCTGGTGCCTAACACCCTTCACTGGAAATGGGACTGCCAAGTACTTGGTTGACATTCAGATCACAAGATGGTTCTTGAGATGCACCATATAAAATTTAAGCATGACAGACCTAAAATCCAGATATCCCACGATATTCCTTGGACAGATCCTTGTACAAATTTTAACTGGATCTGTAGCATCTCGAGAAATGTTAATATGGCCTGAAAATTTTTCAAGGCCACTGTACACATGTCCACAAGAAAGTTCGTGTCCAAGAAGCCTTACAGTGGGAGGGGGGTAATATGTTTATTAAGAAAAAAAAAGAAGGAAAGGCTAGCCAGGCGAAGAGCCGGGCTTACTATTCAAAAAAAATGGGAAAAACGAAAAAGAGAAGGAAGGAAAGATAAAGGAAAAAACGGGGAAAACGAAAAAGACAAGGTTTACACTCAAAGGCCATGGCTGACACGCGAAGCATGCGAAGCATCTTAAACGTCGTTAAACAAAATTAGACGGCGATGGAAACTAACCCTGGTTTCAGGTTTGACGAAGGCACTGAAGGAGGAAATCAGGAAATTAAGTGAGACTAAAAAGAAATATTATAGCTACGTCTTTGTTGCGTACTCCCAGCAAATTTGGCATATGACTACTCAAAGCATCGAGCAAAAGAGGAACAAAATGACGCACAGCAGAGAACAGATTATATAGAAGATGTGGGAAACTCCTAAAAGATCTATCACCGTTGTCGCACAACTTAAACTCCCGAATTATTATTAGTACGACATTACTTTAAAGCAGCACTTGTATCTCTATTTCTTATTATGCCACTGTGAGAGGTAAATATGAAGAAGTCCTCTGCGGGTAGATTGGCAAAGGAAAAAAGTGGATATGCTAGTCCAAAAAGTCTCGGGACTGATTACTTCAGGACGCGATATTGTGGTCTTCTGGGCAAGACAATATTCCGAATGATTTTCTTAGAAGATACGCCGAGTAAGCTGCGCAATTCCTCAAAATTATTTTCCAGATATCGCTGGACGAAGGGACTGTCCCGAACGAATGGAAATGCGCTCGTATAAAACCGATACGTAAGGCAGGAGTCCCGACTTTGGTTTCGAATTTTCTCTTCTTTCCAGCTTTTGTGAATTGCTAAAGCACATCTTTTCCAAACAATGAACATCATGATCAAGTAACAGCATTCCTTCCAGCATATCTTTCGTGGGGGCTACTCCGCTGTCATGGCCCTGTTTGATTTCATCCACGACTTTGCATTTGCTTTAATTGAAATTTGTTTTGCATCTCTCCAAGGCATTTGACCGTGTACGTACCCTATAGAAAGCTGACACATAATACCAAGATCATGGATTGGCTTCGGGACTGATTCCCTGCCTGATCGAACCCCATACACCTGGGGTATCCGACAGGAGTCAGTCTTGAGACTTTTGCTGTTTCTTGCCTATATGCACGATATGTTAAGTAACATTAATTGTAAAGCATGTTTATTCGCTGATGACTGCGTAACATATCGCGCGATATATTCCGAAAAACATAGGGGTGTCTGAACGTGCGTCCTCAATATGCCGATCGTTCTCTCTCTCTTTTCCTTTCTTTTTTTTCTGTGTGCTTTGCTTATGGCTCACCTTGCTCGCCTTATATTACGCACCTTTGCAAAGCAGTTTAGAACACATCAACGAGTGGTGTTACAAATTGCAAATCAATTTGAACACCGACAAAACTGTGTCTATGCTGTTATATGTAGAACAAAGGCTTTGCCAACATCATAGTATACTTGCAAGGGAGCTTAGTACAAATATCTTGAGGTCGCCGTCCCGTCCGATTTTAGATGGAATTTTCACGTGCGCTTAATAGGCATCGCAGTCAAGAGAAAGCCTCTTTTATCTCAGAACACTTCCCCAAGCAGCACAATGTACTGAAAGTCGAGTGCAATAGGGGTGGACGGTATGTGTCTTATCGATGTTCCTTAGTTTCACGAGTCCGTTCAAGGCCTTCCACCTACTCGTCCACCCCTATTGCACCCGACTTTCAGTACATTTTGCTGCTTGGGTCATTATGCTACTGCTTAGGTCAAACTACCGGTATATAGAACACTCGTGTTACCGATCGTCACGTTCGCGAAGGTAAGTTGGGACCCCTTTGCTGCGCCTCTTTTGCGGGTTTCTTTCGAATTGTCGCCACTATACGAGTGTATTAGGTGTATATATTATATAATTAATGTACGTTCCCTACTCCTTCCCAGGTTCATTCTGGGACCAGTATTCTGAAATAAGTGTATAAATCGTTATATTTTCGTGTCGTCCCCTATGTCTTCCGGATTCCTTCCCTCTACTGACTGCTCATATGCAGACTGTAATGAGCAATTCTATCGCTTCCGTTGGTTAGCTGCAGTTAACGTATATCTCACGCTTATAGCCCACCACCGACTTAAACATTTCCCAAGCAGCACAATGTACTGAAAGTCGAGTGCAATAGGGGTGGACGGTATGTGTCTTATCAATGTTCTTCAGTTTCAGGAGTCTGTTCAAGGCCTTCCACCTACCCGTCCACCCCTATTGCACTCGACTTTCAGTACATTGTGCTGCTTGGGTTCTATCACAATCCCCCGTCACCGGACCTCGCAACCTGGAAGGTAAAGGTCGCTCAGATGAAGGGAACGATGAGCACATATCACGAATATCACTACCCAAAGGCAGAACGGGCTGCTCGAACACGTCTTTATCGTTATCAAAGTACACGTGTCCCAGACGCGAGGGCTGATAGGGACGCGCCGACGAATGTCAGCACTGATATCTGGGTGTGCCATTCGTTTGCTCCTGCAGGTGACACTCAAGGGGCATTTTGCATGCAGAGCAAAGAAAAGGCACGCTCATGGGTTAACGGCAGGTGTGTAATCACGTGACGAGTAGCACTGAAATAAGCCGCGAGAGGCGATTAGATCGCATAGCGCCGAGATACGCTTGGCGCCATCTCTCGGCAGGAACATCGGCGGGTACATATGACAACCTCCGAACGGCTCACCAGTCCTTCTAGCCCACCATAGTAGGAAAGTAATTGAGGCCTACCAGATCGATAAGCTAAAAGAAGTATATACTTCTTTTAGCTTATCGATGGGTCGAAAGGTTGGCTGCCGCATATGCGTCAGCCAACCTTCCGTCAGCTTGCGCAAAGCTGAGATTGAATACCTCGATAGGTTTACGGGCTGATATCACAGTGACTCTTTTTCGTGTTCAGCGGAACCAGTTTTTTTTTCTCTCTCTTTTTTTTCCTTCGTTTATCTTAGAATGACTTAAAACCGTGCGTCTTGTCATGGCTGGCTATTAAATCTGTCTACGTTGCCAGTTAACGCCGTGTCCTGTGCTTCTCTCTTGCCCGCGTTTTTCGCACTGTATTCCCCATGGAGTCAATGATGCGGTAACAGCAAACGACGAATTCTCGACGGAAAACCGGCCACCGTCACCGTTTTTCCGGTGAGCCGACGCGAGCAATGGGAACTTCACCGATTTCTCGACGACAGTGGTGGACAGAAAAATTCGGCGAAGACCGAAAGCGGCCGCTCGACGACAGCCAATAGGACAGCTCCACGCGCTATCGTTACACGTGCGGACGTGGCGGGCATTTCGGATCCCGGTATGACCAACCTAGGAACTATGAAGCATGCTGTCGCCCGCCTGCTGCTGCTGTCAGAGGGCGCTTTTGTAGCGCTTGCTTCGCGAATATGCTTTGACCGCAAGAACTACTTCTGTTTGCCACTATAACTTTTCCATGTGTAGCAAAATATTTATCAGTTACTTTGAAGTCAAAATTTAACACGGACTAACGAAACGCCCGCTAGGCAAGGTATATCTAAACTGGTAGCGCAAACAAGCGAAAATACTAAATCAGACCCATCGGCAAGGCTACCATCATGAGGCGCGAGCGATCCTGGTTGTTGACAGTAGAGGTACGATCGTAAACACAAACTTTAGAACGTGGGCATGGGTTGTGTGCGTACTAATAGGTTTATCATAATTTCAATGTAGAAAAAACTTTCTGTTGCCCCACTCGTGCACTATACGAAATCATCTACCACCCAAGTACGTTTCCGTATCCTGCTCCTTTGCGCATGTGTCACAGTGGGCGTGTTTATCTGTGCATCTGTGTCACAGTGGGCGTGTTTACCCGTGCATTGTAATGCGGAGTTCGTATAGTTTTTGGGTTAAACAGGTAGCGACGTTGACGTCTCGGAGCTGTAGGCCAAGATTAACACGTGTGAACTGATGAATACGATGCATCCCCTGTTGCTGGCCCCGCAAAAAAAGAAAAAAAAATTCATGGGACGAGCGGCCATGATAGCGTGAGTGTCAGCAGGAATCAGCTGTGCACCAAGGATGTCATGTTTCGTTGCAATGGCCACTCATTGAATAAACGCAAACATCTAATCACTGCGTGTGCGTATTGCTCTAGGTGAGAAATGGAGCTTAACTGAACCTTCCTCGTTTCTGTGTGATATCACCGTGCCCTTCTGTTTGGAGTTGTCAAGATATGTGATAACTATATGTACTTCGTATTGACATGTTTCATTAAGCCTGATACGATTTATTTTTTCTGTGTTCTCGTCTGGTACTGTTGCACGGGTGAGGAAAAGGGAATACAACGCAAACGGAGTGCGCGAACGAAAACGTGCCATGGCCAATTATGCACTACTTATTATTCATACTGCTGACGTCACCTCTGACGCCATTTATTTACAATCGTAGTAGTCCGCGCAACGGATGGATGGCGCTGACCATCTCCATCATGGCGTCATTCTGAAGACACAGGGGCCTATGGGAGTTGCGCTACATGTTTAGATATACCTTGCGCTAGGGCGCCACCGTCCGCCGCAGTGGAAATCTGTGCATGCGGTTCGTCCCGCCGTTTTTTGGTGGAGTTGTCGTGCCGGTGGGAAAGTTGGCCGTTTTTCCGGCGAGAAATCGTCGTATGCGGTTACCTCTTGATACCACGCCGCCGCAGAGAATCATTTGTGGCTGCGCTCGCGTTTCGATGGTCAGGTACCAGCGTCTCCAAACTGAAGTCACCATTTAAAGTCTGTTTAATAAAGTGGGTTTAGTAAAAATGTTTTGATAAATAAACACAATTGTTATGCATGAATAGATACAATTTTAGCGAGATACTTTTTATATAGACAATCTGAAAGAGTATTTGTACTTGTGTACTTCGTAACATGTGTAAGCAGAGCTATAATGGGCCATACTCTTTGTCCCTCCCTTTTGGGTACCCGAAGATCACAGATTCATGTACACGAGGAGAAACAACTCCATATCCTTGGAGTTGGCTTCTCAGCACAACCTTCCCAATATGGCAGCACGGATTACAAAAAAGGCTATCTATATAAATAATAGTTTATTATTGAACACTCAAAGCACATGTGAATGATGTGAACATATGTACGATTCCTTGCCGTAACGCCGAACCGGAGGCAACGCGAGCGCCGTACACAACAGCAAGTCATCTGCCATTCCTCCTCTGCATCTGTATTAAATTTTATCAAGCAGAGAGAGAGAAAGAGCAATCAAGTTAGTCGACAAAAGGAAGTGGTTACAAGTTAAGCTACATTTGAGTCTTTTCTTGCATTACTATCATGATTCACTTAGCATTTCCCTCTCAGATTACGCTGAATATAGCCGACTTGAGCGAAAGTTGGCGAAAGATTGAGAAAGCGACCCTAAGCCCTCTTTTCCCACCCCCTGCTCGAGCACCCCTTTCAATCCCGCTTTACTACATGCCGGATAGCCGACTCTCGCTTCGCTCCGTCAGTTGTTTCGTTACTTTGCGATTTTGTCTTATCTTTCTGCCCTACTATGGTAAGTATATATCTTATTTGTACGACTTGTACAGTTCACGGAGCGTCGGATTTGTGCGCTTTCCCCTTACCTCTGCCTTCCTTAACACTGTGACATTCGGTATCCTTGTTCTCTAAAGCGCTACTCTGCCATCGAGAGACACTAAGTGGGGGACAACTACCGGTTGAGAGCCCATCCATGGTCTTGTAGCCTCGTTTTGTATGAATCCTCTTAATTTGACGGGTTGTTCTCACTTAACCCTACTCTCATGAAGAGACCGACCCGCCAGGGACCGAGCCCTGCTCGAGCCCTACCTTGCCCAGTTCACCTACTTATAACGAGGGAAGGATAACGGAGGTATTTTGATTACCGTTTTTATTTTCGTTACTGCTATATTTTCGTTTCTGTTATCCGTTTCTGATACCGGCCTTTCAATTTCGTTTCAGTTACAATTCCCTTACTGTTTCCGGTAATGGAACGGCTGTTACAGAGCTGCGGGAGGACAGCCCGTCCGGCTCTATCAGCACCCTGTTTTGCCCAAGTGCTGCTTCGGTGTCACGAGTACACACCACACAAGTGATTTTACGTCGTTGGGATGCGCACATCTTGCAAGATAAAGAAATATACGTGTAACAACATGTTTTTAGTCTTCAGTCACTTGGAGTCCAGCAACTCAAGACGGGCGTAACTTTCATTCAGTAACGAGAGGATAGAGAGGTAGCAAGCGAGCTGGTGGTATATATCCATAACTTAAAAAGACTAGGGGACAAAAAAAACAACAACAAAAAACAAAAAAAACGACATACACAGACAAGGTCTCAATGAGACCTTGTCTGTGTCTTTTTTTTTTTTTTTGTCCCCTAATCTCGGATTTTTAAGTTATGGTTTCATTCAGTGTCGCATTTATAATATACGCTCTCTTTATAATATATACGCTCTCAGTAGTAAATAACACTGCCATGGCCACGGTGAAATGAAAAAAAAAGTACAAAATAATAAGTGAAAATCGTAGGCTGTCACCCTAGTACTATGGTGGAGTATATGTGTTGATGTCATGAAGTTATGAGGACTCGGACGAGGTAAGCGACGGATGCACCCTCGAGATCCAATATTGCGCTTTCTTTTCATGCTCTCGTGTAGTATGTAGAGCATTACAGCGAATGGAGTCATCAAAATACAAAAAAAAAAAACAAATATGAAAATTCCTCGCACACAGGAGTAGCCATTACCCGAATTAAATACCGGACGATAAATTCGTTTCAGTTTCTGTTTCCGGTAATGGAGGACCGTGGTAGGAGTTTCCGTTTCCGTTATAGTTACCATCTCCAATTTCGGTAATATACCGTTTCTGTTTCCGTTACAATTACCGTTATCCTTCCCTGCTTATAACCTTGCCCAGTGCATGACGCTGGTCTCATAGGGGCCGTGCTCAGCCACCCTTAGCCTTGTCCCATGTAAGAGATCGGTCCAATAATGGCCGAGTTCACCTAGGCAAAAACCTTGCCCAGAGCAAGAGGCCGGACTCATAACCCCTTAACCGGCTAAGATTCAAGGACAGAACACCTGCCAGGACAACTCAGTACCTTAGCAGACTGGACATCTCGCAATCTTCTGGACAGCAGCCGTTGGCGATTGCCCAATGTTCGGCCAGATACAACCTCTGTGGGGTCCCTTTGCTATAGACCTGTTGGCAGACTACACAAATCACGAGCTTACCACCTTCTACGATTGGAAACCAGATCCTTGTTCGATCGGGATAGATGTCTTCACGAAGGAACCGAAGCCGAGCTCCGAAGTACGCGTTTCCGCCCTGATAGGCCGATGCCCTCAGAAGCTTCAAACTTCCGACTTGACTTCATGCAGTGGCTCCAGTGCGGCCCACGCAACCCTTGTACCCATATCTCATTCAATGCGGCTATAGATCAGCAACGGCTGCTGCCTCATTCCCAGAATCTGTTAAAAAGCAGGGAGGGACTTGAACACCCCTTAATTTTGAATGGTGGGCTTCAGATTACACAGAGGAGAGTGTCCAGCAACAGCGCGTATCAAGCCAGGTTTCACAATCAGCTGCTAAGCTCCTCGAGTCTGCTTGGAGGTCAACCACCCGAGCCATCTACGCGTCATGTCGAAACATATGGTCTTGCTGGTGTGGTAGGCACCAAATTGATCCACTTTCTCCCGTTGTGATGGAGGTAATCAACTTCCTGGCCTCCCTTAGAGAAATATTACATTGCCAGTCCTACAGAAATATTGGACATTAAAGGCCAGCTATTTCTGAGTCTGTCCCTGTTCTCAATGGGGGGAGTCTTGGAGCATATCCACTAGATACCAAGTTGCTCATGGGTGTCTTCAGCACCTCGCCCCCTCGATGTACTCGGAACTGTAGCCAGTTTCAGAAGTCACATCTTTTCTCCGTTCCTTAGGCAACAACACCCAGTAGAGTAGCCATGGGGTGGGGGGGTCTCGAGCTCCCCCCACCTACCACGAGCCGACCATCGCAAATCGTGCAAATCCGAGAAGAAAAACATTATATACATACACGGGGGGAGGAGGGAGGAGGCAGGGGGAGGCAGGGAGATCCAGCGTGACGATCGCGAAAGTTCTTGCTGTTTCTGGCATCTATCTAATATAATTGAGTGTTTACGTCGCGAGACAACTGAAGGCGTCTATCTAAGCAGCATTCTTGAATTATGAGGTTTTCAAAGTACTTCCAATCTCGTGACGCGGCATCGCCGGCCATGACAGCCTATATGTACATAATCGCATTTTAAACGTTAAAATATTCTAGATTTTCATATCCCATATTGCTGTATGCACAGCGGGGATCACCTGGAGAGGAGGGGGGGGGGGTTCATACCCAGGCCCCCTTACCTTGGAGGCAGACTTGTGCGTAACGTGTTACTAGTAATTACGTTACTTGTAATCAATTACTTTTTGAGTAATTTTTCAAATAGTCAGTTACTTTACTGTCAAAGTAATTTTTCGAGTAATCAATTACTTTTTTGAGTAATCGGTTCCTCAGTAATTGATTACTTTTCCGGCGGAGATTAACTCATCTTCCAGATGTTCGTCCCCAAGTCAAGCACATGGTGCCGTTAGCCTTTTTTGGGCAATTCTACTATAGCAAGCAGATGTCATCCTAATAACGTTCTGGAATTTCAGGGCCTCTCTCCCTAATCTCTTCCTACACCAGTGTGGTGGTACCTGAAGCTTTCGGGGTTTAGTGAGTCATGGGGAAGTTCCACGCAATGCTCTTCCTCAATCGGGTTAATGTCTTCCCGAGCGCTAAATACAGTAGACGTACAGATCTACTTGTCCTACAAGTTTTTGCTTTTTGTGTTATTTCAGTCGTCAGTGCACTTGGAGTCGAGTAAAGGTAACCAGTTACTTTTTGCGTAGAAGTAACGGTAACGGTAATCAATTACTTTTTCGAATAACAGGCACAAGTCTGCTTGGAGGTCTGGCTACGCCACTGACAACACCTCTCTCCCATTGCACACTCTGTCGTGCAAACTAGCTGTGTATACTGCTAGCTTTGTCCACGGCAGGGAGAATAACACACCTGTCTTTGATTGCTTCACGGATACTCAATAAATTATCTGAGTGTTGGACACTGGCTTTATCAGGAGTAAAAAAGCCTTCCACTGCAGTTCAGTGCTTATACTTGTGCTAACCACAGACAACCCCCATGCCCAGTTTCATGCCTTGAAGAATACTTAGGGAGGACGCAGGCCACACGATGGGGAACATCCCAGCTCTCCACTCCACTCGCAAACCCCATGAGGCTGCGTTCAAGGGCACGATTGCTCGGTGGTTGAAGCGCGTGTTGAACGCAGCAGGCATAGACATTCAGCGCTTCGCAGCACACTCTACTCGTGGTGCCGGAGCCGCTACTCAACAGCCTTGGCAAAGGGGGTGAAATTCTGGAGACCGCGGAGTGGTCGTCCGCAGAGCCGTATATAGAGAGAGTTTGGCCATTAGGAGGAGCCTAACTTGGACCGCGTCATGCGACATCACGGCTGAACGACCTCCCTCTCCGCACTCTATTGTTGCCCAGTCGTCAACCTGTCACCGACGCCATGTTGATGCAGAGCGTTGGTCACGATGCATGTGGGAAGACACGTGCGTACCGCGTCCTTCAAGACCCCTTTGTCCTTGAATCCTTTCAGTTTGGTAACTAAACCACCATTCACAGGCGCCTGTGGGTGATAATCCGGCGACCCTGGTAGATTACAGTGAGTGAGACAAAGGTGCATGTCGACCAGCTGGTGAACTGCATCAAGATGGCGCCTACCTGCTGGCTGATAAGCGGATTTCGCTTGGATTCATGCTTTTTGGGCGGTGCAACACCGACTCTGACGTCGAAACAGGCTCCGCCCGTGAAGCGGCAAAAGATCAAAAGATGGCCAAACTCTCTCTATATACGGCTCTGGTCGTCCGTATCTACTTTCAGACGTTTCTATAGACCGTTTTCTCCATAAATCTCTGGGCGCCGCCATATTGAGGTCACGTGACTTTCCGCCATTGCTGGTCTTCAGCAAGCTCGCTGTCGGAGCCTCCGCCTCGCGATCGCAGGCACGAGCGCAAGCTTCCTTTTTGCTCTATTACATTTTGTTTGCAAATCCTCGTCGTCGTTCATCACCATAGACGCACGGCATGTAAATAATAACTGCCGCGAGCGCTATAGTAAGCGCTGACACGGAATGGGTGGACGACACACGACGATGGCTCAAGGTGTCGAGATCACATAAGTGAACAAAATATGCTTTCTCCCGAACCAGCTCTTACAAAAACCAGAAAAAAGATTTTTCTGGGATGTTTATCAGTGCAGTGCCATATAGTTTCGCACCATCTACAGTGCTTGTTCTGTCGTATGCATAGGTGGGCATTTTCCTGCGGCCTCACTCATCCTCACCTCACGAAGCACAGACTTCATTGGCCTCACTCACCCTCACCAAATTTTCCTCACCAGTAACTAAACTTCAGTCGCCCTCACCCTCACATTCCATTTTAAATTTTGCCCTCCCAGACCTCACCTCAGGGCATCCGGATCCCGAAAGGCCTCACCATCCTCATTCTCACATGCCTTCACCTCATGAGGCTATTCGCAACCCTTATGGCCTCATGTATCTTCACCTCATGAGGGTCCTCATCCTCACGTGTCCTCACCTCAAGAGGGCCCTCATGTCCTCACGGCGCCTCATGTACTTTCGCCTAGTGAGGACCCACATGGCCTCACGAGTCCTCATCCGCACGTGCCCTCGTGGCCTCACGTACCTTCTTCTCATGAGGACCCTCATGGCCTCACGACCCTTCATCCTCACGAGCGGTCGCCTCGTGAATACCCTCATGGCCTGACGTGTCTTCAAGTCACTAGGAGCCCCCCCCCCCCACACACACACACACACCATGAGCCTCAAAAGAACTTTCCGTCATGTTCACGTGACATTTCGGCACTGAACTACTGTGTCGGTGGTTGGTACTAATGATACTACGTGGCATTAAACTCTTTATAGAGTTTCGTGCTGTGCTTGGATAAACTTGGTAACAGTTGTTACTCTCACAGTGAGAGTTAACGTCAATGTTTGGTATCAGCAAAGAGGAGCCCAAACCCATCACCTCATCAGTGAGGCCCCACACGAAAGGCCTCACGGCCTCATCAGTGAGGCTCCTCACGGAATACGTTGTACCCTCACGTATTGATGCCCTCACGACGACTGGCCTCATGAGGGCCCTCACGGTGGGCCTCACGAGGGACAACGCCTCACGACTGTCCTCGTGAGTAACGTTCAGCGTGGTCTGGCCTCACTCACCCTCACCTCACCGTCGTGAGGTGAGGGTGAGGCGTCTTCATGATGGTTCTCATGAGTAAGGACGCCCAGCTATGGTCGTATGTTGCTTAACAAATACATTTTCCGCTAAAACCAGTATGGCAATACGAAACAATAACGACTACAAAACTGTATTCTTTATTTCCATTCTTTTTCAGTGGTGTACAAGTACACGATAAGCAAAACAGACATTGATGGCCCACCAGCAGAACACTACAGCGCAACTACAGAGGGAAAACTACAGTGCTGGGGCAACCGACCTCCTCGATTCTGTCTACATTGGAATTGTGCTCTGCAAATGGGTGGAAACGTCTGTTGCCTGCAAGCCAATGTTAGATCAACACAGACTGTCTCAGCTTCATACAAAGTCACCACTGCCTTTCATAACAGGAAAGTGCAACACGTATCTTGCCCGTGCGCGGCAGGACTGGACCAAACATCCTCCTTCGTGGGGCTGTGTTGGTCAAAGTAGCAGAAGCTACAAAAAAGGACTCAGTGGTTCCTCATGTGCGGACAAAAAATGTGTGTGGAACTCCTCGACCGCAAAACATGTTGTGTCAGATGATGGCCGCAGAGATTTACAACCACAAAGTCCGGAGACAATGACATTCTAAGGATGATCTCGCAAGGAGTGCTTACGAATCCGTTGCATAAATATCCTTTCAGGACAGAGAATTTTGAGGGCACAATGCTTTTTCAAGTGTTGAACCCTACTGAGGCATACTCACATCTAGAGAGAACACAAAGACGCAAGATACTTTGTTGACAAATAAAAGGAAAAGAAATTTTGTTAAAAGAAACATTTGCTACGGTCCTTACAGCTCTGACATATTCCTCAAGTACTCTTTTTGTAAGTCCAGTAAAGTATGGGAATTGTTCTTCTGGTAGGGTTCATAAAAACTACAGGTTGATGCATAATGTAAAACCCCCGAGACTAGGGAACACGAAAGGACAAACACAACACGAAGTCTCAAATCTCGTGAATCCCCTTACTGAGAAGCTGGAGCAACTGTGGTGGAAGGCTGTTCAGAGGAAGTTGGGTCATTGATTGCAGCACGTTGCTGTTTTGCCACAGGAATTCACGACATTTGCGTTATCACTGTCAACCGTGGTGGCTTCTGTCCTTTCGTGCTCCCTAGTCTCGGGGTTTTACATTATGCATCATCTTCACGAGCTCGTTTGCTTCCTAGCCATTTTTTTCAACTACAGGTTGCCTGGACAAAGCGACCACAGACAAGAGTTGGAGTTATTTTGCTGTAACTGTGGACAGCAAATTCTTCCTTCTCTCCCGTGTACACTGCACACCTTTCTCTTCAGTCTCCTTGATCACGGAACAATTCGTGCATTCTGATGCTGGTACCGTACCTTCCTCTGTTGCAGCCATGGGACGGTCTCTGAGATTTTATTTTGTTTTTGACGCTACGTTGTTTTCACATGAAAGGTCTGCGTGAATCCCCTTACTGAGAAGCTGGATCAACTGTGGTGGAAGGCTGTTCAGAGGAAGTTGGGTCATTGATTGCAGTACGTTGCTGTTTCACCACAGGAATTCACGACATTAGCGTTATCACTGTCAAGCGTGGAAAGTGGCTCTTGATCAGGATTCGTCGTCCCTTGTGCATAACGCTCTGTAAAGCACCCTGCTGGAAAAAGCAGACTCGATCTCATTCAGCGACCGCACCAATTTCAATGAGTTTCAATGAGAATCTATGCATCTAATTCATTTAATGTGAATATAGCAGGTATTTCTCATTGAAGTAATGAGGAGTGTTGCGGGAAAGCTGACTTTATGTTTGAACGCTCGAACAGATGTTGTGGTAAAGGAGTCTTCCAGGGAACAGGAAGCTAATTTGTCCAAAGAGAACCAATGGTTTTCAATGAGAACTGAGACACCCCATTCATTTATGTGAATAACGCAGGTATTTCTCATTGAAGTAATGAAAAGTGTTGCGGGAAAGCTGAGTTTATGTTTGCGCGCTCGAACAGATGTTGTTGTGAAGGAGTCTTCTAGGGAATCGAGAGCTAATTTGTTCAATGGGAACCAATGGCTTTCAATGAAACTGAGCACCCAATTCATTTAATGTGAATAACGCAGGTATTTCTCACTGAAGTAATGAGAAGTGTTGAGGGAAAGATAGCTTCATGTTTTAGCGCCCTAACAGGTGTTGTTGTGAAGAAGATTCACAGGAAATCAAGAACCAAGTCAAGTAATGAGTTCACCGGGTGCCAATGAGAAACAATGATTTCCAATTGGAGCAATCTGAACCGACGTGTCGTGCAATGAAGATCCCCTTCACAGAAGAACGAATTTGGCAATTGGTTTAGCATCGAACCATCATGATCACTGTGTCAATTGAATTAATGTTAGCAAACATGTTGTGCGGATAGGACTGCTCCATGCATAGATGAAAGGATGAAAATCATAAAAGACACATTCGAGGGATAGAGCAAGTTGCTGAGCACTGAATACCGAAGTCAATCATTCAAATTTAAAATATCTTCTATTCGAAACGTTTTTGAATTCCTACACACTTCAATTTGCACAAACTACGCAACTGACGAGTTTTAAATTGCTTACATTGAAATCCATATATACAGGGTGTCCACGCTAAGTGTGAACAGATTTCTCAAAAATATATCAATCACTTTTTCCGAGATGAAATCAATTGCAATATAGCATATGCTGAAGGGCAGTCCCTAGGGGGGCATTAACAGACTCCTAAGGCAATGTCTTAATTAACTTTCAATCATTAACTTTTTAATTATAAAATATAAATAAATATATATATATATATATATATATATAAAGTGCAAATATATATATATATATATATATATTTGCACTTCACGAGAATGAAATAGAACATTCTTTTCCCCAGGAGCATGCATATAGCAATACGCAGGAGTGCCTCAATTGAAGTATGCTCTCTACCCATGCATAGTTTTGCACATTGTGTTGCAAGTGGTGAACAGACTTGTGTAAACAACATATAGCAAAACATATACAAATAATGTACGCTTGTATGTGACTGCTGTAACTATGCTCCAAACAAGAAAATCTCAAAAACACGGTACATGACATCGTGTAAGAAAGATTGATGTTTATAGCTTACGTTATCTCAGAAAAAAAAGAAAATGCTAGAAAAGGCGTCAATCGTTATCTTAAGATTTGCACACCCATAACAACAATTAAAAACGTGAATGATATATGTAATCAAAGAAATTTTACCATGAAAGGAAAAGCAGTTTTTCACAACGGTAGTCATCACTCATATTCAACCTTGTTTGGCAACTTGGTCACAAAAAACTACTTATTTAGTGTCATGCGCATACGTCTACATGCCAACACTACAGGTGAAGGTATTTTTATTCACTGCGAAACATAGCATACTGTTACGTTTGTTCCGGACGCTGTTGTATTCCAAAAGTGTCAGTGAACGTACCGTTTCCTGACCCTCTTGACGAAAGCTAATGCGAAGAATCTCGGCATATGACCCGGCGTTCAGACAAACTATCTTGTTGTTTGTCCTCTGACATTTAATATGATCTGTAGTGGCATTGTACACGACCCCTTTGGCGATCATTCGCTCGTAAGCGGTGGATGATGAAGGCAATACCGCCGTTGCATTTTTTTAATATGTCAACGGTCTCGAGCCCTACACCTTCCCCAAGTGCTCGTGCAGACGAAACTTTCAAAGCATGTTGCACAAATGGTTCTGAAACAGTTGATCAGCATAATCTAAGACAAATGTTTGTACTTTCTAACGGCGACTGAAATAGGGCACCGAGAGGTCCAAAATTGAACACACTTTTTTGTTTTGCAATGTGAGTCAATCAATAAAAATTGAAGGACATTGACGACTTGCAATAGAGAAGCTCCATTTCACACGCAAATTTAAGCATGAGAGTAGAAAAAGAAAAAGAAAAAGAAAGCAGCCTCGATCTACTGTAGAACCAGCCTGGAAAAACAATGCCAGGCTGGAACTATAGGCTCGCCGACGCAGTTTCCACGCTGGGACAGTGCAGGTTGAATTTCCATTCTGAAACCACCCAACTTCCTTTTGAAAACCAGGATAGTTCAATGCTCAACTCGAGCTGGAAATGGGATGCTCCAGGGAGTACGGTAGATGGTGTTAGATTCCTGGCTGTGAAGATAATCTGGGCTTATATAAAGAGAAAAAAAAATGTCGAGATTAATTGAACAGTGTGTGTATATTAAGTTATGCTCAAATACAATAAAACATATTAATGAAATAATAAAATGAACAAAATAAGAATAATAGTTATAATAATAATAAGTAGATAAAACATAATAAAATAAATAAAGTCCGAAACGTGTGCAAAGTTATGCATACAACTCTGCGTTCCTGAGTAGGCTGTAAAAACTGATTGTACAATGCGACAGCTCTTGGTTTACCCTGCGATACTTCAGCTTTGCCAGTCTGTCAAAACGAAACTACAGCCATAATGCTGTCGTAGTCATATGCGACCTAGCGCCATCGGCATCAATTCAGAATATGGCTGCGTTCCAATACCTCGCGCCCGCGAAGCCGCCTGACTAGGCAGCTGAGTAGACCCCTTTGCTTGTCACTATTGGAACAGGCTTGCCTAGCCGAGGCGCCTGTGGCGCCATCTCGTTGCTCACGCAAGAAATGCGTACGGCGCAAGCGCAGCAGGACTGTAATGCGATAAGTTTGCAGGACATCGTGCATAAACTTTCACCTTCACAACTAAACATGTGTTGCAACTCTCTACGCAGTTTTAAAAAAAAACATACCACTATGTGCAATTTACATTTAAAGCCAGCAGAAACAGCGGGCACGCTGGTACCGTCAACGCGCGTCTCCATCCCGGCTGTCAGATGGTCAGGCGTATAAGTAGACTGCATCGATGCGCACTAGGCGGTAGCCGACTGAATAGCGGACTTGGCGAGATTTGGAACGAGACGTAACATGGCGGCACTTCCGGTTAGACCTATAGGCAGTCGACTAACCGGGGTATTGGAACGCACCCTATGTTTTGAAATAGGAAACGTGTCTTGGCGTGTAAGACCTAAGACGCAGTCTGGTATCCGCAACTTTCAGCTACAGTGTCGCCGCCACGCGGGCAAGGTTGGTATTAGCTCAGGGGTGACTCTCGCCTCAAGCTTGCATTCGAGGCGATCGTAACTTCTGTCCACGGCTCTACGCCAGCCAGATAGTTGTTGTTGAAAGCAAGATCGCGCTAGCCTAACAAGAAAAGAAAAGAAAAAAAAGAAGCTGGACAACAAAAAGATAATAATAATAATAATAATAATAATAATAATAATAATAATAATAATAATAATAATAATAACTGCCGGTTAAAAGCAGGAAAATGTGTTATGTTCCACAATGCGTTAACCGCGCTCTTGTTAGAAGAGTCAGTTTACACAGCTTTATTTAGAGTTTTATTTACAGCTAAGTTATTAAAAGTTTAAGTAGACGGTCTATGTTGCAGCGGAAGCTTTTTTGCGCTCGTCAGGAGCTAAAATGAAGACATTCGCCGTACTCACGTACTGCTAAAACTATAGCTTATTTGCAAATAAATCCATTCTCTTGCTCTTTGTACTTCTACAAAGATCGTCTATCGTCTGTGTGTCATTTAGCATTCCTGCTGGCGTTCGTAAGATGTGCATATGTGTAGATAGTGCTCTAACAAGAATAAAACAAAAATACAATAAACATTGTGAAACAGTTTTTATGCTTTCTTCATCAGTCACAAGAAGCCACAGAGTTTTTTTTTTCTTTTTGCACAATATAAAGAGCTGCTAAAATATTTCGAATTTATTTGCAAAGCAGGCTACAACAAAATATTGCGCTTCTCATAATAACTATATGAAGCCCAGGTACAGTGGTGAACTGAATAAATAATCTAAAATATTGCACTGGTAATTCTCACACCTCAAACACAAACAATGTTTGTAAGAGCTAGAAAATGTTTTTCGGTATTGTATTCACACAGTACCTGTGACACATGAAATGATGACACGTGAGGGAGAATGTGAGAGAAGTACACATACCATAACCTTCTGGTCATTTCAGTAATGTATTGGTCATCCCTTTTAACAACTATGAGCCGCGCTTCAACCTTTGAATAAAGAAACCGATATTGTGACATCGAGACGGAACGTTCCTTTGGCGTGTACTGCTCTCCAGTGGTGAATCACCCCAGGTCGTAGTCATGATTTATTTGTTATTGTTGTTGTTCCTTTGGCATTGCAGATTGCATTGGGTTCTGGGAGAATGTCAACGTTACTCTCATAAACATAACATGCAGAGGTTGCTGCCTCTTGTAGTGAGCATTTACAAATTTTAAAATGACCAATGTCGTAAAATGCTACTTGATAGAAAACTGTTTACAACACTAGATACGAAGTCAGATAATATGTTATTGATTAAGACTTCACTATTTGCACTGTCAGGATATCGTTCGTGTGGGTGGTCCTCAGGTTAGCTGACGCATGGTAGCTATATAAAGCGCAGCACGGAGATGCTTTGATGAAATCATGTTGAATGTCTTCAAGTTGCCTGTTGTCGAGTTGAACAGCCGGAGCTCGGTTGACATTGCACAATACCCTTGCCCTTTCCTACGGTTTACGGTTTAATAATATTAGTCTTGGACATTTTCTCCCACCGTTGCTCCACATCCGTAGAGGAGAGTCCAACAACGACTACATTGTTGATGCCTATCCTGTAAGAAAAAATACAGATTAAAGCATCTCGAAGCAATCCAGGTTGCATCACATCATGCTATTAGGAAAAACAATGGGCAAGGGCGAAGGTAGTTTTTGGAATATAAGAAAGCATAAAAGTGGCCTGTGACTTTATGTTTAGGTCAGGCAGGGACCACAAGAACTACTTACTTGTGTATCAACAATAACCCAGCAATAGCGTGCGTACGCCTTCCTCACGCTCTGCATGTGCATGAATATCTGCGGCACAATAAAATTGTTACTTGTTAATCTGCCTCACTGCAGAGAACGTCAAGATATGCCGGCTTACCTCAACGACTGACGTGTTGTCCACAGTGACACTAATGTTTTCCGGCGGACTTTTGAGATTGCTGGTCTGAAGAACCAGGCTGATATTATATACTGTTGCCATTTTCACGCGATACGACGCGCAGTAGATTACATGGGCTGCTTTGAGGACGGCTTCTTCCACAGCACACCTACGCCTCTCTTCGCAGAACGTATCCTGATCGGGTCGAATCGTTATCACATATATGAGCGAAAATAGCACTTGAAGGAAGCTCTCTGCCTCTTCTTTTCAGGTTTTATGCCAAGCCATGACCTCACGACTGAACGCGACCCAGCGAAATAACTGCACATACGGACAAACCACAACTCCGCGATCACCTCGCCGCCGCCATTTTGAGAATTGCGAAGCGCCCTCTTTAGTCGCTGAAAGTTTCGGATAAATTAGACGGTTCTTCCTGCCCTTCAACTCCTCCTACCGTATAAAAGTGTGAAAGTCTTTGCATTTGTGTAGTGAGCTGCTCGGTCATGCATTTTGTTCCTGAACCCGCGCACGAGCTCTGTGACGACAAAGTCAAGCGGCGTGTTTTGGACGCTTGATCCTCAAGTCCCAAATGCGAACCAAGAGGTCTACTAGTGACCCGATATTTATCCATAGTTCTCTGAACTGCCTTCACGATGTGCCATCATCCCGCATGCACTGGACGGACTTACTTTGTCGGACAATGAAACGAGAGAGTGCTACTGATAAGTGACGTTCGTGATTTCACATATGTATCAGACTTTGCCTGCGTGAAATTTTTGTGACACATTATAGTGTTGTTACTGTTGTTGCATGTACACTGGATATCTGTAGTATATCTGTTTTACCTGTTGGTATGGATCAACTTTCTGCTCTTGGATCAGAAATTATTGAAGCAGAGGGGTGTTTTAACTGTTTTAGCTTTCTTCTTCTCGCACCTTCCTTTCTTTTTGTTAGACGAGTTTACATAGACAGTGTCTTCATTTGCAGCCAGACTGTCTCACATTCTTAAAATAAATCTTCCAATTTATTGCTCATTGTCACTTGATAATTTTGTAGCATATTTAAACATTTTCTGCTTCCTCGTGCAACATTTTATCTTGAATCCAGTGGCGTCCCAAGGGAGGGGGGCGGTCGCCCCCCCCCCCCAAAAAAAAGCATAGCCTGGTCCAGTTTTCGTCTCTTTCCCTGTGACACTCTCAAGGAGAGCGAACAGGGCGCACCCCCAAACTTGTTACTCATAAGACCTAAAATGAATTACCAGTGATAGGATTTCGTGCGAGGAAAGGTTGAGCCCGTGTCCAGAACCCCCCCTCCCCGCACCCAAATGGATAGCGACTGGCTAAAGGCTTGCAGACGTCACCCCCCCTCCCCCCCAAAGTACTTCGCTGGGACCACCCCTGCTTCAATCAGTTGCTTCAACGCGATCTGATGTAAGTATTCAGTAAGGATACCCTGTATACATGGGATAAGTTACACATCTAATGTTACTATACCACAAAATCCTACTGGCGAATCGAAATGGAGAACCATTCCAATGAGAAAATATCCTGCTGTGGCTCATTGGTTCAATGAGACAATACGGGGATATTCAATGGGTTTGAAGCCACCACTTCTCATTACATCTCATTAGCACTTTTTGTGATTTCTCATTATATCTCATTAACACTTACTGTGATTTCTTATTACATCTCATTGACACTTACTGTGATTTCTCATTACATCTAATTAACACTTACTGTGATTTCTCATTAAGACTCATGGAATATTGCACCAATTTCAATGTAATATTTGTCCCAAATCATCTATTGGGGATGAGAATTTTCGCAGTCACTGAATGAGATTTGTCTACATGATATCCAATAGGCTCAATGAGATTTTCATAGGATTTTGAATGAGACAGTTTCCAGCAGGGCAGATGATGTAAGAATTGGTCAAAGAACATCAGAGGCTTACATACCTATGTGACAACAAAAATATATATGCGCTGACATTTGACAATAAAATAATGCATGCTATAAAAATAACGAGTATGCTAGGAATATGGCTGGTTCTGTGAGACCAAAATGAATAAGAGTGGCAATGTACAGATAATTTTAGCGAAATAACTGACTAGGTAGATTACTTACTGGGGTTGACAAACGAGGTGTCGGGCACGGATTTGATTTCGGGCCGGTCATCAGGAAAATGAAGCGAGCGTACCTAAGAGGATACAGGAAGGTGTCACCAGCCAGAACAAGCCACAAACTGCGAATTGCTTACCCAGGCCGACTTTCCAGGATTTCAATCCTTTCTCTGGAGGTTTCGCATCCGCCGTTGGCGCAGATCTTTATCTTCTTTATCCGAAGGCAATGTGTGCATCGAAAACTACACAAGGCACGGACAGTCTATGTGCAGCAGCGGGGCGTGCAAATCACATCGGAATACTTTCACGCTTTGATAACGCGTCGTAGTTGCTGCACCCTAGGTCTGACTATGTCTTCCCAGCTCTAAATTCACCTCTCGACATTTCATGTAGCGTGCGAGTCATGAAACTACGAAACGCACCACGAAAAAACTACGTCGCAGCAATAAGCGGAAACGCAAGTTAAAGGCGTTTAATGGCAGCGCGCCAACTGCGCCACCTGGGGAGAGCCTATCGAAACAGTTTCTGAAAAAGGTCAATACTGTAGGCCCAATACCGATCTGGATTTTCAGTCCAGGTGTTGAGCTGAGCGCTCAACATGCTAAGTGAATCATGCTAGTATGTGCCGGAAAAGACTGAAATATAATTATCAGTTTTAAGGAATGGTACTTACCTGAAGCTGGAATTACATGAAGTATTTGGAGGCACGATGGGTAATGTGTAATGATGTCATGATGGGTAATTCCCACCTTGCCTACTCTCGCCACATCTCCACCTTTCCAGCAACCTCCTTGACGTTGATCAATGCAAAATAAATGTGACGATTCAAGCTTCTCGCTCCGTGTCTTTCTCTTCCGAGCTACAACCTTCGGTTCGACCCCACGCCGAGACTCTTCAGAGTCTGCAGAGTGAGTAGGGAGAGGGAAAAGGGGGCTCAGGGTTGTTTTCACGATATTTGAAGTCGATCATTTTCAGCAGAACTTGAGAGGGAAATGCTAAGCTAATCGTGATAGTAAGTACCACCAAGTACTTTATGTAATTCCAGCTTCAAGTTCAGGTATAGCTACCATTCGTTAAAACTGATATTTATTGTGTAAAAAATGAAACTAACTTAGTAACGAAGTTACCAGGGTTGACTACCGAAAATATCGTGTCCGATTCCGCTTACATTACGAGAGAAACTCGACGTTTTGTTTCTGTTTCCGTTCTAATGCGATATTCCGTGACGGTTTCAGTTTCTCTCGGTTTCAGTAATTCCTCTCGCAGCTATTATTATTATTCTCTCGTATATATTCTCTATCATATTATTATCTCGTAATTATCAGTCATTATCAGAATTTCGTTTTAATTTCCTACCTATTTTCGATACCGGTCCCAGTTTTTGTTTCTTTGTGATCGTTCCCTTTGTTCTCGACATTACGATTTTACGCGAGGCTGTGTCTATGCAATTTTTGAGCACTCCCCATGCTGTTATCTCATCTACTACAATACAAGCTTTCCGAACTGCGAACGTTCCGGACGCTGCCTTGAGTGGCATATACTTTTGTCCCTTTTATTTCATAGTTAACGTAAGAAAAGGCCAAAAACAAAGCGGTCCTTAAAGGAGCATTAAAGTGGTATCTAACATGGCCCAAAACTGCTGTCATCTTGTAAAGCAGTATGTGAAAAGCATTCCCACAAAATATTTGTCCAAAGTTGTATCACCACAGAGTGCAATTAATTTGGAAAATCGCTGACGCGGTGACAGGCCGGAGCGCTCCAACTGCAGACCACACCCACTGTAGTGTGACGTCCGTGGTTGAGAGCCCCTCATTCGTTCGTTGGAAAAACCGTCTGCTACGAACATTGCGAGCTGCTTCTTGTTGACTTTTATTATTTATATGATTTATATCACGTTTTCTTAAAAAAAAAGCATATACGCAGCCTGAGAAAATAAGATTACGATCACAAGAGTAATATATCCGTGGCTTCTGTGCAATCTCAGAATTCACAGCAGCAGAAAGCTAGCGATGACGGTGGTATTGTGGCGCCACCACCAACCAACTGAACCAACTGCGCGGTGAAAACTGTCGGACAGGCTGCACACTGTGAAGAATCACAGGGGTTTTTGCTGTACAAATGCAGTTAATTTCGGGCTGCACCACTCGTTCTTCCCGTGGTGCCTGCGGTCTCAAAAATTCGTGATTGTGTCGTGGACAGCCTTCAAACCCCCCGTTTCGGACATCACGAAGCCGGAGAACGCATGGCGTCACCGAAGCGGTAGCAGACGCTCCGGCATGGGCGATGTTGCTCACCTCGATCATGTGATCCCAAGTCCAATGAGGAGCGTCCTCACCACTTGCGTCACATAGTGACGTGTGTGATGGCGCTCATCACGTGCCTATCGTGAAGGCGAAGGAGGGTGTTTCGCGCGCGGGAGGTTCGGGGAGCTATTGCAGGCGTCCCAATTTAGCTACGGTTGCACTAATTGTGGGAAAACTGTTTTCGGCCGCCTAACATTCCATACTGACCAAAAACAGAAACAAAGTTGTGGGCCTCTAGACTGCTCCTTTAATGACGACTCGAACTCCAACTTCGGCGCAAACAGGAGCGCGGTCAAGCACAATGATCAATAGTTATCGTTTCCTGTGGATTATGTCGCTTAGAACTCCGTTTGGTGAAGAAGTGCAGCTCGCGTGGACTTCTCGACTACTGATCATCAAGAGTGCAACAAGCGTCTTGAGAGCGAAACGAGTCTGCACGCTTTCGGCTCGGCAATGTGCGACCTGCTCCTCCCGGCCGCGCTACAAGAGCCATTCTCAAGTTTGGTCTCTTTACTTCTTCGATGAGCAGGCTTGGCAGGAAACGACCCTTTAATCGGCTATACATGTGGTGACGGCGGAGGACGCCTCCATGCTTTATTCGTGGAAGAAAATTTTCCCTGGAGTTGTCCTTACCATGGCAGGCTTCGATATGTTTAGTGGGTTTTCCCACATGGTCCCGGCGGCAATGCCTTTATCCTCGTTGGGATTCCAAGACGAAATGTGCGTCTTTAGAATGACCATATTCGCTCCGGCGCTGCGAGAAGTAATTTATATTAAAACACTTTATGTACACATTCATAAAAATGGCGTACAATGAATGTGCAGAAACACTTCCGGATCATGTTCACTTTCAGGGCGACTCCGATTAGACTGAAAGGAGAATCTCACAAACTACACAAAACACGTGATCGGACGGTTGGAAGACTCCCTTTGGCTATATCTATTCTCCCATCATTGATCATGCCGTCCTGTATGTATACCAGCAGACGCGTTCAACCGAAGTTCGAAAGCAAGGTAATACTTACATTGTGAGATTTTTCACGAAGGCATTGAGGTCCGTGTGGTCTGGCGTGATGCCGATAGCCATGTAGTACTTTGCCACGGGGATCTTTTGTTGATTGGCATTGTACAAGTTTTGCAGTTCCTGCCATGTTCAGTTACGTTATCACGTTACCCAGGTACAAATAAGAGCACAAGGGGGGCTATATAAAGGCGCTGACGTTTGCCCAAGGAATTTCTCGTCATGTATAAAATGGGTATTATTCTGACATGAGATATCTGACTGTGAGACTAGTTTCCACCAAAACCAGGGATACCCTGCAGTACTTTTGTAGCCTCACTTAATCACTATATTGTCACGTCATAGGGAACAATTTTGCAGTCATGTGACTTTTTAATATTCAGATTGCACGCATTTAGGGCGAGCACAATACAGCGTTGGCTGCCCGACAAGCAACCCCTAACATTGGTTTTGGAATTGCATTTGAAAACTTACTGGGAGAAGCTGGAGGGCTTTTTCTCTTCCTGTGAAGGCTAAGTTCAGGACACCGTGATGACGAATCTTCTTGGGGCAGAGTTGGTCGAAAGCCTCCGTTTCGTTTTTCTGGATTTTAAGTTTGGAATTGTCCAAGGAGCTGTAAACGTTCACCCCAGAAAAATACGATCGTCAAACAGTTTTATTCTGGTGGGGAGGCGACAAATAAAAATTAACAACTCAAGGTTGCTAACGACCTGTCACTTTGCCACGCGAGTGCGAGGTTTGCTCACAAAACTTAACTCACTGACGTCACCCGCTAAAACGTTGTCTGCCTGCGCACTGCTGAAGAGGCCTGGCCTAAGAAGGCCGGAACAGCTGACCAGTGCTGGCATGGCGACGTTTGAGCAACAAACATTAACTCACCGATGGTCGATAGAAAAGCCGAACTCTGTGTTTTGATAAGAATCGGAGCGCTCAACAAATAGTTCCACTGTCGACGAGCCGATGCGTTGGCCGTCACTCTTTACGAAGATGTCCGTGTAATAGAGAAGATCGCACACTCCATCCTCGGGATACTGATGGCTCACTACAGCGTACCTCCCTATTGTGCACAACAGGGTCATCGGTATAGGACCAGGAGTCGTTGTTGTTGTCGTCGTCGTTGTTGTGGTGGTGGTAGTCGTCATCACCACTGTCAAACCAAACGCCATCTTTTCAAGTTCGACAAGCATTCGAGAAAGGCGAGCTAAAAGACTGCTGCAAGTGACACCTTGTGGCTGCAGATACTAGGAGAATTTGATTTTACTGGATGCCTTCAGACAGTAACGCTGGCCAATACATTTTCCTTCTCGTACAGCGAAGCCTTTCTGCGAACTAGCACACTCCTTCAATACTCTTTCTGGTCAGGAAACTCCGCGACAAGCTCCCGTATACAGAGCCTGGGTGACGCGTGGCGGCGCATCGGTCGTTTCGGGGGAGACTTTGGTGAGTGCTGGTCCTTGCGCATGTGGCCTGCTTCGTGTTACTACGAGTGTTTGGTTGTATACTCTCTCTCTCTCTCTCTTTAAATGCTTGTGAGTTTTGCCTGCGTAAGCAGAGGTCACATATCCTTGAAGGTTCTTGCAGCCTGTGCGCTCTGTGTGAATATAAGAATGATCCACACACATCACGAAGACTTAGCATCTCCTACGTAAGACCATATGGCCTTAGCCTCCCATAGCCTTACACTGGCTCATGCGAAATCCCCTGCTTATAACACTGTATGTGACGCATGGACACTTTTTCATTAAGACGATTTTTTGTTTCACTTATTCGACTTCTTAGAGTAAGTAATTAAGTTTCTTCAATGTGGTAACCGTACCGGTATCTAGGTACGTTTCAAAAAGAGTAACTGTTGCTCAATTACTCTTTTTGCAGGATAATTGAGTATAACTTAGTCACTTTTTCAGTGACTTACCCATGACTGGTTAAGTTTTTGCACAATCAAGTAGCATACTTTGTTAATCAACGAAATACGACTTTAACTAGTGACTCCTTCGCTTAGCTCCTTAACTTAGCTCCTTCGTGGTCTTGTGCGGTTCCTTAAAAATATCGTTTTTAATGCGTCAACGTTAGAAGAGGCATGTCAAAGGAAAATGGTGGGATCGATCTGCGGCCAGATGTGCAGAGGTAGCCCGCGTCGGGCGGAGGAGGATGCTAGCGGAGGAGCACACGGCTGGCGGCGTGCCAGATGTGCGGGCAAGTCTGAGCGCGCGCGTGTGTGTGGGGGAACTTCGAAGTATACAACGGAGTGCCGGGTGAAGAGCTGAGATGTCACGAACTTTTTGCGAGCCTGAGGTTCACAGTCGAACCTGGTGGTTCGCAAGGGTTCGACGAGCCTTCGAACTTCAGTCGGGTTCGCAGAGGTTCGCATAAGTTCGCAGATTCGGCCTTAGTCGTGAAAAGTTGAAAATTCTGCGACTAATATAGCTCTTCAAATTGAAATGTCTGAAGAAACGAAAAGAACACAAGCTTGAAATGTCTGTCTGTCAAACATAACAAAACATTGGTTTGGCTAGTCAGTACAAGTTCACGATGAAACGAGCACAGCACTGAGAGGGGCCGAGAAAGAACGACAACACGCAGGCGCTGAGTAGCGGGTACGGAAATTTTATTGAAAACAAGAGTACTTATAACCACAGGAAGTGTAATCGTGATTGTGATAATGCACCCGTATCTATCAAACCTACCCCTTACGTCGTCTGTCTGCGTCTGCTTCGGAATAGTTTGAAATCGCATGTTATAAAAACATGCGACGCACAGGAAAACACGGTTGTTGTCCGGCGGCGTCTCAGTAGTGACAGCAGGTGGCTCGCATTATACTTTTCCTTTTCAGCTTTCCAATCCACATTGCTAGTGTAATAATAATAATGAATATATAGCACGCGGGAAAATATAGAAAGTCATCATAATCTAAACATACCACAAGTGCTTGGCGGCTTTTCAAGTCGTGAAACATATGCTTCCGCTCCCAGTAAGGAGATCGGCGCGCATGCGCAGTCGAACTCTCTACTCTCTTATCCACCAATAAATTACATCCTTTTGCGCTTCGCCGCGACCAACCGCGACAAAAATATGTAAACCGAAACCAATTAATTACTGGAAGAAAAGACCCGCTTCGCGAAGTACGAGCGCTTACTTAGCTTTGGGATTTAACTGAAGCACCCGGTATAACCATTAGGGATCAACGACAGTTTTGGGTAGCATTCATGAAGCGACATATATCATAATAATATGCTAATCAGCCTCAGCTATACAAGATGTTCACACTAACTGCAGAACTGATCGCTGAGCGCGTTAGCTTACATAAGCCCCTTAAAAGTAAAGGGCTAGCCACCCTCATGCTGGTCAGAATGAAAAGAACATATCGAGGTGGTTTTCTTTGTGCATTTGAAATAAAAGAGGTAAGAACAACGATACTGACATGGTATCTAAGAATCATTAAGAGGTCAAAAATACGTCGAACTCTCTGTTTGCACTTGCTCTTGCCCGTGCTCTGCCTTTTGTCCACAGACACTTCACTGTAGGGCGACATGGTAGCACGGTGGCGGTCCGTGATAACACGATAACGCGCCTTTTACATTAGGACCCCGGGCTTAGGGGCGCACCGTCCCAATCCAACTTAATTAAAAACGCTAAAACCCCCAACGCCTGGGAGCTAAAATGAGCCAGTTCAACTAGCATGAAGCGTCGTTCGCTGCTTAACGTGTATTCGCGTCTACTGACCGGTAATCAATAATTTCAATGACTTAGGCTAAGGTGGCAGGCTTGGTGGATTCTTATATTCTTGCTTAGGTTCTGCGAACAACCAGGTGGGTTAGTTAACCACCGCGTAAAATCTTTCAAAATTTTAAACGACGTTCGCGCCTCCTTGTCCACTTGAAGCACTGTACCTCACAAACGCAAGTGTGCTTTAACCTGCCTGTTGTGCTTCATTCCCACCCGTGGCCACTGAACCGGTTTGTGAACCGAACCGTTTAGGAAAAACCGGTTCGAACCATTATAGTTGTCTTCCGGAGCCGAACCGGAACAGAGCCCTTATCGTAGAATCTGAACCCGAACCAAACCGATAAAGGTTCCGGTTCGATTCTCTGGAACCAACCAGTGGCAAAGACCACCTGACGTGTGAACTAAAGGTCAGCTATGCCGATATCCCAAATAATCGACACGGTTGTGATATTCTGAAAGCCCACATCCAGCTCTCCCCAAAATGCACCTTCATTCTCCCAGTTCGGTACAGTACCATGTAAAAAAAAAACATAATTCATTCCGAAACACACATGGGCGCAGCCATTTTATGACGTAGATACACCCCAACGGGCATTGTGACGTATACGCGCCTTCGTACTTCTCAGTGGATTCCAGCTACGGCTTTTCGTGGCTTCACGTATATGTGCTTGAAGATGGCGGACAGCCGGGTTCCGCTAGTTCCGCGACAAGTAAACAATGCAACAGCTGCGAACTCATTCGTGAACCAAGCTCTGTGCGATGTTGCGACTGTAATTCGTCGTTTGTGTTTTGTGAGCACGTACAATTTGTATCAAGTCGCGTCTGCGTTAGCCTCTTAGGAAATTGACTGACGTTTCGACAGCAGTTTTAGCAAGAAAATGCCGATAGCGTGTTATTTTTGCAGGAAAAAATCGTGCTATGTATTTGAGGAACCGCATACTGCTATGCGACAAGTTTGACGTACGATTTACCAATGTCCAACACCGTCGACGATTTTATGGAACGACGAGCGACATAAAACGAAATACAAAGCATATCTTAAACTTTTTGTGGGATTCTGTGCATTTTCCAGAAGCTTTCTTTGAATCACACACTTCCATGTCATGCTGCGTCGTGTGGCACACTACAGACTATTGCATTTCATGTCTAGCATCTGATATTGTTTGTAATGAGCACCGTAGCACAAAACATGCACACGAAAGCTCCAGAAGCCATGTGGTTGCACACTATGCTGACGCAAAAGAAATACCAGAGCACATAATGCCACTGGGTCATTCCACGCCAAACGTCCGAGTGAAAAATTTGACCATCGCAGATTTTGCTTTAAAAAATCAGGCGGTGTTGTTATGATAAGAAAATATCACTGATGAAGTTTCAACTCATTAAAAAAAATTTCCGTCTTGAACTTTGGATTTGAAATTACGAAATTGCGCAAAACCGCACCTTCAAAAACCTAATCGCGCTGCGTAATGGATAATGAAATTTCGCGCATTTTTAGACTGGATGGCAGCTGAAACGATAATACTTACACCTGAGAACTCAAAATGCACTCTGGACATGTTTCGTGCAATTTTAATGGCATGCGAAACACTGCCAAAATTGCAAACTTTGCCATTTTATTGCACGCACATACTGAACACAAGAACGCTGGAAATACTTCATCGGCAAGATACTGTAGGGCTGTACAAGATTAAAAATTGCCGTCTAGAAAAGCGGATAATAAGTTGGTGAAAAAAATACGTTAAGTTGTCATTTTTTCGCAAAAACGGTAAGCTTTGCTTGAAATATCAAAAATGGTGGGCCGCAGAAAAATATGAGGAAAGCTCACAGAGATAGTATCAGGTGCGTTGAACAAGCTGATAAAGTTTCAAAAAGGTACTTTTTTGTTTCTGAAAAAATAATTTTTGAAGGTTTGCATGTGGAGCGGCCGAACGAACGTCACGGAGAGCTCCAGCGCCGCAGAGGATCGACGGCGCATCATTATTTCAGTCATCGGGTACAGGTCCTCGTAGTGCCGGGAACCGTTGCTTCTTAGAATACGGCGTCAGTCCAACATTGATTGTGTGCTTATCAACTGGTTCAAAGCTGTAATAGCGGCGTGTGCCTGGAATCGGCGACGCGTTTTGATACCGGTGCTGTAGGAATTCACTTGCTTTCTGAACATCAAGATCCGAAACCCAGATAGGAGTGATATTTTTGAGCGTCTCTTGTGCCCAGCGGAACAGCTGTACTGGAGTCAAAATCTGCCCCGTGAATGGTCGTTGAATGCTTGCCTTTGCAGCTAACCGCTCAGGGTGCCCCCATCTCTGCCATCGCATGGCCCTTTGCCGTGCGATGTAGCAAAGAACTGCCATGTCGCGTCGATCCCGAATTCGTCAGGATGGTGGCAGAGATTAACGAAGTTTCTTTTTTTTTTTTTTGTATTGAGAGCTTGCCCCATCGGAAAAATAGTGAATCTTGGTTACACCCGGGATAGCACATCTTATCTCCATTATGAGACTTTTCTGAAAAGCGTACACCGTTGCGTTGTCGTGTGTGAGATAATCTGAAATGATGACGTAGGACTTCACGTGGAGAGAGCCGTCGACCTCGCCTTGCTCGCGATAGTAGATGCATGCCGGATGACCAGTTGCTTGAGAGCTGTCCCACTGGAAACTTTGCCCACTTTCGTGTAGCAGACGACTGAAGTGTTGATGCGCCGTCGATCGGCTGCATCGCCGGAGCTCTCCGTGACGTTCGTTCGGCGGCACAGGCCGCTCCATATGCCAACCTTCAAAAATTATTTTTTTCGGAAACAAAAAATAATACCTTTCTGAAACTTTCTCAGACCGCTCAATGCACCTGATACTATCTCAGTAAGCTTCCCTCATATTTTTCCGCGGCCCACCATTTTCGATATTTCGAGGCAAACTTGCCGTTTTTCTGAAAAAATGACAATTTAACGTATTTTTTTCGCTAACCGTTTTTTTCGCTCCGTTTTTGTGAACGGCAATTTTTAATGTTGTACTTCCCCATAATATCTTGCCTGTAAATTATTTGCAACGCTCTTGTGTTCAGCATGTGCGTGAAATAAAATGGCAAAGTTTTCAATTTTGGCAGTGTTTTGCATGCCATTGAAATTGCACGGAACGTGTCCACAGTGCGTTTTGGGACTTGAGGTGCTAGCATCATTATCTCAGCTGCCATCCCGTCCAAAAATATGCCCAATTTCATTCTCCATTACGCAGCGCGATTAGTTTTTGGAAGGTGCGGTTCTGCGCAATTCCGTAAATTTCATGTTCAAATTTCAAGGCGAAAAATTTTTTTAACGCGCAGAAAGTTTATCGGTAATGTTTTCTTTTCATAACAACACCGCCTGATTTTTTAAAACAATATCTGCGATGGTCAAATTTTTTACTGGGACGTTTGGCGTGGAATGACCCCACTTAGAAATGTGGGGTCTGTAGTGTTTGGGCATAGCATAGATCCTAGAAATCAAATAAGTGGGTGCACCTTATCCCTCTGTAGAGTGCTATTTCAACTCACAACTGAGCCTATGGGGTGTAAAAGTGTTAGAGGCAATTTACGTGACATGTCGTCCTGGGTGACATCACTGGCCAGCCCCGGAATTAATTCCGTACTCAGGAATTATTGCACAAATCACTTTCTATTTAATATTTATCATGTAGGACATGATAAGCAAAATGTAAGTTCGAACCCTATCTGCAGCATTCTCGACTGCCTCTTACCTTTACAGTTAGAGACACGTTAGCAAACCATTCGCAAAGGGCAGTCTTACAGGGCCCATGTAACTTGTCCTCATGGAAGTTATGCGTTAGCATACCCATTCCACATGAAGCATAATTATATATGCAATATGCATGGACATCTATCATCTATCTAATCTTGTGAACCATATGTGTGGATGCGTACGAAATCATTTTTATGTGCATGCTGTACCTTCCTAGCTGCCTACCTTCCTAGCATGCTGTACCTTCCACACGAATAACAGTGAACATATGTGAAGTGGCAGAAAACAATGCTAGACTCGGAAAGTCGTCGGAAAACCCAGGGAAAACCTCAGACAGCACAGCCGATGACAGGATTCGAACCCGTGTCACCGCCCCAGTCAGCACGACACCAAACAGCGAACCATCATTGTGCCTCTCTTAAATCTCCACATTTATGTCTGGTGAACAGGGAATACCTCAATAGAAAAGACGACATTTGTGCATTGTTTGGCAAGCAAATAAATATCTTTATTTACATTTTCCATATCAGCAATGTTAGGACCTGGTGCAAATATAAATGTCAACAAGGAAAGTACTTACAAATTATTCCTATGTATTCAAATACACATGTGACAATTCTATTTTTGTACCTCAGCACAATAGAGTTTCAAAATTAACACACTGCACAGCATCAGCAATCTTAAAGTATCTCAAGAGGGGAATCACACAAAGCTCCAATAATAGGCTCTGCAATCAAAGTTTCAAAAGACAAAGCAGTTTTAAAAAATCTGATTAATCGGTTGCCATTGTGATGTGTACTACTATGTGCAGTTCATGAATGGAACATGTTACCTCATTGGATTGCCTCCATATGAGCACTAGAACAGGCAGCTTTTTTGTGTTTTTCCATGCTCTTTTCGTTTTTTTTTTTTGCAATAGCAACATGGCCATAGTGAAACACGAGCAGCCAAGGACAGGATGAGACAGCTACAATGCGACTGCTAGCTCTCAACTGATATGTTTATTAGCAGACTCTGGAATATACGCATATATGAGTAGTACAGTTTAATACGGCATATTAACCGTGCCTGTATAAGAACCATACTGCATAACAACCACTTTTTTCTAATCCAAGATGGCCGATTCTAATCCAATTCTAAGCCAACACAATCCAGTTCTAAGCCAACAAAATCCATTTGTAATCCATCACACGCCAATCCAAAGCCATCTGATTGGCCGCCATTAGCCCCGCCCACTTCACGTTGATTGGTCCACGCCAAGCCTACTGACCTTCGATTGGCTGACCGTAGCTCCGCTCCTTTATGTTAATTAGTTGGCTTGGCTCCACCCAGTTCACGCTGAATGGCCCGTGCTAAGCCTACTGATCATTGATTGGTTGACTGTAGCTCCGCCCCTTTATGCTAATTACTCGGCTCTGCCTAATTCACGCTGATTGGTGCATGCGTATCAGCTAAGCATAGCTCCGCCCCTTTATGCTAATTAACTGGCTCTGCTGATTGGTTCATTCTAAGCCTACTGATCACTCTCCACATTTTCCAGACTTTCTAAGCCCTCTGATTGGCCGTCCCCAATTTAAGCCTACCGATTGGCCCATTCTAAGCCCACTGATTGGCTGACTAAGCCCGCTGAACATAGCCTTCATTAGCGCCCGCAAGCTGCAGCGACCCCGCTGCGGCTTTATCTCAGATGTTCAAACTTACCTATCTACTGGCTCCGCCCACTTCATGTCGATTGGCCCGCGCTAAGCCCACCATAATGGCTAGCAGTCTTGATTGGCCTACTGAACATAGCCTTCACCGGCGCCAGCCAGATGGTGCGCGGATCGCTCGGCGGTGGCTTCAGACGGTTCTAACCCAATCGGGTGTCTCTATCTCATACGTCAAAACTTACCTCATGCCACTAGATGGCGCGACTCAGGTGCATCAACTCCGCGCGGTTCCGCTTCGAGGTGTCACACGAGCAAGAGAACTCGTCGAGATGTGCTGCCACATATTGCGCTCCCGTATCACCGCAAACAAGTTGCGGGACATCATACGCGAAATCTTGGACGAGTACCTGTCAGCTTACAGGGAGCAATCACTGCGCGAGCTTCAGGAACTATGTCAGGAAGAAATAAGAGTCCTGGAGACGATCATCAATCGCGCTAGGAGCTATGGATGAAAATAAAGATGCATCACACCTCGCTACACAGTCTGCTCAAGTTATTCCACGATGCGCATGCAGTTCCAGCATCCCGCTCGAATTCTCATCTCCAGCGCGTCCATGTGTGGCAAGACGGTGCTCACGCAGAATATAATGAGACACCCCGAGTTATTTAGCATTCCACCGCAGAAGATACTCTACATACGAAAGTATGCAGCCAGATGGGAAAAGGATTTCGACGGCGTGGAGTTTATGAATAGGATACCCGCAGAGTGGGATGAGCGATATCTCGCTCTCATAGTTATTGACGATCAAATCACGGAAAATGGGGTTCTATCGGAGGTAGAGTCGCTGTTTGTGCGTGGTACCCACCATAAGAATGCGTCCGTGATCCTGATCACACAAGCCTTGTTCTATCACAACGACGCTTTTTTAACGATATCGCTGAACGCCAGTTATATCGTATTGTTCCGGAACGCTCGGTCCGTACAACAGATCGAAACCTTCGGACGTTAAGTATTTGGGAAGCAGAGGCTCTCCTATTTTCTTGACGCATATAACCAGGCGACAAAAAAGGCGCACGGTTATTTAGTTGTGGATCTTCACTCGCAAACACCTCCCTCTCGTAGCCTGCGAACGGGTATTTTACCGCACGGTCGGCAGTTCCTGTTTACGTCCTCGAAATGATGGCCGATCTTAGAAGACATCTCACGCTCCTCAAAGTATTGGCCGCCAGCAAACCGACGCACCGTGCAGAGTTACTTAAAGAGCTCAGCTGCGACGACATTCGAATCCTTTCGGAAATCTGTCTGAACATTCTACGCAGAAATATCAGACTTTCGACGGAACTTCATAAAAACCTGAAGAAACACGAAAAAAATCCTCCGCTTCCTCGCTTACAAGTCACTTCATAAGTGCCCCTGGCAGTTGAAGAAATATATTAGGGGACAATGAGGTGGTCTCATTCCCATACTTCCACTGCTCCTCTCAGGGCTATCAAGTCTCCTGGCGGGAGTCGCCGAGCGAGCGGTATCCAAAGCGATTGGTCATGGCTCATAGAATAGAAATAGGTGAAGTTCTGAATCTAACGATTCGGACGATGTAAAAGTGGGCAAAATACTAGAAGCCCTCTATCTTGCTGAAGCGCGCTCACTATCATCCTCCTCCTCCTCCTCTGAAACCTGTCCATTCGGAGCCCGAACCGAACCCAATCAGTTCGATTTTAATCTTCTACCCTCGGGCGTTGATAAAGCACGGTGAAATCTGTGCTAAAAGAATTGAAGAAAGTTTTCACTTGGCAGGCGGATAATGTGCTAGCATATAGAGGGAAGCGAATCAATTGCTCAAACATTGTGGCTCTCGTGACGTGCTACTTAGCACGTCGTAGCGCGCTGATCAAGAAACCCAGTTGGTACAAAAAAGTATCGAAAATTATAAGCGCTCTGAAAATACACCGAATTGCTCGCTGGAGCAAATATGGAGCCCTATAGAAAAATCAAGGAGAAAGGGTTAGGTGGAGTGGATCGGTACCGACGTCATCAGAAGCTCACGTACGCAGAGGCTTACACCCTTCACAAGCCAGTGAAGAAAAAGTTTAAGCGACGCTCCATCGTCGCAACTCAAGTGCGGGATTTATATCAGGCAGACCTTCTGGATATGCGTAAATATCAGAAATTTAGCAAGGGCTTCAGGTACATCTTAACGGTCATAGATACGGTATCGACGTACCTGTACATGGTCCCCATTCGCACAAAGCGCCCGCAAGACGTAAAGAAAGCTTTCCAACGAGTTTTCCGTTATGGAATTCCAAAGAATCTGCTCACGGATCGCGGAAGCGAATTTTGGGGTTCCCCCGTTCGTCAGTACTTTCAGTCACTACTAAATCACTATAGCACGCAAAGTGGAATGAAAGCGGCCTCCTGTGAACGCGTGCAGAGAACAATTAGAGAAAGAATAGCCAGGCATTTCACTAGTACGGGGAAGTTTAATTATATCAACGCGCTGCCGAAGATAGTGGCCGACTATAACGACTCGGTACACTCCGTCACGGGCGAAAAGCCGAAAGATGTGAACGCCGGAAATGAAGTAGCTCTGTTCAACAGATTGAATCGTAAGACGACACCGCGCGAGAGCAAGTATAAAGCGGGGGACCAGGTGAGGCTCGCGTTAGATCGCGGCGTGTTCGCCAAAGGCTACGATCAAAGATGGACGGCCGAAGTGTTCGAGGTGTCGCGAACGAGAAAGACCGATCCGCCCGTAGTGTACGTGAAAGATTCCACGGGATAAGAAATACTGGGATCATTCTACGAGCAGGAGCTGCAGCCTGTCCACCATCTTTCCACGTACGATAAGCGACTCATATCCGCGGTGATTAGAAAGAAGAAAATTAACGGGGTATTGCACTACTTGGTTCGTTGGTTCGGATACGCCAAAGATCACGATTCCTGGGTGCCCGCCTGCGATGTCAGAAAATGAATTTTACGTGTATCTGCTCTCGAACACCAGCATGGATCTGTACCCGTCCAACACGCTGAATGACTTCACGATCGCGTTAGATAAGCCACTACACCTGATGATTCGTACGTCGTCGGTCTAGAGGGATTTTCCATTCCCAACAGCTTCCTGAACGTGAACGAAGCGCCTGATAACCTGATAACGCTATCAACGGAGAAGTGGCAAACAAAACAGCTCACGTTCGAAGACACGGACACGCAATTGAATAAAATATTCCCCGAATATGGGATAGAGTGGACTTACGAGGAAGATCACTACGTGTTTAAGCTACCGTCGCGCGTGTGCTCGGCGAAACTAGTCGACAGACCACTGCATCTCGCGTTTGGAATCGTCGACATCGATGGAGATCACCCGGAGGGCGGTAGCGTACGCGCCGTCCCAAACGTGTTACCGCTCGCGGAGGAAAGAGCCGTTATGATGCGAGTTCGCCGGGTGATAGTGATCAATAACGATCTAATTTTAGAACTCCGATCGCTCATTACCGACACAGTCAACGAATTCTTCAGAGCGACGAACGATACAGAATCAAGGGTGGAATACAAAGACAAGACTTACTCGCTCGCTCTCCCGACGAATTTCAACTTGTCGACCGAGTTCCTGGACCTCATTCAGGTGAAGCACATCCACGTTGAAGGACCCCGAAAGCGCATCACGTGTAATCCCATAGTGAAGACGTACCGCATCCACATAAGCACTCGAGAGACGGAAAGTCGACGCATTTCACTTCCACCAAATTACTACGAAACACCCAAAGCTCTCGTGAGCGCCATCCATGAGCGTCTGCAGCCGGAGGCTTCCCTCACGTACGATGCATGGACGAGGAAGTGTTCGTCGAGCTTGCGGGAAAACGTGTCGCTTACATTATCCGATTACTTTGCGTACCTACTGGGTTTCGGCGCAAAAACCGTATTTACCGAAAACGATACGGGCGTTGACGAAGTGACCATAGATCTTCCCATTAACTGTATTATGATATACACGGATCTCGTCACGCCCTCCGTAGTGGGAAACGGGCGGCATCCGATACTGAAATTAGTTCCATTCATATACGATAGAACGAAAGAACAACTGAGTTTCAGCTTTCTTCCCGTTCAGTATTTGAAGTTAGTGCAGCGCGAAATTTCCTCAATCACCGTCTCTATACGCGACGACACGGGTCGCAAGCTACCGCTACAAAATCGCGGTAGATCGACGCTGACGCTGCACTTTAAGCATGTACACTAAAGCGGTACCAATCTACGGATTTGGCGTTCCGACGGTATACGGTCGCACCTGTACCAGAGGGGAGGCGATTTCTTTTCTCAGCTCGGGCGTTTCGCTATTCCACTCTTTAGACGCAAATCGCTGTACTTAAAAAAGACGGCTGTTGCGGCCGCTAAGCGCGTGGCCAAAAATCTGTCGGAGGGAGACTCTTTCCGAAGTGTGCTTAAAAGATCGGCGAAAGATACGGGCCGTGAAATTCTCCGAGACCTCGGAGGGGCCGGCGGGCGAAGAAAGAGGAGAAAGCCGACAGCATAAATCACGCTGGTTGCGCGGCCAAAATTTAGTTGCGAGATGGACACGATTAACGTCGTACATCCCGACACTCCTCTGTTGGATAAGTCGGAAACACAGTTATTTTCCGTGCCGGGAACGCAGTGGCATATACTGAAGGGGGAATATGAGGGATTCTACCCAGTCGCTGACATATCCTCCGTCATTGAGTTCCAGCTTTCGAATTTGGGGCATCACTATCTCGATTTGAACTCCTGGTACATAGTGACGAAAGTCCGCATCGTACGTGACGATGCTTCGCTACCGGAAACACAGGCTGGCGATCGGACGACCTACGACGAGGTCTACCCCGTCAACGCGTTCGCCAGCTCGCTTTTCAAGAACGTAGCCGTCTTCTTGAATCAGACCATGATTACGAATAAGGATTTGTATAGCTATAGAAGCTACCTGGATATTTTGCTTCACGCCAGCACCACGGAGCAAAATACCGTGCATAAAGCAGGTCTGTACACGCAAGAAGAAGCGCGTCAATCGGAAAACAACATTCGCGCTCGTGGACCGACAGAACGATACAACCTCACACGTGGCGGCAAGACCATCGACCTGGTTTCCAAGATCAACTCGGACGTTTTCCTGCAGCCTAAGCTACTCATATCGGGAGTGGAAATTAGGCTTGTTTTTTATCAAGGCTCCGACGCGTTCCGCATTATGAAGACCGATCAGGAGCAGCACACGCATAAAGTGGAAATCATGAGTACCACCTTCTACATAAAGAAAATCACCGTGTCTCCCAGCCTATTCCTCGGACACGAAACGGAATTGCAGAAGCGCAAGGCTCTCTACACACTGGCCGGA
This sequence comes from Ornithodoros turicata, assembly GCF_037126465.1. NCBI lineage: Eukaryota > Metazoa > Arthropoda > Arachnida > Ixodida > Argasidae > Ornithodoros > Ornithodoros turicata. The sequence goes on from NC_088206.1 coordinate 51,581,849, forward strand.
AGTGAATCGCGTATTCGCTCGCTACCAGTTGGCAACCTGGATGCATGCCTGGAAGATTTATTTCCAGAGAAGATACCGTCTAAGGTGGTGGTCGCATTCGTGCCCACCCTAGCCTACCAGGGAGCATTCAATCGGGACCCGTACCGATTTGTGAACTGCGACATTGAGTCGGCAACGCTCACCGTGAACGGGACGCAGCGTATAGACACGTTCGACTTCAACAATAACCTGAACCACCGAAGCTACTTCAACCTCCTGGAGCAGCTGTGTGAGAAGCACGTCTCCTACGAATACGACCACTACGTTGGAAACAAGTTCCTACTGTACTACGACCTGGATCCCGATCAATCCTCGGTCCACCTGTCACCGATCAGGCGTGGAAACGTTCGTCTGCAACTCAAGTTCCGACGTGCCTTGGTCGAACCCACGACCGTATTGATACTGTCCGAGAGTGTGCGAATTATGTCCATCTATAAGAACAGGAACGTCACACTGGATTAGCGATGTTCGAGCAAGATATCGAGAGATTCCTGAAGTACAACGATTACACTTCGGCACTCTTCCGCGGTGTATACGCTCGAGACGATCGTCTGCCCGCGCTGGATAGACCGGGTATGGTCGTGGTGAACACCGATCGGCGACAGCAGGCTGGGGAGCACTGGATTCTGTACGCGAAAATGAAGGATGACCTCATCTACTTTGATTCCTTCGGATTGCCAACCATCGAACCCGAGCTGAAACGCCTCACCGTCGACGAATATAATGATGTCTGTATTCAAAGCCTGTATTCTCCAATGTGTGGTGTGTACTGTTGTATCGTGGCGACATTGTTGGCGAAAGGGAAATCACTGAAGAGCATTGTATCCCTGTTTCCCGATAATCTCGCCGCTAATGACCTAAAATCAATAAAGCTGCTAGAAAAGTTGTTCGTCGCTTAAAAAGTGTGGTCTCCTTTAATTCTCCCCCCACCGAAAACTATCACGAACGCATAGAACACTTTTTTTATCGCTGTGTTTTATTCACTTTCGTGTACAGCGCGCGTCGTTGTCCTCGACCGGCGACGGCGAAAGGTTGCTGGTCGCTCGCATGGAGTGCCAACCCGCGCCCGCGACCCCTACCGAGTGGATGTGGTTGTTGTTGTTATTGCTGCTGCTGCTGCTCAAAATACCTCGGTGGAGGCGCTTCACTATAGGGAGGCGGTAAGCCTCCCACCACGAGCACTCGAATATGTAAACCCTCAGGTAATGGGTGGCCGCAGGTGGGGCATTGCATCTGAAATATGCGCGCAGACCTATAGCTAATGAAGTCAAGTAACTTGATACTCACGGTTGCTCTTTCGATGGCGAGACTGAGGCGAGTAACGCTCTAGGGGTACCACCCATGAAAATAAACTTACTACCTCGCGAGGGGAACTTTTTTTTTCGGATAAAGCGCGTCGCTTCACTTAATGCGAACCCCCCTCAACAGACAACTACGATTTATAGGCAATGGCTGGAAACGTTTATTTGCTAAGCAGCGGTTGATAGCATGAAAAAATGCATGGCTTACAAGCGACGCTCCTTATACGTGGCACGAGCTCAGCTGTTGGCGATGACAGCACTCAGTTCCGGCGAGAGTAGAACAAAGAGCAAGGCATAGAAGCGATGTTACGACCGGACTATAGTCCAGCGATAGTTGAGCACAGAAGAAGGTAGCGCGTGCACCTAATGGCTCAGCTGTTGGGTGGTGTTGGCGGTAGCAGTGGCGAGAGCGCATTCAGATGGATACATATGTATTCAGGCTCTGGCGAGGGCTGCAGTGGTGGTGGTGGTGTTAAATCCCGTGCCTTAGGTCCCACGACCAACTCTCGGAAGTGTGATCCTTCGGGTAACGGCTGAGAGCAGGTTGGACAATTCATCTGAAACACGTGAAAAAAGAAAAAAAAACTCTACCCATTGGATAACGTGTAATCTATTTGGTACTTACGATTTCAGTCTGGACGTGACGATGGTTGCAATCGGGTGAGCAGTGGATGAGGTCCGGGCTCACGAGATCGTTTTTGTAGGCAACCCCTCTTTTCCATGCTCGCGCAATCTTTTTTCAAGTCTGAGTGCGCCAACTTGGTTTGAGCGGAAACAGAAAGTTCGCGATGGTGGTTTACATGGTGCCGTGATATAAAAATGTGGATCGTCTGCCGGTCTCCTAGCTGTTGAAACCGAAATCTGTTTACATCATCTTGACAACATTTTCTTCGATTGAGCTCACCATAGAGTTCTCATTTTGGCCCTGACGGGGTGGAAGTGCGTTTTGATAATAGACAGGTGGCCCAGACGTGGCCTCATCCTCAAGGCGACCCAAATTCTCGGAGAAAGCCTATTTACATCACCTTGAAACATACGCAACATTTTCTTCCATTGTGATAAAACAAAGCTCACCATAGAGTTCTCATTTCGGCCGCGACGGGTGGAAGTGCGTTCTGATATTAAACAGATGGCACCATCGTGTTGGGGCTTGTCTCAAGGTGACCCAATTTCTCAGAGAAGGCCTATATACATCACCTTGAAACATACGCAATATTTTCTTCGACGGTGATAAAACAAAGCTCACCGTAGAGTTCGATATTATAAACTTATTTTGGCGATGACGGGTGGAAGTGCGTTTTTGATATTAAACAGATGGCACCATCGTGTTGGGGCTTGTCTCAGGGTGACTCAATTTCTCGGAGAAGACCTATTTACATTACCTTGAAACATATGCAACATTTTGTTCGCCTGTGATAAAACAAAGCTCACCATAGAGTTCTATAGTATAAATTCATTTTGACCATGAAGTGCATTTTGATATAAAACAGGTGCCCCCAGCGTGTTGGAACATGCAGCCAACTCATCCCTAAGGTGACCCAATTTCTCTGCGAAGACCTATTTACATTACCTTGAAACATACGCAACATTTACTTCGACGGAGATAAAACAGAGCTCACCACATAGTTCTCATTGCGGCTGCGCGCGTGGCCTCATCCTCGAGGTGACACATGATTTACGACCGTGTGGAAACAAGCGAGCCCCGACGTGTTGGCGCATGCAGCGTGGATGCTGGTTTATAAACCGCGCGATCGCCTTGTAGTGGACGACCATGACCAGGCTCGCGCCACGCCCCCGCTTTCCATCGGTGGCTCATGCCACGAAATAAATCAGTTTCCTTCCGGCATTCGTTGTTGTAGCTTGCGTTCTTTTGGCTCTCACAATTCTGGTGACCCGAACGTAGCTTCGCCCTTCAACAATGCACTCTGGAGACGAGCCTTCCCCACAGACCCCGGCTACAACCCCTCTTCAACCGGGCGTGGCTCATGTCGGCATACGCTTACCACCGTTTTGGTCTCGCAGCTCGTTCATCTGGTTCCAGCAAGTCGAGGCACAATTTCTCCTTGCTGGTATAACATCCCAGATAACCAGGTACCGTCATCTCCTGGCCTCCTTTCCCCCCGAGATCGCCATGGATGTCGCCGACATCATTGCCAACCCTCCGGCGCAGAATCCCTACGACCATCTGAAGAGCTGAATCCTCCAGCACACCACCATTTCTGAGCGAACGCGCCTCCAACAGCTTTTGCACTCTGAAGAACTGGGGGACCGAAGACCCTCCCAGCTACTCCGCGCCATGCAAGTCCTATTGGCCGACAGAGCTGCTTCTCTTGCCGACGATCTGCTTCGCGAACTGTTTCTGTCGAGGCTCCCATCCTCAGTGCAAATGGTCCTCGCTACGGCCACTGCCTTACCTCTGGCCTAGCTCGCACAACTGGCTGACAAGGTGACGGAAGTAGCAAGCCCGAGCCCTCCCATTGCAGCCGTTTCCGAGTCCTGTCGCCTTCCCTGTCGCCGGCCGATTCAGAAGATTCCGCCGTTCCCCACTGCGTTACTCCCACCGCAGCGTTTCTCCAGCTGATAACCAGAACCCACCACCCTGCTGGTACCACGAACGCTTCGGTCAGGCCGCCATGCGATGCACGCATCCCTGCGGTTGGTCGGGAAACGCTCCCGGGAACCGATGACGGCGACCACCGCTTTCCCTTCTCCCGCCACAAGTCGCCTTTTCTTTGTTGTGGACCGCTCCAGCAAGACTCGTTTCCTCGTGGACACTGGAGCTGCCGTCAGCGTTCTTCCTGCCTCATCGATCGACCGGCGCGGAAACGCAATTTATCACCTTATGGCTGTGAACAACAGCGCCATACCAGTCTACCATGAGAAGCTGCTCACCCTTAATCTTGGCCTGCGAAAAGTGTTTCCTTGTGTGTTTCGCGTTGCCGCCGTCTCTCACGCTATGCTCGGAGCAGACTTTTTGCACCATTTCGCACTCTCCGTAGATGTCTCACGACGCCTTCTTGTCGATACCCAGACCCGGCTATCGGCCCACGCAATCCTGCCGCTCCCCACCTTGCTGCTGGCGTCAGTGGCACTTCCCTTCCACCAACTTCGTTGCCAATCTCAGAGCTCCTGCGCCAGTTCCCCTCACTCACACAACCTCCTGACTGGACGAAATAGGTCAAGCACGATGTTGTTCACTTCATCGAAACCACCGGCCCACCGGTTTTCTCCCGTTCTCGCCAGCTATCACCCGAGAAACTGAAGACAGCCAAAGCGGAGTTCCAGCACATGTTGGACATCGGTATCGCCCGTCCATCCTCCGCCAGTTGGTCTTCAGCACTCCACATGGTGCCTAAAAAGACGGGAGACTGGAGGCCGTGCGGGGACTACCGCACCCTCAACCTAGTCACCAAGCCCGACCGCTACCCATTGCCTAGACTCCAAGATTTTACTGCTAACCTGCACGGCATGACTCAAGAATCGACCTAAAGCCTATCATCAAATCTCTGTAGCGCCATGTGACATCTGTGACATCCCGAAGACTGCAGTCACCACCCCATTTGGGCTCTTTGAATTCATTCGCATGCCTTTTGGGCTCCGGAATGCGGCACAGACTTTCCAGCGTTTCATCGACACCGTCACTCGGGGCTTGCCCTTCGTCTCTGCATATATTGATGAGATCCTTGTCGCAAGCGAGAGCCTTCAACAGCACCTCGAACATCTTCAGCTCATCTTCTCTCGCCTTGCCGACCATGGAATCGTCATCAATATTGCGAAATGCGAATTCGGAGCGCAGTCGCTGGAATTTCTTGGCCATCACGTGTCCTCGGAGGGCATCGCACCGCTCCCGCAAAAAGTCGCTGCCATCGTGAACTTCCCACAGCCCCAGTCTGTGCGCCAGTTGCGCCGTTTTTTAGGCCTTGTCAATTTTTACCGACGGTTTCTACCCCACTGTGCCCACAGTGTACGTCCGCTCGAAGAGCTCCTGCACCAGTCTGAAACATCACGTCGAGGCAGCAACCAACATGTCACCAGCCCCGGTCCTGCCAGTCGCGCATATTCCCTGGTTTGGTCGGATGCCGCTTCCGACGCCTTCAGTGGCATCAAGTCGCTGCTTTCTTCCGCCACTCTGTTGCACCACCCGAGCCCAAATGCAGCAACAGTTCTGATGGTCGATGCCTCTACCGCAGTCGGAGCAGTGCTGCAGCAGAAGTCCAGTGACACTTGGCATCCTCTGGCGTTCTTTTCCAGGGCACTCAAGCCAACGGACGCCCGCTATAGCACCTTTGGTCGAGAACTCCTTGCTGCGTACCTCTCCGTCAAGCATTTCCGCTACTTTTTGGACGGCAGAGAATTCACCATACTCACCGATCACAAGCCCTTAACATACGCTTTTCGCTCGGCCAGCAGCAAGTACTCCCCTCGTGAGATCCGGCATTTAGCTTTTCTGGCAGAATTCACTACCCGCGTTGAGCATGTCTCCGCATCGGCGAACTGCCCTGCCGACGCCCTCAGTCGCATTGCTGCAGTCGAACCCCTCTCTCCTGAAGCTCTAGCGCGTGTTCAGCTCAGCGATCCCGACCTTGAAGCCTTACGCCGATCGTCCACCTCCCTTCATCTTGAAGACCTTCCCGTTCCCGGTTCAGACCTCCGTCTTTGCTGTGACATAACCACAGTTGCTCCCAGGTCCTATGTCCCTCAGCCTTACCGGTCGAGCGGTTTTTGGCCTTCATCACGGACTCTCGCACCCAGGAGTACGAGGCACACAACGCCTTATTGGGTCCCGCTTCATATCGCCCAAGATGAACGCTGATATTCGCGCTTGGGTCGGTTCCTGTTCCTCCTGCCAGCGTTCCCAGATCTCCCGCCATACATCCGCCCCGCTTGGTCGCTTTGTTCTCCCTGACGCACGTATCGATCACGTCCACCTTGACCTTGTAGGCCCAATACCGCCATCTTCCGGCCACCGGTACATTTTGACGCGCGTCGACCGTTTTACCCACTGGCCGGAAGCCGTACCCATCCCTGATTCCACAGCACCCACCGTGGCAGACACCTTCTTCTCCACCTGGGTTGTACGGTTTAGAGTGCCCTCACGTGTCACCACTGACCGGGGTCCTCAATTTGAGGACAGACTTTTCGCTGCCTTTCTCGACCTTTTGGGAACGACACGCATTCGCACAACATCATACCATCCCTCATCAAACGGCCTGGTAGAAAGGTTCCATCGAGAACTGAAAGCCGCCATCATGGCGCACGAAAATCCTACCCGCTGGGCATCACTGCTTCCCGTCGTCCTGCTCGGCATTCGTACCACCCTGCAGACTGACATCGGTTGTTGCTCTGCCGAGCTTGTCTGCGGTACTGCGCTACGGCTCCCAACCGATTTCTTCTGCCACTCCGAACCCTCTACCATCAGCCACAGCTCCTACCTAGAAAACCTCCAGCGTTTTTTTCACGACGTTCGGCCCACTCCCACCCGTGCGAGTCCATCCCGAGAGCAGTTTGTACCGCAGCTCCTTTCAACAGCGTCCCACGTCTTCCTCCGGCGGGACGCCGTTCGAAGGCGCCTTCAGCAGCCATATTCTGGCCCTCACCCCGTCTTACAGCGAGCCGACAAGTTTTTCAAGATCAGCGTCAACGGGAAGCCGGACTCTGTAAGCGTGGACAGGCTGAAGCCCGCCTTCACCGAACCACCGCTGTCCTCATTTCCCCTTTCTGCCCTTGCACCGTCCCCTATGCCGGCTCATCATGCCCCGTCTCGTCCACCGCCCCGAAGAAGCGCGTCTCCTGGGCCGATCGCTCCTCATGGAGTCTGGCGGAGGGGCCCCTGTAGTGGACGACGATGACTAGGCTCGCGCCACGCCCCCGCTTTCCATCGGTGGCTCATGCCACGAAATTAATCAGTTTCCTTCCGGCATTCGTTGTGGTAGCTTGCGTTCTTTTGGCTCCCACAGCCTCAGGGGGGAAACAGTCTGCTTTCACTCGCTTCACAAGTAAGTTATTCCCTTTACTTGTTGCACGTTTCTTACGGATCCGTTTATTTTCAGTGCCTCGGTGTGTATTCTGCTTTTTTGATCCTCACGATATCGAGGATGAATCGGACGACGATTCTCGGGACGGCGCACCTCCTACACCGTCTGCTCACGTGATGCGATCGCACCCCGACGTGGATACATCCTTCCTGCCCTTCTTCCAGACTGACACCGCATTCAGAGGTATCGTCAAAAGATATGTGCTATTGGCATCTGTTCACGATCAGGGAGTAGAGGATTTGCGACAATATTTAATGAGTCACTTTCACGATATGCTCGCTATATTGAGAGCGCAACGAATACCCTTTAGGTTTTGCATTTGTTCGGATGTTTTAATGGTGAAGGAACCGCGGGGGGAGGTAACCGCGCACATAGCCCACTTTATGGCGTTTGCTCGTGTAATCCGCAGGACGGAGCCATCGCGAATACCCTGATGGACGTGATCCAGGAGTCCACAGGGCGTGTCGAAAATTATCAGCGGGAAGGGAGCAGGTTCGTGTCCACCGACGTCCAAAACGTTCAAATGTGTATTTCCGCGGTGAAAACTAAAAAAAATCGGATGCAATGGGGTGCTTCCCGATCATTTGGCTAAACGCAGGAACATGCTGACGAATATTAATTTACCGGCACGTAAGGAAAGGCGAGTGTTTTAAATAATATACGCTTGCCCTCCTGCACCAACAGGAAAGTAATAGATGGAAAGAATACGAAAACTATGCCGCGGAGTAATGGTGGCCTAGTCGCTTCCCCGTTTCCTACTCTGATCTGGACGAATTTGAAGACAAAAACAAGATATTCGTGTACGTATACGAGTACGTCGATCAGGGAGTGCACGTGTCGCGACTCCCAAAACTCGAATATGAAAAGAAAATTCACTTATTGGCTATAGATGGCAATTTTTTTGGAATCAAGTCTCTCGAACGGTTACTGATGAGAGACAATAGGCGTTTCGTATGCGAACGTTGCACGCGCTCTTTCCTGAATGAAGACAGCATGGCGAAACATTATCGCCTGTGCGCGGACGTAAACGAAATTATACTGGAATTTTGCGAACCGGGCAAAAACTTTGTAGAATTTACTAAAATACAGTACAAGCAGCAGTATAACTACGTCGTCGCGTTGGACACGGAGAGCGTACTCGCGCCCAGTGGTGTTGGCATGCAGCGTCACGACACCTCGAGCTTCTGTGCCGTGCTCGCGAGCACCCACGACTCGAAGGTGATGCGCATCAGGACGCACCATGGTGAAGATTCTGCGAGGCAGTCCGTGAAAGCTTTGATGGAAATGCGGGACGAGATGATCGCCCTGAACGCCTGCCCCGCCGAAATGGTGCTGAATGATAAGCAACCAGCGCGGCACAGAGCTGCCACCCACCGCGCGTACTGTAGGCGGGGGTTCGCGCAAGATCTACCCCGTGTCCGGCACCGCGACCATTCTAAGCGTTGTACTGCCGGCGAGACAAATTACATCGCGACGCTGTCCAACCTCTGTAACTTGGCGTGCACGACGCGGGAAAAACTGCCCATCATGGTGCACAATCTGGACTACGATTTGGCCGGACTGCTGCGGGAATTTCACCTTCTCAGGTGGAAGCGAGCTCCCTTCATCGTGGCCAGTTCCATGGAAAAAATCCGATCGTTCGAAATTGGCACATTCCTATTCAGAGATACCATGCAGTACCTAAATTCGTCGCTGGGAGAGCTCGTGGAAACTGTCAAATCCATGGGGGACGCAGAGGCGTTCCAATGCCTGAAGCAGGTATTTGGAGACGACTACGAAATTTGCTTCGTAAAGGTGTATTCCCGTACAGCCACGTTAGCTCGTTCGCGGTATACGACGAATTGGCTCTGCCGGCAAAATCCGATCGATGGCCATGGCAGAAGCAGGTCGGTCGGGACGAGCCAGCACCTCCACCAAATGATACGGGCAGCACAGCGTGGCAATGATGGCAATGCTTTAATGACAGAATGATAATGCCCGTGACATGAGTCGCGTGAGATGAGTCCTCATTGTCGTCGTCACAATATATTATGTCAGTGGATTTTTGGCCAGAAAAATGAGGAAAGTTACACAGCTGATCCAAGTGCCGATCTGCTTTCAGCATTGAAAACAACACTCCCGCTGAGGCAGCACTTACAGATGTGAAGAACAGAGGTGCTCTTATTCATCCAAACATTAACCTTTTTAACATACTGTAGCGCACAGAAGAATTCTTCGTTGAGAACGCAAATAGTCAGTCAGTCTACAGGGACACTATAGACAGTGTTCTTCGCACATGCACAATCATGTTTCCGTGTGATGAACACAAGGAAGAAACAATTGCCCAAGTGATCCATTACTTCGTGAGCATGCGAACGAGACAGTACTGCAAGCATGTTGGCTTCACCTTGAAGAAACAAGCTCAAGAAAAGAAGAAATTAGCAAAGCTGTGTGCCTCATAGTGCGTGAAAACAGAAAGTGTTCTGCTTCTTTAGAAACATGCACTCTATTTGTGGCGCAGTATCAATAAAACTGTTTATAAGTAAGCTGGAGAAGCTGCTTGTTAGGACTCTTACAACATGCTTTTACAGCATTTGTAGGGTCTGGGGAAACGCATGCATAACTTAACGCTTTTGCAGGGGCTCTGTAGATGTGTATTTGTCGCGCTACAAAGCAGATGCTATAGTAGCCGTTGCAAATTGCTTGTTCTCCCTATTGTGCTTCTGCACACGATCGACAAAAGAAAAAGCAGCACGCGGAACGCGGGTACAGCAGGTGCCGCCTGCACTTTGGGTCTCGCGCGGATGGCTGGACGCTGCGGCTTTTCCCTTTGGAACGGGCGGTAGCTTCCGCGCGGGCGGGCCCCCTTACTTGTGCGCCACCTGTCGGCGCGTGGCGAAACTATCAGGCGCGGCGAACATTAACTGGACGCTCTCCCCGGCGGAGTGTCATCACCTCCCTATATTCTTTCACCGTGGTCTAGACAAAGTTTCTCTAGCATCATGAGGATGCATGCTCATGTTCAGTCCTACCACAGTGCTTTTCACACTTGCAGAGTTCTAGTGGGTTTACCCTTGCACGGTTGCAATGCAGCATTCGAAGTTTCACACTGCTATTTTATTATGAATGTTTTTGTTCCGTAATGCCTTTTTGTGTCCCCTTTCGGTCAGTTTTATATCTGGTATCTATCAGGTCCCTGTCAGGATATCGCCAGCCACATGTCAGGTTATTATCAGATTCACATCAGGTTATGATCGAACTTGTACACGTTATTATCAGGTTGTGATCAGACTGGCACCCGTTGGGCATCAGGTTCGCCTCAGGTCATGATCAGACGCCTATCCAGACATCTGATAGATTTATTCCGGTCACGTTCAGTTTTCTCTCCAGAACTCATTCAGTTCCCGAATAAACAACCGGATTACATCCTGATACCTTGGCCCTGAACGATTCCTGATCGTCATTCCCGCCCAATTTTGGGTTCAGTCCGGAATCAGGTCGGAACCAGGGAACCTGGTTATTTCCGGATTCAGGAATTTCCGCACGGGTAAATTTGTCTGGAACACACAAAGAGAAAAACATAACACACGCAGCAACATTAACAGATAGGCAAATGAGCTGTGGCGACAAAGTCAACAAGTAATTGAGTAAAAGTCAATGAGTGCCTGAAATATAACATGCCTGACCGGGAGCAGGACGGTCCACGTTCAATTCCTGGTGCTAGCACTGACTGGCTTTTTCATGAATTATTTGTTGAAGTTTCCATGTGCTTGAGAACATGAACTATTCATCAACCACTGTATCCTCATGAGGTGATGAGGGTTTATCATCCCAAAGGGACTCCCTTTCTTGCTTGTGTCCTTACGGTTACTCAACACTGCAGAAAAAAAAAGAACAAGGATTTAATGACAAGAAATGGATAATCATGTTTAATTTATAATGATTGTGCACAACAGAAAGAAGAATTTCGTACAGAAGGCTGTACTTCTACAGTTCTAACATCAATTTACAAAATTCCAGAATATATAAGACATGTTGCAAGGCAGAGAGCAAGTAGAGCGAGGGTTGGTACAAATATACAAATAAAAATACAAACATAGTATAATAAATAAAAGAGGGTACAACGCCATCCGTTTCAAACAGACAAGGGTTGAGTTGTGTAGCGTAATACATGACGGACCACGGCGGCCAGATAAGTATTTGGCACAAAAGGCATTCACGGGCGACACATTCAGGAAAAAGTGCTACAGTGTCTTGTCAACTCATCCCTTGCCGGCTTGAAACTGATGGAGTTGTATCCCCCTTTTTATTTGTTTTTTATTTAGTATTTTATAGTTGTTCTACGTACTGTGACTTTGCAGTAAGATATGGACTTTGGATAAAACGACTACACAGCACTGCTCAGGTATTTTTTGCCTATCGAACAGCATGTATGGAGTATGCACACAGTACTTGTGCAGTGGACCCACTAAAAATGTAATGAATGTGGCATTGCCCACAGTAATGCACCAAGTTCAACACAAGTATTGTAGAATCCAGGTATTTTACCTTACATGCAAATCCAGTACCACTATCCAGTGTGAAGTTGTTACAAACAAATAGTTCAAATTTTTCATAGTTCTCAGAACAAGACAGTGAATGAATAAGAGTAGACAATGTTAACATGAATTCTGGGCTATTCTTCAACCAAATATTCACAGATAGTAAAGGCACCTTCCTCAATGGACGCTGATGACAGTGAAAATTCTAAAAAAAGTTATCAGAGACGACATCAGCTTCTGCGTGTCAGAAAGAATTGTATGTCCAACAGTAATCGAGCTAACAGTAACAAAAATGTGCAAAAGACAAATTAAGTGAAATAATGTAACGCACCTTCTATATCAGCCAGTAAAGCTTGTACCAGCCCATCCACAGGAACCAGTGTCCAGACAGCAAAAGTGCTTGAACTGGGAGATAGCAGCCTATCAGAATGGCGACCTTTATTTTTTTACCCTGAAAGCACAGGTTGTAATGTTGAGGGCAGATTTAAGAGTTGTGTCAGGATGTCTGCGCGAGAGCGCCCATGAAAAGTGGAACATAGGTGAATACTCAAATTATAACATCACATTGTCATACCTGTTGGTGGCAGCTAGACTGCAACTAACGTGTCAGCAATTTCTTCATGCACCAGATGCAAGCCCGATCCTGCTTCATTTCCGCCTTCCGCGTGCACTTGTGGTAATCCAGAGGTTAGATTATCAATACTGTTGTGTTGTTAATCGAGGCTATATCAGAGTAAGCACAGTAGGACAGCTGCACAATCGATTCATGAAGGTTGCAATTTTAATACCTGAACCCCGACTTACCTTTCTGCTCTCGTTTTTTGCCTTGATCCTCCGTGGCACGTTCAAAATTCGTGTGTCGGGCATCTCAGATTTTCATAAGACGATTTCGTGCCGAGATTCCAAATTGCCTCCTGGAGTCGCGCGTAACCTATGATAACATCCGTGGACGAAATCCTTGGAGTGGAACTTAGCAGGCACCGCTGTCGCTGTCAGCCAAAAGCTTTGCACTGCTTGGTCTTTTGGCAGCTTATAATAGGTAACACTTGAATGCTCCGATGAATTGTTCTAACACCGTAGCGTCGTCGCATTCTCGACAACTTCGCCGTGGCATATCACGTATCACATCGCTCCAGCCCATTAAAGGCAAGGTCAGAACAAGGAAGTGCACTTTCCAAACGACGTCGTGCCAAAAAAAATATTCACATGCTTTGTTTCCGGCTTAGCAATAACATAACAGCTGTTCGCTTATGTACGATGCACAGAGGACGAAACGAAAGAAGCCAAGCGGCCAAGCCAAGAGTCCATGCCAAGCCAAAGACAGATAAACCGACAGCAGTGACGTCGGCGCGCCCGTGCGCAGGGTTTGCCGACGGTCTGACGGGCAGGCGTGGGAACCAAAAAAAATGTTTTCTAAAAAAACTACGAAAAGTTCGACCAAGATATTTCGCACACATAATCAGTATTCGCTAATGAACACACAGCGCGAGTATCGCTCAGTTCTGCGGCACTTCAAAATCGGCATATCTGACCTTTAATTGAGTGTAGAAGGCGACGTAGGCTACGTTCTTATGTTCCGAGCCAGTGATCACTTAGAGTGATATTGTTCAGTTCCACCTTGTTGAAACGGTGTACGCATTTTGGTAACACTTGGGTGTTCGTGAGTAATCACAAAGGTGGTGCTTTTGACATTGCAGTTGCTGGCCTAACTGGTATGTACATCGTCATGACTGGCACTCTGAAGAAGAGCCGGTAGGGACTTAGGCTACATTTCGCAGGAAACTGTGCCCACATCTAACGCCATAACGACCTTGCTGCGCCATAACGAACTTCCAGAGCTCTGTGCTGGTAAAATTAATCGAAGGACAAAGTTATAAAAATAGTAAACGTTAGAAATCAGAAACAATGAATAAAGGTAATATACATTCACGACAGCAGTAAACGATTTCTAGAAAAATCTTATGTGATGTGCATGAGGCTCATCGCCTTCATAACAAACATATTTCTCTAATCCTCCAGTGGGCGGCACACTGTCAGTACGCATGTCTGCCTTGGATTCAGGGGCGGATCCAGACCTTGGGTCTGGGGGGGGGGGGGGTGGCTTCTTTGTTGAACAGCGTAGTGGAGGAGGGCAAAGTGGGAAATCCAATGCATAAACTAACTCGAGGGCCGCAAACGTATCTAAACATCCCACTGTTTACGTTTTATAAATATTTTGTGGTGGCATAGGTAAAATCCGAACCGGCGCTTCAGTCAGATGATTCATTTTGCGAAACGCACACTAAGAAAAAAGTAGTAAACTGGGGAGTGATTGCAGGGTCTAGTTCCCTAGAATGCCCCCCCCCCCCCCAATTACTTTCCTTTTTTGTCCCCTAGCCGTGAAATTTACTCCCGAAGATTTCGCATAGTACGTACTTTGCAAATGGTTCGCTGAATGCAACAATCTACGTAAATATACGCTCTTTGTAAATTTTATGGAACAGCAACAAGTTTATTTTGAGATGATGCTGTGGATACCTAGCAGATAATAAGGAACATAGGTCCGTGCTGTGCACCTGCCAGGTAACAACTGGCCGGCGCGTTTATTGCGTCGTCGTCATCATGATTGCGTCCACAGAGGGCGCTACAGGGCTCCCCCCTCTAGAGCGTCGTCCGGCTGGAGACGGTCGGAAGAGAGAGACCATGTCACAGTCCTTCGGCCTGTGTGGGCTACGGGCTTCAGTGTGGCTGAATAGGCGGGAAGGTCCAAGTAGGTGTTAAAGGGGATGACGGAGGAGACGTACGCTGGCTTCACGCGATCCAGGGCAACCGTGTCGTGTTTGCCACCCAGGTCGACGACGACGGTCTTTGAGGTGCGGGAGAGCACAGGGTACGGTCCGGAGTAGTGTGGCGTAAGGGGTGGCTTGGCGCGGTCGGTTCTGATGAACACGTGCGAAGCGTTCTTGAGGTCCTGGCTGACGAAGACGGTTCGCCGCGTCGGCATGCGCGGCGCAACGGGGGTGATGGAGCGGAACAAGTCATGGAGCATGTCGATGTACGCGGTCTGGGATGGATGGGGCTCGGCGGGGCTGGGGGTGAGAAAATCACCTGGGAGCCGGATCGGGGAGCCGTACACCAACTCGGCTGAACTGCAGCTAAGGTCTTCCTTGACGGAGGATCTGATGCCCAGCAGCGCGAAGGGAAGGTGTTGGCTCCAGTGCGCAGGGTTATCGTGAGCAGTGAGTGCGACCTTCAGCTGACGGTGTAGTCGCTCGACTAGCCCATTCGCCGCGGGGTGATAGGCAGTCGTGTGGATATGGCGAGTTCCGAGTAGCTGCGTAAGGGCAGTGAACAGTGAGCACTGGAACTGCCGTCCGCGGTCGGTGGTCACGATGGAGGGGCATCCGAACCGCGCGATCCATGATGCGACAAAAGCTTCAGCGACTGAGTGAGCGGTGATGTCGGTCAGCGGGACTGCTTCGGGCCACCTCGTAAATCGATCGATACAGGTTAGAATGTACCGGTAACCTTGAGATGGTGGCAGGGGACCGACGATGTCCACATGCACATGGTCAAATCGGGCGCGAGGTGGCAGGAACGGTTGAAGTGGAGTTCGAGTGTGGCGGCCGACCTTCGCGCGCTGACAAGGGATGCAGGTCTTGACCCAGCGTTGGACATCCTTGTTCATGCGCGGCCAGGCGTAGCGTTGTGTCAGGAGCTTTTGGGTCGCGCGCACTCCAGGATGGGAAAGGCCGTGGGGCGAGTCGAAGATAGGCCGGCGCAACGTGACGGGAATGAACGGTCGATTAACGCCTGTGCTGGTATCGCAAATGACAGTCGTCGGTGTGGCCGGGATAGGGACTTCGCGCAGCACCAGTGACGTGTCTTGCGTGGCTAGCAGTTGTTGGAGTTCGGAGTCGTCAGCTTGCGCCGCTGCGATGTCCTCGAGACCGACGGTGCATGGCGTAGAAATGGAACCAATGCGAGAGAGGGCGTCCGCGGCACTGTTGTCCACACCGTGCACATGACGTATGTCCGTCGTGAATTCCGAAATGTACGCCAGATGCCGGACGACGCTCTAGAGGGGGGAGCCCTGTAGCGCCCTCTGTGGACGCAATCATGATGACGACGACGCAATGGAAAGGCGTTCGCCAGATAGTCGTCGAAAGGTCGCCGTGATGGGAGGGCCTGTGGTCTCAATGCGGTGCGTAACATGATGCGCGGCTGGCGCTGAAAGATTGCAGGGCTTGAGCAGCTCGGGAAAGGAAGCCAAGACGTTTTCGTAGCGCGAACCGGGAATAAATGCACATATGCCGGTTGAGTTGATCGTCGAGATGCCAGCTTCAGTGGTTAATTTGGTGATGTTGTCGGTCAACTTTCGTTGCCTAATGCTGACATCAAGATGAAAACGTTCGGGTCACCAAGTTTGTGGATACCTAGCAGATAATAAGGAACATAGGTCCGTGCTGTGCACCTGCCAGGTAACAACTGGCCGGCGCGTTTATTGCGTCGTCGTCATCATGATTGCGTCCACAGAGGGCGCTACAATGCTATACGGAACAGTGCAAAATGGAACAGTGATGATGGTGTATATATATATATATATATATATATATGTGGATATATATGCTCGCTCGCATTGTACTTCTATGTTCAATGCTATACAATGCTGTATAATACGCAATTCTTTGCCCACAGAGTAAGAAATTGTTGTTCTTCCTTGGAAAATTGTGTCTTATGCATGTCAAAAGATTTTATCTTACTTGAATATCACGGTTCGTGATTTTATTGAAAGTAGTTCATTCATGTACATGGATTATGTACATAGGGACTGTGAGCACAAACCGTGGAATGAAATCCGGACCTCATTTAGCCCCAGCATTTAGTCCAGAAAGGTAATAATTGTTGTGGCAATCCATTTAGTTCCCCCCATAAATACAAGGTAAGTAAACACAACGACTCTTATCAACGCTGAAAACAAGCAGTGCTACGAAACCGTCGTCTGCCCTATGTCCCCCCCCCCCCCCCCACGAATGACGCAATCGCCCCCGAGCGGGAGCTATGGTACCTATGTGACATTGTGTATTGTATTGGGGCGTTGCTTGCTGACCAGAAATAGTATTGCGGGACCATGGCACTAGGAATGGAGGTAACTTGGTCGCATAAAATTTCGTCAGAAGCATGGAAATTTAGGTCGGGGCCCGAAGCCGACTTTGAAATTTCGAAGGTGCCCACGAATCGCGACGCCACAGATGACCTGCACTTAGGAATCCTGGAGGAGCCTCTGGAATAGATACCAGCGCTTCTTTTACAGCCGCCGCGTTTCAAGCCTCATACATCAGCGAATGGGAGACCATGTAGAGTTGGTTAACGTAAGACGTGTCTCTACAGGACGACGGCCGTTTGGATAACGGGCTGATCAGGGACCCAGACATGGTTCGGCACGTGTGGCTTCCCTTTGAGTGCCCGTACGCGGGTTCCAAGCTACGCGTCAAGAGACAAACATGCCGGGCTTCGCGGGCGTCAAATAGCACTCGACGATCTCGACCGGCGCAGTATAGTTGCCTCTGTCTTGCGCGCTCAGCAGCTTTTGAATAGAGCAATATGTAACAGCTTGTGTACGTGGATCTGTCGCTCAATAGTTACAACGACTGACGTGTTGCATCTGACCAACGCCAAATGTCAGTGACATGTCCACGAAAGAGTATCCCATCGAGGCATTCATTTTCGTACGAGAGGGAGTGACTTGTCTTTTTTGTGCAAGAAACGCTTATCGTGCAACCACATTCACTGCTCTTTTAGGGGAACGGCAGGCGATGGCACTAGCAAAGTGCGTCGAAACATTTCCATCAACCACCGTCTGCAACGACGAGTCTATTTGGCTTACAAGCTACATGTAATGGCATGGAATTGTCGATACAGAATCAGAACAAGTCACCCTTCCCATCCTTGGCGCAGCTGACGTCATGGATACAGAGAAGGACATATGGAATCTGCTCGTTTCATGACGAATACTTATCACTTGGGATCCTCTAAATGGGCACCTACTTGGGGCTGGTTGGGTTGGCACGGGTTGACCTCCATAGGAATCTGCGATTAAACAACATCAAGTGGAGTGAGGAAGAGGTTCCACCTATTTAACGTCATCTGGAGATAATGGCCGCTTTCATTGGTCCTCTCTTGCAATGCACCCCTAACTTCCCTAAAGGGTGTACAAACCAAAAAGAATAACTCTGACTTAACATAACAGAGAAAACAATTTAATACTGTGGGGCGCTGCAGTTCACGCATGGTACAGTCGCTGCTTATCGAAGGAGATAAAAGCGCCACGCGATGGGGGAGAGGGCAATGTTTCTGCCGACAGCTGTCAAGGTAGGCAGCGGGGCTTGGAGCGGAACAGAGGATCCGCGACACAGGATATGTAAGTGGTGCCCTTGTCACTGAGTAAAGAGTGTGTTTGTTCACTTGTGTCTGTGTCTCTCGGTGCAGCGGTTGGGCAAAAGACGGGTTGGACTCAACCCCGCGTGGGATTCAGGGGGGCAGAATCCTACAAATTGGCGTCCAACGTTGGGGCCGACCCGTCTTGCCGCACGCCCGGGAGGCACTGACAGCTAGTGTAGTTGCAGTGTAGTAGCATTTGTCGCCCGTGCCCTTCGCTCGCTGTCGCTTTTGCTGTTTTGTTCGTAGCTCGGGAGTGTGCATTTGCTGGCCATGCCGCCCAAGAGGCCCCCTCTCGAGCCCGTCTACGAGGACGACCCGCCAGTAGCGGAGGACCTGTTTCGGGAGGAATTTTTGCCCCCGGATTATGCAATGCGTATGCGCGAGGAACTCATGACTCGAACGCAGCACGCGGAGGAGAGCCTGTTGGAATATACCCGGGCAATCCAAGAGCTGTACCGCAGAGCTGAACCGCTCGCGACGGAAAGCGAGAAGGTGGCCCGCGCTATTCGCCAATGTCACCCTCGTTTTAAGCCTTATTTGCGGGGGCGAAGCTTTTCTTCGCTCGATGACCTTGCTAAAGAAGCCCGCGTCATCCAAGCAGATTTGTTGGCGGAATTACAGTACCGCCCACCGCCTAGGCCGGAACAAACGCTGGAGCCTAGCTGCGCATGGAACGGGCCGAGACAGTCGTTAGACGCGGAATTAAACCCCCGTGGGACTGTTGGAACACACGGCGGTTCGTCCGCCGGGCCAGTTTACCGTTCTTTGGATCCCTTTGCATATGAGCAAAGGAACCGAGCGAGGTCGGCACGAGCAGAGCCGCGCGAGCGCGAAGTCGGTGATGCACGTCATGCCCCACGGCAGGACAGGCGCGACTCTAGAGCAAGTAATAACGCAGGAACACAACCCCGTTGTTACGGTTGCGGTGAACGCGGTCATTTTCGTCGTAACTGCCCGCAGCAGACCACTACCACCCCCAGACAACCCCCGCAGGGAAACCCGGGACGCCGGCGGCGGTAATTGGGAATGACTCAATTCTGTCGTCGGCTGCTGAAAATGTTGATAAGAAGCAAGCGAATTCTAACCATGCTATCTTGTCTGATAACGTAGTGGCCTTGGTCCCGCTCGCATGTCGAGCGCAAGATGACATATGCAACATCGGACCGTTTATCGTGGCGCGCGTTCTGAGTAAGGACGTTACAGCTTTTGTGGACACTGGAGCGGCTGTATCCCTCATAGGTGACACCATCCACGATTGGTGCCGGGAGCGGAACATTTCCGTACGGACGACCAGGACCTGCCTACGGCTCGCATCAGATGCAGTGGTACCAGCCGGAGGAGCAGTACGTCTCACTTTGACCGTCGACGGACAACGTGTCAGACAACGCTTCATCTACCTGCCCGGATTGGCGGGACTGATGATCCTGGGACGCGACTTCATTATCCGGATGGGACTCGTCCTGGACTTACGTCGCGGAGGCTACCAGCATGCAAGCGGTGCTACCTTCTACCCATTTATGGTGTGGACGACGCCGGAAACGGAGCAGAACCGGACTGGTGAGGAGACCCAGGATCCCGGAGCTGGACAATTTACGTCCGTTGAGCTATTTTCCGGAGCAGAACACCTAACGGCGACGGTCGTACCCGCTGTTTTGGAGGACGTCCTGAAACAATTTCCAGGAAGCCCAGACTAGCGACGCATGCTCGCTAAAGCATTGCGGCCATTCTCCTGTATGTTCACAGAGAGACCAGGTCTAACCCATGCATTGGAGCACCGGATAGACACCGGCGACGCAAGGCCCTGGCGATGTAATCCTCGGCCTTTGAGTGTGCATAAGCGCAAGCTCCTCGACGCTGCGCTGGATGAAATGATCGAGACCGGTGCTGTGAGACCTTCTCGCAGCCCTTGGGCTTTTCCGGTGGTTCTTGCGCCGAAAAAGGATGGAACGGCAAGGTTGTGCGTGGATTACCGCCGACTGAACGAGGTGACGGTAAGAGATTCATACCCTTTTCCCTCGATAGACTCGATCATGTATTCGTTGGGATCCGCCCACGTGTTTACAACTTTGGACTGCAGTAGAGGATTCCTGCAGATTCCGATAGCACCGGATGATGTTGAGAAAACAGCATTTACCTGTCACGGGGGATTATTTGAATTTGTCCGACTGCCCATTGGACTGTCTAATTCTCCCGCTAGTTTTCAGCGAGTGATGGACGAGGTGCTCGGCGATGCGAAATACAATTTCGCTATGGCGCACATGGATGACGTAGTAATTTTTTCACGTACATTCCAGGAACACCTTTCTCATTTGAAAGTGGTGTTAGAAAGCATTGCAAGCTGCAGGATTGACTGTCAATCCCCGGAAGATGCAGTTGGCTACCAACAGCATCGATCTCCTCGGGTTCAAGGTGGAGTCCGGCACGGTCAGGCCGAACGAGGACAAGCTGAAGGCTATCCTTGAGTACCCCCGCCTGATGGATGTGAAAAGCTTGCAGCGCTTCCTCGGTATGATTGGCTTTTATAGACAGTTTATACCGCGATGCGCAGACCTAACGCAACCGCTAACTTGGCTTTTACGGAAGGGAGCACGATGGTCGTGGGGTCAAGCGCAGGAACAGGCGTTTACCTCTCTCGCTAAAGCGATTGCGGAAACTACCCGCTTGTATCTCCCGGACCTAAATCGCCCATTTGTACTTCAAACAGATGCGAGCGATTACGGCCTTGGTGCAGTCTTGTTACAAGAGCATCACCATGAACTCCAGCCCGTAGCATTTGCTAGCCGTACGCTGACGCCTCCCGAACGCAATTATAGCGTGACGGAGAAGGAGTGCCTAGCAATCATGTTCGCACTACATAAGTTCGACATGTATTTGGATGGTGCGAAATTCACTATTCAAACTGACCATCAGGCACTGTCTTGGTTAAAGCGGTTGAAAAACCCAGCTGGACGGCTCGCACGTTGGAGTTTAACGTTGCAGCGATATAACTTCTCGGGTGGAATACCGGAAGGGAACCTCAAATAAGGTGGCAGACGCGCTATCTCGAGCACCGTTGCCCCTTGAGGACGTCGTTATTCCGCAGGAGCTTGTGGCCGCGGTTAACCAGACCGTCACGGAGGAGGAGCTCTCGTGGGGACAGATTGTAAGCAGGAACGACATCCTGGAAGCACAGAGGACCGACGGCCTTTGTCAGCGTGTGTCAAGGTGGCTGGAAACAGCAAACCTGCAAGGCACGGAAGACGCTGAGGAGAGGTACGACTCCTATCAGCTGAGCGAGGATGGTCTCCTGGTCCGGTACATTCCCAGGTGGACGACGAGGAGGTTGGTGATAGCCCCTTTCGGATCGTAGTTCCAAGGAAGCTACGTAAGTCATTCCTCAAATACTTCCATGATTCTGCATTGTCGGGTCACGGTAGCAGCAGCAAGACTTATTCTAAGTTGTGTCGTATCGCGACTTGGCCAGGCATGAGACAGGATGTTTTGCGGTATACACGCAGCTGTCCGATATGTCAGAAGTCTAAGCCGCGTGGAGGGCAGCCTCCCGGCTTGCTGCAACCGATTGTTAGCCAGAAACCTTGGCAGATAGTCGCATGTGACGTAATGGGTCCTTATCCCAGAAGTCCCCGTGGTAACCAGTATCTGTTAGTTGTTACAGATCACTTCACGAAGTGGGTTGAGCTTTACCCGCTGCGGAAGTTGGTGTCCGCTCGGATCTGGGACAGACTGCTGGATGTTTTTTCCCGGTTTGGATTCCCGGACCAGCTCATCACGGATAACGCCTCGTGCTTTACAAGTAAGGTGTTTGTCGATAGTTGCTCTGCATTGAGCATACGTCACGTAAAGACGTCCCCTTATCACCCTCAGGCGAACATAACTGAGCGGGTTAACCGCAACATCAAGATGATGTTGGTATCTTTTACCGAAAGGCATAAAGATTGGGACGCCCGTCTTACGGAGCTTGGCTTTGCCACTCGTACTACGGAAAATAGGTCGACAGGATTTACCCCGGCTTATTCGAATTTCGGACGGGAAATTGTGTTCCCCCTCGAAAACACGTTGCGAACACGGCACACACAGCCTAGTCGTTCGTACGCGAAGTATGCTAATGATCTTCGCGATAGAATTTCGACTGCCATTCGTTTGGCACGAGAGAGTCTTGAGGTCGCAAGACTGGAGCAGTCTCTCCAGTACGATACAGGTCGGCGCCAGGTCATTTACCGTGTTGGAGATCTGGTACTAAGGCGAACACATCCCCTTAGCGATGCAGCGAAAGGCTTTGCTGCCTCTCTCGCTGATCGATGGGGCGGTCCTTATCGGGTAAGCGCACAGCTAACTCCGGTCACTTACAGGCTCGAGCGTTGCAGCGACAACGAGGAAACTGGCCCCGTCCACGTACAAGACCTCAAGACCTTCAGCCAGCGCATCTCGGACAGCGGCAGGTGGGAGGAGGACCACGATGTAGCATCGCAAGCCCGCTCTCCCTCAAGTCCCCCTATAGGGCCGGTCAACCATCCCCCGAAGAGACTACTGCCCAGGGCGGGGTTCCCGGGATTACCCGCTATAACCTTCGCCCACGTAAGCAACCGAGGTGACGTTTTCCCATTTTTTTTACGCAGGCCACGACCGAGATCTCGTACACCACAAGGTTCTACGGCCCACCCCCAGGCTCGGGCTTCCCGACCTCAACGTTACGTCGCCCCGGCCGTTCGTTCAGTCGCCCACGCAGCAACGTGGACGACCTTGTCTGGTGACACCAGTGTTGGATTCGTGTCGCACCGTCGATGGAGAGACCAACCGCGCCCGCTGCGCGACGACCCGGTCGCCCTCGTGCCCGAACCTTTCAAAGGCCTCACGCTCCAAGACCGCCACCCGACCGAGCCCCCAGCCGTCTATACACCGGAAGAGATGGCACGTCTCTGCCCCTTGTGCCACGTCATCCAGTTCCATCCAGCAACACATCGAGCGAGCCCTTTGCACCTGAACAGAGCTCTCCAACCGCCCCCTGCTCCTGCAATCAACCCTGGACCCCAAGACATCGAGGCAGCTCTCGCCCTTGTGCGTCGGTTCCGGCCCCACCTGCTCTCGCCTGCGGGACCCCGGGACGAACTCATACTCGACGTGCCGGACCTGCCAGACATGTGAACTCTAAGTGGGGGAAGAGTGTGGGGCGCTGCAGTTCGCCCATGGTACAGTCGCTGCTTATCGAAGGAGACAAAAGCGCCACGCGATGGGGGGAGAGGGCAATGTTTCTGCCGACAGCTGTCAAGGTAGGCAGCGGGGCTTGGAGCGGAACAGAGGATCCGCGTCACAGGATATGTAAGTGGTGCCCTTGTCACTGAGTAAAGAGTGTGTTTGTTCACTTGTGTCTGTGTCTCTCGGTGCAGCGGTTGGGCAAAAGACGGGTTGGACTCAACCCCGCGTGGGATTCAGGGGGGCAGAATCCTACAATACAAACGTTTCGTATCTTATACGTGACACATTATTAGTGCAAGGCTGAATGAGGAGAGCCACAAACCAGCTCTGCTATCTGAGTAGTCAGAGTACACACCAGGGAGAGGGCCGCGGTTCATGCTACAAGCGGTCGATTCGGTGTGGATGTGCCACGATTCCAAGGAACTTCTGCGGCCCACACCTTTGCTCCCGTGCCAAGGATACAACATTCTTAAAGTTAAACAGTCCAGTTTTCCAACAGTGGTCGACAAGTTCTGTCTTAAATCGGGTGGCGTTCGTTGCTCTGTCCACATCACGTTTATGCTCCCTGAGGAGAGTGCTGTCCGTCTCACCTATACATACGACATATCACAGTCGTGACATTTTAACTTATACGCAATACTGGTTTGCGATTTGGGCTTGGAAATAAGGTCAGCCAGCTTGATATGTGGTCTGAAGAGGGTTTTTATTCCCAAAGGCAGAAGGCGCCCCGCAGATAGGCTCTCAAGACAGCTTTCACGTATGGTAACCTTACAACACCTTGGGTGAAGTTATTTTTCAGTTGTCGTCCTCTTTCTGCATTTGTTTGCGCGTATTTTTGATGATGTGTTGTGGGTAGCCATGCTTGGCATGGTTCATGGTGGTGTTTTAGGAAGTGTGGAACTCGGCACTAGAAGCAAGGTGATCTGCACGGTTCACTAGAGTTGTTACAACGGAACGCTTATGTTCAGTAGGGTGGTGGGAGTCATGACGTAGGAGGTTTCCGGTATCACATGGTTGCGGTATACACTTGTCATAATACGTTCCATCGTGTCCCGCCGTATACTGTCACGTCTAGGAAGGAGTGAGTGATTTTGTTCAGTTTCACAGGCGAATTGGATGGCAGATTCCACGATGTTCAACACTGCATGAAAGTCCCCTATGCAATCCCGGTTTCGAGTAACAAAAGTGTCATCCACGTAGCGCCGGTAAGCCTTGACTGGCCACGTCGCTCTTTGAAGGGCAAGTTCTTCCACGTGCTCCGTCACGAGGTTGACCATGGTCACTGATGTCTGACTACCCATTGGGCAGCCTTCGATTGCGAAAAACAAAATGAGGCTGATTCAAGCAAGAACGTAACAAAATGGCGATGTCTTCAACAGTAAAAGACATATGTGAGGCGAGGGCAGAGTCACATTGTAGATGTGCTTTGGCGTCCTGTGTCACGAGCGCAGTAGGGACGTTTGTGAACAGAGCTGTCACATGGAAGAAAACCATTACGTCCTCTTCCATAACCTCTCCCGAACCTGATCACGAATTAGCTTCACAAATTCTCGGAAGTTGCGAACGGTCCGGTTGTTCTTTACAGTGATAGGGGTAATAATTTCCACGACGTATTTGGATAGATCTAAGTGGGCGACCCTACGAAAGAAACAATGAGTCGTAAAGGGCACTCAAGTTTAAGTACCTTCGGGAGCCCGTACAGTCTTGGGACGGCGCCATCCGAGCAAGAGACTCGACGTTAAGTCGTCTCATCCAGGTGGTCCTTTCTTCTTTAGCGAACGGAGGTGGTCGACAAGTGAACGCTCAGATTTCGGAGTAGGATCGTACGACAGCTTCACAAAATCATTTGGATCATTATTGTATCTTAGCATGGTATTCACGTTTGTCCAGCATTACAGTGCTTCCCGCTTTGTCTGCAGGAAGGACCACTATGGACTGGTCAGATTTGAGTTCCTGCAAAGCAGCACTCCTTTGCTTGCTTAAATTAGGGTGAGGGCGGAAGTTAGATGGCGTAGTCGCAATATGGCGTCGCGCTAAGTTTACACCTGTGATATCCTTGATGTGGCGGAGTTTGTCTTCAATTGCGGTGATGAAATGCTTGCAAGGAACAGCGCGGGCCAGAGCGAAATCAGGACCCTTAGAGAGCACACCTACATGGCTGTCGATGAGTTGTTTTGAAGAGAGGTTAAGGATTTTTCTGGTGGACATCGCGGTATGTTTCTTCTTTTCTATATTCCCGGCCTGTTTCCGGGCATCCAAATTGCAGTGCATGTCACATCGTTGCACTTGCACATACCGTTGAAAAATAAAAATAAAAAATAACTTCACCCAAGGTGTCGTAACGTTACCCTACGTGAAAGGTGCCTCAGCCTATCCGCAGCACGCTCCTGCCTCTGGGAATGAAAATCTTCTTCAGACCACATATCACGCTGTTGAGCTTATTTCCAAGCCCAAAGACAAGGAACCCCCCGAATCGTAAAGCGGTGCCCTGTATAAGTTAAAATGCCACGACTGTGATGTGTCGTATATAGGCAGACGTCGGCGAAATCACGCATGATCGCAATGACCCACAATAACCGCCATCACCATCACCAAAGGGATGAGTGTGGCTGTGACTGCAATTGTCATTGAAGTGCCCTTGGGGTGATCCCGGCGCGTTGAAATAACAGGAGGAAAACCTGCGGTGATCGCGATCGCGCTCACGGCAGTAATCTGTATTTCATGATTCCTGTATTGCGATCACGATGCCGCGCCTCTGCAGGCACTCATGGGAATTACAATGTGATTGCGATCAGGCTGTTTTCCCCGAGCGCGATTATTGCGTGATCGCGCTCATCACCGCGATCATGTTGTTCTGCAAAAGCGCAAAGTATAGGGAAGCGCGCACTTTCTGGGCGCCTTCGCAACGCCGTGTGTTCCGTCCCCTTCTGGCTAGTTTTATATTTTGGCTGATGCTCTTGCTTCACGGTTGTCTACCCTCAACATCCCCTGTCCAATATTGGACCAATATTGGCGTGCTGCCTAGGATGTAGAATGCAAATCTCGAACATTGGTTCCACACTGATTTCACGTAGTCAATTCAGCATGTCAAACGTTCTCACGTTGTCTCACGTTTGTCTCAACGTTCTCAACGTTGTCTCACACAAATTAACAGTAGATTGGCACACGTGAAAACAGTGTCAATTACAACTATGGAAAATCACAAAAGGACAGACGTCGAATATACAACTTCCTTTTGCGTAAATGTGGCCTCATACCTTTAGCAACGCAAGCTCAAGCAACGGATCTGCCGCGCAGGGCGCTCAACAAGCACTTTACCAAGGTTGCTTTTGCGTGATTCTGCTGCTTTTAGCATTGCAAAGGATCATACAAAGAAAAGATTAAAATGGTAGTAGTTCCATATGTGGGAAACCTCTGAGGAAAAAATGGTAATCCATTACTGCTCACCCAGTCACGCAGACACAGGTACTTTATAAAATTCAGAGAACCTTGAAGACCCTTCATGTAATCAAATTCCATGCACTTCAGGAAAAAGAAGAGTTGGGCGTTTGACCCCCTTTTTGCCGTCTACCATCCTCCTTCACCCCGTCCTCTTCTCTAACCCTATGCCATCTGAGCTGACTCCCCCAACGCAAGCCCGGTTCACAGGAGAATATTCGCAGAAGGCGTATTTTTTTTCTTCTTTTTGCCAGGCACAGAGAGAGAATCACGTGACGCCATAGCAGTGCCCCGAAACTCGCGAGTTCTTTTGCGGGATAAGGTGAGGCGCCTCATGCGTTCACGTCATCGGACGTCAGGAAACGTCACAAATTAACGTCACGACGACATCCGGTGGCTAGTGCTTACTGATTGGTTCCGATGAGGATGGATTCGTTTTCTGAGCGATGATTGACCGTTTTCAAATGAGTTCGCGAGCGCTCAAACGGGCGACGGCAGTGTGCAGTGCCGGCTCGAACCGGCTTCCACGGAGGCGCCGGCGTCCGTGTTGGATGGCTCATGTTGTGTATAGCAGTTAGGTTGGTCCATGAATTCGATATTTCCTGTTTAAAAACGCTGGCCTGACGACGTCAGTGTCCTCGGAAAGTGACAGCTGCCAGAGAAGATGTCCGTGCAATATTTCTGCTCTACTTCCTTGTGTATACAGAAACGATTCGAGAGTCCGAACGCAAAGTTCGTCGGAAATCCGGTCAACCACAGTCGACAGAATCATTTGTTATTGTCTGTTGCCTTACAACACCGCATTCACTTCGTGTTTTATAGATAAGTAGCTCACATGCTACACTAGTAGCTACACTGTGACCAGGACTAGACGTCTTTGCCATCGTTATTTGCTCTTCAGTAATGCGACTGCCTAGTGTTTTCTTTCCATCTAGTGTTGTGTCAGTGGCCCGCTCAGTTGTTCATTCGGTACGATGCGCCCCAGTGCTCATACACGTTTGCGAAGTTACCTTCAATTAAAAAAATATTATTTAAGTTTAACAAAAAGTACATCTGACATTTTTATGCTACGTCTTGCTAGGAAGACGATGCATCGAATGCCACCTTGATCATGCTTCTATCCCGACCTCCACACAGAATTTTTCGGTCAAAAATGTGCATTTTGTCGAATTTTCACAACTTCTCGATTTTTTACTGAGGCTTACATTGCACCGGTGGGGTTGGATTTTTTTGTGCTTAAAGTACGGCTCGGGGGGTATAAAACAAAAAATGTTCAAGATTGAAAATTTCGTGCACGCCACAAGCGTCGAGCCCGTCGAGTGCGATGGTGAAAATTACTTACATACGGTAAAATGAACTCTCCCCTATCAAATAAGAAGCTGTTTAACGTGCTCCGTGCAGTACGTGGGCCGTAACGTCTGCTTAAAACGACACAGGTTTTCGCCAAGCAATGCATTTTTAAGGGGCTCTGCACTCCACACATTTCAATTTCGTTAAAGAAGACCAATGTTCTGTTGCTTTCGGACTCATAAGGAACCGCCAAAAAAATTCATATAAAATTCTAGGGGGGACGAGCGGCACCTCTGGAGCACTTGGCGTGGAATGGCCCACATGTAAGTTTTATCGTCACGGCAGCGCTGGTGAAACGTTCTCAAGCGCTGTTTATTTTATGCTCTCATGTCACAGTCTGGTACGTTGTATTCATATATACAGGGTGTCCCAGAAAACGTGTCATTGATTTATAATAAAAAAGAACTACACCACCTAGAATCATGCGGTCAACGGCGTTTGTTCTTACTATGTTTTTGCCACCTCCTGATGTGAATGTCTTGTAACGTAAGTATAATTATGTAAATTTTTGCGAACCGAAGTCGGAAATTTGCCAAGTAAATGTCACTTTTTTACCCCATGAATGTGAAGAGCGTGTCTAATTTACTCAAATTCCCATCGGAAAAAATAGCCGAACGTCATGCTCTGCGGTGCTCCCAGAGGATAGTGCGCGACGAATTTTAGAGTGCAACCGTTGTCAGTCAGACGAAAGTAGGTTGGAAACCCAGTCCACACCGGCATTACAGAAAGAGATAACACAGTCATGGCTTATCGTGTCCGGCTTTCGCTGGGATCATGCTTTCCCTCTCCCAATTGCAAGAACTGTCACTTTTTCTACTATCACTCTGTGGGCTCGGTTTGGAACATCCTTTCGTCGGACTAAGAGCTATTGCACTCAAAAAGTCGTCGCGCGTTACGGTCCGGTGCTCCGAAACGCATGATGTTCGGCTATTTTTTCCGATAGGACAGGGGGAATATGTTTATCACATCACAAAAATAGGAGGGAAAGGTTAGTCACCGCTACGGCGGCTTGCTATTGCCAGGAAAGAAAAGGAAAAAGAAAAAGAAAAACAAACAAAAAGAAAAACAAACAAACCTAAAGGAAAACTGTTATGGTGTTATGGTGTACTGCTCGTGAATATCACTGCCAATTATCATGAATTTAACTGAATTCGGAACGCTCTTCATTTTGGTGGGGTAAAAAAGTGACATTTACTTGTGCAAATTTCCGAGTTCAGTTCGCAAAGTATTTACATAATTAACCTTACGATACATGACATTGACATCAGGAATTGGCAAAAACCTAGTAAGAACAAATGCCGTTGACCGCATGGTTCGAGAGAGAGATTATGGGTTTAATGGCACATGGCATGGTTCGAGGTGGCGTAGTTTTTTTTTTTTTTTTATTATAATTCAATGACACGTTTTCTTTCATATACTACCTTAAGCATGCGTTGATCGGCACTTAACGTGTTTCCGAAGCGAGATTTGGCATCATGAATTCACGTTCGCTTTCATCATCGATTCTGCTTTCATTGTGTTTATATCCGACGTCTTTTCTAATTCAAACAACTCAGGCAAAAGAGGTGCTGACGCAAAGAATCGAACCTGGGTCCTCTGATCTCCTTTTCAAAGTCGTTTACAATGTAACTGGGTGTCGTAACAATGTTGACTGTGTTGTCGACCACTGTTTGAAAACCGGACACATGTTTGACTAACCTTGGCACGGGAGCAAAGGTGGGGACCACGGAAGTTCCTGGAGTCATGGCACATTTTCAGCAAACCGACATCTTGTAACGCGAACCGCAGCACTCTCCCCGATGTGTACTCTGTCTTACTCAGATATATAGCAGAGCTGATTTGTGGCTCTCCTCATTCTGTCTTGTACCGATGATGTGTCCGGTATGGGATACGAAACGCCTGTATTATATTGTTTTCTCTGTTAAGTCGGAGTTATTCTTTTTGTTTCGTACATTATGCTCTCCGGCTTTTGGAGTATTGTTGCTTCCCTAAAGGATAATTCCACTTTCCTCTCCAATACCCTCTCCTCCATGGAATAGCTCCAATAGATTATATGCAAGAGAGCCCATTTATCCAATTACCTTTGATACGACTGACCTGTATAAAAGTCCATAGCTGTGTATTCCTCCAGAGTTGTTAAGCCATCTGCGAGCAGAACGAACGTCATTCGAAAATCAACCATCGCTGATCAACGAAGATGAGTTTTCGCAGTTTGATAACACGCTCGTCACAATTTTACGCGCGTTCTGCCCACCGCAAGACTAACGCAAATGACAGAGGCGATAGCACTCACTCGTTTCTACCGAAGTGCTGATTAGGATGACGGTAAATGTGACCATTGATACCAAGAGCAGCAAAAGGAGACATAAAACGACGATTAAGGCGGCTGTAATGCGACTGTAACGTGAGCATTATATAAGCTCAAGTATACCGTCAGAAAGGAAGGTAGAAATGATGGGTTCTGCTTACCGGTCTGCGTGAAAAAGGGAAGAGCCACAATGAGAATAATTAACAACGAGCGTCACGCATATAAGAGTAATACCTTGTGACACCCACATATAGAGAAGGCTTATACCCAGGTTGTCACATGGATGGGGGGGGGGGGGCAATGTTGAATGAAAATTGTAACCAATGGCCATTGAATATAACGCGTCAACTCCTCAAAGGGATCTCAGACAGGTTGTACGCTTGGTGTCGCATGTTCAATGCACATTGCTTTCAATTTTAATTGAACACTGCCTCCGCCTCCACCCCCACGTGTGACGGCCCTGGATATTGGCTTGTGGACGCCACAAGGTGGCGACGTATCGGTACAGCAGGGAAGGGCGAGAGCCGTGACCCCCTCTCCCCGGAACAGCTTAAAAAGAAGTGAGCGCGGGAAAAAAGGACAGAGGTGTGTACGCCGCGGACTGGAATTGAACTGCTGATAAACATGTAAGCAATAAAAGTTGTATTTCTGCATTTCTTTGGTTGTGGCCGTGTTCTCGGGAAGCTGCAAGGCGGAACGGCAGGGAAACCCCGATGGGGTTTAGGGAAGAGGATCCCACAAGCTCCTTCAGAGTTCAGTGTGAGCTTTTGTCTCAGACAACCTCTGTATTATTGTTAATTCAATTCAGAAATCTTTACGTCCATCGGTCAAAGGAAATTGTACCAGCTTGAAATCTATACACTTGTTACCAGGTATGACAATAAAAGCGAGACACTTTTTTGTTAATATGGTTTGCTGCTTCTCTGTTAGGCTCACAACTTATGTACATAGACTCACTGTCTTTCTGGTCTTCATCCGTAGCTGTACTTTGTGTACCTGTACCTGCAATGGAGAACAGGAACAAGATTGGGAAAACAACTGTGTAATGTCCTACACGGGACACCCGAACAAGCCTCGCACAAGAGATCAATGAAACTGTTCCGTAGGACGATGTTATTCTCAGGGTGTCACGCGAAGACATGACGTAGTTAATAGTCGCCTTCGAAAGGCAGCGAAGCAGAACAAAAATTTGTCTCACCTATTCGAAGCATTTATTTCACTTGCAAAAAACGGTGGGGATGTACGTACTAGTTACGGGACCAAAGCCCTCTGTCCCGTGCGCCTCAGTTCCATACAGCTGTGACTGGCCATACGCTAACTCGTCGTACGTTGACTGGTCGTACATGGACTGCTCGTACGGGAACTGGTCGTACGAGGACTGGTCGTACGCGGTCTGGTCGTACAGTGGTACCTGCGATCCATCTGTGAGATACCAACGTTTCTTAGCAACACGTAGAAAATGTCATTCACTAAGTGAAGCTGCTATCAAATAACTAGAGCGCACCGTTGTCTTCTCAGTACTAAAATAATAAGAATTATACTTTCTATCACGAATGTCGCAACTAGATCAAGAAATAAAATGACATTCACTTATTAAGCGCTACTCATATACAATTCGGATGTCGACACCAGAGGTAGTGATCGTTTTCCTCTGTATATCTGGCACGACAGATTGCCCCTCTCACCAATTACTTAACTGATTTCATTCACGAACAGGAGTCTCTCGTGAAGGCTTGAGCACGTCTGTGCACACCGGTAAGTTACCAGAGGCGCTCTCGCAAGCAATGACTTGCGCCATTCACGATGCGGACGCCAGGTCCAAAACAATAACGGGACACGTCGGTCATTTCCCAGCAATAAACCACTTTACGGCATTACGTCGACGAGCAGAACGAACAGCTCGTCGGACTGGCCAACTTACGAAGCTTATCGCAAACCGCCGCATGAAAGATAAAGCAGTACGACAAAGAAGACCGGAAGCGCTGGTGTAATTTTTGTCAACACCTTTCACGGTTCGACCCGACCACAAAGTCCTGGAAGACAATTCGATCTCCGAAAGGGCATCCTCTGAGTCCGACACTCTTTAATGTGGTGATGGCGGACCTAAATTCGAGAACCCCTCGAAAATGGACGTTCTCTATGTATGCGGACGACGTTGCCATTTGGACAGTAGGAAAATCCGAACTGCCATTCAGCGCCGCTTGCAGCTGGCTTTAAGTAACATCCACAGGTGCCTCAGGCAACGTGGGATGGATCTTTCGCCCGAAATGTGCGTCCAGCCCTCGTTCACACGCAATGACATGACAAATTTCCCACTGTGGGTTGGCGCCAAGAAGCATGAGCCTGTACGTTTCCTTCGTTTCCTTGACGAGGTCATGGACTTGGACGTATACGCTGGACTCGCCCCATAAAGCACCTTGAAGCCAACATGCAGCGATGGCTCCCCGCTATTCAATATTTTTCTGGCGCAGGATGGGGCTGTGATCAGCGCTCCCTTCTTTGAGGTCATAAAGCCTTGGTACGGGCCACTGTACTTTACAGCCTTCCGGACGTGCTCAGGACATAGTTGGGCGAACTCACTCATGAGGGCCCTCATGAGTGCCCCTCGCCCTCACCTCACGCCTTTGAGGTGAGGGTGAGTGAGGGCAAGCCCGCAATGAGGTCATCCATGAGTGCACTCATGAGGTTTTGCCCCTCACGAGGCCTCCTGTGAGTGCACTCATGAGGTTTTGCCCCTCATGAGGTCTCCTGTGAGTGCACTGATGAGGTTTTGCCCCTCATGAGACCTCCTGTGAGTGCACTCATGAGGTTTCGCCCCCCATGAGACCTCCTGTGAGTGCACTCATGAGGTCTGAGGGGCGCCAGGTCTGTGTGAGTGAAGTCACTGGTGAGGCCTGAGGGGTGTGAGGTCACTATGAGTGCACTCAGAAATGAGGTCAAATGACCCATGGGAGGCTTGCGCAAATTATGAAGGCACTCACACGTGAGGCTTTCAGTAACGCGAAGCCTATTGACGACGCTCAAGCCATGAGGCCTATGGTGAGTGCACTCACCCTCATATGTGGGATGGACAGGGCATCTATTTATTGATGACGAAAAACTAGACCGTGGCGGGGGCCGCTTTGTTGTATTTCCTGCGCAGCCATCTGAAAAGTGCACATGGTGCAGTTTGAAGGGGTGGTGTGCACGTTTTTAGCAATTTCGTCTACGTCGCGCTGGGAACACAGCGAAGCGTCCTGAGCTGACTGATTACTTGATGATATGGTTCCAATCAACCAACTACCAGCAAGATGTACATTAAAGGGCTGGTGTGCACATTTTTAGCAATTTCGTCTACACCGCGCTGCGAACACAGCGAAGCTTTCTAAACTCACGGATTACTTGATGATATGGTTACAATGACCCAACTACCAGCGGGGTGCACATTAAAGGGCTGGTGTGCACATTTTTAGAAATTTCGTCTATGTCGCGCTGGGAACACAACGAAGCGTTCTAAGCTGACTGATTACTTGATGATATGGTTCCAATGACCCAACTACCAGCGGGGTGCACATTAAAGGGCTGGTGTGCCCATTTTTAGAAATTTCGTCTATGTTGCGCTGGGAACACAGCGAAGCATTCTAAGCTGACTGATTACTTGATGATATGGTTCCAATGACCCAACTACCAGCGGGGTGCACATTAAAGGGCTGGTGTGCACATTTTTAGAAATTTCGTCTATGTCGCGCTGAGAACACAGCGAAGCGTTCTAAGCTGACTGGTTACTTGGTCAACTCTCCAAGGCCGAAAATAAAGTTGTTGTTGTTGTTTGACTGGTTACTTGATGATATGGTTCCAATGACCCAACTACCAGCGGGTGCACATTAAAGGGCTGGTGTGCACATTTTTAGAAATTTCGTCTATGTCGCGCTGGGAACACAGCGAAGCATTCTAAGCTGACTGGTTACTTGATGATATGGTTCCAATGACCCAACTACAGGCGGGGTGCACATTAAAGGGCCGGTGTGCACATTTTTAGCAATTTCGTCTATGTCGCGCTGGGAACACAGCGAGGCATTCTAAGCTGACTGATTACTTGATGATATGGTTCCAATGACCCAACTACAGGCGGGGTGCACATTAAAGGGCCGGTGTGCACATTTTTAGCAATTTCGTCTATGTCGCGCTGGGAACACAGCGAAGTGTTCTAAGCTGACTGATTACTTGATGATATGGTTCCAATGACCCAACTACAGGCGGGGTGCACATTAAAGGGCTGGTGTGCACATTTTTAGAAATTTCGTCTATGTCGCGCTGGGAACACAGCGAAGCGTTCTAAGCTGACTGATTACTTGATGATATGGTTCCAATGACCCAACTACCAGCGGGGTGCACATTAAAGGGCTGGTGTGCCCATTTTTAGAAATTTCGTCTATGTCGCGCTGAGAACACAGCGAAGCGTTCTAAGCTGACTGGTTACTTGATGATATGGTTCCAATGACCCAACTACCAGCGGGGTGCACATTAAAGGGCTGGTGTGCACATTTTTAGAAATTTCGTCTATGTCGCGCTGGGAACACAGCGAAGCATTCTAAGCTGACTGATTACTTGATGATATGGTTCCAATGACCCAACTACAGGCGGGGTGCACATTAAAGGGCCGGTGTGCACATTTTTAGCAATTTCGTCTATGTCTCGCTGGGAATACAGCGAAGCGTCCTGAGCTGACTGACCACTTGATGATATGGTGCAAGCGACGCAACTACCGGCGGGTGGACTTTAAAGCGGTGTTGTGCGAGTTCTAACAGATCCCTCCAAATCGAGGTTTGAATTTGCGACGTATCTTGTACTTTTGCCACGTTTCTAATCTCTTTCTCATCTAGAGACCTCATCCTAGCGTCCTAGCATCGTTATTCATTTTGATGTATTGCAAACGTACGTGGATGAACAAAATGAGGTGGCATTCAAGAAAATATTTATTGGCCTCCGCAAACCATACATACACTGATTCTACTTGCATGTGAAATATTTTTCTTCAAGCTATGTATCGCTTAAGTAGAGCCAGATGATCGCACCATTTCTCCTACAAGAATCAGCTGTTCAATTGTGTCCGGATTCAGCGACGATCTTCGTGCTCGCTGCAACGACCCAGCTATAGAGAATAGCCTTTCGGCGGATCCAGACGTGGCTGGCATACCAAAGCACACTGCAGCCAGCTTGGCCAGTCGCGGGTAAGTTTGGGAGTGCTGCTTCCAAAAAGTGAGAGGTTCATCTGTCGTGCATGGGGTTTTCAGGAAACTGTCCAGTTCAGTATCACTCTGTGTTGGCGAGGCTGGGCATACAACATATCCAGCAGAGCGTAAAGGTCATCGGACGCCTTCTTTGCGGAAGACGATGGAATGCCTGAAGTACTAGGGATGGGCTCTTGCGGAGGAGCAGGATCCCGCGCTTCCGTAGAAAAATCCTAATGTCGTTAGAAAGAGCGCACAGAGTGTGGTTAATTGCTTCAGAAACTCAAATTCAGAATGTATCGACACAGCTGCGTCAGGCATTACCTCTGCTATCTTTTCTAAGAGTAGCTCCACAACTGCACGGGCGGTATCGGCTCCAGGCTTCTGCAACCCAGGTGCAACAGGAGACTGAAAGCAGCGAAGCTTTTGTCTTGGATTGAGCACACTTGCTGCAACAAAATAGTCGTCCCGCAGGAGGTTCCCAAGCCTTTTGTTCATTTCGTCTAGAAGATTTTGCTGCAGCTCCTTGAACCTATAACACACTGAGGTTTGTTACCTTTATTTGAAACAACAACATGTGCACTGGTGATGGTTGCTGACTGACCGAACTGAAACACATTATAATTAATTTTTACTTTGTTTCTATGTTTGTGGTGTGAACTGAGTATCTCTTTATTGCTAAAGAGGAAAACGAGAAGGAAGTGTCTGTATATAAGGACCGCTTTGTTATGTTTGCGGTGCAGCCATCTGAAAAGTGTACATATAGGCACGGTGCAGTTTATAGGGCTAGTTTGCGCGTTCTTAGCAATCTGATATGCCAATGCGAACTATACAGGTGACTTTTCAATAGTGAAGAATGGCAAAACAACATCAAAATGCGGATAGCTGCAAGGCTCTGCAAAATTTCTTGCTGTTCCTTGGATGCATTTATTGTACCAAGTATTCATTTGTAGGTGTAACGGTAAATGCGTGCTTACTCAGGATGTTGATAGTTGCTGAGTTGTGTGTAGCAAGTACATAGGCACAGGTGCAACACGGCTGACGTCACCCCATCTCCTTGCAGTCGATTAGTTGCATCATTTAGGGGTTTCAGAAGAGCCAGCAGGTGCTCCAGTCTGGTAATAGTTATTGTGGGTGGTGACATGTCAACGGTCTTCCTTGGGTTTTCCTCGTTATGTTGCGACACCAGGAGCTCCACAGCAGCGAAGACCTCATCCTGAGTATTCAAATGTTCGTACGTGAAATAATTCGTGACTTCCTTCTTTCATCATTATTTTTACAGCTCCATTCCCAATATGTATGTTGTTATTATTTGTAGTAGTCCAACCACATATACAGCTGACTTTTGCAACATTTGTATTTAGATTCCTAGTGCAAGTGACCTGATCCGCATGCGGATGTTTTACTACCCAGTATTTACGGCATGTCTGACCAAACGCTGAATACATTACGTAAAAGAAACGCGATGAAACGATGTTATAACTCAAGTGTTCTAGCGGGGAATTTCAATATACACATGAAAGATAACAGATGAACAGGCTAGAATCAAAAGGTGAACTGAGGAACGCTGAAATTTCGACGATGAAGGTAATATCTGCTTGAAAAAGACAGGTAAATATATTTTTAAAATAAAAGTCCAATCAACAGCTGAACCTTGTAGTACTTTGTGTACGTGGTTAAAAACAAGTGCCCACGCACTACTTCCACAGCCGTACTCTAAATTTTAAGTATGCATAAGCTTTTTCGAGGCTTACCTGGGTCAGTCGTTCCAGACACGCAACGATCGAGTTCCAGCGCGTGCCTCCAATTGGAACGAGGTCTTTCCCGCAACGTTCCTTCAATAAGCTTGTCCACATTGGTGATCGCCGGAAAATGTTAATTATTTTCGAGATGCACTTCAGCAGTTCCGAAGCATCAGTGTCAACTTTAATGGAGGAATTAACTACTAACTGTAGTGTATGAGCTGCACATCGCACCCGCTTCGACGGCTGTACAGCGGCGGACACGTCTACCTCAGACGAGACCACTTCCGCATCCTCTCCAGCTTCGTCACCTCGTTCCCACTTGTCGGTAAAAAGTTCCACCATATCGAAGGCCTTCGTCATGTTTGATGCGTTGTCGCATATAACAGCACCCACTTTTGTAGGTGACACACCGTGCTCACGAAGGACGCTATGGAAGGCTTCACGTATATTTTCGCCAGTGTGCTTTGCAGGGAAGTACTTGAAGGCCAGTGTCATCGTAGCAAGTTCCCACTCCTCTTTGATAAACTGCACCTTGACACCCAGCACTGCTTCTCTTCTTCTGCTTGACCAAAGGTCAACTGTGAAGTGCAGCCCGTTATCTGGAGCGGTCTGAATCGCTTTTGCAAGTGAAGGTTTGACCTGCTTGCTAGCGATGTCTTCAAGGATCCTGCCGACTGTGCGACGTGATACCATGTTTAATTCTGGTTTTATAAACTTCATTAATCTCTGAAAGCCTTGTCCGTCGGCAATGCACATGGGGAGTCCGTCCACTGCAATCATTTCGACCAGCAGATGGTTGAACTTTTGCTGGAACGTGTCAGACGGAGCTAACTTCCTGACTGTCGTCGTTTGTTGCCGAAATACTGCAACTGCCCCGTCAAGTCGTGGTTGGTTTTGTTTGTCTTCATTATATTCTTTAGCGTGCCTCAGCTGTAAGAGTAAAAAATTTGTCTACATTCAGGCACCTCCTACGTGCGAAACTTCCCAGTATTTCGCACAAGACGGTATGTGCAACGTGGTTCTGTGCGCACGTCTCAGCAAGCTCTAAACACGTTTTGCGCCATACCACATACTATACCACGTACTATACCGCAAAATTCCACATGTAAGTAGAGAAATGTAAACAACATGCACAGAAATGAGAAATATTTTAATACTGTTGTTTTACGGCTGAAGACGGGTGGTCAACGTGAGTCCTTGTCGCGTTTTGCGTCTATGCAATGCGGCAGCATACCTATTCAGCAGCGTTGTTTGCGGGTCATATTCCGCTTTTCAGTAATTTGCTTTATTATAACCAGGGTGTCGAACCGCAACAAATACGGGTTCGGGTTCGCGTTGCTTGGATTTTGTTCAGGTTCAGTTCCGGTTCAGCCACGCCAAGTACCGAACCGGTTCACAAACGGGTTCGCAGCCCCGAACCCGTTGGGGAACCGGTTCAACGCTTCAATTTTTATATCTCCCATAAAACTGCTTTTATCATCAAATGCGTGGCTAATAGCCTACTGCTGTTGTCTGTGTTGACGTTTTTAGTGGCCCAGTACTCCGCTTAGCGAGAAAAAGGAGAAATGGATTAACACTGGTAATTGGCGTCCACGCCGATGAAGCGCTGTAGTCTTGCTACACTCTATTCCGAAAATTCCGTTTTTCACTCGCACAACGCCAGCAAGATACACTTGAAGGAAGCGTAATGAGATGGGCAGTCATAAATAAATAAATAAATTTTACATAGACGATACCTGCCGGCGCACTGCATTCGTGGCGTGAATCGATCTGAAACCGTACTGAAGCATGTCGAAAATAAGCCTGCCAGACTTGCTCTTTCCGAGCCTACAGCAGTGTACCAGTTAATCAGCAACACAAAGGCAATGTGTCACGACACAAATGCACAACCAGTAAGCAGAACTACATTTACTTTCCAGACCATGACAAATCAACACCGTTCTGCGTACGCTCCTTCTCATTTTTCTGACTAGTTTAATTTCTTACTGCTCACGTGTAAAGGGAAATGTTGGACTCTTGCTAAATCATATTATTCGTCCTGTATAGAGCTAAACAACTAGCCTACATAATTTCTGCTTTATTCGTCCGCGTGGCGCCTCCTCTGTGAGGAGTAGACGCCGTAGTGCGTGCGTGGGGCGCTAACCGCCGCACTCACAAGGCCAACTGTGCTTCAACGTGTTGAAAAAGACGCTGACAGCGTACTTACTATACGTCCTTGTCTGAGTGCTAGATGAAAATTAGCGAAATTCATGACAGGAAGACCAATGTGTCCTCGTTTGTGGATTGAGGCACTTGAACTCTTATGCTGACCTCTTTTATGTCCAAACCGTTTTGTCGCGAACCGGTTACCGCTATTAGTTTTTCCGGTTCTGCTCCGGTTCGGGTTCAACAATGTCATAAAAATTGCGGTTCGGGTTCGGTTCCGGCAAAAATAACGGTTCGGGTTCGGTTCGACACCTTGATTATAACACGATAAATTTAAACATTAGGCGCAACCAGACCTTGAAGCGGAACGCTCATACTGTTACGTGCTGTATACCGGAAATTTCCAAGAATCAACTAGTTTGACAACCGCTAGTTAAAACAAACTTAATCAAAGAGCTGCAAAATCCGCTGCAATTTTGGTAACGTGCACTCAGAGAGGGAAATGTTTTTAGAAACGTTCATCTTCGCAAGCCCATGTAAGACATCTTTTTTTTTTAAATGAAACTATCACGGGTAAGTATCGCGCGCAAAAGCTGCGAATGAAAGTGGACGTACGTTCAGATGTCTGGTGAAGTTGCAGGTCTCTCGCCTCTTGCCACGTTTTTCTTCATTGCAGTGCAGACACTGATACACAGTTGTGGCTCCGTCGTTTATGGACCCTAGGTACTTAAAGTGTTTCTTTAAACTCCCAGGTACAGCATGCGTAGGGTCCTTAACAAGTTCGCCCTCTGCGCAGCGCTTCTTCGGACGGCTCATCGTTCACGACCACGTTTGAAATAGCACTGAAGGTGCACGACACTGGCGCAATACGTTACGGGCCACAAGAAACACCCGAAATCACAAGGACGCCGTGTTACCACCCGTATACGCGGCAAAATTATATTGCACCCACCGTACTAATCCTTTTTACTTTATGTCATTTATAGCCCCGAGGTGCCTCAAACATGCGATAGTATCAGAAGGTTTCTCACAGCCTCGCTATGCGCAGACAGACCGGCGTCGTCCTTGTGTCGCAGTTCAACGAACTACAACCTTTCATAGCTTCGCTACAACCTTCTTAGCATAGCTACAACTTTCAAGGCTTACACTAGGACATATGCAGCGCCCGCCCCTAGTTCCGAAAAACGTGGCACAGGAACCCTTTAAAGCGGTTGAAAAGGCTCCTATCGCGGTGCAAGAGCGATATCTGTAACCATATGGGACACTTTCCACAGGGACTTCGGTAGTGTTGGCCGCGAACACCCGAAGAACGCGGCACACCGGCCCTTTAAAACGACCGGAAAGGCTCCTATCGCGGTGCAAGAGCGATATCTGTAACCATATGAGACACTTTCCCACAAGGACTTCGGTAGCGTTGACCGCGAACACTCGAAGAACGCGGCACACCGGCCCTTTAAAACGACCGGAAAGGCTCCTATCGCGGTGCAAGAGCGATATCTGTAACCATATGAGACACTTTCCCACAAGGACTTCGGTAGTGTTGACCGCGAACACTCGAAGAACGCGGCACACCGGCCCTTTAAAACGACCGGACAGGCTCCTATCGCAGTGCAAGAGCGATATCTGTAACCATATGGGACACTTTCTCACAGTGACTTCGGTAGTGTTGGCCGCGAACACCAGAAGAACGCGGCACACCGGCCCTTTAAAACGACCGGAAAGGCTCCTATCGCAGTGCAAGAGCGATATCTGTAACCATATGGGACACTTTCTCACAGTGACTTCGGTAGTGTTGGCCGCGAAGACCAGAAGAACGCGGCACACCAGCCCTTTAAAACGACCGGATAGGCTCCCATCGCGGTGCAAGAGCGATGGGACACTTTCCCGCAGGGACTTCGGTAGTGTTGGCCGCGAACACCCGAAGAACGCGGCACACCAGCCCTTTAAAACGACCGGAAAGGCTCCTATCGCGGTGTAAGATCCATATCTGTAACCATATAGGACACTTTCCCACAGGGACTTCGGTAGTGTTGGCCGCGAGCACCCGAAGAACGTGGCACACCAGCCCTTTAAAACGACCGAAAAGGCTCCTATCGCGGTGCAACAGCGATAGCTGTAAACGTATGGGACACTTTCCCACAGGGACTTTGATTGCGTTAGCCCCGAATACCCGAAGGACGCGACACAACAGCCCTTTAAAACAACCGGAAAGGCTCCTATCGTGGTGCCAGAACCATGTGGGACACTTTTCCTTGTGGGGAAAAAATTTCTTTGTGGGACACATTGGCAGTGTTAGCCGCGCGAATAAGCCGCGGGCCAGTAAAGGCACACGTTTGAGGGCCGTGAGGTGAGGGCTAGAGAGGGCGTGTGTCCGTGAGGGTGAGTGAGGGCATGTTGCCCTGAGGGCCGTGAGGGTGAGGGCGAGTGAGGGATTGCGCTTTTGAGGGCCGTGAGGGTGAGGGTGAGTGAGGGCACGCGCCCGTGAGGGCCGTGAGGGTGAGGGTGAGTGGGGGCTTGCGCTTGTGAGGGCCGTGAGGGTGAGGGCGAGTGAGGGCATCCGCCCGTGAGGGCCGTGAGGGTGAGGGCGAGTGAGGGCATGCGCCCGTGAGGGCCGTGAGGGTGAGGGCGAGTGAGGGCATCCGCCCGTGAGGGCCGTGAGGGTGAGGGCGAGTGAGGGCATCCACCCGTGAGGGCCGTGAGGGTGAGGGCGAGTGAGGTTTCACGAAAATGCCCACCTATGGCTCAGGATTTCCACAACATTACTCATCCGTGCCTGCTTGCTCATAGCCTTCGTCGCTGCCTTGTAGTTACAAGAATGACTGAAACACGGCAAGGTTTCGATGAAGCTGGAGAACTACCGATTGATGTTCTACGTGAAAGGGGAACAGCTCGTCACTTCCTGCGTTTGCGTGCGCACAATCGCCGTCGCCCGTTCCTCAGGGAAATTCAATGGGGCCCGGAAGTGACTGCTATCGAGTCGCACAGATCATACGCGCGAGCCTCGCTGGCTTCGTAGCAGAGGACGTAAAGCCACCGGAAACCCCATAGTTTCTACCGGCCCCGCCCATCATCGTGAGTCTTCCGCATCATCGCGAACGAAGAGACCAATCCCCCCTCTGGTCCTTCGAGCGCATTTCTAAGCTCTGGTGAAGAGGAGAAATTTTCCACTATCGCAGCAGTATGCACGGACGGCGGTTTCAGAAATGGCAAGGCTGCGTCGGCATTTGCAATACCATCTGAAGGCGTAGCGCAAGGACGACGCCTTTCACAATCAACCTCATAAACAGCTGCAGAACTGTATGCCATTCTATTCTTTTTGCAGCTGAAGATGGACCAAAAGCCAGGGGACATGTTTCTTTAATAGTATGGAGTAACACTCGCTTGCATAACAAGTTGAC
Source organism: Ornithodoros turicata (assembly GCF_037126465.1). Lineage (NCBI taxonomy): Eukaryota > Metazoa > Arthropoda > Arachnida > Ixodida > Argasidae > Ornithodoros > Ornithodoros turicata. Next base: position 51,624,951 of record NC_088206.1, read on the forward strand.
AAAAGGAAAAATCGTGAACGTTTCGACACCTATTCGGGCGTCATCATCAGCACAGGGAAAATAAAACGGCGGCTTAAAACGGGAATTCTTTTAAACCCTTGTAACAGACTGGTAAGGGCCCCTTGTGAGTGTTACAGGCATTTATCTCGCTATGAATGTGCCAAGATTCAAGGAATTTTCTCACCCCCCCATCTGTGTTCAAAGGTCAATGTTGTCGCGTTGTCAAAATTGAAAGTATGTCCTGTACTTAACACATGATCGACAAGTTTGGTGCGTTGATTCTTTGCTGGTGGTTTTGTCAATTGTGCCTTGTGCTCCTTCATTCTGGTGACCTTCTTCCTCGCAGTTTCCCCTACAGCTTTTTGTAGCACATAGTTGATTTTAGCTCGCGAGTATGGATAGTGTTCACCGACTCCAAATCTGCACTACGAGCTATTGAGAACACAGGCATTCGAAGCTAGTTCTCCAGTGAATCCAGCCCATTCTGGTGTCGTGGGGAACGAACAAGCTGACAGCGCCGCAGAAGCAGCTGTCTGATCTAACCGACGAACGAGTAAAGCACTGCTGAGAAGAGAATGTCGTTCTCTCGTTTCATTTCTCGATATCTAGTGGCACCCCCCTCCCCTCCAATTCACCCAACGCTCCCTTTCCGAATGCCACGAAACACCTCTCGTCAAGACGCTGCATTAATTCATCGGATGGGACTGAATGTGGTTTTTACAGCTCAGTAGCGTTACCGCTTGCGAGAGGTTGGCTCTCCTACATGCCGTCACTGCAGTGCTCTGGAAGATATAGAGTACATCCTTCTTCATTGCGCGCACTACCAGCCTTTCCGATCCACACTTTCAGTTTCTTCAGATCAGCTGGACTCTCGCCCTCTCGCTGCGTCAAAATTCCTTGCTCCATGGCCAAATCTATCCCACCAACGCTCTTCCCTAAAAGCACTTGTGAAGTTAGTGGACACTGTAGGACTTTGGTCCTCTCTGTGAGACTTATCATTGTTCCATTTCAACACATTACCGCCAGAGAAGAGGTACGGTATCGCTCCTGGCGCTGAAACTCCCTACGCATCATCATTATTTAACTAAAGATGACGTTGTTTGTTAAAAGCTCACCGTAGTCCATATTGCTCGCTCGGTTCAGTGGCAGCCCGGCAGGATCTCACATGCAGTATATGCCCGACTCCAACACCGGTTCTTCTTCTACTTGATGTTTCACACAGGGCGACGGACCAATGGGTGGGTGCAAGCAGTTCAAATGGTTCTATTTATTGTGAAGCACGTGCTATCGTGCCCTTCTTGGATTGTGAAGAAAAGAAGACGAAGAAAGGAGAACCATGACCGACGTTTTATCTTCATTATTAGGGATGTGCCAACCGAATCCACGAATCCTAGGCAGGGATTCGAGATTCGGGAATCCGAATTCCAGTGCCCAAAACGGCGAAATGAATCTTTCGAATCCACGAACCACGTCTGTTTGTTTCTTTTTCAAATTTGCGCCTCCGGAGTCTGCCGAAAGCCTCATTGACCGACGGGTGTTTGCTTGTTTGTTTGTTTACATTGCTCTGGACTGAAAGAGTTCAGGCAGGAACTGTTACATTATAAGTGTAAAAGTAACATGGTCTTGCTTTTCATTGTTGCTTAGTACCATGGAAATAATCCAGACTCGAGAATCCATGTATTTCTTGTAGTCGATGAACAACACGTTAAATAAATAACGTTTAAGAAGAACTATGTGGGTACATTTTCTTTCGAAACTGAACTATTATTTATTTTGTTTCTCATTAAACAAGTGTATCATATTCTGCTTCAAAGCACTTTTCAGAGGAAGTTTTTTGTCCTGGCTTTTTAAGCTGTTTTTAAAGAAAGGATTCGAAAGATTCGAGATTCGTATGATTCATGGATTCACAGAACCTTCATTGGATTCGGATTCGGAATATTCTGGATTCGTCCCATCTCTATGCATTATTATCCACCGAATGACGCACCCATTCCGAATCAAGACCGAGGCAGAGCTAGATGTGTCTCTACTCAAATCCAGGGAAAGGTAACGGATTCTTCTTCGTTTCCGTTACCACCTCCGTTACTGTCCCTTATTTGTTTCTGTTTCAGTTTCGGTTACCACCATCGTTTCTTTAGTTTCCATTACGTTTCCGTTTCGGTTTTTGGTACCGCCCCGCCTCCAGGTTTATGTTTTCCTTCTTTCTTTTCTTTCCTTAAAAAAAAAAAAGACCATTGAGACCGTGACAAAACTTAATCCCTCTACGTTCTGAAGTCTATTTTGAGGATTCCAGGGATACGTGCATACAAGAGACAACGTTTATTCAAAATACACATATAGGTACGTGATTTCTGTGAACAGCTAATATGAACATGGTTTCCAGGAATGTTACTCACGCTTGCAACCTTCAGGTAACCATAAGCGTATAAGAACTATGATTCTTCTGTTTACTGTATACTACTTGCTTATATGCTCCAGTTTGATAGCTCATTTTAGTTTTAGTTCTTCAGTTAATTTTAGTTTCCTTCATTGAGGTTTATTTCATACATTTATCTACATGACATGGTGAAGAATTGCAATAATTCGGGTCCTGCGGTACCCGAATTATTACCGTAAATTATTGTCGTTTCCGTTTCTGTTTCAGGTATTCGAACTGTGCGATATCCGTTTCCGTTTCTGTTACCGTTACCTGCTATTTTTCCGGTATAATACCGTTGCCGTTTCTGTTACCTTTCCCTGTGCACACCAGCATTGCCGGCCGCACTAGCACAAGTCTTTTCAATGGATATAGCGTACCTTCAAGTAAACATAGTTCCCACCTGGCGCTACTAGAATGTCACCTCCGAAGCACATCACTCAAACTCAATGTAAGATTTGGAAGGATACTTACTGCAACTTGTAACTGTAACTAGTTAGTTATTGTAGATATGACGCTGGCGCCAGCCCCTTACACCCTCCACCAGCTGGCTTCTACCCTCCTTTTTCAGTGACTAGTGTGGACGCCGCGAGGGGTAAAGGTGCCGTTATCAGCGACTGATACCTGTATCAGCCCTCTCGAAAAGGACTTAAAAAAAGGAATGGGACGTTGTTGCGGCGAGGGGTTGTTGTTCGCCACGGAACGACAAGAGCGCTAGGAACGCCTGACACATGTTTCTTTTTTTTTAAATTCCATGTTAGTGGCGCGAAGCAACTGTAGCTAGGAATTGCTTCGGCAGATGGCGTCCCTCTGCACTTTACTGTCGCAGCAGCTTGGAAGCGGCGTGTCCGCCGCCCAGCCGTCCTAGGAAACCCCGCTATGCTTGAACCTGACTTTACCGACATTTTCGGCTACAGCGACGCCAAATCCATCGAAAACTTTCTTTCAGACCTGGAGGCTTACCAAACGGCCGTTGGAGCAACTGACGACGTCGTCCTGCGCCGGCTACTTCCCACTGCACTGGTAAGCTCAGATGCTTTATGGCTTGGGTCTCAGTCCCCACTTCTAAGACAGAATTTAAGCGGCTGTTTCGAGGGAATTTTCGCCCCCGGCTTATGTAATGCGCATGCTGGAGGAACTTGAGGCCCGAACGCAACACGCGGAGGTATCCTGTTTGAGTATATCCGGGCAATCCAAGAGTTAAGCCCGAAACACATGGGACGTTTTCACAGCGTCAAAACGTCGCGCGCACGCCATGGGCTTGCACACGCGGCAAAGAAACGCCCGCGAGGCGACCACCTCAAAACGCATGGGACGCGTACGGAGCGAGTGACGCGCGTCTCTGTTGCTATATTCGTGGACCACAAATGCGTGTTAGAACGTGCCGATGCTCTTCTTTGCTGTGGTTCCTGCGTTCATTCATTCCAGGTATCATTAAAAGGTACAAGTAAATTTAGTGTGGTGGATAATGTCCCAAAAATTTATGTGAGCTACTTATACGCAACCTGGTCTCCTGCACGACGGCTATCGTTCTGTCTACTTCTGCATAAAGTACAGTGGTAATAGTTTTGCATATTGACGACGGTGCGTAGAAAATGCCTTCGGGATCCTTGCGTCCCGATGGCGCATATTCAAGTGACCTCTGAACGTCAAGGTGGAGAACGTCGAGCTTCTGGTCCAGGCTTCGATCGTACTGCACAATTTTCGTAGAGCTCAGGAAGAGGCAGCTCCAGGAGGGGAGACATATTGTCCACCGGGTAAGGCAGCATCAATCACAGTAATAATAAGAAAGAAATGAGAAACCCACCACAAATAACACAGGTGAACAATTTATTTCCCCCTTTGCACAGATGTGTGCTGACGCAGTGCGGAAAATAGACCGCTGAAAAAGTAAAAAAAATGCAAGTTTTTGCAGGAACTTGTAGTTTGATGCTTCGAGAAGTTGCAAGGTGACAGTACATATAAACAACATGTGAGGACACAAATTACTTGTAGCGTACAAATCCTAAAGATACATGCAGAAGGAGGACCAAGATGGGGCACGAACGCGAGGGGAGGAAAATAAAGTGGCATTCTGAAAATGTTCTAGGACGGGAACGGCCAACAGCCGCTTTTGCTTGGGCTAGGCACACTACGTTTTTGGCGCGGTCGACAGGATCGAACATCATGTGGATCCAGTTCTAGTGGGGCGTACTCCCGATCCCGAGGCGAGGTTCGTCTTGGAAAAGTACCAGATCGACGGAGAAGGCCCCATTACGTTGCTACCGTCAGTGAGTGCAACGGGCACAATCCGGTTCATCATAGGAAAAGCCAAGATGAGCGAGGAGGAAATGTTGGAGAAGGGGATCATACGGATCAACTTGAAAATGACGGATTTTCAAGAACGGATCGCTGCCAAGATCGTGGAAGGTGCCGCCTCACAGACGACCGTTTCCCCATCATCAATATCGGTCGAGGGCATGATGTCCCGGCTGATTGAGCTACAGCGCCAGCAGGCAAGGCAACAACAAGAATTCCTGCGGATCGTTACGGGTGCGATGGCTCCGCAACCGCGGTTCGAACTAGTCCAACCCGACATTTTTGATGGTACGAGCTCCAGCCCCCAATCATGGATCTCCTTTTACGAGTACGCTTGCGGGGAGAACCGGTGGGCGACGGATGAGGACAAAATTACAAACCTCAGACCATAGCTGGGCAAACTCACTCATGAGGGCCCTCATGAGTGCCCTCACCCCCACCTCACGCCTTTGAGGTGAGGGTGAGTGAGGGCAAGCCCGCGATCAGGCCATGCGTGAGTGCACTCATGAGGTTCTTACCCTCATGAGGTCTCCTGTGAGTGCACTCATGAGGTCTTACCCTCACGAAGTCTCCTGTGAGTGCATTCATGAGGTTTTGCCCCTCATGAGACCTCCTGTGAGTGCACTCATGACGTCTGAGGGGCGCCAGGTCTGTGTGAGTGAAGTCACTGGTGAGGCCCTAGGAGTGTGAGGTCAGTATGAGTGCATTCAAAATTGAGGTCAAATGACGCTTACGAGACGTGGGTAAATTATGAAGGCACTAGTGATATGGTTCCAGCGACCCAGCTACCGGCAGGGTGCACTTGAAAGGGCTGGTGTTCCCGTTTTTAGCAATTTCGTCTCACGTAGCGCTGGGAACACAGCCAAGCGTCCTGAGCTGACGGATTACTTGATGATATGGTTCCAGTGACCCATCTACCGGCTGGGTGCACTTTAAAGCGCTGGTATGCACGTTTTTACCAATTTCGTCTATGTCGCGCTGGGAACACAGCAAAGCGTCCTGACCCGACTGATTACTTGGTGATATGGTTCCAGTGACCCAACTACCGGCAGGGTGCACTTTAAAGGGCTGGTGTGCCGGTTTTTAGCAATTTCGTCTACGTCGCGCTGGGAACACAACAAAGCCACCTGAGCTGAGTGATTACTTCGTGATATGGTTCCAGCGACCCAGCTACCGGCAGGGTGCACTTTAAAGGGCTGGTGTGCCCGTTTTTAGCAATTTCGTCTACGCAATTCAGGGAACACAGCCACGCGTCCTGAGCTGACTGATTACTTAGTGATATGGTTCCAGCGACCCAAATACAGCACTTTAAAGAGCTGGTGTGCACGTTTTTGGCAATTTCGTCTACGTCTCGCTGGGAACACAGCAAAGCGTCCTGATCTGACTGGTTACTTGATGATATGGTTTTCAGTGACCCTACTACCGGCACACCACTAATTGCTAAAAACGGCCACACCAGCCCTTTAAAGTGCACCCTGCCGGTAGTTGGTTCGCTGGAACCATATCACGAAATAATCAGTGAGCTCAGGAGGCTTTGCTGTGTTCCCAGCGCGACGTAGACGAAATTGCTAAAAACGGCCACACCAGCCCTTTAAAGTGCACCCTGCCGGTAGTTGGTTCGCTGGAACCATATCACGAAATAATCAGTGAGCTCAGGAGGCTTTGCTGTGTTCCCAGCGCGACGTAGACGAAATTGCTAAAAACGGGCACACCAGCCCTTTAGAGTGCACCTTGCCGCTAGTTGGGTCACTGGAACCATATCACCAAGTAATCAGTCAGCTCAGGACGCTTTGCTGTATTCCCAGCGAGACGTAGACGAAATTGCTAAAAAAAAAAACGGGAACACCAGCCCTTTAAAGTGCACCCTGCCGGTAGTTGGGTCGCTGGAACCATATCACGAAGTAATCAGTCATCTCAGAAGGCTTTGCTGTGTTCCCAGTGCGACGTAGACTAAATTGCTAAAAACGGGCACACCAGCTCTTTAAAGTTCACCTTGCCGGTAGTTGGGTCACTGGAACCATATCACCAAGTAATCAGTCAGCTCAGGACGCTTTGCTGTGTTCCCAGCGAGACGTAGACGAAATTGCTTTGTTTCTGTTTTTGGTCGGTATGGAAAGTTAGGCGGCCGAACTCCCACAGTTAGTCCAACCGTATCGAAATTGGGACGCCTGCGATAGCCCCCCGAATCTCCCGTGCGCGAAACACCCACCTTCACCTTCACGATAGACACGTGATGAGCGCAGCCACGCGCGTCACTATGTGACGCGAGTGGTAGGGACGCTCCTCATTGGATCTGGGATCACATGATCGAGGTGAGCAACACCGCGTAGGCCGGAGCATCTGCTACCGCTTCAGAGACGACAGGCGTTCTCCGGCTGCGTGATTTCAGAAACGGAGGATTTGAAGGCTGTCAACGACACGACCTCGATTTTTTGGGACCGCTGACATCACGGGAAGAACGAGTGGTGCAGCACGTAATTAAAGGTCAGCTACGCCAATTTCCCGATGTGTTAAAACGGTTGTGATATTCAGAACGAGCACATCCAACTGCCCCCGAAACGCACCTTCGTTTCGCAATTTTGTCTTCCTATTACGAAAATTAATTAATCAAAGAAACCAAAACAACCCATGGGCGCAGCCATTTTTAGGACGTAGATGGGACAAACCTGCTCCATCTACGTAGATAGAGAATTGTGCTTCTGATTGGATGAAAGCTGAGGCTTTCTCCGACTTCCCTGGCGTCTTCTCCCGTTTGCGAGGAAATCCAGTTATGGGAGCCGGCTACGATGAGCGTTTCGTCCGAGGTAATCCCGAGAACTATTGAACGATGGAAACAACAACTGGCAAACTCACCTCAAAAGCTTTTTCTGCGTGAAATTGTGATTATGTGCTCGAGAACTTCGCAGTTCAACCGTTCAGCTGTCATTCACGTCGATCCGTTTGCTGTTTTTGCTACATGTGCAGGGATGGGAGCAATTGAGCGACAACCTGAGCCTTGGTGGTCGTTTGAGCATATACCTGCAGAGGACTGGTCTTCAAAGAAAGAAGACCGTATTTCTGCCCATGCACATCGTGCGGTTGCCAGGCTTGTTACATGAGATACATATATTGTGCAGCATCATTGCGTGACCGCAATCAACGGCGTAGGAATGTATTGTGACCATTCAAACTGCATTCGTTCAACCATTCGTCGGTTACATGAAAGTGGTCATTAGAGTTGCCCCGCACAAAAGGTGTTGGATGTAATTTTGTAGTGTGTTGTTAGTGTGTGTAGAGCGCGTCGCGGCATGTAGATCGAGAGCCCTTACACGTATTTTTTGCATGTTTACTTGAGTGTGCGCATTGTTCTATACCACACAGGCCATATTTCATTCATAATAGTTTCGCAAATAAACACGTACGGGTCGGTCTCATACTGCTTTTGAGTTAGGCATAGTGTCTTCAGATCAGGGTATATGTATCCTGTTTGCTGGGCCCAACATATGTTATTAAGGGTAGTGCAACATTTCCCAATTCTTGAGCCATGCTAACATTGCCAGAATAAGGAACATTAAACTGTGCTGTGTATTTCATACTCAGTTGTCGCGCGACGTAAACCCCCAATCATTATATTGTGTACTCTACATGTTCAACCAGGCAGCACTTCCCATACCCTAATTTTTTTAACTTTTGCTTCAAATTGCACAACAGCCACTCAAGTAACTTTGCCACCAAATTAGTCGGTGACAAAAGGTGTGTGTACTTTATCACAAATTTAATAACCTTGGCGGAAATGCTTGATGCTGTCCTCTGCCTTGTACGGTGCACTTCGTACCAAAATACACAGAGTCCAAATGTTTTCCTTGTCCACAAATGCCCTGTCAAAGCTGAAAGACCCTTATCAAAATGGGTAAGCCCGGGCTTGCATGTCCAGAGAAAGAAATATGAAACTGCAGCGCTCAACATAAATAACTGTATGCTCAGCAACTAAGGCTGGTGATGCGGAAGACTTAATAATTCTAGGTTAAAGGGAATAAAGGAGCAAACACCACTGCGCCGTATTAATGTTGTTTCGAAAGTATAACACTACAAAATTTGTGAGGGTCAGTTGGTGTATTTAGTTATGTCGGTCACCTCCTGCACCAATTTTTAATAACGTTCAATTGCGTTGCTACCAAGCAGGACCTAAGCCTAACCTATGATCTAATAATAATAATAGTATCTATCTATGACCTATATGGACCTTCAACACTAGTTTGGTTTATGTTTCACACGTAGCTTCTAGTGAAATTCGAAGCTGCTCTGTAGAGCTGACAGGAGACTTGCAGAGTAGATAATTTTTTATATTTATATTTTCCAAAGAACATGTAAAAAAAGAATGTGCTGTACCAACTGTATACAAAGAAATACAAATATACTTTGTTTTAGCTATGTTCATGTTAGCAGATTACAGGTGACCGATGACACACAATGGGCGTCAAGGGTGAGAACACAAGAATACTACCACTGCAGGCACTGTCCTGAAATTCTAAGTCACCATTTGTCAAAAAGCAATGACCACGCAGAGCTTAATCATATTGAGCTCCTTCCATTATTCTTTTTATTGACAGCATGTTGGTTGCAAATCCAGTTCATGAAAGTGACCTTTACCGATGAAAGAATCTTCAACAGTAAGCGAGCTGGTGATAGTGTCCATGATGGCGAGACCTCCAGAGGAGATACAAGAAGGGACATACACACACTATGTTGAGACATTGTGTATGTCCCTTACTATCACTTGTCTCAGGGTTTTTCGGTATGGACCTTCATGATGTTTCCTTCCGGAAACTTCACATATATTTTAGTAGAATTTTGAAGGTACAGCCAGGTGCTGTTAGCAAATCACACAGTACTTTTCCTGAAACAAGAATCCATAGAAGATACACAGTCATCTTCAGCATTGCACACATCTATGGGACATGTCAATCACTTTGGAATGTCACAGGCATGTCATGGAGGCCGGCACATGATTAGTGGTGTTGAACAGACAACATACTTGTCATATTTTAGGCACAAAAAGCAGTTTTGGCATCTGCATGTTGAGACAGATGTATCTCTACATACTTTGCGATGACACAAATAAATGAAGCAAAGGGTAGGCTCCCATTGATACTACATGGGGACGAAATTCTCTATGTCGGACACCTCCTTATCTCGGAAGTAGGACAAGGTTTTCCCTGCTAAGTCGGACAAAACCCTGGCCAAATTACCTCAATATCGTCCCATCTTTGCACCAAAAAGACCCAAGATGAGCAAGTGGCCTTGACTTTCGCCCTTTTTTCCCCTATACTGGTCTATAGTTTTTCGAGTTCAAAAACAAGTGCTGTCAGTCTACATTGTAATTCTTTATGTGAGCACTTGTCTTTGGTTTGTCTAGAGCATTTGAACGCGCACTGCACCAAAGCAATGAAAAATGGGCTGACCCTTCAGAGACAAGTCCTCGCTGCTCGAAAAGCTCCAGAGGTAATGCCACAGAGTGGAATCTGAACGGAATTGAATCTACTAAAATCAGTAATAATTATCAGTAAAGAGTGGGTAGAGATAAAACTACCCGGCACCACCACCAGGCACCACTAAGGACCATAAATTGAAGAAGGGGGACATTTCTGGGGACATTTCTGGGAACACAGCTGTGATCTTTTCCATCTTTTGTTTCCGTCATATTCTGTAACTCGGACACCTCTATAAGTAGGACACGCTTCGGCTGCACCGCAGGTGTCCAACATATGAAGGTTTCACTATATTTATGTCCCGTGTCACGTGACCAAAAACAATATGTGCTTTTGCTTATGCTGCACAGCAATGGCGAAAGGAGCTGCATGTGAGGATAACAACATGAAACCCGAGGCGCAGAGGAAATGGCATGACTTTACGATCTCTGTGTCAGTTGTTTCATGTTGTAATTGCGTACCAGCTCGCCTGTATCTGAGAATAGGTTTGATGCATTGTACACACACCTTAGACATGTAGTGTGTGGTGTGTTGTGACAGTAATGCCACTGCCAATTGAAAAAATAATGCTCCAGGTGGATTGTTTCGGTACCTACTTGAACTCTGCGTACCAAGGGGCAGGGCATCTGCGGGACAGGTTTACCTGGAAGTAAGAATGTAAATGTTAGCTGAAGTCATTGAATAATTAACATTATCAATATACTGCTGCAGATCATACCAACAATAGCACACAAGATGCTCCGATATGTTCTGCAGGAATGTCTCTGTACTCAAAATATTAGTACAGCAGCTACAGAAAGGCATAAAACAAGATTTGTATGCGTGATACCACATGAATGCAACACAAGCTTCTGCTGCATTGCCAGAACACAACAGCGGACAGATTTACCTTACTTCACCTGAGAAAAAGTATGTATACTGCTGCACCCATGATGCTGTTTGAATGTAATCCTGAAACGTCTCAAAAAACATAATTTATGACCGAAACACATCAACTGGAACATTTCGATTTACCTTACTCAAAACCGAGAAAAGGTATGTGCTGTTGCACACATGAAACTGCTTGAACTGCCCTTGAGCACTCTGGAAGGACACTGTATTTCTGACCAAAATACAACAGCTGAGCTAACATTTTAATTCATACCTTACTCAAAATACACAAGATGTGCTGCCGTGCATATGATACGATGATACTGCTTAAATGTACTCTGAAAGCGCTGCAGTAAGAACACAAACACCTCAGGCATGGTTGCTCTAAGCTAGCGAGCAACAGCAAGGGCACACGTACACAAGAAGTAGAGCACAAGTGATGCAATGCACTTGATTAATCAGAAAATGAAATGTCTCAGTACCAGGCGTCACTGTTCCGTCAGCAAATACAGATGAACTTTGAAGTGGCGTCTGGTTGGCACTGGTGACAGCCTTCAGCTTGAAACCCCGACGGTGATAGTTGAGACATGGAGTGCAAGCTCTTCAGTGGTGCCGGAATGCCTGCGAAATCATTTAACAAATAAGGCAATTCCAAATCTGTAATGAGAATACACCCGCTGGGGCCTAATCTCTAAAGGATGAAGCAGTAACTGACAGATAGCGTATTTTTCTTTTCTGTGTGATGGCATTTGCGCCGCATGACTGACTTGTCTAGCATTATGCGTCTTACCTTTATCTGCTGCCTATACGCTCCGCAAGTACGTTTCTGCACAGAAGAAGAGGGCGAGGGTGTAAAATGACGTGCGCGGCGGCGTGCCGCGCTCCCATTCGCCAAGGCCCCTGTCGTCTCCACGTGCGAACCAGAGAAAGGTAAACAGCAGGGAACCCGCCATACGTTTTGTGTGTTTTCCGCTTTGCTAAGTGATACGGTGTTAAACACCTGCTGCATTTATGACTGTACTTCGCCGCATTTGGATGTAGTGTCACTTATTTATTTGCAAAGCGCATACGGATTCGCTGACGGTGGGAGAACGCGATTAACTGTTGCTGCTGCTGTCGAATTCAAACGGCATTCTACGACCGAGGGAGTGTTTGTGTGCGTGTGTGTTGTGCAGTGATTTACATTGACTACAGAAAGTGTTCAAACACGGTGCACTCCCAAGGCTCTGCTTTCGTGACAGTGACGAAGAGCGCCGCGGCAGGTCACAGTTTAATGTGCTGTTTTGAGTGGTCTCATAGTAGTTCTAACGTCTAATAACAGTGGAACGAACCAGGAACGAGCATGATCATTGTCTGTTCGGGTGCAACTGCACAAGGCTCCAGTTGCTTCACACTGGAGGACGGAAGTTCGTACGCGTGCTGAGGCACGGTTGTCACCGTCCTGTCGTTCACGGTAGTTTAGACCATTGCAGCCGCCATGTGACTGAATTTTCCATGTCTACGAGGACACTCGATGTTCGCCCTAGACAGCTGTCAACTCCGTGAGACCGTAATTTGAACAAAATGGGGAAAATGTTTGCAGGGTGCTCGCACGAGCGAACTTAAACGAGAGTCGAATAGTTGAAACTTCAGCAAATATATTGCGTTAACCTTTCGTTTGTCTTTCGTCGATAAACCAGGATCATTCCCAACGAAAAGTGGGACCTCTAGACGGGAGCAAACCCCTCACGCATTCTCGGCACGCAGCACAGAACACGAAACACACCAGGAAGTCTGTACTGGCCTAGCAAATGCTATGCAGTCGAAGGAAGCAAAACTCACGCTCCTCGTGGGTTCAGTGAACTCCAGAAATATACTGGCTCCCTAATAGCGAACTGTTTACCACTTCCCCAATGTCAATCTGCGCAGCAGACGGCTCGGCAGAAGAAACTTGCCGGCTTGGCGGAAGAAGCCAAGCCAAAAGTCATGCCAAGCCGGAGCACGGGCAGACCACGAATGTGTTATGGTGGGACTAGAATGTGTCGTCGACACAGGGTTTGCGGGCCACGAGACGGAATGTCAGTGAAACTAAAAATTCACTTTTTCGGAAAACCGCGACGAGTATGGGATAACTATTTTGCACACATAATCAGTGTTCCCTTACGAACACATTGTGTAAGTACCATTCCATTCTGTAACACTCGAAAATCGGCGTAGCTGAGCTTTAACTGTGTGTTGTTCAGCGATACCCCAGTGCTTCCCGACAGTGTGCAGCCTCTCTGACGGTTTTCACCGCACAGTTGGTTCAGTCGCTAACAGGTGGCGCCACAATACGGACGTCATCGCTTGCTTTCTGCTACTGTGAGTTCTGAGATTGCACAGAAGCCACGGATATATTACTCTTGTGATTGTAACCTTATTTTGTCAGGGTGCATATATGCTTTGTTTGTTTTTTTAGAAAACGTGATATAAATCATATAGAGAATAGAAGTCAACAAGAAACAGCTCGCAATGTTCGTAGGAGACGGTTTTTCGTACCAACGAATGAGGGTGCTCTCTACCACAAACGTCACACTACAGTGGGTGATATGAGAGAGTGGGTAAGTAACTTTGCAAATTAATTGCGCCGCGGTGAAACAACTTTGGACAAAAATATTTTGTGGGAATGCTTTTCACATAGTGCTTTACAAGATGACATCAGTTTTTGGCCATGTTAGATACCACTTTAATGCTCCTTTAAGTACGAGATTGGAGAACAAGCAATACTAACACGTGTATGCTTAAAAATGTATGCTAATTACGTATCTCATTAGTTGGTGACTTAAAAAGAAAAGTGTCAAATGGGCAGGCAAAGAGCACCATGGACACAGTAACGGATATCTCGAAGGCCGCGCCGTGACGATGGCTGATGGCCTCTTTCGTAGGTCCGAGGTTTTCACACCGATCCTGTTCCTTGTCTCCACTCCCGGAGCCCCGACGACTGGAAACCCTTTCGTGATGTATGCGAAGGGTTTATTTACATATGGCTATTTACACGTTTGACATTTGGTAACCATATAAGACAGGGAATCTGGTGGGCTCGCGATGTAATGCTTCCGAGCGTGCCTTCCGCATCGGAGCCCAGATTCAGATTGAGTTTTCTCGCCGTGAAGGCCCTTGAGAGGTGACATCTTGACCCGTGCCCCCGCTGGCAACTTCACTAATCAAACTGTCCTGGCCCTCACCCATCCAACTTCTAATTGGCCTAATTTCAAATCTCAACTGGACCAGGACCTCCCAAATGTCCGCGCCCACTGCTGGTTATTTAGTGCCAACCGTCCTGGCTGTCATGCTGTGCACTTTGTAACTTCCAGCAGTGCAAACTTCTGGGTCATTCTACAGATTTATTGCCAGTGGGGGCCTGGCGCTTGGGCCTCTGGTGTCCCCCACTCCGGAGCTACCGCGACGCCTTGGCGTTCTTGGAACTCCAACTTCCCCCTTCCCACGTGGGGAGACAACTCTACACACGTGCTTCGCGCCGCTTCTCGCTGGCGACCCTTACACCTTCCCCCTAGGGTGCTCAAAAGGTTCGACACCTGGGTGTTCGGGGCAGAGGTGTTCGTGATCTCCGACCATAATCCACTCTCGTACCTCACGGCGAGCACGCCTCACAGTGCGAAGCTAGTGAGATGGGCACTGGCCCTGCAACGATACCGCGTCACAGTGAAGTACCGCAGGGGTAAGGCGCATGTCAACGCCGACGCCTTTTCTCGGCTTGAAAACGCGAGCTGGGGGTAGCCGGAAATTAGGGGACCCAAACTGGCACACCCATGTGGCGATGCCCTTGAGGCTCGCAGGAGTAGCGCTGACGAGCTGTGAAGTGGGACTCTGTGACAAGTGTCATGCAAAGTGTACTTGGTGAAGTGTACCGCGGACTGCAGAGAGACTGCTTGGACAGCCCCGTATTACCGGGCATATGTGATCATATTCTTTCTCGTTGAAGGACTCGAGCTCGTCTGGCGACATTTTTGTTGTATCCCTATAGTGTGGTCCATTGTCGACCATGTGGTCGGACAACGGACTTTAGGGGGAAGGTGTAAGGGTCGCCAGCGAGAAGCGGCACGAAGCACGTGTGCAGAGTTGTCTCCCCACGTGGGAAGGGGGAAGTTGGAGTTCCAAGAACGCCAAGGCGTCGCGGTAGCTCCGGAGTGGGGGACACCAGAGGCCCAAGCGCCAGGCCCCCACTGGCAATAAATCTGTAGAATGACCCAGAAGTTTGCACTGCTGGAAGTTACGAAGTACACAGCCTGACAGCCAGGACCGTTGGCACTAAATAACCAGCAGTGGGCGGACATTTGGGAGGTCCTGGTCCAGTTGAGATTTGAAATTAGGCCAATTAGAAGTTGGATGGGTGAGGGCCAGGACAGTTTGATTGGTGAAGTTGCCAACGGGGGCACGGGTCAAGATGTCACCTCTCAAGGGCCTTCACGGCGAGAAAACTCAATCTGAATCTGGGCTCCGATGCGGAAGGCACGCACGGAAGCATTACATCGCAAGCCCACCAGATTCCCTGTCTTATATGGTTACCAAATGTCAAACGTGTATATAGCCATATGTAAATAAACCCTTCGCATACATCACGAAAGGGTTTTCAGTCGTCGGGGCTCCGGGAGTGGTGACAAGGAACAGGATCGGTGTGAAAACCTCGGACCTACGAAAGAGGCCATCAGCCATCGTCACGGCGCGGCCTTCGACATATACGTTACTGGCGCAGTCGACAGGATCCTGTAGGTGTCTTCACTAGGATAGTGCTTCGCCGAGGCCTACGTGTGCACGTTCAAAGCAACCCTGGAGAAGGCTCACTAGTTCGTCGGGCGACGAGGACAGCGGCCTGGGAGTGTTGAACGCGTTTGGCGAGGAAAAGACCGCGGGACGCATCTACGGAATAGCAGCGAGGGATCGTCGCTGGAGAGCTTTGGGACCAACGGGTACCCAGGATAAGCCAGGAACCGAAGATTGCGACGGCTTCAGCCAAGGGAAGAGACCGGAAGCGGTGAGCACTGTCTTTTGCTGGTTTTGGGGGTAGCGCTACATCGGTGTTGCTGTAAGCGATGGGTCCCTTAACAAGAAGTAGCAAAAACGGGGAGCAGGGAGACGAGAGTGATAATGCGAGGGTGAACGACAGGTCGGAGGGCGCGGACGCTCCTGCAACGGACGTCCAGTTGGCTCTAGCAAAGGAAAGAACACAGCAACTACTGCTAGAAATTCGGTTGGCGGAATTGAGGCAGGGAGCTGGCACGCGCGAAGAGGACCGTGGGTCAATGTCGGTAACTCATAGTCAAAATAATGATCCATTAAAGCACTTTTCCAAAATGCTGCAGGGCACGATCCCAAAATTTCCGGCAGACGCGGAGGCACCCGTGTGGTTTGACACGGTCGAGCGCGTGTTCGAGCGGTACGAAGTGCCCGAAAACATTCGTGCACACTTAATTTATCCGGCGGTGGCTAGCCGGATGGGCTACTTATGCTCGCAGATGAAACGGGAGGATGAGTTTGTGGCGGCCCGTGGAAGACGACGACGACGCGCCTCTGCTGCCACGCGCTACGGCGTTGGCACTGCAGTTCTAGTTCTACCGGCACCGTCCTAGCGTGAGGCCACGAACATTTGCCCGCTGGGACATTCCATCATCGCCGGTCAGGACTCATGTAGAGGAAGACCATCGTCCTCTACATTTGGTGACCCGAACAACGAACACCATGTTCAGCGTAATTCGGCCACTCAACATCCTAAATTTTTCGTCGGCAAACCAGCAGCGAACCACCCTCTAGCAGGCAAGGCGCACCGGGACCACTGTTCCACCGGGGACCCGCAGGGAGACCACAGTAAGCTGGCTTTCCGGCCTCCACCTGCTTCATGATGTTCCTGCCCGGCACTTCTCTGGCGGCAACCGGCATTCACGCTGTCGTACCGGTCGCGGTACTGCCGCCCACTCAGCAACTCAACACAATCAGCAACAAACAGCTCTCAACAACGATCACTCAACGCACTCCCTCAGCAACAAGCAACGCAGCAACTCAACGCCACACAACGCACTCAAGCACCCAACCACTGAGCACTCACAACTCATCTCTGGAACCCGCCCGGATCCAGCGCCCTTGTTCCCGCCATCCCACTGCTGCATCAACAGCCACAATCGCAAGCCGTATCTCCAATCGTCCACCATCCACGAGTCGTCCTCATTCTCCTCTTCATGGTATCGACGCGGACCTCAACCGCATGCACCGCTCCGCGTCTGAGGGGGAGAGTGATGTGGCGGCCCGTGGAAACATTCGTGAAAACATTCGTGCACACTTAATTTATCCGGCGGTGGCTAGCCGGATGGGCTACTTATGCTCGCAGATGAAACGGGAGGATGAGTTTGTGGCGGCCCGTGGAAGACGACGACGACGCGCCTCTGCTGCCACGCGCTACGGCGTTGGCACTGCAGTTCTACCGGCACCGTCCTAGCGTGAGGCCACGCACATCTGCCCGCTGGGACATTCCATAATCGCCGGTCAGGACTCATGTAGAGGAAGACCATCGTCCTCTACAAGTTCACTTTCGACACTATAAGGTCGGCCGTCCTCAAGGAGCTGCGTTTGTGCCCCAGCGAATACAGAAGGCGCTTTCTTTCACTGTCGAAGGCGAAAAATGAAAGTTGGACGCAGTTTGTCCGCCGCCTGGGGAGTTACTTTTCGTACTATGTTGAGGCGCGAGGAGTGATGGATATGGAGACATTAAAAGATCTAATTGTGGCCGATCAATTGAAGGCGAGTATCGGGTCAGACGCTCTAACATACGTTACGCTTAGAGAAGGCGATGACTGGATGGACGCATATGAGATCGCTGAGTTACTCGCTGTGTACGACGAGGCGGATGCGAGACGGGATACCGGCGCGTTGTCGGAGCCGAAGCGCTCGAATGAAAGTCAGTCGCAGCGCGCAGGACAGGGTACAGAGAGGCAGGTGACGGGGCCCGCGAATGTCTCTCAGTCGAGAAGGGCGCAGGAAAGAGGTCGTCCAGGTGCGGCAAGCGGGAGCTGCTTTAAGTGTGGCGATAGGGGACATAAGAAGGCGAATTGCCCTCAGTGGCGAGGCAACGGAGGCCCGGCTACGTCAGGACACGGGACCACGTCTCGAAACGGGCCGCGGACCCCAGGAGCGGGGGTGCTCTTAGCACGAGCCGACATCGGGCTCGCTGGCACCGCCTGTTTCTCTGCACTGCAACGGGTCGACATAGTATGCGCGGGTCGTCCACTAAGCGCTATCCTCGACTCAGGAGCGGAAATTACAGTGGTGCGCAGCGACTTGGTCCCCGTGCGGCTGCGAGAGCCGTGCGGTTCAATGCAGTTGGTGTCAGCATTCAACCACAAAACCCCAGTAGAATTGGTGACGTTGCCGCTGATGCTCCCACGAAGAACTAACCTCGTGCACCACGATGTAGACGACTACGTTTCCGTTCTTTGCGCGGTAACCGACGAGTTAGCACCGGGGGTAGACTGTTTATTGTCCATACAGGACTGGGAGACGCTTTGTCAGGATCGCGGCGAGGTGGCCACCGACGGGCGCACGGATTCGCCGGAAGCGGTTAATGCACTTAGCCGCAGCGAGGCAGGGGAAGTTCGGCATCGCACGGAGGACACGCAGGAAAGGGAGAGAGGCACTTCACGCGTGGAGGCAGAGAAGGCGGGAGAGGAACCTTTATTATCCCTCTTGTTCGGGGCACAGCGGGAAGAAGACGATCGGGACAATGAGAGAAACGCGGAAGCTCATGTATACAGTGCAAGTGTCGCGACGGGGGAAGAGGACTCTGCGGTCACCACCCTTAGCAGCGGCGAAAGGGCGACACAGCTCAAAAACGCGCAGGTGGAGGACCCGACTCTCGCGAAGCCTCTACGCGACGCAAAGGTCAATAAGGGGGGAATGTACACGCGGGACGGCATTTTATACCACCGCGACAAAGTAGGGGGACGAGTAGTTGCGCAATTAGTACTGCCACAGGTCAGGAGGGCAGAAGTTTTGCTGCTGGCCCACGAGTCGCCTTGGGGTGGGCATCTCGGAGTGAGGAAAACCATGGCGCGAATTAAGTACAGCTTTTATTGGCCAGGGATAGAGGCGGGCGTTAAAGCGCACTGTGCATCGTGCCACGGGTGCCAGGTGCGGTCCGACCGACGGAAGACCGACCGCGTTCCGATTACCCCACTGACTAGACCGGAGCGACCATTCCAGCGCGTAAACATGGACGTCATCGGTCCGATCGAGCCGCCGTCATCTCGCGGACACAGGTACGCGCTTTGCGTGGTCGACCTTCACACGAGGTGGCCTGAGGTGTCGTGCTTGAGGTCGTTGAGCGCGAGAGCCGCCTGCGAGGCTCTCCTAGAGATCTTTAGTCGGACAGGCGTGCCGGATGAGATATGCAGCGACCAGGGCACTAACTTTACATCCGCCCTAACCCAAGAATTCCTCACACGGCTGGGTTGCACGCCAAGATTCCAAACCAGATCACCCCGAGAGCAATGGTTCCGTGGAAAGATGACAGGGTTTTCAAGAACATGTTGCACCACGTTATTCAGAAAGAAAGGAGGGGGTGGGATAGGTTCGTGCCGTACGTCCTATGGGCCTACAGAGAGGTTCCCCATGACACCACCGGCGCGTCCCCATTTGAGATGTTGTACGGGCGCACACCGCAGGGCCCTTTGGCTATATTGAAGAACAGCTGGACAGGTGAGGTTGAGGTTCCAGACACGCTACGGGAGTCCCCGGCTGCATATTTGAACCAATTAAGAAACGATCTCCACAAAGCGGCTGAAATCGCGCAGGCTAACTGTGAAACAAACCAGGCTGCATATGCGAATTATTATAATAGGCAAACAAAAGAAAAAGAATTCGCGCTTGGGGAGCAGGTGTTGTTACACGACGCTGACCCTCCCAGTAAACTGCACCCGAGGTGGAGTGGTCCACACCCCGTTGTAGCTAAACAGAGGCAGCATACATACGTCGTTGAGGGCGGAGAAGGCAGGCGTAAGACTGTACATGCTAATCGACTTAGGCACTATCAGGCCCGGGTGAACCAGGTGGGGGTGGTGTTTGAAACAGACGAGGATTTCGGCGAAATAAGTTACGCGCCGTGTGGAGCGATGCAAGCCGCAGGTGACGCAATGGAAAACGTCAGCCTGGACCATTTGCCAGCAGAACAGCAGGCGGAGGCGCGCGTCATCTTCGCAGAATTTGGGGACCTCTTTCGGGACCAGGCCGGCATGGCGGATGTGGGGGAGCACCGCATAGTATTAAAAGAAGGCGAGGCACCGAAAAGGCCCCATAGATACCGAATCCCCGAAAGTTTAAAGGGAGAAGTCAGCCGCCAGGTGCATGAGCTCGTCGCTCAGGGTCTCGTGTACCCTGTCGAGAGTGAACACGCGCATCCAGTGGTATGCGTGGCTAAAAAGAATGGGAGCATCCGGATGTGCGTAGACTACAGGGGACTCAACGTGATCACGAGAGACGACGCGTTTCCGATGGCGCTGCCACAGGAGCTTATCATGCGAGTGGGGCGGGCGAACTACATAACCGTCGTCGATTTGCGGCGCGGTTACTGGCAGGTACCCCTGGCCGGGGAGTCACAGCATCTTTCTGCCTTTGTCACGCATGAGGGGCAGTTCGCCTGGCGCGTGATGCCTTTCGGATTGAAAAACGCGGCCGCCACTTTCCAGCGCAATATGAACACCCTCTTGCGCAGCCATCAGGAGTACGCTGTCGCGTACCTGGACGACATCGCTATATTCTCGCTGACGTGGTCCGATCACATGGAGCACCTGCGAAATGTGTTCCACGTACTGCGACAGGCGGGGCTAAGCGTAGCGGCAAAGAAGTGCACCGTGGCACAGGCTTCGATCCCGTACTTGGGGCACGTTATTGGTTCCGGGCGTCACGCCCCCGACCCTAAGAAGGTGGACGCCATTCGGGGTATCAAGCGACCAACAACAAAAAAGGACGTGAGAGGAGCCCTGGGCCTGTTTGGGTACTATAGGGAGTATATAAAGAACTTCGCGGAACTCGCATTGCCGCTAACAGAATTGACCGCGAAAAGGGCGCCCAACGTGGTTCCTTGGTCGGAAAGGGCCGAGATGGCATTTCAATCTCTAAAAGACGCACTGTTGTCGGCCGCGTCCCTCGCCACCCCCGACCCGTCGAAGCCGTTCTGGCTCCACGCGGATGCCTCTGATTACGCTGTCGGGGCATGCTTGGCGCAGGTGTCAGACGAAGGGAGCGAGGTCCCGATCGCGTTTGCCAGCTATAAGTTTTCTCCGACCCAGCAACGCTGGGCTACCATTGAGAAAGAAGCATTCGCGATTATGTGGGTGCTCAAAAGGTTCGACACCTGGGTGTTCGGGGCAGAGGTGTTCGTGATCTCCGACCATAATCCACTCTCGTACCTCACGGCGAGCACGCCTCACAGTGCGAAGCTAGTGAGATGGGCACTGGCCCTGCAACGATACCGCGTCACAGTGAAGTACCGCAGGGGTAAGGCGCATGTCAACGCCGACGCCTTTTCTCGGCTTGAAAACGCGAGCTGGGGGTAGCCGGAAATTAGGGGACCCAAACTGGCACACCCATGTGGCGATGCCCTTGAGGCTCGCAGGAGTAGCGCTGACGAGCTGTGAAGTGGGACTCTGTGACAAGTGTCATGCAAAGTGTACTTGGTGAAGTGTACCGCGGACTGCAGAGAGACTGCTTGGACAGCCCCGTATTACCGGGCATATGTGATCATATTCTTTCTCGTTGAAGGACTCGAGCTCGTCTGGCGACATTTTTGTTGTATCCCTATAGTGTGGTCCATTGTCGACCATGTGGTCGGACAACGGACTTTAGGGGGAAGGTGTAAGGGTCGCCAGCGAGAAGCGGCGCTAAGCACGTGTGCAGAGTGTGCAGAGACAACTCTGCACACGTGCTTCGCGCCGCTTCTCGCTGGCGACCCTTACAGACACCTTATTCGAGAATGTCTCAAATTACTATGACAAAAATTACTGACTTGCCCATTGACGTATTGACTCTCAAGTCACTAATTAAAGTGTTAGTTAATTTTAATTACTTAGCGAAAAATACAAAGCAAGGTATGAGCTTCGGTGATCCTGAACAAATGAACTTGCCTTCATCCACAAATATACAGGGTGTTTCTTTTTATCCGACCTGCACCAAATTTCCGTAAAAGGGGAGTTGCCTTAGGACGCTTTTAGTTTTGTCATTTCATTACGCGACGTGGCTGCTACTAGGCAACCGTATTTTTCCTCACTTAGGGGACTAATTAACAGAAATATTTCAATCAACTTTTTAATTATTGACTTTCGGGAGCACATTGCAATTGCGATATTAAAGCGTGATGTGCACATTATGTGCTCGAGGCACAGATGAAGCAGAAAAGTAATCACAGCGCACGCTACGAACCTAGGAGTTTGACTACTGATGTCTATACTGTAAACTACAAGTGGTCGGCAAAAGAGCGTCAGCGACGTTGATATCTCCGCCCTTACTTAACGTCACAGAAAGACGTCATACGCGATGTACGGAACCCTTATTACGGTATGTGTCACGATCTATGTTTCTTTTTTGCTTTCTTTTGTTCCTTCGTGTGTTCAGAGCAGGGGTCGAAACCGGAACTGAACCGTAACCGAAAACCGCAAAAAACCGTTATTTTTGGCCGAACCGAACCCGAACCGAACCGTAAACATTTTTTGTCTCCCCTTGAACGAACCGGAACTGAACCGAAAAAATATGATGCGGTAACCGGTTCGCCAGACGGTACAAACGCCTATACCTGCGGTCGACTGCCGCGCACCAGCTCCCTGCATCGCTCGGAATCTTGCCGAATTTCTAGAGCGGACAAATTGATAAACTAAGAAGTGGTGAGTCCATGCACCTCCTACAACCTCACCTCCTAAAGCTTCACGACATCCCTGTACATTTTTGCAATTCGAGGTGTAAAAAAAAAGATGTGCTGCACGACAGTACACTTTGCATTGTTGCCTCGGCTGCTTCTTTTCATTCAGCGTCGCATTGTGAAGGCGACGTAAATTTTAATAGTCCACAGTGATATCCACAAGCAATGCAGATCTCTAGCGACCACGGGAAAGGGGTTGGCGTGTGGCCCAGAGCATGGAGGAAGAAAACACAGGAGCGGCCTCTCTCCCTCTTTTCAACGCGGAGCAACGTGCCGGCCTGCGCATGGGACTCTGGGGTACTCCTATCTACCACGAGACCGCTCTCTTCCCTGTTTTCCTTTGGAAATTAGTGATAGCCTTTTGCAATGGAGTTTAGTGGTACGCTGTGTGCCATTTCCCAGCACTTTTCGGTACAGTAAAGGATGATCTGCTGTCGTGAACTGCATGATGGCTCTTCGTACCTATGAAGTGTAGAGGTGAGGGAGTAAGAGGATGGAAGGAGGAGCAAGCCATCGCCGGAACCTGATATTACCACTCACATGTCGTACACTGATTATCACAGCACACGTAAACCGGTTCGAACCGATTAATATCGGTTCAAACCATTATTTTGGTTGCTCTGAACCCAAACCCGAACCGAACCGATAACCTCGAACCGGAACTTGAACCGAACCACAAAAAATAACGGTTCCGAGCCCTGGTTCAGAGTCACTCACCGTATCACTCCTCCCATACTGCTGGGCACGGCTCTCACCCTTCCCCGGTACAATACGTGCTGATATGTAGCGGTGATGCACAACGCTCCTTGCAAACAAAAAAACAAAACAAGAAGGCAAAGATCGTGAAACATACCGCGAAATGAGTTTGCCTGAATCTGTGTGACGTCTTTCTGTGACATTAAGTGAGGGCGGAGATATCGACGTCACTGTCACTCCTTTGCCGATTACTTACTGTTTATAGCAGACGACGGAAGTAAAATATATATGCTTAGGTCCGTAGCGCGCGCTGTGATTGCTTTTGTGCTTCATCAGTGGTTCGAGCGCATCATGTGGAGATCAGCCTTTAACATTGCAATTGTAACGTGCTCCCTAAAGTCAATAATGAAAAAGGGAATTAAAATATCTCTGTTAATTAGTCCCTTGGGTTGAGAAAAAATACGGTTTCCTAGCTAGTAGTAGCCCCATCGACTAATCCAATCACAAAAGTAAAAGCGTGCTAAGGCAACTCCCCTTTTTATGAAAATTTGTTGCAGCTTCTTCTTTTGTAAAGAATAAAAAATAAAAGAAGCGCACAAACAATTATATGTGAAGTACAAAGTTAAAAAAATTTTGTACGGGATTTGAAAATGTAATAACGGCGGAAGTAAAGATGCAAGTATGAAATTTAACTGCAACAACGAATGCAATAAGAGTCTCTCTCAGAATAATGTGTGGAAGCTGATTCTAGTACACTTTGTCACAGTGGAGATGATATTGTAAAAAAAAATGTTGCTGCGATAAATGAATTGAAACTTTTTTTACGAGTTAGAGGGTATGGCCTGTCGAAATTCTGTTAAAGACCCTGTAAAGCAGTAGACAAGCATGATATGCCGGTGATGTGACTAGAGACTTTGTTGCTTCTAAATACCATATGTGGAACCATACGACCGACAACGCGCTATAAATATTTTTAATTTGCCATGAAAGATGCGGCGTAGTGGAGCAGTGCGACGCCTGGTGTCAAACAACCCCATGTACAGCGGGCAACACTGAAAATTGGTATTACACACTATGACATCGGAACTTCGTTATTTTAGTAACCATATTATTAGTTTTCCTGTTTACCTATGCATTCTGAAACTCCTGTTAACAGTTTAACCTGTTAACCCCTGTTTTTGCGAAGTAACCCAGTGCTGGCGGCTGTTCGATGGGGGCTCTTCCTACTTCTCTGCTGCGCCTGCGCGCTCCTTTTGTTCGCGGCCTCTTTCGAACGAACAAACTCTCTGTGAACAAACAAGTCCCGGCGCTGTCTGGCTTCTTGAACGTCTGACACTTTTTTTTTTTCAACGGCTCAGCATTTCATTTCAGTTCGCTTATCCGTTTATCCTCAGATGTGGATCGTTGTGTGGATCGCAGGGGCGGATTTTATGGTGGATTGTGGTGGATTGTTATGTCGGGCCCAGTGTTATACGCATGCAATGTGGTTGCCACTGTATGTGTCAGACGTACTGATTCATTTCGAATACCTAGTACAGTGTTGCCCGTAATCTTTAATTGTAATTTTCTAATTAACTGCACCGTCGATTGGAATGAAACTTGCACAGTTTTTGTCCTGGTGGCTTGGACTATCGAATAGCCACACTAAATGACATTTGATCGGTGCTGCTTTACAGTACCTTTAAAGGCTTTGCAGATCGACGCTGCAATGCTGGTGGAGTGGAGGCAAGTGCTCGCCAGAAATACAGCATGTGCACTGGGGGACCTCACTGCTACTCTCGCAAGGCGTTTCTCTCGTGAGGCCGCGTACGTGAGGAGCGTCTTTGCAGAGTACTTTTCAAGTGAGGCTGGTGCTCGGAGGCCACACAGGGACGTCTAGAAAGGTATGTAAAGACAATGTGTTTACATAAGCAATGAAAAACTGTCCTGAGCGTACATGCTTAAGTACATAGTCGTTTAAACCACTCAGTGCCTTCGTACGTCAAGCGTTATTGAACAGCACCAGTGCGTCCTAATTTTCCTTTTTCGCTACTTTTTTTTGTTACATTTATATTCTCTCTCTCTGCGCTTAAAGCTAGCAAATATATTGTATATAGCCAGGGAGTAACTTTTTTGGGTTAAACCCGATTATTTCTCCCCGAAATGACCTCTAACCGTTAAAAACGTTTAACCGTGTTAAACACAATGTTTCCAGAATTCCAGTCACTATGAAATCCTGAAGTGACGTTTCCACTGAAGACGAACAAAGTTCGCCACAGAAATACACACATGCATTGTCTATGCCTGCACTGTCAGCGCTGTCTATGCCTTCAGGAATTAGTGCTGGTAGGTCACCACACATACACGCAAACAAAAGATTAGGAAGGGACCTAATAGATAAGAGAAGAAACAAAAACACCCAGTAACACGCGAAGACACAGTTATCGCCCGATTTCTCCCCAAATTACAGATTTAAAAATAGTGCCCGATTCCCTCTCCCGAATCTGAGAAAGGCATTTAACCCGAAGAAGTCACTCCCTATATATAACAAAAAGCAGCTACGCAGATTGTCCACTCTTCTTCTTCCATTGCAATGTTTACAGTCTCTGGCTCCATGTAGGACTGCACTATAGCTGTAGCACTGCAATCTGGCATTCAGGCTGTCTATGGGGAGGTGCTTTCGCTATCGAACTGGACACAAGCTCTCCAAAGTGGTAGCTGAGGTCAAAGGTGTCTGCAGTGCCACGTTGGAGACCCTGAGCTCTTTTGCAAGTTACCTAAGGGTACCCTGCAGGTCACCTTCCATATCAGGCGCCGCCGCTTTCCTCTTTCTGCCGCGACGTGCCATAGCGGGTGGTGCTGACAGCGGAGTATCCTCTTCATCCCCTGTGACATAAGGTGCTTGAAACGTGGACGGTCCCTGACTCTCCTCCCACGTTGCCCCAGCAGAAAAGTAGTCGTGCTCGTCCAGCACTTCCTGGGCTACACTGACCTATGCAAGAAGAGTGCAAATGAGAACTCAGTTTAGTGTCATATGTGGTACAACTGCTACTACGAATGGCTTGTTGGAACCTTCAAAGCATTAAAGTGGAGGACAGAGTGGATACTTAATGTCAGTGTGGTATACATAGTGTATATACCGGGTGTTTCAGTTAAATCCCTGTAGCTAAATAATTCGAAGTCTGTAATTATACTACCGCCTTACATGTTGTTTACCCCGTATCGGCTGAGGAACTGCTGAAATCTTTACAACACAAATGCAAAATTCAGAATTTTCCCTTGTGCCTTGAAATGCACGCAGACAAGCAAAACACGAGGCAGTTTTACAAGTAGTTACACAACATAGATAGTAAAACACACAGAAACCTAGTTACAGTCTCGAAACCACATGTGCAATGAGTTCCACAATAGTGAACTTCTAATCACTGTTTGTGTCACAAATCCAGTGGAACTATGCAAGAAAACCTGGAAGAGGTTATTCGACAGCTTGCGAGGAACTCTTCTTGCAACAAAGAAGGCGACGTGCTTGAGGCAGAGGAGAGCAGTGGGGCACCCAAGTGGAAGTTTTACCATGCTCTCCTATTCCTCAAAGATGTCGTTACACCAAGGAGGTAAGTAGCACTCTCAGTATAATGTAACAACACTGCATCTACGTAACACAGCCTTTATGGTACATACATTTTCTTCAGGACTGTCACCAACAGGCCCCCAAGCCAACTGGAGAAGAGACTCTGGAACCCAGAGCTAAAGGACCTGAGGCACAGGTGAGATTGAATCACGTATAAATAAGAAAGACATGCACTCATATAAAATGTACACAACTCCAATGCAACTACTTGATCATATGACGCTATACACATTATTAAAGTATGTACTGCTTGCGACATACTTGTTTGATATCTCCAGCCCCCGTAAAAGCGGGTTACCGAACCAAGTTGCTGTGCTACCGTCGCCTTCGCCTCACTTCCGTTCCCCTGGTGGGAGAGATGACGATGCGATAACCAGGCGTCGTCTGCTAGCTCCAAATGCGTAGACGGGGCAGCACTTTCCTCGGAATGCGGAGTGGAATGGGAATTGTAACCTGTTTCCTTTTGTTCCTGTTTACTGTTTTTGAAACATAAGTACACCGAGATTAGGCCACATTTGAGCAGTTCCTGCGGTCGTCTGGACTTTTTGTAAAAGGTGTCACAGTAATGCAAGGGACCAAGGCTGCACCGTGAAACTGGCACAAGCGAGGGACTACCTCATTTTATTTACTGGTGTTATGTGAAGCAAGCAAGCCTCGCTTGCTGGCTAGGAAAAAAAAAGAAATAATAAATTTATACAAAATGAGGAAAAGAAACGCTGTGGAACACGGGACCTCAGTAACGTGGTGCCCCTCCACTCTCAATCACTGCGCACATTCGCCTGGGCAGGGAAGCGTAGAGGGCGGAACAACACTTTAGGAACAACCGAGAAAGTGTTGATATGCTTATCAACACTTTCTCGATTGGTTGCCTTTGCGCCATTAAAATCCTAATCATCATCATCATCAACTTTCTCGATTGTTCCCGATGTGTTATTCCTGAGGTGTTCTGACCATTCATTGGTCCATGCACCCGCACTCCGCATTCCGAGGAAAGCGCTGCCCCGTCGACGCATTTGGAGCTAGCAGACGACGCGCGGTTATCGGATGTGAAGTGAAGTGACGCACTATGGTGAGCTAGAAGGACTGGTGTGCTTACCGGCCTATCCAATGCATGGGAACGCTTGGTCGCAGAAATGGCACCCGGTGACGTAAGATTGTTTACATGGATGCGCTTAGAGTCACTAAATAAGCTACGCTTCAGAGTAACGACACTGAGGCAAAAACAGCCGCCATGTTGTTTCGGATGACCTCCAGCCCCACCTTTATTTTGGCAGTAGAAATAGATGAAGATGAAGTTCAGCAGTGGAAGAAGACAACACTTCGAAGAGCGCTAAATGGATGGCGCTGGAGGTCATCCGAAACAACATGGCGGCTCAGTGTCGATACTCTGAAGCGTAGCTTATTTAGTGACTCTAGATGCGCTGACGCTCGCTGCGTGCCTTGCGGAACGATTTTTGTGGGGCTCCGAGAAGCTCTTCTGCTTCGAGTCACGTGCCTTCCCGTGAAACGCAGAACGTTGCACCGTGCCACCTAAGAAACTAAACAGCGTCGGTGGATGGCCTATGGCGGCATCACGAGCCGCGAGCTCTCGCGCAGTTTAACTTCGTTTTCGTTTGCTTTCGCTGTTTCATGCTTTTTGCATGATGTTTGTAACGTAACATTATGAATACCAAGGCATCATGACAGCTTCCAATGCCTAGTGAAACTCTCTATTCCTAATCTTAAAATTAAAGTTGTGGTGTATGGATGCGTTTCATTGCGTGACTCAGAGTAGTGGTGCAGGCAGCGCTGCTGCCACACGTCAAAGCTACACTTGCAATAATAACCCCTCTAGAGGTGGGTAGGAAACAAAGGGTGCGAGTGTCACAAAACATTTGGCGGCTGTAAAGGGGGGGGGGGGGGGGCTCGATCCTTACTGTATGGTACGGGTACTTGGAGGAATCATTTGTTTCAAGCTCGCTTCGTTGTCAGCAGTTTATTTATTTATTTCAAGTATCCTGCAATTCCACGCGAGTGGCACTACGTAGGGGAGAGGAGAACATAACAGTGCATACAAATGAACATCATTTCAAGTTACAAGACTATAACGTTTAACGCAACAGAAATTCGTGCACTCTTTTCAAGAAAATGTCCCTGGAGGCAGAATGAATTAAGTCACGAGGGAGGCTGTTCCAATCGGGGATCGTTCTAACAAAAAAAAAAAAAAAAAGTTTTGAAAAATTGTTGATCTAAAACGGTAAGCTCAATCTCGTGTACGTGATCTAGGCGTCTAGAAATAAAATTAGAAGGGAACAAGTAGTTACGAGAAGGAATACCAGAAAGATCGAAATAAATATCACGGATAAATTCCAACGAGCTTGCCTTCTCCGAGGCTCCAAAGACACCCATCCCAGTATGGATTTTAAATGCGCAGATCGTACATAAGGTGAATATGAAATGCCGTTTTTCGACAGGGTTACAGGTGGCATGGGCTCCGCAATGTGTACGTTCTACTCAGGGTGTGAAGCTACACCAGGGGAGCGAAACACAGACTGAAAATAGTTACTTGAGGTGCAAGCTTTAGCGAGACCCTCATCAATAAGACCGTGAGGCGTTTTAACTGAAGGAATGCCCATGGGCGCCTTGTTCATAGATTTTATGTACTTCCACAATAGCTTTGAACTGCCCACCAAATTCAACTGAAGTCTTGTAAAATATGACCGTTTTTCTTTGCGAATTTCGTTACGAATACATTTAGATAACCTTTTTATCTGATATCATCAGAGATAAAAGATGTTTGATCGCACAAATTTCTCAAACATTCTTCGCCCGCACTTGGCGGACGGTAAAAAGAACACAATGCAATACATTTCCCTTTCGACAAGAGACGACACCATACAGACTCACAGTTGTCAAAATTAATCTGAATTTCCTCAGCGTGCATAGAACTGCGTACACAAATGAATACTCCACCACGATGGCTATTTCTATCCTTTCGAAATGCCGTATAGCTTGGGGGAAACACTTCGGAATCAATCACGTAATCATCAAGCCATGATTCACATCCCATAATTATATCAGGACTTATCGTAGACAAAAGCGCACAGAAATCATCAACTTTATGTATAATGTAAAAACCCCGAGAATAGGGAACACGAAGGATTACATTATGCATCATCTTCACCAGCTCGCTTGCTTCCTAGCCATTTTTTCATCATCAACTTTATTTTTTTACGCTTCTGGCATTCAGACACAAAAGCGACAAATCACAGGTCTTTCCAGTGACATTCTGATAAAGCTATGTTGAGGGCTTATCAAGTTTATCAGTTTATCAAGTTTACGATGTGTGCGCAGCGTGATGCACCAGCACGCGCACATCTTCCTTTTCCTCGAATTTGCAGCGTACTGCTTCAATTTCGCCTATCGCAGGTACTCCCGGGTTCTCCGCGGTGCTCTTTGCACATGGGGCCACGTGACCACGAGGGCGTGCGCCGCGACAGCGAGCCGAGCCCTTCGTAGCCACCTGTCGGCAGGCCTGTCGGCGCGACCCGTTTGCAAACGCCGTTCAACACACCAGTCCTTCTAGCTCACCATAACCAGGCGTACCATAGACGCACCTCATCCCTTTTGAATCATGGCAGTCGTTAAAAGAACGCCACAGTTGGCAATCGCCATCTCTCCCGGCTGGTGGCGCTGCGCAGCCCCGCCGCCACCAGGGGAACGGAAGTGAGGCGAAGGCGACGGTAGCACAGCAACTTGGTTCGGTAACCCGCTTTTACGGGGGCTGGAGATATCAAACAAGTATGTCGCAAGCAGTACATGTAACGCATAAACATGTGTTTACAAAGTATACCGGGTGTTTCAGTTAAATCCCCGGGCTAAATAATTCGCGAACCGGTGCACCAATCGAATAACTTTCTTTTTTACAAGTATCTGTCCAATACCGCCTACAAGATGCGCACCGCGTGAATGAGAGGGAGGCGCTCATTATTTAAATAAAAATTCAAATGAGTTTCGTGAAAAAAGCTAACTTCTAAAGGAGGGCGCCGTCGGCATTAAAATGGGTACTACCCCTTCTGGGACCTTCAGTAGATACCTTTTAGAGAAAAATCTGCAACCGAAGCGGGTCATTTGTTGCAGTAATTAATTGGTTTCGGCTTACGTATTTTTGTCGCGGCTGGTCGCGGCGAAGCGCAAAAGGACGTAATTCATTGGTGGACATGGGAGTGAAAGAGCGTCCTTTTGCGCTTCACCGCGACCAGCCGCGACAAAATATGTAAACCGAAACCAATTAATTACTGCAGGCTAGTTCCACCGATTTTCGAACAAGCAAGGAACCTTTGCACCCTGGATTCGACTGAAAAAAATATATTCGTTAGACCCTCGAAAATGACTAAGAACTGACCCAGTTTCACTTTGGGGGGCAAAACCGTTCGCAAGATAGAGGTGGTGGAAATATCAGGGTCGTTTTGTCACCAGTCGCCGTAGGCGATTTTGCAGGCTGCTATGGCGCCAACGGCGCATCGCAGGGTACCACACCTTTTCTGTGTATAGCACAGTTGGTGGGTAATTGTTTGGCGACTTGGTTTTGTTTTAGGAACGGTAGTTATTTTTTCATAAAATATTAAAGTCACAGCATAGAGCGAAAGTGGCTCCGATTCGAGCGCTTCTCCTGCGCGACTGGTTCGTCGCAGAAACGTGAGAGACCCACTGATGGCCGGCCACTGATGAAAACCCGGCGGCAGATCCAGAAATTTCAAAAGCAGCCGCCGAGTTTTCACATTCAGAGCCTCGTTAATTTCGGAGTGTTTCCTTGCTGCATATGACGCTGACGGCTTCTTGCGTTTTTTCACAGGTGACACGCCGATTTCTTGGGTAGTGATCAGGGCATTTATGTCCTCGATCGCTTGAACTTCTGTCGAGAATGGCACATCCCCAGCACTGCCTTCTGAAGGAGTCGACGAAGAGGCCTCCTCTGATGGCACGAGATTCCTCATATATAGAAAACACTTCCTGCAGTGCATATCTGATTCGTTGACATCCTTGGCCCGTTCGGCACCCAGCACGGTTTTCGCAGCTTCCACTCCAATAACAGAAACGGATCTGAAGTCCTTCGTGCGCAGAATTTTCTTCCTGTGCTTGTGAAAGTAGTCCGCACAATAACTGCGATTACCACTGTGCACAGAAGACGCCGCAGACATTGTATACAATGGTGTTAAAGCTCAGCTACGCCGATTTTCGAGTGTTACAGAATGGAATGGTACTCACACGATGTGTTCATAAGGGAACACTGATTATGTATGCAAAATAGTTATCCCAAACTCCTCGCGGTTTTCCGAAAAAGTGAATTTTTAGTTTCACTGACATCCCGTCTTGTGGCCCGCAAACCCTGTGTCGACGACACATTCATGGTCTGCCCGCGCTCCGGCTTGGCATGACTTTTGGCTTGGTTTCTTCCGCCTAGCCGGCCAGTTTCTTCTGCCGAGCCGTCTGCTGCGCAGATTCACATTGGGGAAGTGATAAAACAGTTCGCTATTGGAGAGCCAGTATATTTCTGGACTTCACTAAACCCACGAGGAACGTGAGTTTTGCTTGCTTCGACTGCAAAGCATTTGATAGGCCAGTACAGTCTTCCTGGTGTGATTCGTGTTCTGTGTTGCGTGCCGAGAATGCGTGAGCGTTTTGCTCCCGTCTGCAAGAACACTTCAGCATGCAGTTCCAATGTTTCAAACCACAATTTTCCGAAAGGCGAAAGAGAAATCTATTGACTGCAACAATCGGTTACAACTCCGACTGGGTGCCACCTTCGAAAGCAGCGATTTGATCTGTTCATCTGGCTCATACGAATGTTACGGAAGCAATGCGCAACTTGTTTCACAAGAAGCCGAAGATGTCTCGTCCGGGATGCTGTGCCAACCTTATCTGCAGCAGGAGATTGCAGGGGCAGGACTAGGCAGCATATAAAGGTAAGACGCGTAATGTTAGACAAGTCAGTCATTCGGTGCAAATTGCATCACGTAAAAGAGAAAAATACGCTATCTGTCAGTTCCTGCTTCATCCTTTAGAGATTACACCCCAGCGGGTGTATTCTCAGTACATAATTGGAATTGCCTTATTTGTTAAATGATTTCGCAGGCATTCTGGCACCACCGAAAAGCTTGCACTCCGCGTCTCAACTATCAGCGTCTGGGTTTCAAGCTGAAGGCTGTCACCAGCGCCAACCAGTCGCCCCTTCAAAGTTCATCTGTTTTTGTTGACGGAACAGTAACACCTGGTACTGAGACATTTCATTTTCTGATTAATCAAGTGCATTCCATCACTTGTGCTCGACTTCTTGTGTTCGTATACCCTTGCTGTTGCTCGCTAGCTTAGAGCAACCATGCCTGAGGTGCCAGCGCTTTCAGAGTACATTCAAGCAGTGTCATCGTATCATATGCACGGCAGCACATCTTGTGTATTTTGAGTAAGGTATAAATTCAATGTTGGCTCAGCTGTTGTATTTTGCTCACAAATAAGGTGTTCTTCCAGAGCGCTCAAGGGCAGTTCAAGCAGTTTCATGTGTGTAACAGCACATACTTTTTCTCAGTTTTGACTAAGGTAAATCGAAATCTTCCAGTTGATGTCTTTCGGTCATAAATTATGTTTTTCGAGACATTCAAACAGCATCATGTGTGCAACAGTACATGCTTTTTCTCGGGTGAAGTAAGGTAAATCTGTCCGCAGTGGTGTTCTGGCAGTGCAGCAGAAGCTTTTGTTGCATTCAAGTGGTATCATGTATACAAAAACTTGTTTTATGCCTTTCTGTAGCTGCTTTACTAATATTGTGAGTACAGAGACATTCCTGCAGAACATATCGTAGCATCTTGTGTGCTATTGTTTGTATCATCTGCAGCAGTATATTGATAATGTTAATTATTCAATGACTTCAGCTAACATTTACGTTCTTACTTCCAGGTAAACCTGTCATGCAGATGCCCTACCCCTTGGTATGCATAGTTCAAGATTGTACCGAAACAATCCACCTGGAGCATTATTCTTCGATTGGCAGTGGCATTACTATCACAACACACCACATACTGCATGTCTATGGTGCGTGTACAATGCATCAAACCTATTCTCAGGTAGAGGCCAGCTGGTACGCAATTACAACATGAAACAACTGACACAGAGACCGTAAAGTCATGCCTTTTCCTCCGCCTCGGGTTTCATGTTATTATCCTCACATGCAGCTCAATTCGCCTGTGCTGTGCAGCATGAGCAAAAGCATATATTGTTTGTGGTCACATGACACGGAACATAAATACAGTGAAACCTTCCTATGTTGGACACCCGCGGTGCAGCCGAAGCGTCTCCTACTTATAGAGGTGTCTGAGTTACAGAATATGACGGCAACAAAAAATGGAACAGATCACAGCTGTGAGAAATGTCCCCCTTCTTCAATTTAAGGTCCTTAGTGCTACCTGTTGGTGGTGCCTGGTAGTGGTACCTCTACCCACTCTTCACTGATAATTATTACTGATTTTAGTATATTCAATTCCGTTCAGATTCTACTCAATGGCATTACCTCTGGAGCTTTTCGAGCAGCAAGGACTTGTGTCTGAAGCGTCAGCCCGCTTCTCATAGCTTTGGTGCAGTGCTCGTTCAAAGGCTCTAGGCAAACTTAAGACAAGTGCTCACATAAAGAATTACAATATTTATTTATTTTATTTATTTGAAAGATACTGCCGGCCATCTCTTGATGGCCATGGCAGAGGAGGTGAGTACACTACATACAACACATACAACATACAGCTATACACAGTGCAAAATGTCAAGTGTTAAACATCTGAAGTCAAGAAAGAAAGTTAGTCTACAAGACCTTGTAAAAACTGGGTTGGTGATGAAATTTGTGTAACACAAGAGGGCAATTTGTTCCATTCTCGTACAGTGCGAGGAAAAAAAGAAAATTTAAACACATCTTTATTGCAACGAAACTCACGGATTAATTTACTATGTTTCAGTCTTGTGGATCGGCTCGAATTGTAAGTTAAGTAATCGCAGAACTTGAGCCCATTAGTACCGCTGACTATATCGTGCAAAAATATATATATATTATATATAAATATAGACTGACAGCACTTGTTTTTGGACTCTAAAAACTAAAGCAACAAAATGCTGAGACCAGTATAGGGGGGAAAAGGGGCAAAAGTCAAGGCCACTGGCTCATTTTGGGTCTTTTTGATGCAAAGATGGGCCGATATTGAGGTAATTTGGCCAGGGTTTTGTCCGACTTTGCAGGGAAAACCCTATCCTACTTCCAAGATAGGGAGGTGTCCGACATAGAGAATTTCGTCCCCATTTAGTTTCAATGGGAGCCTGCCCGTGCAATGAAATCATGGGGAGTTGTCCGAGGTAAGGAGGTGTCCAACTTTGGAGGTTTTACTGTACTATAGAGCATTCTACATCATGTAATCTAACAGTTGTTCACGTTTGGATATTTTAACCATGGAATTTACCCTGCATGCACCATACCATGTCCAAACACGAACAACTGCTAGAGAGCAGCATGTACTGTTTCCGTATAGCACTTATGACTTCCATCCTGTGATCGGAAACAGTGGTGTCTTTTTTCTGCTACAACCAGTAAACTACAGTAAAGATTTGGAAATACTGTGTCATACCATAAAGCACTATGGGAAATGGCAGTTTGGAAAACTGGAGAAGACTGTCATTAGAATGGGGGACATGTTCTACGGTGAAATTTTTTACAGTGTGTGCTGTACCATGTAATGCACTGCAGGCCTACCACAGTATGGTAACGCTCTTAATACTGATTTGCTCAAAAAAGGAATGTGTGCGTTTCTTGTACTAACTTCCCCCTATGCAAGGTTGTAGAAAAATGTTTTCAGTTAATGGGGAGGGAGAGGACATCATTCTGGAGTCTCGTTGACCTACAATGTGTTGTGTGTGAAGGTAATTTTGAAGAGTGTAGGCGGTACAAGACTGTGTTCCCACATTCTTGGCAGTGTTGACTAATAACCATAATAAAGTAGAGGGTACATTTGTTGCTTCATATATTTGTGTCATGGCAAAGTATGTAGATATACATCTGTCTCAACATGCAGGTGACAAAACTGCTTTTTATGCCTAAGCTATGACAAAAAGTTGTTTGTTCAGCACAACTAATCATGTGCCGGCCTCCATGACACGTCTGTGACATTCCAAAGTGATTAACATGACCCATAGATGTGTGCAATGCTGAAGATGACTGTGTACCTTCCATGGATTCTTGATTCAAGAAAAGTACTGTGTGATTTGCTAACAGCGCCTGGCTGTACCCTCACAATTCTACATAAAAATATGTAAAGCTTACCGAAGGAAACATCATGAAGGTCCATAGCGAAAAACCCTTAGATGAGGGATAGCAAGGGACATACACAATGTCTCAACATAGCGTGTTTATGTCCCTTCTTGTATCTCCTCTTCAGGTCTCGCCATCATGGACACTATCACCAGCTCGCTTGCTGTTGAACCTATCTTTCAACGATAAGGGTCACTTTCATGGACTGGATGGCAGCCAACATGCTGTCAATAAAAAGAATAATGGAAGGAGCTCAATATGAACCTTAGGCTGTGTGTGGTCACTGCTTTCTGACAAATGATGACTTAGAATTTCAGGACAGTGCCTGCAGTGGTAGTATTCTAGTGTTCTCACGCCCATTGTGTGTCATCGGTCACCTGTAATCTGCTAATATGCACATAGCTAAAACAAAGTATATTTGTATTTCTTCGAATACAGTTGGTACAGCACATTGTTTTTTACACATTCTTTGGAAAATATAAATAAAAAATTATCTACTCTCCAAGTCTCCTGTCAGCTCTACAGAGCAGCTTGGAATTTCACTAGAAGCCACGTGTGAAACCTAGACCAAACTAGTGGTGAAGGTCCATATAGGTCATAGATAGATACTATTATTATTATTAGATCATAGGTCAGGCTTAGGTCCTGGTTGGTAGCAACGCATTTGAATCTTATTAAAAATTGGTGCAGGAGGTGACCAACTAAATACACCAACTGACTCTCACAAATTTTGTGGTGTTATACTTTTGAAACAACATTAATACGCCGCAGTGGTCTTTTCTCCTTTGTTCCTTTTAACCTAGAAATATTAGGTCTTCGGCATCACCAGCCTTAGTTGCTGAGCATGCAGTTATTTATGTTGAGCACTGCAGTTTCTTATTTGTTTCTCTGAACAAGCAAGCCCGCTTCCCCATTTTGATAAGAGTCTTTCAGCTTTGACAGGGCATTTGTGGACAAGGAAAACATTTGGACTATTGTGTATTTTGCTATGAAGTGCACCATACAAGGCAGAGGACACCATCAACCATTTCCACCAAAGTTATTAAATTTGTGATAAAGTACATATACCTTTTGTCACTGACTAATTTGGTGGCAAAGTTACTTGAGTGGCAGTTGTGCAATTTTAAGCACATTTAAAAAAAATAGAATATGGGAAGTGCTGACTGGTACCCAATATAATCATTGGGGGTTTACGTCGCGAGACAACTAAGTGTGGAATACACAGCACAGTGTAATGTTCCTTATTCTGGCAATGTTAGCATGGTTCAAGATGTGGGAAATGTTGCACAACCCTTAATAACACCTGTTGGGCCCAGCAAACAGGATACACACACCCTGATCTGAAGACACTATGCCTAACTCAAAAGCAACATGAGATCGACCCGTACGTGTTTATTTGCGAAACTATTATGAATGAAATATGCCCTGTGTGGTATAGAACAATGCGCACACTCAAGTAAACATGCAAAAAATACGTATAAGGTCTCTCGACCTACATGCCGCGATGCGCTCTACGAGATAAACAACACACTACAAAACTACATCCAACACTTTTTGTGCGGGGCAACTCTAATGAGCACTTTCATATAACCGACGAATGGTTCAACGAATGCAGTTCGAGTGGTCACGATACATTCCTACGCCGTTCATTGCAGTCGCGCTATGATGCTGCACAATATATGTATCTCGTGAAACAAGCCTGGCAATCGCGCGATGTGCATGGGCAGAAATACGGCCTTCTTTCTTTGAAGACCAGTCCTCTGCAGGTATATGCTGAAACAATCACCAAGTCTCACGTTGTTGCTCAATCGCTCCCATTCCTGCACTTGTAGTAAAAGCAGCAAACGGGTTGACGTGAATGGCAGCTGAACGGTTGAACTGCGAAGTTCTCGAGCACATAATCACAATTTCACGCCGAAAATGATGTTGAGGTGAGTTCGCGGTTGTTGTTTCCATCGTTCAATAGTTCTCGGGATTACCTCGGACGAAACGCTCATCGTAGCCGGCTGCCATAACTGGATTTCCTCGCAAACGGGAGAAGACGCCAGGGAAGTCAGAGAAAGCTTCAGCTTTCATCCAATCAGACGCACGATTCTCTATCTACGTAGATGGAGCAGGTTTATCCCATCTACGTCACAAAAATGGCTGCGCCCACGGCTTGTTTTGGTTTCTTTGATGAATTAATTTTCGTAATAGGAAGACAAAATTGCGAAACGAAGGTGCGTTTCGGGGGCAGTTGGATGTGCTCGTTCTGAATATCACAACCGTTTCAACACATCGGGAAATCGGCGTAGCTGACCTTTAAATACGCGTAGGGTATCACCAAGCGGATTGAGAAGACTGTGCTAGTGGTCTTCAGAGTTGAAATGCCCAATGACTGACGACGCCGTGGTAGTGGCAAAACATTGGGTTCGAGATGTCCCTTTAGCTTCTTGGGGGGTATATGGCTGGACATCCGGCTTACGAGCCGCCTACCTTCAGCATGATAATCTTGTTAAACTACCAAGACGACGGGCGCTGCTGCAGTCACCAACCTTCGCTAGTGTACAGCACTTTTTTCGGGAGAACCTATATCTCATCATCCCACCAATACTGTTTTATGTATTTGTTATATCACCCGACTTAAGAGCGGCGCGCTATGGCCTTGGCGAAGTAGCAGATGATGGGAGGGCGCGAGCGCGCGCACCAGTGGTGAGTTGAAAAATCGCTGCGTCGGCTGCGGTCAAGGGCGAATTCTAATATTTATTACAGATATCGGGCTAAGATCGTTCCCACAAAATATTAAAAAATGGAGGCATAATTTTAGTGGCGCAGTCGCGCTAGGAGGGACCAAAGTGCGCGAATTTCGCGATACGTCTTTCGGAAAAGTGACAAAAAATCATATTTCTGTGCACGTAAGAGACACGAAATTGACACCATTGTAAAGGGCTTTGAACGGCGAATACATCAGTGTGTCTCTCACGTTTCTGCGACGAACCAGTCTCCCAGGAGATGCGCTCGAATCGGAGCCACTTTCGCTGTATGTCGCAACTTTAACATTTTATGAAGAAATAACTACCGTTCCTAAAACAAAACCAAGTCGCCAAGCAATTACCCACCAACTGTGCGATACACAGAAACACAGAACAGATACACAGAAAAAAGTGTGGTACCCTGCGATGCGCCGTTGGCGCCATAGCAGACTGCAAAATCGCCTACGGCAACTGGTGACAAAACGACACTGATATTTCCACCACCTCTATCTTGCGAACGGTTTTGCCCACCAAAGTGAAACTGGGTCAGTTCTTAGTCATTTTCGAGGGTCTACCGAATATATTTCTTTCAGTCGAATCCAGGGTGCAAAGGTTCCTTGTTTGTTCGAAATTCGGTGGAACTAGCATGCAACAAATGACCCGCTTCGGTTGCAGATTTTTCTCTAAAAGGTATCTACTGAAGGTCCCAGAAGGGGTAGTACCCACTTTAATGCCGACGGCGCGCTGCTTTAGAAGTACTTTTTTCACGAAACTCATTCGAATTTTTATTTAAATAATGAGCGCCTCCCTCTCATTCACGCGGTGCGCATCTTGTAGGCGGTATTGGACAGATACTTGTAAAAAAGAAAGTTATTCGATTGGTGCACCGGTTCGCGAATTATTTAGCCCGGGGATTTAACTGAAACACCCGGTATACTTTGTAAACACATGTTTATGCGTTACATGTACATACTCTAATAATGTGTATAGCGTCATATGTTCAAGTAGTGGCATTGGAGTTGTGTACATTTTATATGAGTGCATGTCTTTCTTATTTATACGTGATTCAATCTCACCTGTGCCTCAGGTCCTTTAGCTCTGGGTTCCAGAGTCTCTTCTCCAGTTGGCTTGGGGGCCTGTTGGTGACAGTCCTGAAGAAATGTATGTACCATGTGTTACGTAGATGCGGTGTTGTTACATTATACTGAGAGTGCTACTTACCTCCTTGGTGTAACGACATCTTTGAGGAATAGGAGAGCATGATAAAACTTCCACTTGGGTGCCCCACTGCTCTCCTCTGCCTCAAGCACGTCGCCTTCTTTGTTGCAAGAATAGTTCCTCGCAAGCTGTCGAATAACCTCTTCCAGGTTTTCTTGCATAGTTCCACTGGATTTGTGACACAAACAGTGATTAGAAGTTCACTATTGTGAAACTCATTGCACATGTGGTTTCGAGACTGTAACTAGGTTTCTGTGTGTTTTACTATCTATGTTGTGTAACTACTTGTAAAACTGCATCGTGTTTTGCTTGTCTGAGTGCATTTCAAGGCGCAAGGGAAAATTCTGAATTTTGCATTTGTGTTGTAAAGATTTCAGCAGTTCCTCAGCAGACACGGGGTAAACAACAGGTAAGGCGGTAGTATAATTGCAGACTTCGTGATTATCTGGGAGTGTACAATTACTTACAACAGCGGTCCTTTGATGATGTACTGCATGATCAGTGCGTTGATTCTGCAGTTTGCAAGTTAACTGATATTGTGTGTACTGCAATTGATAATTATGTACCAAAAAGCCACTCTCGTAATGACAAGTACCTTTGGTTTTCTATGGAGCTGAAAGAATGTTTAAGTAGGCAACTGCATCATCACCGGCTGTACAAGAAGAATGGCTCACAGCACTGGTATGACAAGTTCAACACTGCACGTGCTCTTTGTAAAGCGCTGTTAGCCAGAGATAAAACACTTTATGACAAGTCAGTCGCGAAGAGCCTAAGTAGCAGACTGAAAAATTTAGAAAACTTGTTAATCAATATAAAGGGCACAACCGCCCTTATGATCTCACAGCATGGGACAGTTCTCGCCTCGTTACTGGCCCTGCTGTAGCGAGCAGCATATTTGCAGACCGCGTTATTTTTCTGCTACCTTTAACTCGGCATGTGACACCGGAATACAGAGTAAGGACTGTCTTCCACTTGCTCCCATTAGCAATCATTCGGTTCTTTCCGCCATTGAAAGGCTGGAGTCTAAGACGGCCTCTGGTACTAATGGTATTTCTAACTTTATTGTCAAAGGCTGTGCTGAACTCCTGTTATTCGCTCACACTCACATTTTTAACTTGTCTTTGCAGACCTCCTCAGCGTCTCCTGGTAACTGGAAATCAGCTGCTCTTAAACCTGTTTTTAAGTCTGGTGATGTTCTTTTTCTGAAGTTCTCGAAATGGTCGTCTATGCTCTTTCAATTACTTCTTATGCAACAAAATTTGTTCAGAACAATGTGGCGTTATGAGAGGTAGATGTATGGAAACGAACTTGTGTACATTTCTGCACTACACAGCACCACTTGTCTGTAATCGGCAACAAGCAAACACTGTCTGTTTTGACTTCAGTAAGGCGTTGCACTGTGTGGTGCATGACGTGCTCGTTCTGAAAGGTAGTCAGTATTGCTTGTAAAATAATTATTGTGTTTGGCTAAAAAGTGACCTGACTGACAAAACTGAGGTCGTTAGGGTGGATGGTGACCTGTTTATTCCGTTTCTCTCTATATATGGGGTACCTCAAGGAAGCAATTTGGGTCCTCATCTATTTCTCATCTTTGTCAACGATGTCGCTACGTAGTGAAGCATTGTGAGATTTTACTGTTCGCAGATGACATATAAATTTTCCGTTCGGTATCTTCTAATACCGATTGTGATTCTGTTCAAGTCGATATTGATGCGGTTAACGAATAGTGTAAGCTAATTCGCCAAATAATAAAAATTATATATATATATATATACGTATGTTACATAATGCTAAAACAAAGATTCTGTCCTTTACCAGGAAACCTTGTCTCGTATGTCAGTGCGACCCCATCGATGCCACGCTCGTGGCCGTAGAAAGAAAGCACGAGGCTAGAATAGAGAAGCTCTTTAACAGTCCAGTTGTCCTTTCAGACGATGACGGCAACAACAGAGTCAGCAGTCGACCTTTCGTAATACGTGAAACGAAAGACGACGACAGCGGCCAACCCCAGCATGAGCATGACAATGCCCACGAACTGCTCATGTGGGAAGGGGATCAGTCGTATGCGGATTTCATTCCTCTGTCTGGTAGCGCTAGAGATGAGTCACCAGATGTAAGCCCAGAATTTGGAAATGAAGATGAGCCCCTCGAGGGTCGTAGAATCGTTGAATAACGACAAAACGTTGTAGAGGATCATCCCTCAGTCACGGAGAGAGGATTCCTTCTTTTTTTTGTCATTGATCAGGCATTCGATGGAACGCATACTATGTACACGTTTCTCTGCTCCCCGCACGACGACAACGTCGACGATTTGCGACCCTACCGAACATAGATCCAGTAATCACGCGCGTCCTCAAAGCTTATCCCATGCCTCTCAAATTTTTTTGTCTATGCTGTAAGGCGCTCATGGTTAGAGACGGAGCCAATGGGTTGATTTCTCATCTCCTTCATGTGAACCTTCACATAAGAGTGGTTCATAACCACCAAGAAATCGAAGACGCGATAAATGCTGCTATCACAGAATCCTCGCAACGCGTAGAAAACTATATGACAGAAGGGTCTGGTTTCACCCCCAACGACGTTCAATGTGTCGACTTAAAACTAACGCGTGTGAAACCCAAGCAAATTGGGTGCACGATCCAGCTTCCCGAATTGTTGAAAAAAAAACAAATACTCTCACAAACGTCAAACTTCCACCGAATTACAAAATCGAGTGTTTCAAGTATAGTGTGCTAGCACTCCTGCATCCATTGAGGAATAACCCAAACGTTTATGTCAGATACTGCAAATACATAAATCCTTCGAGTCCGGAGAGGCGCGTAACATACTGGACACCCCGCTTCCCAGTCACATACGAAGACATTACCATGTGGGAGAGAAAAAACAAAATCTTCGTGTACATCTATGTGTTCGACAAGCAGACGAGTTCGATATCTACCGGACGAGTTCCCTGCACGTCCTATCAGGATTAAGTCCATCTGCTCAAAGTTAGGGAGCATTTCTATGGAATCAGAAACTTTAGCACTTTCATGGGACGAAGTGACTATTTTTATTCCGAGAAATGCACGAGTGGTTATGGGACGAGAGAG
Source organism: Ornithodoros turicata (assembly GCF_037126465.1). Classification (NCBI taxonomy): domain Eukaryota; kingdom Metazoa; phylum Arthropoda; class Arachnida; order Ixodida; family Argasidae; genus Ornithodoros; species Ornithodoros turicata. Next base: position 51,668,596 of record NC_088206.1, read on the forward strand.
GCGTTGGAGCAGCACGAGCGTCTGTGTCGAGACGTAAATGAAGTGATTCTCGAACTGCCAAAAGCAGGGGAGAGCGCCTTCTTCACCAAGACACAGTAAATGTATTCCTACCCCTATTTCGCGGTATTGAACACGGAGAGCGTTTTGGAAAATGAGTGAGCGTGCACAGGATGAGCTCATGTATTATCGTTGTAGTGTGAAGTTGCTATGAAAAAATTATGGGCCTAGATGGCTATTTGGGACCCAATGCGCCAGAAAAATGCTTGCTCGCGCTCAAGGGAACAAATCGATAGGTTCAACCGCTGTCCCTCGCCGTTGGTCACGAGTGTGGAAGACCACTTTCGACAGGAGTGTGTGACACACCCTTTGACGCACCCATTTGAGCTCCCTTTTCCGCCACATGCACGTTCTAAGCATGGGTGAACCGTGGATCTTAGCTTCGAGTTCGAAAAAGATAAGAGGGTTCAACACTCGCGATCTCCATTTCCACAATCCCACGCAGTTTTTCAATCTCTCCGTGTCGAACCTGGTAGAAACGCTGCTCGCCAGCGGTGGCGAGAGCGCGTTTCACCTGTCAAATATGTTTGGTGACCGTTTCTGCCACCTCCTCAGGAAGGGCATTTATCCGTACACCTTAATCGACAGTTTCGAAGCGTAAAACTTGCTCGCGCTACCGCCAAAGGAAGATTTCAAAAGTGTCCTGAACAAACAACAGATCGCGGACGAGGACTATCAGTACGCCCACGACGCTTTGACGGCGTACGCTTCATCTACGAGTCGCTTTTTTCTCACTTAACCTGTCCAGTGCAGTTCATCTATATTGATATACGAACAGTGTAATTTTTGCTCTCACGTGTGAAAGCCTGGAAGAGCAGCTGATGAAAATTGGGAGCGAGGTAGATCTGCCTCCTATCCACTGGACCACCCGCTTTTCAACGACGAGCACGCGAACCAGATGGGGTACTTCAAAGATGAGACGCGAGGTGCTATTCAGGAAGTCGTAGCCATCCGAGCCAAAATGTACAGCATTCTCTTGCAAAAATACTCCAAAAGCCGGGAGACGACATAACTGGACAAAAAAGTAGAGAACTCCGACTTAACTTAACAAAATAACAAGTTTTACTCACACGTTTCGTCCGTCGTGCGACGGACATCATCAGTGCCAAACCAGATGAGAGATTATACAACCGGTCGCTATTTAAGGAGATGGGAGTATTGTTCGGGAAGGGGGCCACAGTTTTTGTTACAAACCGAGGGGTCACCACGTATGTACCACGACTCTAGAAGCTTCCTGGGTCCCCATCTTTGTTCGCGAGCCGAGGTCACCGCGTTGTCAAAGTCGAAACAATGTCCCGTGTCCCAACAATGCTCTGTAAGCTCCGTCTTAAACCGTGTTGCGTGGGTCGCGCTCTTTATGTCCCGTTTGTGTTCTTTGCCAGGATGCTCCTTGAGGCCTATTGTTTCTTTCTTTGGGTCACTGACATACAACCTATCCAAATACTTGGTGGAACTCATAGCTCCGGTCACCGGTAACAACAGCCTGACGGTTCGCAATTCGAAGGAGCTTGTAGAGTTGGTCCGGACGCAAGTTCTCAACGAAAATGAGGTTATGTTACCCTTTGATGTGGTGTCTCTGTTCACCAACGTTCCTAAGGATCTTGCGGTACAGGTGGCGGAGGTACGACTACGCCAGGAAAGCAGCCTGCCAACTCGAACATCGCTCACAGTTGAAGAGGTGGTTATTCTTTTGAGGTTTTGCCTCAATCAGATGCACTTCAACTTCAACGGCAGGACTTACCACCAGATCGAAGGCTGTCCCATGGGTAGCCCGGTGTCAGTCACTTTAGCTAATCTTGTCATGGAGCATATTGAAGAAACCGCCTTGGAACGATTTTGCCACCCGGTCAAGTTCTATCGCCGCTACGTCGACGACACGTTCGTGATGCTCAACAGTGACCACGTTGAAGACTTCCACTCGGTTCTAAACAGCATTGCGCCATCGATCAATTTCACTTACGAGATGGAACAAAATGGCAAGCTTCCTTTCTTGGATGTGTGTGCGCGCCGATGTAGCTCGGGCGGCATTCAATCATGTGTCTACCGAAACCCTTGTGATACCGGCAGTTTCCTTGGTTTTGACTCACACCACCCCACGGAGCACAAACGGAGTGTGGTACGAACGTTATTTCTCCGATCTGAACAGTTATCATCCTGCACTGAGTTACAAGCTTTTGAGGACGCAACGATCGCCGATTATCTGGACAAACGTGGCTACCCAGGCAAGGTTTATCGAGGACACTGGCAAGTGCATGCAAACATCAGGACCGCGCGAGGGGAACCGCACCCGCCAGACACGCGTTGTCATCCCTTATGTCAAAGGCGTTTCTGAGTCTATCCGCCGGGCTTTGCTTCCGTTGGATATCAGGACTACGTTCAAACCGCATGTTAAACTTCGAAGTGTCATATCGAAACCGAAGGACCCCGTCCCCCCGGAAGACCAGTCTGGAGTAGTCTACAAAGTGCAATGCCAAGACTGTGACACATGCTACATTTGCGAGATAGGCAGAAAACGAAACCCTCGTTTCAAAGAACATAAACGGGACATAAAGAGCGCGACCCGTGCCACGCGGTTTAAAACGGAGGTTACAGAGCATTGTTGGGACACGGGACATTGTTTCGACTTCGACAACGCGGTGACCTTGGCTCGCGAACAAAGATGGGGACCCAGGAAGCTTCTAGAATCGTGCCACATAGGTGGTGACCCCTCGGTTTGTAACAAAAACCGTGGCCCCCTTCCCGAACAATACTCCCATCTCCTGAAATAGCGACCGGTTGTATAATCTCTCATCCAGTTTGGCACTGATGATGTCCGTCGCATGACGGGCGAAACGTCTGAGTAAAACTTGTTATTTTGTTATGTTAAGTGTGAGTTCTCTACTTTTTGTCCAGCATTCTCTTGACTGGGACACACAAACAGATCACAAGAGCGAAAGGAGTTCAGAAAGACATGGTGAGGAAACACTTACTGCACTAAGTGTACCGAAATTCTCTGTTCCATGAAAGGACAGTCTCTCAGAAGCAGTGCACCATCCAGAGTATAAAGCAAACAATGTACACCATTTTGAGACTCAAGAAAAACTTGGTGCCCTACGACGACAAGTGCTCTCTCATGGATGCTGTACGCTCCTTCAATTTCAATTTTTCAATTTTATTATTAGTATTTGTCATACATAGTATACAGTGGGGGCCCCGTAGCGTAGCTAGAGGTGGGGCCTCCCGGAAACAATCTGAATAACATATCATATGTGGCGACAACATCAGAACAAGGTATCCAATATAGCGATGTACTGTCACAGTATGGAACAAAGCACAATACGCACAAAAGAAAAAGAAGAACAAACAAATTAAATAAATATAAGAAACAAAAACAACTGAGATTGAGCAGAAATGTGACGTTTATGAAGGTGAACAGCGTAGGCACAAAAACCCATGGGAGAAAGAAGACAAATAGTTGAAAAAGCGTGTATGAAAAGAATGTGTATGAATATGAGTAACTAATTCATGAGAACGATCCGAAAGCCATGGAACGAACGTACTGACTTTAGGTAATCGGGCAAGGCGTTCCATAGTTTGGCAGCAACGAAGGTGAATGTTTGCTTCCCGTAGTTGGTGGTTGTGCGTGGCAGGAGAAAATTACCGGAGCGAGGTGATCTAGATGGAACGACTACTGCAAGCCACTGATTGTTGAAGACACCTGACAAATGCTTGTACAGAAGCAGTAGAACGCGGAAATAAAAACAGCTGCATGAGTGGCAAAATACGCAGTGATATGAAGAGGTGGCGACTGCTGCATACTGTGGGAGTGAATGTAATGATGCGAATAGCTCTTCTTTGTAAGCGGTTTAGAGACGACAGATGAGAGATATATGTGGATCCCCATGATGTGATGCAGTAAGAGAGGTGGGAATGTATGTGGGAGTGGAAAAAAATATCTGACCTTGGATAACGCATGAAGGCCGTAAGCCGCACGACGACATATGTTTGAGATGTGTGATTTGAACTTGAAATGGGTATCTAACGTTACTCCCAGGAACGTTACCTTGCCAGTAGGTAAAAGAGAGCTACCATTTAGCGTTAAAGTTGGCAACAGCGGTAGTTTCCTGTGAGGGCTATGAAAGAGAATGAATTCAGTTTTTGTATTATTGTATCGCCAACTGTAGGATGGGATTTGTATTATTAATAGTTAGCTTGTTGGTGCGGCACCAGTCAACAAGAGTGTATTGGCATCAAATGGAAGGCCGGCCACAGAGGCAGGCTTCCTGCAGCATCTCAAATAGAGTCGAACAACATTCTGAATACCAACTCTCACCCAGCGACTAAGGCTGGTCAGAGATTGCTATACGTGTCCGTTTCGCCATGCAACAGTCCATGACACTGGAAAGCTGCAAGTGGGAGAACAACACGAGGATGTGGACATCTTATAGATTAACATGGAACTTGCCATTGTCCACCCTGAAGAGGATGTCAGAGGTCATCCAGCGACGGTGAAACTCAACTGCTCCAAGCACCGCACGCTCCCTGCAAAGAACTTTGCGAATACCGGCGTTAACTAGCCGAACCACCTCCTGCACACTGCGGCTCTCCTGCGCGTGCACTCGTTGACAGCGTAAAATCCACACTTGGTAGTTGATTTCGACCACCAAGAGCATAAAATGCCGCCTATCCCGCTGCGAAACAGGGAGGGGGTACAGACCACGAACTGTGCTTCACTCAACATCCGTCAGGCTATAGAGGCCTGCTACACGATGCCACAGGGCACCCGGCAACAAACATAAACTGAAAGCATGTTCTGCTGACTCCCTGTACTCGCAGAAGGGACAGCCGGGTGACGTTACACCAAAACGGGAAAAACGCTCACGCAGCGGCAAGATGTCATGTGCTAAGCGCCACTGAAGACTGGCGCGCCGGGCGTCCAACCAGCCAGCATTGGTCGTACGCCACGCTATGTGGCGCTGAATAGGCGTCGAGTTCGGGGGTGGCCGATGCGCAAGAAGTGCCATGTAAAGGCGCCGCACGCGCCATGATGTTATGTCATCATCAGGGAAAGAAGCTCGCAGGCTGCGCATTGCCACAACGTATGCCTTCAGGTGGGGAGCCACGCACTCTGAGCGCGGGCGAGTGTGTGTCAGCTCAGAAAAAAAAAACGAACGCCAGGTCCTAACAGAAAAGTCAGTAGACCCTGAGCAGGATGCCGCTGCTCTAGGACACCCTGAAAGATCGCGCGCAGACCTAAGGCAAGGCACTTCAATTTGAAATCGGGCACCAAAAGGCCGCCATCTACGCGAGGCAGATACATACGACCTCTTGATACCCATTCTACTGAACCGCCCCAGATAAACTGAAACGCCGCACGTGTAGCGGCCTGAAGAGTAGTCCGCGGAGGGATGGAGATATTGGCTAAATACCAATATTTACTCAGAAACCAAGACGCAGCAAGGCGCGCTCTGCAGGTAATGGGGAGTACGAGCTCTTTCAAGTCCCGGAGCACAGGAATACTACGCATATGGACACGTGCCCAGGTGCTGGGAGATATTCCTGAAGGCAGGAAATCATACCCAAGAACGCGCACGGCATTCTTCACAGGAATACCAAAGGGTGCGGAGCACGACGGGATGAGGTTGACGAAAAGTATTGCGCTTTTATCTCTATTGATCTGTGCATTAGAAACCCTACCGTAGCTTTCAATTACCTGGAGAACATTCCCGATAGCTTCCTCGTCGGTCAGGATGAGAGACAGGTCGTCCGCATACGCAAAAAGCGGTAATGCAGATGTGCCCGGAAGGGCAAGCATCCGGGATGCAACTGAGGAGGCGAGGGACTCTAAAAGCGGGCCAAACACTAGGGCATACAGTGCCGGTGACAGGGGGCAGCCCTGGCGGACACCCACCTTTATGGGGAAGTTAGCAGAGGTACCCCATTGGCACCAATGGAAGCTGACGCACCAGCATACAGTGCTCGGAACCACGATATGATCTCGCGATCAAACCCATTCGCCTCCAACACACGGTACATGTATTCGTGAAGCACACGATCAAAGGCCTTCCTTTGGTCAAACGACACTAAAACACAAGGTCGCCGCCGACTATGTGCCCAGTACAAGGCGTCTCTTAAAGCCTGCGTATGAAGCGTGATGGACCGCTCAGGGACAGCACAGGACTGGAATGGAGGAATGACTGTACCAAGAACTGGAGAGATGCGTTGCAAAATCGCTTTTGATAAAATTTTGTAGTCAGTATTAAGCAGTGAAACAGGGCGATAGGCATTTGGGTCTTGTTTTTTGGAAGCATCCTTGCACAACAAGGTGACAATGCTCTCACGCATGGACGGACAGAGGAGACGTCGTGCCAAGCACTGATTCAACAGAATTGTCAAAGGCCTCCGAAGAGTGGACCAGAAGCATTTATAGAATTCAGCTGGGAGGCCATCGGAACCGGGAGACTTTCCTGTGTGAAGAGCTTTGACGGCAGCAGTATATTCGTCCACAGAGAACGGAGCTGCACTGAGCACGATACGTCGTGCGTCCGGCAAAAACGCTCGACCCTCGACGTCGGCAGGCTGCACGGAGTCAAAAAGCGCCATAAAATGATCACGCAGCAGTGATCGAACTCCATCAGGGTGCTCCTGAACCGAACCGTCGGTTGCAACAAGTTGCTCGATGACACTGGGAGGCCGACGGAGGTAACGGTTAAGTAAAAGGCGAGAGCAATATGCTTCTCGCGACCAGCGCTCGACAGTCTGTGCTGCCGCAAACTGGTCCCAGAAACGTAACCTCAGAGAGGCTAGCCTCCCTAGCACGTCCTGTATGGCTTGATCATTGGCTGGGCCTCGCGACCCAGGATGGCGCAAAATAGACAGCACTTGCCGGAGGTGCACAAATTCCTCCCAGCTCTCCCTTGCACGCCTAGCTCTCCATTGACGAAAAAGTCTCGCGGCTCCTAGTTTGGTCTCTTCCCACCATTCCGGTGAGACTAAAGTGTCAGCGCAGCGATCTACAAGGAACGCTTTGACGTCGTTACGAATTTCTGTGTCTCGCAGTAGCTCGGCACAAAGCTTCCAACAGCCGGATCCGGAGCGAGAACCTCGCAACCCAGTGAGCGAGAGACGCACACCCTCATGGTCAGAAAGATCTCCAGAGGGAAGCACATCGCATTTCAAAACATGGCTACCCAAACAAGGAGAAACGTACAAACGGTCAAGTCGGCTATGTGCACCCTGAGCATTGCACCACGTGTACTGGTAAACTCCAGGATTTATGTGCGAAAATGCATCTATGAGTCCTAGGCCGCCAACTAATTGCAACAGGCCCTGGTTTACAGGCCTGCTTCCACTCCCATGACCGTCAATAGTGCAATTAAAGTCCCCCGCAATCACAAGGTTTGGGTTACCCACCAGGAAATAATCGAGTCCCCTAAAAAATTCCGAACGGTCACCCCGGCGCACCGGAGCGTAGAAGTTCACCAGTCAACAACATTAAGGTCCTCGTTTAGTTTAGCCTGCAATGAGTTAATGTCATTTTTAGCTAAGAAGATGGTGGTGTCATCAGCGTACAAAATGCACTGTGAGTGAATGGTGGAGTTAGGTAAGTCATTGACATATAGTAAAAACAGTAGGGGACCTAGAATAGAACCCTGGGGAACACCTCTATTGGTTGTTACGGGGGAAGACAACTCATCGTTAATTTTAACCGCCTGCGAGCGATTGGAAAGATAGTTAGATATAAGTGTGTAAGCAGGACCACAAATGCCATAGCTATTTAATTTAGACAAATGAATGTGGTCAATGAATGAATGTTGTTTGAATGAATGTTTCAATGAAGGGTCAAAGAATGGTCAATAGTGTCGAATGCCTTGCTTAAATCGATGAGAATAGCTGCGGTCACTTGGCCCGAGTCGATTGCACCTCTGATCTTGTTAGTAAATTCAAGTACAGCATATTCAGTGGACGAGTGGCTCCTAAACCCAAACTAGCTCGGCGTTAGCAGGTTGACCTTCTCAATGTAATTATTCAGACGAATCACAAGGAGTTTCTCGAAGACCTTGCTAAAAAATGGCAGGATGGCAATATGACGATAGTTATCGATAAGGGTGGGCTTGCCTTTTTTGTAGACTGGTGTAATCCTAGCAAGTTTTAAAGCAGTAAGGAAAGTGCCGGTCTTAAACATGAGGTTAAAAATGTGAGCTAATACGGGAGCAAGAGTGTGCTTTACAAGTTTGATGTGGCTCGACCAAATACCATCAAGACCAGGAGCGGTATTACGCAGATCTGATATCACATTTGCTACCTCCTCAGGGGACGTGGGTCGCAAGTAGAAAGAATGATGACGCCTACTCAAAGGTACAAATGGCGAAGTTGCGCAAGTCTGACTGGGTATTGTAGCGAAATGGATACTGAAAGCGTTGGCGATTTCACTGTCACCTTTTAAACGATTTTCACCCGAGGACATTTGGGGGGGGGAGAAGCATGTGTCTTATTTCCGCCTAGAAAATTGTTGATGACCCTCCAACTTTTCCTGGGGTCGCTTTTATATTTTTCAATTTCACCAAAGTAATATTCCCTTTTAGCGACCCTAAGAAGAGTGGTTAAATTATTTGAAAAATTCTTGTGTCGATTCTTAAGGTCATTGTCATGGGGGTAACTTTTTAACTTTTTGTAGAGATTATTCCTCCTACGAATGGAATTGAGGAGGCCAGTGGTTACCCACGGGTTCACGGGACTACTAAACCTCCCACCGCACCTTTTACATGTTGTGCACCGAGCGCATGCATTGGTGATGAGGGACACAAAAGCTGCGTAAGCTTCTTCACGGGACTCTAGCTTGTAAATGTCAGACCAATCTATGGTATTCAGTATCTCGATGTATTTGTCTTGATTGAGAGACGGTTTCAAGAAAGTATTTCGGTGAACCTTAACGTGAAAATCGCAAGTTGCAAAAATAGGATAGTGGTCAGTGACCTCATGTCGTATAACCCCTGAAGCGTGTATGTGGTCGAAATTGGTGAAGATGTGGTCGATAGTGCTGCTGCATGAGTCAGACACCCTAGTTGGAATGTTGACAACGGATGTAAAATCATAACTAACTAAGCACTCAAAATATTCGGAGCAGGCCGATGCAGATGTATCAGCAAGGTTAATATTGACATCACCGAGTAAAAATACATATTTATTTTCCCGACAAACGGTGCTTAATAACACGTCTAAATAATGACAAAAATCTGTGTAACAAGAGCTCGGAGAGCGATAGAAAATACCAATGATAATGTTTCGACGAAGCCCCGAGAAACAACATTTGTCTAGTTCAACCGAAATAGATAGACTCACATTTCTCATTGGCAATATATAAATCTCTTCTCGGGATGTACAACAAATGACTAGAAATGAACACACCAGCACCGCCATGTGGGCTTTCTTTGCGACAAACAAACTCAGAGCAATAACCGGGTATCTGATAAAGGGATGTTTCAGCCTCATTTAGCCATGTCTCAGTGACTCCGATAACCGAAAATGCCAATTTGGAGCTTAACAGCATATTGCCTAGATCATCATGATGTCTTCGAAGGCTACGAACGTTTAAATGAAGAACAGAAAAGGCATTTTTAGTGAAACAATCTAGTTCATCAACGGGATAATAATGACAGTCAATTGGCCTAGTCGTCATAACTATCAGCCCATGCACACACAAAAGGTACAAAGAGAGCAACTATAATTACTTCATTTTGGACAGGTCATCAGGACTCACAATACTAACAATTGGGGATGATTCCTCTTGCCGGGCGAAAATCTTACCATGCTTCACCCATGCGAATTTCCATTTCATTTCTTTTTTTGCAGCAACAGTCATCCCCAGTAGCTTTTTTAAATCGGGGCACAAGTGCTATTTGACGTACAGGGGCTGACTGTCAGTGAAGCCAAGATCTAAGGAAGTTAGACGCTTTTTCTTTGATCTTTCGAGGACAGTGTCACGCTTTCCCCTCCGACAAAACTGAACAACAATATTCTGAGTAGGCCCTTTCACTACAGGGACTCGATGACAGACATCAATGTCAGATTCACATATCGGTTCGCCTACTGCTTCACCAAGCTTCTTTAATATACGAGGGATACATTCACCTTGTATGAAAAGTATCCCCTTGATTTCGATGTTTCTGTTTCTGGAGTACTGTTCGAGCTGGATACTCTTCAGATTTAGATCTCTTAGTTGCGTTGTCATGCCATGACATTCACGTTGCAATGCTTCATTGGCTGACCGTAAGTTACTGTTCTCAACAGACAAGGCTTCCATCTTACTTCTGAACTCTTCAAAATTTTTGTTGAAGAAGTCCATACTATTTTTTAACTCTCGTAACTCGTTGCGTAGCTCCCTTTCCATACCCTCCCTAGCCAACTTTATGTCTTGCTTTATCTCACGCTTCAACTCCTCACAAATCCTTGTTACCTCTTTGCTCATTATTTCACTGCTCGCGGCTAAAGTATACGCGGCACAGTAAACACAGTGTTGATGTGTACAGAACAATCGTTACAACAGGCGTACTAAGCAAGTGTCAGCAATAAACAGCAGGCATTGGTGGTGGCAGTGACAGTCCTACAAGCAGCGCAAGAAGAAGGATAGTAATAACACTGACCTGGAATGCGTTAAGTCCAAAGAGTTAGCGACGGGTTCTGGTGCTGTCACCACCACCAAAATAAACCAGGACAGTGGGAGTAAGCCGCTTTTGTAGTCTCGATGCTGACAAGTGATGACGTAAATTCCAGGTTACATTCAACCAGCGCGTGGGCGCGGTGCACACGACGATAAACAGAGGCGACAGTAACGATTGTAAGAGCCGGCTTCACGCACCAGGCAAAGGTAATGCACGTGTAGACGAGAAGATTACGGTGAATCCGGAACAGCCGGGACAACACAGGCCTCCTGGAATGCGTTAAGTCCAAAGAGTTAGCGACGGGTTGTGGTGCTGTCACCACCACCAAAATGACCTTCCCTTATAGAAGCTGTGAATACCGTAAGCCTTGCTGGTGTTTTGACGCATATCGCATCATGGTAGTACTCTCTCTCTCTGTCTTTGTGCAGCATCGGAAAACCAGGAACAGAGCCCGAGAACGTCGTCGGGGATCGAGTGACTGTGGAACAGAGAGCTAGGCCTTCGTGCACGCGCAGATCATCGAGAATACAAATAAAAAGTTCTAGTCGAGATATGCTCTCTCTCTCTCTCTCTCAGACAGGAGAAGCACGAGTCATTGTGGCAGTGTGGTAGCGGAATGGGTGAATAAAAAAATTGACCATTCCGTCATCGTGCTGGTGCCGTGACCTGCGCAATGTCGACGCTGCGATGAGGATTCCCCGTACCTTTTCTGGCGCACCTGATCTTCTCGTATTATTCTGTTCGTGAGATCAGACAAGTCATGGAGGGTGCAGGCATCTATCGACTAACTCAAGAGATGTCTTCGTATGTTTAGATTCAATAACGATGTCTCCATGATAGAGAAAAAAACAGACTCTCGTCATAGTTATTCAGACTGTTTAATGCGTTGCATTTCACTAAATCAGCTAAGGGGACAGTCGCATCGACCACAGATAGATTCCGAAACCACAGTGAAATGAGATTCCCCGTCCTTCACTGACCATGACTCCGAAAGTCACATTCCGATCGACGGAATACTTTTTGCATAATTCGTGTGTAAGCGGCGCTACAGCAGACGACGGATGCGGTCGTCAAGCGGAACTCCCTGCTGAGAATCTTTAGCAACGTCACAAGGAATCTGACCAATAAGAACGCGGCGAGCCAGAGGAGTCCCCGCGGCTTGCAGAGCTCTTGCATGAGCAAGGTCAGGGAGACGAAGGCGAAAGCGCATACGGAGATGGCGGACTCGGAACGCGGAAGTGGCGAATCGTGCTGTTCAAATGCCTTTAGTAATAGCTCCCGTGACGAATATACATGTTTGATGACGGCCCATATTCGACGGATCCGCTTCTTGTGCAAGTCGCTGGTGATGTACGTGCCGCAGCTGCGTTAGCGCAACAGAACGAGCCTCAGGACCACTGCTTTAGGTACGTTCATGATCGGAGTGCTCAATACTTAATCTCGTGACATTCACACTACGACGCAGGAAACAATCCAAGTGTTTGTGCGGCGTCTGTGCTCCCCAGGAACCGGATGAGTACCTATATGCTGCAGTGCTGGTGAAGTGGCAGAGTTGTGCAATGACGGCACGCACTACACGCACGCATCACACTTTGTTCCCAGCTTTCTGTCATCGGCCAGAACTTCTGGTGGTGTATCCACCGCAGTATTGCAGCGACGATCACAGCCTTCGCCTACTGTGCCCACGATAGATAGGCACGTCGACCAATCCTTATTTTCGTAGTTGTCATCGTTGTTTGTACACACGATGAATGTCCCATGAAAGTTATGAAGGCTCTAACCAACTGTGCAACTCAAGGGCCGGGTTAGAATTAGAATGACTGTCAGGAAATTACTGTGCTGCGTGTTTAGGAAAGTGTCATTTCTTTTTACAGCTACGTCAGGTTCACTGCTTATTGTGTGTTTACAAGCTGAGTTTGGAGATTCCTTGGACCGAGAAACAGACGACAGGTACCTGGGTGTGTCGTCCGCATGATTCGCCAACGTTTTTCCATCCTGGTCCTATCAGGACTATCATCTTTAGTGTGCCTCATTTCCTGTTCACACCTACACCATAATAGACTTGCGTAGTTTCCAATTGAGAAGTGTGAAACAGAATCTGTGTTACCACAGTAATCCCGAGAAGTGCAAAGGAATAGGCAGGAGCAATAAACTACTTGACCTTCAGTGACAGTTACACTTTAAATGGTAGTGTAATTGTGTAATGCTTCTTATCGTTGGCAGTATTATAGCATGTGAGGGATATGACACGTCAAATAATTTCAGGTAACGTTTCATAACTCACTAATGGTACAGTTACACCTCATTATCATAGTAAGTGAAATATCTGTCTGGGAATGTCCACAATTTGTCATTCCCACGGAAGATTGTCCTGCCTTGATACAGCAAAACAAATTTTGATACCTGCCATTGATCCAATTTTTTTAGCACCACTGTTTTGAAAACAGCTTTCAAGACTGCAACTTCAGAGGTCTTTGGCAGAGCATTACCTCTTGTCTATGTATTATAATAATTATTATAATGACAGGCAATAAGTTACGCAAATGTGAATAAATCTTTGTGTTGACTGAGTGTTGTCCATTCAAGAGCCATTGCACAAGTCCACATCCAACTCTTCACGCACAGATATTTATTATTTGCTATGCACAGACAGTTATCAGCGTGCACCACACTGGCAATGGCAATGTCCCTTGGGATCTGAAGCGGGGACTCACAAAAATAAAAAATAAAATAAACAGTTTCGTAAGTACTTCAATTGCAATGAAAACGGGACGGTTGGACAGTAAATTGAACGGTTTCGTTATAACAGTGGTACACAGGAAAAAAAAAAAAAAAACTCGGGGTGTTGGGGGGGGGGGGGGATCTGGATCGATCTCTGGGCACAACCAAGTGTAAAATTTTGGAAGGGTTAGTACATCCTGAAATGACCCTCATGCCTCAGACCCCACTACTCGAATAATGCACCTCCCTTTTACAGTAAGAGGCCTCTTACTATCTACGGCACATCCTATCAAAGCTCACAGGACAGCAAATTTGGCCAATGCTTATGTGACAGTGCCTCGTAGAACATGCAGCTTTTCTGTTGAATTGACGCTACATCTCTGGTAGCCCCTTTAATGTCTGGAGGTAGGTGCATCATTTTACATTTTTTTTTATTTATTTATTTATGCGTATACGCTACACCGCCTTACGGCATTACAGTAGCGGGGTACAATAACCAACAAATCAAGAAAGAAACAAGCACAAACTCCTGTAGAATACCATGCGAACACAGCAAACCGACCTCTCCGGTCAGCACTCAAGACGATTCCACTCGCCTACCGTTTTCGGGAAAAACGAGTAAAGAAAAACATCTGTTCTGCACCTATATGGCTGGATTTTCTTGTAATTATCTGATCTGGGAGAAATATACAGAGGAGATTTCAGATATCTTTCCTTCCTTATGCCCGTCTTATCATTTACAATATTTCCTAAAAATTCCAATCTAAGTTTCCTTGTTCGGGTTGTTAAGTCTTCCCACCCTAGCCTTGACTTTAAATCACTTACACTAACAATAGATCCCATACAACTAAACACCAGGCGAGCCGCAATATTTTGAACGCTCTCAAGTCTTTGAATTAGTAATATCTCGTGCGGGTCCCAAACCGTACACCCATATTCTAAGATTGGCCGGATCAGAGTAATATATGCATCACTTTTAGCATTTAAACCAGCCTGTCTAATGTTGCGAAAAGTAAAATGGAGCATTCTTATTGCTTTCGCAGAAACGTAATTTACGTGGTGGGTCCATCTAAGATTGCTGCTAAAGTGAACACCAAGATATTTGTACTCAGAAACTATATCCAAGTATAAAGAATGAAGCTTATAAGAAAACTTGATTACACTAGATTTTCTTGTAACATGCATTACCTTACATTTGCTAGTATTTAAGCTCATGCCCCATTTGCCACACCAAGTAACGATTCGACTTACATCTGCCTGGAGACGTTGAGCATCTGAAAGATTCAAAATGTCTTTATATAAAACGCAATCGTCTGCGAACAGCCTAATTTTGGAGTTGATTGACTGTGTTATGTCATTAATAAAAATAAGAAATAAGAGAGGTCCCAGAACTGATCCCTGTGGGACACCAGACCGCACGCAACTTGCCGATGATGCTTTACCTTCGAGTACTACACATTGAACCCTGTTACTTAGGTAATCGGCAAGCAACTGTAAAACATCCCTATCTATGCCAAGGAAGAAAAGTTTGTGTAAAACATAGGCGTGTGGAACCATATCAAATGCCTTCCGAAAATCTACAAAAACAACGTCTGTTTGTACACCATTATCAAAAGAGGAGATGAGATCATGATGGAATTCAGTAACTTGAGTGGTACATGAATAAGTCTGACGAAAGCCATGCTGTACTTCAGAAAAATAGTTATTGTCACTCAAATGCTTGAAAATACCTGAATAAATTATGTGCTCTAATATCTTAGATGAAACAGAGAGAAGAGAAACAGGGCGATAATTAACAACATCATGCCTAGAACCAGACTTAAAAATTGGGACAACATTGGCCGATTTCCATTCGTTAGGTATAATATGGCTGCATAAGGACTTGTTGTACAAAGATTGTAAGAAGATAAGACGCAATAACATTAGCACACCGTTGCATCATCACTGGGGATATTCCATCAGGTCCCACTGCTTTTTTAATATTTACATTCTGCGATAGGTTCAGTATGCCCTCATAACTAACGCATAGACGAGGCATTGAAACCCTAATACAGTGGGTGACATCAGGGAGGGTACAGGGCTCAATCACTTGGAACACAGATGAAAAATAAGTATTGACTCCAATTGAGCTTTTTCATCGCTATCTGATACAATCATACCTTGATTTGAAAGGTCAGGAATGCCTGCTGTATCATTTCTGTTCACCTTCAAGAACCTCCAAAATTCCTTTCTTCCATCTTTGTCTTTACAGATCCGATCGAAAAATGTCTGTTTCGCCTCGTTCATTTGAACCCTGAGCAGATCACTTAGTTCTTTGAACTGAGTATAATAAAAAGGGGTATTATGTTTACGATATTTTACGTATGAAGCATTCCTCCTCCTAATAAGTGAGCGTAACTCCGTGTTAAACCAGGGTTTGTCTCTCGCACGCCTGTGGCTAAGAGTCTTACTAGGGACATACATTGCTATACAATCTAATATTAACAAATGAAAACATTTACACAAAGAGTTGATGTCAGTATTGCCGGACATTTCAACAAACTGGGGAAATAAATCTGAAAGTTTAACCAGCAGTAATGTATAGCATTGCAAAAAAGGAAACAAGGGCTTAATCTCAACGCTGCATCAGCATCATTCATCATCTCACAATAACGTTGTTGTTGTCAGCATCTGCACAAAGATTTGGGTGGACCTGAAACGGACTTTTTTTTTTTTCTTTTCATTTCCTGTTTTCAAGTTATTTTGTCTTGGCATGTAGCTGTGACATGTCAGTAGTGAGTGAGTGGGGTGAGTGATCAGGGTTCATAGTTTGCGAATTGTTCTGTGTCCAAAAATTGTAAACGCATTATATGTATTTAAGTAATATACGTACCACTTGCGCTTGACCCTGTCGAGCTGCCTGCAGCTGTAATACACATGAAAACCAATCATGTCTACCACATTCCACAAAAGTCACAGGCTCAGTAAAAGGGAAAGTTTCATGATAACGCGCCCGACAACAAGAAAAGCCAATCACGTTCATATGAATGATATCATGTTCTTTTACTTGTTTATTGTATTTTATTTATCTAGTTATTAATCATAGGTTAGGGGATACCTTACGTTGTACTGATTTCGTCTTTTGCTGCTCAAGAGTGACAGATCCGATTGGGAAACTACATAGACATTGTGACTTACTGTCGAAGTTGCTGGCTCGCTTTTTTCGTGGAACACTGTCGGAACGGCGTCAAGTTTCAATTCGTTCCTTTTTTGTGTCAATCCAAGTTGCACCTGCATCATGTTCTCATCCAGGTACACATTATCGGTGAAATGCGAGGAGCATACACGGACAGCATGAACACTCCTTGCTTCATCTGGATACCCGCTTGTGATGTAGCTGCTTCCAACTTTCGCTTCGTCTGGGGTCTGGCTGTAGCTATATCCTTGGTGTGCGAAATCAAACATCGAGGTTTTCGAAAGAAGTTTTCCTGGAGTCAGGAACGCTGCGTCGGTTTCGAAACGACATCTCACGCGAAGGATGCAAGCGTAGAGTAGTATCAGCGTCACTAGAAAGTGTCACATGTGAATACGGGCGACGTGCCGGAGAAAAACAAAGCAACCCCAGACTTGGTGGCAGACGACAGCGTCCTTCACAGCGGATTAGCCAGATTCCACCTTGCGTCACGCGATGTTGTTGGCGATGGCGCTCTCGAGGATCAAAACGAAACCGGATCTTTTAAATTCGATTCCTCATCACCCAGTCCGTTTTGGAAGGAGAAAATTTGGCAAATAGCTCGTGGTAGTGTACCGAACACATTGGTATTGGATTCGTAACCACGGTTCCGGATGCGACAGTCCTTTTAACAAGTTCACGATGTAGACTGCTTGCAAATGATGCTGCTTCCTTTGTCCCGATGTTGGCACATTTTTACCGCACTCGTGTTAAGCCTTTTCTCCGCATGACTTAACTTGTTTAGCAGTGGCTTCCATGCCGTTGAATTTCGTAGCGTTGTATGGTGATGCTGCAGTTTTGCCTAATCGCTCGTCTTAAAGGGACTCTGACCAGAAGTTTCAGAAGAAGACAAATATTTCGTTTGCATCTATTACGAAGGTATAATATGCCTCCAAGCCACACGCGAAATATTTTGGCTGTGCGCGGAGGCAAAGTTTCCCAAACGGGGAGCTGAAAACTGGCTTCGCTTTTCCCCCTCAACTCGCGCAATCGGGGCCGAAATCTAGCCTCTTTGCAGTGGACATCCGCCAATTTCCGTGTGCGTGACGAAATCACGAGGGCCACGTTTCATTGGGCGCCCGGACCGGAAGTTCTGTTGTTAGTGAGTTTGTGAGAGCGCCGGCATCCGTTCGGAAAGCGATCTTCAATATGGACGTCGAAGGAAGAAATGCGGAGACTTCGAGCCCGGAACTTCTTTCTGACCTTTCTGCGATCGAGAGGAAAATTCTGCGTGCTGAACAGCTCGGTAGGCTTTCGAAACGTCGCCGATGCCGCGAATGCGAGACGAAGTTAGAGCTCTACGAACATCAGTCACAGATGAAGCAAACAGCATGAGTCGCCTGTCTTCAGGTAAGCGATGAGCTTTTTAACGCACACTGTGATCGAACATGTAAATGTTCTCAGAAATTTCGTGTTCTGATATCTAATGCGCACTTGCTGTTCATGGTGCCGGTGTGGCTGGTGTGTCATAATGCCGAAGGAGGTCGAATGCTTGTGCTGCAAGGAGCTCGAAAACACTGCCGAATGACTGCAGTAGGAGTGCATTACAACCCACAAAGATTTCCAACTTCTATTCTTCAATATGACTGTCCTGAAGGTCGCATATTGAACTCCGTGGGCAGCGCGAACCTATGAGCGACTATATTCACAAGTAAGTCACATGTGTCCTTGTCGAACGATGTTAAAATTTGGGCGCCCAAAACTGGTTTGGTCCTGCAATAAAGTCGTTAAAAACTCCAGTACAGGGCGCAGCACATAAAAGGGCTATACAGTACACGACTCTGAACTGGAGAAAACCAATGTAGGCAATTTTGTAATTGTCAGTGTGCTGTGTCCTGAGTCACGTTTTTATGTATTGCCCTGTGCATAAGGTTTTAGCGTAGGTTTTTAGCGATATTGAGTGTTCTTGATTGTCGATTCAGTGAAAAGTAAAACAATGTTGGGTTCTAAAAGAACACAGCATGTGTAGTAATGTGCAAGGTGTGGGCAGGTAAACTGCAGTTGCTCTCAGGTACATGTAGAAATGACATTGCACACACACTGTACTGTAACCGGTTACCTATTTGCCTAAACTATATTTTATGTACACCTGTGTACATGCAGATACACTGCGTATCGCCAGTTTGCAAGGTGAGTATGGCACAAGCTTGGGAAAAACAAGATCATGGTCATCTCAGCCTGTGCAGTGAAGAGGGTCTGGCAAGCCTTTCCCACAGTAAATGCCACAGGCTTCAAGTACCCCAGATCCTAACTGGGGGTACCTCTTCGCACAGCTCGTCTATCACATTTAAAATTAATTCAGCATCTATATTTAGGATGATCTATAGCTCTCAGGATGATGCATGGTTCATGAGTTCAACATGTTGTGTTGAAACACCACACTAGTGCTTTTTAATGAGTCTTGCGGAACGATAGATGAGCACTCCTTTCGTGACATTGTGTACCATTGCTACAGTGAACAATTTCTTGAGCAAGACTGATGAACGAACGAAAAATAGTCTTGTCTTCCAAATATGTAGGTTCCTTGTAACTTCCGTATTTGTTAAGTGACCCATGTTGATGTCCCCCCTCATGTAATGCCTGCAATGGCCTTTGAGATATATTCATAAATAAATAAATATCAAAACCGGAAAAAGATGTAACACGTATCCTCTCTTTGTGTGAATGATACATAAACATTCTCATAAGATTTGTACGTAGTCACACTTTGCCTCATTTTGCATAAAGCCTAGTTCCACCTCTTACATCATCTCCACATCTTCAATCTCCAAAGCAGTACAAGGCTAAAGTAATCAGCTACTACATAAAAAGAAGGAGGGGAGGAAAACAAACGCTGGCACATCTAAAATTCGAAGAAACCCTGGTACTTTCATGGGGCTACTCACGGCTCAGTGCTGGATCAGATCCCGATCTCAGCTTTTCTGAGCCTCAGTGATAGATTCCCTTGATTGCACTGACTGTGAGGCACAACTCATTGGCTAGGTGGCAAGTGGGCTTGCGTCTGATAGTAAGATTTGGAAGAAAGGGAGCAAGGAACATCTCTCTACGGTCTTAAGAAGGATATCAACATTACCTGTCAAGGTACAGCATTTCATGTTGCTTTCAGTAAGTACAACACTCCTCATAGCAGTTACCATTCGTGTTGGGAAAGCATGCTGAAGTTAGCTCAGGCAGTGCGTCCAGAACTGTGAATCGGGTTCATAGAGAGCACCTGGTGAGAGGGACAGCAACAGTGTCCAGTAAAGACTCTCCAGGAATTTTGTGCAGGTTTGGGGAACACAGCTTTTAATAGTGTTGATGGAAAGCAGGGTGTGTGAAACACTGACTTCTGGTAGATGAATTCTTGTTATTTATAACCAGGTACCCATGTTCTAGTAATCTAGAAAAAGCCTTGGCTCTCTTGGAGGAAATTGCTAATGAATCTGAATGTCTTTTGTGGAAACAGGTTGTAACTGCCTTTCTATCCACCCTTCTTAGTTGCCCTAGCACAAGCAAATATGTAATGCTGTACACCATATCTGATGCTAGCACACTAATTGCTTTGAGTGTTCTCAGGCTTCTGAAATGGAGCTACCTCGTACATACGCTGTGCCATGTCGGCAAGAACATAAATCAGATTGTCTTTACTTTTTAAGTTGGCCCTTCAGTGCTTCATGTGACTGCAAGAATGGCACCCCCAAAACAATAGGTAGCAAGAATGATTTCTGCAATGTATTGAGCTTTGTAAAACAACAACTTTATTTGAAAATATATTCCAAAAGCCGGGTGACAACCTCATAATGTAGCGTCCTTTACTGCAAACACCGCTCAACACAACGAATAAAAACAGAGCGTAAACGTTTTGTCACCTATCCGGGTGGCATCATCAGTAAAACAGAGGCCAAAGATGAGCACATCAGCCTATCTAAGAGGGAATCTTACACATCCGATAGGGGGCCACGGTATGTATTTCAGGCTGAAGCATCACGCCTGATAAAGCAGGATTCTAAGAACTTTCTAGGGCCCCATCGCTAGTCATGAGCAAAGGTTACTGCACAATCAAAATATATGTCCCTTAGGACAGCAGTGGTAGACTGATTAGGTCCTGTTTAGTAAAGCTAAGCATTAGTAGCCCTGGCAACTGGCTCTTTTAGTCTTGTCCCACGTCTTTTGTCTATCTCGCCAATGTAGATTGCATCACATTCTATGCACTCAACTTGATATGCACAGTCAAAATGCCTGATGGGCACAGTGCCCTCCAAATAGCGTATGAAATACGTTGGATGAAAGGAATGCGGACCACCGATTTGACTCCTTTGATGTTGTTTTTGATTGTTCTCTGTTGGAGGGATGATGCCACCTGGATAGGCAATGAAATGTTTACTCTCTTTATTCTTAATTGTTGTGTTAAGCCAGTGTTCTGAGTAAAGGATTTTACATTATGAACTTTGTTTGAATGATGATTAGTGGCGAGCTTCATACCCTGGGCCACTACTCTAACAATTGCTTGTGGTAGTGTGGCGAAATGGAATAACGAGCCTTGTAGACAATTTACTTGGCAATATATTTATTTATCTATCATAGGTTGAAGAACCCAGTGTGGTGTTACATAACGGAGGGGCACGTAATCATACAAGACCGATCACCAAAAGTCCTTGCTTTTGACTAGATTAAAATGTGAAGCGATTGTAACATAACAAATGCTGCATGGTGGCGATATGATAGGTTCTCCTCACGAGTTGTCGCCACGGTTACGGTTAGAAACTGCATATCCCGGTAGCAGGATCAAATTTTAATTAGGCTACTTTGGCCAACATGCGAGCATAGAGCACAGTGTCAAAAGCCCTTACAAAATAAAAAGAATACTACATCTACGTGGACCCGGAAATCAAGACAGTTTGAAATGCTGTGAACGAATTTCACTACGTTAGTTTTGCCTGAATACCCTTTTCTAAAGCCATGCTGGAATTTAAAAAAAGAAATCGACATGGTAGTACATGATGTCCTCCATTAGTTTACAGGGAACCCTAAAAAGTGGAGCTGGTTAATAGACAGAAGTAGCATAGTTGTCACCTCTTCTGAAGACAGGAATAAGCTTGAGACCTATGTCCTCGACTCGCACACATACTAAGAACCTTTGACACAGATTAACGTATCTTCATTCCAGCTCTTTCACTTTCAGATGTTCATCTCTGTTGAGTGGTCTGTCATTCTTGTAATACAGATTGGAATTCAAATGCAGGTGCATAAGGGATGCTCTGAAAGAAAGGTGTTTGGTTTTAGTCCTCTTAATGTTTCCGAAAACGAAAACAAACTTCACGGTGACTATGAAATGAGCAATTCCAGGATGACAGCAAAAAATATATCTCGCCATATCATTATATCCACCTGGCACTTCAATTGAATAATGGCAGTTGAAGATGATGATTCAATTTAATGACGCATAAGCAACTCGGGCTATAGTGCGCCAAAACCATGATAAAACTGTGAGTTGTTAAATATGGGACGATTATACTAAAATAATATACTTTGTTGGTTGGTAAATTGAGATATAGACAAAAACATGATATGATAAAAATAAGCAATTGAAGAAAAGGCAATTGTTGGCTTTGTGTGACTGATGTCGAGTTTGCCACACTACGTGTTGAATAATAGTGTATGCTGATACGCTGTAGCATATAAAGTACAATCATACACACGCTCAATATGTGGTGGATATGTGAAACCAATATACACATACTTACATTTCAAACTTTCTTGAAAAAGGCAGTCTAAGTCTGTAAAATTTGCCAGACTCTATACAAAGCCAGTAAGCACAGTGTGGAATGACTGATTCATCTTTCGAAGGCAGAGGGGTGCAGCTACCACGACGCTTCGTCATCTCAATGCTTCGGAGCGGCATAGCCTAGTAAGAAGCCATCAGAAGGATCTCATAAAGATAACTTGTTTGAAAAAGTGGAGGGTTCTGTGGGATATGTAAGAAAGCATACGCGTTACACAACAGGTAGAGAATGATCGACTGCACCTGCATGGTTTTCAGTACCTAGGCTTGGAACTGAAAAATAAATGTGCTAACATTGTTGATACTACTTTTCCGTCAGGACCACATGAGAGCACATTTGGTTTCTCTAGTTGAAGGTATCATCAGGTCCCCATGCTCCTTTGAGATGCAGCAGACAGAAGTTCGCTGAGGCGAGTGACTGCCGTTGCGGTTCGTCGCTTCGCAGCAGATCAAGAACAGTACACCGCAACGATAGGTGAAACGTTCAGAATATGGTGACCAACTCCAACACCAACCCAATGACCCGAACAAAAAGGATGAACCGGGAGTCACACAAGTTCGCAGTTCGCAAGCTCGGCATACGGCATCCATTACAGCTGACCGGATACGGAAGCATATATCGAACGCCGTGTACAGATTGAAAAGAAAATCGTAGAAACTGTTGTAGGTGATAAACGCAGGGTATATTTTTCTTTTTGAGGCTCTGTAACGAAAACATATTAACGTAGAAATGCTATTTCATGAAGGAAATTGACAGATATTGCGTGACCACGTGACACGTTTGAGCCAATTGTGGGTGTTGCGAGTGGGGCCCCCGTGTTGACGTCATCTTGATGGTGGGCCGGGGTGGATATTCTATATAAACGTATGTTTTCTCGGTTTGACGCTAGGCGTGCTGCACTCGGATGGAGTCGAATGTTTAAAATTCGGGTTTAGAGAAACCGTGGGGTTTTAATGCGTGAATTTTCGCATGGAGAGTCCTTGTTGGGTGCTTTATCGACTACAAGTACGAAAGAGCTCCCACAGTTTCTGGTCAGAGTCCCTTTAAGCCTTTCCCGCGATGTGTAGTGTTTTCTCCGTGCTGTCGCATGACTGGGCTTGTTTAGCAGTGCCTTCATAGTATTTTCTTGTAGTTTTCGTCTTGTGTTAGCCGTCGAGTTTCGTAGCGATGTGCGATGACGCAGCGATTATTAGGGCTAAGAGCTCGTCTTAAGCTTTTTCTCCATGCTGTCGCATGTTTAGCATTTGCTGTCGCGGTTAAGCCTTTTCTCTGATGTCTTGTACGTGCTCTTGCATGTTTAGTCTTGTTTAGCAGTGTCTTTCTTGTTGCAATTTTACCAGCTGCTAGTATTTTGTCGTTTTTTGTCCTTCACGCATATTGCCATGAGAGGGTGGTGGCACCATCTGGTGTGATGCCTTGCAACTAGGTAGCCACCTGTCGTCGACAACTACCGACCGTCAACAAGCAACATGGCGGTCGCTGGTCACTCGGGCGTTCCGGAACGATTTCTTAGACGCGGCATCGTTGATTTTCAAATGAACTGTTTATCTCCAGTCTATTTCTATCTGTTTTTCTTTTTTATGACCGCTATGTAGTTGCCCACAACACACAGATCCAGTAAACCACATATGTCCTTTAGACATCCAGAGGATGGTTCATCTGGGACATTTAGTATGTCCAGTGGATATCCAGATATTTCTAGATTACGTTGAAGAGACGTACTATAGATGATCGAAAGCTTGTCCAGATCACGTTGCTGTTACATTGCAGAGATATCCCAGCTGGATGTTTCTCCCCTCTAATGGACATACATCCGAAGCACATATGGATGTCCATCAGACGTTCTATATGACCACCGCTGTACACTGTACACACATGCCATGATTTATTATGCAGGAAATATTTTTCATCTCACCTGAGCAGCAGCACAAATTTCACAATGTTTCAATCTCTTGGTCAAAGTAAGGTAATAGTAATTCAACACAGCACAGTTCCGAGTCACAATTCTTTTAATACACTGAAGAACAAATACTTCCAAAACAAATCTCACTGAAATTGCTTGTAATGCACTACACACATCTTCATACTTTGGTACTTTCAGCATCACAGTGTCACATGTGTTAAAATTTACAATCGCGACACAGTTATCTGAAGTGGAATGTCAGTAGTTCAAGCAGCCCATGTTATCTTTGTTGCGCTCAAAAGTTATATAGAGCTAATATTGGGTGTAATACATCATCTACGCACTGCACGGGATTTCAACAATGATGGCAGTGCTTATAGGCTTCACCGGACATCGTCACATGCTACAAAACTATGCAACGAAGATACAGGGTGTCCCAGAAAACGTGTCATTGAATTCCAATAAAAAAACTACGCCAACTAGAATCATGCGGTCAACGGCACTTCTTCTTACTATGTTTTCGCCACCTCCTGATGTACATGTCATGTAACCTAAGTTTAGTTACGTAAATTTTTGCAAACTGAACTCGTAAATTTGCCAAGTAAAGGTCACTTTTTCACCCCACCAATGTGAAGAGCTTGCCGAATTTACTCAATTTAATGATAATTAACAGGAATATTGCCGAGCTATCCCATCGGGAAAAATAGCCAAACACCATGCTTTTCGGGGCGCTCAGAGCATGCGCTGGACGAGTTTTTACGCATCTTCGTTGTCAGTCCGACGAAAGGAGGTTGGAAACCCAGCCCACACCGGCATGGTAGAAAGATATAACACAAAAATAGCTTATCACGTCCAGCTTCAGCTGGGACCATACCTTCCCTGTCCCAATTTCAGGAACTGTCACTTTTTCTACTATCACTTTGTATGTTCGGTTTCCAACCTCCTTTCGTCGGACTGACAAAGATTGGGCTCAAAAAGTCCTCGCGCGTTATACTGAAGTGCTCTGAGAAACATGATGTTCGGCTATTTTTCGCATGACATGCACATCAGGAGGTGGTAAAAACCTACTAAGAACAAATGGCATTGACCGTATGATGGCATACAATAAAAATACAACAAGAAAAGCCAATCACGTTCATATGAATGCCATCATGTTCTTTTACTTGTTTATTGTATTTTATTTATCTAGTTATTAATCATAGGTTAGGGGATACCTTACGTTGTACCGATTTCGTCTTTTGCCGCTAAGTTACTCACGCGCAAGAGTGACAGATCCGATTGGGAAACTACATAGATATTGTGACTTATGTCGAAGTTGCTGGCTCGCTTTGTTCGTGGAACACTGTCGGAACGACGTCAAGTTTCAATTCGTTCCTTTTTTGTGTCAATCCAAGTTGCGCTTCCATGATGTTCTCATCCAGGTACACATTATCGGTGAAATGCGAGGAGCATTCACGGACAGCATGAACACTCATTGCTTCATCTGAATACCCGCTAGTGATGTAGCTGCTTCCCACTTTCGCTTCGTCTGGGGTCTGGCTGTAGCTGTACCCTAGGCGTGCGAAATGAAACATCGAGGTTTTCGAAGGAAGTCTTCCTGGAGTCAGGAACTCTGCGTCGGTTTCGAAACGACATCTCACGCGAAAGATGCAAGCGTGGAGATTCTCCCGATTCACAAAGAGTATCCGCGTCACTAGAAAGTGTCACATGTGAATACGGGCGACGTGCAGGAAAAAACAAAGCAGCCCCAGACTTGGCGGCAGACGACAGCGTCCTTCACAGCGGATTAGCCAGATTCCACCTTGCGTCACGCGATGTTGTTGGCGCTGGCGCTTTCGAGGATCAAAACGAAACCGGATCGTTTAAATTCGATTCCTCATCACCCCGGCAGTGGTAGTGTACCGAACACATTGGTATTGGATTCGTAAGCACGGTTCCGGATGCGACAGTCCCTTTAACAGCAGGCCTCAACAGAGATTTTTGCTCCTTATGTTCTTAGCAATATGTGTGGCATAGGCGTTGGTCGCATAATCTAAAGTATTTATGTGTAAGTGACGACAGTACGTACAAGGAGCGCCAGCGGCTTCAGTATGGCCGGACGGGTGTGAAAGAATTACAGCTCGACCACAACTGTGGAGACCGCTTTATAATGAGTACTATGCTGAAGTGCTTTTCCTGGTGCACCATTTAGAAATATCAATTCCACTAGAAGCTCTTCTCTTTCTTCCGCGACGCATTCGTGGCACCTGCAAGTGTATGCCGTTGTGTGAGTAACATCCGGTTTCTGCTAACGTTACCAGGAACTTTTTTCATTCTCGTGTTTTGATCCTTCACACCACGGATGTTCTGAAACCAACGTAGCGCGCAAGAGTAGTACTCATGTCATGGAAATGTTGAGAGATTCGCGTGCTTTCTGTGGCCACAATTCCGATTCCAAACCACAGTGAAATGAGATTCCCCGTCCTTCACTGACCATGACTCCGAAAGTCACATTCCGATCGACGGAATACTTTTTGCATAATTCGTGTGTAAGCGGCGCTACAGCAGACGACGGATGCGGTCGTCAAGCGGAACTCCCTGCTGAGAATCTTTAGCAACGTCACAAGGAATCTGACCAATAAGAACGCGGCGAGCCAGAGGAGTCCCCGCGGCTTGCAGAGCTCTTGCATGAGCAAGGTCAGGGAGACGAAGGCGAAGGCGCATACGGAGATGGCGGACTCGGAACGCGGAAGTGGCGAATCGTGCTGTTCAAATGCCTTTAGTAATAGCTCCCGTGACGAATATACATGTTTGATGACGGCCCATATTCGACGGATCCGCTTCTTGTGCAAGTCGCTGGTGATGTACGTGCCGCAGCTGCGTTAGCGCAACAGAACGAGCCTCAGGACCACTGCTTTAGGTACGTTCATGATCGGAGTGCTCAATACTTAATCTCGTGACATTCACACTACGACGCAGGAAACAATCCAAGTGTTTGTGCGGCGTCTGTGCTCCCCAGGACCCGGATGAGTACCTATATGCTGCAGTGCTGGTGAAGTGGCAGAGTTGTGCAATGACGGCACGCACTACACGCACGCATCACACTTTGTTCCCAGCTTTCTGTCATCGGCCAGAACTTCTGGTGGTGTATCCACCGCAGTATTGCAGCGACGATCACAGCCTTCGCCTACTGTGCCCACGATAGATAGGCACGTCGACCAATCCTTATTTTCGTAGTTGTCATCGTTGTTTGTACACACGATGAATGTCCCATGAAAGTTATGAAGGCTCTAACCAACTGTGCAACTCAAGGGCCGGGTTAGAATTAGAATGACTGTCAGGAAATTACTGTGCTGCGTGTTTAGGAAAGTGTCATTTCTTTTTACAGCTACGTCAGATTCACTGCTTATTGTGTGTTTACAAGCTGAGTTTGGAGATTCCTTGGACCGAGAAACAGACGACAGGTACCTGGGTGTGTCGTCCGCATGATTCGCCAACGTTTTTCCATCCTGGTCCTATCAGGACTATCATCTTTAGTGTGCCTCATTTCCTGTTCACACCTACACCATAATAGACTTGCGTAGTTTCCAATTGAGAAGTGTGAAACAGAATCTGTGTTACCACAGTAATCCCGAGAAGTGCAAAGGAATAGGCAGGAGCAATAAACTACTTGACCTTCAGTGACAGTTACACTTTAAATGGTAGTGTAATTGTGTAATGCTTCTTATCGTTGGCAGTATTATAGCATGTGAGGGATATGACACGTCAAATAATTTCAGGTAACGTTTCATAACTCACTAATGGTACAGTTACACCTCATTATCATAGTAAGTGAAATATCTGTCTGGGAATGTCCACAATTTGTCATTCCCACGGAAGATTGTCCTGCCTTGATACAGCAAAACAAATTTTGATACCTGCCATTGATCCAATTTTTTTAGCACCACTGTTTTGAAAACAGCTTTCAAGACTGCAACTTTAGAGGTCTTTGGCAGAGCATTACCTCTTGTCTATGTATTATAATAATTATTATAATGACAGGCAATAAGTTACGCAAATGTGAATAAATCTTTGTGTTGACTGAGTGTTGTCCATTCAAGAGCCATTGCACAAGTCCACATCCAACTCTTCACGCACAGATATTTATTATTTGCTATGCACAGACAGTTATCAGCGTGCACCACACTGGCAATGGCAATGTCCCTTGGGATCTGAAGCGGGGACTCACAAAAATAAAAAATAAAATAAACAGTTTCGTAAGTACTTCAATTGCAATGAAAACGGGACGGTTGGACAGTAAATTGAACGGTTTCGTTATAACAGTGGTACACAGGAAAAAAAAAAAAAAAACTCGGGGTGTTGGGGGGGGGGGGATCTGGATCGATCTCTGGGCACAACCAAGTGTAAAATTTTGGAAGGGTTAGTACATCCTGAAATGACCCTCATGCCTCAGACCCCACTACTCGAATAATGCACCTCCCTTTTACAGTAAGAGGCCTCTTACTATCTACGGCACATCCTATCAAAGCTCACAGGACAGCAAATTTGGCCAATGCTTATGTGACAGTGCCTCGTAGAACATGCAGCTTTTCTGTTGAATTGACGCTACATCTCTGGTAGCCCCTTTAATGTCTGGAGGTAGGTGCATCATTTTACATTTTTTTTATTTATTTATTTATGCGTATACGCTACACCGCCTTACGGCATTACAGTAGCGGGGTACAATAACCAACAAATCAAGAAAGAAACAAGCACAAACTCCTGTAGAATACCATGCGAACACAGCAAACCGACCTCTCCGGTCAGCACTCAAGACGATTCCACTCGCCTACCGTTTTCGGGAAAAACGAGTAAAGAAAAACATCTGTTCTGCACCTATATGGCTGGATTTTCTTGTAATTATCTGATCTGGGAGAAATATACAGAGGAGATTTCAGATATCTTTCCTTCCTTATGCCCGTCTTATCATTTACAATATTTCCTAAAAATTCCAATCTAAGTTTCCTTGTTCGGGTTGTTAAGTCTTCCCACCCTAGCCTTGACTTTAAATCACTTACACTAACAATAGATCCCATACAACTAAACACCAGGCGAGCCGCAATATTTTGAACGCTCTCAAGTCTTTGAATTAGTAATATCTCGTGCGGGTCCCAAACCGTACACCCATATTCTAAGATTGGCCGGATCAGAGTAATATATGCATCACTTTTAGCATTTAAACCAGCCTGTCTAATGTTGCGAAAAGTAAAATGGAGCATTCTTATTGCTTTCGCAGAAACGTAATTTACGTGGTGGGTCCATCTAAGATTGCTGCTAAAGTGAACACCAAGATATTTGTACTCAGAAACTATATCCAAGTATAAAGAATGAAGCTTATAAGAAAACTTGATTACACTAGATTTTCTTGTAACATGCATTACCTTACATTTGCTAGTATTTAAGCTCATGCCCCATTTGCCACACCAAGTAACGATTCGACTTACATCTGCCTGGAGACGTTGAGCATCTGAAAGATTCAAAATGTCTTTATATAAAACGCAATCGTCTGCGAACAGCCTAATTTTGGAGTTGATTGACTGTGTTATGTCATTAATAAAAATAAGAAATAAGAGAGGTCCCAGAACTGATCCCTGTGGGACACCAGACCGCACGCAACTTGCCGATGATGCTTTACCTTCGAGTACTACACATTGAACCCTGTTACTTAGGTAATCGGCAAGCAACTGTAAAACATCCCTATCTATGCCAAGGAAGAAAAGTTTGTGTAAAACATAGGCGTGTGGAACCATATCAAATGCCTTCCGAAAATCTACAAAAACAACGTCTGTTTGTACACCATTATCAAAAGAGGAGATGAGATCATGATGGAATTCAGTAACTTGAGTGGTACATGAATAAGTCTGACGAAAGCCATGCTGTACTTCAGAAAAATAGTTATTGTCACTCAAATGCTTGAAAATACCTGAATAAATTATGTGCTCTAATATCTTAGATGAAACAGAGAGAAGAGAAACAGGGCGATAATTAACAACATCATGCCTAGAACCAGACTTAAAAATTGGGACAACATTGGCCGATTTCCATTCGTTAGGTATAATATGGCTGCATAAGGACTTGTTGTACAAAGATTGTAAGAAGATAAGACGCAATAACATTAGCAC
Organism: Ornithodoros turicata; assembly: GCF_037126465.1. Classification (NCBI taxonomy): domain Eukaryota; kingdom Metazoa; phylum Arthropoda; class Arachnida; order Ixodida; family Argasidae; genus Ornithodoros; species Ornithodoros turicata. The sequence goes on from NC_088206.1 coordinate 51,699,030, forward strand.
ACCGTTGCATCATCACTGGGGATATTCCATCAGGTCCCACTGCTTTTTTAATATTTACATTCTGCGATAGGTTCAGTATGCCCTCATAACTAACGCATAGACGAGGCATTGAAACCCTAATACAGTGGGTGACATCAGGGAGGGTACAGGGCTCAATCACTTGGAACACAGATGAAAAATAAGTATTGACTCCAATTGAGCTTTTTCATCGCTATCTGATACAATCATACCTTGATTTGAAAGGTCAGGAATGCCTGCTGTATCATTTCTGTTCACCTTCAAGAACCTCCAAAATTCCTTTCTTCCATCTTTGTCTTTACAGATCCGATCGAAAAATGTCTGTTTCGCCTCGTTCATTTGAACCCTGAGCAGATCACTTAGTTCTTTGAACTGAGTATAATAAAAAGGGGTATTATGTTTACGATATTTTACGTATGAAGCATTCCTCCTCCTAATAAGTGAGCGTAACTCCGTGTTAAACCAGGGTTTGTCTCTCGCACGCCTGTGGCTAAGAGTCTTACTAGGGACATACATTGCTATACAATCTAATATTAACAAATGAAAACATTTACACAAAGAGTTGATGTCAGTATTGCCGGACATTTCAACAAACTGGGGAAATAAATCTGAAAGTTTAACCAGCAGTAATGTATAGCATTGCAAAAAAGGAAACAAGGGCTTAATCTCAACGCTGCATCAGCATCATTCATCATCTCACAATAACGTTGTTGTTGTCAGCATCTGCACAAAGATTTGGGTGGACCTGAAACGGACTTTTTTTTTTCTTTTCATTTCCTGTTTTCAAGTTATTTTGTCTTGGCATGTAGCTGTGACATGTCAGTAGTGAGTGAGTGGGGTGAGTGATCAGGGTTCATAGTTTGCGAATTGTTCTGTGTCCAAAAATTGTAAACGCATTATATGTATTTAAGTAATATACGTACCACTTGCGCTTGACCCTGTCGAGCTGCCTGCAGCTGTAATATACATGAAAACCAATCATGTCTACCACATTCCACAAAAGTCACAGGCTCAGTAAAAGGGAAAGTTTCATGATAACGCGCCCGACAACAAGAAAAGCCAATCACGTTCATATGAATGATATCATGTTCTTTTACTTGTTTATTGTATTTTATTTATCTAGTTATTAATCATAGGTTAGGGGATACCTTACGTTGTACTGATTTCGTCTTTTGCTGCTCAAGAGTGACAGATCCGATTGGGAAACTACATAGACATTGTGACTTACTGTCGAAGTTGCTGGCTCGCTTTTTTCGTGGAACACTGTCGGAACGGCGTCAAGTTTCAATTCGTTCCTTTTTTGTGTCAATCCAAGTTGCACCTGCATCATGTTCTCATCCAGGTACACATTATCGGTGAAATGCGAGGAGCATACACGGACAGCATGAACACTCCTTGCTTCATCTGGATACCCGCTTGTGATGTAGCTGCTTCCAACTTTCGCTTCGTCTGGGGTCTGGCTGTAGCTATATCCTTGGTGTGCGAAATCAAACATCGAGGTTTTCGAAAGAAGTTTTCCTGGAGTCAGGAACGCTGCGTCGGTTTCGAAACGACATCTCACGCGAAGGATGCAAGCGTAGAGTAGTATCAGCGTCACTAGAAAGTGTCACATGTGAATACGGGCGACGTGCCGGAGAAAAACAAAGCAACCCCAGACTTGGTGGCAGACGACAGCGTCCTTCACAGCGGATTAGCCAGATTCCACCTTGCGTCACGCGATGTTGTTGGCGATGGCGCTCTCGAGGATCAAAACGAAACCGGATCTTTTAAATTCGATTCCTCATCACCCAGTCCGTTTTGGAAGGAGAAAATTTGGCAAATAGCTCGTGGTAGTGTACCGAACACATTGGTATTGGATTCGTAACCACGGTTCCGGATGCGACAGTCCTTTTAACAAGTTCACGATGTAGACTGCTTGCAAATGATGCTGCTTCCTTTGTCCCGATGTTGGCACATTTTTACCGCACTCGTGTTAAGCCTTTTCTCCGCATGACTTAACTTGTTTAGCAGTGGCTTCCATGCCGTTGAATTTCGTAGCGTTGTATGGTGATGCTGCAGTTTTGCCTAATCGCTCGTCTTAAAGGGACTCTGACCAGAAGTTTCAGAAGAAGACAAATATTTCGTTTGCATCTATTACGAAGGTATAATATGCCTCCAAGCCACACGCGAAATATTTTGGCTGTGCGCGGAGGCAAAGTTTCCCAAACGGGGAGCTGAAAACTGGCTTCGCTTTTCCCCCTCAACTCGCGCAATCGGGGCCGAAATCTAGCCTCTTTGCAGTGGACATCCGCCAATTTCCGTGTGCGTGACGAAATCACGAGGGCCACGTTTCATTGGGCGCCCGGACCGGAAGTTCTGTTGTTAGTGAGTTTGTGAGAGCGCCGGCATCCGTTCGGAAAGCGATCTTCAATATGGACGTCGAAGGAAGAAATGCGGAGACTTCGAGCCCGGAACTTCTTTCTGACCTTTCTGCGATCGAGAGGAAAATTCTGCGTGCTGAACAGCTCGGTAGGCTTTCGAAACGTCGCCGATGCCGCGAATGCGAGACGAAGTTAGAGCTCTACGAACATCAGTCACAGATGAAGCAAACAGCATGAGTCGCCTGTCTTCAGGTAAGCGATGAGCTTTTTAACGCACACTGTGATCGAACATGTAAATGTTCTCAGAAATTTCGTGTTCTGATATCTAATGCGCACTTGCTGTTCATGGTGCCGGTGTGGCTGGTGTGTCATAATGCCGAAGGAGGTCGAATGCTTGTGCTGCAAGGAGCTCGAAAACACTGCCGAATGACTGCAGTAGGAGTGCATTACAACCCACAAAGATTTCCAACTTCTATTCTTCAATATGACTGTCCTGAAGGTCGCATATTGAACTCCGTGGGCAGCGCGAACCTATGAGCGACTATATTCACAAGTAAGTCACATGTGTCCTTGTCGAACGATGTTAAAATTTGGGCGCCCAAAACTGGTTTGGTCCTGCAATAAAGTCGTTAAAAACTCCAGTACAGGGCGCAGCACATAAAAGGGCTATACAGTACACGACTCTGAACTGGAGAAAACCAATGTAGGCAATTTTGTAATTGTCAGTGTGCTGTGTCCTGAGTCACGTTTTTATGTATTGCCCTGTGCATAAGGTTTTAGCGTAGGTTTTTAGCGATATTGAGTGTTCTTGATTGTCGATTCAGTGAAAAGTAAAACAATGTTGGGTTCTAAAAGAACACAGCATGTGTAGTAATGTGCAAGGTGTGGGCAGGTAAACTGCAGTTGCTCTCAGGTACATGTAGAAATGACATTGCACACACACTGTACTGTAACCGGTTACCTATTTGCCTAAACTATATTTTATGTACACCTGTGTACATGCAGATACACTGCGTATCGCCAGTTTGCAAGGTGAGTATGGCACAAGCTTGGGAAAAACAAGATCATGGTCATCTCAGCCTGTGCAGTGAAGAGGGTCTGGCAAGCCTTTCCCACAGTAAATGCCACAGGCTTCAAGTACCCCAGATCCTAACTGGGGGTACCTCTTCGCACAGCTCGTCTATCACATTTAAAATTAATTCAGCATCTATATTTAGGATGATCTATAGCTCTCAGGATGATGCATGGTTCATGAGTTCAACATGTTGTGTTGAAACACCACACTAGTGCTTTTTAATGAGTCTTGCGGAACGATAGATGAGCACTCCTTTCGTGACATTGTGTACCATTGCTACAGTGAACAATTTCTTGAGCAAGACTGATGAACGAACGAAAAATAGTCTTGTCTTCCAAATATGTAGGTTCCTTGTAACTTCCGTATTTGTTAAGTGACCCATGTTGATGTCCCCCCTCATGTAATGCCTGCAATGGCCTTTGAGATATATTCATAAATAAATAAATATCAAAACCGGAAAAAGATGTAACACGTATCCTCTCTTTGTGTGAATGATACATAAACATTCTCATAAGATTTGTACGTAGTCACACTTTGCCTCATTTTGCATAAAGCCTAGTTCCACCTCTTACATCATCTCCACATCTTCAATCTCCAAAGCAGTACAAGGCTAAAGTAATCAGCTACTACATAAAAAGAAGGAGGGGAGGAAAACAAACGCTGGCACATCTAAAATTCGAAGAAACCCTGGTACTTTCATGGGGCTACTCACGGCTCAGTGCTGGATCAGATCCCGATCTCAGCTTTTCTGAGCCTCAGTGATAGATTCCCTTGATTGCACTGACTGTGAGGCACAACTCATTGGCTAGGTGGCAAGTGGGCTTGCGTCTGATAGTAAGATTTGGAAGAAAGGGAGCAAGGAACATCTCTCTACGGTCTTAAGAAGGATATCAACATTACCTGTCAAGGTACAGCATTTCATGTTGCTTTCAGTAAGTACAACACTCCTCATAGCAGTTACCATTCGTGTTGGGAAAGCATGCTGAAGTTAGCTCAGGCAGTGCGTCCAGAACTGTGAATCGGGTTCATAGAGAGCACCTGGTGAGAGGGACAGCAACAGTGTCCAGTAAAGACTCTCCAGGAATTTTGTGCAGGTTTGGGGAACACAGCTTTTAATAGTGTTGATGGAAAGCAGGGTGTGTGAAACACTGACTTCTGGTAGATGAATTCTTGTTATTTATAACCAGGTACCCATGTTCTAGTAATCTAGAAAAAGCCTTGGCTCTCTTGGAGGAAATTGCTAATGAATCTGAATGTCTTTTGTGGAAACAGGTTGTAACTGCCTTTCTATCCACCCTTCTTAGTTGCCCTAGCACAAGCAAATATGTAATGCTGTACACCATATCTGATGCTAGCACACTAATTGCTTTGAGTGTTCTCAGGCTTCTGAAATGGAGCTACCTCGTACATACGCTGTGCCATGTCGGCAAGAACATAAATCAGATTGTCTTTACTTTTTAAGTTGGCCCTTCAGTGCTTCATGTGACTGCAAGAATGGCACCCCCAAAACAATAGGCAGCAAGAATGATTTCTGCAATGTATTGAGCTTTGTAAAACAACAACTTTATTTGAAAATATATTCCAAAAGCCGGGTGACAACCTCATAATGTAGCGTCCTTTACTGCAAACACCGCTCAACACAACGAATAAAAACAGAGCGTAAACGTTTTGTCACCTATCCGGGTGGCATCATCAGTAAAACAGAGGCCAAAGATGAGCACATCAGCCTATCTAAGAGGGAATCTTACACATCCGATAGGGGGCCACGGTATGTATTTCAGGCTGAAGCATCACGCCTGATAAAGCAGGATTCTAAGAACTTTCTAGGGCCCCATCGCTAGTCATGAGCAAAGGTTACTGCACAATCAAAATATATGTCCCTTAGGACAGCAGTGGTAGACTGATTAGGTCCTGTTTAGTAAAGCTAAGCATTAGTAGCCCTGGCAACTGGCTCTTTTAGTCTTGTCCCACGTCTTTTGTCTATCTCGCCAATGTAGATTGCATCACATTCTATGCACTCAACTTGATATGCACAGTCAAAATGCCTGATGGGCACAGTGCCCTCCAAATAGCGTATGAAATACGTTGGATGAAAGGAATGCGGACCACCGATTTGACTCCTTTGATGTTGTTTTTGATTGTTCTCTGTTGGAGGGATGATGCCACCTGGATAGGCAATGAAATGTTTACTCTCTTTATTCTTAATTGTTGTGTTAAGCCAGTGTTCTGAGTAAAGGATTTTACATTATGAACTTTGTTTGAATGATGATTAGTGGCGAGCTTCATACCCTGGGCCACTACTCTAACAATTGCTTGTGGTAGTGTGGCGAAATGGAATAACGAGCCTTGTAGACAATTTACTTGGCAATATATTTATTTATCTATCATAGGTTGAAGAACCCAGTGTGGTGTTACATAACGGAGGGGCACGTAATCATACAAGACCGATCACCAAAAGTCCTTGCTTTTGACTAGATTAAAATGTGAAGCGATTGTAACATAACAAATGCTGCATGGTGGCGATATGATAGGTTCTCCTCACGAGTTGTCGCCACGGTTACGGTTAGAAACTGCATATCCCGGTAGCAGGATCAAATTTTAATTAGGCTACTTTGGCCAACATGCGAGCATAGAGCACAGTGTCAAAAGCCCTTACAAAATAAAAAGAATACTACATCTACGTGGACCCGGAAATCAAGACAGTTTGAAATGCTGTGAACGAATTTCACTACGTTAGTTTTGCCTGAATACCCTTTTCTAAAGCCATGCTGGAATTTAAAAAAAGAAATCGACATGGTAGTACATGATGTCCTCCATTAGTTTACAGGGAACCCTAAAAAGTGGAGCTGGTTAATAGACAGAAGTAGCATAGTTGTCACCTCTTCTGAAGACAGGAATAAGCTTGAGACCTATGTCCTCGACTCGCACACATACTAAGAACCTTTGACACAGATTAACGTATCTTCATTCCAGCTCTTTCACTTTCAGATGTTCATCTCTGTTGAGTGGTCTGTCATTCTTGTAATACAGATTGGAATTCAAATGCAGGTGCATAAGGGATGCTCTGAAAGAAAAGTGTTTGGTTTTAGTCCTCTTAATGTTTCCGAAAACGAAAACAAACTTCACGGTGACTATGAAATGAGCAATTCCAGGATGACAGCAAAAAATATATCTCGCCATATCATTATATCCACCTGGCACTTCAATTGAATAATGGCAGTTGAAGATGATGATTCAATTTAATGACGCATAAGCAACTCGGGCTATAGTGCGCCAAAACCATGATAAAACTGTGAGTTGTTAAATATCGGACGATTATACTAAAATAATATACTTTGTTGGTTGGTAAATTGAGATATAGACAAAAACATGATATGATAAAAATAAGCAATTGAAGAAAAGGCAATTGTTGGCTTTGTGTGACTGATGTCGAGTTTGCCACACTACGTGTTGAATAATAGTGTATGCTGATACGCTGTAGCATATAAAGTACAATCATACACACGCTCAATATGTGGTGGATATGTGAAACCAATATACACATACTTACATTTCAAACTTTCTTGAAAAAGGCAGTCTAAGTCTGTAAAATTTGCCAGACTCTATACAAAGCCAGTAAGCACAGTGTGGAATGACTGATTCATCTTTCGAAGGCAGAGGGGTGCAGCTACCACGACGCTTCGTCATCTCAATGCTTCGGAGCGGCATAGCCTAGTAAGAAGCCATCAGAAGGATCTCATAAAGATAACTTGTTTGAAAAAGTGGAGGGTTCTGTGGGATATGTAAGAAAGCATACGCGTTACACAACAGGTAGAGAATGATCGACTGCACCTGCATGGTTTTCAGTACCTAGGCTTGGAACTGAAAAATAAATGTGCTAACATTGTTGATACTACTTTTCCGTCAGGACCACATGAGAGCACATTTGGTTTCTCTAGTTGAAGGTATCATCAGGTCCCCATGCTCCTTTGAGATGCAGCAGACAGAAGTTCGCTGAGGCGAGTGACTGCCGTTGCGGTTCGTCGCTTCGCAGCAGATCAAGAACAGTACACCGCAACGATAGGTGAAACGTTCAGAATATGGTGACCAACTCCAACACCAACCCAATGACCCGAACAAAAAGGATGAACCGGGAGTCACACAAGTTCGCAGTTCGCAAGCTCGGCATACGGCATCCATTACAGCTGACCGGATACGGAAGCATATATCGAACGCCGTGTACAGATTGAAAAGAAAATCGTAGAAACTGTTGTAGGTGATAAACGCAGGGTATATTTTTCTTTTTGAGGCTCTGTAACGAAAACATATTAACGTAGAAATGCTATTTCATGAAGGAAATTGACAGATATTGCGTGACCACGTGACGCGTTTGAGCCAATTGTGGGTGTTGCGAGTGGGGCCCCCGTGTTGACGTCATCTTGATGGTGGGCCGGGGTGGATATTCTATATAAACGTATGTTTTCTCGGTTTGACGCTAGGCGTGCTGCACTCGGATGGAGTCGAATGTTTAAAATTCGGGTTTAGAGAAACCGTGGGGTTTTAATGCGTGAATTTTCGCATGGAGAGTCCTTGTTGGGTGCTTTATCGACTACAAGTACGAAAGAGCTCCCACAGTTTCTGGTCAGAGTCCCTTTAAGCCTTTCCCGCGATGTGTAGTGTTTTCTCCGTGCTGTCGCATGACTGGGCTTGTTTAGCAGTGCCTTCATAGTATTTTCTTGTAGTTTTCGTCTTGTGTTAGCCGTCGAGTTTCGTAGCGATGTGCGATGACGCAGCGATTATTAGGGCTAAGAGCTCGTCTTAAGCTTTTTCTCCATGCTGTCGCATGTTTAGCATTTGCTGTCGCGGTTAAGCCTTTTCTCTGATGTCTTGTACGTGCTCTTGCATGTTTAGTCTTGTTTAGCAGTGTCTTTCTTGTTGCAATTTTACCAGCTGCTAGTATTTTGTCGTTTTTTGTCCTTCACGCATATTGCCATGAGAGGGTGGTGGCACCATCTGGTGTGATGCCTTGCAACTAGGTAGCCACCTGTCGTCGACAACTACCGACCGTCAACAAGCAACATGGCGGTCGCTGGTCACTCGGGCGTTCCGGAACGATTTCTTAGACGCGGCATCGTTGATTTTCAAATGAACTGTTTATCTCCAGTCTATTTCTATCTGTTTTTCTTTTTTATGACCGCTATGTAGTTGCCCACAACACACAGATCCAGTAAACCACATATGTCCTTTAGACATCCAGAGGATGGTTCATCTGGGACATTTAGTATGTCCAGTGGATATCCAGATATTTCTAGATTACGTTGAAGAGACGTACTATAGATGATCGAAAGCTTGTCCAGATCACGTTGCTGTTACATTGCAGAGATATCCCAGCTGGATGTTTCTCCCCTCTAATGGACATACATCCGAAGCACATATGGATGTCCATCAGACGTTCTATATGACCACCGCTGTACACTGTACACACATGCCATGATTTATTATGCAGGAAATATTTTTCATCTCACCTGAGCAGCAGCACAAATTTCACAATGTTTCAATCTCTTGGTCAAAGTAAGGTAATAGTAATTCAACACAGCACAGTTCCGAGTCACAATTCTTTTAATACACTGAAGAACAAATACTTCCAAAACAAATCTCACTGAAATTGCTTGTAATGCACTACACACATCTTCATACTTTGGTACTTTCAGCATCACAGTGTCACATGTGTTAAAATTTACAATCGCGACACAGTTATCTGAAGTGGAATGTCAGTAGTTCAAGCAGCCCATGTTATCTTTGTTGCGCTCAAAAGTTATATAGAGCTAATATTGGGTGTAATACATCATCTACGCACTGCACGGGATTTCAACAATGATGGCAGTGCTTATAGGCTTCACCGGACATCGTCACATGCTACAAAACTATGCAACGAAGATACAGGGTGTCCCAGAAAACGTGTCATTGAATTCCAATAAAAAAACTACGCCAACTAGAATCATGCGGTCAACGGCACTTCTTCTTACTATGTTTTCGCCACCTCCTGATGTACATGTCATGTAACCTAAGTTTAGTTACGTAAATTTTTGCAAACTGAACTCGTAAATTTGCCAAGTAAAGGTCACTTTTTCACCCCACCAATGTGAAGAGCTTGCCGAATTTACTCAATTTAATGATAATTAACAGGAATATTGCCGAGCTATCCCATCGGGAAAAATAGCCAAACACCATGCTTTTCGGGGCGCTCAGAGCATGCGCTGGACGAGTTTTTACGCATCTTCGTTGTCAGTCCGACGAAAGGAGGTTGGAAACCCAGCCCACACCGGCATGGTAGAAAGATATAACACAAAAATAGCTTATCACGTCCAGCTTCAGCTGGGACCATACCTTCCCTGTCCCAATTTCAGGAACTGTCACTTTTTCTACTATCACTTTGTATGTTCGGTTTCCAACCTCCTTTCGTCGGACTGACAAAGATTGGGCTCAAAAAGTCCTCGCGCGTTATACTGAAGTGCTCTGAGAAACATGATGTTCGGCTATTTTTCGCATGACATGCACATCAGGAGGTGGTAAAAACCTACTAAGAACAAATGGCATTGACCGCATGATGGCATACAATAAAAATACAACAAGAAAAGCCAATCACGTTCATATGAATGCCATCATGTTCTTTTACTTGTTTATTGTATTTTATTTATCTAGTTATTAATCATAGGTTAGGGGATACCTTACGTTGTACCGATTTCGTCTTTTGCCGCTAAGTTACTCACGCGCAAGAGTGACAGATCCGATTGGGAAACTACATAGATATTGTGACTTATGTCGAAGTTGCTGGCTCGCTTTGTTCGTGGAACACTGTCGGAACGACGTCAAGTTTCAATTCGTTCCTTTTTTGTGTCAATCCAAGTTGCGCTTCCATGATGTTCTCATCCAGGTACACATTATCGGTGAAATGCGAGGAGCATTCACGGACAGCATGAACACTCATTGCTTCATCTGAATACCCGCTAGTGATGTAGCTGCTTCCCACTTTCGCTTCGTCTGGGGTCTGGCTGTAGCTGTACCCTAGGCGTGCGAAATGAAACATCGAGGTTTTCGAAGGAAGTCTTCCTGGAGTCAGGAACTCTGCGTCGGTTTCGAAACGACATCTCACGCGAAAGATGCAAGCGTGGAGATTCTCCCGATTCACAAAGAGTATCCGCGTCACTAGAAAGTGTCACATGTGAATACGGGCGACGTGCAGGAAAAAACAAAGCAGCCCCAGACTTGGCGGCAGACGACAGCGTCCTTCACAGCGGATTAGCCAGATTCCACCTTGCGTCACGCGATGTTGTTGGCGCTGGCGCTTTCGAGGATCAAAACGAAACCGGATCGTTTAAATTCGATTCCTCATCACCCCGGCAGTGGTAGTGTACCGAACACATTGGTATTGGATTCGTAAGCACGGTTCCGGATGCGACAGTCCCTTTAACAGCAGGCCTCAACAGAGATTTTTGCTCCTTATGTTCTTAGCAATATGTGTGGCATAGGCGTTGGTCGCATAATCTAAAGTATTTATGTGTAAGTGACGACAGTACGTACAAGGAGCGCCAGCGGCTTCAGTATGGCCGGACGGGTGTGAAAGAATTACAGCTCGACCACAACTGTGGAGACCGCTTTATAATGAGTACTATGCTGAAGTGCTTTTCCTGGTGCACCATTTAGAAATATCAATTCCACTAGAAGCTCTTCTCTTTCTTCCGCGACGCATTCGTGGCACCTGCAAGTGTATGCCGTTGTGTGAGTAACATCCGGTTTATGCTAACGTTACCAGGAACTTTTTTCATTCTCGTGTTTTGATCCTTCACACCACGGATGTTCTGAAACCAACGTAGCGCGCAAGAGTAGTACTCATGTCATGGAAATGTTGAGAGATTCGCGTGCTTTCTGTGGCCACAACTGCTCAAATTGAGTAACTGACCAGGCGCACGCTACAATTACATGTCGCAATTGAATGCATATTTACTTGTGCCTTTTCAACTTTCAGAAACCTTCAGCTGCTGGGGCTCAAAGGAAAACACCGATCCATCGTGTGGTATTAAGAACATCTCAAATACTCTCTTGGATGGTGGTGTGTGGTGAAAGGGCTTGCCGTTGTCGGCCTCACGTAGGTGGGCAACGTCACGACTGACGCCCTGGGGGAATGTGCGTCCTGGGCCGACTTCTAAGGGAACTGTGCCGACATATCTGAAAGCGTCTGAGGAAAACCCAGGTAAAACCCCAGACAGCACAGCCGGCACCGGGATTCGAACCCGGGTACCTCCCAGTCTCGACGTGACATGGCCAGCCCGCTAACCACTGAGCCACGGGAGCTCTCTTGGACGTGTCCACAAGGCAGTCAAGCAACGAACCAATCAAACATCAAATATTAGGGCTGTGCGAGTACTCGAAATTTCGAGTTCGAGTCGAGTCGATCTCGTACTCGACTCGAACTCGACTCGACAACTTTCGAGTACTCGATATCATTTCGAGCTCGCGTTAGATCCACATTAAAATCCATCACATGTAAGATATAACCTGTCACAACGATTCCACCGTTTGGAAACACACATTTTGCGCAGTCGTGATTGCTGTCACAGTTCTGCCATCTTGTTTTCACTATTAGCTTCGGCTAACCTCGACTTGGCTACAGACTGAGTAGTGGCTATGAATGGCAAACTGGCTTCAACTGGCTACTGCTGGCCATGGAGGCGTCGCGCGCGCGGAAGCGTATCCGACATGGGAGGAGCGCATTTCATAGTTTCGTTTCTTCTACGGGAGAGTCTGTTTCGGTTCTGCTAGTTCATAAAACTCGGAGACGTCTGACAAGAGTGAAGAAAGTCCATCTGCACAGAACCGAAAAGGGCTGGAAGCCTTGTGTAGGACTACTTTACGAAAATTTTCGGTACGAACGATTCCTTGCCGCGCCCATAGAGAGTCGATCACCGGGGATTGACGTTTGACAACATGTCATTGTCGCAACTTGACTGCTGGGACACAAAACCATGTTGACCGATAGCGTTCTCCTCTGCCCCTCTGTGACTCATGGACACGTACCCTCCTTGAGTGGAATACGTTGAACCCCTCCAATGGCCTCCTTCCGTACTTCTGTGACTCATGGTCACCTTAAAATGAACCCGTGGTGATCTTTTGGTGGTCGTAGGGTTGGTTACATAAGGTCACTCACAGCAGCAGTCAACTGGTGTCAGCACAAAGTGCACGCGACAAACCGAGGATGCCGAAGGAAAAAGCGATGCCAGCTGCCCGGTGCAGGAGATGGGTATCCGAGTTTGAGGACGTGTTTTCAACAGATGGTCCTTTATTACAAAGCCTTTGAGATACGGCTTTCCGGAGAGAAGCGATGCCATGTTCCCCAGCACCTGTCAACGAACAAGCACATCTCAAGCATCAAGAGGAAGAATCTGACAACGCCACAGCTCCTGGCTGAAGCATTTAGCGGACATCCAACAGCACACCCATTTCCTGGAGACCTATGCAAGGCATTGCTGTCAGCCGACATACCGCTGTGAAAACTGACGAACAGTGAGCTTCACAATTCCTTGGAGAAGTACACTAAGCAAAGTGTACCCGACCAGTCAATGCTCCGTAAAAGGTATGGCAGAGACTGCTATGAAGAGACTCTTGCAAAAATCAGAGAAGAAATCTGCGAGAATTATGTATGGGTGTCCCTCGACGAAACAACTGATAGCACCGGCAGTGATGTGGCAAATTTTATTGTCGGGATTTTGAAGGACGAAGAAGCTGGGCGTCCAATCCTGCACACATCCTGCTAAGTCTAGGAACTGGAGAAGGTGAACCACTCAACTATCGCACGTTTTTTTACCTCGTCTTTGGAACTGCTATGGCCTGGCAACATACATTACGAAAAGGTTCTCTTCGTGACAGACGGAGCGTCATACATGTGCAAAGCAGCAAAAGGACTTCTAGTTTTATATTCTAAAATGATCCATGTGACGTGCATTGTTCACACTATACACCGTGCCGCCGAAGAAATTCGATTGGTTTTTCCTGAAGTGGATTCGTTGGCGTTGAATACAAAAAAAAGTTTTTCTCAAGGCTCCTTCCAGAATTGCCATTTTCAGAGAGGACGCACTGGACATTCCTCTGCCGCCGCAACCTGTCCTAACACGATCAGGAACATGGATCAATGCAGCCATACTACGCTCAGCATTTTAACGCTGTAAAGCGAGTGTTACTGCAGGTGGAAGGTGATGCTGTGTCTGTGAAGCGTGCAAGAGACTGCATTAGCAGTGTAGAAGTTGAAAGGGACCTCGCATATATTAACACAAATTTCTGTTGTCTGACGGCAAGCAAGAAGCTGGAAACAGCTGGCCTTCCTCTGGGTCGAATCTGAAACAACTCTCCAACGTGTCCGCTCTGCGCTCCAATACCTGGAAGGGAAAGGCTCCAGAGCCGCTGTAAAGATGGAAGCACTTATTCAGAAGAATCGGGGTCTGCCAACGCTGCTCAACATTGGAGCGGTACTAAACGGGAGCAACACGCCCATACCAGGTCAAGAGCTAAGTCCGCACGAGATTTCCTGCTTCAAGTTTACCCCCGTGACATCGTGCGACGTAGAAAGAAGCTTCTCCCAATACAGGGCTCTCTTAAGAGCAAACAGGTGCACTTTTAAGTTCCAGAACCTGCGAATGACTTTTATTGTGGCGTGCTACAAGGAAAGTGATTTTCCGGAAGAACTGGATCAATAAAAGCTTGCAAGGCTATAGTAGTGTAGTGCCTACAAGTATACTTTCCTATTTTGCTGTTTTTAGAGCCTAAATGCCTGCCTATTTTGATCTTTTTTAGTGCCTAAAAATCCTGGCCCTAGTCATGTCCTAGGTGCGCACGGTACTGGAAGGGCTCTCTAGTGGAAAGGTCGCTCGTCAGAAACAATACTTTCAAGAAGCTCCGAAGAAGCAATAAAATAACTCCAGTTTCCATGCGGATATGCTTCGGAGTTACGGTTACAAATATTAGACAGACTGTATGGGCTGTTCTTTTCTTTGTGTTTGTGACGCTAAGTCAGGTAGCATAACGCTGAAGTAGAAGTTGTCTAGGGATTCTTTAGCCGCTTTGCAGCACTCCAAATCACCGTAGATCCTCTCAACCACTATACACCTTTCAGAACAAATGACAAAGTCTTCCCACTCACGGCCAGTCACACCCACTTGTCCCGGTATCTGAAAATAGCACTCGTGGTCCCTCTTTAGTTTTGGGTGCCCATGTACAGCGATGTCCAAATATGGCATCTCGTCCTTTGCAAAAGAAGGTTCGCTATCTCTAAGGAAATAAGGACACTTGATTTGAAGAACACCACGTGGTGTGTGTTCAGTTGCGTCATATGCAAATCTGTCTGGTGAGGTTCCCAGCCAAGGACCGCCTGGATGAACAATGAGAAGAAGCGCTGGTACTTTGTATGGGATGACAGTGTCCACAAACAATGTGATCTCTCTTGGCACGACTTTCAGTAGTTGTTGCTCTGACGTTCTGTGGTCACCACACTTCTCGGCGTGCTGGCTTGTTGGACTGCTTGTAGGTCACCGGTGAACCCAGTGGAGCTGGACTAAATCTTGTTTCTGTCAATGGCAACTTCGCTCCTTTTTGAAGCACGGACGCAAAATGATGTCCTTCACTCGCCAGACATTTGGTCACGTCTATCAATGCATTTTGCACAGTACTTTACTCTCGTCCTCAGCTCGAAGGTCAAACAGCCAAACAGAAGTTGCTGTTTGCTTCTCTCCTTCTCTGGCCTTCCTCCAGTCCACCTCTTGCACACCCAATGGTCTCATCGGAGCTTTCGTTGGATGACGCCAATAATGCGGAGGGTCTGTACATGAAATCTTAGGGGAGCCGCGTCAAAACACGATTCCTAGCAACGGTACTACACGGGGGAGGGCTATGGCATGGCTGCAGGCTCCAGCAACACCTGCAGTGCACTGGCACAACGACTCTACTAAAGTGCTGGTGCTCGTCTTGAGCACTAGATGTGAAGCATACGGTTGCCCTCTCTTGTTCTTGCCCCTGTAGCACATCCCGCGCAAGTATACCTTGCCACACCTAAGAAGTTAAGTTAATACTTTGGTTCACACAAGATGCAACAGAAGCACATTAGTGAGAGCAAATTTCATTGTAGATGTCAATAACATGAAACAGTACGCATGTTTGACACACACAAACCAAAAAAAGAAACGTGTGCAGGGATTTATTCTGAATTCAGATGGTATCAGATATGCGTTTCTGAAACGATACTTATAGTCGAGAAATGATTGCACAGGCGACGGGAAAATGTCCCTCTGATATATGGGGAGGAAGGCACAAGGCGATCTGAGTCACAACAATTAATGTATGAATGAATCCATGTACGCAACTGATCAGTTTTGTTGTGTTTGTAACGTTGGCCTACGTGTGCTCGACAGGAGTTGCTCCAGCTTGTACCCTACTTTTCATGCACACCTTGCCATACTACTCATAATGCACTCGAAATCTTCGACAGTGCACGTTTGCTACGAGCGTAAGGCGTAGGGTGGTAATGCGTGAAAACAGCTAAGTGCGCTCTCACGAGTGGAAAATGTTTTGTGCTGGCAAGCAAACGCCCGCTTCTAACCGCGTACGCTACATTTCCTCAAGCGCTACATTACTTCTTTACACATGCAAAGCCCATACTACAAGAAAATTCGTGTTCTTACCTTGCACCTGTCGTATTTGTCAGGACTCCACGTGTGACGTCACAACGAAGTTGTAAGATTTCTTCAGCTGCCGTTGTACCGCCAACTGCATTGCTGTTGTATTGCAGCGGCCGCGACGCATTCGATTTGACAAATCGTTAAATGCTCACCGCCGCCGGGAATGCCCAATTGCGGCTGGGACATGCTTCATGACATGTTTTGTAGTGCAATACGAAACCAACAGTATATGCAAGCGCAGGGTCACCACTGATTTCTATGATAAAGGCTGGATCGCGCATAGGAGAGGGGCTCGTTGGAGAGAGGTGCGGCAGCCGGCCGCCATGTTGGAGGGCCCAATGGCGCCTGCTGCCCCCATAGGAAACAATGGGAAGCGATTTGATTTGAAGTATTTAGTGCGCTTTAAACGCTCCTCATTGCTGATTAGCACGCATCTTTCTTAGGAATCAGTGTGTTGATGTATTCCAAACGTGCTTCAGCCGTGTTCCTGTAGTTTTTAATGGTAATTGCCTTCTTTTTCTTCTCCGCTGCCTATGTACTCCGAATGGGGGGGGGGGGGGGGGGGTCGTGAGTGTTGTGCACAGGGAGCATACGCATGAAGGTGAATTCGGTGAATGTCAACCTATAAAATTAATTCTTTTTGCTCAGAAAGGTTTCACACTGTTTGTTATTTAAGCTACTTCCGTTTTTATATTTTTTCTTTGTTTTCGTTTGTTGTTCGGTTTTCGTGGAGTGTTCCGCGGTTTTCGTTCGTTATTGTGTGGTTTGGTGTTGTATGGTTCTCGTTTGACTTATTACATTATCGTATAATGTTGTACGAGTGTCTCTGTGTGTGTTCTACAATAAGACCTCGATCCTTATTGTGAAAGGGCTCATTATTTTATTCACCACATCACCACCAGCAATGGGGTGGAGTATCGCCCATGGCGATGAAACTCCCCGTTCCTCACCTTAAAATAACGTTATTGTCACGACTCACGAGTGCGTTGCAGTTGTTCAGCTGTCAGCGCATTTCATTACAGAAATTCGAAGCGCTGTGCACGAATAGCATGCACACGCATGGCTTATCACACACGCTGTAGGAGCGACTGCACATACGAGGTTAACACAGCAATTTATTTACTTCCACCGTACCTCACAAATTAAAAGAATAGTGTATCAAATTGGCATATTGGGGCAGCATCCGCTGCATCCGCTTCTTCGGCACAGCTGGGCGACTGCGAGGGGAACCTGTAGAGCACAAGCGAATTGTTTATAGAAAATACATGGTTTTGAGATGTATAGGAGCAACCACACGTACTTTCTTAGTACGTAATGGCACCAGCGAAGTAGCAATGCAAGCAAGTCCGAGTTGTCAGATGCATGCGATACGAATAAAATTTTTTCCTCAAAATAAAGAGCTCACCTGTGAAAAATTATCCCTCTTTCTCTGTCCGTGTGAAGTGTACTCAAAGCTACAACAAACTGGCATGACATGCCCTTTAACTTAAATGAAATTTTAAAAAATACGGGCAGCCCCGCTTTAACTAAATGCAGATGACAGGATGCGTTGGGCCCACCAATATGGCGGCCGGTGACCACGCTGCGGAGCACCCTATGCGCGACCCAGCCTATACTATAGAGATCAGTGAGTGTCGCAAGCAGTGGTCGCAAGCATGGATGGCAAGCATGCTCGACTGGGCTCGGCTATGGAACTCAAGGAGTTGTCCGTGTAATGGCGGACCTTAATGACGATAGCGATGGGTTTTGCTGTTTTGCGTACCCTCTATAGACCAACGCTTAGCTACATTCGGCGACAGTTTCGGTTTCATGGTAACATAAGCACGAGGTAACCGTTGAGCTAACGCGGGGGGGGGGGGGGGTCCGACCAAGTTAACGTGATTGAGGACTGTTCTGAGGTATGCTAAGACGCAATTATTTGACAAGTTCTGTCTCGAATTGGTGGCTTGATGGTTCGGCAGCATAGGACTAAAAGTTACTCACAGTGACTTCCGACGGCGAAAACACTGGCTCAAATTCAAGTATAAATAGGCTGCGAATTTAATTGAAATCTTTTGCACGGCGACTCTAAGCATCGTAAGAGAACACGTGACAACACCTGTTGTTTCGGGCTGGGTCCGTCGATTTAGAGGACGTGTTCTCGCGAATGCTTGTCTTCTTCTTTGGAACAGCTTGATGAGGGCACGCAGTGCTCGTGTACTGAGAAGTTATTGAATAGCAAGATGCCGTCTGACAAGGCAAAAATCGTCAAAGTTGTAGAGATCGGCTACGCGTTAGATGTGACAGCGCATAGCTGGCCCATAGCACGGCAGGCAGTCGGTTACGGCGTCGTCACCCTTCTCATGGGACTCGCTCTGAGGTCAAGCCGAGCGGTAAGCAAGAACTGTTTGTCACCCTTGCACGGGAAGCGACGTTGAAAGTTGTAGCGCTAAAGGTTGCACGGAGAGTAATCTACAGTGATATGAAGTAGGCGACAAAAGGGATCAGAGAGCGATGTTGACATCGCTGTGTCCCCCGTCTCTGTTCCCTTTTGTCGCTTACGCTTCATGTCGTCGTATCAACCAGCCGTACATCTACAGTCTACAGTTTAATGTCCGAACGTAATCTATAGAAGTCTACCCGCGCAGGGATGCCATGAACGTCTATTGCTCGAGTTAGAACATTGTAGTCTGCATGTAAAGCTCTGAAGGAGATTCAATCCTCGTGAATTACAAGCCGCGTCTACATACGACACAAGCGCATCGAATCGAGTTGCCGAATAGAATAGAATCCGCATATGTAAACGAGTCAGTTGGCTCGGAGAGCTTATCGTATTTAATCCGCTAAACAGAGGTAGATCGAATCGCTGGATGCGCATTCAGATAGCGCATGTAAAACAAAGATGCGCATGTAAACCAAACAATACAGAAGCTCGGGAACTTGAAAAAGGGAAAAGAACAGTCTCTTCTGAAGTCACTTCCGAATTTTGGGCAGGGGTGGCAAGTACAAAATAAGTTCGCAAGTTGGAAAGTGTCTTGAGTATTAAAGCCATGGGGATCCTCCTTCCCTTTGCCACGACGTACGTATGCGGTTCAACTAAGTAAAAAAGATGCTGGCTCCAGGACTCTAAAATAGAACGTCCTGACTTCCGGTTAGGGATGGTACCGTTACACAGCGTCAGCGTGGTGTAACAGTCCAACTGCGCAAGTTATTCGAATTCCATTGATTCTTGGGCGTTGGAGAATAATGCATTTCTGTCGTCCATGTCTAGCCTGCCGAGGCTCCTTCCCGTTATTTACGTGCTTATGTGAACTTGACTTGCTGCGACGACATCTGTGAAGACAAAGTGCAGGTTGCAGCTGAACATCGAGCAAAAACTGAGCTGCTTGAGTGTTGAGAGCTGCTTGAGTGAGTGAACAATCCCAGCTGCTTGAGTGTTGTACATCACCGCACCGTCGATAGGGCTGCCACCTTTGACCATGAAAAATACCTGCAGAGTGAGTGAACCCAAGAGGGAGAGGAGGAAGAGTAAACCAAAGAGTGAGGGAAATTGAGAACCAAGAACGAAGCATAGGAGAGAGATAGAAATTAGGAGAGGATGAAAGGAGAGGGTGAAAGGTGAAAGGAGAGAAAACATCCGTTCAACAACCTAAAAAAAATAAAAATAAATAACTGTTTGTTCCGTTTGTACTTATCGCGTTGCAACATATCGAAAATAATTATTGGAAACAATGGAGAGTGCTACCACTTACCACGGCGGAGTTAGGCCCGTTCCAAATTCCTTCGATGGGCTCACGGAATTTGTCGAAAGTTCTCGGTGGAACGGTGTGGTAAACTACCGCCAAAACGCTGCCGGCAACAAATAACCGGCCTATACCTATACCTAATACCTGTATTTATCTTTCCGAGAACCAATACATTAGCACGGAATGTGTTTGCTGATCTGGGAAGGAGGTTGAACGCTAGGCAAGTAGCGAGGCAAGTTTGCGCCCAGGGCAGAGTAAAGCTGGAGTGCCCCCCCACCCCCACCCCACTGCCGCGAGAAGCCCTGTAAACAAAGAAATGAAAACGCTTATTTGCACTGCCGAGACCGTAAATTCAAATTTTCGTTGTTCCAGCTTAATCCTGTCAAACCAACCTGCCAGGGCCTGCCATTCGGCGCCCTCTCTTGCGAGGCCGCCCAGGGCGGCTGCCCCTCTCGCCCCCCTGTCGCTACGGCTCTGGCTACGAGGTTGCCCCTAGTTAAAACCTGTCAGATAGCTGCCCGTAATGAAGCCGTGTTGGAAGTGAGTGCTCTTGGTATCGACCTCTTTACCCGTGTGCGTCCCTATCGTGCACTCTCAGTTATTTAGAGTGACCGCTTACAGAACCGCTGTTCGGCACCGGTAGTGACTTTGAGAGGACTTGTTTCAGGCTGGGAAATGTCTCTTCGTCATCGGCAGTCTGCTGGTGTTGTTTGTCCTGGAACCCATCCCGTACCAAGTCTCGTCTATGTTGCCATTGTTCCTCTTCCCACTGGCAGGGCTTCTCGAGGCTAACAAAATCACTGGAGCCTACATGAACGTGAGTGTTACGTATTCTGGGGAACATTCATTCAGCCCCAACATTCTGAACAAGAGATGTGGTGCTCGGGAATAACAAATAAATTACGCATGACACCGTTCAAATTGCTGATGAGAGAGAATTCCGAGATGAGTGTCCTCGAAAGAAGAGGGGAAAAACATCACAAGAAACAAAAGAAATAAAAATTCAGGGTGCTCTGTATGTGATAGCGTTGTGGTACTGTCACCGTACATGTATTGGTCACCGTACATGTTACCCGTGCGGCGCAGTGGCACGCCCGACCATATAGGCTGGCATTGGTCTGAAACACAGGTTTCGCCTGCAAACGCGTCCACTTCTTATTGATATCACTGTACCCTTTGGAGCGCATTTCTGAACATCTCGCTGAGTGTAATGGCGGCACGCTTTGTCGCACGCCGCTTCCTAGCATTATAATACGAACAAGCACACAAACAAAAGACACAAGCGAGAGAACCCTATCCAACTTCTTCACCAACTAACCCGACGATTTTAAGATTCATTCGTACCAATATGGGCCGCAGGGCGCTTACGTTCCACATTTTTAGTCACCGCGTCCGCATCTCCCGCGGCAGCGTATCCGGCACATCTGGGAACTACGATATACATGTGCGAGTGCTCCGTAGCAAATCGCCTAGTGCAGTGGTTCCCAAACTGTGCCACCCATCAGAACTACGGGTTATCTCATCGCGACGCCCATGAGCGTATCATACATCATGCTCGCGGCCATTTCTATGGTCACGTGTATGTTGACCTTTGCAGTGATGCGTGACCAGGACCTGTCCAGAATGCATTGCGTTCGCCTGACACGCTATTGCATATGGATTGATATGTGGTAGTGCACGTCTGTAGAGATATCTCATTTCTGGCTGAAACTTGGTACGCTGCTAGTCCGAACTTGTACATATCGCTAAACCTCGGTGCCGGTACAAACAAAAACAGGTACAACACAGATCACTGTACTGTCCGTGCTGGGAAACGCTCGTCATGTCCTATGCTGGTCGTTTTTCGCGCACTCGGCTCGCCGTGTAGGTGCGCCCTTTCACGCAACCGAATTCCTCGTCTGTGTGCATCCTGATACTGATAAAAATAAGAGATAAACGAAGAAGACGAAGAGAGTGTTCTTTACGTAGGCTGGCCTCAACGACAGCGGCCTCACAAGATAGGCAACACAACAGTGTCTGCTGTTTCTGTAGAATTCGAAGGTCCGTCTTTTTGGCGGGCCGTTTTGCCATTCCGTGAATTCAAGCTATACGATTCTTAGACCTCCACACCGCGTCGTTTTTGTCTGCCGTGGGTGTGACAAATGGTTTACGACAAGAAAGTGTTGCAAGCAGAGAACGTTTTTAACGTCGTCTTTTGTCATGATGATGATGATTTTGATGGCGCATCAGATACTCAGGTCAGTCTTTCCTCATCACAGAGGCAACAATATAACTTGAACCTAAAAATATGTAGATGTAAAAATATGAAAGGATAAAAACATCGTAATATGTATGATATAACCGCTAATGGGGCAACAGATATATGTCCTTGAAACAGAGAGGTAACAATCGTGCCGGCCTGCGCATGCGATTCTGCATGGGATAGTCCTGTAGGTCACGTGACCCCACACGTTACGCAAACAGCATGACGACCACCATGATGTAAAGGGAATCCGTATGAAAATACCCGAGTTATGAGAGCAATGGGCTCTGGTCCACCAGTACTGGTGGTCCACAGCTGAATCTTGGTACTGGTGGTCCACAGCTATGAATCTTCATAAAATATTCATAGCTACCTAGTCCGTCATCCAGACATCAGTTCCAAAGCTTACGCGCATAAAATGTTGTACGCTAGTTCCTCAGTCGAAACTATTGTTCGGCTGCTATTTCTCGACGTTTTACGGGGTGCCACTTCTGGTACAGCTTGGGGCAAAAGTTTAAGGAACAATGGGGTGTCGCATTTCATCGTTGGGACGCCACCGTAGCAGCAATCAGGAGCGGACACACATACTGTGAGATGGATAGAATAGCCATTCACCCGATTCTCATTCGATCTCTTTATAGCTAGCAGGAGGCTGCTCCAATAAAGAAATACGCCAATGCCGTGCTTCGTAAACTTTTGTCCCAAGCTGAACATGGAAAGAGAACACCTCGAGCGCCTGCAGTGAACACACGGCTATCGGCTATTGTTAAATAGACTTGCGTACTAGACGAGTGGCGCCACTAGTTAGACCCTGTGGCACGGCACCATCTGCAGTCGAACACGTAAGAAGCATGTCCCATCGATGTCCTGGCTGGAGTATAGTCTGCTCCACTTTGTTGTAGTCAATTGTACTCTATAAAATGGCGTAGATACAGACTAGCTGGTGGACGAACTCCATAATTATGGTGCCTGAGCGTGTTGTGTTGCCCATTGCGCATGCACCTTCATTGTGGAGTCAATCCTACTCTTCCTATAGCGCCAAGCCAAGGATCCCGTAGGGAGGGGTTCTAGGGGGAAAGCTAGAACCATAAAAAAGTTATAGCTCTATCGCTCACATAGTTGGGCGAGTCACATACAAAAAGGAAACCCGAAGGACGCAGTCAGAGAATACTTACGAAGAGCAACACGACGAGCATTTGGGTTAGTTTATGTGAATGCATGAGGATGAGGTAAGCACGACACAAAAGACAAAGGGACGGAGGTGCAGACATTACGCTCGTCCTGTATGCTCATCCGTCCCTTTGTCTTTTACGTCGTGGTTGCCTCATCATGTACTTACGAAAAGATCCTATACTCTTGTCACATCACTGCTCTTCGTTGCACGCGAGACGCTCCCGGGACGAAAACACTTCATTATGACGCCTCCGCAATGCTAATTACATTTTCACACTAAGTGACTTTGGAGAAGCGCGATAACGCGAAGAACAACGTAAGAAACAGAGATATGCAAAACCAAAACTATAGAGAGAAGGTCATGCGGTCTGTCGCGCGATACGCAGCCGCCAAAAGGTAATTTCAGAGTATTTCAGAAGGATTGCGACACAATCTGTATAACTTGGGGCGGCATGACACTCTTAAATTCCCTTTTAACACCCCTGCCTATGTGCGACGGTGCAGGACGACATCCTGACATCGATATCATCCATTCTGGTTGCCCTCATTGTGATGAAGTCTCCGCTGAGTCGACGCGCTGCCCTGTGGCTTCTCTGCTGGACAGGTGTCAAAGTGAAAACGGTAATGCTCAGCGTTATGAGCCTTGTGTTCTTCGTCTCCATGTTTGTGAGCAGCACCATGACGACGGGACTTCTTGTTGGCTTCATCGACGCTCTCATCTTCGAAATCTATGCCAATAATCTACGCGTTCGATATGCCATGTACACACGAGAGGTATGTGTTGCCCTAGAGTAAACCTATTTATGTTGTAAGGTTTCCCCCTTCACAGCTACCACGTTGGTCACCGTTGTTGTCGTTTAGGTGGCTATGTGTGCAAATCTTGATGGTAAATACTAACTATGAAGTTCGTTTTCGCCTCCACATAAGATTCACTGGACAACACCAACAAGACGTCATCATCATTAGCACGCTTGAAACATGTCAAAAATCATATTCGCTATAGTAGTTCTCGTGCGTCATCCTTCCACTATGATTTGCATCACATGCACATTTTTGTGTTTTGTGTGAACACGTTGTACTATCAGTTGCTATTTTCTCGTGACAACGTTTTGTAGGGCAACATATTGCGATTGGAAAAATAACCATGGATATTTCATGTTTGAAAACGTCGAAATTTGTTCCTACAAAAAAAAAAAAAACTCCAATAATCTGCCTCATGAAGGTTAACAAAACATGGAATTTGTACTTAAAGCGATGCCAGAAAATATGCTTTGATAACCCTAATCGTAACAGGTCACTGAAATCAATACTCGAACTCCTTTGCAGCGAACTTTGTATTTATTACGTTCCTGTAGATATGTTCAGTTCAGTTAGTTCCACTCTCACAATATCGTGACAGGTTGCAGCACCACTAAGATACGCAGGGCGGTCCACCAACCACGATAAAAATTCATAGTAAAAAACGTAGGCCCCGGAGAGACATGCGGTCAAGGGATTTTTTTCTGCCAATAACTTTTGCCACATATTGGTAACATTTTTATTTCATTTCAATTGACGGAAAGTTAATTTCTTGAATTGAACTCCGAAATTTCCTAAGGTTCTTTGCGGAAATGGGTTCCCCGTGGTCATTTTATTCAGTATAGCACATGTCTATAGCACGAGGGGACACATCAAGAACATATCCCCTTAACTTTCCACCTGTAAAAAAATAATTTCACACTTTTTTCCCGTTACTTCCTACACCTTCGTTGTCTGCCTCTAATTGTTTTCAACCAGCTGATTAATTTCACGGTTGCCCGAACACATTTCCTTAGGCGTATATATATATATACGCAGTTATACTCAGTTATACATTCATATATATATATATATACAGTCAACCCTCGATTTATGAACCTTCGATTTATGAATTCCCTCGTTTTATGAACACGAGCACGAGGAACCAAACTTTTTACATGCATTTTTCCCTCGTTTTATATGAACCTCGATATTCGAATAATGAATGCAATTTCTGGGAACCAGGAGGAGGAGGAGGAGGAGTGTCGTTGGGAGGAACCCGAGAGGTCTGCCTGCCTGATTAGGCGGCATGTTTCTCGGGAAGGGAAAGGTGGTGGAGAGGAGGAGAGGAAAGGGTGAAGTGGAAGACCGAGCGAAATCCGCTCGGGGGGAGGATAGCTGCGTCCATGGGCTGACCCAAATAGGAGTTGCCCAGCGTTTTTGCCCTCAATTTATGAACAGATCGTTCCGAGGTCAACAGAAACCTTCAAAGGGATTATTCCTGGTCTTATGAATGACGCCTGAACGGACAAAACGTTTTCCAGGTATCCGCTCCTTGCAGTGGAGTTTCTCCAGCAGGTGGAGCGCCCTCTCCCAGCCACGTGTTAACATTTGAGTAGTAACTTCGGGCGGATCTCCTGCTTTCCTTCGGTTTGACTTGTCTCGCTAAATGGTGTCCACTCAAGCGAAGCATACGCTCAGTACAGCGCACATTTATTTGGTGGCTCTAGGTTAGACAAAGTTACACTGCACGTTTGTAATTTTTTGTAATGAAACATGTATAAGACGCGACGAGCTTGCTATGCATGACTCTAGCCAGGCAAATCTCGCCGAAATGAAAAAGGAGTCGAATACTCTCACTTTCTTCCGTGGGTTTGACATTTTTACGGTTGCTGGTTTTTACTGGTTTCTTTTTCTTCTTATGCTTTTCTTTCTTTTTTTTTTTTTTTTGTGCGGTGTGTTTTACGTTTGCACGTTTCTGGCGGATGGGTTGGTGTTCTCTTTTGATACATTCCTTGTGGAATTCGAGGGAGAGGTGAAATTGCGGCACTACACGATCATCCTGATAGGAAAGGCCCGTAATAGATGATAGTGAGTTTTAGCATACCGTAAGTGCGCTGTCGCTTTTGCGTATACGTAAGGGATAGCCTCTTGGTTCTGCGCAATGCGCTGCTTGTGTCTTGCGCGTGCGAACCACCAACGCTTTCCCTTACGTGCGCAAAGGCGTCAGCGTACGTTATACCACGGTTATACTGAAACTCAGTGTTAAGTGTGCAGCAAATTACGCGGAAATCCACCCCTCTCATTACAGGGCTTTCTAAACGGCAACAACGCAAAACGGCGTCTGTGCATGCGTCTGACTTTTTAGCTCCCCGGCACTGGGGTTTTAACGCTTTTAATCATGAACCTCAAGAGACCTTACGTAATTATTAAGCTAAAGGTGCCGTCATGTCTACTGTTCAAGGAAAGAATTTCTAAAAATTGCTGTGTAGTTCTGCATTTTCGAAATTTCATTTTCATTTCGAACGTTTCTGCAGAATATACTATTAAAGTTGTGCAATGCGCTCTCACAAACATAATTTCGTTGATACCAGAGAGCCACCAGGCCAAGGGAACGCCAGCTCAGTATCCGCGGCAATTTTAATTGAAATTCATTGTCACCTGTACCGTTTGTGAATAGCTTATCCAAACTCAGGGACCAACGTAGCCGTGACCTACCTCTCCGCGTGTTTTAACTCTACATATCTAACAAAAACCATAAGAATACCATAACCGTTCAACCGCAACATAACAATTGCGCAAATCGACAACTTCTGAGATTACATGCGTGCGGAAATAGAATTTCGCAAAAGTCAGGGATTTTGGTATGAGTCTAAGCCAGCACACGTTACGACAATACCCCGGGAAATCTTCAGCCGAATGATGTGCATTCACAGATCCTTGACCCTTTGACAGCGCTACTTTGTCCAAAAAAATGTCCAGGCCAGTTCATGGGCCAGAAACCGTGTCATAACAACAACCAACAACTTTAGCTACAGTATTTCTAAGGCCAAGTAGAGCGGGAACAGCCGCAACGCAGTCAAATCGTGTAGTCAAAGCAAGCGAGGATACGCACCCTTTACTACCCAACATTTTGCGCAGCGCCGGTAGGGGACATACGACGCTGGCTCCACCTGCTTGGTGCAAGGAGCGGATTGCACCCTCGGTTCTTAACCCCTTGAAATCCAAACAACAAACTGGTTTTCCGGGGTCGCACAAGGGGCGAGGGCGACCAAGTCTTCCTGACCTCAATTGATGAATAAGGTGGCCGCTGTCACCCGGAAATTAATAAACGGAGGTTAAAAATCCCCGGGGAAATTTGAGACCAGTCGAGTGCAAATGTGCTGACATCTCTTCTTTCCAAGATTGACACAGCGGAAGGCATGGTCCAAAGCAAAATTAAACAATTTAGTATCGCATAATAAACAGAGTGTGAATGCGCTAACGTCTGTTCTTTGTGACATTGATGCAGCAGAAGGCATGGTCGAAATCAAAATTACATTATAAACACATTCCCAACTCGGAAATGCTGTTCCATTTGCTCGATAGTACTCACTTAACGGAATTTTCGATTTATGAATCCCTCGATTTATGAATGATTTTTCGGGGAACCGAGGGTGTTCATAAATCGAGGGTTGACTGTATATATATATATGTACAGGGTGTCCCAGAAAACGTATCATTGAATTCTAATAAAAAAAATATACGCCACCTAGAATCATGCGATCAACGGCATTTGTTCTTACTCGATTTTTGGCACCTCCTGATGTGCATGTCATGCAACCTAAGTTTAGTTATGTAAATTTTTGCGAAGTGAACTCTGAAATTTGCCAAGTAAATGTCACTTTTTTACCCCACCAACATGAAGAGCGCACCGAATTTACTCAAATTCATGATAATTGACAGTGATGCACAGGATCTATCCGATCGGGAAAAATAGCCAAACATCATGCTCCTCGGTGCACTTGAGTATAACGCGCGAGGACTTTTGGGCGCAATAGCTGTCAGTGCGACGAAAGGAGGTTTCAAACCCAGCCAACGGAGTAATAGTAGAAAAAGTGACAGTTTCTGAAATTTGGAGAGGGAAGGTATGGTCCCATCTGAAGCGGGACGCGATAAGCTATGTCTGCGTTATCTCTTTCTTCCATGCCGGTGTGGGCTGGGTTTCCAACCTCCTTTCGTCGGACTGACAATTATTTCGCTGAAAAATCCATCGCGCGCTATCCTTTGCGAGCCCCGCAGAGCATGATTTTCGGCTATTTCTTCCGATACGATAGCTCCTCAATATTCCTGTCAATTATTATTAATTTCACTAAATTCGGCACGCTCTTCACGTTGGTGTTGTAAAAAAGTGTCATTTACTTGGCAAATTTCCGAGTTCGGTTCGCAAAAATTTACATAATTAAACTTAGGTTACATGACATGCATATCAGGAGGTCGCAAAAATCTAGTAAGGGCAAATGCCGTTGCACCGTATGATTCTATGTGGTGTAGTTTTTTAATTAAAATTCAATGACACGTTTTCTGAGACACCCTGTATATATTACCAAAGAAGCTGTCGAGTGACGTCTGGGTATTGTGTGCGCGACATCGCGTTGTTGACGTGCCGTGTGGTTTGTGACGCGGCAAGCCACCTCGTCGCGCCTCGTCGCTGTTCGCGACGAACGCTCTAAAAAAACGCTCTACGTGGTTTAGCCTCAACGAACGACGTAAAATCCTTGAGCGAGTGCGACGTCTCGGTCGAGGAATTTTCTTAAAAAATATGCGGCCGTCAAACGCATTTTGTACTGTTGTAAATCTCCAAACCCCTGTAAAGATTGCTGAATTCGGTTGAAAACGTGTCTATCCTACTGATCGTCTGGTAGCGGGTTGGAAAGGCTCACGATCGTCGTCGTGAAGCGACGTAAATACGAGAATTATCAGATATAAGTTTTGGTCCGTGTAAAAATCCCTCCTTTCTTGTCTGCAGACGCACGAAGCAGCGCCGGCACAAATCGACTTCGTCTTCAGAGAACCGGCTTCTAGCGTCGATCTTTCCATATCGATGGAGTATTTTCCACCACAGACCGGTGCGCAATCTTCGCGCGGCCAGGGAGTAGGGCGTAAACGTGTCGTCGAGAAAATGGTAATACTGGACAAAAATGACCAATCACCACAATCAGTAGAGGAGACACTTAGTCTTCCTCCTGGTCTCTTACGTCCCATCGACGCTGTTAGAACTCCGGAGGAACGCAGAAAAGACGTCTTGAACAAGCTAGAGATTTTGGGGGTCAACCTCGGATCATTGGGCTTGCGACTTACAGAGACGCGTGACACTCAAGGAACGATGGGAGAACAGAAAGAAATCCAAAGAACCGATGAGAGTGCGTCCAAGCTCCAAGAAGGCGGGAAGACGAGCGAGAAGATATCTCAGGGAGCGACCAATAGAAGCGCGTCTGTGTCCGACACGACTAAAGAACCGAAAGAGGACCAGGAGCAAGCTGAGGTGAAAGAAACTCCAGGCGAGAGTTTCAAATGGAAAACACCTCCAAGTGCAAGCGGAGCGTCAGCCGGCGTCATTACGACTGGTATCGTAACACCAACTCCAGTTGACGCATCACGCACCTGTGCAATCTTCACTCCTTCTTTAGGTGCCCTACTCTCGGAACCACCGGGTGTGGTGCTGGCACAGTCTGTTACTGGGTTGGTGTCACAACCAGTAGCTGGAACGTTAACACAACCAAACACTGGAATTGTATCACTGCCAACGGCTGGGGTGTTTACACCAACAATGACAGGACAGACTTCACGACCACTTGCTGCAGTACTTACACCGTCAATGCCAGGAC
Organism: Ornithodoros turicata; assembly: GCF_037126465.1. NCBI lineage: Eukaryota > Metazoa > Arthropoda > Arachnida > Ixodida > Argasidae > Ornithodoros > Ornithodoros turicata. The sequence continues at coordinate 51,728,968 of NC_088206.1, forward strand.
TGTCTTCGCAACCAGTGGCTGGAATGTTTACACCGTCAGCGACTGGTTCCGTCTCACAACCAGTGGCTGGAACGCTGACCCTACCAATGACTGGAACTGCGTCACAACGAGTGGCTGGGGTGTTTACACCATCCGTGGCTGGAACGATGTCACAACCAGTGTCTGCAGTGTTGGCACCATCAATGTCAAGACTGGCTTTTTCGCGTCCAGTGACGGGAGTGCTGACACCGTCGGTGACTGAATTCATCTCACAGCCAATACGTGGAACGTTGACACAACCACCTACTCAAATTGCGTCACAACGGTTGGATGGGGTGTTTACACCAACAATGTCAGGACTGACGTCACACCCACTTGGTGCAGTACTTACATCGTCAATGCCAGGACTGACTTCGCAACCATTGGCTGGGGTGTTGACACCGTCACTGACTGGAGTCGTCTCACAGCCAATGGCTGGAACGTTGACACGACCAATTACTGCAACCACGTTACAACCAGTGGTTGGGGTGTTTACACCATCTGTGGCTGGAACGGTGTCACAACCATTGTCTGCAGTGTTGGCACCATCAATGTCAAGGCTGGCTTCGCATCCAGTGACGGGAATGCTGACACCCTCGGTGACTGAACTCATCTCACAGCCAATGACTGGTACGTTTACACCACCGATTACTGGAATCGCGTCACCACCAGTGGCTGGGGTGTTCACACCATGTTTGGCTGGAACGGTGTCACAACCATTGACTGCGGTATTGACACCATCGATGTCAGGATTGGCTTCGCATCCAGTGGCGGGAGTGCTGACACCCTCAGTGACTGAATTCGTCTCACAGCCAATGGCTAGAACGGTGGCACGACCAATTTCTGGAATCGCGTCCCAACCAGTGGCTGGGGTATTTATACCATCAGTGGCTGGAACGGTGTCACAACCATTGGCTGCATTATTGACACCATCAATGTCAGGACTGCCTTTGCAACCAGCTGATGGGGTGCTACCACCCTCAGTGACAGATTTCGTGTCACAACGAGTGGCTGAGACGTTGACACCGCCAATGAGTGCGATTGGGTCACAACAAATAGCTGGGGTATTTACACCAACGACAGGACTTGCTTCACAACCTGTGGCTGGAGTACTGACACCAACATCTTGTAGAATGATGACACCGATCATGGCTACTGGCTGGCAACCTCTTATCAGTGGACTAGTACCAGCGACACTGGTAACTGGAAGTGCTCTAGATGGTAGCCCCCAAACGAGGATAGTGAGTGAAAGAGAACACCTACCGACGCGAACGGATGGAAAGCGAGTATCTGATGGCATAAGTCCTTGGCAGGTATTACCCCCAGAAAAGCTCGTAACGGTTAGTCCGAAGCAAATGATAAGTAAGTGCGTACAAGAAGGAGACGGACTTCTATTGAGTAGACCTATTGTGAGCGAAAGGAAAATACCTGATAATAGAAGTCTTGACAGGCCTGGAGACAGGGAATGGAAGCAAGGAACTGGACACGTCGAAGCCAGGACGGCAACAACTGCAGCCATCAAGAAAATCCACGAGACACCATTAACTGATAAAGATGTGCTAGGGAATGCTTCTAACGATGCAGGACTTCGAACAGTGGAGGGAGTGCCGGACTTCGGAAGGTACACCCACAGCGATGAGGGGTCGTCGCAAAATAATGTGGAGTCGCATATGGTGCCACAAATGGCTGACTCCACTGCACATGATAAGGGATCACGTGACGTCACGCCTAATCTGGATGACTTGGAGCACGCTGGTGGAATGCACATAATGTCACCAGCCGCTGTAAGCGAGGTGGCAACTCCTGCGAGCCGAGAAAGTCCCGAGAACGTTATGAGTCCGAGGGGCTCGAATGCAGGTCAGGAGGAATCTGACGACAGAAGTCATAGCAGTCCAGATGTTGATCATACGAGACACCCTTTTTCGAAAGATCATGTTGTAGGGTTCTGCACCGTTGACGATGGATCACCGGCAAGAGGAATTGGTGAGCTTTGTTACCCGTTGTTGGATTATCACGTTCTGCATTCGTTATTAGTATTCCTAGAGCACTATTGCTTTAATATGCTGGAGCCTATTTCTGTGCAACTTTGCCCACTTGCGAAGTTTGTCGAATAGCACTCGCTAGCCTGCAGCTATGTACATACCGTCTCATAGTTTGTACTGTGTTTTCAGGAGGCGACCTCTTCAACATACTCAAATCACCAGTAGATTCTACCTTCCTCAGCGATGCCCCAGGTAGCTTCTCAACAACAGCAATCTGCGACGAACTGCATCGCCTGCCGTCGTCAACAAGCTTCAAAGAGCTGTATTTAAACCCAGTAGTGCCCATACCCTTCTCAGTTGAAGACGAGAAATGTCATATTTTTAAATTGAGGGCTGCGAAGGTACGACCTTCGACCACTCGTAAACGCCGACGACTTATGCTTCGTAAGAAGACACTACATTCCTTAAGACACCGAGATTCAGTACCTAGCGAAACCTCCATCTCTATTCAGTATCCAGTAGAAATCTTGTACTCTTCAGAAACGGCCACGTGGGATAGTAAACCACGGCACGATCCATCCTCTGCGTACAACCCATTGTTTGCAACAGACGTGGCGTTCAAGCTAAATCCGCTGAAACGAAAAATGTCGTGGTGGTTGCCGACGCGCGCAGAAGCTGGAGACACGCACGACTTGCTGTCAAGATCTAGTGAGAAGATAATGTCAATGAAGAGAAATTATCATATTTACGGAATGACGGAACTGACTTCTGCTGTGGGTGTAGAGGACGGGAAGTCGGTGGTACAGGCAGAAAAAAAGGAAACAAGTGAGTACTTCCTTTAGTGGGTTGTATGTATGCTTTCTAGCATAGATTGTGAAGTTACCCGTCAAAAAGAACTCGTTACAAGTAAGTTACCGTGTGCAAAATGTAACTAAGTTAATAGCGAAGTTCTTCAGCCTGAAATGTAACTCGCAGATACGAGTTACTCCCAAGTTACTTCGGACACAAAATAACATTACGTAGGTGCAGCGCATGTGAGCAGTTGCGTTAGATCTTGAGTTGCCTGCGGAGGAGTGCAACACGCTTAGATCGTTTTCGTTTATGTCCAACAACAGATCTCTCCCTGTTTGTAAACAAATTACGTCATAGTGTTCAACGGCGCCAGAATTTGGTAGGACTGAACTGCGCGCGAAGCTAGCGGTGAACATGGTCGTGCCCGAAAGCCACGGTCTCGACGGGATTACTATACGGTCCAATAAAGGGACGCGACCCTCGGTCCTACTTTTCTTTCAATGGGAGGCAGCGAACAAGTGCCCGTTCGTGGAACCCAGCCCCCTCCTCCTGATTTGTTTCGGTTTCAGTCCGTCTACCAATGTCATGATGACGTTGCTCTGGTAGAGGCCTGTTCGAACGCTTTGTATCTTACTCCCCGTGGGCGCACATTGGTTCAGCTTCATTTCAATGGCAGCGGTTCTTACTTCCTGGATAAAATACTGTCATTGATTGAATATTACGTTTGCCAAAAAATGCCATGAAGGAACCGGAGAGAAAGCAAGAAAATATGTGGACGTGAGTGAAAAGCGAGTTAAAAGCTACTTGGAACTTTACTCAAGTTACTTTGGCGTGGTTACCTGAAAAAGGAACGAGTTCCCCTGAAAGTTACCATGGCGCAAAAGTACCGAGTTAAGTTACGAAAAAAAGGCACTTAGTTACAGTAACGAGTTACCTCGAACTCTGCTTTCTAGCAGGCATTCAACTGAAAGGACGCTGCAAAGGCCAGAGATTGATGTTTAGTCTAACTTCAAAATTGGTAGTTAAATAATCAAAATCGTCAAAATTTCATCTATTGAGATATGAGCTCTGGTATCCTGCGCTCACAATTAACCACGTGGCTTAACTCCAGGTCCTCTGCAAAAAGTCATCTTCGAAGAGAAAGAGTAAGAACAATCAACAAGTGGTAAGAACGGATATTTAGCATGTTACTTTCAGAAAGGCTAAGGGCTTGCGTGCAGCCCTTCTGCTTGCTTTGGCGTACGCGACAAACTTCGGCGCTACTGCCTCTGGTGGCTCCACTGCCAACGTTTATCTCCGCCAATACATCACCAGGTAAATCTTCTTCAAAGATAAGAGGTATCCACAATTGGCTGCATGCCGTACTGCCGGTGTAATGCGAAGAGGACGCCTTCGTGAAAAATTGACGCAAAAAGAGACGTGGAATGAACAAGCATGGTTGGAAACTGTGTATATGTGCCGTCAAAAAAAAAAAAAAAAAAGAGGACAGGAAAAACAATGGGAGGGGAGGTAAGGGGGGGGGGGCTCTCTCCGTTTGAGATGTCCGCGAGGTTTTCAAGTAGCTTTTACCTTGACGTTTAAGTGAACTTACTAATGGTATTGATTAATCGAATTTACTATTTAAGGTATTTTATTTTAATTGTGTGATTATTACTTATTAATAATACAATTACTGAACCTACAATAACTTACGTCGATTATATTAAATAAACTAATTTAACCCTGCACGAGAGTGCAACGTAAAAGTCAGTCACATAAACAACCGGAAACAGTTAAGTACAACTTCACAACGTAAGAAGGAGATTCACTCAATTGTCGTGAACTTTCCAGTTGTATATCAAAAGTCATGTAGACTCCGACAGCACACGAATGCGACTGCTTCCCACGAACGCAAGAACCCGCGTGAATGAAACGAGGGACCCGTAAGCAATGGTAAAGTAGGAGCTTTCACCGCGGCATTTGACTTTGCAGCCACTACCTCTCGATCGACATGACTTTCTTCGGCTGGTGGGTCGTGCACTTTCCTTTCTCCTTAGTCATGATGATCGTGGCCTCCTCGGTGATCCAGTGCCTGCTCGTTCGAAATTAGTGAGTACGGTGGAAGGTACGGTATTTATTGTACCAAGGCCTAACTCCGGGCATTTGAAGAAATTGAACTCTTTCATGTGATTCGTCTTGCATTGCCGTCGCTCTTTTATGCGATATCTTGGCAGCAGAACGAACGAGCTGATGACTGCTAAGCAGTTTCTCCAATATGCATACGCAGAGTACGCGACTCGCATATAGTGTTATCATTTGGTACGGAAAAATAATTTTGATCATGAGCAATTTGCGTTTTGTGTCTTCCGCGAAAATAAAAGCTGAAACCACTGTACTTACTTCAAACTAGTCGAACCTGGTGTCAAAATGAAGAGGCTAAACTGTGTCTATAACTTTTTGTGCAGTGACAACGACGACACGGGTATCGATCCACCTTCGAAAACGGTTATCATGGATAGACTCGACATCATGGGACATGCTACGTACGCATCCGGATGTCCTCTGACCAGTGCAATGTGCCTTGTGCAGGCCTAATATAAATTTGAAAGCGTGTGATCTCTCAGCCGATATCCCTACAACTAGGTTCATAAGAAGTGTTTTCGTTTGCAGGTACCGTGAATTCATCGTGGGTTTCTTGTTTGTGCTGAGTCTCATTCTTTTAGTGTTTCGCGATCCATTCTTTATGCCTGGCTGGGCTCTATGGCTGGGGATCGAAAGGTGGGCACTTACCATGACCACCACGAAATATTTGTAACCCTTTCTCGTCCTCAGAGACATAAGGGACGCGTCGGTGGGCATCATGATTGGTCTGCTCGCTTTCCTCTTTCCCAGCGAGGTCCTGCCAGATAAAGGCAACGCTCCTATCCTGGAATGGACAGACCTCCACAAGCGTCTACCTTGGGGAGTCATCTTTCTTCTAGGCGGCGCTGCAACCATATCCACGGCCATAGAAGTGAGTTATTCGCGGTATTCATTTCCAACAAAAACGGTCTTGCGTGGATTGTGTACAACTCATTTGGTGCTGCAAGGAAAATGGTCTGTACGAATCGCTGGAGCAAACACTGCTCAATGTGCCCGCGGAGTCCGTGGAATTCCTGCAGTACCTGGTGGTCATCGTCATCGGCTGTCTTGGTGAAGTCACAACGCAGGAGAGCAGACTCAAGCACTTCATTGGCATTGGAGGCAAATTGGTAAGTAGGATGTCATCCGCTGTCAACGTTTGTGTTCCTGCATGTCCCTTGAAAGAAATCACTGAACTGTTCTCAAAACGCTCGCAGGCAAAGAAATTCGAGCGCAGGCCTCTGTACTTTCTGCTGCCCATCAACATCATGTGCCAATTCTCGCTCATCTTACCGTCATCGGCTCCAGGAAACGCCATGGCCTTTGAAATGGGGAGCATGACATCTCTACAAATGGTATGATATCAGCCGACATGACCCCACGCGTTTTTCGGCATCCAGTTGGTTCATAATGCGGTCTCAAAAGTGCCTGGAGTTCAAAAGTTTAGTGTGGGTAGATGGCACATATATATAATGGGCTTAATAGGTCATGAACTTCGATTTCGAGTTTCGATTTTTATGTGAATTAACCGCTTCGCAGATCATGCCAGGCATCCTCATCAAGGTTATTGGTGTTGTCCTCTACATGATCATCGTCAATAGCATCGCCTTGACTTCCTTCAGCAAGGAAGACTACACACCCCATTCAAAATTATTTGAAAACACAACTGCGAACATGACACGCTTCACAACTATTCATCACGCAATTATAGACATCGGATAACGACCTTATCTACTTGCTACTATAATTACTAGCTCGATAATTTAGTCGTATTTAGAGGCCCACGTGTGCCAGTACTGGAATAAACGAGAATTTGAAACCAAATCTGTTATGGACGGACATCTGGGAGCTCCTCAGCGCTGACGTCACAGGCGAAACAGCCTCGTGCAGGCAGGACCACCTCTTGATGGGTAGAGGTATAAGGCTTATCAACTCCCGGTTTGGCGTCCGATTATCTTGAGCAGTGATGGTCAAAGTACCTCAAAATACACACTCCAACGTACTATATTGCCGATTTCGTTCGCATCACATTGCATTTGTCTTAATTATGTAGAGGAGGTGGTATTCATATACATGAGTCCTGACCGGCGATGACGGAATGTCCCAGCGGGCAGATGTGCGTGGCCTCACGCCAGGACGGTGCCGGTAGAACTGGCCGCCAGACGCAGTGGCACGCGGCAGCAGAGGCATGTCTTCATCGTCATCCACGGGCCGCCACATCACTCCCCCCTTCAGACGCGGAGCGATGCATGCGGTTGAGGTCCGCGTCGATACCATGAAGAGGAGAATGAGGAAGACTCGTGGGTGGTGGACGACTGGACAGACGGCTTGTGACTGTGGCTGTTGATGCAGCAGCAGCGGGATGGCGGGAACAAGAGCGTTGCGATCCGGGCGGGTTCCAGTGATGAGATATGAATGCTGAGTGGTTGACTGCTTGGATGCTTGAGTGGTTGCTGATTGTGTTGGGCGGCGCTGAGTGCGTTGTGTTGTGTTGAGTGATCGTTGCTGCGTTGCTTGTTGCTGAGTAGTGCTGAGTAAGTGTGTTGAGTGATCGTTGCTGAGAGCTGATTGTTGTTGGGTGAGTGCGTTGCTGAGTGGGCGACAGTACCGCGACCAGTACATAAGCGTGGATGCTGCTTGTCGCCATTCGCTGGATTTTCTACCAATTTACCTTGATGGAGAAATATGTCTAAAGTGGCATCGGTGAGAAATTGTTTCATATATACTGCTTGTTATTGCAGACATATTTTGTGTGGGTTAGTTGCTGTTTCACTTGCCTCTCACGTGCTGCTGTTGCATTTCAGCGATGCGTTATGTTGACCCTCCTGTGTGCACATCTGATGCCCTTGGATCCACTAGCTACGCTGATAGCACTTGATACATTAACTCACCCACATGCAAACGGGAATACAGGGCTCTGCACCTGAATGCATCACCGTGAAGTTGAACACGATGGAGAACGCACAGGTACAAGTACGAGCACACACAGCGTTCAACTAGCATCTGGCTTATTTGGACAAGCACCTCTAGTCCAAATAAATGTGTTGCTAATTGAGTGCTGTCCGTGTTTGCTGTCCTTGTCCGTTCTCCAATATGTTAATTCCAAACAGACATGCTCTACACATTCTTGCACTGTAAAGTTCTCAAGATAAAGCAATATTTCAAAGTCATGCTTTGCTTAACCTTTTATTGTGCAGTCCAATGTAGGTCTACACCTGAAGAAGAGGCCGGGGCCACAGAAGTGCCGGGGAGGACCATCGTGAAGCAGGTGGAGGCTGGAAACTCTGCCTACTGTGGTCTCCCAGCGGATCCCCTGTGGAACAGTGGTCTCGGTGCGACTTGCCTGTTAGGGTGGTTCGCTGGTGGTTTGCCGAAAAAATTAGGATGGTGAATGGCCGAATTACGCCGAACATGGTGTTCGTTGTTCGGGTCACCAAATGTAGAGGAGGTGGTGTTCCTCTACATGAGTCCTGATCGGCGATGGTGGAATATGTCCCAGCGAGCAGCTGTGCGTGGCCTCACACTGGGACGGTGCCGGTAGAACTGGCTGCCAGGCGCAGTGGAACGCTGCAGCAGAGGCACGTCTTCATCGTCATCCGCGGGCCGCCGCAATTATATCTTGCTTTTTTAGCAGAGCTTCAGGAAGTATTTTTAGCGAGTGCTTTGAAGGTATGATGCCCTGGTGGCTGAGCGTGAACTGCATCAGTTGGTGTAATTTACATGGAAAATAGTACTACACTCTGCGTGATCAATGTTAGTCTCCTTGCCTGGTACGTGTTCTGGTGCCCATCCTTTGGTACAATGTGCAAATTTTAGACAAAAGCACAAACCAACAGAGATTATGCACTTGAGAAAGCAGCATTCCTTGCTGCTTTCCGATATATCACACGGTTTAAAAATATGAGAAAATGAAGATAAAGTGCAATGTAAACCATTTTACATGACTTTGTTTTCTGAAGCAATGCAATTTATGTGACCAATTAAAACGGGAAAATGCAAAAATGGAGAACTAACAAGAAATGTGATTGTCAGTCGTACTTCTCTGCATTATATAATACTCGCGTTGTGAAATAAATTACTAACTGCCGGTGGGGCACAATGTAAAACACACACACACACACACACTAGAATCATGCATTGGGAGAACTGGAACGACAAAACCAAGTCATCGTGTTGCACATTGTAGTGTTGCGTGTGTGTCCCATACTTTTAAATGTGGATTGCATTGGATTGGAAAGGAAAGAAAAATATGGAGATGTTAGTCCCGTTTTAACTTTACACCATGAGAGTGCTAGTTCCTTAACATGTGAAGACTGTAAACAATAGATATTCTTCAAAAAAGCTCCTTCATGAAAGCAATTACTTTTGATATTTGTTGATTTGATTTTGGTAGGATTTTTGTCTGGCGTTCCAGTTTGGCTATTTGATGGGAAAGCACTAGAACAACTTCTACAGCATACAATTTGACTAACCCTCCTGTCCTCCACACCTTCCTGTGTACGCCGCTCGTAGCCACCCAGCAAACCACTAATATCCCATGGATGTCCAGAATTGGTCGCGAACGTCTCGAATATCGCAATGTTGTTTGAACGTCCAGGGGATATCTATGATATGATCCCAAATACGTCGCAGACGTCCCAAAATCCCAACATCCTATGAACATCCCTGGTACATCCCTGATTGTTTTAATCATGGAGGTAAGAAACTAAGGAGATGCCCTAAGCGCCTCTCCCAATGCAAGCGAGCGTGCTGTGACCCGCGCATGGCATTGTGGTTAGTTGCCCACACACGTGACCCATAAACGTCACGGCAAGACGTCATAAAACATGGCGTCCTCCATGTCCGCGGCGTATCTTACCTGAATACAGAGACGAGCTGCGGGCAAATAACTTGTTTCCGCTTTCATAACATATTTGGAGTTCGAAGTTATCACACCCGTTGAAACACAAGATAGATCATCTCAGTGTGGAAGCAATGGATCACTAAATCGCTAGAAGATATACGTACGTCATCGTGACATTGCCTGGCTTCTCTTCTGTTTTGCTATTTTGCTGCGATTTATCACGCGGCAAATGTTGAAACAACCCATAACCTTCAAAGTATTGTGCGAATGGACTCCTTGAAGGTAAGGCGTTTGCTGAAGATGAAGTTTGCTAAACTTCAAAGCCTCCGCGCAGACCGCCATAACGCCGAAACATGTGGGGATCACGTGACCGGGCAACTAGATGGGCGTGGTATTGCCAGGAGCGACCGCTAGAGGGGTTCCACGGCCTTCCGATCTTTTAGCCCTCTCCTTAGTTTCTTACCTCCATGGTTTTAATGGTGAATACGAATTGTTTGCTCTCCATTCGTACAGTGAATTTCTTGATCCTAGTGCTATGCGTGAGTACATGTGCAGCAGTGATGAGATAATTCTGTGTTGGAACATATATACTTGTGGACCTTTATGTGGTCGAGAAAGGGAATGTGCGTCACACACTCTTCTGAGAATCACCGATATATTCCTGTAATCTCTTTCAGCCCAACACACTCAGTTTTGCACACAAAATATGACTGAAGATGACCTCCGTAGTCCATTCTTCGTTCGTAAAAGTCCGTTTCCACCGCTTACCTAACACTTTATTAGGCAAGGGGGCGCAAGCTACCGCCCGTTATGAAAGGAACAACCACGGCCGCGAAGCGCAATCCCATCCACCGCAATCTACTCTGCTGCTTTGAAGCGGGGTGTACGATGGTATGATGTGCATACACGTCTCGAAGAATCCGTCTCCGTTTGTGCCAAACAAGAATGAATCCTGCAGCAAACAATGTAAATGTTGTTCTTGCGGTTGTGTGTAAAACAAACTAGGAATTGTGTGTGAGCGCTAGGCATCTGATGCTTGTAATCCGAAACTTTAGGCCTAACGAACGTTCCCGCAATCCTGATTCCATGTTTTCAAAATGCAGATGTGAAGCATTAGTGTGTTATTAGTTTTGCTATTGGGGACGAGCGCGAACGGTGGCGCCCTTCCCGCGGCGGCGGAGCGAACTGCGTAGTGTGGATGCAACGCCGTTCGCCAGCTTGCCAACGCACGTTTAGTTGAGTTTGATAATGGTGTTCAGCGGAGTGACAGCCGCATGAATGTTGCCTGTCCTGAAGCGTGGCTAGACAGAGTCAAATAAACATTAAATTTCCCAGGCGGAAATTTGAACTGGAATCCCAAGTGGATCCACTTGACTACCGAAGTGGTTTGAAGTGGACTGAACTGGTCCCACTTCAGAGTCAAGTGTTTCCAGTAGGGAACCACTAAGCATGCTTAGTGGTTCCCAACTGGTTCCTTTCCAGCCCCAAGTGGATACCACGTAGGAATGAAGTGGTTCCATTTTGCCAGCAAGTAGACTTGACAGTGTCCACTTTAATCCAATATGGTTACGCTTTGGTGATAAAGCGAAAACTAAAGTGGGTTAGACGGGCCCACTGAAACCACTTTGACAACAATCTTGGAGAAAGTGGGAGCATCACTGTCTGGTGGCATCGCCATCGCTAGCGACAGAATCAAAAGGAGACCATCCAATCCGATCCAATCCCTGTCGTTCAGTTGAACCGTTGTGTTTTGCGGTTATGGCGTGAACGGGAACGCTACATTGAATTTTATGGACTACTGGATCCGATCACAAGTAATTACAAGGTAAGGAGACTACTTTTGTTGTTGTGGCAATCAACATGCATTTTGTAGACCTGGTAAGGCCATTTCATTCGAGCTTGAGAGTGAGTAGAACGTTGTTGTGTTGTGTGGTAATGACAAGATCTAGACCGCAAAGACTACATAATCCAAGGTGCGTATTGAAACGAATATGTTGCGATATAAACCTGATGAAAAGGTGAATGAAGGATAACATGCATGCTTTACTATCGGCAGTTTAATGATGCGAGCCGCCACTTTCGATCATCGATAAGGAGTGCAGGTTTTTACTGGACCTAGTTAGCTTTGCGAGTTTTGTATTAGTCTTGGTTATGTGCTTTGAATCTGTGGTATTACAGCTGTTTTATTGTAGTGCACTTTTTTTTTTCATCTGCATTGCTTCCCGTCCCTGTTTATCAACAGATTTTATCGCGTATATTTTTGTGCGTCGGTTCATCCCGAATTCCTTGTAACAAACAGAGATAAGTCATGGTTGAATAGGAGTGCAACCTTTTATGTTCACTTTTGGTGATTAAACTGTTAGCAGTCCAGCGTGCGTGTTGTCCTCGTTCATGTCTTTTCATCGCTGGTTTATATCTCTAATACCATGTACGAACTTCATATATCATTCTGTAAAATAAGCTACATTGTCCCTGATAATGTAACAATCAACCAAAGTAATGCCAGTTTTGAATTTTATAGTGGGCTGAGATGAGTGAATGGCCTTTTGCATAAATGCTAGGTTAGCGAGCATTGAGTTGTGAAATAAATTTTCTTTAACTGCCCTTTTTACCTCGACAGAAAGCCTAAAGTACTCTGGGCTGGCCTGAACAAGAAAATGGTTGCCAAAAGGAAGACAGATGTCTCGAGAGCAGTTAACCAGATGTGTGAGCTTCATTATTTGGTGTGCCAAGTTTGTTAAACTTTGTAATGTTTCAAGTTTTGCTGCATTCTTGTTTCCTTTGACACCATAAGTTCCTCCTCTGTTGGCAACAAATAAAAGTGTGCCCTGTGTTGGCATGCAATGCCCATTACTAAGGATAGGTGAAAATTTTGCCCAAAGCTCGTAGACTCAAAACTTACACTTCAAACTTTACTGCAATTGAAGTAAATTGGATGCGAGACTTCGCAAGGATTTGAGAAAAATTAGGTGAGCATCATACGGATACCGAGCACGAACTGCCCCTCGATACCGAATACAATGCTCGCATTCATTTTGCACGTGTAATTAGCTTCTGAATTATGACAATTGCAAACCGAAACAGAAATACGAAGAGCAGAAAACAGAGCTCCATACTACGGCGGTTCGTCCGGAGGAGGATACCGTGACGTCACCCAGCATTGTTGTCTACTTCAAAACCTGCATTCTCCCTTGCCAGATGATGTCAGCAGCGTGTTGCTTTCAGTGCCCTCTCGCTTAACAGAGGCGAAGCACTTGCTTCATAATAAATTTGTTTGAATAAAATATGTGTATGTCGTACACATGTTCCTGACATCCCAAACGTTATGGATATACCATAATCTTTGTGGTGATTTTGTTGTGGAATCCTACTTTAAAAATAAATGTCTATCCAACAAATATAGATGTGCACACAGCAATTGATACACTTTTATAGGTTGCCACCATGTACTCTTTGCTTGAAAGATTTGTGGTGACATGTCGTGTTATTTTGACGGACATTTTATTTTTATAGCTTCACGCACAAACTGTATTGCGCACTATACTCATATTCAACTTAAGAAGAGAAAGGAAATCTAGTCCGTCAGCTCTCCAAATATGAGTGCGCCACGGATAGAAACGCTGGACACAGTGAGGTCACGCTCCCTGCTTGCGCCAGATAATATAATCCATCATACTCACTACACTGCAGTGTTTCTCCTGGCACACTATTGCTTTTCATTATCTCCAACGGTGTATGTTGTTGACAGACTAGATTCCATTTCCTTCTTATGTTGAACACTGCTGTAGAGTGTGGAGGGAGACATATCTTTTCTACTTTTTTATGTGTCATTCTTGGTGAGATTAAGCCCTTGGAATACATGTACCCGTCGGGCTCTGACATCAGAGCTCCGGTCACTGCTGTCTGTTAGCATGTGACTTCTCTCACGCTTCCTCATTGGCAGAAATGCTTACCGTGACTCATTTGCAACTGGGACCTGTCCGAATAGCGAACATCTGTCAGGTACATGGTACCATGGCAGCTCTGCCCGTTGGCTTTTGTGCGAACTACCGCCTTTTAAATTAGAGCGTAGTACTGAATATCAAAACTTCACAAGCTTCGATATTCTTGATGCCATTTTTCTGTGTCTATTGCTCCCTTTGCTGTGAAACTTGGAATACTGGATGACATCAGTGCAAATAAGTGAATAAGTGCATTTGACATTTTTCCGTGACAGCATGAAATGAATTGTTGCAGTTCATTTAGTATCTCTTTCTGTCTTTGTACTCCAGTGCTGTTTTACATTGCTTCAAAACCAGCTGAGAGTGTAAAAATGAGAAATAAAAGTGCAATGCAGTTAAATAGGCGTCTGTGGCTGACTGTAAGTGGGCTACGGAAGTGGAACCACTTGCAAGTGGTTTTCCCTAAAGTGGATATTCCGAAAGTGGTTCTCCAAAGTGGGAAAGGTTTCATAAACCACTTGCAAGTGGTTCCACTTGCAGAAAATTTCCGCCTGGGTTGTAATGAGTATGTTCCTCTTTAAATTTATGCGCGCTAGAAAGGTGCGCGCGTGATGTAGTGCTGTTACGGATGGACTTTGCCTTCTAGTTTCCCTATCGATGCCCACACCAGCTTACAGATGCGGATATTTTTGTGTTGTAAAAACAGCCTTCTTATCGGCCCTGAGCGCCGTGTCACAATTATTTGTTTGTCGTGCTTGGTTACCGTCAGTGTATTATGTTTGATTACAATTATTGTAGTGCAGAATTACTCAGACCAATCCGGTTGCTCACGGGCACCGTACAGTTTGAACTGAATTGAAAGATAAAAAGCGGGGCGTCATAGAATGAGTGCAACGTGTAACAATACATTTGAGGATCGTGGACATTAGCAGCTAGTACAGAGTTATTCAATACAGATAAACTTTCGAATGGTAATAATAGGTGTTAACAGTTTGATCCTTTTTAATTTAAACAAATAACGACAGGTCTGCAATTGTGTGAGGTGCAAGCTTAATCACCCCCTTTTGCACTACAGTGACAGTCCTCAAGGAGCTGCATATTGCATACATTGAACGCTGTCGTGAGTGATCATATGTGCTGCTATCTTTGTGTGCGTAGTAGTTTCGTTCCGGACGCCAGCAGGAACTTGTATGCATTCATGTTCGTTTGTTTCATTAATATTATTACTGTTATATTGTACAGTGTGATGTCCAAGTTCATGAACTGCTCTACAGTGGAAACCATACAGCAGTGTAACACCTTTATTCCTACATAACTAGCTGGAGATATGTGACTGATGTGATACAAGTTTCCTTCAGTAGTACAACTAAGACAGAGACCTAATTAGACGTATTCAGAGACCTAGTCTGTATCCTGCGACAACGGCAAAGCACTACGAAGATCGATAGCACAATAAACGAAATCGCCCAAGAACATATCTAACAGTGCAGCGCAATGACGATTTTCTCAGGCCGGCTTTTTGATGGAGGCTTGTCGAGCATTCGTGGGTAGATTTCTTGGCGACACAATATTTCGTTCCTGAAAACAACATTTCGGATCTGGACGGGAAACCAAGAGCACCATATTGTTGCAGTTTTCTGTCCACCAAGTAGTACCTTACCCTTTTATTTCATTCCGACGTACGTTTCGGCGAAATGCTCCAAACATGCCTCATAGTGCACCAATTTTTCTGGCGCTTGCTTTCCGTTTCGCAGCTTGATTATCAAGATAATCATAATATTATAAACTTTTCATGTTTCGGCTAGTTCTGGAAGTTCATTCCAAGTGTAGCTGATGACGATTTGCAATTAAAAACAGCGCAATGACGGATAAGCACGACCAAACGCGGTCACTACACTCTTAACTCGGTACCCTTTATAGTAACTTTCAGCAATGTGTAACCTTTATATAGACGTAGATTTCCAAATATCGGAGAGGTTACACGTCCGATACCTCTATTTAGAGGTTAAACACAACTTGTAACGCGACACTGGAGGAGCAGTGGAGGTTACTTCAGTGTTCAACGGAAATCCAATCGTCGTAACTTATAAATGTACCCTTTATGGGAATGTTGTAACTTCTAAACGAATTCCGCGTTTGAATTTCCTTCGCTTGTTTTTCTTGTTTCTTTGCAAGGTAACCTGTATAAAAGGTACTGCTCAAAAGTCACTGCGTCGTTCTGGTTCAAGCCGCATATTCAATCATTCAGTACGAGAGTGTCGGATCAGTGTGCGTTACGTTATTGTGTCTCTGCGTCTGTACGAACTGCGGATCGTGTTCAGAATTGTGAAGAATGCACAAGGGTCAAGTGACGGAACTTTATCAGGGTATTTCTACGGTATGTTCACTACAAAGTCTACGTGGTTATGTTTTTGCTGGACAGTCTAGGAACACTAATCACAGCACAGTCTGTCCCTCTAACATGGTTCAACGGTTCAACACAGTGTATACGTGTGCGTCTTACGTCCGTTTGCTTAGTCCTTTGTCATCCTTGTGTTTTACTTCTTCGTGTGCTTCTGATTAACCATAGCCGCGTCGCTGACGTGTCATTCTGACATATCAGAAAGGAATAGAAATGTTTTCGGCGTACTGGAGAGGAAGTTGCAACAACGTGGGACTGCAAAGAGTATACCTCCTTGAAACTGAATGTCGTTCATCACAGCTGAAGTGTTGGTATTGTGACGTCCTCGTGCTCTTGCTTCAGCTGTAGTTCCAGGTTTGCCAATTAAATAATACATATGCTCTAGTTGCAATTATTTCTGTCTTTCATTTGTTGTGCATGTGAATCTGTACATGTAGTGATCACTCACTTTTCTCCACTGAATGCCCTTAGATGAATTACGTATATTATAGGTATATGTTCCGAATGACAGTATGCGTTCTGCACTGATGAGAGCTCCTTTTGAGCACCATTTGTTCTGTAGCGTCTGTGAAAAGGCGAGCGTCTTAGAGACAGCCATGCCTGGCGAAACTGTAACTTTTACGTCGGTGTGGCGGTTAGGAGACAGTAACCTCTATTTATAGGTGATCTGCGTAACGTTTATAGAGGGTATTGCCCATAGGTTACAAGGTAACTTCTGAAATAGAGGGTAAAAGCCTTTAAATTTTTACCCTTTACTAGAAGGTACCAGGTTTAGAGTGTACCGCAGACACGCATCCTGTTGTTTCCACACTACCGGCGGATCATGTGACTTTTTCGAGCGCCCCCTGTAGGTCGCGCTCGCCGCCAATAGTTACGTTTTATTGCAACATTGCAACAAAAGTGCACGGGAACAGGAAGTGAACCGGGAACAGGACAATTCTCGTTCCGAGCGGAAAAGTGAGAAGCTGAGCGTGACAGGTTTTGATTTTTTGCAACCATAATGTTATAAAATGTTATGCGATACACTGTAAGAAATTATGTGTGTGGTACAATAAAAGAAATGTTACAGCATATCTTGTTGCATTTTGGGTGAATTTCAGCATAAACCACTATAAATATTCCAAACGATATTAACAAGAAGCATGCAATCGGGGATATCCTCTGGACGTCCGAATATCCCGTCGCGATATTTATGGAACGTTCCTGAAACGTACAAAAGTGGGTCTTTTGCTAGTCCTATGGATGTACAAAAACTTCTATGGGCTCTCTGGGCAAATCCCTGGGATATCCGAACATCCACGCCGGGATGTTACTGGGATATCGCTGGGATATCTGTGGTTGCTGGGCAGTTGCTTCGCGGCGCTAACACTGGGCAAATAAAAACAATTTGAAATGTACTTGTGAAGTGGAAGTACTCAGAAGGTAAGTTAGAGAACATTTACACATGACATAAGGTAAGTGCTCAGAAATGTACTACTTGAGACCTTTGTACTTCAAGCACACTCCATCTTGAGGAGGTGGGCGAGATTTGATTGGCTGTCAGGGCATGCGATAGGGGGAGGCAAGGCAATGATGGTCTTAGGGCCCGCGCTTGCATAGACATCGCGCACAATGCCGTTGACTAAGATCGACTGATTTTGTCTTTTTGTATGTCGGGTGTGCACTGAATCCCACGCGCGATCTTCTCAGAAATAAAGAACAACAACAACTTTATTGCAGGATGGTGGGTAGGGAGTTTCATCGCAGGAGGCGATACTCTACCCCATTGCTGGAGGTGAAGCGGGGAATGAAGTAATGGGCTCCGTTATAGGATCGAAGTCCTGTGGCGTCCAAAAAGGCGAAGAGAGCCTTGAGGAGCTGGATGCGGCCAGGGGCCAAGCGATTTTGTGAGAGAGGTGGGGCGGGAGTCTAGCTTGTTGAGGGAGGTGGAGAGTACGGAGCGGGAAGGGTGGTAGTGTGGGCAATGGAGAATAATGTGCTCGAGATCTTCTACAGCACCGCAATGACTGCAGTGGGGAGAGTTAACTTGTCTCAAGCGGTAGCGCCACTGTGCTGTGAAGGCAACGTCGAGGCGCATTCAATGAACTAATGCGACGTCTTGACGAGAGATATGTGCTGGCATGCGGAAAGCGATTGCTGGGTCAACTCTGCTCAGCATGGCGGGGGGTATGATGTCAGCGGTCCGTTGGCTGGTAGCCAGAGGAGTCACAAGGCTTCGAAGTATGGACCACCGATCGCCTCTCAGCTGTGCAATACGCGTCCGTGTCCGAGACGAGAGAGCGGCTTCAGCGGCGCTGTCCGCCAGTTCATTGCCTTCGACACCGCAATGGGCGGGAACCCATTGGAGAGCGAGCCTATGTCCTGCTTCGTTGACAAGTTTGTCAGCGGTAAACACATCTATAACTAACGGTGCGGAGAAGCCTCATATGCCAGAATTTTCAATTGCTTGCAGCGCAGATGCTGAGTCAGTAAAGACCACCCAACTCCAGGGGGGGAAGGAACGATGTGCAGCAAAAAGAAAAGTATGGCGTAGAGTTCTGCAGCTGTGGATGATGTACAATGCCAAAGGCGACGTCCTTGAAGTACGTCTTCGTCGGGGATGACAAATGCTGACGCGGACTTGCCATTTCGAGATGCGCCATCGGTGCAAGCGGCGGTAGAGGTGGAAAACTTCGCGTCTACGAGAGCATAAAAATGGCCTTGAAGGATTTGAAGGGGAACCTGAGCTCTGCGGACCTGAAGGTTAGTAAGACGTGCGAAGGTAGGTGCCACAGGCATAGACCAGGGGGCGGTCGGCGGTGTGACAGTCCTAGGTGTGAAGCCGGTGAGAGAGTGGCGTGTCCTCTGCGCCACGCGATAGAAATCACTTTCAGTGTATCGCATTTTCCTGAGGAGTGGGTGACGGGGAACGTGCGCACGCAAATGTAGGAAGTGTCGAGCCGTTTCTCGCTCACGGAGGACCTCTACTGGGAGTTCTCCCGCTTCAGCTAGGACTTTCCGTGCTTCAGCCATTCTTGGAACGCCAAGGCAGCGATGAAGGCTTCGGGCGAACAGGGTCCGAAGGGTACTTAACGTTGTTGTGGAAACCCTATGCAAGACTGGAAGGCTGTAAAGCACAGTCGCCCTCACCAAAGCCGCGTGAACAGCTAAAAGGGAGCGTTGATCACAGCCCCAGCCGAAGCCAGAAATATGTTGAATGGCAGGAAGCCATCGCTGTACTTTGGTTTCAAGGTGCTTGATGTGGCGAGCCCAGCGCAAGTGGGAGTCCAGGACCACACCAAGGAAGCCAGGGCTCGAGCTTCCGTGCACCAACCCAAAGAGGGTACTCATAGCCTTGTGGGTGAAAGGGAGCTCGACGCACTTTTCGGGCGAAAGGTCCATTCCAGTAGTATGGACTGGACACACGTTTCCGCTAACTCACAACTTTGTCTAAACACGTTTTAATTAGCAATTAGAGCTAATTTGGACCCCCCACATTAATCAGCACCCTCAAGGGAGTCATTACACTAATTGGGGAGCATCTAACTCGTGTCCGGACCAGGCTGTGAGTTGGCGGCAACCTGTGCCCACAAAAAAGAAAAAAGAGATAGAAATAGAGTGGAGAGAAACAATTTATTCGAAAATCAACGATGCCGGGGCGAAGAAACCACTCCAAAACACCCGAGTGACCAGCGACCGCCATGTTGCTTGTTGGCATCTGTCAGTTGCAGAGATCGACGACAGGCGTCCACCTAGTTGCAAGGCATCACACCAGATGGCGCCACCATCATAGCTCTATGCGAGAAAGACAGAGAACAAGATATTAGCGGCAGGTAAAAATGGCAACACTGCTAAGCAAGTCTAGGCATGCGAGAGAAAAGGTATAACTGGTACTGCTAAGCAGCACGGAGAAAATAGTACACATCTGGGAAAAGGCTTAGGGGCAACCGGTTAGGCTTAACCACAGCGTCACAACACTATGCAGCTAACACAAGGCGGGAACCACTAGGCGCACAATGCTACACATTTGACAACACGCACAAAAGGCTTTCTCACTGCTAAACAAGTCTAAACATGCGTGTACGGGGAGTATCCGTTAGGGCAAGCATGCAAGAAAAGGCTTAACACGAGCGCGGTCAAACAACGCACAAACATCGGCAAATCACTCACCTTTTTGCCCCGCGGCGACAGTGCGACCGCTCCCAACGGCAGCCAGGCACAAACTGAGCCGGCGCGGGGACTGCGGAGCGACCGAGCGCACGTCTGCACTCCACAAGATCCAGCGAGCCAGTGACTGGGTCGCCGCACCGCGGCCGCTTCTCATGTGTGCGATCCTAGTGCCCTCTGCGCCGCCCGGCCGCGGGCGGTTTCGGTTTCGCTCTCTGTTTCTTCCACTGCGCGCACTCCTAGCGGCAGCGGGTTGCTTCTCCGTTTCGGTTTCGCTGTTGTTTCTTTGCGCGTGTTTATTTGTATAAAGGCAGCACGCACTGCGCTCGCGTCATCATTCTGACCGATACATGGAAAATGCCATGTGTGGTTCATTCTCCTGCGTTTCTCGTCGACGAGGAAAGACAAAAAAACGAAGAAGTTTGCGAATTTATTCGCGCCAAGGAAGCCTTTCAAGTCCACCGCCTGGAATGGAAGCACGTCAAGAAATGTGTCAGGACAAGATGAAGACGCTCGACCGCATCTTAGCGGAGGACAGACTGACGAAAAAGAAGTCCAACGTTAGCCTGGATAATCTGTATTGGGAACGCAGTTCCGAACTGGAGGACGACGACGTGTGAATAAAAGCGATGCATTTCTCTACGAGTCTCAGTCTATTCTTTTTCTTCGTGCAACGTGCACGCAACATGTCTTCCCCAAAACCTTTTCGTTTCCGTCATCCTTTTCGCTGATCTTAAGCGGCCCCTCCATGTGTGGCAAATCTACGTTCGTTGTGAACGTTCTGAGGAACATGAACGACGTGGTGGACAAGCCTCCGTCACAAATATTCTACGTACAGAAATATGCTTTGCCGAATATGCAGGACGAGCTTGGGGACTCTGTAAAATTTACCAAGGAGCTACCGCGAGGGTGGGACACGTTGTGCGCTACGCTGATCGTCGTCGACGATCACATGACCGACGCTGGTTCCTTGAAGGAGGTGACCGATCTTTTCATTCGGGGTTCTCACCACGGCAACGGGCCGATCTTCTTACTGGTTCAAAACATCTTTTTCGTCAGTAGCCATTTTAGAACTATATCCTACAACATGTCACTTACATCATCCTGTGGCGCACCGTGTGCAGCATCCACCAAATGGATTATTTCGGGCAACAGCTATTTGGCAGAAAAAGATTGGAGTATTTTCTGGACGCATATAAACAAGCGATGTCATCGCGCCACGCTTATTTACTCGTGGATCTTCACAACTATATGCACGAGGATCACAGGTTGCATAGCAATATCTTTCCGAGAGAACGTCAATATATCTACGCTCCGAAATGAATCTCTGCCCTCACCTCACTTTACTCAAAGTACTCTCCACTTCGCACCGTCGCGACGTCTTGAGACATTCTTCTTCGTCCAACAGGAAACACCTCTCCGAAATTTGCCTCAGTGTATTGAACGGAAAGGTGGCTCAGCTCCGGACACGTTCGCACATTTGAAGAAGCACAAACGCTTCTTACGACGGCTCGCCTACAAAAAGATTCACAAGAATTCGCAATGTTTGAAGCGCTATCTGTCTCAGCAGCGAGGGCAGGGCGTTCTTTCTTCGGTGGTTTTTCTTCTGCTTTCCACCGTCTTGAACCTCTTTGTCAATGGCCAAGAGAATTGAGGTGACAACCTCCATCGGAAACATTCTTTCCTCGAAGGAGAGCAACGACGTCAAAGTGAAACTCATACTGCAAGCACCGTATCGCATACTCAAGCAGTATGGATTCGACCCCTACGACAATAAAAACAAGGCGTCCGACGCTACAAATGACTTTGACTATTCGCTCCTCTCTCCAGAGATGTACGAAGAGGAAGTGGAAAGGGTCGTCTCGGAATTAAAGAAGGTTATTTCCTGGCATCGCGAGGGTTGCGTCTCCGTGTCGGGCAAGCCCATCAGGCACTCCTCCGTTTACGAACTCGGCAATTATTTCTTGCAACGTAAGACGGGAAAGAAATCTTCCTGGTTCCCCAAATCTCCAAACTATTGCGCCTGATTTCTCTACCCAAATCTTGCGAGCCTCAACGGCACCAAGCCTCCATTGCGTGGACGACTTATGGAGGGATATGAGAAACCAGAGGGTGGTTTGGGGGAGTGGACCGCTATAGAAAAGCACGTCACATGAGCAAAAACAAGGCTCTCGCCATTCTCAGAAAGCTGGACGCCTACACGCTACACCATCTGGTGAGAAGAAAGCCTCCACCTCCATCTTATTGGAGCACGCCGCACCCGTCGCTTTCGGCGACGTCACTTTGAATTCTGAAACCACGTCCCTACGTAACACACTCAACAAGTATTTCCAGACGCACAAGCTGTACGCCTCGCTAGAATTCGCAGATAACATCTACTCTCTGAAAACTCCGAAAGGGTTGCACGTACCGGAACCCTTTGTCAAGCTGCTGCAGTTCACACCCGTCGAGGGACACGGAGAAACGCTACACGCCTCTCCCCGTAGCGTGTCAATTTTCTTTCACGATCAAGACGAAAATCCCTCGATCTTTGCAAGTACATCTGCCTCCCGGCTATTATGCAGTGCCGCAAGCACTCCTGGATGCCATTAACCAGCGCGTAGGCGAATGCGCGCGCTTCAGCTTCGACGGAACCGAACAGAAATGTAAAATTCAGCTTTCCGAGTGCACCGCCACCTTAAGACTTTCCGAGTACCTGGCCGTGCTTTTGGGCTTCGAATCGCGCACCGTATTCACGGGGGAGGAGGAGGATGCCACGATCTCCGTCGAGGTACTCCTGGAACCAGCATAATAGCGGGTACTCCTGGAACCAGCAAATAAGTTTCATAACGTAATCGTCTACACAGATATCATGGAACCCACGTATGTGGGGAGCGGGAAAAAAACGATATTAAAAATACTGCCCTTTTATTGCGAGAAAGACAAGCACGTCGTCACCTACACGTTAGATAACATCCAGTATTTTAACCTGTCTCAATTTGAAATTCCCTCAGTGACAATCGTTCTCGCGGACAAAACGGGAAGTCGTTTACTGTTGCGGTCCAAAGGTAGAACCAATTTAACGTTGCATTTCAAATATGTACCGTAATTCCCCAAAAAATTCCAGTGTACACGGGACCCCTTTTCCAACTAGGGGGCGGTGTGTTGAGCAACATATCCAAGGTTATCGTTCCCATCTGGCAACAAATAAAACCGATCGCCAAGAGAACGTTGAAGCGCTTGGTGCGGAATTTGGCCGACGGCGAAGGAATATCTCGCGCAGTAAAAAAGACGGCCATAGCAACGGGGAGAGACGTGCTGGATTCCATGGAGGGCTCTGGAAAGAACAACAATGGAAAGAAACGTCACAAAAGACAACAAAAGGTGCCGACACAAGACACGATATCTTTGGTTCGCCGTGAGGGTCACACATCCGCTGTGCGCTCCGTCCCTCATGACGTCAACGAAAGACAAAAAACAGTCGCAACGGTCGCCGCTCTGTCTGACGAGTGACGTGATGATATTCGACCCCCCTTCCATTCAATACGGCATGGAAGATACTTCGTACCAACTCTTTTTTCCGGTCAACGGGGTAAATAATGCAGTGATTGAAATTTCTATTCAAAATTTGCAAAGGGCACACTTGGATCTGTACGGCAGCTTCGTGTCTTTGACCGCGCGCATTGTTCGCGACGACGGGGAAGAAATGGACGAGAAAGATGTCGTTTTCCCAATAAACCACCTGTTGAACGGCATGTTTAAGACGGTCACCGTTTATGCAAACAACAAGCTCGTCAGTTCCAACGAGTTGTACGCCTACAGGAGTATTTTGGACGTCGTGCTTCATTCCACGCCCCTGGCTCAAGAAACCGTGCACGCGGCTGGACTCTTTGTCGAAGACGACGAACATTAAAAAAAACGATTACGACATCTCGTCTCATGGTCCGAAACAACGTTACGAAGCGACGAATGGTGGAAAATACTTTAACCTGGTCGGACAGATCAATACCGACATGTTTCAACAGTCGCGCCTGATGGTACCTGCTGTCGAAATTCGCGTCGTTTTCCTGTTAAACAACGACGAATTTAAACTCATATCGGCCCCCAGTGACAAGAAAACGTACAATTACGAGGCGGACATTAAAGAAATGATGTTACACTTGAAAAAGGTGACGCTGGCACCTTCCCTGTTTTTGGAATACGAGCGGCGGCTTCAGACCACACCGGCCATCTACGCGTTACGCGGATTGGAAACCAAAGTGCGGAGTTTGAGTGCCGGGAGCTTGGACGCTCACTTTGAAAGCGTTTACCCTGAAAGGGTGCCTTCCAAATTATGCGTCGCCCTGCTCGCCACGTCAGACTTTCTCGGCGACATACAATCGAACCCCTACAAATTCCGTCATTACGACCTGTCGCATTCGATGCTCTCCGTGGATGGCCAGCAAGTGCGAGCCGACTACAACTTTAAGAACGACCTTGTCAAAATTCCCTACTTTAACCTCTTGCAAGAACTCGGTGAAAAACATTTCAAGTACAGCTACAACCGATTTAAAACGAACGGGTTCCTTCTCTACTTCAACTTGGATGTGGACAAATGTTCTTGTCCTTCGCATTTGAACGAGTGGCGAAAAGGAAACGTTCGCCTGCAATTACACTTCGCTAAAGCCCTTCCACACGCGGTCACCGTCCTCTTGATTTCAGAGTGTCCCAAGCTCATGTGCGTCGACAAGGACCGTACGGTCACCTTCCCATAGAAAAGATGTACGAGAGCGACATGTTGGAACTCGTGTCCCTGAACCCCGCCGCTTCCTCCATGCTGAGAGGCATTTGCGCTTCCGACGAAGCCTAAGTTTTACGCAAGCCCGGCTATTTAGTCATCAATACGGAAGAGCGAAGAAAGCGTGGGCAGCACTGGGTGCTCTACGTACCTGAAAAACTACAACGGGACTGCCGTGTTTTTCGACAGTTACGGACTTCCCCCCATCGAAACAAACCTTCGAAGGACTTTACCAGTGGACGAGTATAACGAATGACGAAACAATAAAATGTCTCCTCGTCAGTGGCGTCTGAACTATTTTTCCACTGGGGGAGCGGAAAAAAGTGCTACCTTAAACATCATCATCATCACTTATTTTCCTTGAGGGCTGATGGTGGCGTTATACATGGTTGCTGCACGAACTGTAAACGTGCACCTAGCAAATGACTTGTGCATGTTTGTATAGTAGATCTAAACTAACATTGCAGAAGTACTGTAATTAAATAGCGCTTGGTGGTGGGTTAGTTGGTATGAGTTCAGTGCGTCCGGCTTTTTTTACTTTTGCGCAGTGCCTAGACATCTATGGCAAGTAATGTGTAGGGAACTTCGGGGACTTGTCCCCGGGAATCGCCGTCGCCGCATGTACGTGTGCCGTTACTGGAAGCGAATATCGTCTGATCCGCAAGCCTTCTGCGAATAAACCAGACTTTCATGGGGCCAGTCTGGAGCTCAGCAAGAATGTGTACCTTTGACACTCAGCCTTTTGACTGGGTGTCACGCTGTCGTTATAACTCCAGGGCGACTCAATAAGAGAAGCCGGATAAGTGAAAACAGCGGGTAAATTTTGGACATCGGTACGATGGAAAGCGAGGAACCACCAATCAGGTTAACAGTTAGAATATTCTATTATGACGGGTGAAGATATATGCAATATATATAAGACAAGAAACAAGCTGCGATACATATCTCTTTCCAGAGGTGTTGCCTTCTCCGATGTCTATGGTATTTAATAATCCTGTAACGCTGCTGCAGTCGAGGACTTGGTGGCCTCCCTCGACGTTGCCACTGCCGACACATGAACACAACACCGGTGCGACATTTCGTCTCAGTTCATCGCACTTGTCGTACTACAGGTCTTACACGCCAGCTCGAAGTGGGCACCCTGTCCACCACCGACTGAAATCTGTGGCTGCGCCTCGCAAACCGCCATTATAACAACCCCCTGTCTTCAACCGGGCGGTTTCTTCGTATCCTTATTTCCCCCAGATGTCTGGTGTCTTGCGTGCCTGTTGCGATTCCCGTTTGAGCCTCTGTCCCCCCACCCCACCCCGCGGATTGAGTTTGGGAATGCTCACGCCCCCCGTTACACACTTTCTGACTGATTTATTGCATTTCGTACCACAAACCTTGCCAT
Organism: Ornithodoros turicata; assembly: GCF_037126465.1. Classification (NCBI taxonomy): domain Eukaryota; kingdom Metazoa; phylum Arthropoda; class Arachnida; order Ixodida; family Argasidae; genus Ornithodoros; species Ornithodoros turicata. The sequence goes on from NC_088206.1 coordinate 51,755,340, forward strand.
GGTCAACTCAGAACCCTGTGAACCTGACACCATTGGTGTGTAGCTCTTCTCAAACGGTCTCCGCACACAGTGACAGTGGTAGGATTTCTGTTTATTGTTCTCTAAATTTATGGCCGCCGAAAGAACACATGCACGCACGGGCCGTTCCGTTAGACCGTAGAAGATTACGACGCTGGGCCGACACTAGGGAAGCCGTGCTCCCCCATTCGTAAATGAGGGGGAGCTGTCGCTCCCCCTGCTCCCCCCGTTCCGGCGCCCCTGCTCCTCGTGAGCGAATTCGTTTCGCAAAATACTCTATTTTTTTCATGACATACACAAGATGCTTGCGACGTGCTTGCGATGCTTCCAACGTGCTGATCCGACGCTCGTCGCCAGTCGCCGTGACGTCGAGGGATGTGTGGAGAAGCCAGTAGCGACGGACGATGGGTCGGTTGAAACCCGCGTTGATGAGACACGGGTCGACTGCCTCTCCTCGTCTATACTTCTCCAACAGCTCGAGCTTGTAATCTACAAAACACTTCATTTTCTTTGCAATCTTCCCAGTGACGGTGAACAGACGTAAGGGTATCGTCTTGAGAGCGAAAGACACCCTCGCAGCTATCGCCGTGAATATAATCGCGTAATCGCAGCAAGTCCCGATACATTCGCGTTTGCACAAAGGTTGCAAACCTCTGCTCGGGCGTCATGACTGAGACAGAATGAGAGTATATACACAGCCTTTTTTTTAGTTACCTCCAGTATGGTGGGCTAGAAGGACAAGTGTGCTTACCGCCATATTCAATACATGGAATGCGCGATGCCCCTGTTTTGAAGCCAAGCTCCTGAGCTCTGGCGCTATGCGCTCGCTGCGAACCAAGCGGGTTCTCGAAGAACTAGTCCAACACGTGCCGTGTGTAACGGTGTATGTGTGCTTGACTATTTTTATAGTGAATATATTTGGACCAGCACTACGTTGATTTGCCGCACTGACTGTTTACTAGCATCCGCAGTTCTTTGTAACTAAACCACGTGACATTTGCTACCGTCACGTCTGTCTAGCCGAAGATCCCTGCAAGCGAAAGATATTGGAATGTTGCGAAGCACGTGACCGCATGTCTTATCTTCGTTGGATGATGACAGACGGGTCGAAAAACAAAATAAAGAGTGGCTACTGCGTCCGAGAGCTCGCCTCCTTGATGGTTTCTTTCTCATCACTGTTTCTTTTTAGCCTAGATTATCGAGTTGCTGTGTACAGGAAGCTGGGAACACTTTGTCACGGAACATAGGCCGATGGTAAATTGTTCAACTAAATTGTCATTTAGCTAAACTATGGCGCTTTCTATACACCTCGCCGCACGAGTGTACCTCGCCTGCACCTCGCTCTTAGTTGTTATGTAATTCTTTTGCTCCCTATGTAACTATAAAGGAACATGGTATCGGCCATAAAAAAACGAAATAGTGGCACCGCAGTAGTATTCTCTCTGCATGCACGGTTTTACTGTTGACCAGTAGAACGACCGAGTCATACATATAGCGCGGAAGATATATTCCTTATTTCCTTGCTCCTTCTTCCTTGCTCCTTATTTTGTTGCAGATATATATATATATATATATAGAGAGAGAGAGAGAGAGAGAAGAAAAAATGCCTTATCAAAAAAATGTATTATTAACCGAAAATGCTTGAATGGAATTGATGTTATACAAAGAGTTCCTAGAACATCATGTTAAACTCATTTTGTCCACTGATTGAGCGGCCTAATAGCGCTGTTAGCGTGACATTATACAATAACAACGAATACACTGATGATGATAAATGGGGAAATTCGCCACCTGTGGTTGTGGCCCACAACCGACAGCCTTAATGCCGTCATTATAACAACAACAACTTTATTTTTGACATTGGAGAGTGGGGAGTTTCAGGCGATACTCTACCCTATTGGTGGTGGGAATGGGAGGAATAAAATAACGAGCCCCTTCACAATAACAATCGAAGTCCGATGGTGTCCAGAAATGTCAGAAGAGCTTTGAGCGCAGAGCGTTGCTGGGCTGGATTGGGCCAGGGACCAAGAAATTTCGATAGGGAGAAAGGGCGAGAGTCCAGCTGACGAAGAGACTCGAAGAGTGTGGTTCGGGAAGGTTGGTAGTGCGGGCAATGAAGAAGAATATGCTCCAGATCCTCAAGAGCACCACAGTGGCAGTAGGTGGGAGAGTCAACTTGTCTCAAGCGGTAATGCCACTGAGCTGTAAAGGCCACATCGAGGCGCATTCGGTGGATTAATGCAGCATCTTGACGAAACGTGTTTCGTGGCATGCGGAAAGCGAGCGTTGGATCAACTCTGCTCAACATAGAGGGGGGAAGAATGTCGGTTGTCCGTTGGCGGGAAGCCAGGGGTGTCACTAGGCGTCGCAGAATTGAACGGCGGTCTCCTCTCAGCAGAACAATACTGGTCCGTTTCCGATACGAGAGTGCTGCTTCTGCGGCGCTGTCGGCCTGCTCGTTCCCCACGACACCACAATGGGCTGGAACCCACTGGAGAACTAGCCTGTGGCCTGCTGCGTAGATAGTGTGGTAAGCCATTAACACATCTGTGACTAGGGGTGCGGATGGGCCTCGTATGCCGGAATTTTCAATTGCTTGAAGTGCAGATTTGGGGTCTGTAAAGACTGCCCATTCCCGGGGGTGTAAAATCAGCAATGTGTTGTAGAAAGAAAAGGATGGCATAGAGTTCCGCAGCTGTGGAGGAGGTTGGATGTGAAAGGCGTCTTCCGTGCACTACGCCTTCGGATGGTATGACGAATGCTGAGGCGGACTTGTTGTTTCGGGATGCGCCATCGGTATATGCTGCCATAAACGTAGAAAACTTCTTATCTACCAGAGCATGAAAATGGGCTGGAGGACTTGAAGGGGGACCTGATCAAACCCTAACCGGAGTTTGAGACTTCATAAATGAAAATGCACTACTTGATGTTGCCTTTTGCGATGAGGTACACTAGAAGTCAAGAGTCTTGTGCTTCAATACTTGATCTGTTCCTGGTGCCTAACACCCTTCACTGCCAAGTACTTGGTTGACATTCAGATCACAAGATGCTTCTTGAGATGCACCATATAAAATTTAAAGGTCAGCTCCGGAGATACCTTGACTTCTTGAAACTGTAACAATATTCTGGAAGCCCATATCGAACTGTGTCTGAAAGCACCCTTCATTTCCACAAAACAGCCGCATATTTTAAATAATCGTAAATTAACCATTTCGAAACAGACATGGGGGCCGCCATTTTTATGACGGCAGCTGTTCACGCGGTCTATATCGCCGACGTAAGTGATATCAGTGTTCTTCAAGACTTCCCTCCCTCTCTACGGAGCATACGGGAATGTAAACAGGCGATGGTGGCAGGGAGCGTCTGCTCGATCGACGTAGGCTTCTTGATCGCATCGTTTTTTTAATATTTGGGATGATCTGCCAATGCTAAAACACGCTGTTGATACCACTTGTGCAGTTAGGATTCGTGCAATTATGCTGTCGCGTTCCGGCCAGCGGCAGACTGGCTAAGAACGCAATGAACGTCACGTATATCGTCAACGGAACTGTGCTACGCCTACAACTGCGAACATACGAAACATATTTTTATTCGCATTGTAGGTGTCTTTGATAAAGTAAGTCAATTCATCGCTTAATTGAAGACTTCGCTTTCTTATAGTTACAGCTCACCACTGCTGCATCACTTGCGCATATCTTTCTCACTCTCGAATACCTGGCGTTTGACGTTACAGGAGCAGTAATCATATTTCTTGGCATTATACCGGGTGAACGAGTTGTGTTTGGCAACGCCATGTTATCGTATACACACTGCAGGTACTACGTACATAAGAATTGGGCTTGAATGACAACCTTAGTGTAGATTCGCGATGAACGTATTTGCCGAAATTTTACACTGTCGAGAGAGCAAGCACCAGATACAAGAACAAGATACTTACATGAGGGCATACGGGACTTATGAGAGCTGAACAGAAAAAGAAAGGAAGGAAAAAAATAAACGAATACAAAAATACACTGCACAGTACAAGGACACCATGCAAGTGTAATTATCAGGGATATCTTGCACCTTATTTCGGCTGGTTTACTAGTGCAGTGCAGCCATGAGCCAACACATTAATCAACCACAAAAAAAAAAAAAAAAAAGAGAAAAGAAATGAAGATGAGTTGCTTCCATATGTGAAAGACACCAGTATTACATCTGGATCTGCATGCTGGTTTCAGGAGCCGATTTACTTCTTTAATCAATGCACATCTCCACACATTCCACAGATACTGAAATTTTACACATAACACTGAATAGACCATAATTTTATTGAATACACAGAGATCATAAAACTATCTGGCTCCCCCCATAATCCCTCGCAACAGGTAAACAAGCACACTGCAAGATGGACATAATACAGGTGTCAGTTGAGGTGTTCTGTGATAGGTCTTAGGTGCAGAATGAGGTCATTCTCCACAAACCAGTGAAAGGGGTTGCAACACCACCATCCCACATGAACATAAAAGCTTCTTCGTACCAATTTTACCGTACCGTTTTACAAACCAAGGTTGGAATAGAACGTAGAAAATGGGCACCTTGAATAGCAAAACTCAAGCAGCTCTGACGTCACAGACCTCAGGGCTATCAGTGGAATTGGCTGTATCTCTGAGGTCCTTGACATTCGTGCGTTAGTCAGGCATCTGTTCGAGAGCTTTTATCTCGCGAAGTAGGACACATGAAAAAAAAAAAAAAAGATTGATCAGCGTTATGGAGCGCAATGCATGATGCACCCATGATGTAACAAACCACGTCTATGAAAGCGTCCCAACCCCTTTGATTTTTCCCTGGCACTTCATGTAGCAAAAATGCCTAAAGAACATGGAGTACCATTTACTGTGTGCTCCAAAATCTTGTGTTTGTTTCCCCATCCCCTACGCTTCTACAGAAGCCACCGATTAATGGCGAATGAAATGCCAAAAACTAAAAATCCTCGGTATGCGACTGTTTGTACATGTTCGCTGAAGCCCTTCTGCTGTCGACTTGCATTTAATGCCTTGCACAGTTGTTAGCGTTTACTCATACACTGTAACTCTTGCGGTGAGCCCCCCTTGTGTAGTCTCTTCCTTCTGTTCGAGGGCTCATGAACGGCTATCGTCCACAGAGATCAAGCAGAGCACCAGAAAGCCCCTGGACATACCCTGATATGAAAATTAGCATTATTAGATCCCTAAAACAGACAGAACAGGCTTGTGCAGTAAAGAAGCAATGCAATTCTCTGTTTCAGTAGTTTTCTCACACACATTCCTTATGTGTAGATACAATATGTGGCACACAGATAAGGTGGAAGTGATACATGACCTACTTATCATGACATACTTAGATACATGACCGACTAACAGCACTGAGACAAGGAAACTTTTAGTGCACACAATGGCGGGATGTCCTTCAGAAGGGGAAGTACACCCACTATCCCCTACAACACTTCGAATGTTCCAGTTCCTGTAAGTGAGGAATGCAGGACAGTTGCTTAGTAATCGCTGCTAGCTTGAAATACTGTAAATCGCCTTCGTGGGGCCAAAGCAGCTTCCCAATGTCTTGATGTGCACATCTTGCATGGTGACTTTGATGCTCATGAATATGTGAAGCAACGTTATGATCCAAATATCCATGACATGCCAGAGTATAATGAGCCATTTTACTGGAAACAGGTTGCCATTATCATTGCTTGTCCATGTGCGCACACATGTACATGTTCACGATACTGTGGCATCATTATTGTAGCACCAGACGTTGCTTCACCAGTGCTGCTGTATGTACCTCTTTCCTGGGGCCTGAGAAAGGAGAAGCAGAAATTATAATTATACCCGTTAAGGCTAATATTGTTAGGAAAAGTGCGAAAAAGCATCTACGTATTTAAGAGCTACAAAATGTGATCAACAATGTTGGCAGCATAGCTTGCCCCCAGCTATACCCCTTCTAATAGGAAATATGTTGTCAACCAATGGACAGCATACATATGTGTTATGACGGTGTGCTACAAAGCAAATGTGGCCCTCTTGCAATGTGCTATGTGTCAAAACGATGATTCACAGGTAGATGAGTCTTTCTCATGACTTCACCTATTTCTGCTAATCTGTGACGAGCATGCTGATCGTCATCCCTTGCTGGTCAAGGTACTCAGTTGCTGGAGTCAACTTCATTAGTATAGAAGGATAGAATGGAATTTCTGGCACGTAATAACTTTACATTACAACTTGAATACACAGCACTCACAGACACAGCCCGGTTTTTAAAGAGGAACAACAATATGCTGCTATGTATGCAGGATATGGTGTGGTTCCATGGTTGGGAAAAGGCCGAATATGATCACACAGAAGTCAAGACATACACAGAGTGTCTCAAAACAGGAACTCCTAAGTTGTTGCTGATTTCAGCTGCTGTGACTGTTTTGTCTCCCCTGTGCCCAAGCTCAGACTTCTCCAAACTCATGTAATTTCTCAACCAGCTTCTCTGAGAAACTGCGTAGTTTTACACACAACCGCGGATTATAGGGTTTAGCAGTCCCATATTTGTCGTTCACATGTTTACATTGTGTGCAAGCCATAGTGCAAGTTCGTGCGGACACTTACCCGCAACTTTGGTCCTTTGTTGCTATCCTCTCCTCTTTGTTGTCGTCGAACGAGGCAGGTGCCGCATCCCTTTCCAGCGACTTTTACAGTCCAAATCGGCCGTCAGGTGAACGACCTCGTAACATTCTGATGCAAAATGCTTCGAGCACACACGACAGTTGCCTTGATAAGTTCAGAGCACTCAACCACTGGTTTCGTACCACTCAATCACGCACAATATCAACTGGGAACCTGGCACGAAACATCTTTCTTAGTAGCGTGCCTGCTCGTACTGCGAGAAGCACGGCATTCTCACAATTCACTCACGCTGCATCTCTCACAAAGTGACAACTTAGATGAGGTTGTGTGTACTGACTAGCCGGAGTAAAAAGATGATCAAATTAAGACGCGGAGAAAGGTGCCCGTACATACACGACTCTCGATTTCGCTTTCAGCCTGAGTGACGAGTTGTGATTGCTGGCGATTGCGAAACTGCGAGCCAGCAAACAAGCCAAGAGGAGCCAAAGCGAAAGCTGAGCGTGACGTCAGCTGTTCAAGCGGACGATCGGACGGCAAACCAAAAAACAGATTTCGCAGTAAATACAGGGTATTCTCCCAAACTATTTTGGAAGTACATTCAGTAGGCATCAACCTTTGTGCCTGCGAGTTTTTGTTGTAATCTGTGGCAGTGAGTTTCCTCCGGAGCTGACCTTTAAGCATGACAGACCTTAAATCCAGATATTCCACGATATTCCTTGGGGAGATCCTTGTACAATTTTAACTGGATCTGTAGCATCTCGAGAAATGTTAATATGGCCTGAAAATTTTTCAAGGCCACTGTACACATGTCCACAACAAAGTTCGTGTCCAAGAAGCCTTACAGGTGGGGGGGGGGGGGCTAATATGTTTATTAAGAAAAAAAGAAGGAAAGGTTAGCCAGGCAAAGAGCCGGCTTGCTATTCCAAAAAAATGGGGAAAACGAAACAGAGAAGGAAGGAAAGATAAAGGAAAAAACGGGGAAAACGAAAAAGACAAGGTTTACACTCAAAGACCATGGCTGACACGCGAAGCTTAGCATCTTAAACGTCGCATAAACAAAATTAGACGGCCTGGAAACTAACCCTGGTTCCAGGTTTGACGAAGGCACTGAAGGAGGAAATGAGGAAATTAAGTGAGACTAAAAAGAAATATTATAGCTACGTCTTTGTTGTGTACTCCCAGCAAATTTGGCATATGACTACTCAAAGTATGGAGCAAAATAGGAACAAAATGACGCACAGCAGAGAACAGACTATATAGAAGATGTGGCAAACTCTAATAGATCTATCACCGTTGTCGCACAACTTAAACTCCCGAATTATTATTAGTATGACATTACTTTAAAGCAGCATTACTTTAACTTGTATCTCTATTTCTTATTATGCCACTGTGGGAGGTAAATATGAAGCAGTCTTCTGCGGGTAGATTGGCAAAGGAAAAAAGTGGATATGCTAGTCCAAAAAGTCTCGGGACTGATTACTCCAGGACGCGATATTGTGGTCTTCTGGGCAAGACAATATTCCGAATGATTTTCTTAGATACGTAACGGATACGTAAGGCAGGAGTCCCGACTTTGGTTTCGAATTTTCTCTTCTTTCCAGCTTTTGTGAATTGCTAAAGCACATCTTTTCCAAACAAGTAACATTATGATCAAGTAACAGCTTTCCTTGCAGCATATCCGTGGCCCTGGCCCTGGCAGCATGGCCCTGTTTGATTTCATCCACGACTTCGCATTTGCTTTATGTAATAACCTACAAATTGAAATATTGGTTTTGCATCTCTCCAAGGCATTTGACCGTGTACGTACCCTATAGAAAGCTGACACCTAATACCAAGATCATGGATTGGCTTCGGGACTGATTCCCTGTCTGATCGAACCCCATACACCTGGGGTATACGACAGGAGTCAGTCTTGAGACTTTTGCTGTTTCTTGTCTATATGCACGATATGTTAAATAACATTAATTGTAAAGCATGTTTATTCGCTGATGACTGCGGTACATATCGCGCGATATATTCCGAAAAACGTAGGGATGTCAGAACGTGCGTCCTCAATATGCCGATCGTTCTCTCTCTCTCTTTTCTTTTTTTCGCTTATGGCTCACCTTGCTCGCCTCATATTACGAACCTTTGCAAAGCAGTTTAGAACACATCAACGAGTTGTGTTACAAATTGCACCGACAAAACTGTGTATATGCTGTTATATGTAGAACAAAGGCTTTGCCAACATCATAGTATACTTGCAAGGGAGCTTAGTACAAATATCTTGGGGTCGCCGTCCCGTCCGATTTTAGATGGAATTTTCACATGCGCTTAATTGGCATCACAGTCAAGAGAAAGTCTCTTCTATCTCAGAAGAACACTTCATTATGCTACTGCTTAGGTCAGACTACCGGTATATAGAACACTCGTGTTACCGATCGTCACGTTCGCGAAGGTAACTTGGCACCCCTTTGCTGCGTCTTTTTTGCGGGTTTCTTTCGAATTGTCGCCACTATACGAGTGTATTATGTGTATATATTATATAATTAATGTACGTTCCTTACTCCTTCCCAGGTCCCTTCTGAGACCAGTATTCTGAAATAAATGTATAAATCGTTATATTTTCGTGTCGTCCCCTTTGTCTCATATGCAGACTGTAATCAGCAATTATATCGCTTCCGTTGGTTAGCTGCAGTTAACGTATATCTTACGCTTATATAGCCCACCACCGACTTAAACATTTCTATCACAATCCCCCGCCCAAGCAGCACAATGTACTGAAAGTGGAGCGCAATAGGGGTGGACGGTATGTGTCTTATCAGTGTTCTTTAGTGTCAGGAGTATGTTCAAGGCCTTCCACCTACCCGTCCACCCCTATTGCACTCGACTTTCAGTACATTGTGCTGCTTGGGCGTCACCGGACCTCGCAACCTGGAAGGTAAAGGTCGCTCAAATGAAGGGAACGATGAGCACATATCACGAATATCACTACCCAAAGGCAGAACCGGCTGCTCGAACACGTCTTTATCGTTATCAAAGTACACGTGTCCCAGACCCGAGGGCTGATAGGGACGCGCCGACGAATGTCAGCACTGATATCTGGGTGTGCCATTCGTTTGCTCCTGCAGGTGACACTCAAGGGGCATTTTGCATGCAGAGCAAAGAAAAGGCACGCTCATGGATTAACGGCAGGTGTGTAATCACGTGACGAGTAGCACTGTTAGATCGCATAGCGCCGAGATACGCTTGGCGCCATCTCTCGGCAGGAACATCGGCGGGTACATACGACAACCGCCGAACGGCTAACCAGTCCTTCTAGCCCACCATACCTCCAGTTACATGAGTTAGCCTCCAGCTTTGGTTTCGTAGCCGGGAAGACAGCCCAAGTACGGACGAAGGCTCGAGTATAACCAATGGCTGGGGTTTCTCGACCAGAGTCCACCACAACGACAGGTGGTCAGGTGATCGCCGATTTACAAAAAGAAGGTCTTCGGAGGAGGCTTGAAGGTTAGGACCAGGGGTAGATCCCCCGTCAGTAGCCATTCGTAATCTGCACGAAAAGAGCGTGCGAAACACGTGTTTTTATCTTAAACACACAAACGTACAATCTTCTTCAGTCACAGAGTGGCACTGATGGTCCATCTTCTCAATCTTCCTTCAATAGTCGAAGCCCTTCGCAACGTACGTTGAACGGCACCGTCCGACAGCTGAGAAACGGGCGTATCAATCGGTCCGTCCAATGCTTTTGCTCTGAAAATATGTGACTGATTATAGAACGTATTAAAAATAATGATGAAGCGTACCTTTAGACCACAATCCACCGCAGTTGGTGCAAAAGAAGCGGCCCTGCCAATCGCCCGAAATACGTGAGGCTGAAAAAAAAACGACTTCACGCGCCGCAAAAGTGTTGTAAACTGTAAACGAAACTCTTCAAACATTTCGACGACGATAATGACGACATGGGTATTACTTACGAGGATCTACCAAGCTGAGCATGATGGCACGAGAAGGACGACCAAACGATCACTTCGACATTTATAGTAAAGCTTTTCGTCTCACTCTCTATTACGTACTTGAACGTGTTTGGACTTGTTAAGACGTGTTTGAACATGTTTTGACGTGCTTAGACACGCGCGAACCGTCGAAGCCGTCCCTGGACATACTAGTTCCTCTCTCTCTCTCTCTCTCACTCACTACCGTGTTTGGACATGTTGTGACGTGTTTAGACATGAACCCCGCGATAAGAAAAACGTCACACAGCACGAATTAGTCTAGTGGTCAGTGTATCACAGCAAATGCGGGAGGTTCCAATCCCACTCTGGGTCTTCTTTTCTGGGACGGCTACACAGGATGTGCCAGCAGTTCCTCTCTCTCTCTCTCTTTGTAGTCCTTGAACGTCTCTGGTCTCGAACCCCCCTGTGTCTCCCCCTCCTCGTCGCACGGCATTGGAGGAACAAAAGGCAGCGTCTTGTCACAGAAGCAAAGTGATGGATTTACGTAATCGATGGATATGACGTAAATGGGGTTAGTGCGAGCGTGAGAACCCTGTACTATAAGATGGTCATCCCCCTGTACCCCCTCGTCCACTATCCCCGTATCAAGACCGTCAAGACAATGCTGCATACATTCCAGACAATTTTGGACCTTCTTGTCCACATTCGCCCACCTTTTGGTAAGAGTTTCTCTATCTCTTCTTGTTTAGAAATAGTTCCTTTCTAATACCTAACGTTTCTCTGCAGGTTTCACTGTAACACACATTGTGCAGCTGTTCTTCCAGCTGATACCCGGTTCGGGGGGCGATGTACCCCGCTTGGATATGGAGTCGTTTTTGCGAACGTTCGCCATCTTAGGCGAAGAGGACATAGAGACAGCTACGACAGAAGTGCTCATGGCGTGCTACGCCACGGAGTGGCGAGAAATCGCCGTGCAGCGGGGACTAGAGGGAGAGCTCTTTTTCAGAATGCCCCGAAGCTTACAGGAGCAGACTTTACCGCTAGAAGGCAGTGGCGCTTTAAGCCTCGGCGCAGCGGAGCACCTCCTCTACTCCCTTGTGCACCAGTGGAACAGAGCGAGTGCAGCGGGTTGGAGAGAACTCGCTGAACGCTGGATGGCTAGTCAAATGCTGTGAGTGTTTTTCGATAGCGGTTTTTGCTCGTAGAATCTTTATTCTGGTACTTTATTACTAGACTGGATCCCTGGGTTCTTATGGAAGAGCACGACCACGAACATTCCATGTAAACGCGAAAGGCAATAAATGCGTATCGTCTTTCGCATAACGAGACTCTCTCTCTTTCTTTCTTTCTCTGCCCCAAGACAATAGAAGAATAGGAAACCAGAGATCCTGCGTATAAAAGCGAGCATGGGATAATCCGCAGTTAAAAATGCCGTCAACGATGGCACCGAAATGTTGCCTCTGCTTGCACAGGAGGTAAGTGCATTTTTGTGTAGATCGTTGTTTGAGTAATGCCACTTTTTCTCTATTCGTAGGTTCACTCAGGAGATTTCAAATTGGGGGGAGGGACTTCATGCCTAATATGAGGTCCGATTAGGCTTAGCGAAGTTCAAAATTCGGCGGAGCATCCTGCTCTATTCAAAATTGGGAAGGGACGCAAATTTATGGCCAATATGAATTCTGATTAGGCTTAATGGAGAATTGTGGTGCATCTCCTGCACCAGTCAAATTGGGAATGGGAGAGCGAGTTTATGGCCAATATGAATTCTGATTAGGTGTAATGGGAAAGATTTGGGGGAACATTTTAATCTGGCTTTATTAACATTTAACTCCTTCTTTCATTTTTCGTTAGATTATTTCAAAACGGGTGGGAGAATTCGTGCATAACACGAATTTCATTAGAGTCCATGTTGATTATGCAAAATTAAGGAGTTCCTAGAGGGAGAATTATTTCAAATTGGGGTTAAATTGAATCCTTCTTTCATTTGGTTGTCAGCGTCGACGTTATATGCGATACCGCAACGGCATCGAGTAAGTCATGGCACGGGGTCCAAAGTACAGACGGCACAGGCGCAATGCGAGGAGGAGGACGAGGCACTCCCCAGTAAACCATCTACATCCTGTTATGTTACGTTGTTGTTTAAAAGAAAACGACCGGCCACGGTGCACGCGCGTGGCTCGCGTGATTAACTTCTTGTTCGCCATCTTTACGGACACGGTTGTATTGTGTGTTCATCTCCATTAAAAGCTAAGTTGATGTTTGTTAAACATCTATCCGATCTTCTTTCATAGACATAACATGGTGTCAGAAGTCAACGTCCCCGCTCCCAACAGCCTAAAGCAACATTGAAGATCAGTGATCACGACAGCAACAGAGCTTCAACATGGCCTTCGCGTTTCTCCAGCCACCGCCGCACTTTGTGCCTGGAAAGAATCCGTCTTTCGAATGGGATCAGTGGAAGAAGTCCTACCAATACTATGAAGCAGCTACGGAGTACACCGAACAACAACAACAACTTTATTTTCGACCTTGGAGAGTGGGGAGTTTCATCGCCACAGGCGATACTCTACCCCATTGGCAAGAAGCCTGATTCAGTACGTAAAGCCTTACTTCTACATGTACTTGGACCAGCGGGTCGAAGTTACGTGGACGCATTTCCGACCCAGCCAGCAACAGCAAAGGACTCCGTCAAGTACATCTTTGACAACTTTGACACGAAGTACAAGCCTTACCGGAACGTTACGCAGTCTACTGCAATTTTCAACACAATGGTGCAAAAGCCAGGTCAATCAATAGACGACTTCGCGACTGAGCTCCTTCATCAAGCAGAGCGATGTGATTTCGGCGACAAGAAAGATCGGCTTGTAGGAGATAGGATCATCGTGGGACTACGCGATCCCGCCCTGAAGGAACGTTTGTTCCGAGAGTCAACTACGTCCTTAGACAAAATCATCGCTACGTGCAAAGCAGCAGAAATCTCCAAACAGCAAGTATCTTCACTCATCGACCGCTCCTTGGAAACAACCGTGGATGCACTTCGATTGCGGCACCATCAACGGCCACGAGGACGTCGTAGCAAACCTCAAAAGAGACAACCGACCAGCGTTCCTTCCCAGCCACGACGACAAGCTTGTTCCAGGTGTGGAACATATCACGCAACCCGTAACTGCCCAGCATATGGCAGTACTAGTCACTTCTGCGGGACGTTTGGTCATTATGCCAGCGTGTGCCACCAGCGAAAGAGGGGGAGCAACTCGGATAATGATGGCAAAATACGAACACTCGAGACAAGCAACTACGATGGTCTGCTGGATTTAAGTACATTAACTGTTGATAGTGTGGACATCAGTTCCAATTGGCATGAAACAGTTTTGGTCTGCGGACATCCCGTGACCCTCAAGCTCGATACCGGATCAGACGTCAACATCCTCCCCAAGTCACTGATTCATCAATGGATTCATCAGCTCCAACTTAAGCCAACATCTCTATCAGTTTCCACATACACAGGAGAGAATCTCCGTGTTGAGAACGAATGTTTTCTCACTTGCTCTGTGAACGGATGCGCCAGAGACATCAAATTCCTCATCGTCGACATCAGCGCAAAGCCGATCTTGGGTGCAACTGCATGCGCTCAACTTAACCTAGTTTGCCGTGTCATGCAGCTGGACAATGATGGAGCCTTGTCCTCAGCATCGAGGGAATACTCTTCCTACGAAGACGTCCTGCTGGATTTTCCCGACGTATTTGAAGGAGCTGGCAGATTGCCAGGTGTCAATAAGATAACCCTTCGGTCAGATGCCAAGCCTAGCATTGTCGCTCCTCGCAAGGTACCAGCTGCGATTGATTCAAAAGTGAAGGAAGAGCTCGCTCGGATGGAAGCAAACGGTATTATCACCAAGGTCACTGAACCTACAGATTGGGTGCATCCCATAGTGATTGTGACCAAGAAGAATGGATCACTGCGCATTTGCCTGGATCCACGACGGCTTAACGAAGCCATAAACAGGGAACATTATCACATTCCAACACAGGATGAACTGTTTTCACGTCTGAGCGGAAGCAAGATATTTACAGTCTTCGACGCAAAGTCAGCATTTTGGCAGCTTCAGCTTGATGAGCCCACCTCTTTTCTATGTACGTTCGCGACTCCATTGGGCCGATACCGTTTTCTACGGTTGCCCTTTGGTTTAAGTATCGCCCCTGAACTCTTTCAAAGGTCAATGGATATGATCTTTGCGGACTACGACAAAATCTGGCCGTATTTCGACGATATACTTGTAGCTTCTCGCTCGAAAAAGGAGCACATCGCAATGCTACGTACGGTGCTGACTATCGCACGCAAGAACAACCTGAAGTTGAACCGCGACAAACTACAAGTGGGACTGTCAAGTATCCCCTACTTGGGCCACATGCTAACCACGAAAGGCATTGCTTAGATCCGAAGAAAGTTGAGGCTATCACAGCTATGGCAGCCCCAACAAACAAACAGGAACTGCACAGATTCCTTGGGATGGCAACTTATCTCAGCAAGTTCGTCCCTCACTTTTCGGAGGAAACAGCCTACTTGAGAGAACTACTCAAGAAAGACGTTTCGTGGCAGTGGACTGAAGCAGCACAAAAGCAGTTCAACCGTCTCAAACAACTGCTCACAACGGCGTCAGTTCTGCAGTTCTTCGACAACGAAAAGCCTGTAGTCATCTCAACCGATGCTAGCTCCTACGGACTCGGTAGTGTTTTGCTGCAGGAGCAACAGCCCGTAGCCTATGCATCAGCAACACTGACAGCACCTCAACAATGCTACGCTCAAATTGAGAAAGAGCTCCTGGCGGTTGTATTTGCTTGTGAGCGTTTCCACTACTACATATTTGGGAGGCACGTAACACTGCAGAGCGATCATAAGCCTTTGGTTGGCTTACAGCGCAAATCTTTCGACAAGATATCCCCAAGGCTCCAACGTCTTCTATTGCGGCTACAAGCGTACGACATCGAACTCATTTATGTGCCGGGCAAGCAGCTTGTAGTAGCAGACGCACTGTCTCGCGCACCACAGACAACAACAGTTGAAATAGCTGATCACGAAGACTGTATCCAAGTATGCACCCTTGTGACAGCCTCAACCCCAAGGCTGGAAGCGATTCGAACTGCTACATCCAACGACCCGACCCTACAGATTGTCGCATCCTACATTTGCAAAGGATGGCCAGATCATACTCATAATGTGCATGCCCAAGCAAGACCATACTTCCACTGTCGTGATGAGCTGCACTTAGTCGATGGTTTCGTCTGCCGAGGTCAAAGATTGGTCTTGCCCGAATCAGAACAAGGCAACGCCCTTGAAAAGCTACATGTTGCACATCGCGGCATTGTCGCTTGCAAAACCAAAGCCAGAGAAGCAATTTACTGGCCCAGTATGAATCAAGACATCGAAACCCTTATTGGTCGGTGTCAGACTTGCCAACGGTACCAGAGGAATAATCAGAGGGAACCTCTCGAAGATCGCACCATTCCCACACGCCCTAGGCAAAGGATTGGGCTGGACCTGTTCTACCTGAAGGGTGCCGCTTACCTTCTCATTGTTGACTATTTTAGCAAATTTGTCGAGCTGCAATCAATGAATTCAACAGCAGCGCCAGCTGTAATGAACGCTGCAAAAGCAGTCTGCGCACGGTTCGGTTTGCCCGACGAGATCGTTTGCGACAACGGCCCGCCTTTCGACTCTCAAGAATTTAAGGGATTTCTGTCAACTTGGGACATAGTTCACAACCCTACAGCGCCATATAACCCAAGGTCGAATGGCATGGCTGAGCGATCGGTACAAACTCTCAAACACTCACTGCTCAAGGCATCTGAAGACGGTACCGACCTCTTTCTCGTACTTATGGACTACAGAAACACGCCTTCGGAAGGCTTAAAGTCCCCTGCGGAGCTACTAATGGGAAGAAGGATCGGAACGTTAGTTCCCACTCTTCCGCAGCAGCTGAAGCCCCGGTTTCCTTGCACCAATGCCTACCGGCAGCTTAAGCTTCGTCAAGAAAGGCAACACGTTCATGGTGACAAGAAAACCAGAAGTCTCCAACCACTGCGGATCAACCAGAATGTCTGGGTCAAGCACCAGGATAAGTGGGTACCCGCTATCGTTACACAAGTGGGACCTCAGAAGAGGACTTACACAGTTCGTACAGAAAGTGGAACTGTGTATAGGCGCAACAGATTTCACCTGAAACCCGCATATGGCCGGACATACCCGTTAGAGAACAGCACGAAACAATCGTCAGCAGTAGACTATGGCTATGGCTATCCTCAGGATCAGCAACAGCATGATGATAATGCGGCATCGGCACCTGGTACAGCTACTAGTCCTGCTTCTGCATCGCCAGTGCCAGCGCTGGATCCTGCTACCGAACGACCAAGTTCTGAGACTGCACCCGCCACAGTTGTTACACGCTATGGACGAATCGTCAAACCACCCCCGCGTTACCCAAACTAAAAAAAAGGGGGGGGCATGTTATGTTACGTTGTTGTTTAAAAGAAAACGACCGGCCACGGTGCACGCGCGTGGCTCGCGTGATTAACTTCTTGTTCGCATTCTTTACGGACACGGTTGTATTGTGTGTTCATTTCCATTAAAAGCTAAGTTGATGTTTGTTAAACATCTAGCCGATCTTCTTTCATAGACATAACACATCCCAGCGACGTCCATGTAACATCCTGAGCGTGACATTCGGATATCCCAGGGAGGTTCGCACAGAGCCTATAGACGTCTTTTGTACGTCCAATAGATGGCCATTTGTCCCGCTTTTTCCACATCCACGAGACGTCCCACTAACTCAACTAATGGACATTCGGACATTCAGAGGATATTGGCGCCACCAATTGCGATCCGTGCGCACGAACACATATTTTGAAACATTTTGCGAGAGTTTTGGTGGTGGTGGTGGTGTGTGTGTGGGGGGGGGGGTCGGCACCATTAACGGACCCGTAACTATAGAGAGTGGCCACCACATAACTATTTCGTTCCCTGGTTCCCCTCTGTGCCCGTTTCTGGTATTTCCCATAACGGACGCAGATCGCGGCGGTTTAAATAAAGCAAACAGAGAAATGGAAAAGCTCGCAGTCCAAAAAGCTTCGAAAGGTACTAGCATTTCCTTTCCAAGAAGAAACAAATACTATATATTGCTTGTCGCGCGAACTTCCGCGAATTCGAGGGTACTGCTCGCCTCCGAAACAAAACGGTGGGTGAGCTGTCTAAGTATAATTCGATTATAAGCACAAAAACAACAATCATGTGAGGAGTTGCGTGGTGTATTAACTCTGCAACAAGGTAACGCCTGTGTTTCTTACTCCTCTTGGTCTGAGACACTCAGTAGGTTCATCGAAAGTAAACTTTGAGAGTGCCACAGAATTCCGCATCTCTGCCTCTTTCGCAATAAGTGATCAATGTAACATAGACAGTCAGTTTTGGAAGGAGCAAAATCCTGCAATCTTGCACAGGACCGCCCTTTTTTCTGAGAAACGTCATTCAGCCCCTGTTTGCACGTACTTTTTGGTTCGTGATGCGATCACCTCAGAATATCCAAATCTCGATGTACCCAAGATATTCGCTTTGGGACGTACAGGGGATGTACGGAATTGGATATCTCCAAGAACTAAATATTTTGAGGAGACAAACTGGACGTCCATGTGACGTCCATGAAACATAGCTACAGTTGTTACAGCTGTTACAGACATCTGCGACATAGTTTGGATCCAATCACGAATATCCCTGGGACGTACATAGGATGTCTCGACGTCTTGGACGTCTGCGACACATTTTGGACGTCTCCAGGATATTCGTGGTTTACTGGGTCTGGTTCTACGATGATTGATCGAAAACCCACGAGGGGCATCCATCCATCCACGACGTGAGACGTTTCGTGGAGCAAAATGTAAGCTGACCGGCTCTGCTGTGAGAGTCTATTCTATATATGGCATTGTTTTTCAGGAACCAATAGCAGCTGTCACCGCATATCATAAAACACAGGAACAGCCGTACAGCAACCTCCCCGATAGCCCAACTACCTGCCTGTATAGCAGTACGACCCCTCCTTGCGCAGCTTCGGGCAAGAGAGACCCACGAACGTCCTTGTGAATCGAGAGACCGTGGAACAAAGTGCAGGCATCTATCCATCAACTCCTTTGTATGTATTCAATAACGATGTTTCAGTGAAAAAAACACAGTCTTGTCAAAGTTATTCGGATTGTTTAATGTGTTGCATTTCAATAACCAAACGGTATTTCAATAAATCGGTGACAAAGTTCACGATGTAGACTGCTTGCAGATGTCGCTGCTTCCGCAGGGCGTACATAATATGAGCGATGGCATGAGCGAGAAGGTCCACGATGTCTGCAGCGACGTAGTTGAATTCTGCATTGGCCAAGCTCACAAATTCGCTCATAATTCCCAGGGGTCCGTCCGGAACCGTTATACAGACGTTCTTGTAACGGGCGTAGATCCGACACACCATCTCCTGCAGCGACCCCGTCTATGACCCGTCGACCATGTCTATCACGTAGCGAAAACCAGTAATGGCGAGCTCGTTGCGGGGACTTTCGTTGTTTCGTTCGTCTCCACTTCTTCCCAAGAAGCGTGGGTCCGGGAACAATTTTGTAACGAGTGGTAGCTGAACATTTTCAGGTATTGATGACGCGAGCGCAGTGCGCGCTGCCTTTATATAAATAAACACGTGCAAAGAAACGAGAGCGAAACTGAAACGGAGAAGCAACCCGCTGTCGCTAGGAGCATGCGCAGTGAAGGAGGTGCAGAGGGCGCTAGGAGCGCGCGCGCGCGCATGCGTAGCGGCCGCGGCGCGGCGCCCCAGTCACTCGCTCGCTGGATCTCGTAGAGTGCAGTCGTGCGCTCGGTCGCTCCGCAGTCCATGCGCCGGCTCAGTTTGTGACTTGCTGCCTTTCGGGAGCGATCGCACCGTCGCCACGGGGGGAAAAGGTGAGCGATTTGCCGATGTTTGCGCGTTGTTTGACCGCGCTCGTTTTAAGCCTTTTCTTGCATGTTTGCCGTAATGGATATTCCCCGTACGCGCATGTTTAGACTTGTTTAGCAGTGAGCAAGCCTTTTGTGCGTGTTGTCACATGTTTAGCGGTGTGTGCCTAGTGGTTCCCGCCTTGTGTTAGTTGCGCAGTGTTGTGATGCTGTGGTTAGGCATAACCGGTCGTCCCTAAGCCTTTTCCCCGATGTGTACTGTTTTCTCCGTGCTGTTTAGCAGTAGCGGTTAGACCTTTTCTCTCGCATGCCTAACTTGTTTAGGAGTGTTGCCATTTTTACCTGCCGCTAGTATCTTGTTGTTCTCTGTCTTTCTCGCATAGAGCTATGATGGTGGCGCCATCTGATGTGATGCCTTGCAACTAGGTGGCCACCTGTCGTCGATCTCCGCAACTGACGGGTGCTAACAAGCAACATGGCGGTCGCTGATCACTCGGGCGTTCCGGAGCGGTTTCTTCGGCACGACATCGTTGATTTTCGAATAAATTGTTTCTCTCCACTCTATTACTATCTATTTTTTTCTTTTTTATGGACACAGGCTGCCGCCAATTCACAACTTGGTCTGGAAACGACCCAGGTAGCACAAAAGGTTGCCGAAACGTTGTCGAAATGTGCACAATGTAGTCGAAACGTTTCAAACAAAAAAATGACGTGTCTATAACATTGTAGAGAAAACGTTACAGATTCAACGTCCGGAAACGTTGCTTCCCTGTTACGCATAGAACGTTGCAGGAGAAGTTGCACCGGGAGGTTCGCGAAACGTTACACAAAAGAGCCAAAAACATTTAATCTAAACTGTTTTCTCGAATCCAACATGCGAGTGCTCTGGTATCTGACTCGCTTCCTTTTGTATCTGACGGACGTTCCTGAACCTGAAGTTTAGCTCATCACCGTACACCACGTGTTAAAGATTGAGAACGAAGAGGAGAATGGGGGCGCGGGGGTCTCGCGCTTTGGGGATTCGCTTGTAGGCTGAGCTACGGTTCAGTTCACTTCTAGTAAAGTCGGGTCTGGTATCGGGACACAAAACCGTGTGAACGAAATTCGCCGGTTGACAACAGACTCCGCATGGCACCATTGTAAGAGCCGGGACAACCCAGCAGATCTTCTAACTCGCGGGATTTCTGCTCATCGCCTACAGAACGAGTCTCTCTGGTGGCATGGAGCTCCATGGTTGTCTCAGCCCCGCGATAACTGGCATTCCGAGTGGTCCGATCATCCTCCGTCGCCACCACCGAGCACTGAGGACGCTCCTCTACCATCAATGTGCAACGCTGCGTCAGCAGTACGTCCTCCGCCTGTGTTCAGCTTAGATCGTTACGGCACTCTCAGCCAAATGCTTCGAGTCACTGCATGGGTTGCCAGGTTCATCAAGGACGCCCATCCCAGAAAATCACACAACCGCGGCCCGTTAACTGCATCCGAGATCGCCGAAGCGGAGCTATACTGGATTCGGCAAGTCCAAGAGGAAGTCTTTCACGAAACCCTCGCACTTCTTCGTCGTGCCGATCCACTGCCCCGCTCCTCGCGGCACTGCGGCCTTTCCTGGACAGCGACCAGATCCTGCGTGTCGGGGGTCGACTAGCTGAGCTTCTTGACTCAGACAGCTTGAAACATCCCATCATCTTACCAAACACGCACCTGTTCACGCATCACACCGTGATGCACACACATGTACGCTTGTGCCACGCAGGGGTCCAGACGACGCTACTTGACCTGCGCAGTCGCTTTTAGATCCTGAAGGGGCGTCAGGCAGTGAAGTGTGTCGTCGCTAGGTGCCTCGTATGCCGCCGCATGAAGCTTCGACCAGAGCACGCTCCACTTCCGCGTGACCGTATAGCCGAGTCCGGACCATTCCATGTCATCGGCGTGGATTTCTGTGGCCCCTTTTATGTCAAGCAGGGTCCGACTGTCACGAAGAGTTACGTCGCACTTTTTACGTGCGCCGTCACACGAGCCGTCCACCTGGAACTTGTTAGCGACATGACCACTTCCTCGTTCCTGCTCGCCTTTCGGCGCTTCATCGCGCGACGCGGCGTTCCATCCGTAGTCTATTCGGACAACGCCCGGACCTTCCAAAGATGCGCCGGTATCCTCGCTCTCCTGCCCGCCGAGGATGTGCAAAACTTTGCCGCCAACCTTCGCATCACCTGGAAGTTCAATGTTCCCTACGCACCTTGGTGGGGCGGGTGGTGGGAGCGGATGATTCGGACCATGAAAAGCGCACTGAAGGTCTCATTTGGACGAACGCGTCAGACCTTTGAAGGGCTCACCACGTTGCTCCACGAAATTGATGCGGTGATAAATAGTAGGCCGCGTGTGAGTTCTGATCCCAACGAAGCGCCACCAATTACGCCCTCGCACTTCTTAACCGGCGGCAGATCAATCCAGCTCCCGGCATCCCCAGAAGAGGAGCAGGTTGGGACGACGACGCTGCACAGGCTCAGGGAAGAGCAGCTGCAAGCTCTCGCGATGTTTTGGCGGCGGTGGAAGAGAGAGTACCTCCTCCAGCTGCGCTCCGCCCACGAAAGTTCCCGCGGTGACCCAACGGCGTTGAAGGCGGGTGATGTAGTCATCGTGGGAGATGACTCAACACCACAGCTCCTCTGGAAAACGGCAATCGTAACCGCCAGCCACCCAGGTCGAGACGGCGTCGCAAGAGCATTCACGCTAAGACTGCCGAACAAACGACATATCGTGCGCCCTGCGCAGCGGCTCTACCTACTCGAAGCTAGCGTGGATCCTGGCCCCGGGGAGGATGTTAAAGATTGAGAACGAAGAGGAGAATGGGGGCGCGGGGGTCTCGCGCTTTGGGGATTCGCTTGTAGGCTGAGCTACGGTTCAGTTCACTTCTAGTAAGTCAGCTGCTGGTATCGGGTCTGGTCTCCTTTGTCTACACCACGCGCTCCTCAACCCACAACCGTGCACAGAAAAGAGTAGATCCGCAACTCCGATTAGACGAGCCAAAGAGAAACAGTCAACGACACTTAATCAACTTAATACCAGCAAATAGCAACCTCAACAATGCATTTTTTCTTGCATGTGGAGCTGATAGCAGACGCCCTATATAAGCGCTGGCGACAGGTATCCCTCTCGCGGCCTCCACTCATGAATAAAGTTACAATTAAGAGTTTGTCGTCGTTATATGTGCGTCACCTTCATCAAAATTAACTTTAGAACACGTACTGGACCAGTTAAATCCTAGAACAAAGTGTTCGTGAGGCAAAATGCATGTGCCTGGGTATCAACAGACTACTTTGCGATCACGATCGCCATCGACATTGTACATCCACTTCCTTTCCTCTCACTGGCGCGCACAACCAACAGCACGTTGAAACTTGCGTCAGGAACAAAGCACCGGAAAGATCCTTTGGACATTTGATCTGTTACAAAGGTATACATGTGTGCGTGCTAAAGGACGAATGCGATCGCGGTGACATTTGCATGTCAGAATTCTAGCAATGAAACGAACTAGGCGTGGGACTTGTGAAGTCGGCAGCAGGCAGAAGCGTCGCCGTATCGCGGAACGTATGCGTTTACACATTGAGGCAGCCCAACGTGACGAAGACACAACAATAACTTCGGAAACTAGGAGTGCATGGGACGACGTGGATTGTGAGACTGTCGTAGAGAACGAGTCATTTAGGGGACCGATGCCGTCGCAGCTAGAATACGAACACCAGCAAAGTGAAAGTGACGTGGAAGATACGTATTCTTCTGCCAGCAGCTGTAGCAGTGTGGATGTTTTTTTTTAATTCCGTGTTAGCGCCGCGAAGCAACTGTGGCTATGAGCGGCGTATAGACGTGGACAGATGAAGAGAGGACAGCAAGAAGTTAGTATGCGTCCTGGGCCGACTTCAAGGGGCACTGTGCCGACATTCGTCTGGAAAGTCTTCGGAAAACCCAGGGAAAACCTCAGACAGCACAGCCGGTGACAGGATTCGAACCCGTGTCACCTCCCAGTCTCGGCGTGGAAGGCGATCACTCTAACCACTATGCCACGGGAGCTGGTAGTGTGGATGTATCCCCTATTGAGGACGACATAGAACTGCGACCCGATGAAGAGGAAACTGTGCTTGCTGATGACGAAGAACGTGGAAACAGTGCACCGCATGATGGATCAAACGTCTCCACATCCCAAGGACCGACGCAGGGGCGTTCACAATGTCTGACAAGTAAACTCAGGAGCTGGGCTCTGACCACAAATACATGCGCGTAGCATATGACGAAGCTGCTGAAAATTTTGCTACCGTACCACCCTGAGCTCCCTTGCGAAAAAGCGATAAAAACCGGGCTTCGTCTGTGTTGTCTCTTTGTGTCCCCTGCACCGGGGTTTTATCGCTTTTAGATCTCCCTTGCGATGCGCGGACGTTGCTACAGACTGTACGAAATGCAGAAGTCACTGAAATGTGCAACGGGTACTACTATTATTTTGTTGTCACCGCAAGCTTTCGAGTCTGATTTTAACAGGCGGTTTGCCCGACCGCTGTACCAGGATAACATTGTCAACTAACATTGACGGGCTTCCGATTTCAAAGAGCTCCAGGACTCAGTTCTGGCCCGTACTTGTTTTGGTAAACGAGGCGATTTCACAGACACCATTCATTGCAGCACTATATGTTGGGAACAGCAATCCTGAGAATGTTGGGGAATATCTAAAGGACTTTGTGCACGAGATGACTGAACTCACTACGAAAGGCATTGTTTGCAGCAATGTGAAGTACACAGTGTTCGTTCACGCCTTTGTTTGTGATGCATCTGCTAGGGCTTATGTTAAGTGCATTAGAGGACATTACGCTCTTTACGGCTGCGAAAAGTGCACACAAAAAGGGGTGTATTCTAAGGAGCACAGAAAGGTAATCTTTCCTCGTGTAGACTGCCCTCTTCGTACAGATGAAACGTTCTTAAAGGAGTACAGAGGGCCATCCAAAAAAATTTCAGATTAAGACACCTGATGAAAGTGTGTGTGTCATTATACCGAATAGCGCGAAAGGTTTTGATGTGTGCAATTTGTTTCCCAGAAAAAAACTCACATAAACATAGCTCCGCGCCTTCACCCTTAACTCGCCACTCCAGCTATAACGAGGATGAGGAGGTATGATGGCACGTCACCGATGACGGCATAAGGAGACTCGTTCTGGTTTGCCGATCAGTGGGGGTCAGCGCATTGTCCCTTTGCCGCCGTAAACCTGTTTTGACAGTTTTCCCGGAGTATTGGGGATAGAAGGAGCGGCCGAAACATTACCGAGCAAGGAGAAAGGCTTTATCAGAACCCCGAACAGCCGAGTAGCAGACGACAGCGGAGTAGCAGACAACATTTTTCTAGGCCAATCAGCGAGCGTTCTCCTTATAGCGTCAGCGCGAGGTTCCAGGCAGATCACAGGCTGGTACTGCTCTTCACCACCGTTGCGCACGGTCGCTTTTTGCGGCGTATTTTAAATTCAATTTCTGCGATAATTATGACTCTGTGGTGTAAATTACTTCGCATGGTGCATCTTACTGGCAAACTTAACAGTTTTATAAGAAGAAAACTGGGTGTTAAAAATGACTTCTGTGCTACTTTAAGCCAAAGTCAGGTAGACCACCACAAACGCTTTTCTCCTTTGCTTGACATGAACATAGGCCTTGTCACAAAGTTCCCTGTGGAATATATGCATTTGGTTTGCTTGGGAGCAATGAAAAGGCTGCTTGTGAAGCACTGGGTGTGCACTAAACCTTCTTCATCCAAGCTCCCTGTGCAGTCTCGGATGGACATTTCTGAGAGGCTGAAATGTTTCCAGTCTCATACTCCCTGTGACATTAACCGAAAGCCTCGTCACATTTCTGAAGTGGACCACTGGAAGGCTACTGAATTCCGGAGCTTCCTGTTATATTTTGGCCCTGTAGCCCTGAAAAAAAAATGGAACGCCGGTTTTATGACCATTTTTGATGCTGAGTGCTGCGGTGACCATTCTTGCCAGTCCACAGCTTTCTTGCACACATTGGCGTATCGCAGACACTCTCCTGAAGGACTTTGTTGGCGCAGCTGGAAGACAGTACCGGGATGGAATTTTCGTATACACCATCCATTCGTTGGTACACCTAGCTGATGATGTCCGTACGCTTGGACCGCTCGATAAAATATCTGCATTTCCATTCGAAAACTTCCTGGGTCAACTGAAAAGACTGCTTCGATCACGAGCACTTCTTCTCCAGCAAATCATAAGACGGATGTCAGAGATGCGTTCAACAGATGGAAAGGCAGTGCAGGTAAATGAGACGGAGCTCCTTCAGGTACACACGAGGGGTCCCACGCCACCAGACTTCAACGGTACACAGTACAAGGTACTTGTAATGCGTGGCATGCGACTCTCCCTCAAGATTTCAGACTGTTGTGTACAGCTGAAGGATGGAAACGTTGTGCTGATCAGAAACATTCTGCATGAAAATGGAATAACCAGCATCTGTGGAAACTTCTTTGCTTCACTGTGTGACCTCTACACGAGCGGGCTGCCCTCATCAATGCTTGGCATATACAAGGCTGCATGACTTTCGTCAGTATTGGCAGTATGGGACATAGGACAGATTGGATACAAATGCATTTGCCTCCCATGCAGCACTGACAGTTACGCAGTGTTCCCTCTCCTGCATTTGCAAGTCCCCGAGTCCTTGTAATGCAAATGCTGCTGTTTGCCGTTGTATATATCTTGTATATATTTTTCAATGCAGAGGATGCATTGACAGGTATGAATGCCATGTCTGCATAGTCTTCTTGTCCTGTACTGTCAAATGTTAATAGAGACATTCAACAAATTCTTTTATTTTGCAGGTCGCGTGAATGTATAGTATAGTTCATTTTACGGACAAGAACGATGTTGCTGTCGTTCCCACTACATGGATAGCTAATGGGATGTCAGCCTGGCCACCGTACAAAAGCACTGTGAAAATCACTAGGGCTGTTAGAGAGATGGAAAAGCCAGGCCACGACTGGGGCAGATTCCATTGCAGGGTGCTGTCGTCGTCTGGTAAGTCTGTTTGTGTGGCCTAGTTGGAAGGAAACGAGGAGCTTTGTTCATTTATTGATATTATTTGTTGTTGCACAGTTGGTGCATTTGTTGGTGCACAGTACTTTTGTGCAACACCATCTGTATGTAGCCCAATCAGCATATGTCTTAGTTTCTGAAAGCTTCTGGAACCTCTCCAGTACATATCATTGAATGCTACCACTTATTTCCCATTCACAACACGTATAGGTATGGTACCAGCTGTAACTTAGTCACTTTGGTATTCCTGATTGCGTTCGGCTACTTGTGCCATTTCACACAGACTGTTACGAAGTTGCAAAACACAAAGAGAAACGGGTAGAAGAGACATCGGATCTGACAACCGATGACGACTCCAGTGCAAAACGAAGAAGGAAAGTTCCCCGGCGTATTGTCTCGACTTCTGAGGAGGAGGATGACACAGAAGCGGTGACAATCCCGAGAAGCACAGCGATAGAGGCCTCAACAGAAGCTCCAACGTTTTTCAGCCCACCACCACCACGTCAGAGTCTGCATCGTGAGCCGCTGCACCCGCACGTAAAGCATTCCACACGAGAGGTGACACTGAACAGTCTGCAGACGCATTCAGCACCTGGCACGCATCAACAAACTGAGCCGGAGGTGATTTCACTCCTTCCTGTGGTTTCTGAAGCAGACCATTTAGATTTAGAGCTACTTTTAGAATCAGCAGAAACGAGGGATTCCCTGGTAATGTATACTAAGTGCCAGTGGCGTCGGAACTATTTTTCCACTGGGGGAGCGAAAAAAAGTGCTACCTTAAACATCATCATCATCATCATCATCACTTATTTTCCTTGAGGGCTCATGTTGGCGTTATACATGATTGCTGCACGAACTGTAAACGTGCACCTACACTCTTAAAAATGAACTTCACCACATAGCACTCTCCTAGCCAACCATCACCCCGAATGACAACGTTCTCGTCCCAGATTTGTTGAAAACGGGAGGAGGAGCCTATTTTGTGCCGTGCATAATGGAACAAAATAGACTCCTCCTCCCGTTTTCAACAAATCAGAGGCGAGAACGTTGGCATTCGGAGTGATGGTTGGCTAGGAGCGTGCTATGTGGTGAAGTTCATTTCTAAGAGTGTAGCAAATGACATGTGCATATTTGTACAGTAGATCTAAAGTAACATTGCAGAAGTACTGTAATTAAATAGCGCTTGGTGGTGGGTTAGTCCGTATGAGTTCAGTGCATCCGGCTTTTTTTACTTCTGCGCAGTGCCTAGACCTCTATGGCAAGTAATGCGTAGGGAACTTCGGGGACTTGTCCCCGGGAATCGCCGTCGCGGCATGTACGTGTGCCGGGACTGGAAACGAATATCGTCTGATCAGCAAGCCTTCTGCGAATAAACCAGACTTTCCTGGGCTGGTCTGGAGCTCAGCAAGAATGTGTCCCTTTGACACCCAGCCTTTTGACTGGGTGTCACGCTGTCGTTATAACTCCCGGGCGACTCAATAAGAAAAGCCGGATAAATGAAAACAGCGGATGAATTTTGGACATCGGTACGATGGAAAGCGTGGAGCCACCAATCAGGTTAACAGTTAGAATATTCTACTATGACGGGTGAAGATATACACAAAAATACAACAAACAAGCTCCGATACATCTCTTTCCAGAGGTGTTGCCTTCTCCGATGTCTATGGCATTTAATAATCCTGTAACGCTGCTGCAGTCGAGGACTTGGTGGCGCTCCCTCGACGTTGCCATTGGCGACACATGAACACAACACCGGTGCGACGTTTCGTCTCAGTTCATCGCACTTGTCGTATTACAGGTCTTACACGCCAGCTCGAAGTGGGCACCCTGTCCACAACCGACTGAAATCTCTGGCTGCGCCTCGCAAACCGCCATTATAACAACCCTCTGTGTTCAACCGGGCGGTTTTTTCGTATCCTTATTTCCCCCAGATGTCTGGTGTCTTGCGTGCCTTTTGCGATTCCCGTTTGCGCCTCTGTCCCCCCCACCCCTGAACCCTGTGAACCTGACACCATTGGTATGCAGCTCTTCTCAAACGGTCTCCGCACACACTCTGTTTGTTGTTATCTAAATTTATGGCCGCCGAAAGGACACATTCACG
Source organism: Ornithodoros turicata (assembly GCF_037126465.1). Classification (NCBI taxonomy): domain Eukaryota; kingdom Metazoa; phylum Arthropoda; class Arachnida; order Ixodida; family Argasidae; genus Ornithodoros; species Ornithodoros turicata. The sequence goes on from NC_088206.1 coordinate 51,784,082, forward strand.
CACGGGCCATTCCGTTAGACCGTAGAAGATTACGACGCTGGGCTGACACTGGGGGAGCCGTGCTCCCCCATTCGTAAATGAGGGGGAGCCGTCGCTCCTTCTGCTCCCCCTGTTCCGGCGCCCCTGCTAAGTGCTTGAATATCAAGTAGTGAAATGGTAGAGGTACTCCCTGTATTCCACTTCATGTGAGTGTAACATGCTCCAATATGTGCCAAAGACAGTGCATACGACGCAAGCCTTCGCAGGGCATGACGGCAAATTTAGTACAAAGAGCGTGATGTCCTTAAAGGGGTAGAGACACTTTCATAGTTGTGGTTCATTACATCATGGACACATTGTATTGATGCCAGAATACCGAGGAAAACAGCAGTATTCCTATGCATGTTGTACTTCGAGATACACGCCCCGAGCAAAGCGCAGACGTTACAGACCTCGCCATTGCGCCCATCCCTATTGGCAGCCGTAAGCACGTTACTATTCGTGTGCTGCCTCACTGGCGGCGGTGAGGACTGATGTGAGAGCCCCATGAATTTCTGTATGTGTGATGCCTATTTTCATTGTCTATTGCCTGCTTCGCTGTGAAACTTTCAAGGCAGATTGACATCGATGGAAAGCACAATTTTTTAGGTTTATCTGGGATATCTTTGGACGACCTGTCGCAACCCCTTTAACAATAACAAACCAGTGATATATACAGTACCTCGGCTTGATATGCAGGCCGGATGTCATCAGACTCGGGTTAGAAGGCCAATAAGAAAAGGGAGGCGCAACAAAAATTGAGTAATTATTGCCACGTTACTTTGAGATTGCAGGAAATCAGAAATAAACATCTACCCCCGTTTAATTTCTTCAATTTCTCTCAAGGAGCAACCTCGTTTCAATGGCTGTTTGAAATAATTATGTAAGTGAAAACGCCATTCAGTTGGTACCTGTTGCATGAGGAGTGGGGGGCGAACAACCACATGGAGACACTGTTCTGCGTCCTTCTCGCTCTTTGCCTTCACTTGTAATCTGTATTACCAGTTGATTGGCTAGTGTTACTTGTTGCAGTGTTCATACAGTCAGTACTCTTTGCGTAGGAACGATAAAAATGGCTGCCAAGTACACAAAACACAGGAGTAAAAGCGGGACAAGTGTACTCAAAAAGGGAAAAAAAGGGGGGAATATATACTTGAAATTTCGAGCGGACGCTCTTCATCAGAATAAAATGGAGGAACAGGAAGCTAGCGCCTGAGGATGTTAAACATACTGCCCAGCCCGCTAGGGGGATGCACGTGGACGTGATAATTAGGCCAGCATGTGTAACACCGGTCGACAGTTGATTAGAAGCCTAAAACCAGTCTTTCGTTCAGGCCCGTTGGATGGGTAGTGTTCAGATAGTGTATCAGGCGACCATCCCCTTTTCCCAATTTCTGTTGTTTCCGCTGTATCTGTAGTATTGATTCTGACTTAATGATGAGCTGTCCAGAATGAAACGATATTTCTTTTTCCCACGGGTATCCCTCACATCTTCTTGATAGAGCATCAGCCCGAGCAGCTTAATCGAACCTAATCCATCATCCAAAAAAAGGTCCACACTTCCCCTTGCAGTTGGATTTCACCCCGCCATCTCTCCCTTAATGGACCAAATCAAAGCTGGTGCAGATGACCTCTTCACTTCTGGACACCTTTCTGCGAATAGTATCATTTCCTATAATCGTCCCCCCAACTTCAGGTACATCCTAGTCCATAGCTGCCTGAAAACTGTCAATGCACAAAATGGAACGTTTCCTTTGCCAGGGACCACGTTGCCTCACATGCACTCATGTGGGCCTGAACCACCGGCGCCTTAATAGTTCCAATGGCCGGTACGTTAATACGTCTGGTCGTTTCACATGCAAAAAACTCACATAGTCTACGCTATCTTCTGCTCAATCTGTCCCAACATTCTCTATATAGGTGAATCCGATCGAATGCTTTATGAAAGGTTCCGGGAACATCGTCGACTCGTACACTTCTAGAGGTATCAGCAACCACCAGATAACCTTGGTTTCTAAACTCCACACTATCGATAACATTTGCGTTATTGTTCTCCACAAACACGCGAAAACGGGAAGAGAGTCGCCTGATACATTATCTGAACACTACCTATCCAACGGGCCTGAATGAAAGACTGGTTTTAGGCTTCTAATCAAATGTCGGCCGGTGTTACACATGCTGCCCTGGTTAACACGTTCACGTGCAGCCCCCTAGCGGGCTGGGCAGTACGTTGAACATCCTCAGAAGCTAGCTTCTTGTTCCCACCCCCGTTTTTTTTTTTCCTGCCTGATGAAGAGCGTCCGCTCGAAACGCCAAGTTATAGTTCCCCCTGTTTTCCCCTTTTTGAGTACACCAGTCCCAGGTTTTACTCCTGTCGTTTGCATAAGAGTTTGCATGAGTATGTTTGCAAAACAGTTGAGTATGAGTCATACCTATCAGTTCTCCATAGCTTTGTCAGTGCATTTAACACACTCTCACAAGATGTGCAGAACTCACTGTTAAAGCAGGAGAGATTGAGTATTGGTGTAGTTGTCATCTTTTATGCAGACGGTTTTCAGGATTTCCAGATAACATTTCTGCATTTGCTAGGTTCAGTAAATTTCTGTATTTTGTTTGTTCCAGGTGTCACACCTGTGTCTGATCGGCGGGTCCTCCTTAAAGGACGCTGTACGTCATGTCATGCGACGTACCGTTAATGATGCCCTAGCCAGCCTCTACTGCATGACGGGCAGAAAAGGGAAAATGGCATTTTCTAATTTGAAGTTGCTGTCTATGATTCTTGGTACGCTATTACAGTTTTTCCATCAATTCTATTGATGTGCACTCCACATCACAGCTCTTGTTAATGATATTTTCTGTCATGGTAGTTTCATATGCCTCACAGCAGAAGCAGGTTCCAGAAACATGACGAAAGGAACAACACAGGCGAGCTGGTGTAACGTTGAAGTGGGAAGCATCACCTTGAGCTTTAGGGAGCATCCTGTCTACTTTATTCCCTCAAGCTCAAGGTGATGTGTCACATATCAACCCAGAAATCTGCTCAAGTAAAAGCTATTTGCTTAACCTTTATGAACAAATTCCTTTGCAGATGCAATTGCACTGCTTATAGTTTCTGTTCTTCTTTCTCAGTGCCCCCGTAATTATGCAGTGTGTGCAAACTGTTCCTCACTAATCTGATTGCGATAAAAAACCAGAAGCAGAAATAATGTATGCCTATTGATTTTCAGCTGCGCTTCTCAAGATGTTCCCAATGGCAACGGAAGTTGCCATGAAGTGCCTTGTTGGAGACTGGCTCCGGCACACCCCAACACGTATTAAGAGAAAGTATGTGAACTCGTTCTTCAGCTTGTGTAAGGCATTCATGGCAATGTAGCACTGCAGATTCTAGTTCTTTTTTCACAGTGGCCCCAGAGGTAGATGCAACTAGGTTGTTGGGTATGAGTGTGGCTAAAAGTTGAATGCATGCTGATGTGGAATATCCACTCCGAGAATAAAGGAACTGTACCTGCCACTCAGTGGCGTAGCCAGACCTCCAAGGTAGGGGGGGCTCTATACGAAAACCCGCCCCACTCCCTCCCCCCCGCTGATCCTGGGTGCGACAACACACAATACTTGTGCACGCCGCAGCATGCGGTTGAAAAAAACACACGAAAATAATTGATTTGGACATTCACAATACGATTATACTATGATGTCCAATGAGGTGGTGTCACGAGATTGGAAGGATTTTGAAAAGCTCATACTTAGGAAACCATTCAAGTGTGCCGCTTAGATAGACGCCATGAACTGTAAGAGCTTTCGCGATCGACACACTAGTCCCCCCCCATATATTATTTTCTCCTCGGATTGGCACGATTTGCGTGGGTCGGTCAGTGGCAGGTAGGGGGGGCTCGGGCCCCCCCTAGCCCCCCCGTGGCTACGCCACTGCTGCCACTTGAAATACATTTAATTTCAGCGACCAGCTTCAACCATGGCAGAGAACAGAGCTACAGCAAAAAGCATGTCAGCTCGTAACACGAGCACAAGGTGGAAAAACAAACAAAAAGTTCCTCATGAGGCTCACACACACACACACACACACACACACACACATGTTTCATAGTCGTCTCACGATGTACACAAAGAAGACTGCAACACATGTTTCTTGATGAACTCTTTTGCTGGGTAGTCAAGCTCAAGCTGTCTAATTTCGTGCATTTATTATCTTTAACCATCAAGTGCGTGTGTGTCAGTGTGTGAGATGATGCTGTTCGCTTTACTTTCTCATCTTTTACCTGGGTTTTAAAAATTCTTAGTTATTCTTAGTTCTTAGTTAGCAGTATTGCAAAGAGCCAGCACCTAAACATCACAGTGATATGATTGCTGCGCCTAACAGCGCCACGAGGGTGACACTGCTACATACGGCTACAGCTTCACTAAATATCAGTAATGTGTGCGAGTGATATCGACAAAAAGCACTCTATATACTGTGCAGGAAAGTCATATCGCTGGTCCAGATCAACATTTTGGCTGCCCCAAGTGGAGCTCTAAAATGGGTTGGCCTAGTAACATCACTGACAGCATTGTTTTCATCTCACAGGTCGCTTGAAGAGAATCGCACTGGAACAATTTGAGAACAATAGGCGGATCTCACTAGGTGGAACAGCCGTTACCTGCCCAAGTGTGGCTAGTCAATCCATAGTGATCTGGCATCTTTAATCTAGTCATAGTTAATCAGAGTGCCATTTATGTACAATAAACATACTCAACATTCCTCACATGTCGATGTTGTCATTGCTAGATCTTGAGCATAAAGCAAGCATTCACGACGTGGTGCTTTGGAGACCACTCGTTTATGGGGGGACATAAACTGTCGGCTCGTTACCGAGTTACTCTATGCTACCAGATCTCATCCTCTTTGCTGAATTTTTCACAGCACCATGACTACCAGAGATGCGGTCACTGACACACCATACAAGATGCACAGAAAGGACATCCACAGATCGTGCATTGAAGTGTGTACGTAGTACATGGTGGGATGACAGGTAACGTGCGCAAGGTGTACAGAGGCTTCCTTTAAATGGCGTGATATATATCTAGATCAAGATCGGGGGAGATTGTAGGAGGCCACTTCGAATGTTTTTTTTGTTTTTGACTGGACACGACGATTCGCAGAAGCACCTTAGTCAGCTCCCTTGTTACATCCGCATGTATCAAGCTGCCTGTTCTCCCACCATGTGCTATGTACACATCTCAGTATGCACATTGTCATGCTAGTTGCATGGTACACTACAGTACACATTGGATATAGTGAAGCTTGCAGTATTCTTGTTACCACAACTTTGGTAACTGATGTTGGTGGAATGTTGTGCAGGCATACATTGCATTAACGTTGTTGGATGTTGATGCAACGTTAAAAATAAATGTTGCAGATAACGTTGACGCGGCGGACATTAGCGATGTCTAAGCAACATTTGAGGGCAACATACAACACAGATGAAAAATTTTCCAACTGGGACCAGTTGAAAACCAGTTTGCAGCTGGTCCCAGCTTGAACTGGTCCCAGTTCAATAACACAGCTTGAGCTGGTCCCAGTTTGAACTGGGACCAGTTCAAAACCAGTTGGCAGCTGGTCCCAGCTTGAACTGGTCCCAGTTCAAAATGCCAGCTTGCAACTGGTCGCAGCCGAAGTAGCAACGTTTCTCCTCCAAGCGGAACTGAGCCACTTGGGAGCTCATTTGGATCTCCATGATGAAACCCACAGATGCATGATACTGAAATAAACATAAATTATTTTATTGTGCACTTCTGAAACAGACATTTTGTATTTCACGATGCAGTTTTTCACTGACTTTACAGAAACGGTTGAGGAAAACAGGAAGCATTCCGGGCAGCCGTGGAAGTCATGTCATCAGTTGGTTTTCTACGTATAGAGCTGCAGAAGACTATCATTACTAATTCATTTAGTTCACTATACACACATATGTCGCAGACACTCACCTTTCCTGTGTATCCCCCGTTACAGGAGGCGCTGGCGGAGTCCGACATATTGCTTCGCAGTCGTCCTGTGAAGCACAATATTATCACCAAAACATGAATTGAAAGGCACAACTACTCCACAACAGACTCACATGCTTTTCCGATCCACGCCACGAGTACTCTGGTGAGCTATGCTCTGCTTTGTTCGCAGGAAGCAGAAAACACTTGAGCATAGTGCTCACGATGAAGCAGTCTTCGCAGCTGCAACAGAGCCGCAATCGCATGACACCTGTCTGGTCGTACTGAAGCCGATGACGCTCACTGTAATTTATATTGCCCTTGGGGCATGCTGAGACGAACGCGAAAAGTCAAAACATGGCAGACAAGCACGAACGCTGCATCTGGAAGCAGCAAGCGACCGTTACACCCTGTTCAAACGCGTCATTCATCAGGGGAGCAGGAACGCGCAAAATATGCAAACATAATAATTCCAAATTAGCTTTTGTTAACATTAGCTCACCTTCAAAAAAATAGAAATATGATTTTTTTTTACTATAAAGTTGCTTTCCGATCGTCCCCCCAACCTTTCTTTCGTAATCTTCATATATATTATACAAACCTATCCCGGAACCCAAACCGAAACTTCTCCCAAACATGTCAGCTGGTCGAGCTTGAACTGGCGCCACTTCACTTTCCAGTTGCCACCCCCACCTTGAACTGGTACCAGGTCATGTCCAGTTGCCTCCAACCTAGTTTGAACTGGTACCAGTTCATGTCCAGTTGCCACCAGCCCAGTTTGAACTGGCACTACTTCACTTTCCAGTTGCCATCCCCACCTTGAACTGGTACCAGCTCATGTCCAGTTGCCTCCAGCCCAGTTTGAACTGGTACCAGTTCACGTCCAGTTGCCACCAGCCCAGTTTGAACTGGTACCACTTCACTTTCCAGTTGCTACCTGCCCAGCTTGAACTGGTACCAGCTCATGTCCAGTTGCCACCAGCCCAGTTTGAACTGGTACCAGTTCATGTCCAGTTGCCACCAGCCCAGCTTGAACTGGTACCACTTCACTTTCCAGTTGCCACCAGCCCAGCTTGAACTGGTACCACTTTAGTTTCCAGTTGCCGCCAGTTTGATCCCACTTGGTTCCAGTTCATGACCAGTTGGAGGCAACTGGGAACAAACTGGTACCAGTTGACTTCCCAGTTCATTTTTTCGCCTTAAGAAACGTTACCATGACAATTTGTGCTACCTGGGGAGTTAGATGCTCCCCAATTAGTGTAATGACTCCCGGGAGGGTGCTGATTAATGGGGGGGGGGGTCCCAATTAGCTCTAATTTCTAATTAAATCGTGTTTAAACAAAGTTGTGAGTTGGCGGCAGTCTGTGTCCAGTCCATACTACTCATTCCAAGTCGCGTAAGGTAGAGATGAACTTCGTTTAAGGCTTGTTGTAAACGGCTCTGAAGGGCTGGTCATTACTTGCCTACTGTCCAAAGGGCAACGTCATCGGCATACACGGAGAATCCTACCTTGCGTGGAACTATCGATTTTAGTCCTGCTATTACCACATTAAAAAGTGTAGGACTGAGAATGCTTCCTTGGAGTATGGCTTGATGGTCAGGGTGCTTGGGGCTTTGGCCGTGGAATGTGCAGACAGCGACAGTTTAGTCCGTAACGAAATCGTGAAACCAGCTGAAAAGTCGACCAAAAACTCCAAAAGACCACAACCCGTGGAGCACACAGATGTGCGAGATGGTATCATAGGTGCGCTTAATGTCTAGGAAGACCGACACAATGATCCACCGATGAGCACGAGCATGTTGGACTGTAGAGACCAGATCGAGAACGGGATCCAAGAACTTCGGTGGCAGCGAAATCCAGCCATTTCCTGAGGGAACACACCTTGTTTTTCGAGCCACCAGTGGAGGCGATGCAAAACCATTCTCTCCATCAGTTTTCCCATACAGCTTGTCAGGCTCATGGGGCGAAAGGAGGATAGGGCAGTTGGGGGTTTGCCTGGTTTCATGATTGGAACAACTAAAGCCTCCTTCCAAACAGATGGTACGGATTCCTGTCGCCAACACGTATTATAAACATGAAAGAGAGCTTGCAGTGACGGCTTGTCAAGGTTTCGCAGTGCGGCGTAAGTGATTTAATCTGGTCCTGGGGACGATCGCACATTTACAAGTTTCAACGCAGTGTTCAGCTATATTAGAGTAAAGTCGCGGTCCATATAACCTCCGGTGGACGGGGCCAGTCTTGGTGGATTTCTGTCTGCAGGCTCTGGACGAAACTGTTGTGTACTGCAGACGTTGAGGCAGCCGCTGGTGTCGTTAGGACGACGGAGAAATCTGTCGCTAGCGTGGTTTCGTCTACACCCTTAACGATAGCCAATGCGGCGAGAGGATTTGTGGCAAAGGTGTCACGGAAGGAAGAGCCGACAACCAGCTAGTTCTGTGTCAGAACTGAAAAGTGGTTTAATTCCAGGTGCTCGCGCTCGGGTCAGCTGAGCGCTCGTCATCACTCGCTCCAGCGAGCTGGGCGCTCTTCGTCTTTAGGCGGCGAAGATGCTACAGGGCTCCCCCCTAGACTGGTAGGTAACCAGAGGAGAATGCCAGGAGACTTTTCTTGAGGAGGGTAGTGATTGGGGAACCGGGCAAGGTGGAGGCGACGCCGCAAGATGGACGGGAGAGAGTAGTGCGTCGAAGTAGGCGGGCTTTACTCCTTCGTGAGTACCTCCGGGCGGCCATGGATGTCGACTGTCACCGTCTTCTCATCTTGCGCCAATAAGCGGTGGGGACCAGTGTACGCTGGGGTGGGGCGCGAACGAAGACGTGAGAAGAGGTCTTGAGGTCCGGGTGGACAAAGATCGTCCTATTAGCGGGCTGGCGTGGGGAAACTGGCTGGAGATCCCGGAAATGGTCGCGAAGCTGTGCGGCAAAGTCATGAGCAATGGGGGACGCGGGGGAGGGGGAGCTGAGGAAGTCGCCGGGAAGCCTCAGCGGGCAACCAAATACCAAGTCTGAGGGGCTACACTGGAGGTCCTGCTTGAGGGATGAGCGAAGACCTAAGAGCACCCAGGGCAGGTGATCGACCCAATTCGCCGAGTCGCTTCTCGCACAGATGGCGGCTTTCAGCTGCCTGTGCAGACGTTCGACCATGCCGTTCGCTGAAGGGTGGCAGGCCGTGGTCTTCGAATGTTTCGCGCCGATGGCAGAGAGGAGAGTTTCGAAGCTACGGGAGGTAAATTGGCGACCTCTATCTGTGGTGACGATGCCACGGCAGCCGAAGCGCGCGACCCAACCAAAGAGGAATGCACGACCAACAGTGTTGGCCGTGGCGGCGGGGATCGGTAGCACTTCCGCCCAACGGGTAAACCAATCAACACAGGTGAAGAGGTATCGGTTACCCTGCGAGATGGGAAGCGGCCCAACCAAATCCAGATGCACATGGTGGAACCGAGCTGCGGGAGTGGGGAAGGCGCCAGTCGGTGTCCGGGTATGACGGTGAACTTTTGTCCGCTGACATGCCATGCAAAACCGGGTCCAGGCCCGAACGTCCTTGTTAATGCTAGGCCAGACATAGCTGGATACAATGGCCTTGTGCGTTGCACACACGCCGGAGTGTGCAAGATTATGGTGCTGGGTAAAGATGCGGCGGCGCAAGGGTTCGGGGACGAAGGGGCGGGGGCAAGGCGTAGATGTGTCGCAGAAGAGAGGCTTTGTAAAGCCTGGGAGGGTCACGGGACGCAGCACCAAAGAGGAAGTGCCTGACAGGTGGTCGTTCAGCTCAGGATCTTGAGCTTCTGCATGGCATAGCTCCCCAATGTTCACCGGGGAGGGCAGGGAAGGAATAGCGTTGATGCGAGAAAGGGCGTCGGCGGCTGAATTCTCTATTCCGGGGATGTAGCGGATGTCGGTGCAGAATTCGGATATGAAGGCAAGTTGGCGGGTTTCGCGTTCGCAGTAGCTGGAACGGTTGGCGGTGAATGCGAATGTCAAAGGCTTGTGGTCCGTCAGAATATGGAACTCACGGCCTTCCAGAAAGAAGTGGAAGTGTTTGACTGCGGCGTACACTGCGAGGAGTTCGCGGCCAAACGTACTGTAAAGAACTTCCGCAGGTTGAAGGCGACAGGAAAAGAATTCGAGCGGTTGCCACTTGCCGTCAACCAACTGCTGCACGACGGCGCCAATAGCTGTGGTAGAGGCGTCAGCCATCAAGCGAGTGGGTGCTGACGGGGAGGGATGCACAAGAAGGGTGGCGTTCGCCAAGGACTCCTTAGCAGCGCAAAAGGCCCTCTCAGCTTCATCCGACCACGCCAGCAGAGCCGATGCCGACTTGCAAGCCCTAAGGAGGTCGATGAGAGGCTGTACGATGTGGGCGCAGTTGTGGATAAACCGACGGTGAAAATTGAGCAAACCCAAGAATTGTCGGAGCTGACGGATTGTTTGCGGCCGAGGGAAGTCGCGAATAGCTTGTACTTTGGTCTCCAGAGGTTGAATACCATGTTGGTCGATGTGATGGCCGATGAATTTAGCTTCTGGCTGCCCAAAGCAGTATTTCTTCACGTTTATGAGAAGGCCCTGATCTTGCAGGCGTGTGAAAAATTGCCGAAGGTGCGCAATGTGCTCTTCCTGCGAGGCGCTTGCAATGAGAAGATCGTCTAAGTAGGCGTAAACGAATGGTAAACCGCGCATGACGTGGTTGATGAAGCGCTGCAAGCTCTGCGCGGCATTGCGTAAGCCAAAGGGCATCTTGACGAACTCGAAGAGCCCAAAGGGCGTGATGACAGCTGTCTTCGGCATGTCGGGAGGGTGCACCGGTATCTGATGGTATGCCTTAACGAGATCGAGAGTCGTGAAAACAGTGCATCCAGCAAGGTCAGCAGTGAAGTCATGTATATGGGGCAGAGGGTACTTGTCGGGAACGGTCCTGGTGTTAAGAGCCCGATAATCGCCGCACGGCCTCCAGTCGCCGGGGTCGGTCTCGGGAAGCATATGCAATGGCGACGCCAAGCTACTGGAGCTACGGATTATGCCAAGTTCGAGCATATGCTCAAATTCCCGTTTGGCAATGGTGAGGCGGTCGCCATGCAGCCGACGGTAACGGGAAGACACAGGGGGACCAGTTGTGACGATGTGATGCGTAACGCTGTGTTTGACAGGAGCCTTGAGGTTGCAGGGCTTGGTTATGTCAGGAAATTCGTCTAGGATGGCGTCATACAGTGAAGTGGGACGCAGGTTACGGATGCCAAGCGGGGAGTGGGAGGAGGACGTGCCCTTCACCCGTAGAGACGTAGTATTGTCGAGAAGGCGCCGGTGGCGGACGTCCACAGACAAACTAAAGAACGCCAAGAAATCTGCGCCAAGAATAGGCCGCGAAACATCAACGAGGACGAAAACCCAACGAAATGTTCTTAAGCCCAGGTCAAGCGTAAGGGAACGTAGTCCGTAAGTTTTGATCGTGGTCCCATTGGCGGCTTGGAGGTTACAGCAAGAGTGAGCACGGCGACGGTCAGCAGCAGAAGCCGGGATAACACTGATTTCCGCGCCAGTGTCGACAAGGAGGCGGTATCCCGCAATGCGATCGCGAATGATAAAGAGACGGCTGGAAACAGGGCCAGGACCACTTGCCGCTATCAGGGGTCGGCCCGTTGGTTTTCCTGCCACGCACAGGGCGGGATACAGTGCACGATGGCGAAAGCGGTGGTGGTACCAGCAGAGACGAGCCCCCGTCTGGGTGGCATGGGGAGGTGTTGGGGCAGCGGGCGAAGGGGTGCGGCGCAATGAGGATCTCGAAGCAGAACGGCGACGAAGCCTTGGGCGCTGGGAAGTAGTGAGGGACTGCAAGGCGTCCGTAAGTTGCTCCAGTAGTTGTTCGAGCCGATCTAATCGCGAGGCTTGGGACGTCGTAGCCGCAGCAAGGGTAGGCGGCTGTTGCTGAGGTACGGAGTAGTCGGCAATTCAGTCTGCCAACGAAGCGAGCCTGTCCAACGTTAGGTCCTCAGAGCCAGCCAAAACCATTCGCATTGCCTGGGGGAGCCTCTGAAGAAACAGCTCACGCAAAAGGGGCTGTTGCGCTTCAGTTGAAGAGTCCCCAAGAAGTTGTCTCATCCGGTGCAACATTTGCGAAGGCTTCCTGTCGCCCAAGTCTTCCTCGTTAAGCAGCTGTTGGAGTCGCGCGCGTTCAGACATCTCCATTCGCTTCAAGATGGCGGCCTTCAGATCGTCATAGGCGCGTTCAACAGGAACCGTAGCGAGCACGTCATCCAACTACGCCGCAATTTCCAGAGGGAGGCCAGTGAGGATGTGAAAATATTTTGACTGCTGGGATTGGATGTGGCGCAGATGAAACTGGGCCTCCACTTGCCGGAACCAGGAACGAGGGTTTTCTCGCCAAAAGGGAGGTAGGCGGAGGGGCGTAGCAGCCGTCGAGATCGCAGGAACGTCTGCGCGCAAGGCCCGGTCCCCAGCCGATGGGTCAGTCATGGGAGACGGGACTGCCCCAGTGGGTGGATCCATTAGCTCAGAGGCGCGTAGGTCCAAACGCGGGTCACCAGAAATGTGGCAAAGGTGTCACGGAAGGAAGAGCCGACAACCAGGTAGTTCTATGTCAGAACTGAAAAGTGGTTCAATAGGTAAATGTAGAGTTTCAAAATATGTAGGCAACCCTGTGCTCCACCGCTTCCGGTTCGAAATTCTCACCGCCGCGGCATGGTTATGGCTGCAGGAAGGTGAGTAATCTTTAAAAAAGAATAATGAAAAGAACGATGTTTAAATGGCGCACGGGACCGTCAACAGCGGAAATTTATAACTGCTCCCAGTAAAAGTGGCAGCACCGCAGCTTTTTTGGGCACAGCACTGCAGTCGTGAACGGCTGTGTGTGCTTGGGCGTAGCGTGAACGAAGTTATTTGACTGATGTATGTGTGTATAAGCGATCAAGAGGGACATGACTAGTTCGTTTGCAGTGATATAATAGCCACTCAGCCATGTTTGCACATTCAATGCGGTTGAGCTCGGCTGAAAGCGTCCCGATGCGCACATCGGTGTTTTGTGTAATAGTTGGCTCAAGTTTACCGCTTTTCTGCGCAGCTTTTTGCAAGACGAGAAGTACAAGGAGTTATTCTACACAGACTGTGAAGACCTGTGGCCACGCATAACGTACGACGACATTAATGAATATTTCATTAATAAGCTTGGCCACGATAAGAGGAAGATGGAGGCCTATAAGTCAATGGAAGCGTACCACTATGTTATAAGCGGCGAGTGCTACTTCTTAGCGTTTCCAGGTTTCTGGGAAGAGTGGATATTAATAAGGTTGCTAAACAACAGGTAAAGTACACAACATCACCAAAGTAGTGTTGAGAGAGGTTGTCAGCCCCTCACAACGATCGGGCATGGTGTACACATGCTGGGTTGCTGCAGAACATGATGGGGAGACTGTGGATGCACCTTGCTCTTGTATGGCTGGGTAAGCTGGTGAACACAGTATAGCAAGCGTTTCTTTATTAATCATGTTGTTACATAGAATATCCTGTATACTTTCAGGTTGGGTGAAGTGTGCAGCCACTGCGCTGCGATATGCTTCACTGTTGAGGCAACACACAGAGACAACTCGCAGCTGCCAGCACCTACAGATGTCCCATGCCAGTGGCTGGCACCACGCCTGAAACAGGTATTGACATTAACTTTTATTTAAACAGGTTGCACATCCTACAGTGATTTTTACTCAACTAGGTTCCACCTCAGCAAGCACGGCAGCTAGACTATAGGCGACCTCGATGGTGGTCAGCAAAACGAAATCGTAATGCTACTTAAGATTCCACCATAGCATTTCCAGACGATAAGTTCGAAGCTTTTGTGTCACAAATACGAACAATAAGTGACCAAATTTCTGAGCCCACCCTATTTTTGGTCTAATAACTGCCTCAACGTTTAGGTCGCACCAGAGGCACGGCTGTTCACACTCATTGATATCAACCAAGCAGCCGCTACACAACCAAGCACGCAGACTCAGGCCATTGGCAATTTCATCATGACGCCTACAAGTCCCTTGAGCTCACTCAACATATGCGTCGAGCTAGACAATATTAAAATATCAAGAAGAGATGCGGAAAAAATAGAAAAACTCACGAGACTACAGCGGAAGAGTCCAGCCTGGTTTGCACACAGAGGAGGCAGGATAACAGCATCAATATTCAAGGACGTATGTGCATCCAAACAGGTCAAAGTGTCATCGCTGCTGCAAAAAAAATTTTGTTCACAAAACATTTGAGGTCCTGCCATTTATTATGGTATTGAAAACGAAGCAAGGGCAAAAGACTCCCTATTTGCTCTGTTGTCACAGCATCATGCCAATGGAACGATAGAAGATTGTGGGCTCATGATCAGCCCGAGGTACCCTTATTTCGGATGCAGCCCAGACGGAGTATACTACTGCGACTGCCACGAACCAGCACTGGTTGAAATAAAGTGCCTATACACAATGAGAGACGCTGACCCAACAACACTCGCTGAAAATGGTCAGAACCAAAAGGATTTTTGCCTAACAAGGGATGGAACCCTAAAGCAAAGTCACAGATACTACAAACCAGGTACAAGCCAAACTGTACTTGAACCTTGTGGACAGTAAGCGTTGCTACTTTTTCCTTTTTGTGGAACGTGGTGGACTCCTTGTGGAGGTTGAGCGCGACGAAGAGTTTATGATGTGCCATGAAAGCAGTGTGAGAGCTTTCTTCACCGACATTGTGCTCCCACGACTAGTTAGTGGGTTTTAAGTCATAGTAAAACAGTGTAGAGCCAAATCATTTCACTGCTAATCATTTACTTGCAAGATCTTACCTGTAACTTGCCTGCTTAGTTGCTTGCCTGCATTCTTGATCCACACAGAGATGGTCTGTAACGACAACCTAATTTGCTCTTATCAGTGGCCGTGTGAGGTTGCTTAACCCTGCCACAACAGTAAGGATACTGTCGAAATATGGAACAAGTGTGTGTGGGACATGGCCTGCCATGATACGCCACTTCTTCAAATTTCCAATAGCTCGTTCCACAATAATCCTACAGGAGGATATCCTTCTGGATCCATAACTTAAAAACCCGAGACTAGGGGACAAAAAAACGACAAACACAGACACTGTGTTTGTCGTTTTTTTGTCCCCTAGTCTCGGGTTTTTAAGTTATGGATCTATACCACCAGCTCGCTTGCTACCTCTCTATCCTCTCGTTATCCTTCTGGATGTTGAGACCTCGTGATGTGGAAACTGCTCTTTGTTCCTTGTTGATGCAGGTGTGATTAGGCGAGCTCTTATTTAAAAAAAAATGCCTCGTGGAGCTGGAAGCCCCTGTCAGCAAGGACTTGATCGCCCTCTCTGATTACATCAAGTAGTCCTGTAAAAAGTAGAACAATTGTTTACCAGAGTAAAACCCACCGTGGGCGTCACAGTGACATCAAGGCTATGTCAGGGAGAAATTGTTTACCACTGTCTAGAGTTAGCTGCCTGTCTAATATCCTTCCCCCGTAAACTTTGGAAATGAGTGTTACTGCTCCATGAGGGTTGACGCACACTAGAAATTTCAGTGTGCTGGTCTGTTTATAATTACTCCAGACCTCTTGTTGAGTTTTCATATTTAGTGGCCTACAAAGAAAGCCAACCAAGTTTATCAGCATTAGTTATCAACACCGAGTTTATCAACATTACTTTGCATGATGCCCAATAATATCAGCTCCAATAACACAAGTATACACCAAAATTCTGTAAACAAATTTTTAAAAATTGGTAAAGAATGATACCCTGTTCACTCACCTGGAATCAGGAATCTCTGAGCAGTCAATTATGGCTCTTAGGTTTGGAAAATGTTCACGTTCCTTTTCTGTCAACCAGCTCTGTGCAACACGTGGCTCAGGGAAAACAATGAGCCGTTGACAGAGGGAAGCCACTGTTCCGAGCCAACATTTAAACATACTGCTAGCAGTGTGCTCGGATACTCCAAACCTGAACGCGAGGTCTTTGAATGTCGTCCCTATACGGAGCTTTATAAGAAACAAAAGAAGCTGCTGAGAGCGTGTCATGCATTTTGAGCTGTCACGAATTACAGGTGAGACGTTGGTAAGTACAGCAAAGAAGACCGGTTTCGATAGACCTGAAAAGTTGCAGAGAGATTTCTTTTTACTGTGCTACACCTGTCTTGCATAAGTGGCACGTACCTGTGTAGAACAATGCTTGATCATTATTCATGTGCTCTACATCAAACTGTACATTCAATTTCCTAGTTAGAGTTGCAACTCTCTCCTGTAGAGTACTGACTGTCCCCCGCAGTACCTCGTTCTCTTCTTGCATGCAGGAACAACTTGCACACAAGGCGAGTGCGTCTGTCTGGGCAGCTGATGACAAAAGAAGAAAGAGAAAAAAACTGTCGCGATCAAACAGGTGGAAACTTCGCTGTCGTTAAACAAGTTGAAGGCCCAAACCTTTAGCCTGAGTCAATGCGATGTCGCCCATGTGATCGTCGATACTGGTATCGTCGGTACATGCAGTATTGCCATAATCAGTGCGCAGAATCTCTACTTCGGCTTCCCCATCGAGCCTGGGATGCTGCTGAGCAGCTGCAGCTTCTCGCTTATGCATTATGCGCATGTGGCGTTCATAACTGTACAACAAGACATGACACTTCATAAAGTGGACTACACAGAACAGGTGAAAAAGTTACCATTAAGCTTACCGCTTAGCTTTTCGTTCAGCCCGGGTCTCGGACTCTCTATCGTGTCGGAACACTGATGGCACGTAATCCACATGCGACGGATCATCGCTTCGCATCCCTGCATAATAACGGAAGATTTCACGCTTTACTTGCGTGCATCACACCCAATGCGCTCCGATTTAAAGTGCTTCAAAAATTGAGAAAAACCTACTTGTCACGAAGTGCATCTCACAGATACGCGCGCCTACACCAGGCATCCACAGACGGCCGCCGGCTTTTTTTCGGTTTATGGCTACAGCCCAGAGCATTCGTCTTGCTTTCTCCCATGGTACCCGAAACATTTTATGTCCCTTGACAAACGAGTTAGAGCATCCTTATGCAGAACATCCGACCATAGTGAGACAATGGTACGAGATGAACACAGGCGCGATACATGCGTATTGCCAAATCTCGAACCGGAAGTACTGAGTCACGTGGGATGAACTGACTCGCTACGTCACTGCCGGCGAAAACGACATCCACCTATTCCAGGTGCTCGCGCTCGGGTCAGCTGAGCGCTCGTCGTCGCTCGCTCCAGCGAGCTGGGCGCTCGTCGTCTTTAGGCGGCGAAGGTACTACAGATTCTTTTGTGGGGCGCATCCTTCAGAGCTCCAATTGTCCTCCAGATCTTTGTGGCGGGGTCAAATAGTGAAAGGTGTTGACAAAACGTACGCCAACGCTTCCGGTCCTCTTTCTTAAGTTCCCGTGTTATTTTAGCTTTCATCCGGCGGTACGCCACAATGTCAGGAAGTTGCCCAGTTCGGCGAGCCGTTCTCTCGGCTCGGCGACGTAATACACTGAGGTGGTTAATTGCTGGAGAACGACCGACGTGACCTGGACCCGTTTAGACATGACTACCGCGTCCTGCATGGCGGAACGAATGTCTTGCAGGGCCTCTAAGGACACGCCGGTGTGCACGGATGTTCGGAGGCCAGCACGAAAGAGTGCCCAGTTCGCGAAAGGGATCAGTTCAGTAGTGGGTGACACAAGCAGTCTTTCGTGCGAAATATAGATGGGAAAGTGGTCATTACCTCGGGTGTCGACATCGGTAGCGAATTATGTCTGCTGAGCACCAGGAAAGATCCAGGACATCGAGTGACGTTGGTGATCGCATATAAGTTGGCTGACGGTTGTTTAGGAGGCAGATGTGAGCAGTCTCCATTGCTTCTAACAATCTCCTCCCCCGTCCGTCCGTTCTACGGCTTCCCCAGGCCGTATGTGAGCATTGAAGTCACCCAGTACAAGAGCTGGGGATTCCAGTGAACTGAATAAGCGGTGGAGGTCAGTCCACGAAACCTGTACCGCGGGACGTAGATAGATACTGACAACGGTTAACAGCATGTGCCCAAGGCGGATCTTACAGGATACATATTCATAAGATCGATGACAAACTGACCCTATGGGAGCAGCAACGAGGTCATTACGAATGTATAACGCTGTTCTGCTCTCAGAGGATTGATGAGATTGATAGATTGTATAACCAGTAACGCGATGTGCTGCATCAATACCATGTTCGCATACAGCTATGAAAGGAAACTTGTACTGGTAAAGATGAGATTTAAAATCTGGGAGCTTGTTACCCCTAGTAAAAATTCCAGCTGGAAATGCAGTGGCAATTCCAGCTGGATTATTGGACTGGTTCCAGCCTGGAATATGATTGGATCTAACCTAGAAACAGGCTGGTTCCGGCCTGGAATTTGACTGAATCTAGCCTGTAAACGGGCTTGTACCAGGCTAGAAACAGTCTGCATCCAGCCGAAGAAAGACTGGTCTAGTACTGGTTCCGTAGTGGACGCAGGCTGGATGTAGGAGTGCTTCCACTTCAGCCTACCTTCTGCTGGAACCCATGTTCCAAGGCAGGAGGTTCCGCTCAAGTAGAAGCAACTTATACAAGATAAATTGCTGCACAAAGCAGAAATTGGAAACACGCTCACAAATGAATAAAGTGACAAATTTATTTTAACAAGAATAACTAACACCCCATAACAGGTATGATAATAGATATACTACAAATAGTGTAGCACCAGTGGCAACACTATGAGACAATAATGTGATACCACACAATTTGATGCAAAGTTTGATACATGCATGTGCGATATCACAAAGGTCACTTCTCAGTCGCTCGTTCTCATTTAACTGTCCGACAAAGTAAGTACGTCCCGTACAAGCGGAACAATAACACATCATGAGGGCAGTTCAAATAACTACAGATAAGTAGCGGGTCACTACTGCACCTTTCTTGGTTCAGATTTAGGACTTGAGGATCAACCGTACTACACACGCCGCTTACCCTTTGTCGTAATAGGAGCTCGTGCACGGATTCAGAAACAAAATGCATAACAGAGCACACGACTACACAAATGCAAAGACGTTCACACTTTTATACGGTCGGTGAAATGCAGGAGGAAACACCTAAATTACCAGGCTGCACCTTAGACGCCAACACAACAACTGACGTTTCCCAGTTCAAAGCAGATTCTGAGTTGATGCCGGTGGCGGTTGGTCACATTTTACGATGAGAGCATTATGGCTATAGTTTCGGTTTGACAGACTGGGAACGCTCACGTCTCGCAGCGTAAAGCCAATCAACAATAATTTTTTGCAATCTACTCATGTACGTGGAGTTCTGTGCATAACCTGCATACTTTTGGGTATTTACTTATTTATTTGTTTCTTTTATTTATTTCTGCCTAACAGTTTCATTATTTTATTTTATTGTTTTATTACATTTGGGCATAAATTGCACACATTTGTGAAATTAATTTCGGCTTTTTTTTTTTTTTTTTGCCGTATAGAAGCCAACATTATCTTCACAGCGTTCACAGCGAAGAATCTCGCACAATTCAGCATACTCGCTGGAACATCCATTTCCAGCTCGGCTCCAGCAGGGAACCATCCTTGTTTCCGAATGGAAGTTAGATGGTGTCAGAATGGAAATTCAAACAGCACTATTCCCAGCATGGAAACAGCCTTGGCCAGCCCAGCTCCAGCCTGGGATGGCTTTTTCAGGCTGGTTCCACAGTGAGTCCAGGCTGTTTCTTTTTCTTTTTTTTCTTTTTTTTTACTAGGGAAGTAGGCTGCGAGGATTCCATTGCATCGCGAGGGCCTTTCTATACAGTTCCTCATGCGGAGAGAACGATAATGCCTCCAATGAGAAAGGCGCTTGAACCTCGGGCAGTTGCGACGCACCAGGAAAGGCAGAGACAATTGCGTTGACTGCCGTGAGTACAGCTGAGAAGAGAGTCAGAGGGGGGACAGCTTCGGTGGTTGGTGGTGCTAACTGTCGTCTCATGACTGATGGGTCTGTTAGACCGGCGTAAGTGCGTGTAATCTGCCTTGAGGGACCCGGGTGTGTTGGGTGGCTGGTGCTGATGGGCTTTGGTGCAGTGGCGTTCTGCAACCTCCGAAAATAAAAGAATTTCAGAAATAAAGAGAGGACTCGTAGACCCCGGATTCCTAGGCAAGGCTTCCTTTTCTTTTCCTTTTCAAGTGTGGTTCTAATAGCGCCTTTTCAATACAGGAGCGCGAATTGAGTCCTGGATCCTGAATCGACTTGATAGTGCCTATATGCTTATGGCGGCGTTGTTGCCTATTCTGGCGCATATTGAATCCTAGATCTCCGATTAAACATGAAAAAATGCCTGTAATGGCTCTTAAGCGGTGACGAAGCTCCGTTGTCCAGGCGAAATTAACATCGATCACGTAGCACGCCCTTTTGAAATCATCGATCGCTTGAAGGAAGCCAGCATCTCAAAGGTGCTGGAATGTAAGCTGAGAAGTTTCTCGTTCTTTCTCTCCCTTCCAGCATTGTGTCGTTGTTTCGTTGGTCGTTATTATAAAAAATCGTAACGGTTTTGTCGCAATCTAGAACTCACAGCGCTATTGCGGTTTACATGTAAGAGTCCCCGAAGCTTTTCGTTTCTGTTTTTTAATGTTCTTGTTTTTCGTACAACCAATTTGACATACGGTAAGATGCTGCGGAGGGGGTGCGACGTACGAAGGTGGGATCATGTCCGGTACAATCCCTAGTTTGGCAATCTGAGGAAGCTGCCCTCCTCACAAGCAGTCAGTGCCAGCAAGGTACACTCTAAGAAAAAAGGGTGTGAAAAGGTGGTAACTTCTATAGTTACCACCTAGGTCAACATAACGTCTGATAAAGGGTGTAAAAGAGTGGTAAAAGCAATTATCACATATCCAAATTGCTACAAAAAGCCGTACGCCCCCTCCCCCTCCTTTGCTCACCGAATCAGAAGCGGTAACCCTATCATTCGTGGCAGAGAGTGAGGTGGCATGTAGAACTTTGCAACCTTTTGGGCACAACATATGCGACAACTATTACCTCCTAAAAAGTAAAACTACGCCAACATTTTTTCTGAGACTGTACACGAGCGAAAGTGACGCCGCGTCCAGCGTGAGGATACGTGATCCCCCATATTTGCCTGCTATTGCGAGCCTTAATTGCGGTAATGCCGAAAACAAAACCTAGAAGAGGAAGCTTAAAAGATTTGAGGACTAAGATATTTGAGCGTGAAACTAAAGCCTGCGATGCTCAAAGTCTATCTCGAAAAACGCCGGTATGCTTCCTGCCACAAATCCTTCTGAGAAGTGTCGTGGAACCGGTGGCAATGGCATAGTATCCTTGTGACCGTAGTTCGATGGATAAGGTTTGCATTTTGTGCAGCAAAGAGATTAGGTTGGAAAACTGTCACAACTCCCATTTACGGTATTGTGTTTGCAGATGAAACTGATTTATTCATTTTGTGTTTGACTTTCTGAGCTACGAATGAAAAAAAAACAAAAAATATATAGTGTCTATAATGGCATTTTTAGTGCCTCAATTGAGATTTTTATGGCCTTTTTTATAGGCGCCTAAAACGAGGTTTCTTCGTGCCTAAAATTTATTTTCTCATCCCTGGAAGCGGGGCTTCTTTCTTCATGTTCACGCAACGCGTATCGCAGGAGTCAAATTCAGGAACACGACGTAGGGGGATGTTGTGTGCTTCTTCCAATACTTGCATCAATGATAACCCCTTAACAACTAGCTTGTTTATTATTTTCCCATCAGTTGCTTGCGGTTCATTTACTTTCTCAGTTGTGCACAATTGAAGTTGAGAGAATCCCAATGAGGAAACCGAGTACTGAACTAAATTGCTGGTTTTGAGCCTTCCTGTTGTGTCATCTTTTACGTTCCTCAAGCTCAAGATTTTCTGGCACTATGAATCTTCAGCTAGCAGCCATCCTCTCAGTTATCTCAGCTAATTATTATATGGTCGGCAGCTTTTTCGTGCAGCTATATTTTTCTCCGGTACTTCACTGGAAGATTCGTATTCGCTTCGAACATAAAAACCTATTAGTGTTATTACGCGGCTAATATCGATAAATCGCAACAATGAACACAGAGGACGCAACTTTTTCATATGTATCCCGAGGGGCGAAAAGTAGACACGACCCTGTTCGGGTTGGCAGCGTTGGGTCGACTGGGGGGGGGGGGGGTTAGAACGGAGGAAAAAAAGGAGGAAAGGTCAGTCAACCGGTATGTCAGCTCGCTTTTCCGCAAAATTAAAAATACAATAATTAGGAAACCAAGGATCTACCATAAGATCATCTCCCGACGCTGGCCTGATCATTTCCCGACTGACGGTCGACGGACGATCGACACAGGAGGGAGGCAAAATGCCAAACGTGGGTCTACTGAACCAGGAAAGAATGGTTCTTGATGTCTTGGGCGCCTCTGCTGCAGAGCCAACGGCTGAAACAGCGCAGATAATAGCATTTTGCTGTCACCTCTCGACAGCACAATGGGCCCGGTTGCCTGGGACTTGTAGGCAGCAGTTGCCACTCTGTCGGCCTCATGATTGCCTTTTAAACAGCAGTGACCCAGAATCCACTGCAAGGATACATGATAACCTTCGCCATGTAGACGCTGAACTTGGTGAAGAGTGTCTAACTACGACTTGGGCTAACGACCCATACGAATCCATTTTATGTGTTTATCACGCATTGCAAAGCAGCTCATGTATAAGTGTAGATCACCCGGACACACGGAGGATCGTGCGATATAAGGTAGTTTTTGGGAACCGGCGCGGTGCATACGGTCGATCGGTGGGTCGGTGAGTGGTCCAGTTGCAAGGAACCGACTGGAGTCTCGCCAAACAGAGTTTTCGGGAACCGAAGGGATACAACCGCCGCCGCGATACGTGTGGCACCATCTCTCGCTAAGAATAGAAGGAGGTTTTTTGGAGTGTTTGAAGTGTGCAACGGCCATTTGCGGGCGGTATCTTTTCAGCGGGAATTTTGAAAGACAGCGCAGGCGGCTGGCTAACTAGAAAGTCAGTGCTCGTGCCGGCTGCCACGAGGGTCCCGTAGAGACTGCCACAGCCTTTCCTGAGCGACTCGGATCATCACGGCGTAGATGCAACTGGCCAATAGGCTGAAGCTGAAGGAAGAGAGACGGGGCACGAATTGTTGAAGACGAGGTGCTATCGGGTTGTCTGGAGACGGCACAGCGCGAAGGGGAAGAACTGAAGGGGGAACTAGCGCGACTGTTGGAAACCCAGGGGAGCCCAACAAGACACCGGGGAACCAAGTCCCGTGTGCCACGAATATCATCTCGGGCAATGAAATCCAGGACGACTTTCCAGCCGAAACACACGCTGTGACCACAGCCTCAGACTCGCAGCGCAGGCTGGCTGAAGCCCCGCCAAACCCAGAAGCAGACACCCTAGCATCAGCGGTACGGACGGAAGAGACGATGCGCGATGGGAGCCCTTGCGACTCGAAAGTAGTCAGCGCAACGCTCCCAGTGCCATCGCCCAGAGCAATAGAGGTCGAAGTACTGATAGTTTGCAACATCAACGTTGGCAGAATAGCCCACGAACTGCACAACTTTGTGGGTGCGGAACAACAACTTGAGTTCCTATATAAACCTGGCGGCATCATGCTGGACGCCCTGGAGAGTATAGAACAGTAAGTGAAGAACCAACAGCCTAGACGCAGAAAATTCGTAATCCACGCTGGCCTCAATGACATATTAAGGAACAGCAGAGACGACGTGGTGGACCTCGTTAAGACGAAAACTGCAAGACTTTGAAGACCCGGTGGCCATATGTTCTATACCTGGGGTAACGACTAAAGGAAGACTTAAGGCGGCCGAAACCAAAGTAGTTAGTGAACGACTGCGCTCACTGTGCAGGGAAATGAAATTGGAATTTATACATCTGAGTTACATTACGAGAGAGCCAGGGTGGACGCGGGACGGCATACACTAGCCCAGTAAACCATATATATCCCAGGTACATCCTGGCGATATCGCAGATTGGATGTTAGGATATCCATGGGAGCTTCACAGAGAGCCCGTTTACGTAGAAAGTACATCCATGCGACTGCCAGATTCCTACTGTTTTCACATCCCAGAACCGTCGCATAGACATCTACTTTGGATATTTGGATAGGGGATATTTTAAAATTCATGCTATTTTCGCATTGAATCAATTTGAAATTGATAGTTGATTGATTGATTGCTGTAGCAAATAAATGCTGCACACAGTAATTATACAAAAAGGCTTCTACTTTTGGGAGCACACCCCACTTGTGGAGGGGTGCACAGCGACCTTTCGGCCATAATCCAAGACCAATGCAGACCAAAGGTTAATAAATGTGCTCCCGCCTTTCACCATATCAGACGCAGGCTCCCTTTTTGACCACTGCACTGCGTACGCGGATTTCAAGAGATACCAGTGCGAGCATATACTGAAATACAAATTGTTGAGTACGTTCGGCAAGTGTAGCGTGGCGTATCACATTTGCAACGGTGACAACGTCTTTACAGTTAATTTGTGGGTCTGCATACCATGTCAGCTTATACCTGCGAAC
The DNA here is from genome assembly GCF_037126465.1 of Ornithodoros turicata. Classification (NCBI taxonomy): domain Eukaryota; kingdom Metazoa; phylum Arthropoda; class Arachnida; order Ixodida; family Argasidae; genus Ornithodoros; species Ornithodoros turicata. Next base: position 51,808,668 of record NC_088206.1, read on the forward strand.
GTTCCTGACACCCCATCCTGGCAGCTATCGTGTTTTTAATTCAAGCTACCGCCTATAGTGTGATTACTTGGTAAATAACGTAGTAAACCCCAAAATTTTCCCCGTTTGCTTACGTCATGCCACTAACGGTCACGTGTCGTAGATGTCTCCGAAAAATAACGCGCGATTGCTCTCTTCTTTTTACATCTACCAGATGTCCCAGGGATATACAAAGTAAGACACTTTTCGAAGTCACATTGTGGACGTACAGGTAACATCGCATAGACGTGGTGGATATGTGCGACGTGTGCGACCTTTGTGGGACGTACCTAGCATATTTCTGGTTTACTGGGCTATGAAGGGGCTTCAGCTGCGCGAACAGCGTATCGCCTTGCCCGCGCACTATGCCGTTTTTTAGCCAAAAACCTAGCGAGGAGTGGTCGAGACATCAGGTGGACCACCGAAAACCCTGGGGATTATCAAAGCAACGAACTCCGAAAGCGCTCCGGAAGGGCAAGACGACAGTGGGGGGGACAGAGGCCCTGCAGCAGAAGACCAGCTCTGGAACATCCTAGAAGTGCTAGTACACAACAGGTTGGACAGCACAAAGAGAATGCCCAGGATAGGGCGACACTAAGACGAGATGGAGGCAATCACGATGACGATGTCCAGTCACCCCAGGAGGACCCAAATGAGCCTTTGGAAGAAAAAAGCCACGACTGGAATAGAAGCAAGCGGACTAGAAAAAGAAGGCGGAGAAAGCCCATAAAATGATCGGAATTGAACCTAGGCCTCCTAAACATGCATCCGACAAGGGGGAAGCAAGCTGAAGTGGAAGGAGCTCCAGGAAAATGTGGCTAGAGAGGGCATTAAAGTGTACGCAGTCACCGAGACTCACCTGCGAAATGTGGAGTCACCGCTGCTGGAACGCGAGTGGGCATGGTTTGGAGCCAACAGGCAAACAGGCAACAAGAGAGGCGGGGGAGTTAGCTTCCGTGTAAACAGGGACATGTGCGAACGCGTACACACAGAACATTGTCCGTCAGCCAGCGCAGAACACCTATGGCTCACCATCACCGACGTAGGTGGACAACGAATCTATATAGCATTAGTACACATGGCCACAGGCAATGAAATCAAAGAGTGGGACGAGGAGATCTACGGATGTCTCCACAGAGACATCTTGGTCAGGGAAAAACAGGGCACAGTGGTCATAGTGGGAGACTTTAACTGCCACCTGATGGAGCTGGACGCAGAAGATCAGCGAGCAGACAATTTTAGGGATGTGGTAGAGCAACACAACCTGCATATATTAAATACGAGTGACAGCTGCACTGGGCAGATAACATGGAACAAAACAAATTGTAAGTCATCTCTGCTCGTTTCCTTGGCCATGCACAAGTAGTAAGTACTGACCCCGTTTATCCGGAAACGCACATCTTCGTCTAAACACGATTAATTAATCAATTAGAGCTAATTGGGACCCCCCACAGTAATCAGCACCCTCCAGGGAGTCACCACACTGATTCGGGAGCGTCTAACTCGTGTCCAGACCAGTTGTGCGTTTCCGGACAATCGTGGTCATCAAAAAGAACAAAAAATAGATAGAGACAGAGTAGAGAGAAGGAGTTTAGTTGAAGATCAACGACACCACCTTGAAGAAAGCGGTCCGGAACGGCTGCTGACCATCGCTGGACGACGGAGCACAGAGGCAGGTTGCAAAGCATCGCAGCTATGACCACCAGTTCCGGACATCCTGTGACGTCAGTTGTGACGTCATCATGGCATGTCTGGGCAAGTTAGGACAGCTCTGGACATGCAAGGAGAAAAACACTCATAATACAGAGGCTGGGAAAGCAAGAGTAAATATGCTAAACATCAATAGCTATCAACAAAAAGAATTAGATACACAACAAATGAGCCCACCACAACAGCAGTCACGGGGAGCACAGAACGATGCAACTGCTCCATCCGACACTCAGGCAGAGAACTGACTCATAATTGTTTTTTCTACGGTATAAATTCCCACAGCTGCACCCCCTAGCGGTTACTTTCTCAACTAATCTCATGACAAAATCATTAAGAATCACGCCAGCGTTACTCTCGTTTCCAAGGCAGAAGAAGATAGAAAATGGCGGGGATGCCTGGACAACAGCAACCAGCCCCCGACATGAAAATCATAAAAAAGCGTGGGCAAAGTTATCACGAGCGAAAGCATTAGTTACACAACAAATCAGCCCACCACAACAGCAGTCACAGGAGCGCAGAACGATGCGACTGCTCCATCAGACAACCAGGCACAGAACTGACTCATGCTTTTTTTCTTCTATAAAGTCACGCATCTGCACCGCCCTAGCGATTACTTTCTCAACTAATTTCATGACAAAATTATTAAGAATCACGCCAGCGCTACTCTCGTTCCCAAGGCAGAAGAAGATAGAAAATGGCAGGGATGCCTGGACAACAGCAACCAGCGCCCGACATGCACTGGCATGAAAATCACAAACAAAGCGGGGATAAAGTTGGCGAAAGAATTAGTTACAAAACACATCAGTCATGAGGAGCGCAGAACGATACGTCCATTCCGTCCGACAGCCAGGCACAGAACTGAATCGTAATGCTTTTTACTCCTCTATAAAGTCATGCATCTGTCCCTCTTGCGGTTGATTTGTGAACTAATTTTATCGCAAAATTATTAAGAATTGTTCTAGCACTATTCCCATTCAGGGCAGCACTAGCGTCATCGTCAAGACAAGAATGTTCCTTGTCAAAAAAAATAAAGAATACAAAGCTAGATGCGTCACCAGAGGAAAGCATGCATGTCGGGGCATGTCAGGTGCGCTATTACACGAGGAGAAATCGCACGACTACTGGGCAACAGAGGAAAGCAAACACAGAGACACTTGAACAGAGTGAAAAGACACTCACCATCATCGGACACGTACACTACATTCCCTCATTGTAAATCCGCTCATCACAAAATCCACCTGCATCGTCGAACACCATTCACCAGTGATGAACCACACACCCGCACTCCATCAGAGGCAGACGGAACCCCTCCGAAGCTACGCTCTTCCACTAACGACCAACGGAATTGCTAGGAACAGAATTAACGCGTCCACACCCGCCAGTGTCAAAGATAGAAGTGAATCCTTGCGCCCCCTGCAGGCTTTGCTTGGTCGTGACATCATCCTATTGCCTCAGGGCTACACTGTTTTCTTCCACTAGTGTCCAACCCATCGCCTCTGGACAAGGTCCACCTGAAACAATAGAGTCGCGGTATGACGTCATCATGCAGCTACGTGGCTCAAGGACGCGTGCGCTCTAGACAGGGGACCTGTTATTTATTGAATCACTATCCCAAGATTATTTCCTTTATTCTACTATAATGATTGCATAGGGAAATATTACAGAAAAATACCATACATGAGAGGTGATTGTAGGAATTAAGCATTTCATTCCCAAAGTCTTACTAAATGAGACTTATGAGTACAGGAAAAACAAAATAACGGTTCAGCAGGACATGTCCATCCCATCCGAGAGCCAGGCAGCTAACTGAATAATGATGCTTTGTTCCTCCTGAATAAAGTCATACACTTGTTCCCCTTGCGGTTCCTCTCTGAACTAAATGAATCGCAAAATTATTAAGAATCGTTCTAGCTCTACTCCCATTCAAGGCAGCACTATCGACATCGTTAAGAATGTTTCTTTTCAAAAGAAAAACTACATGTAGAAGGGAAGCATGTCAGAACAGGTCTGGGCATGTCAGCGCATGTTTGTCAGGCAACAAGGGGGAAAAAAGCGAAAAGAAACACTAGAACAAAGCAGAAAACCAGCACTAAACTATTTCTAAGCACACGCACTCCTCTTATTCAAAAACAGTGCTCATCATAAATCCGTCAAGGACAATACACACCGTTTTTCTATTGCTACACTTTTTTTAGTAACGGTCAATGCATTGCTACAGACACCTGAAACACTGCGTGACGTCATCACATCCTGTCTGAAGAACACAGCGGCAAAGACAAACACTCCTATTATTTGTTGAATCGCAAGGTTATTTCCTTTGTCCGACTCTTAATGACGTTCACTTTTACAATAACATTCAACAAAAAAAGCACCGTGCATGAATCTTGATCTTAGCGATTTTCACCCCAAAGACTCATCATGGTCATTAGAATCACAACACCAGTAAACTACCAGTGCTCTTTTAAAATAATAAGTGAGACCACTCAACATCATCACCAGGCTTATGTAATACATGACCCTTTCTATGCTCGTATACTCGTTGTCTGAGGCTACACCTGCGAGCAAAAAGGCGCGAAACCCTGGGGTCAAAGTTCCATTCGCGCACGACAAAGCACACGACAGAACGCCTTTACGGAAACAGATATATGATGTGATTGCATTCCCACTATATTAATGATTTTCTATCTTGCATTGCAGTTTAGAAAAACTATTACAAAACTATAATTTTAGGAGCCTATTAAAATTCTACTTTCTATGGAAACTATAATTGCCTTGTAACTTGGATCGCTATTAATCAAGCGCTCCAATTTGTTTCTCTCTTCCCATTTCAGCCTACCGGGTCTTGTCATGCAGTGAAGCAGACTCACATCCAAAATAATTAATTTACACTGAGGGTGCCGTGCTTCAGGAATTCCTATCCTGCGCTCAGATGCACGCGTTTCTGCACCAATACCTATAACAGCTAACTTCTTCGACATACCGAGCTCCTAACAACATCTAACAAACAAGCAGAGAAACCCACTTCTCATGAATTCAGCTTTACCATGCGACTTTCTTCTGCGCAAAAGCAGTGATTTGAGGAAAGAGCAGAAACAATTGCGCACACTTCTGCTGGAATTGCTATGGCTTCAAAAACTGAAGCATATGCTAATAAACTAAGAAAAAGACACTCATGTGTGGTATCAGATAATTCTTGCATAATGCTACATACACAGCCGCATTATCCCTTCGTAAAGAAAGCACAGGACGAGGACACACAAATTCCTTTAAGCGAGAAGGGAAAAGGCTTAAGACGGAGCGCTCAGGAATAATAGCACAATCACCGGACATCGCTACGAAACACAACGGCTAACACAAGATAACAACAAGATAATAGCGGCGAATAAAATTGCAAAACTGCTAAACAAGCCCCAACATGCAATGATGACGTCGCAAACCAGGAAAAAAGCACACGTGCGAGCGCGCACACAGCAGCTAAGGAATGCACAAGGAGAGGTGCTTTATTTGAATTTCTCCCCCACGCTCACATACCAGCATTTCTGCACAGATACTTATAACTGCATACAGCTTACTCCACCAACATATCAAGCAAAGTGAATACTGACACTCAATAACAAAAAACAAACAAATTCAATTCTCATGAACTCTCCTCTGCCGAGCGGCTTTCTGCTGCTCTATGGATGCTGACTTTTTCCCCTCACCTACATTCTGAGTATAAAAGCAGTCAAAGCAGAACCGCGAAAAATTACATGCATTTGTGCCCCAATAGCTGTAACTGCAAGAAACCATAGCGCACGCTAATACACTGAGAAAAAGTCACCCATTTCTGCCACCAGATAATTCTTGCATAATGCCACATACACAGTCGCATTGCCCTTGCGTAAAGAAAGCACAGGACAGGGATACACAAATTTCCTTAAGGGAGCAGGGAAAAGGCTTAAGTCGAACTGCTACGAAACTCAACAACTAGCACAACAAAGATATTAGCGAAGGGTAAAAATTGCAGCAAGAAAGACACTACTGAACAAGTCCAGACATGCGACATCGCATACAAAATACTGCTCATCGGGGAAAAGACCTAAGCCTGCGACAGAAAATCATAGAGCATACACAACTTCATTTTTCTATTTCGCGTAAACTAAACGCAGTCTGCTTGGAAAACGACGCACAAATTTTCTAAGGGAGCAGAGAAATATAGGAATTTCTACTACGTGCTCAGATACCAGCATTTCTGCTCGAAAACCCATGACTGCAAAATTAAGCACTGCTTACTTCATCAAGATATCGAACATCCAACAAAATCAAACAGACAACCCTACTTCCACTGATAGAACACTATTCAGCTTTTACCAGGAGGCTTTCTTCTGCGTAAAAGTAGAGAAAATAAGAAAAGAGCAGCGAAAAATTACACGCACTTTTGTTCGCATAGCTATAAGAGAAATAAAATAAAATAACGAGACACACGCTAATAAACTGAGACAAAGATACCCATTTCTGCTATCAGATAATTATTGCATAATGTTACATGCTCAGTTGCGTTATCCGTGCGTAAAGAAAGCACAGAACCAGGGTACACATCCCGTAAGCGAGAAGGGAAAGTCACTACTTCTCGGACAGCTTAATACGGTAAAGTCAGAATTCTTACCAAGAAAATTAGGCTTCAACACAGCTACGAGCGTGACAGACACATACTAACGAACAAACAAAACGCTCCTATTCATTTCTACTGATAGAATTGGAGTGAACCACACGGTAAGAACAAAGCACACCGCTTCAGGAAGGCATATCAAATACAACAAAGCAACAAAACAGCAACAAAGCAACAGCAACAGAGCTGACATTGTAGTACCCTCGCGATAAATATTTTATTCCGGCAACAGCAGAATGTATACAGAAAAGGCTTCGGGTGTGTAAGGTAAGCCCAAGGCGTGTTGATGGGAGCGCACTGCTCTGTTGGGTACGCAAGCTTGCAGCCAGCGATGCTGGAATCATTATTTTATTTTGAGTCATTATCGGCTCACTTATTTAATGAAGACCTATGAACGCATCTTAAGTGGTTTGGTTTAAAAATGATGAGAGCTACAGTGTGTAGCGAATGATGTTCACATTTACCCGTTCTGCTCTATAGTACTCTTGCAAAATATATGGGTGCAAGGAAATAAAAGGAAAACGAAGTGAATTCACTCCTGTATAAGGATCGCCGCGCAGAGGCACGGCTCCGTTTTCTTCGTGGATGTATAGCGAACATGCACTCCTTTCTTTTTTTTTTTTTGGTTCGCGCCGGCCGAGTGATGATATCCCATTACATCCGGAAGGAAGACCTATTGTTTTGCGTTCGCATACATGTGTGTGCCTTCTTTTGACGATGGTAGGATAATTATTGACCTGAGGAATAATATGGATTTATGTGGTTGTGAAAATAGACTTTGTGTTTGTGAGTGTGAAAATGTGAGTGTGTGTGTGTGCGCGCGCGCTTTTCTGAACCAGGGACCCCACTTGACAAGTAGGTGCTCTGTGTTTGCATTTTCGTGTGACACAAGTTATATATTTATGTACTATTGCGTGAAATATTAGTTTAAAAAATAATTGTTATCGCGTTTGCATTGTAATCTGTTGGATTGGACGAACGTTTTTAATGGAATTACCACGCGACCCTGGTGAAGTCCTTGTTTTTTGCGGGATATTTTAGGAGTCGTGCACGCGGATCCTGTTGCGGTGCCTTCCTGAAGCGGTGTGCTTTGTTCTTACCGTGTGGTTCACTCCAATTCTATCAGTAGAAGTGAATAGGACTGTTTTGTTTGTTCGTTAGTATGTGTCTGTCACGCTTGTAGCTGTGTTCAAGCCAAGTTTTCTTGGTAAGAATTCCGACTTTACCGTATTAAGCTGTCCGAGAAGAAGTGACTTTCCCTTCTCGCTTACGGGATGTGTACCCTGGTTCTGTGCTTTCTTTACGCACGGATAACGCGACTGAGCATGTAGCATTATGCAATAATTATCTGATAGCAGAAATGGGTATCTTTGTCTCAGTTTATTAGCGTGTGTCTCGTTATTTTATTTTATTTCTCTTAAGCTATGCGAACAAAAGTGCGCGTAATTTTTCGCTGCTTTTTTCTTATTTTCTCTACTTTTACGCAGAAGAAAGCCCCCTGGTAAAAGCTGAATAGTGTTCTATCAGTGGAAGTGGGGTTGTTTGTTTGATTTTGTTGGGTGTTCGATATCTTGATGAAGTAAGCAGTGCTTAATTTTGCAGTCATGGGGTTTTGAGCAGAAATGCTGGTATCTGAGCACGGAGTAGAAATTCCTATATTTCTCTGCTCCCTAAGAAAATTTGTCCGTCGCTTTCCAAGAAGACTGCGTTTAGTTTACGCTAAATAGAAAAATGAAGTTGTGTATGCTCTATGATTTTCTGTCGCAGGCTTAGGCCTTTTCCCCGATGAGCAGTATTTTGTATGCGATGTCGCATGTCTGGACTTGTTCAGTAGTGTCTTTCTTGCTGCAATTTTTATCATTCGCCAATATCTTGTTGCTGTCATGTTGTGCTAGCCGTTGAGTTTCGTAGCGATAAGCGGTGATTCTCCGATTATTCCTGAGCGGTTCGACTTAAGCCTTTTCCCTGCTCACTTAAGGAAATTTGTGTATCCCTGTCCTGTGCTTTCTTTACGCAAGGGCAATGCGTCTGTGTACGTGGCATTATGCAAGAATTATCTGGTGGCAGAAATGGGTGTCTTTTTCTCAGTTTATTAGCGTGCGCTATGGTTTCTTGCCGTTACAGCTATTGGGGCACAAATGCGTGTAATTTTTCGCAGTTCTTTTCTTCTTTCACTGCTTTTACTCAGAATGTAGGTGAGGGGAAAAAATCAGCATCCAGGTACAGCAGAAGAAAGCCGCTCGGCAGGAGAGAGTTCATGAGAATTTAATTTGTTTGCTTTTTGTTATATGTTGTTGAGTGTCAGTATTCACTTTGCTCGATATATTGATGGAGTAAGCTGTATGCAGTTATAAGTATTTGTGCAGAAATTCCAATAAAGCACCTCTCCTAGCTGCTGTGTGTGCGTGCGTGCTTTTTTTCTTGATTTGTGACGTCATCATGGCATGTCTGAACTTGTTTAGCAGTGTTGCAATTTTGCACGCCGCTATTATCTTGTTGGTATCTTGTGTTAGCCGTTGTGTTTCGTAGCGATGTCAGGTGATTCTGCTATTATTCCTGAGCGCTCCGTCTAAAGCCTTTTCCCTTCTCGCTTAAAGGAATTTGTGTGCCCTCGTCCTGTGCTTTCTTTACGAAGGGATAATGCGGCTGTGTATGTAGCATTATGAAAGAATTATCTGATACCACACATGAGTGTCTTTTTCTTATTATTAATTACTGTCTTATTCATTAATATAGTGGGAATGCAATCACATCATATATCTGTTTCCGCAAAGGCGTTCTGTCTTGTGCTTTGTCGTGCGCGAATGGAACTTTGCCCCCAGGCTTTCGCGCCTTTGTGCTCGCAGGTGTAGCCTCAGACAACGAGTATGCGAGCATAGAAAGGGTCATGTATTACATAAGCCTGATGATGTTGAGTGGTCTCACTTATTATTTTTCATTTCATTTCATTTCATTTATTAATCCCAAGGGCCCAGAGGGCATTACATGGGAGAGTGGCAGAGGTGGCAACGGAAAAAGCATATTAATACAATAGAAAATAGGTAATAAAAAGTACATAGACTGCAACATATCAGAACATAACTGAACAAGCGAACAAACATAACAGAATAAACGAACGAAAAATGTGCGAATTAATGCAGTAATCGATATGTGACGTAAAGAATGAACATTATAACGAAACAAATGTGGACAATGAACTGCGGAAGCGATCGGGGGGAAGATGAGAGATGACATGGGTGGGGAGGTTATTCCAATCAACGCATGTCTTGGGAAAGAATGAGTTAGAAAACGCCGTCGTTCTGCAGCGGAAACATGATACCTTGAAATGTTGGTCAATGCGTGGAGAGATGGAGTCAGCTGGTGTGATGTAGGGAAACGAAGGAATGTCAGAATGATAGAGCTTGTGGAAAAGGCAAAGCCTCGAAATGTATCGACGGGTTGATAAAGGTGGTAGGTCAAGGCGAAGCTTTAGCTGGGAAATGCTAGCGGTAGTGGAGTAATTGTTAGGGATAAACCGCGCGGCACGGTTTTGGACCTTTTCCAATTCATTAGATAAGTACGCGACAGAGGGGTCCCAGATAGCAGCAGCATATTCCAACTGTGGTCGAACGAGGGTAAGATAGGAAAGGCGTTTTACTTGGGGGGAGGCAAGGCGAAGATTCCGTCGTAGATAGCCAAGCGTACGGTTCGCCTTTGCGGCAATGGTGGAGACGTGCGTGTTCCAAGAAAGATTAGATTGAAGTACGACACCAAGATATTTGTATGAAGAGCTTGACGGGATGCTAGTATTATTGATGCTGTACGAACATGAAAACTTAGGAATGCGACGACAAAACGTGATGTGACAACACTTGTCGATGTTAACAGGCATGAGCCATTCCTTGCACCACTGGTCTACCAGGTTGAGATCATCTTGGAGTATAACTGTGTCTGCCGCGGTTGTGATTTTTCTGTACAAGACGCAGTCGTCGGCGAACAGTCTTATGTTGGAGGAAAGGCGGTCATGTAGGTCGTTGATGTATATCATAAATAGGAGAGGTCCGAGGACGGAACCTTGCGGGATGCCAGAGACTATGGGGGTAAGTGCGGAACAACAGTCACTGACCTGGACAAACTGAGAACGTGAAGCAAGGAATTGGCGGATCCACGATAAGGTGAGGTCATCGATGTTAAAACGGCGGAGTTTTAGTAACAGACGGTTGTGGGGAACACGGTCGAAGGCCTTTGAAAAATCTTAGAAGGTGGTATCGGTTTGATAGCGACTGTCGAGGTTATCGTGGAGGTCATGAACGAACTGGGCTAGTTGGGTTTCGCATGAGTAACCCTTTCGAAAGCCGTGTTGCCGATGGAAAAGAAGATTATGATTAACTAGGTGGCTGATAATATTAGAGTGAATGATGTGCTCGAGAAGCTTTGAGGGAACACTAGTTAGTGAAATGGGGCGGTAATTGGCAGGGGAACATCGATCACCCTTTTTATGGATAGGGATCGCTTTACCTATACGCCAGTCAGAGGGGACTTGGCATTCGCTTGGTGACTGATTAAAGATGACTGATAAGTACGCTGCAGAGGTTGTCCTGGTGCCTTTCAAGACCTTAGCATTAATGTTATCAATCCCAGCAGATGATGACATTTTTAACGAATCAATTAACTTCGTTATACCATGAGCCGTGATTACGAAAGGTGCCATTGGCGGAGGAGTATGTCATGGACTGCGCAGCTGGTCAGAGATGTGGGCTTCGACAGTGAAGTTACTGGCAAAGGTACGGCTGAGGATTTCAGCAGACCTAGACACATCCAGTAGTGTGCCCTCGCCGTCTACAAGCTGGATGTCTGGGACCGGGCGCGGGTTAATTAAATTCCAAAACTTCCGGGGGTTTGAGCTCAGAACTGACCCAAGGTCGGATTGAAGGAATTTAAGTTTGGCCATTCTGAGAGACTTCCTATACAGCGAAAGGGCCGAGCGATATCTCTCCCAGGCATGCTGGGAGTCGAAGCGTTTGGCACGGCGAAACATTTTCTTCTCTTTACTAGCCAGAGACTTGAGCGAGCGATTAAACCATGGAGCGGTCTGCGAGCATGGAATAGTGATCTTGGGAATATGAATCTCTGCAAGACTGCAGAGTTTGTTTTTAAAGAAAAGCCAGTTGACCTCGACCGACCTATTGGCGCTGTCCCGGCAGAATGTGGAGAAGTCAGACTGAAGCTCTTCGTTGATAGCTTCAAAATCGGCTCTGTCGTAGAGACGAATAACTTTCTTGGAACGAGGGCGCCTAGGCACGGATACATGTAGTTGATAGTGTACCACATTGTGGTCGCTAAGTTTCCCAATATCGGAGATAGCTTCTATAATGCCAGGACGTGTGGACAAAACTAGGTCGAGTGTGCTTGAACAGCTGGTTGAAACTCTTGTAGGAAAAGGTACCACTTGCGTAAGGTTGAAGTCGTGACACAGTTCGAGAAAATCCTTATCGATGGAAGCGGAGCCAGGTGTTACACACGGGACAGACTAGTTTATACCAGGCAAATTAAAGTCGCCCATCAGGATGACAGCATGAAAACTTGGTGAGCGATAGCATAGACCGATGATGGCATGACTATTACTACAGTCAATTTTTAACCATACAATCTCTAAGCTTGATTGCATACGTATGACAGACGACGAAAAGCAGTCTCGAACACCAAGGAGCACGCAACCCCCGCGTCGGCCCTCTCTGTCACAGCGATGAATTTTGTACTTGGTGTCGTACGGCAGGAGCTCCGTGTCAGATATGTTAGCGGAAAGCCATGTTTCGATTAAGGCAATTATATCACAATCGCAGGAGGACATAAGGCTGTTAAGCTCATCCTGCTTTGGTAGGAGGCTTCTGATATTGGTAAAAATGACCGAGAGAGAGCGGGGCGCGGGGTTGGTAGAAGCAGGAAGTGATGCACTCGATACAATGCGCCTTTCGACAGACTCTTGTTGCTATGCACCTTTTTCAACAATGCTTGAGGTGGCGTGGTTAAATGTATACAATTTGCCATTCAATAACAACTTGTCGAAGCGGAGCTTAAAAGGCGCAGATTGCGATTTGGCGAAGGCCAAGAGGTGCTTGCGATCCGTGCGAACTGTTAATGAGTAGTCGCCCGTGACAGAAATACCGGTGTCTTTTAAAAATCGGCCAGCACTCAAAACAGACTCTTTCGTTTTGTAAGACGCAAACTTGACAATAATTGGTCTGTGTCTGTTAGGTTGATAGTGTCCAATGCGGTGGGCGCGCTCGATTGCGTGGGGCGAAATCTCCATGTCTAGATTATTTTTGCACAGGTCAGTTACCAGAGCTTCGGACTGGGCCCACGTCTCGGAAGACCTATCGGCCAAGCCATGAAACACTAGATTGTTCCTCCACATTCTATTCTCAAGGTTGTCTATCTGATCCTTTATGGTGCAGTCGTTGACGTAGACGACCACGTGCGATGATAAGGCAACGAAGGGTGAAGGCGAAGACTGTGGTGAGGCAGGCTGCCGCAGTTCGTCAGTGGTAACCCGTGTTTTGGGACAATCAAACCAAGAGAATCAACTTCGGAAGTGAAGAGCGTGTCGTTGAAGGTATTTGTCCTTGAGACGCTGACAACTGATATGACCTGAATTGGGAAGAGCAGTGGGAGGTTAGGTGGCTGCATACTGGGGATGCCGCCTGATCCACTGACGATGGAACCGCTGAAGATCGCTTTTGAAGGGTACGGTGGCGCTGAAGTCGTTGACGTAGACGACCACGTGCGATGATAAGGCAGCGAAGGGTGAAGGCGAAGACTGTGGTGAGGCAGGCTGCCGCAGTTCGTCAGTGGTAACCCGTGTCTTGGGACAATCAAATCAAGAGAATGAGCTTCGGAAGTGAAGAGCGTGTCGTTGAAGTTGTTTGTCCTTGAGACGCTGACAACTGATATGACCTGAATTAGGAAGAGCAGCGGGAGGTTAGGTGGCCGCATACTCGGGATGCCGCCTGATCCACTGACGATGGAACCGCTGAAGATCGCTTTTGAAGGGTACGGTGGCGCTGAAGTCGTTGACGTAGACGACCACGTGCGATGATAAGGCAGCGAAGGGTGAAGGCGAAGACTGTGGTGAGGCAGGCTGCCGCAGTTCGTCAGTGGTAACCCGTGTCTTGGGACAATCAAATCAAGAGAATGAGCTTCGGAAGTGAAGAGCGTGTCGTTGAAGTTGTTTGTCCTTGAGACGCTGACAACTGATATGACCTGAATTAGGAAGAGCAGCGGGAGGTTAGGTGGCCGCATACTCGGGATGCCGCCTGATCCATTTTAAAAGAGCAGCGGTAGTTTACTGGTGTTGTGATTCTAATGACCATGATGAGTCTTTGGGGCGAAAATCGCTAAGATCAAGACTCATGCACGGTGCTTTTTTTGTTGAATTTTATTGTAAAAGTGAACGTCATTAAGAGTCGGACAAAGGAAATAACCTTGCGATTCAATAAATAATAGGAGTGTTTGCCTTTGCCGCTGTCTTCTTCAGACAGGATGTGATGACGTCACGCAGTGTTTCAGGTGTCTGTAGCAATGCATTGACCATTACTGAAAAAAAGTGTAGCAATAGAAAAATGGTGTGTATTGTCCTTGACGGATTTATGATGAGCACTGTTTTTGAATAATAGGAGTGCGTGAGCTTCGAAATAGTTTGATGCTGGTTTTCTGCTTTGTTCAAGTGTTTCTTTTCGCTTCCCCCCCCTTGTTGTCTGACAAACATGCGCTGACATGCCCAGACCTGTTCTGACATGCTTTCCTTCTACATGTAGTTTTTTTCTTTTTGAAAACAAACATTTTTGACGATGTCAATAGTGCTGCCTTGAATGGGAGTAGAGCTAGAACAATTCTTAATAATTTTGCGATTCATTTAGTTCAGAGAGTAACCGCAAGGGGGACAGGTGTCGTGTGTGACTTTATTCAGGAGGAAGAAAGCGTCATTCTTCAGTTAGCTGCCTAGCTCTCGGATGGGATGGACATGTCTTGCTGAACCATTATTTTGTTTTTTCCTGTACTCATAAGTCTCATTTAGTAAGACTTTGAGAATGAAATGGTTAATTCCTACAATCACCTCTCATGTATGGTGTTTTTCCGCAATAGTTCCCTATGCAATCATTATAGTAGAATAAAAGAAATAATCTTGGGATAGCGATTCAATAAATAACAGGTCCCCTGCGTCTAGATTGTACGCATCCTTGAGTCACGCAGCTGCATGATGACGTCATACCGCGACTCTATTGTTTCAGGTGGACCTTGTCCAGAGGCGATGGGTTGGACATTAGTGGAAAAAAACAGTGTAGCCCTGAGACAATAGGATGACGTCACGACCAATGAGCAAAGCCTGCAGGGGGCGCAAGGATTCACTTCTCTCTTGGACACTGGCGGGTGTGGACAGGTTAATTCTATTCCTACCAATTGCGTTGGCCGTTAGTGGAAGAGCGTAGCTTCGGCGGGATTCCGTCTGCCTCTGATGGGGTTCGGATGTGTGGTTCGTCACTGGTGAACGGTGTTCGACGATGCAGGTGGATTTTGTGACGAGCGGATTTACAATGAGGGAATGTAGTGTACGTGTCTGATGATGGTGAGTGTCTTTTCACTCTGTTCAAGTGTCTCTGTGTTTGCTTTCCTCTGTTGCCCAGCAGTCGTGCGATTTGTCCTCGTGTAATAGCGCTCCTGACATGCCCCGACATGCATGCTTTCCTCTGTTGACGCATCTAGCTTTGTATTTTTTTCTTTTTTGACAAGGAACATGTCTTGACGATGACGCTAGTGCTGCCCTGAATGGGAATAGTGGTAGAACAATTCTTAATAATTTTGCGATTTTGCGATGAAATTAGTTCAGAAACCAACTGCAGGAGGGACAGATGCATCCCAAGCAGGACGCCAATATTGGTCCAATATTGGACCCATGTGGGCTGCAAAGATTGCCAATATTGGACCAATATGGGGGGTGCAACCAGGCTCTATATTGGACCAATATGGCCTGCCCATATTGGCAAGCCCATTTTGCGCTAATATGGCCAATATTTCTGTGATAACACCAATGGCGAGTTCGTGTAATAATAAAGCATTATGCTGTATAATATTCACCACTGATATTACTTTTGTCTGATTTTTGCTTTTTAATTTCTGTGGATCTAATTGATCCACGTTCACATGACTTAAAAAAGAAAAAAAGAAAAAAGAAACACGGCATTGCCCAAAAAAACGAAGAACAGGTACTACGCCCGCCTTGCTGAAGGACACAAGCAGTCCCACGGAACTGCCAATGCCAAAAATCCCTCAGAAGCCTTCATTGGGACCCCAATATTCTGTGCACTAACAATTTCCAACCCGCTCCAAGAATAGAACGCAGCGAAACACTTTCGTGACGGTGACGGACATAAGCCAGAGCAATTTACACTGCTTGCAGCAACTTGAAATCACCTAAATTTACAGAATAGCCATCCCTTCCTATCAAACATTGTGTTTTTTACATGACCTGCCGCAATTTCATTATCATTACGGCACCCAGAGACATTTTAGCCCTATGAAACGTTTGTTCGGGCTGTCGCGCATGCGTATTAGTTGTAGGACGCGTGATTTTGCTCAAACCACCCGCTTGCTCTCAGTCGGCTCGACCAATTGGCATTGGTATTGCGAAGGAAGATGGCGGTGACTTTCAAGATGTGGAATGTTGAGTTGTCGAGTTCTAGCGAACGTTACATTGGGATTGCCACGTACGTTGACTGTTTCGAACATTGTGTATCATCTGCGGGAAGTTGTTGGATGTAACGATGTAGTGAATTGGCCTCTGTATTATGAGTGTTTTTCTCCTCGCATGTCCAGAGCTGTCCTAACCTACCCAGACATGTCATGATGACATCACAGCTGACGTCACAGGATGTTTGGAACTGGTGGTCATAGCTGTGATGCTTTGCAACCTGCCTCTGCGCTCCGTCGCCCAGCGATGGTCAGCGGCCGTGTCACAGGATGTTTGGAACTGGTGGTCATAGCTGTGATGCTTTGCAACCTGCCTCTGCGCTCCGTCGCCCAGCGATGGTCAGCGGCCGTTCCGTACCGCTTTCTTCAAGATGGCGTCGTTCATCTGCAACTAAACTCCTTCTCTCCACTCTGTCTCTATCTTTTTCTTTGTTCTTTTTTATGGACACAGGTTGCCGCCAACGCACAGCTGGCCTGAACACGAGTTAGACGCTCCCCAATTAGTGTGATGACTCATTGGATGATGCAGATTAATGTGGGGGGTCTCAATTAGCTCTAATTGATTAATTAATCGTGTTTAAGGCTAGTTGTGCGTTGGCGGTAGTCTGTGTCCAGTCATTACTACTGTATTCTGCATACATTTGCATATTCAATAGCATTCCCGGCATTACCTGGAGAACCTTGTGTTGCTTCTGCTCCACTTCTTCTCATTCGTTTTCTGGCAATAGGAAATGTTTCAGAAATTAATTTTATGAGGTGCCTAAGATGTGCCAAAGAAATGTACCTGGGTCATTCCAGCGCAAACGTCCCGATGATGGCGCTCGACCATCTCTGATTTCCATGAAAAAAATATATGTTGTCGTCCACATGAGCATATTCCTTGTGAAGTATTGCGCAAGGGGCCCGCATAGAACTGTCGCCAGGGGGCTTCAAACTCCCGCGCCAGGCACAAAAACCATGGTGCGTCTAAGCGGGCGCTGAGCACAAACGGTTTTACCTATCAAAAAAAATTGAAACGGGACGCTGTTTCGAATGGGTCACACTAGTTCTGTTCGCGGTCTGAGTCGCGCCGAACCGATAATTCGCAAGCCGAGCTATCACAAAGAACGTGCAAAATCCGCCATGTTGAGCAATTTTTCCTGAAAACACCGTACATAGAAATCTCAATGTTATATTTTTCCCTTGTTGGGGCCCACCATTATGACTCACTGAAAAAGTTTGACGGCCGGTGTCTGGACCGTTTGGCTACAAAAAGGCGCGAACTTTGGAAATTTGACGGAAAATTGGAAACTGTGACAAGAAATAGCGCTAAAAATGAACGTGGGACAGCGCTGAAATTTGCACAGAAATCTAGTATAGTGCCCCGGTAATCACAATCCCGGTACAAAAAATATTTTCAGGGTGTTTTTTGTTTAGAGCGTGTCACGAGTTTTTCAATTTACCCTGTAGCAACAAGCCTGACGTGCAGCGCGGGGCCAATACCACGGAGGGATTGTACTGTTAACTTTTTTATACTTTTATTGCTTGTTTGTCCTTATACGATCAGTGATGGATCCGACGCTGTCAGGGCCCACCATGGCTATAGAAGACCAGTGCTGAATTGCATATGCAGGTCGCCATATCCCTACACGGCACACAATTTCTTACTTCGATGCTCAGCAGACGAGTCATTCCAGCTCAAACCTCCCAGTCGCGTGGCTCGACCATCACCGATCTGAGAGAAAAAAAGTATGTTGCTCCTATATATGGACATATGCAGTACACGAAATATTTTTGCCCAACCCCAATTAGGGCGTTGTCGGGAATTCCCCAAAAGTTACGCACGAGGCCAAAACCTAAGGTGCGCTTTAGCGCCTCTGGAACGAATGCGGATTTAAGTGAGAGAGAAACTAAAATTGGACGCTCTTGAGGAAGCCTAGCGCTCTCCCTGGAGGCGTCCACTCGTCCTACGAGTGAAGCATTAAAAGGTTATGGGTTTGTGAAATAACAGCAAAATACGCGATATTTGACTCTTTTTTTTTCAGAACAACAACACAATTACAACAGCTAAAAATATTTTCCGGATGTTGAACTGTACCTATGTATTATGTGAAAAAAAATTCAGGTTGGACCGTCGAATGGCTGATTTTTTTTTTTTAAATCCCGAAGTTGAGATTTTCAGCTAAACTGGCCGACTTTAAGATGCGAAAACGTGCAATGTGGAGGCGTTACCGCATAGAAGAATCGAGTGTCGTGTCGTCTATGAGCCCAGAAAATATCTCCAGGGCGTTTGTTGTTTGACGGGCGAAGTGAAAGTTTCTACGGTATGACAAACATGAAGTGGCGGGAAGCACACATTGAGCGATGGACGGTGCGCACGCAGCAAGTGGCATCTTGCTCTTACTTATGTCTTCTTCTTCTCTCAATTTTAGCTTTTACTTTTTACAATGGCAAAAGCCTGGCCGAGCGTTAACTCTCTACGGGTCAGCTGACCCGTGCCTAGGTATAGCATGCCGCTGCGCATTGGGCGGTGCGACGAAAATATCTTGATGGCTCCAGGGTAATCCGTTTAAGATTGTTTTGTCTTGCGTCTTGCTGTATCAGGTGCACGTCTGGTGCTTTCCCGAAAATGTTTTGTTTGCAAATTGTTGTGTTTGGAGCAACCAGTGAGATCCGAGACGTCGCGAACTTTCGTTGACACGTTTCCAAGACCTCGGAAGAGCCACAGCCTCCGACTGGAGTTGCCATTGAACGATTTGAGCAAGTGCTTTCAGTGCTCAGTGCTTTGTTTTGCCCTTGTAGTGCTTATGGCGGACCTATCCGCCTACTGGCTCTCTGCACTTGCACATTTGGACCCGAAAATTATTCTGCAACTCCCGGCACGTTAGTTGCTTTTTCTGCCCTTCAACACGAGTAGCAGTTCCTCATATCATCAAGGTGTCGCTGAGACCCAAACGGTATTACCGGAATTTGTGGATACCGATATGGGTCCCGCACGACGTAGCTTCACATGAGGCGCGATTCCTAGCCTCCCGATTCTAGCACGCCGTCCCTGTTCCTGGTACTCGCAAATACCATCAATTCCGACCAGTTTCCCAAACCCATGTAAGTGCAAAGGTGACATCTACTTCAGCGAGGACAAGCGTGCTCCGCGTGTACAAGAACTAGAGTCAAGCGGTCTGCCCATGTTCAGTGCATCTGACCATCATGAGCAATCCTCATCAATAAAGGAACTGTCGAAATAGAGAGTTGCAATATCAGTGTCTTTCATTAAACTGTCATTTAGTCATCTCTGAAACGACGCATCTCAGTTACCAGTAACGGTAGGACGCGATGGATGCGACATGGGAGTAAGTATTGTGCAGCCCCGATACGTAATATTGGAGTTAATACAAAGAAATACCCTCAACTCTATACCCACTCCCGTGCTGCTGATTAAAGCTTGTTTTAGCAGGTGCAATAGTACAGACAGAAAGAAAAAAAGAAAGAAAAGGAGGACGCAAGAGGCTGCTTGCGGTGCACCGTTCCACCGTGCTACGTGCACTCAGCGCAGCTTCATGTTGGTTGTACCATAGTAATTTTAAAAATTCACTACGCGCTTTAAACAAAAAACACCCTGAAGATATTTTCTGTAGTGATTACCGGTACACTATACTACATTTCTGTGCAAAATTCAGCGCTGTCCCACGTTCACTTTTAGCGCTATTTCTTGTCAAAGTTTCCAATTTTCCGTCAAATTTCCAAATTTCGCGCCTTTTTGTAGCCAAACGGTCCAGAGTCCGGCCGTTAAACTTTTTCGGTGGGTCATACTGGTGGTCCCCAACAAGGAAAAAATTGAGATTTCTATGTACGGTGTTAGTAGTAATTGGTCTTGCCGAAACTACAAGGTGTCCACTTAGAAACATGGGTGTCTGGTTCG
Source organism: Ornithodoros turicata (assembly GCF_037126465.1). Taxonomy (NCBI): domain Eukaryota; kingdom Metazoa; phylum Arthropoda; class Arachnida; order Ixodida; family Argasidae; genus Ornithodoros; species Ornithodoros turicata. The sequence continues at coordinate 51,828,665 of NC_088206.1, forward strand.
AACCCCACAGCGTCTGGGACACCGTCGCGTGTGCGGAGGGCGCGGCGCCAGTGCGGAGGGTTGTCCGCGCGCTTATAACATGCAGAGACATGCAAAGAAGGGTCATACACAAAAAGTACGAGTGAAAATATATTTATTAATGCCAATCAAGTTGCCAATTGTAAAGCCAATTGTGATGCCAATCAGGTGAAGGAGAAAAACCCAGCCAAAAAACCTTCACGACCTGTAACAGAAGAAACACAATACACATAATAAAGAATATACTTACTCATTGCCAATTTCACAGCTTCCATATCGGTATGACTCAACTGCATTAAAGAGATATCTCTTATCATCATAGGGCATGAGTGCAAGCTTAGTTGTTTCTACTGTATACATGCATTGGCGCTTACTACATATGGTCCTTTGGGGGTGACTTACCTTCACACTATTAAACAAAACATCTTTATATACATCATGATGCAATTCCTTACGAGCAATACTTTTCTTAACACCTTTTGCTCTAGCAATTTGACTATCGTCACTCAATCGGATAGAATACATTTTTGCTTTCAGAGCAACCACCTCTTCAATTATCCTACCTCCAGTCTCATCCTTGAAGTGGAACAATGCACCCTTATTTTTATTGCTATAGAGTGGATGATCAGTGGGATAGGATGAAAGATCGAGGTGATCATCTGCAATCTTTTTGATTTCCTCTTCATACTCTGACGTATGAAACACAGCGATGATAGAATCGGTATCCGAATACATGATGGTGATGGGACAATTCAACTTTTCCAAGAGAGTGCAATAGACAAATTCATACATTACCAACTTACTATAATCTAAAATACAAAAACCAATCTGCAATGGAAAGCTACACTGTACCTTCCTTTTCTTCATCTCATACAACACACAATTCTCTGACAAAATTTCAAATCGAATGCAGTCATTCGAGGAGCTATATCTTTGGGCCTCTTCTTTGGTGAATGGTATCTTAATTGATCTAAATCGCCTGGGGGAAAGGAGTGTCCTATCGCAAAGGGCGTCACAGTTGATCTTATACAACTGCTTCTCAAAGTCCGTTTGCGCTGCAATGCGTCGCTGAATGTTCATTTCAATGTACGGGCCAAAGATCGTACCCTGACGAAATTTCAACACTCTATGAATTTTGCTAACCCGCATACCTAACTTACAATACAGACTCAACAAACAATAATGTACAACATACTCTGTTTTATCATTACAAGTGAGAAGTAACTTACCCTGTGCTGCAGGTTTGTAATTCAATTGGTCTGTTAGAGCCAACTGATACTCAGACAACCAACTCTCGTCAACCTTTTGCTTCATTGGAGCTAGTGGGAAATACCTGGTCTTCTGGTGTAGCTCCGGTGGGTAGACGAGGTCGCACACATAAATGTAGCCATACTCTGCATCCTGAGGATGGTTAATGATGTCCAAACTCGAAAATTCGGATTCGGGCACCCACTCGAATCTTCCAATAGGCAATGGCAATGTCTGGCAACTGGCATACAGACTGTTTGCATCCGAATAGGAGATGTAACTTTGCGGTTTCTCCGGGTCAAAGCTTGCACAATATTTGTTAATGGCAGCAGCATACCTCAATCCTTGTTGGCAAATACCACCTCTAATAGAAGACTCGATGGTTCGATACATATCTTCATCTGTAAGCAGCTCGATCTCGGCCTTTGTATACTTGAGAGCAGCCTGCCAACTGAATCCGGGTAGACTGACAAAGTGCAGCACTTCCAATCCATATGTCTTCATAGAAAGCTGTCTAAAATGCTGCATAACATCTAACAGGAGCAGGACATCACATTCCAAATAGATCATTGTATAATCTTTCAATGACTTGCAATCAAAATGATCATATGTTTCCCGAGCGAAAGCATAGTCATCTTCACTGATGTGTGTTCCATTCAAATCATCATAAAAACCATCCTTGGCCGGCAGGCATTCTTCATTGTAGATTTGAAAGCTTTTGATCCAGGAATATGGGTACACACCTTTCCTAGTTAAACGTACAAAGTCATTACCATACACTTGCTGTAGGCACTTAAATGCCTCAATTCCTTCCGACACCTTCAAACTTTCCACCAAGCAAGAAAGGGAACTATTTAAAAATTGTGTGGTGTCCCTGAATATGAAATTGCCATATTCAAAATTCCGAATCTTCTCCGAGCTTGTTGCGATGAGCTTGGGCGGGTGTTCCAAATTCAAAGCATGGAAGCAATGCAACAAGGAGCTGATGTCGTATTGAAGGTTGTGGATGAGCACAGGAATTTTGCCGCGATTGCTGCAACTGATGTTACATTCGTTACAAATGGTAGCCAAAAAGTTGCTGACACTGCTTTCACGGCTGTGATCGTGATGACGAACCTTTTTCCTGGCAACACTAAATAACACACCGCAATACTCACGTGTGTTGCAGCGACATGTTTACGAGTTTCTTCGTCTGTGAGTTTAATGGGGGCAGGGCAACGACTGATATCGACCACACTGTTATGAAAACGTAACAGGCAGTCGACGCACCTGGAAGTGGCATCGGGGCCTAAATATTTTTCATTTGCCAGTATTTTCGAATCATATGTTCTGATTAGAATGCAACAGAAGGAACTCATAACATGCTTCTGCACGGCACTTTTCACATTCGTATTAGTGTCGAGGACAGACTCTGTATCGAGTCCGATAATATACGGAAATGCAAACATGTGTCCAAACTTGTCAAATTTTATAACATTCTTACCTGGCTCAGGGAACTCCAACAAAAGCTCCTCAAAATTCCTGCACACTCTCCTATGTGACACTAGGCTTTCCAGTGTTGTAAACCCCTCGTACACTTTTCACAAAAAAATCTACCGTTCTTACCATTCAATGTACTAAAATTCTTTATCCCAAAAAAGTGATTATCAAATTCTAATAATTGCACTTTATCGTTAAATGTGAGACATGGAACACGGGAAGTGTGGATACTCCCATCCTGATATGAGTACACATACACTTCAATTTGATTCCGTTCTTCAAATTCTGCAATCTCCGAATACAATACCGGACCGTCGGGCCACCATTTGACTCGTGCCAATGGATTCGATTCGAGATCAACGAGATATTTGCGATATGTTTTCCAATCAATTGCATGCGCTTTTTGAGGATGCAATAGCGCTAAAGTATTATATTTGAAACACTCGTTGTCTGGGCATTTTACATTTGTGAGTGTTTTCTTTCAATTCGGCGGGAATTACAGTGTCACAGCCAATCTTCTTTTTTTCAATTGTGCTTATGTTCAATTCGATTTCGGATACGTCTCGGGAGACGTAACCGCTACCTTCACCCTGATAATTTTCCAGGTTGCGTGCTAACTCGCTAATCATTTCATTTAGCGCAACCATTCCCAGGCAGAAATCTGGAATGGGACCATTTCAAAATGGTTTAACGAACTGGTCCCACTCTGGTCCCACCCTAGTAATGGTCCCACTCTGGTCCCACTTGCTAAGTGGTCCCATGAGAGACCAGTTCGTTAAACCACTTCAGAATGGGACCACTCTGGAGTGGGACCACTTCAAAGTGGTTTATTGGACAGGTCCCACTTTGAGTGTGTCCCACTTAGTGACTGGGACCAGTTGAAAGTGGAACCAGCTTCACGATGGTCCCACCTAAACTGGAACCAGTGGAATTGATCCAGTGGTCCCCTCTGCTAAGTGGTCCGGGATCCGGCCACTTAGCAGCTGGGGCCACTGAATGCATGACTGAAAATAATGCGTAGAAATGCACATATTGCTCAAGTAAATACCGTTTATTCTGTTAAAAGCATACACTGAGCAGAAAGAAATAATCAATACATCTCTACATATGTTCATACTACGTAGTATAAGTCTGATCACTCACTGTGTCTTGACAAAGCATATGTCTGACTGTGCGATGCACTCACGGACCACAGGGAGCTTTCGTTCGTTGGCCACCTCACATCTTGTATTTTCTTAGAGAAGATGACACATGACACTCCTGTTTTCTATGCAGGTCGCGACACCCCCTTCCTCTTCACCGTACGTTCGGAATCTTCTTATCCTGTTTCTCTTCAAGTTCCACCTAAGTTTATAAAATGAAACATGTATTTAATAGCAATCAAAACATCACGGTCATCACTCATACCTGCAAACATTCGCGACGTGCAGTCCGATTGGCATTTCACAGTGCGTTTTGCCCCTACGCCGTTTAGGTCTTCTTGGCGTCAAAACTCTTCCGAGAAATCGACAATGTGTTGCACAGGAACCATTCCCAGGCAAAAATCTGGAGTGGGACCACTTCGAAGTGGATTATCGGACAGGAACCACTTGGAATGTGGAACCATTCACTGGCTGGGACCAGTTAAAAGTGGAACCAGTTTCACGGTGGTGCCACTTGAAGTGGAACCAATGGAATTTATCCAGTGGTCCCCTCTGCTAAGTGGTCTCGGATCCGACCACTTAGCAGATGGGACCACTAAATGCATGACCGAAAGTAATGCGTAGAAAAGCACATACAGTTCAAGTAACTATTGTTTATTCTGCTGTGAGCATACACTAAGGATAAAGAAATAATCGATACATCTCTCACGTACTTTTTCGCACACGGGTAATCACTCACTGCGTTCAGACGAGGCATGTGCTTGTGTTGAATTTGCGATGCACTCACGGACAAGATGAACAACAGGGAACATGGCGTTTTGTTGACCACCTCACACCTGTATTTTCTCAGAGAAGATGACACCTCCGTCCATGTAGGGCGCGGCATGTACCATTTTCCACTTCATCAAACGATCCTAATCTTTATACTCGTCTTAAGCATGTTTCTCAGGTTCCTCTAGCTCCTGAAATAAAACATATAATCAGTAGTAATCGAAGCACCACGGTAAGCACTTATACCTCTTAACATCGGAAGAAGCATTCTGTGCAGTCCGTTTGGCGTTTCATCGTCCGGTTCTTCTGCGGACGCCGTGTCTTCCTAGCGTCGAAACTTCTCCGAGATATGTTTCACATGACTCATTGTCATCACGTTGTCTTAGAGAACGCACTAAAACCACGTAAATAGTGCACAGGAGATGCCCGATCTCTGCCACGGCAACCGAAGAGAAAAAACGACCTCACAACGACGCATCCAAGTTCAAACGTTCAAACGTTCAAACTGTTGACGCCTGCGCGCGCTCTCTCTGCTCCCTCTCGCGGCCCGCTGTTAGAATTTGAATTGAAAGCCTCCCGCCGCACCGGAGCCGGAGCGCCCTGCTTTGGGTCAGGCCGTGCAATTACCTCTTTGTTTTTAGTTTTTCTAATTATTTGGCGGAGTGTGTCATCTTTTGATTGTGCCTTTTGGCATTTTGCTCGTACATCTTATGACATTTGCCTTTAGATGAGAATATGAGCACGAATTGAAGTTACAGCATATATTTTATCGAAGACGTAAACGGATAAAAAACAAGAAATATAGATCATACGTGTGCTAAAATACATCAAAATAATGGCTAAAAAGCAAAAAAAAACACACAAAAAAACAGAAGGGTATATGGCAAGAGTGGACTCGTCTTCCCCTAACGGATCTCAAAGGGGGAAGCTGCCCAGCTTGGAAACTGAAGTGGTTCAATTGACCATTGTGGGAACAAAATGGTACCTGTGAGGCTCCCACTGTAAGTTCTGGAACCATTTGAGGCCAGAGTGGCACCACTGATTTCACCAATGTGGAACCAGCCACCCCACTTGCGAATCCAGCTGGGACCATCAAGATTCAACTGGAACCATTCCGGGACCATCCACATTCAAATGGAACCAGTCCAGATTCAAATGGAACCATTCTGGAACCAGTCCAGATTTTTGCCTGGGTTGTCATTGCATTGTCTTACAAAGCCCACTAAAACACACGTAAATACTGCACAGGAGATACACCATCCTTGCGACGGCAACTGAAGACCAAACCAACTTGCTGCGACGCGTTCAAGCTCTCCAACTGCCATGCCGCCATGCCACCTGCCTCTCTCGCCCTCTCCTCTCGGCTCTCGCTGTTTGAAGTTTGAATTTGTAGCCGCCGTAGCGTCTCCACATTGCATCAGCCTCTGCAGTTACCTTTTCTTTTTCTTTTTCGTTGTCTTTCTTCTAGTTATTTAGCTTAATTTTGTTGTTGAGATGCATTTTTTACCTTTCTCTGGTACTTAATGTGTTATGATATGCACCTTCAGATGAGAATATGTGCTCGAATTGGAGTTACAGTGATACAGCATATATTTGATCGCAGACGCACGCACCTGGACAAACAGCAATAAAAAGAGATCATGCATGTGCTAAAATAGATCAGAGTAATAGATCAAACAAAACCAGAAGGATATACGGCAAGTGTGGACAAGATGAAATCTCAAAGGGGAAAGCTGGGAAGCTGCCCAACTTGGAGTCTCAAGTGACCATTCTGGGAACAAAATGGTACCTGTGAGGCTCCAGCTGGAAGTGCTGGAACCATCTGAGCCCAAAATGGAACCCGCTTAAAGCCAGAGTGGGAACCACACACCATTTTCGCACCCTTCTGGGCCCAGAATGGAACCCACTTAAAGCCAGAGTGGGAACCACACACTTCTTTGGCACCCTTCTGGGCCCAGAATGGAACCCACTTAAATCCAGAGTGGGAACCACACACCACTTTGGCACCCATCTGGGCCCAGAATGGAACCCGGTTAAAGCCAGAATGGGACCACTAACGCCACTTGGGGACCCATCTGGGACCAGAATGGAACCCGCTTAAAGCCAGAGTGGGACCATTAATACCACTTGAGGACCCATCTGGGACCATTCAACTGCAAATGGACCCACTTGGGGACCATTCGGGAACCAGTCCTGATTTCTGCCTGGGATTATATCCGCGAGACTATGAATTTCTCGCGACACGGCACTTAGAAAAGCAAAATGGCTACTCATCGAATCGCCAACTTGCTTTACCATCAATACTTTCACACGCATATAAAATTTAAAAGGTATGGGATGTTGTTGTAATATGGAAACTATATCGTGCTGGTAATGTACCAGGTATTCGAATGGATCCTCGACAAAGTCGTCATACGGTGACGCGAACAGGACGTAACGTCCAAGGTACCCTTCAAAGGCCGCAGCGGTTTCAAAGAATGGAAAGTGTGGTACGCTAACACCAGAATGAGCCACCGAAACATGTTCCGCGAGATCGTTCACAACAGGCTCTGGGCTATCAGGATTTTGCACGGCATCTGCCGGCGTATTATCATCAAAAACTCCATCCATCAAAACCTGATCAAGTTCTAATCCCCACTCTTCATCAAACAAAGCAGGATCTAAATTTGGAACGTTAGCTTCCTCCTCCATAGGACGAATTACCTCCTCAACGCAAACATACCCACAGATTCCACAGCGAGGCACTAGAAACAGACATTCCATAAATTAAAATAAGAACAATAAGCAAGAAGCAGACTTACTTTTCAAAGATCTCGGCAGCACACCAAAACAATTTTTGGCAAAGGAAACAAGCACTGCAACCAGGGCAACAGAACTTGGTGGAAAAAACAAGCCATGGGTCACTATTTTATAGTAAATGTGGGCGGAACCGAAAATTGTATATAGAAAATCGTTAACCAATGGCATACTAAGAAAACCAATAGGCATCCTTTCCATCTCATTCTCTCCCAAATCAACGATGGAAACAGACGAGTGCTATTCACTCTCTCGGAGGACTGTGAGTTTTTTACAGCTTTTCCCCTCTCTTTCCAGTAACTTAAGGAGATTTTTGTTTTAGAATACGAGTGTCTTCTGACAGGCGACTTGCCCATTGTGCAAACATTGAAGACACCACCCAGAAGTTTCTTTATACTAAATGGTGATCATCTGAGACAATGTCGCTGCGGGGGATTGATTTCAACGAAATCGTCAGACTGGCTAGATCCTAACATCAGACCATATCTCGGATGTCATCCCAACTCGGATTGAGTATGAACTCGGCTGAGAGATTTCACTTGACTATACAGTGGATGATGTATAAAGACCTGATGAAATTAAACTCGTACTTGAATTGCAACGGACCTGAGAGTGACTTCACACTCATATTGCGGTGTTTACCGTATCAACTCAAAACAAGACGCGGACAACTAAGGAAGAGACTACAAAAGTTTGTCGCCGTGAAATGTGACTTGTTAAGACGATACCGTGATGGTGAACAGATTTCACCGGCCATTATCAATGCCGGTTTGAGAAGACCGATCCTTCGGAATTATTACATTCAGCATTCGCACTACATTGTCCAACGACAAGAAGATGGATCTCGCAAGATAGTGAGTCTGGAGGATTATCTTCAAAGTGCTTGTACATTGAATAAATGAGAGAATTTTTCTTAAATGAGGTATTCCTCTTCAGTCATTTTTATTACCTTGAGATCATTGTGTACAAGGTTATTGTCAAATAATGACATAATGCTTTTGAGTGAATAATTCTTACGAAGACGGGAAGCAAATACGGAAACAAATAGGCCGCAGTGGGAGCTGTAGAGACTCTGTATACACTTGTCACAATATTCGTCAACAGGTAGATCTAACAGTTCCTCTTCAATTGGTGGTAGACCAAAGCTGTCCACATAGATGAATCTATCATTTCGATCCATCATGTACAACAACCAATGCTCTCCCGGGCCGTCGTGTGGATGCGTATTAATGACAATGAAACCTTCTTCTCTCTAAAACTCTGTCGACAGCGTAGGTTCCTCGATACATTCTCACAGTTTGAGGGTTCATTGAAAACAATAATTCAAGATCTAGAACGTCCATGATTTAATCCAAATGAACTGCAAGGTCAGCATTGACTGTCAGTATCTTGGGGCTCTCACTTATAAGTATAATCGACACAGCGTGAGGCAATGGTTTTGCAAATTTCAGTTCAATTCTACAATTTCCCTTACGTATCGGATTAAAGTAGCCGCCAACGGACTCGTCTGCACTGAGGTTCCAATGCAATATGAACGAATTAGTTTTATAATTCTGATAACGCAGCACGACGCTTCTATCATTCAGTTGAGATAGGAAATCATAATAGCTTCCTCTGCATAGGTCATTGTCCCAGTCGTATGAGAGTTGTTTTCGATGTCCGTCAATTGTTAGTGTTACTGAACTCCCATTGAAATGTTCAAAATTGAAAGGACTCAGTTTGAAGTCACCCTGATAGGCGTCGGTCCGTGTCATAACCATTGAGATCCGATCTGGAATGCGATCGGTGTATAGATTGTCGAAAATACCATCCACTGAGCCAGCAGTTATTGTCTTAATTTTGCTTTCTAAACCTCGCATAGTATAACACGCTGGATGTTTCTTCAGTATAGACTGGTGAGAGAGGAAAGTTGAGTTACTGACTTTGACTTTACGTAATGACAGTACTGCATTGTGTACCTTGATTTGATGTTGATGAGTTTCTCCTGGACCAGTCAATAAGCGATGCATGTCGCTGGCGTGCACGGCAGACACCCTAACATCCAATCCCGGTAATAATAGCTTAATTTGATCTGTCAAATCCGTATTAACACGCATGACAACTTCAAATAGTTTGCCACCACTTGTTCTAGAAATGAGTGCTTTAGCAACATTCGAATTTGGATCGTTTGCGGCATGTTCACCTGAATCATAAATATGCATTCCGCAATCATCTACTGTTTTCTGAAGATGCGTGTTGGTGTGGAGCAAAGTATCAAGCATACATCGGTAGGAATTCAAACAATTTGATGATACCAATCGCTGATTGATATACACATCAATATACTTAAACATTGCAGCTCCCAAGTTATTCACGGGGAATACAACATCGTTGACTACACCATCCGCCGTTCTTGTATACGGATCACTCCCATCGCTTCTCAATATCTGCATAGTTAGTTTAATGTACATACTAGAGACATCGAGATAGAGATCGGATAAGTTGCTTATATTCCATTCAATCGTAGATTCGCCGCCTGTAATTGTTGATACAGGGTAGAATAATTGATTCTCGCGTGATTCTATAGAAATTTGAGTGGGTGGGATTTGAAAAAGCTCACACTCCCCCTTCAAAACCAATTCGGACTGGGCGTGGACTACGTTGACCAGTGACATGTTTGCGACTGAATACAATTGTCATCCTCTCCCATGTTTTATTTTTAGGATTGTTTACCTGTAGCCACTTATTTCCCCTTTTTCCCACCCCTCCACTTCTTTCAAGTTGGAAGACAGTGTGTCGCTTCTAAGAAGAAATGAATCGTTTCGCAGCTCTTTCTTAGCATCTTCCCATGACCTATGGTAGCGAGTACAAAATCCGATCCCGTGTCGAGACCTCCGGCGTCGTTTCGCGGCTCTTCCTAAGCAGCTTTTCATCGCATCTTCCCATGACCTATGGTAATGAGTACGAAATCCAATCCCGTGTCGAGACCGCCGATACGCACCACTTCTAATGGTTTTCTTTCAAATTGGACAACTCCGTGTCGGTGCGCCTGTTCTAACGGCTTTTTTTTACTTACCCCCACCGCAATCCGTTATCGTCGCGACCTCCCGTGTCGATGCGCCGGTTCTAATGGCTTTTTTAAGTGGACAGTCGCACTTATCCCCACTGCAATCTTGCCTTATTTCCCACATTTTTACTATCCAGTCAGACAAACGGACGCCAGCGTTGACGAAAATATTTATTCCTCACTCCAATTGGGTTGCTTGTCAAAGACGTCTTTTCTTCTTCTTTTCCTACGTCTGCCACCGCCGACAGCGAAATCTTTTAACACTTGCGACTTAAGCTCGGATGCACTGCTTCTAATGGCTTCTTTCAGATGTTGACCATCTGATAGTTTTCGTGCCAGGTTTTTTGCTGCATTCATTGCGGTCTTAGTAACGTATGGATGTGCTCGTCGCAGGAGTGGTAATGCAAACTTGCGCAATGATTTAAAGAATCCACTGCCCCTCTGGATCATTGGTCCTGAGTATGGCGTAATATTACCAAGTCCGTGACCGTAGTGGATTTCCGGGATTTCTTTAAGATACATGTCTAAAATGTAGAGCTAGAGCTGTTTTGCCTGGTCCTTTGAAGTGGAGAGGTCGACCAGAGTCGTCACACAACTTAATTGAAATGAAATTTATTTCATTATGCAATAGCTTAAAATATTGTATGTTTTGGAAAGCATAATGAATGATATTGTCTTCCTTTGCAGAGTATGGAACTAATTTTAATATGGGAAACTTCTTTGCACCCAAGTGCGATGATTCGATAATATCGCAATAAACTATAAAATGATGGAATAATGGTGTAAGTCTGAGGTGTGTGTTTCCACTTGTATTGTTCGCAAAAGTTGTAAGTTGTGCAAAACCTAGCATATTAGAGAGGTATTCTGATAGATGAATAGTAACACCGTGAATTGGGTTGATAGTGCAGAGCTTTCTGTCATTACTATATGTGAGTAGAGCTTTGCCTTCTAATTGATTGTTGATTGTATGTAGCAGTAATTTCGGAGTTTCATAATGATCTGGTGGAATAGTTATTCTTTTTGTAACAAGTACTTCTTTCTCTATAATCAAGTCATAAGTGCGTTCAAATGGATCTTCATAGTAGTAGGCTGTATCATCTTTTATATTAAACTTATTTAATCTCGGGAGATTCTTGAGCTGTTCTGGAATAGCAAAGAGACTGTGTAATGACTGTGACAATCTATAACTATTCTCTCGGAATGTTACATTTTCTTCAATTTTGTGTGTTTTAAAAAAGCGATTTAATGTTGTCTTGATAGAACAACCTGGAATGAATGCGATCAAGCCATTTGAAGTAAGAATAGAAATTTCTTCTAGTATGCATAGCTGCGAAGCGAATTCCTCTCGAATGAATGTGTCCTGACGAGGCACCTTAGAACCTATCACAGTATTGCCTTGAATGGATGACACTCCAATAGTCTCTTGCAAGTTTTCATCTATAAATTTAATTGACCGAACAGAATGTGGTAAACGGAATACATATCTCCCTTCAATATAATTGAGAGAACTGTTCAAGTCTTCAAAAAGCTCTAGAAGGGCCATTTCGATAGTTTTATTAACGACAATAGTCTTGCGAACCTCTGCAAATTCTTTGTAATCAACCTGCATGACACCATCATCACTCCGCAGTATATTGTAGAATAGATTACAGATAGATAGTTCTTGTAATCCAACTTCATACTTTCGACTCAGTTGTAGGGGTGCATTCAAAGCAATTGTAAAGTTGTCCAGTGTATTTGTTGGATATAATTCGGTACAATCATTGGACAGGAGGTACATATAAAACTCAGAGCCTGGCAACATCGTGCACTGGAACCCACGAATTAAATGAATCGTCATAACCAGCCCACTTCACTTTATAATGAGTGACTCCATCAATTTTCTTACTGGATATAATTTTTTCATATATATGGGTCATCAGATATGGGTCATCAGGCTCTTTAATAACGTGCTGCAATTCGTTTGCATAATATGTGCCCTCTTCTTCTACACCATCTGGGCCTGCAATGTAAAAGACAGGTGGATCTGTTTTCTTATACCTCGAAATTGTATAGATAACGTGAGACCAGTGTCCTGTGTACCCCTTGTCAAATATTGATCGATTCAATAGAACACGAACTTGCTGGCCAATTTCGAATGGTATTGTGATGTCATCATCTTTTTTACTATTGAGTCTATTGAAGAGCTCAACCTCGTTACTTTCATTGACTTCATTCGGTGCCATTTTAATAGTTCTATGGTAAGAATTGTTATAATCTTCTATAATCTTTGGAAGAATTTTAAGGTACTTGTGATGTCCTTTACTACAGAAATAACGGAATAGGCGACCTTTAATAGTCCTAATGGCGCGTTCAGCTAGACAAGATTTATTAATTGAAAAAGAATGATAGAGGGCTATACCATGTCGCCTACACCAAGCCTGCACATGTTTGTTGAAGAACTCAGACCCCTGATCTACATGGATTAGCCGTGGTTTTTCCCCTCTCTTTCGATATATCTTCATAAATCCTTTCTTCACATCTTCACCTCGCTTGGCCTTGAGAGGTGTGGGCATGACTTGCCTCGACAAACAGTCTATCACAAGCAGTATGTATGAGAATCCTTTATTGTATTTCTTGTATTGGATGAATGAAATGAGGTCTGCTTGATGTAGATCATTCAGGTGGAGTGAGATGACTTTCCTTCTCTTAAATCTTCGTCTTGCATCTTTGTGGAGAGTATAGACATCATTGCGTTGTAATTCTTGTAGTGCTTCTTTCCTTGTGATTTTCCGTGCCTTTTGATATCGTTTGACCCCTCCGAGCCCGCCGTCAGGTGATCTGTAGCTCATTCTTCTGAGAAATATTCTTCGATGCAATTCAAAGATTCTTCATCCGAAGATGAAATCAACTTTGTTCTTTGCGGCGACTTGTAGGTCTCCCACAATATTTTCTTCTTTGATTTTCTTTTCTGTCTGATCTTGTGTGATGGTAGAAGTTTTGACACCTTTAGAAACCAAGCGGGCCTCACTCGTTTATGACCGGATAGGTACAAGACCAATTCCATTATACTAGAGCCCTGAATGGTTTTGTTGTTATGAATGATTTCTCCTTTTTCATTCCATGACAAACTCCTCGGTATCGCTGACACTATGCACCTAACTTTTTTAATATTTATATTATCTGGTAGAGCGTCATAATCGAACTTTCTCCTAATACTTTCCTCCATTTGTAATGGTTTTATTATTGGCGGATCTGATTCTATTGTCGGTTTCAACTGATTTTTTATAGTGTAGTACAAAGCTGTTAGCATACGCTTTACCTTTACATCTTCTCTTTCATTAGATTCCAAAATAGTGTCCACTGGATTTAATACCTCGATTTTTGTTGCCATTTTCAAACACCGGCTACCTTAGCTATAGCCTGCCCTGCTACACCACCTAATATACTAGTCAAGCCTGTCAGTAATAGTGGGAGTAATGGGACCAAACCTCCTCGTTGTCGATATAAAAACTTTTGTAGCTTCTTTGGTGATTTGTGCAATGTTTTATATGCGATGTATCGAATTGTAGCTTTATATTTCTTTAAATCTTTGTATAGTTTCGGTGAAAGTTTAACATTACCATTCCATATATTCTTGCAAACTTCGGAAAGAGCTTCAATGCTGTGCGGAGGAGCCTCCTTCAATATATTTTCCCGTTCTTTTGGAGTGCAGGTTGCAAGCACTTTAAGGAAAGTTAAATGGTGACGTAGACTTTTCATTTTGGTATGAAAACAAATTGTGACTCGAGCTTGGTTATACCTGTTCGCAATCTTTTATCAGACTGGGTAAGTGGGTGTAGGTCAATCACTAGATAACCAAATGGTTTCTCTGTTGCTTGTTCGAATGCATTCAGAAAGTATGGCAACCGTGATTTCCCGAAGATTTGTCGTCCTAGAAGTTCGAGTTGCGTACGAGATCTTAAATTATTGAATAATATTATATATGTGCTGTTGTGTGATAGAGTGCGGTAGTTTACATCGTTATGGAATAAGTATTGGCAAAGAAAAATAATTTATGCATTCTTGTGATGGGACGCTCTTGTATAGAGGTGAACCATATCTTGCATAACATTCTTTTCAGTCATGAGATCGTCAACTATAATCAGTGTTGGTATGTTCTCATCCCATGTCGTTGGTAATTCTTTACTAAATGTAATTTTAGTGAATTCATTCTGCCAGCTAGCGTCATATTTACTAACATAAAATATTTGTTCTGGGACTACACTGAATACTGATAGATTTCTAAGGATATTACGAACTAAGTAAGTTTTTCCTGACATGGAAGGTCTGCATATAATAATTCGTGCAGGGTGGATGAAAGAAAACGGTCTTACGTCGGACATTGTGTCGCAGAGGTAGAACTGAAACTGATAATAAGATGTATTGATAACTAGATTAATTACCATCCACCATCGATTTGATCAAATTCACTTTTCGCAGACTCTCGTTTGATCCTGAGGAGACGTTCGTGAGACAAAACGCGTCTGATAGCTTCAGCTTTTGCTTCATGAATATCTTGTTTCAGACGCCATTTCCTGTCTTCGGTAGACTCAACTTCCTCCGCTTCACATTTCTTTCCGAAACAGCGACGAAAGAGCTTCCACATAATTATTTTGGGAGAGAGCTCCTGGCCTGGGGAACGAATGGGAAAATGAGGAGGTGGGCTCGCTGGAACGGTAATAAATGGGAAAGAGTGGAGAGGAGGTTGTATGATAATGAGGATGCGCGCGTTTAAAAGTTTCTTCCTCACTTGACTGACACACATTCCAAAAAAAAATGTCCAATGAAAACGGTAAGTTTTTGATTCGCAATGTAGTTCTTTTTTCTCATGGATATTGTCTTTTTCAGAGCTCAGCTCGAGCCCAATATACTTTGAAAACGGTAAGGAATTATAAAGAATATGAAAAAGGTGTTTAAATTTGATTTCATGTTTCAGCTCCAGAGTCACCGCCGCCGATATGTATGTATTATTATGTTGTGTGTATAGTTGATGTTGTTGTGTAGTTGTGTGTGTGTGTGTGTGTGTATTATTAATTGATAATATCTTTTCAGCTTACACACCAGTACCAAGACCAACGCCTGAATGTAAGTAAAAGTTATAGCATAATTACAATAATAAATGATGTTCACTTACACATTACTGGGGTCCGTCGCCACAGTGTATGTATTAATGAAATGTATAAACTGATATTAATTTAGATTCGCTTACAGATTACTGGGGTCTGCCACCACAGCATTATATGTATTATTGAAATATAACTGTGGTTTCGCATAATAACAATATCCACTTTTTCAGGTCAGTGCTGTGTCCAACATGAGTTATCGTGTGGTAAGCAAATGTGACGACGTTAATTTTATGTTTTCTTTCAGGATCAGAAACAAAAGAGTTTCTAAAAAATGTAATAATAGAGACATTGAATGAAATATTTAGAGAAGAATAAATGTACATATTCTTTATTATGTGTGTTGTGTTTCTTCTATTACAGGTTGTGAAGGTTTTTCGGCTGGGTTTTTCTCCTTCACCTGATTGGCATCACAATTGGCACAATTCCCAGCACTATTGGCTCTACAATTGGCAACTTGATTGGCATTAATAAATATATTTTCCCTTGTACTTTTTGTGTATGACCCTTCTTTGCATGTCTCTGCACGTAAACCGCTCACCTGTTGTGTCGGGAAAATATGTGAAGTCGGCCCATGTATGGCCAAAGAAGTCGGCCCAGGCTGAAAAATACGCTACGATGAGCGCACGCGTAGCCCTCCCCGCCGATAAGCGCGCGGACAACCCTCCGCACACGCGCTGCGCCCTCTGCACACGCGACGGTGTCCCAGACGCTGTGGGGTTCGAACCAGACACCCATGTTTCTAAGTGGACACCTTGTAGTTTCGGCAAGACCAATTACTACTGGTGTTTTCAGGAAAAAATGCTCAACATGGCGGATTTCGCACGTTATTTGTGATAGCTCGGCTCGCGAATTATCGATGAAAGATGAAAGTCACTGAAAAGGTTAGCCAGCTGTAGGGTTCGAACCCACATCTTCTGGATTTCCACGGCTTTGTTTGTATCTATGTTGTTCCAGCCTCAGAACATCAGCTTCTATCTTGTTCGCGAATTATCGGCTAGGCGCGACTGAGATCGTGATCAGAACTAGTGTGACCCTTTCAAAACAGCGTCCCGTTTCAATTTTTTGGACAGGTGAAACCGTTTTTGCTCAGCGGCCGCTTAGACGCCCCATGGTTTTAGACCGGTGCGGGAGTTTGAAGCCCCCTGGTGGCGGTTATATGCGGACCCCGGGCGAAATACTTCGCAGGGATTATGTTCACGTGGACGAAAACAACATATATTTTTTTCATGGAAATCGGAGATGGTCGAGCGCCATCATCGGGACGTTTGAGCTGGAATGACCCACCTGTGTTTTTCAATAGACTCTTTTCATCTGACGTCACTGTCGCAGATGGCATAGCCTTTCCCCCTGCTTGTGGCAGCCATACTTTTGTGCATGGCGCGTGCACGCTACCAGCTTTAACTGTGGTGCGAGCGCGTGCGAAAACAAAAGTATGGCGGACGGAATGAGGTCAGTGAAAAGGGTCTATAGCAGGTTACGGACATGCTCGGCGTAACCTGCTTAGGATCTCAGCTGATTTTGATGGCTGTACGACTCTACTTTCTTGAGGCTGACAGAACTGTTTGAGCGGTACTGCCTCATACATTTGATGAACATCCTTTTTCTTTGTTTTCCAAGCACACTCAAGATCCGTGCAGCTTACATCAGGAAGGGAAGCAAAACCATGTATAGACAAAACAGACAACAAAAAAGAAAAAACAGTAGCCGTCATGTATTAATAACGCGCAGAAAGGTATCGCGAAAACGTTCATAAGTTAGCTTTGTAACTGTGTACTGGAGTTAGCAGTACTCTTAAAGTTTACTCTCAAA